>NC_138068.1:12354730-13570280 GCF_964194185.1 Rhinolophus hipposideros | reverse complement strand
TCTCTGAGTTAAACAATATGTCTTAGCTGTTCCATATTTAGTACAGAAAGAGCTTCCCCACTCTTTTTCATGGCGGCGTACTATTTCATTGTACCATCATTCATTTTGTACAACTCCCCAAAGGGCTTTTCAGGTCGTTTCTGACCTTTGGCTGCCACAAATAATGTTTCAGTGAATGACCTTGTACTTGCCTCACTTTCCATAGGTGTGACTATATTTACCGGATGAATTCCTAGAAGTGGAAGTGCTCCATCAATGCATAAGCATTGATGATTTTGATGGTTATTGTGAAATTGCCCTCCAGGAAGTTGTATTAACTTACACAATCACCAATGTTATAAAAATATCCCTTGTGCCCCACCTTTGCCAACAGAATGTGCTTAAGCCTTTTGATCTTTACCAATCTGCTTCGGTGAAAAAAAAACACCCAAACTATGCCAGTGTAGTTTACTGTGCATGCCTTTTATTCTGGTGAGTGAGTTGCCTCTCCTTTTATTCATCTCAGAGATCCGTGGTCCCTACTGCTGCTGGTAGCTTGCTCTCCTGGTTGGAGGATCGAGGAGGTGGTCAGGGATGGGGGTGGTCCTCTCTCTCTGACCCTCTTGTGTCGCTTTCACAAACCAGCTTTTGGGGAACAAAAGTCTTAAGGACGAACATGGGATGGCTGTTCATGCTGTCGACATTCCAGACATCAGGATTGGGGACCCAGGGAGACGTTGGAAGGATACTTCCATCCTGCTCTGGACTCGGACGGCTCATTTTCGCCAGGCTCAAGCTGTCCTCTTCCTCCCCTGGGCTTCTGTTGACACACGTCGCCTCGTGCTCCTCCAGCTTTTTGATGGGGACCACGTGGCAGGCGTTGTATTTGCAGCTGGCCATCTTTTTGGCTTTCTTGGGATTCTTTTTCCTGCATGATGCCAGGTGGTATTGAAATCTGCTGAGTGGGATGCAGTGGTGAGGGTCGTAAGGGCAAATTTCTAAGGCTTCTGGCTTCCTCTCCATGACAGAGTGTTCTTGAAGCTGAGTAGTTCACTGCCCAGAGTCAAAATGAAATGCCCCTCAAGGAAAAGGCATTGGGTAAGAAGGATGGAGTGGTCCTCTGCCCAGTGTTGGCCCTTGGAACTCAGTAGGCGAAGGTCTTATCTCACGTCCCCTGTTCTCTGGGACCATGAGTGGTAGATGAGAAAAGGGACAAGGAGCTGTCAGGAGCAGCTGCACAGAGGACAGAGTTATCAAATGGCATGTGAGCCAGAAGAACTATAGAAAGCAGACACCGGAGTAAAAACCACGGGCACCCCCCAGCGAAGTGAAGAAGGTATGTGCCAGCCCCCCCTTGGTTCTGAGAGTTACTGTGTGATGTCAAGGGGCAGTGACAGATGGTCACAATGGTCAGTGTGAGTCGCCAGGAAAAGGCTATTTCTCCATCACTTTGAAGGGGAGGGCTGGGTTTGGGGAAAGCTGCCATTCAAAGCTGTCTGTGGCATGCTCCATTGTCATCTGTCTGTGTTTAAACTTGTATGTTGAGTGTCATTCCTGATGTATTCGGGTTTCAATCTATCTTATTTTGTGCTTCCTAACCTACCCTTTGGTTTATTTTTCTTTCTCCTTTTTCCCCCTTATTTTAAACAGACAATTGAAAAAATCTTGCCATTTTCCTCACTGTTTTGTACATTACACAGTCTCTTATCAATTTACTCTATAAATTCAAGCATTCATAGATAACTTATCAAGGTTTAAAGTTAATAAAAGTTTTACCCTCTTCCTGAATAAAATAGGGCTTTTGTTTTTTCATTTACTTCCCTCCTGACTGATGTTACCGTTCCCTGTATTTTCAGCCTCATTTTTAAAGGCCTCACAAGACTGTATTGCTACGGTCATTTTCCATTGTCAAAGTGGGTTTGCAGCTGTCCTCGTGTTCACGACTGTCTGCTGCTTGTATCTCATGTCTACTACATGGGATACTCTTTCTGCTACACGTTTACCTTTTCCTCTTGACGAACTTTCTTGGTTTCATTCGTCTGAAAATGTCTCTATTTCACCCTTGTTCTTGAAAGATATTGCCACTAAATATAGGTAGTTGTGTTATTTTCTTTCTTCACATTGAAGCAGAGTTCAATTCCTTCTAGGCTCCACTCTGTGGTTGAGAATTCAGAATTCCACTGTTACCTAACTTCTTTTAAAGGTAATCTATTTCTTTTCATACATCTGTTGTCAAGCATTTTTCTCTCTCTCTGGTTTTTCTACAGTGTCACTATAATGTTGAGCAGCAGATTCCTTTTTTTTGTTCTTCCTTTTCATTTATTTGTTAGATGTCTTAAGTCTGTGGATTAATGTCTTTCATTAGTTTTGCAAAATGCTCAGCCATTGTCTGTTCAAATATTGCTTCTTACCTCATTCTCTTACTTCCCCTGAAATAATTGATGTCACTTCCACTGACATTTCAGTGTCCAAAGCGAATCTTATGGCCACGCCTAACTTCAAGGGTCAAGGAGGTACAGTCCTCTCACGTGTGCAGAAGGAGGAGAATAGGAACCTTGTCAAGAGTCCTGAGAACATCCCAGTTGGTCCTTTATGTTACCAGTATTCATTTCCCGTTTTTCCACAAGTACAGTGTACTCCCTCCTCCTTGAGAGAGAAAACCCAAAGTCTTAGGTCAGAATTGGGGGTAAATGGCTTGGTCGGTGCTTACTGGGGTTTCTTGGGTTCCGGCAGGACCTTACTCTGGACTGGAGGGAATTCTAGTGCCTCCAACCAAACTGTCCTGTGAGGAATGAGATGCCCACAGAGTCATGTTCACTATACCCCACCCCAGGAATATCTCCTGCTATATTTTGTTGAGAAGATATCCTTGGTAAGTTGTAACTTCCATACCAGTTATGTGACAGAGAACCTGTTTTCTCCAAGCCTGCCATCCAGCATTGAAGGAACTATGACATTGGTCCCACTGAGAGTTCATAGGTGGTTCAGCAACGGCTCTTACATACCCCCAAAGGCCGTCATCTCCCAGTGTTTGTTGACAGCATTGACAATACTTAATTTTATTCCAGTCCCATAGCCTTTTTCATGCTCAGGACCAGGGCTGGCCCAGGCTCAGTAACTCAGCCATTTGTAAGTCTGTGAATGGAGACGATAATGACAGCACTTCATCCATCATTAAAGTCCACAAAGTAAGGGATAGGGCATTAGCCATTGTAGGTTTCTTTGCGGCCAAGCACCCATTAGTGTGGCAGGCCGACATTTAGTCCATTAGGAAGAGAGGGAAGGCCCGGCTTGTTAATGCTTTTAATGGACGTCTTGAATGGTTCTCAAGCCAGCAGCTTTCTCCCAGAATCTGCTCCAAGCCTGGGACCTGACAGGTCGCTCACCATGGCAACACAGGGTGGGGGGTGGTGCAGTCAGGGATGCAGAGAAACCTGTCTGGGCGGCACTCCTCAGGTCTGTCTGCATGTACATGACCAATAACACAAGCGAGGTCAGGCCTGCTTTCTGCTCACACCCCTCCCGCACGGATCCTCTCGAGGGTTGCTTCTGAAAGATGATAATGCCCTCATGGAGAGGACATGTCCACAGAGCATGCAGAAACAAAGTTTTCTGAAAAGAAACAATTGTGTGTACTGGCCCGCCAAGTCAGGATGGAGCTGCTGGAGGATCAAAGTCACTGAGTCTGACTCCTTCAAGCTTGAAGAGACTTCTGATGACATCAAGGCCAGCTTCTCACCGAGTACCATTGTCCCCTCGAGGGCATCCCTGGAGGACGGTCAGACTACCTCCCCAGGAGGTCCACTGTTAGGTTTCTTACACTGGCGTGAGCTGTCCTGTCTCATAACCTTTAGCAGTCAATCAACTCTATGCCCTTGCCCCAGACACAACCTCCAGGATGGAAGGCTATCCCAAGCACGCCAAACTCGTGCCATGTGTACGTGGCACTGGGGTGGGGGTGTCCACTCCATTTCTGGCTCCTTGTGTCTCCTTGCATGTCCAGCAGACAGGTGTGGACAGCCGAGGTGGCCCCTCTGAGCCCTTAAGGTCTGGCCCAGGGCTTCCCCACGCTGCCCTCTGTAGGCTGCTCCTTGTGCAGGGTGGCCCTGGTCTCAGACCACCTGGGCTATGCTAGCCCCTCCATGTCGTGCCGTGCAGCCCTTCTCATACTGTAACATGCACCTGAATCACCTGGGCTCCTGTTGAGATGCTAGACTGCTTGATGGTTTGGTTATCTTTGTCAGGTTGATGTCACGGCTGTGCTAGATTTGTAAAATGAATCGGAACACAGTCTGTCTTTTTCTGTTTTGAAAGTTAAAAAAGAAGTTGTCCGCTAAACTCTGACCAACACCCTTTTGGAGAAATAGTTCTATGTCTGTTTTCAATTTGGTTCCATGGTTTTCTACTTGTCTTGGCAATTCCTATTTTTCTAGAAAAGCATACCGTTATGAAATTAATTGTGTCCCCCCAAATTCGTATGTTGAAGTCCTAACCCCCATGTGACTGTATGGAGAGGGCTTTAAGGAAGTAAGATTAAAGGAGGTCATAAGGGTAGGGCCCTCATCCAATAGCACAGATGTCCTTATAAGAAGACGAAGAGACACAGAGATCTCTCTCCACAGCACTACACAGGAGAGGCCATGTGAGAACATAGTGAGAAGGCAGCTGTCTGCAAGCCAGGAGGGGAAGTGCCACCAGAAAACAACCCTGCCGACACCTTGTTCTTGGATTTCCAGCCTCCAGATCTGTGAGAAAAGGAGCATCTGTTGTTTAAGCCACCCAGTCTGTGGTATTTTGTTATGGCAGCCTGAGCCTACAAATACACAGGCATTTTTCTATCGAACACTCATATTAACTAGCATTTCAGATGTATTTCGCATTCTCTTTTAATCTGGAAACGCTCCCTCTGCATCTTTGGTTAAATTTCCTTTCCTTTTCTTACATTGTGTTTTTGTATTCTCTCTCTCTTTCTCTCTCTGCTTCCTGCCCGTTCCCTTTATTGGGCGTTTACTAGTCTAGGTAGCCTGTAGCTATTTACAAGTAGCCAATTCTTAGATTCATCAGTTCTACTGATTTTTATGTTTGCTACTTCATTAATCTGTACCTTAACTTTTAACTCTCTCCCTAGGTTTATCTTGTTACTTATTTTCTAGCTTCTTGAGTTGGATGCTTCATTCACTTCCAGTCTCCCTTGTTTAATGAGAAAACCATTTAGAGCCATGGGGAGTGCTTTGGTTATATTCCATGAGTTTTGCGATGTGGAGTTCCAGTTGTCATTATGTTCTGAATGGCCTATAATTGCAGTTTTGTTCTCTTCTCTGACTTGAGTTATTTAGGAATAAATTTCCAAGTGACTTAATTTTTTTGGTTTATTCTTTTGTTTTTAATTTCTGCTTTTATTGCATTGCGGTCAGATGATGTGGCTGGAAAAAGATTGCTCGTTAGTACCTCTGAGATTTTCTCTGTGGCCAAGAATGTCATCAGTTTCAGTCATTTCCTTACCAATGTTTGAATTAAATGTCTTTTCTGTTTGTATGTGTTTATTAAATGAAGCTTATTTTTCCAAGCTGACATTCCTGGGACCACGCGTCTTACAAGTCACTCTGGGAACCGGCACACAGTCATTCTGGGTGGCTTAAACAACACAAATTGATTCCCTCACAGTTCTGGAAACTGGAGCCCTACTCATCACTCCTGGGGAGTCACAGTGACCATCAGCAGGTTGCAAGGAGTCCGAAGGTGAAATGTCTAGTGTAGCTTTGCTTCATCCAGTGTTTCCCGTGGGTAGCCTTTGCTCCGTAATACCTCATACCGCTTTGAGCTGCTAGTTTTTCATGGAATATGTTTCAGAAAATTCTGTTTTAAGGTTTTCTGTTATTTCTTGAGGAACAACTATTTATGAAAGGTCATGGCACTCACTCCTCAGGTATGCCGCTCCCTTTGGGCCTCTGAGCCCATCCACGAATCCTGAGGCACTGCTCTGCCCATTTCTACAGAAGGAGGGGCTGCCAGGGGGTATGTCTGGGTGGTCTCTGTAGCATGCTGCGCCAGTCTCATTCAGGTGGCATTTGCTGTCTTTTTGCATTGTCATCTTGGAGGCCCTGTTCTCTGAGGCACCTTCCTGAGGAGTAGAGCCATCTGTCAAGGACTTGACTTTGTGCTCAAGGGTTTCTGTGTTTGCTCTTGCAGCCTGAAGTTAGCTGGGCCCCCTGAACACAGGAACAACCCACACCTCATGCCAACATCAGTGCCGGGGGCATGAAGTAGGAGCACACAGCCTGCAGTGCCAGGAGCCAGCCCTCCTCCACCTCCCCAGGGGTGAGGACAGCACGAAGCGTTAGTCCCCTTCTGCTGCCCTGTGACCTTAGCCTCCCTGCTCCTGCTGCTTTGAGCTACTGGTTTCGTGAAGTCCTACCTGGCATGGGTTCTCCCACAACCAGAGCCTGAGACAAGGATTCAGGGGCAAGTAGTTTATTCAGGAAGTACAGGTAAGCCTGGAGGAGGGCGGGGAAGTGAGATGCACTTGTACATATACTCATATACAAATATCAAAAATAGAATGACGCAAACATTGTAACTGTATCTTCTATACTTTCCCAAATATTCAAAGCGCGTATTTCCCATAATAAGAAAACCCAAGCAAAAATTACACTTGGAAAAACATGTACAAACATTAGTGAAGACGTACACAAGTGTGTGTGTGTGATTAAGCTAGCTACCTCAGTGGGCATCTGAAGGCCTTTGGGGAAACTGGGAAATTGTACAAACTACACAACTCAGAATTACCCCTCCCAAGGTTGTGAGGGAGCTGGGGCATGAATATACCAATTTCCAAGAGACTCGTTTTTTGAGGGCTGTTTCGGGGGTGTGTAAGTTCCTTGGCATTTCCAACCTGCCAAGTGTGGGCAGTTCTGGAATAAGAGCCCTCACACGCAGATGCAGAGATTGGAGGTGGTAGTTGGCTAGAATACACTGAAAGGTTCGATGAAGATGGTTCGGCACTGACTGCTTCTACCACAGGGCTCCTTCAACTTACAGAGATGTATTTCTTCTTATTTGGTGGTGATGTATGGGGTACTCAGTCCAACAAATGTTTTAACAACCAGCTCTCAAAACCAAACCAAACCAAAAAACCACAACTCCCTGATTTGTAGCATCTGCCAATTTCCATGGTGTCAACACTCCCACCGTGGTCAATTTCATCTGCCGATGGTGTAACAACCAGCTGACAAAATTCAGCTCTTGTGAGTTGTTACAGCTCCACCCAGTGCACCACTCGTCAGTCTTTCAGTTGCCCCTTCCTCATTTTACATTTCACAGTTTCTAGCATGTGGTCTGAGTTCCTCCCTGGTTTACATGTCAACATAGATCCGTCTGCGTTTTTTCTTTTGACCATGTTAGCAGGCATCTGGCAAGAGGCAGTTAAATGTATACAGCAGTCAGTTATCTGGAAATCGCTTCACTTTTAACCTTTATGTGGCATTTCCCTGGATGTGGGCTTTACGTAAATGGCATTTATTGGAGTCCGGGGTGGGAAAGCTGCTGCTCTTGGCCCATCTAACTTCTCCTCACGAGGAGCTGCTGATCTCACTGGCCAGATTGCAGATTGATGAGTCCACTTTTAGTAGGGGTAAGGTCACCTCCTCTCCCCCCTACCCCCTCTAATGGGGCTGGGTGAGTGCCACCTTCCTCTTTCTCAGTTCTCATGTTCTAATTCACCAGCTGTGGGGTGCTGGGTTGCTACACAAAATACAGGACTCCAAGTTGAACTTGAATTTCAGATAGACTGATACTTTTTAGCACAAGTATGTGTGGCCCAAATATTGCATGGGATATACTTATGCTAAAAACAATTTGATGTTTATCTGAAATTTGCATTTACCTCGGCACCCTATATTTTCACTGGCTGTATCTGAAAACCTGTGTACTGGTGAGTTTGTTCTAGGGGTTTCCCTAGCACAGCTGGCTATCAGATCTGGAGTTGGCTTTCCACAGAGCCTCGGGTTAGGGCTCAAACTTAATCATAGTAAGGTAGAAACTTGTTTCCCAGTTTCTTTTGGTTTTGGAAAGTCTGTCCCTTGAGAACTTCATGTGGAAGGGCTGTTGCAGGGCAGGATTTTATATTCCTGGGTCCTCCAGCACATTATCATCAAATATCACACAGATCTCACTCTGAGGTCTAATGATACAGATTTTGGCTTTTGATCCAATCTGAGTCTTTGATGAATTTAATCTGTGCACGTTTATTGTGACACCTCTTCTGTTTGGTCTTATTTCTAGCATCTTATTTCTGCTTTTTGTTTTTAACGAGCCATGTTTTATTGAATTAGTTTTCTGTGGTGGGTTAGAAGTCATCTTGTATTTATTATATCAGAGGTTTATACAAAAATCTGGATTTCCCATTGTATGCTTCTCTTTCCTCTCACATATCTCATTTTTTTGGGAAAATCATTTGGGGTTTTTTAGAGACAGCTGATTATGATTGTGGTTATTCATAATGAATGATTTTAGCATATTGTGTATCTTCAGCTTTACCATTTATTTCTGACATTTGTAGAAAGTTTTATGCCTCATTATTTGTAGTCAGTATTTTTGCATTCTGGTTGTTAGTTTCTGTTTTCTTTGTATTGTCTCGTCCCTATTTTTGACTTTGCTGTTTCGACTCCTCAATCTTATCTTCTGCTACCAGGCCATCGAATGCTGGGGTCCTATGGACTCAGTTTTCTCTTTTCATCCCTACTGTCTGTATGCAGACAACGTACCAATAAGTGTCTTTAGATCTAAGCCACCTGCTGAGAGCCAATTCACGAATCCACCTTGCTAATTGACATCTTCCCTTGGACATCTCATGGTCACCTCACTCACACCTGGTCTGCCTCAAACCAGTCTAAACATGACCTTCCTACCCTAAGTGGTCCTGCTTCAGAGTTCCCCATCTCAGTGAGAGCCGCTACCACCTGTCCACTTCTGTTCACTACTGCGAAGCAGGAACCCTGATTCCATTTTCTCCCTCACTCCCCACCTCCATGTCTAACCCATCACCAAGGCCTGTAGTTCTTAACTTCAGAACAACTTTTGAATCTATCCGATTTCCTTCATCCCGTTGCCCCTGCACCAGACCTAGTGACTATTGTCTCTTGCCTGGTCCAGGTTAGTAGTCTCCTAACTGGTCTCCCCATCTTCCTTCTGGCCTCTGTTTGGACCAGACCCAGAGTGGACATCTAGAAATCTAGGTACACTGTTCTCACCTCTTCCTACTGCTATTAACATGATATAGTCAGGATCCTTTGGGTGACACTTTATGACATTGTCACTTTATTTTTATTTCTATCTTCTGATGAGTGCCCATCTCCCCCAGTAGACTCCAGGGTCCCCAAAGGCATGAGCCATGTCTTTCAGTTCCCGACTATGTCCCCAATGCCCAGCATAGCATCTGGCACCTGGAGGGTGCTTAAGGAATATTTGTGAACTGAATGAGTAAGTGAATGATTCAAAGCTGGTTGTAGCTAGAAGTGCCATTGAAGATCACCAGTATTAACAATAGACCTTGAAGCTGAGACCCCAGGGAAGGGAGGACCCCTGAGAAAATTGGGTAATGAGAGTCAAATTTCAATTTTGAGTTCCAAAGTGCTCTTGAAAGCCATGGCTTTTGATTGCAAGAGCCAGATGCTGGAGAGAGAAAAATGTTTTTCTTTGCCTGCATTTCAGTTCCCAAAGCTTGGCGTGTCATACACAAAGCCACAGGGACCCAGAGCACACATTTAACACCATAAACCATAGGGCGGGAAAGAATGGGTGGTGATGAAAGCTGTTCTCCTGCTCAAAAGGAGATTTCAGTTAGTGAGTGTGGAAGGACCAGACGGGGGTATGTGGTTAGGGTTTAGAGTTACTGGGTTCCCGAGAATGAGTCCAGCACCCCATCCTCCAAGGTGCTAGGAACCCTAGTTAAGGTTGTAGGGACCCCAGAAAAGGCCTCATAATGGAGCTCTATGTGACACCTGACTGTGGAGCGGCAGTCGCTGCGGGAGGTATTGGAATGCAGTGACATGAGGACAGCATAGTGAGACCAGAGATCCCAGCATAGTATATTAGAGTCCTCAAGCCCCCAGAGAGGCCATGCATGTGGATGAGGGTGGATGCTGTCTTGAGTGGGCTACAGCGTCCTTGAAATGGATTATCGGGGGCCATGGCAGAACTTTAATTATCTCAGCAGCAGCAGCAGCAAGAATTGGGGTGACCCAGACTTCAGGTAGACCAGTGAGGGCTGAGGACCACTCTTACATGGATAACCGTCCCCAGATGCTGGTGTGGTCTGTAAACCCTTCCCCCCACCAGCTTGGATCACCTCTGGGTGGCATGTGTGCACGTGTGCAATCTGAATACCATGGGCACTTACCCTAAGAAGCGTTGGGTGAAGTGGCTGTGCTATTTTACATTTGCAACTTTGTTTCCCACCTTCAGTGGAAAGCGGAGTTTAAAAGCTAGAATGAGTTTAAATATGAAGAAATAGGAAAGTTAATAGGTTTTTATCCCTAGGATGTGGTCTGGGAAATTGATTCTTGCTAATAGACTCGCCTCTGTATTACCTGGAGGTTCTAGCAGGAAACACAACCCAATGCAGCCGGATTAGTGAAAGGAATATTACCGAAGAGTGGGCGGAGCAAAGGGACCCGACCAAAGTGTTCAGTTTCCCACAGGCTAACAACAATGGGGAACCCAGGGGATTGTGCTGGTGGGGCCCATTGAGAATTGGAGGCATAAAGCAGGGGTCGTCCCACAGGAGCTGAAGTTGTGGAGGGGCTGAGCTACTGCTGGAAATGAGACCCAAAGAAGGAAGGCAGCAGGGAAGAAATACCCCCATTTCTCTCCTCCCAGCCTCCAGTACCCTGAAGCCAGCCAGCCAGGGTGCAGTCCACAGGGGCCAACCTTCCAGGGCACAGAGCAGGGCAGGAAAAGGGGCTGGGTGTGGTTTGGGGATAAAGAGGAGCTGGCACATCCTTCTGATTGAATAGATGGGGGAAACATGCCCGTGCAGGGGAAGGACTTGCGTAAGGTCACTAAGCAATTGAAGGGCAGAGTGAGGACTCAAGACCTTCTCGTTCTCATATGAGAGCTCGTGGCCCCAAAGTGTGCTGCTTTATTTCCTTAACACACGACTGTATTTTCTCATTTTCAAACCTTATTATAAAAAGAAATCAGAAAATGCAAAAACGTATGAAGGAAATAACATATTGGTGTCTATATTCTTCCAGATTGGCTCTCTATGCATGGATACACACATTTAATAAAAATGGGAGTGGGCTGAATACGGAGAGAGAAGGGGGGTTGCCTGCGAGTCCTTGGCAGGACCTGCACTCAGTGAGTGAGCTGCAGGGTTCCTCGGAAGAAAGGCACACCAAAAAGAGGAGGAAAACACAAAACAAAAAGAAAATGGTGAAGGGAGAGAATGGTCAGTGCTTGGGTCAGCCTCAGTTTCCCCAGTTTCTTCTTGGCAGGGTGGTTGTGAGGATTAAATGAGAAACATGCAGAGAGCAGAGCACTCACGAGTGAGTTCCCACGGGGAGTCCTTTCACCTTCTTCACCTCAGCCTTCTTATCTGTACAGGGCACGTCCAGCTCGCATATTTTCTGGACGAGGAAGCGCTAGTGTTAACCACGTTCCTTTGTAGGGGCTCAGTGCTGGTGATTGGCTGTGATATCTGGGTCCTTAGAGTTGGCCTGGGAGAGGCCAGGTCATGCCTAGCACATCCTAAAACTCCCTACGTGCCTGGCCAGAGGTATATAAGTGATGATCGATGGTGTTTTAATACACAGTTTTTATGTGAATAGTTACATACATGCTTTAATGAATATTAGCAGGGCTCATCGTAAATAATGGGCATTGCCCAGGAGTCGACCAATCAGAGTGGATGGTGTCAGTAAGTAACTGTGAATGTCTCCAGCTGCCCATAATTGAACCTGAGCAGCCTGACTTTCTCCACCCGCCTGCTGATTGGGTGCTAATGGTCACCCCGAGAGTGGGTTCATGCTGTTTTCACCACACTGGCCCCAGGACACTCTAACAGGGGCCTGGCCCCCACAAAACCCATTTGAAACTTTGAATTTGAAACATGGGGGCCTGGGGTAGGGTAGGTTGGAAGGAAAGAGGATGGGGGTGTGGTGGTGGGGGGCTACTGTCTAGAGGAGGACCACCTGGAAGACCCCTTGTTATCAGCATGTTTCTGGGGCATTTATCCAGGCGGGGCTTCTGGCCCTGCTCAGCTGTCTTATCAAGAGGCCCAGGGCTCTTCCCAGCATGCTAGAGCTCAGTGTCACCTCCCTGATTTTTAGCTGTACATTTGTAAATTACTTGCAGTTCACTGTTTATGTTTTATTTCCATAGTGTTTTGATTATGAGATAGAAAATACAGGAAAACGATGCATTAACACATGATTGTAATCTACTTCCCAGATTAAGGAGAACGGGTCCCAGGAACCCCCACTTTCCCTCCCCCCAGAGATAACCCCTATCCTGACTTTTATAATAATAAATGCTGTTCTTTATAGTTTCACTGCCTGGGCAAGCCATTGTTTATAAAATTGTAATGTTTTAAAAAATATGGTAATTCTCTTTTTTCTTTACTTCTCCCTGTCTCCCCACCCCCTCCCCATTCCCTATTTATGGTAAATGAAACTGTTCTTTCCTCCATTTACTGTGGGGATTTAAGTTTTTCTTTTAAAATGAGTTATTTTACATAAATACATTTAGAGAAAAAAGTAAGTAAATAAAAGTTCAGGTAGCGTATGCGATGGGCAAAATGGTAAAGGTATAATTCAAAGAACCTGCCTTTGAGAAACGTTGATTATGTTACATTTATGAGAAAAACGTTCGGAACAGGTCATTGCAGAGTCAGAGACCAGAACGCAGGTGCTGTGCCCGGGAGCCCACATGGCCACAAGATGTCACTGGCCATGGGAAGTACCAGCGACCTGTGTCCTTCGGGAAGGCCAGCAGCTGCAGCGCCGCCATGACCACCAGGGGGCGGCGCGGCCCCAGGTTCTGACGCGCTTGCAGCCTCACCAGTGGGCGGCTGGTGGGGGTGGAGGGCTGGGCGGCTCACCCCCGGGCCTTCGGAGTAGTCTAGGTTCACCCTAGTCTAGGAATCTTCAAATGGAGGTCTGGGACACATTACCTTCAGAACTACCTGGGTGCTTGCTAACCGTGTAGATTTTGGGGTTCCCTTGTACCCACGAAATCAGCACCTCTGAAGCTCCAGGTGCGTGGGAGTGGGGGTGTGGGGTTGGACAACAGGGTTACCACCTGGAGAGTTTTGAGAACTGCTCTAGGGAGAAGGGCAGTCTTGGGTCAGAGTTTGGGTGTTGGGTGTGTGTGTGTGTGTGTGTGTGTGTGTATGAGAGAGAGAGAGAGAGAGAGAGAGAGGGAGGGAGGGAGGGAGGGAGAGAGAGAGAGAGAGAGAGAGAGAGAGAGAGAGAGAGAGAGAGAGAGAGAGAGAGAGAGAGAGAGAGAGAGAGAGAGAGAGATTGTCACACACCGAACAAGTGGGATTGAGTCTGGGGGCTTAGGTTTACATTATGCCCCACCTCTTACTTGGATGAGTGGCAAGTTTTTGTTTGTTTTTTGCATTTCTCTACCATTCATCCACTCATCCACCCACCCATCTATCCATTCACCCGTCCATTATCCATCACCATCCCCCACCACCCATCCACCTGTCCATCTACCATCCATCAGTATATAGTAACTAAGCTCTTACTCTGTGTCCTTTTTAAGTTTGAGGATATGGTGGTGGACAAAAAAAAGACACCATCCCTGCCTTCCTGGAATTCATGCTTTTGTGGGGGGAGCCAATGGCAAATAATCCCTTAAAAATGAAATTACAAATTTAATAGCTGATTTGGGGGAGGAAGAATATAGGCTGCTATGTGAGTGAAGAACTACTATGGGAAGATGTGGGATAGTACGAGGAATTCTTCCCTTAGGAAATTATGTTTGAATTGAGATCCGAAGGGTGAGTAAGGAGCTAACCAGGCCAAGAGTCAGGAGGAAGAGTGTTTCAGGTGGAGGAATCTGCATGTGCAAAGGCCCTGAGGTGGGAAGGAGCTCACTTCTTTGAGGAACTGCCAGGAGGCAGCATGGCTGGAGTGCAGGGAGAAAGGGGGAGAGCAGCTGGACCTGGGGTTTGGGCCGTAGGCAGGGACCAGGACCTTGAGGTCCTCAAACTTTTCATCTTCAAAATGGGGCAGTAAGGTTTGTCTTACAAAGAGTATCAAGTGTAACGATGAGTCCAAAACATCTAGTATGGTGCCCAGTACACAACTGGTGTCAAGAGATGTGAATGGGTGTGGGGGGGAGGCCACCTGCATGGTAGGGGGGCACCGCCTGGTTAGAGAGTGAGTGTGGGGAAGTACCGGGCAGGTGCAGAGACCAGAGCTGTCTCAGTTGACTGCAGCGACCCGCTGAGGAGCGGATTTGAATTGTGGTGAAAATTACCGTTGGCATCACTCTTGTTGAAAATAAAGTGAAATTGGAGAACATACTGTTGTCTTTAACTAGGCCAAGATGACTAATTATTAGACTCATTTTCTAAAGGTTACCATATACAGACATGCGATTAGACAGAGAGGGGAGAATGTGGAAACCTGATTCATTCTGAAACCGCAATAGATGTAACTCGTGCAGGGTTTCTGAGCGTAATGACTGTGAACATTCAGTTTAACTCAGCTGTCACCACTGGTGTGATACAAAGCGAAATGTTTTGCATCAGCTCCGTAAAGCCTCTTGGGCAGCTCATGGCCATACTGGGGGAGGGGGGATCTCTGCCAAATTGTAAAGGGTGTAAACATGGGAGCTAGTGTTGGGTAGGGGAAGGGGTCCTAGCTCTGGCTTTGACCCTTAGTGACCACGTGGCCTTGGCTAACTCCCTTTCTTCTTTGGGCCTCCGTTTCCCTATTTGGAAAAAGAAGGGCCAGACCAGATGATCTTTAAGGGGCTTTCCCGTGTTGTTGTTCTGTAACATTTACCGATGGTGTGATCTTGGATATCACCTCCTTCTCTTTGGGATGCAGTTTCCTTTTGATCATTTCACAGTTTCCTAAGAACACTGGTTCAGTTTACTCCCCAGTGGGTACAGGCCTCCTTTGAAGTCCAGGGACTCTTAAGTTCCCTACTCCAGACTCCACTGAGAACAAGTGACCCTTGTTCATTTCCTGTGGGTCCATGGTTTAATCTGAGAGTGTGGAGTCTACTGGGGTCCAGTCTGGGGAGGCAGGAGTACACTGGGGTCCAATACTCACAGACCCAAGGGGTCCCTGAAGGTCTTTGACCCCTTCAGAAATCACTTTCTGGGACTTGCAAGAGAACGTTTATGAAGCCAGTATCAGGGCCAAACATGGATTGGGGCTTTCTAAGCGCCAAATGCTAGGCACTTGGACGTACATGATCTCATATCCATGTCACGTGGCTCATGTGCGGTAGGCATCATTATTTTCTACGTCTGAGGGGAGAGGGGCTATGAAATTTTGCCAAGCCACCCAGTGAGGACAGGGCAGAGGGGCATGGTTATTCAAGTCTATTGGATCCCAACCCCTCTATTTTGGAAACCGATCCCACCATCTCATTTAATCCTCACAACAAACAAAGCCATTGATAGATACTAAGTTTTAGAGGCTCCATAGCAAAGCAGAGTGGAGGAGACCTTGATGGGAAGCCGGAAGCTTGGCGATTTCTCCACTCGTCTTCCACTTCCTGGCCTGGCACGCGAAGGCAGAGAGTTGCACTGTCCATATGGCCGCGTGCGACTGTCCGTTTGTCCCTTCCCGCGGTTAAACTCGATGGCCCCAGGACATCACTGAAGATGGTGGTAGATGCTTTACTGGTTGTCAAGGTATCCTCACTAGTAGTTTTGAAAACACGTAATTTTTGCCTTAAACGTTGACCTTATGGCTAAGCCAGACTAGGTCCGGTTTTTCCTCGCAGTTGCGAGTACACTGACTGCCATTAGAATATTGGACACCAAGGAAATGAGTGGTCGTGTCTGGACCCAAACATTGTCTCCAAACAGTGGGATTGCCCCATCAGTTACCACATCAGCCATAATAGCACCCTCGCTGGTTATTCTTATCAACATGACAATGGTACTACAATTGAACATAAGCCACTATTACCAGCAATGTATTTAAGAGTATAATGCATCATTTAAAGACATATTTAAATGTAAATGGCTCCACACCAGTAAGAGATTCTTACTCCAAATAGACTCTAGGGATGGACCCATAAGTCCCCAGACATGAATATGAATTTTCAAACTATTTCCCAAATCTGACCACTTCTCACCACTTCCCCTTTGCCACCTTTGTCTAAGCCACCAGCAAATGACCTGGATTACTGCAGTAACCTCACTGGTCTTCTGAGTTTGCTCTCCTGGCTGGTTATTCTCCACACACAGCTGAAGGATCCTGGGAAAAACTTGAGTGAAGTCACGTCAGTCTCTGCTACAGCCCTCGAATGATGTCCCTTCCACTCAGAGTCAAAGCTAAGGTCCTTACAGGTCTGCCCTGCTCCCTCTCTGAGCTTATCTCCTGCTGCTCCTCCTTTTGCTCAGCTTCTTGCAGTCTCTCTCATCTCCCTACTATTTCTCCAAGTGCATTCCCACCTCAGGACCTTTGTACTTGCTGTTCTGCCTGCAATATCCATGCATTTTCCCCAAGATATCCATGTGGCTCCTTCTCTTGCCTCTTTCAGGTTTCTGCTCAATCCACCTGCTCAGAGAGGCTCTACTTGACCACTCTATCTAAAATATCAGCTTCCTTCACTCTTTATTCCTCTGACGGCTTACTCTTTCTTCATAGTTTGTCTCCTCCTGACATAGGATATATTTGTTGTTTCCTTCCACAAGACCGTAAGCTCCATGAAAGCAGGGACTTAGCTCACTCTTACATCCTCAGGGCTAAGACCAGAGCCTGGGTTATAGTAGGACCTCAGGGATCCTGGCTGCATCAAATGAAGGATTGAATGAAGGAATAAACAGAGCTTTTATTTGAAAGCATTTTTGTCCATGATGGAAGTCTGTGCTGAAAGTTTCATGAGTCACATTTTCTGATTTCCATATTGAATATATACTGAAGCCATTCCCATGGTAGATTTGAGCTACACTGTGATTTGATACACCTTCTTGGAATATTGCTCTACATCATCACTTTCGTGGGTTGCCTTCAGTTTTTCTCCACTTCCTCTTTACTTCCATTGCCAACATAAGCAACTGGATTTATTTCAGGGGCCATTTCTCAAAAAGAAAAGTTTCATCATTTCTTGGGAGTAGCTGGGGACATGGAAAGACTAAGAACAAACGTACCCTGTTGAGAGGTGTTGGATGGTGGGCTCGTCTCACTCACTGGCTAAGGGACTCATCTTCAGCGCCTTCTACACAACTCTTCAGGGCACATCATTTGAATTAATTCATCGATAACAACATATCCAGCAGTAAATGATCTCACAGGGTTTGAGGATGGCTTCCAAATGATTCACGTTGACTTCATCAAAGCCAAGCGATCTATTGGGTTCATCTACTCAGTCTCTGCTGAACCTTCCAGGCTTCTGCGCCTCCATCACATTCTGAAGTTCTCTTTGTTTACTCATGGTTTTCGAATCCCATCCACCAGGGTTCTATCAAAGGCTCAGTCTCTCCCTAGGAGCAGAGACATACCACTAGACGGTAGGCCTTGAGACAGCCTTGTTTGGTCTTCCAGTGGTCTTGTGTGCTAAGCTTTTAGTCACATCCCCTTTCTCCCTTGATTTCTCTCTCATATTGTAGACAATGGGAAGCTATCACCTGAGGTCATGATTGAAAACTGAGATTTTTTTTTTATTTTTCAAACTCATGAAAAATTTTTCCTCTGGCCTCCTTGATATGCAGTCTCCTTTATTCCAGTTGCATGTATTGAGGACCTATTATGTGGACCATGACCTTCTAGGGGATAGAGGGGTAAGGAAAACAGAGTTTTTGCCCCTCAGGTTGTACAGTCCAGAAAGGGGCAGGGACAGGCATGGCAGCAACTCTGGAGGAAGGAGAGTGACATGCATGTCAAGGAGAGGGGAGTTGTGACTGTATTGGGGTGGGAACAGGGAAGGACTTACTGTTTTCATAAAAATCGTACATATGCATTAATATGCAAAAAATACAGAAAAGTACAATAAATAAAAAGAAAAGCCCCCTTCGCACCCAAAACCTATCATTCAAATTATGTTTCTATGTAGAGTTTCTAGACAGAGAGGAGGATAAGAATATTTTTGTAAAATGGGAGACTTTTGAAAGTAAAAGTTATTCAATGTAATTGTCCTTGACATTAATAGAGGAAGAGGAAACAAAAGGAATTTCTGAGCCTCAAACATTACATGATCACCAATGGAATGGTTTGCTGAAAGATCCCTCCAAGTTTAACATGAGATTAGGAAAAACATTGTGGTTGGAGTCACATGGTTTTAAAAATCCACACATTTTAGGATAAGCACAATTAATAACGTTATTCTCAGATAAAATACTTAATCTGACGATGGATTTTTGAGACAATAACATAAAATTGTCCATTAAATCAAATGACATATTCTGTGAAAAGTCTGTGACTAACTTTTCCATTCCTGTGCTAATCCATTTTTCACAGCAGTGTACAGTGAGTTCTGAGTTTTGACAAATACGTAGTCACGTAGTCACTCCACAAGCAATCAAGATGTGGAATGGTTCCAGCGCTCCCCTAAATGGTCCGGGCCCCTTTGGAGTCCACCCCTCTTTTCACACCTGGACCTTCACCATCACTTATCTGTTTTCTGTACCTATTGTTTTGCCTTTTCCAGAAAAATCACATAACTCTTCAGAGAAGATAGCCTTACAAGCTGGGCTTTTTTTACTTAGCATAATGCATTTGAGATTAACCATGTTGGGTGTTTTCAGCAGTTCACTCTTCTTTATTGCTAAATCCATTGTATAAATGTACCGCATTCGTTTACCTGTTTACCAGTGAAAGGATATTTGAGTTGTTTCCAGTTTTGTGCAATTATGAATAAAGCTGCTGTAAACAATTGTGTCCCGGTTCTCCTCCCAGAAGGCACAGGTAGCTCTCAAGTTTCCTCTTTTACTGGGTCAGTTGTCACTCATCCATTCACTTTTTATCTTCAAAATTTTTATGACCTCTCTGCTGTCATTACTTCTGTTATAGAAGTGACTTCTTACAGAACTGACTTGTCCTTGAAGGGTTTATGCCCTTAAAATATCCACAGTCTTATGTAGTTTTATAGCAGGAAAAAAACTTCAGTAAATTTTTCTTCTGGTTTGGGAGTTATATTTTCTTCTAGCCTGGATTCTTTGCCTTTGGGTGATTTTTTTCCTTGGGGTCTTGGTTGGTATATGATTGCACAGTTGCCATTTGTTTCTTACTTGTGTCCAGGCATTTCTATCCAGGTATTCTTTTTTCCTGTTACATAATGTGCCTTTGGGACTCATTTCTCAGTATGGATGAGACAGGTTTGTTTTTGTTTACCTTGCCTAGCTAGTTTGAGGTCTGGGTATTTTGTGTTCTGAACATTTTTTTCCCCCACTTGAGATCACAGTGGGATGAAGGGCAGGAGAATGGATAAACTCACCCAGATCCGTGCAGTCTTTGGAAGAAATACCTGGGGCCACTTTCTCTCTCAGTTCTGAGCTTTTGCCAGGAAGAAATACCTGGGGCCATTCTTTCTCTCAGTTCTGAGATTTTACATTATGCTATCCCCATTGCGGATAAGGACAACTTTTCTTTAGAATGTAGGCTGGTTCATACTCATTGCCCGCAGCTTTGTTGGGGAAGGAGAGAAGACAAGAAAAGTCACACCGAACATTCTGAAACAAAAAAACATGAAAGTAATGTGTGAGTCCTGTGGGGCAGCTGATGGCAGAGTTAGTCTGGTGTGATGGAAGGGACAGGATGAGGTCCCCAAAGCCGGGAGTATCGCTGGTCTCCTTAATGGCCACCATGAGAGTGAGCAGGTGGGACAGGAGTGGGACTGGGGTGGGTCGGCCCAGCCTGGAAATGCTGGCAGTGGATGAGTGCCCCTGTGGCTGCTTTTGGAATGTGTTCCAGGATCCGAGTCCCAAGGTTGACGATCTGGAAGGCTCTGACCAGGTGGCTAAAGAGTCCGACTTCATAATAAGGTTGAGTCACCAGGGACCATTTATTGATGTTTCTAGGGAGAAACGAGAAGGAATACATCAATTGAATAAGATGATGTTTGTTTATTACATCCTCTTTCAGAGCTTTGAAAAACACTCTCTTTTGTCTAATTAGTCATTGTGACCACGTCTCCATGGAAACCATTATGTTTGTACTCTCAATAGACACGTGCGCATCCATTAAAGGGACACAGTTACCAAATGTGAGCTGTGGGCCCAGGGTGGAGTGGCTTTTTACACAACAGCCATCCGGGTTTCTGCAAAAAGTGTCACAAAACAAGCAGATGGCTGTCCTTGTCCACAAAGGCCCTGGATTTCGGGGATTTAGGGGAGGGTGAAAGCCAGGAAAACTGAGTGCTCACTCACGCTCATCGTGCAGCCCAAAGGGACAGATTTCTCTCTCTTTCTCCCTTTCTCTCTTTCTCTCTCTCTCTCTCCCTCTCTCTTTCTTCTCTCCCTCCCTCCCTCCCTCCCTCCCTCCCTCCCTCCCTCCCTCCCTCCCTCCCTTTCTTCCTTCCTTCTTTCCTTCCTTCCTTCCTTCCTTTCCTTCTTTCTTTCTTTGCTGTGTCAAACATTACTTTTAACCCATTAATTAATGAAGAAACCAGTAAGGAGTTAAAAAGTGACTCAGAAGAGAATCTAGAGAGTAGGCTAGGTAATCAGGCAGGTGGAAATGAGTTGGCTTCTTCCAAGGGGGTTAAGGGAGGTGGGGAGAAGTTTCAGTAGTTCCTTAAAAAATATATATTGAAAGCTGACAAATGCCCAGGGGAGGTGACTGAGTGATCTGATGGAGGGATGGACAGCTGGGATGGGAGACTAGCGTGGGACCGTGCCACCTAGGCTAGGCCATCTGGGAGGGCTGCACACAGTGGAGCAGGAGGCTCCCAGGGGATGAGGCTGGGTGGGTTCCCGTCTGCTTGTGTTCATGTCCCCAGCACCCAGTGCATGCCCAGAATAAGGTAAGTGCGTCACTGCCATTGGGGCTTAAAGGGATGGCGGGGACCCCCCCTGAATGGAGTTGGAGCAGACCTGCTATAGTCTAGGGTCACAGGACACCAGGTCTGCCATGGGGTCAGCAACCAGACCCTGCCAAGTAACACTTCAGCACTCGTTTCTGCCTCAGATCTGAGAGCTGCAGAGGGCTTTCGATCCTCCTGACGCTTTTGTCTGAAGGGTTTCAGGACTACAAAGACCTGAGCTAGCATGTCAGGGGCTGACCATCAGCACAAGCTAGAGAAATACCACAAGAAGGAAGTCCTCAGACGCCAAGCTGAAAAACTTTTTATTGAAGCAATCAAAGAGGGCAAAAATTGACAGGAGTGGTACTCGGCTTATCTTGAAGCTTCCCCTATCTAGACCCAGGGGACAAACAGAGGTGCAGCCATCCCAGATATCATTGTCTGTAGTTCATGCATTGGCAAGCCCTTGTTCATAGCTGTTTTCTCCTGTTTTGCACACAATTGTAACAACCCCAGCGATTTTTCGTTTGTTCGTTTGTTTTTTGGCTTCCTGGTCATAGTGCTGTTGGTGTGGCTGGTGGTAGGTACAGTGACACCAGCAGGAGGGAACCGCTGAGAGCCTGACAGTTAGGTCAGAAACCAGAAAAATGTACACACTTAGCGATATAGCCTTGAGTCATCCGGGAAAGAGGTTCCTGACAACAACAGGAGTTTGGGGGCCATAAAGTGCTGGGTTCAATTCTCCACGATTGTGGGGCTCCAGGCAAATCACTTCTAATAATGCCTTCATCCTAGAGTGTTGGGAGGGTGAAATGAATTTACAGGGTGCATAGTAAATGCTCATTAAAAATTAGCTGCTATTAGCATAGAGGTGAGTGTTAGTCAATTGCATGCCACCACATGGACGAATCTCAGAAACATCATGAGGAGGGTAAGAAGTCAGACGCAAAAAGGAACCCACTGTATGGTTCCGTTTACAGAAATCACAAGAACAGGCAAAACTAATGTAGGACATTAGAGGTCAGGATGGTGGGTAAGGAAGGGAGTGACTCAAGGGGGTCTTGTCCTTTCTGCCGTGAAATAGAACAGAAACAAATCCACATAAAACAAATGTGCAGCAACTTAGTGGATTATTGTAAAGCCACCCGAGAAGCTGTCCTGTTCAGTTTTCTTCCTCCAAGAGTTTTGTTTCTTGATCTGGGTGTTGGTTACCTGGGGGTGTTCAATTTATGAAAAGTCAGGGTCAGGGAGCTGTGCACTTAGGATGGGTGCACCTTTCTAAATGCATCCTGGGCTTCCATAAAAAGTTTTAAATGTCAGCTATTATTATGGTCATTGTTATTAATATTATTGTATTAGCCTCTTTTAGCCTTGAACTCTTTTGTCTGTATAATTAGGGACGACGATCCCTTTCTTTATAAGATGCAATGTTCACAGCACATTCATTCATTGGTTTAGTCAACAAATGTTTTCTGAGCACCTACAGGCCTGGGCACTGTTCTAGGTGCTGGTGAGAAAACAGTGAGCAGAACAGACAAAAATCATGGGCCTTACGTGCTAGTGAGGAGAGAGACACACATGTTAGGTGTTCACTTAAAGGGACCTGTTAAATTCTGACAGTGCTCTCTGGGTTAGAAAACAAAATCCTGGACCATAACTCCATCCCAGACGGTTGAGATTTTTGTTTATTTGGCTTGGCTTTTAAGTTTGGCTCTTAAAATAATTAGCTTCACTTGGTATGAAGTCTTGTTTAGAACAAAGTCATACCAGTGACGGTATATGAATGCCACACTGAGAACTTCTGCCTTTTCTACAATTTCTGGGTGCAGTTAAATTGTGCATTACAGCAACCATCCTTCGTGAGCTGCAGCATTGGGGGCTGGCTGAGGGATGGATAGCCTGGCAAAGAAAAGCCTTCTCTCTCCTGCTTTCAGGAACTTAGGTTTCTAGGCCCTGAACCCTGCAGGCAGGAAAGCGTTAAGAAAGAAATGTGCATTTCCACTGAACAAGAAAATCAACTTAGAAAAGAAATGTGTATTGGAAAATATCTATTTGCCTGCAAAATAATGTAAAAATAATGAGCTCCTATTCCCCTTTGATGTGCAGCGCACGCTTTTAAGGAAAGATTCTGCATTTCTGAGATACTGGGCCTGGCGTGTAATGAAGTGGTTGTTATGGCAACAACTTTCAAAAGCAAGTATTTTCTGAGAGATGTGCTCCACACAGCCAGCGTGAGAGAGGAAAACATGAAAACAGAGACAGGGAGATGAGCTCAACAGAAGGCATCAGATATGGAGAAAGAGCATCCGCTCTGTGTCCAGGGGGGAGGAAATGTGCCCTCCACCACCACCACCCCAGCCTGGCTTTGCAAACCTGCAGGGCAAGCCAGGCCCCGGCCCTGGAAGGGGTCCCTGTGAAGAATAGGTGGTGGGCCTAGAGGAGTCAGGGCTGAGACCAGTGTCTCTCACTAGAGATGTGACCTGAGCCCTGGGGTTCCATTGCCAGTCTCTCTCCTTCCGAGGTTCCCTCCTCCAGGCTGGGCTCCCATCTTCACCCTCTGCCCCTCTCATCCCTCCATTAGCTCCCTCCCAGCCCCGCTGCTCAAGAGCACCAAAAGCTCGCTATTCATTCCAGAGCCCAGCTTTCCCTCTGGTATTCAGGGCTTCCCACTCACTCTACTCTCCTACGTGCCTGGGGGGTCCTGCTAAGCTGCCCAGTGTATGTAGACATGGCACCAAGAGCTGGCATTCATCATCTCTTCTAATCTTCACAACTCCTCTCCCCCCACCAAGTGCCTAGAACAGTGTCTGGCACAGAGTGGCTGCTCAGTGTCTATCTGTTGAGTGAATGGATGGTCCTTCTCTGGTGCTACTGCTATTGTCCCCATTGTGCAGATGTGGAAGTGGAGGCTTAGAGATGTTTAGTGACTTGCCCAAGCCTGGAAGACAGTGAGCGGTGGAGCTGGGCTGCCCACAGCTCTGAGTGGGGCTGCCTTTGGGTGTCCTCGACTTCCTAGCCTCAGTGTCTTTATACAGGCTGCGTCTCTACCTGGTACACCCTCTCCTGTGTCCTGTAAGTCCTGGCTCAAAGGCCACCTTGTCCATGATGTCATGAAAAAGCTAGACCCCTGGATGTGTCAGGGCCCAGGAACAGGACTCTCGCTACCCGTGGGTGAGTCTGGGCTGGGGCCGTCAGGAGCAGAGCTGTTTCCGGGGAACAGTGGCTCGTTCACCACTCTTCTTCCTATGCCGTGCTGGCCCAGGGAAACTGCTTGGTAGTTCTTGGTTAAATGAAAGAAACTTTGGAACCCAGACAGTTCTGGAAAATGCTGTTGGGTCAGTTGCTAGGTTTCTGAGATCCTCTGGGCTGCCCCGGCCGAAGCTTCCTTGTGATTGGGAAACCTGCTCACATCCAGCCCCAGTTCACATGTGACAGTGATTGCGAGTGTGTGTGGCACATGAGTGAATAAACACATGTATGCACGGCCCCGTTGGAGGGGGTGTGCTCTAAAAGGGAGTCTGGGGCTGCATACATGTGTGTTTGTACATCTGGCTGAGGGAAATGAGTGTGCACTTGGCTTTGAGAAGGTCTGCTAGAGGGGCTGTGTCTGAACATGTGTTTGTGTTTCAGCAGGAAAGGGCGTGTGTGTGTGTGTGTGTGTGTGTGTGTGTGTGTGTGTGTATGTTTCATGTGTGTAGGTGAAGATGTTTGTCACTGTGTGCACGCACCTGGCCTTGATGTAGAAAGACTGTGTGTGTGTGAGATAGGAGTGTGTAAGGGAGTGTGCTGCAAGGACAGGTTGTATAAATGTGTGCCTGGGAATGTGTGGGTGGATGTGTGAGGAGAGGGGTGTGTGCATTCAAGGTCTGCTCCATTTGCCAGGGAGAGGTGAAGGGAGCCCACTGAAGATGGGCTGTATTGTCAGTTTGAGGCTCTGTGAGAGCTGCTGGCAGCTATGCTGACTAACCTGAGGTCACAGAGAGAAGACCATGCCATCAGACTGTCCTCTGGATCATAAAATGTAAGAGTTGGAGCTGGAAGCAGCTTTGGAAGTCCCCTAGTTCTATACCTATGTTATAGCTGATGAAAACAGAGAGGGGAAGCAACCTCCCAAGGTCACACAGCAAATTCAGAATAAAGATGGCACTTGGACTGGTATCTGGGTCTGGGGGCTCCTTCATACCTCCAATTGGCTGCCAGGTCCCCAAGGAAGAGGGAGGGTTAACCACAGAGTAATTAATATCAGGCACCAGCGTATTATACAATTTCATTCCCACTTTAATTAGGGGAACTTTTAAAAAAAAATAGAAGTCTTTGTTGTGTCAATTAGTTGATTGACTATCATTGGTTTCTGGGTTAGGGAAACTTGATCTGCAGTGAATGAATTTGTTTATCAGGGAAAAGGAGCCAGGGGATGGAAAAAGAAATTCAATTAAGTGTCAGGTTGCTGAGTGACAGGCTGCATTTGATAGGACTTTTAGCTTAATTGCTTGTATTTCATTAAGAGATTTATTTATCAAGAGAATTCTTCATTTTAAAATCTCGGGCAGTGTCTGAGTGGCTTCTGGCTATTTTTCTGCGTTGATTGAAGACGTTGGACCTGCAGAATTACCTCGGACCTCAGAGACATTTTTGTGTCTGCTGAGATCCTCTCTAATACTGGTTACTGGGGCTAATAGTCCCCTCATCCTTCTCATCCCAAAGGTATAGCCAAAGTTTGGCAAGTGTCTGCATTTCTCTGGGGAGAAAAGTCCATATTTCTCTTTAGATTTTTCAAAGTGATGTGAGTCCCAAAGAAAGTAACAATAGGCTGATCTTTTGTTCTTTGTTGTCGTTTCCCCCTCACAAAAATAGGTTTACGTTTGTGCACATTTATAAAATTGTATAGGAAGGCAGCGCTAGAAACTAAATATTATTCTGCATTTACAGAAGTGATTTTTAAAATAAGTCTCCTTGAGAAGAAAGCCATCCCTACAAGATATAATTTCATTAGACAAGTGATTACTATCAGTTTTTTCAAGAATGTCCTATAAGCTCAGAATTGGATGCATTAGGAATCAAAGGGGTCTAGGTGTTCTGATGTAAATAAGTTGTACATAATGTGACTTATTCGAGCTATTTTACTCCAAAGGCTGCCTGATTCTTATGACAACTGTCCAATGGATACTCTTTAATAGTTGTAGGAGGTGATCACCTTGTTTTATGAATGAGAAAACTGAGGCTCAGAGAGGGCAAGAGGTTTTTCCAAGGACACACAGCCAGCCAGGGACAGAACCAGGATGATCACCTGTCCCTCCTGCGTCTTTTCTAAGAATCTGGCTCTATGGGGCTGGGGTGGGGTCTCTGGGGTTGCAAGGTTTAGGCCCTGCAGGGGGCAGTTCAGCTGGCAGCTCTTTTTTATTTTTTAAACTTTACTATTCTGTTTTTAAAAATTATTTTTAAATTGAAGTATAATTGACATATAACATTATATCAGAGCCCTTCGTTTTCCTTTGGTTGATTAGGAGAGTGGAGTGGCTAGCACTGCCATCACCACCGTGCTAAAATCCTGGATCTACCACTTATTATGTGACCTTGGGCAAGTGCCTGAACCCTACTGGTAAACTGGGGATAGTCAGATTATCTGCCTGACTAGGTTGTTTGGAAGATGCCGTGAAGTGTTCCATGCAATGTACTTAGACTGTAACTGCTACATAGTAAGTGTGTAATAAATATCAGCTGTAATTATCATTGTGTATTCCAAGTAAGATTTCATTTGGAAAAAAGATTTCTAATTCTTAAAAATAATTGAGGACCATTGTTTTGTACTGTGTAAACCCCACAGCTCGTCCTTAAGAAGAAATAATTTACTCCAGAAAATGAGGGTGGAATCAGTCCTAATTCATGATGAGTGCTGGTGACTTGAACTCAGGTTTCCTGCCTCCTTGGGCTTGGCTCTTTCTGGCACTCCCTGGTAACTGAATATTTTTATTGTTTTCTTTATGGTAAATGCTTATTCATGTTTTTCACTCCATCCTCCTTCCTTCTTCTTTCTTCCCTCTCTAATTGCTCTCCATCTTTCCTTCTTCCCTTCTTCCCTCCACCCTTCCTTCTGATCAGGGGCAGGAGCTGGCTTCTAGAGACTTGTAAGCACCGATTTTGCACATCTCTTCCCAGCTCCGGATTCAGTGATGTCACATGGGTGGCTTGAAACCAGCATTGGTGGGAGTATGTACTCTATGGAAGTTGGAGGCCAGGACAAGGAAAGGCTTTATTTGTTTATCTGTTTCTCAGATAGCTGTTTCCCAGCACATCATTGCATCCATCCATCCCTTTTTCATCCACCCATCTCTTTGTATGTCCAGACATCCGTCCAGCAAACCATCACCTACTCAACGTGTTCATATATCCAGCACATACTGAACACGTCCTGTGGGCCAGGCCCTGTACAAGATGCACTACGAGGGCAGAATTGGCCAGAGCCTGCTCCCTGCCCTTGAGAAATTGATAATTTAATGGAATAGACACCTTACATCTGTCTCAAATTCAAGGACTGTCCCAGACATCATCTCATTTGATGGTCGTGGTCAGTATTGTCATCTCAGTTATAACAATTGATGCAATTAAGGCTCAGAGAGGTTAAGTGAATCGCCTGAGGTCACCCACCTGGCTATACATTCATTTGTTTGCCCATATGACAAGGCATGATCTTCGGCTTATCAAGGTGCTCAAATCCAGCCAGAGTGTCAAGGTGAAAACAGATTTTCAAACCTGCCTTTCAGAAATAAGCCTTCTTTAAAAAAAAAAATAGAAAGAAAAGGAAAGAAGAGGGAAAGTTATTTTTCCATCTTGCTTAGATGGGGACAGTTTTGAATTTATTTTTTCAGATTGAACAATCGTTCCTCAAATGCATAGTGATAGGTGATCTAAAAAATAATCTTTAAAAACGTCCCCGAGTTGGGCATTTCCTCTGGGTGACATAACTCACTGTGACAGAATGCATTTAAATTCACGGAAAAGAAATTGAAAGGAGTGCAGTGTGGAAGGTGTTTGTGTGGACTGCCAGTTTCTTAACCCTCTCCTTTCACCATCCTCACCCTTTCCCTCCACTGCCCATGGGCCTCTCTATCTCCTGCCACATGTCTCACAGGCACTAAGCACTGAAAGCCTTTCTTTTGTGGATCTCAAGTCCCAGCTGAGAGGCCAGGGGGAGAGGGTGTGGATTTCCTGATGGGCCAAGAAAGAGGTGCTTGGACCTTTTGGAAGAGGATGCTCTCTCTTCTGTCTGGATTCTTATCTGTTCCCATTGCATTTCTATTCCCTTGCATGGCTAACATCGTAACAAGGAGGGGACAAGGCCAGATGGGGCTAAGGGACAAGAATCTGCTATTCAATTCAGTGTCCAAGTCCTTCCTGGTTTGGTGGTGGCCTCCCGTTAAGAGACAGAGCTCCAGGCCAGGCTAGGGTTACGGGCGAGAGTTTTGATGGACAGCATGGTACTCAAGACCCTAGAGTTTCTTTTGTGCCATATTTTAATTGTACTTCCCGAGGCATGTTCTCTTATCTGTAAGCTGTCTGCCGTAGGGCTCTGGAGAAAGAAGAGGTCAGGTGCCACTGTGAGAAAGAGGAGGAGGATCTGATGTAGGGGAGTGTCTTAGGTTAGGTTCCCTAGAATCAGAGCCTGACATGGGGTCCGCTGTGAGTGTTTTATTGCAGAGTGCTCTTAGGAGAAGTGGGGCGAGCACAGCAGAGTAGGGGAAGGAGCTGAAGTTAGAGATCAGCTCCAGCCTGATCCCACAGAGTTAGTCCTCACCTGAGACAAGGGGGCTGGCATTTGTACCCCCATGTCAGTCATCAGTGGCCAATGAGTGTCACTGGTTCAGAGGCAAAGTAAACTGCTAGGTGAGGCCGATCCTGCCAAAGGCAAGTAAGTGTTCCGGGGAAGGGGACAGTATTAGCCGGTAGCAGCTATTATAACCCTCACAGGATCTGGGAGCTGGGGACACTAGTTGGCAAAGGGGTTACAGCTTGGGAACCAACAGAATCTACTGCAGGGAAAGCCCCGGTGAGATAGGAAAAGGAAGGGAGGGACAGTTCTGCTTCCTGCCCTGGTGGATTGCGGGAGGGAGATGGGAAACGGGGAAGAGAAGCACCAGTGGAGGTACCATCTATCCAGATCTGCCATCCTTGGCCTACAGATAGGTTGGAGAGGCACTGAGCCCTCCTTTGGGAGTTCTCTGCTTGGCTTTCTGTTTGGGCCACCAGGGGAACAACGTGTAGAAGACTCCTGAAGAGTGAAGAAGGTAGTGAGGTGAAGTCACGCAGAGGGAAGGCTCCAGCCACGTGGGTTCAACCAAGAGCCTGTCACCAGGGCAGCGATGATGAACGCCCAGGGCCTCTTATAGCAAAGGCACCTGGCCAGTGGAGCTGCAGTGCGGGGAAGAGTTGAGTTGGGGGTCAAGATATTCAGAGATGACACCAGCCCTGGTGTCTGATGGAGAAGAGAGCACAGACTTAGTGAACGCTAACAGAATGTCTAGTATCTCACCCTGGGGTAGAGACAACTCGTGTTCCACCTCCCAATTATTCGTGTGATTGTTGCTAGGAGGTGTCTGCCCAGACAGGGGAGAATTTCCCAGTTAATCTTGCAACGGTGTTTGGCCTTGTGACAAGTCCTTACCAATGGAATGTGAATGAAAGTGGTGTGTGTTAATACTGGACCGTAGCTTTTAAGAAGTGGGTGGAATTTCTCATTATTCTTCCGGTGGACAGAAGCCAGCTCTGTGGTCTGAGAGACTGGCAAAGCCAAAGATGGATTCATCACACGGAAGAAAGCTGCCAGTAGACTAGGAGTCGCCTCATTGGATGGGTTTGTGAGCAATGGGGAAAAGGTCTACTGCGTTGAGCCACAAGAACTTGGGGGTTTGTTTCTGAAGCTAGTGTTGTCCTATGACGGGCCTGACCAGGCACCTCCAGAAGACGCAAACATGTTGGCACTAGCCCAGGGTCAGCTCTGCACCCACTTGCACGCTCACTCCCCGCCCCCTCGTAACAAAAGTTCACATAAAGTCTCCTTTCAACACCCGGTATCCTCTTGGAGAGGAGGAGGTGAGGGGCCAGATCTGAAAGACTCGCTCATAAAAGAGAAGCTGAGGTGAGAGATTGTTGCAATATTTGCTGCTCAGAGTATGGTCCCTGGACTAGCAGCATCAGAATCATCTGGAACTTGTCAGAAGTGCAGATTCTGAGGCCCCAGCTCAGGCCTCCTGAATCAGAAGCTGCATTTTTAAAAAGACCCCCAGGTGACTTGTGTGCACATGACAAGTGTGAGAAAGGTATTACATCACAAAATGTGCCTCCGGGCTAGTCAGACAGCTGAAGAGCAGCACCACACATTCATTCATTCATTCTTCTATTTAGGATTGCATTTGTTCTTTCAGTCCATCACTGGTTATTAAACATCTACTGTTTTCCAGGCAATATCCTGAAGAAGCATGACAGATACAGTCCCTGCCCTCACAGAGTTTGCTATTTATTGGGGGAGGCGTGGGGACAGACATTATACATAAAATTATACAAATAATTACAATTGTGATAAGCGGTACAGAGAAAAAGTGCAGGAGACAATCAAGGAGTGAAACAGGGAACCTGACTTGCTCTGGGGGCTCAGAAAAAGCTTCCCTGCGGAAGCAACACTTCAAGTGAGATGTGACTGAGGAAGGAAAGTCAGTCAGGTGAAGAGTGGGGACAGCAGTCCCCATTCTAGGTAGAGAAGAAACAGCACATGCAAAGTTCCTGAGACAGGAAGAAGCTTGGGAATGTTGAAGAAAAAAAAGAGAGAGAGAGAAACAACCCAGTCTTCACTCTGAACTTGAGAAAAGTAGGTAAGAGAGTGGGATAGGATGGGATGGAGAGGAGGAGGCAGGGGTGAGGCCCTGCAGCCCTTGTTGGCCACGAGGAGGATTTTGAACTTTATTCTAAGAACACAGGTGGATCCTTGGAAAGGATGTTTAGTGTAACTGGTAAGAACATGATCTCAGGAGCCACATGGCCGAATTTAAAACCTGCCTCCGCCACTGATTAGCTGTGAGACCTTAGTTACTTAACCTTGCAGCACCCCAATTTTCTCATCTGCAAAAGGAGAACAACAGAGTGTCTATTTTGTATTGTAGGGTGGTTTTTAGGATTCAATGAATTGATATACGTAATGGGCTTATACCAGTGAATAGTACATATGAATTTGCAATTACAGTTGAAGGGTTTTAATCAGGAGAGTAATGTGATAAGATTTTTGTGCTTCAAGAAGTCACTCTCACTACTGCCTGAAGGAAAACTAGATGGGAGAAGGCAAAGAGTGAATGAAAGCAGAGAGCTCAGTAAGAAGATGACGTAACCCAGAGTGAGATGATGGCGGTTTGGACCCAGGTGGAAGCAGTGGAGATAGAAAGAGGATGAGTGACAAGGTGCTTTGTGGGATGTGGGTGCTGGGGTTGGGAGGAAGGGAGATGAGGAGTCAAGGTTGACTGCCAGGTTTCTGCTTTGGGTATCTTGGTGGATGGGAGTGTGTCATGCAGGGGACATGTGGGGTCTCAGCTCCCGCTCCCCACACAAGGATGCAGGACATAGTGAGGCCAAAAAGGAACACCCACGGAGCCATAGACAGGGAGTCACACCACTATAGTCTCGCTGGTGGCTGGGTTGGAGACACAGGAAGCAGGAGCCACAGGGTCCGCAACCTGCCGCCCGCTTCTCTGCCAACCCACCTCACTTGCTAGCTGCAATCCACCTCTCTGCAAACCACAATCCGCTATCCCCAATCCGCTCTTGCTAACTCAGCCACCATCTTCTTGCTAGCCCCCCATTTGCTGCTAGCGTAGCCACGGTAGTTATTAGTGGCCAATGGCTCACTGGTTACAGCTGACGGCCAACTAGACACAGCTAATGGCCATCCATACACAATTGGTGGCCATTTACTACCCGAGAGAGCACCTTTCCACGTGAGGCTGAGAGCCTGGAAACTGTACTCCTGGCTCTGTCCCAACAGAGTGCCAGGTTTTCAGTGGTAGTTGATGAGTTAAGTTTTGACGTGTCAAATCTGAGATGCCTGTGAGACATTTAAATGGAGCTATTGAACAGCGGGGGGCGGGGGGGGGGTTAAATGCGGGGGCTGTAGATAAATATTTGGGATCTACTAGCATATCAATGCCCATTAAAACCATGAAACTACTTAGAAAGAGTATATAGAGTTCGAAGAGTTTGGAGCCATGTAGGCTTGGGTTTGACTCTTCACCACATCCCAGCTGTATGGTTTTGGGAGAATTATTCAGCTTCTCTGAGACTCAGCTTCTGATCTGAAAAATGAAGATAATTATACCTACCCCAAAGGATTGTTGTGGATGTAAATGAGATAGTATGTATAAGACTCCTGGCGCTCAGCTCAATCAATATTAATCACTCTTCTGTCTATGTTCCCTTCCTCAGTCATCACACGCAGTTTTTTCCACCTTAGTTGCTGAAGCAGAGTGCCCTGGAGGCCTGCTTGCACCTATTGCCCAGTGCTAAACTCAAAGCAGTGGATGTTCAGGTGGGAGCAGTGTAGCACCAGCCAAGGCTGCCACACACGGAGAGCGAATCCTATCGTGAAATGAACACTGGCCTGCGAGTCAGTGGAACCCTGATTCAAGTCTCATCTCTGCACCTCGCTTGCTTGAGACCTCAGGTGAGTCCCCGCACCTTCCAGAGCCTCGGGTACTTTATCTGCAAGGTGAGGAAGGAGCTAGGTGATTCTGCTCTGTATTCGTTTGCTGGGCCTGCTGTAACAAAATGCCGTGAACTGGGTGGCTTAAAACAGCAGACATTTGTTCACTCATAGTTCTGGAAGCTGGTAGTCTGAAATTGAGGGGTCAGCAGAGCTCTGTGCCTCTGAGACTCTGCACAGAATCTTCCCTTGCCTCTTCCTAGCTTTTGGTGTTGGCTGGCAATCATTGGCATTACTCATCTTGCAGCTGTACCACTCCAGTCTGCCTCTGTCATCGTGATGGCCTCCTCCTCTTGTGTGTGTCTCTGTGTCTCTTCTCTTCTTATAAGGACACTAGTCATGTTGGATTAAGAACCAGCCAGCCTCCTCCAGTATGACCTCATCTTAACTAATTACATCTGCAGTGAACCCCTTTCCAAATAAAGTCACATTGTCTGTTACTAGGATTAGGACTTCAACATATCTTTGTGGGGGCACACAATTCAACTCATAACATATTCCTAATCGCCTTTTCTTCTGAATTTATAAAGCCTGAGAGGAAAAAAAATCTCCACAGAGGAGGGGGCTGGGGAATGTTAATTATATTTTTACCTGTTGTTAGAAAACAATTTTCTGACTGCTAGAAATTTACGTGCTCTTTGTTAATTATGATCTTCTTGTGACAGGTAATCACTGAAGGCAAAAAAGCCTTTTCCTCAGAAAACAAACAGAAAGGTAAGGACTGGATCCTGTGGCACCCAGAGAGAAGTTTGTGCTGAATTGGAAAATGCACACTTTTCCTCCCCTCTGTTCTCTCTGTTGCACTCTCTCTAGGGTGGGGCAGGGCCAGGTGGTGGGGAAATGTCTTTCTCACTGCTCCTGTTCAACTTGACTCCTGGACACTTTTTGTCTCTCCTAGAATAGGCAGCGGGACCCATTTGCCTTCCTGCTCCAAGGATAAGCCAGTTCTGACTGTGACAGACGCTGACGGCCTCACCCTACCACAGTAGCCTACTGGTCCGCACCATTGAAAAAGTCATGCCTACTGACCCTGGAGAATATTGGGCCTCAAAAAAACTCATGGGCCAATTGTGCTTCTTCATATTTACCCCCAGTGAGTTGAAAACAGGTCCACACAAAAACCTGCACAGAAATGTGGAGAGCAGCTTTATTCATGATTGCCATAACTTGGAAATAATTAAGATGTCCTTCAGGAGATGAGTGGATAAACAACCTGTGGTAACATCTAGACAAAAGTCGTTATCTGGTGACAAAAAAAAAAAGAGAAAAAATCAAGCCAGAAAAAGACATGGAGAAACCGTGAAGGCATACTACTAAGTAAAAGAAGCCAGACTGAAAAGGCTACATATTAGGTGATTCCAGCTATATGATATTCTGGAAAAGGCAAAGCTATGGGGACATTGAAAGTATCCGTGGTTGCCAGGGGCTTGGAAGGAGGGGACAAGAGATGAATAGATGGAACACGGGGCGTTTTTAGGGCAGTGAAACTACGAGTATTTTGTATGATACTGGAATGGTGGATACATGACATCATGCATTTGTCAAAACCCATAGATCTACAACACAAACAGTGAACCCTAATTAAACCATGGACTTTAGTTATTAAGAAGGTATCAATATCCACTCATTAATTGTAACGAATGTACTACACAAATGCAAGATGTTAGTAGCAGGGGAACTGTGTGGAGGGGCAAAGGGAAGAGTATATGGGAGTTCACTCTACTTTCTGCCCAGTTTTTCAGTAAACCTAAAACTGCTCCAAAAATTAAAGTGTATTAATTAAAAAGCCAGTCAAGGAAGCTTGTAGGAGTTAGGGAAGCTCCTGGGGCGAAGGGTGGGGTCTCTTGGAATCTGCATTGTGAAGCAGAGGTATCAGTGCCCTATACAGCTCTTCCCCTCTGGGTGGGCTCTTTCAACTAGTGACCACCGTGTCTAACAGGTCACCAGCTTGGAATGGCACTCTAGGCGACAGGAGTTTCCCTAGACAACTGTGCGCATGACCCTGCCTCTCGGCGGATCTGGTGGCACCTCAGGGTGCTGTTTGCAGCTGGTGGAAAACTGACATTCTCGGCAGACACTGCTAAGTGGGAACGGGATGAGGGTGAGGCAAGCAGAGCGCTCGCCTCAGGCACAAAATTTAAGGGGAGAACCCCCCAAAAAACCCCACCTCAGTAATCAAGATAGATAATACTGTCACTCAGTGTTTTTCAAAATAGAAATTCATGCCAAAAATTCATTACCACGCTATCAAAACTTTTAAGTAAAGACGGGATCCAACCCTTCACTTACATAACTTGGCCTGACTCACCTCCCCCTAATCTTGGCCCGGCCACATCCTGTATTTGTTTAATATTTTGATATAATAAAATATCATGCCACTTGCATGATATTTTATTCATCACATTTTTTTGCATCAATTTTTATTTTAAAAATCATTTCAAACAAAATAACTGTTTTGAAAAAACAATCTTGATTACTGAGATTTGGGGCCCCTCCCTTAAATTTTGTGCCCAAGACAAGTGCCTCACTTGCTCCACTGTAGTTGTGGCCAAGCCCCTTCACCTCTCAATTATCAGGTTAATGATTCATTCGATAAATATATATTATCTACTAGCGCCATTCACCTGTGGACAAGGTAATTAGCTTCGTGAACGTTGATCTTCCTCCTTCCCGGGCCAGCCCCATTGCTCAAGTGGCCATAGAGACATGCACGCACCCGACACCCAGACTTCTTAGGATGCCCCCACTGCTCGGTGCCCAGTGTCCCAGCATCAGGCATCGACTTCAAACCCTCAGTGAGGGGCCACACCACATTGAGGGCACCTTGTGCTGGTTGGTGAATTGGCCCTCATTTGCTATGGTGGGGGGAGCAGATTGTTCTCACCGGAATGGACACTTACTCGATTTCCACGCCCATCACGTCCTGGCAGCACCATCACGCACAATTGTCAAACGTATCTTAGACACAATATTCCCTCTGGCTACAACTAGAGCAGTGAGGTGCTCTTGGGATCTGTTATTGTTACCATGTAGATGCAGAAGTAGCCAGCCTCGTGCAAGGGGAAGTGGCCCGTTGAGGACTCACCTCTGCCTCCTGAAAGGCCTGGCTGCTGGTCTGCAGGACGCAGCAGACACTCTGCAGCAGCAGCTGGGATCTCTGGTTCTGTCTTCCATGGCCAGAGCATGGAGGTCTTTCCCCTTGACTCTGGGTTACCTTTATGCACACACCCTGAGCTGGAGCTGGGACCCCTGCTTTCCCAAGTCCTGTTCCTCTACCCAGTAGTCCAGCCCCCAACCTGTGCTGGCATTTACTCTTTTTCATCATCTTCTCTTTCTGGCAGCCAAGTATAGCCCTTAGACTTTTGGGAGCGCCTGGATTCTAGTTTTAAATGGGAGGACCCCAGAATCAGGACATGCTCTCCAGCTGGACACCTGACATCCAGATTCTCTATGGTCCTGCCGTTTGCCCTGAAACCAGACTTGCTCTGTACAGGAATGTAGGTTGTGCCCTGCACGAGCCCAGAGGCCACCACCCACATGGAACAAGATGTGAGTGGTGTCCTTGGAATTGTGCCAAGCAGCCTCATTGCCTGAGGAGTTCAGCATGAGAGGACCACACCCCTTGGGAACTTGTACCGATGTATTTAAGGGAAGGGACCAGCCCACCAGGCCAACTGACTTTTGTCCTGAGAGTGAAGTGTGATCACAGCAACAATAAAAGTAATGTTTATTGAATGTGTTGAAGCATGATTCTAAGACTTCTACATATATTCTTTCTTTCTTTTTTTTTTAATTTTTATTGGGGAATATTGGGGAACAGTGTGTTTCTCCAGGGCCCATCAGCTCCAAGTCGTTGTCCTTCAATCTGGTTGTGGAGGGCGCAGCTCAGCTCCAAGTCCAGTCGCTGTTTTCAGTCTTAGTTGCAAAGGGCGCAGCCCACCATCCCATGTGAGAATTGAATCAACAACCTTGTCATTCAGAGCTCATGCTCCAACCAACTGAGCCATCTGGCCACCCCTCCGGAAGCTCAGCAGCAGCTTTTTGTCTCAATCCAGTCATGGAGGGCACAGCTCACTGGCCCATGTGGGGATCGAACTAGCAACCTTGTTGTTAAGAGCTCGCAATCTAACCAAGTGAGCCATCCGGCCTCCCCCACATATATTACTTCTGTCAATACTCGTGACGACCCTGTTAGGTGATATAATATCATCCCATTTTACAGATGGGAAAACTGAGACCCAGTGAGGTTAAGTAATTTGCCAAGGACAGACAGGTGAAAAGTGGTCAAGCCAGGATTTGAACCCATGTAGTTTAACTCCCCAGCTTTTAGCTCTTAAACATAATCCAACGCTGGTGTGTCCTCACTTCATTTCAAGACTGGGAACTGGATGAGCCTCAGAGGAACCCAAGACATTGTCAGATCCTAAACATAGTACAGAGGAAAGACATTTAGCACTAGGCAAATGTGGGTCAGAGCCACACTCTACCACTTACCAGTGTGACTCTGGACCCATCCCATAATCTCTCTGAGCCTTCATTATCTGTTCAAACAGGCCTTTGAGAGCTCACAGGTATTACTAGATGCCAAAAACTGCTAGGACTTCAACCACATGACCTCATTCAGTCCTCACACAGGTCTTTGTGGGGCCCTCTCTGCATGGGACCTTGGCCTGGAGTGACATCCAGATAACGTGTGTGGAAGGGCTTTCAAAGTGTCAACATTCTATGCACACATGTTCTTTGTCAAGAGCAATAACCACTAAATCTCGCGAGCGCCGCCACTTGCATGAGATGTCCTGCCTCCTCTGACGTATTTCCTAGAATCCTACAAGGGAGGCTCTAGAGCAGGCCGACCAACTGCACCACCAACTGTGGCCGCCAACTGCGGCCCGCAATCCATTTTTAATTGGCCCGCTGTTGTGCGGGGTCTCCTGTGGGGTCTCTGGTCCCACTCCCCACATAAGAACGCAGGACATGGTGAGGTCGAAAAGGAACACCCACGGAGCCATAGGTAGGGGAGTCATACCACTATATTCTCTCTGGCGGCTGGGTTGGAGTAACAGGACGCAGGAGCCACACTGTTCGCAACCCTCACTGCGCCGCTTGCTAGCTCAGCCACCATCTTCTTGGTAGCCCCCATTTTGCTGCTAGTGTAGCCATGACAGTTATATTAGTGGCCAATGGCTCACTGGTTACAGCTGACGGCCAACTAGCCACAGCTGATGGCCAGCCAGTCACAGTTGATGGCCATTTACTACCCAAGCCATCACCTTTCCATGTGAGGCTGAGAGCCTGGGAACTGCACTCTGGGTCTCTGTCCCCACACCCGTAGCAAATTCCAAAAATATATTTAGTTTACTTAAATAAACCAGGTGAGGCAATACGTACTTCACCTCGAGTGAGTGGCCCGGCTGTTTGTGTATTTTACTGCATATGGCCCTTGGTGAAAACTGTTGAAAAAAGTTTGGACACCCTGCTCTAGGTGCTTCTTTGGATGAGGACACTGAGGTTCAGAGACATGAAATAACTTTCCCTGGGTCACAAAGCGAAGAGGTAGCTGGTTGCCGATGGAGGCAGGCTGACTGCAGTGCCTATGCTCTTAATTCCCAGTGCCCAATGGCCTCTCCATGTGGCCCTTCTTCTCGGGGCCCTGCCATTACCTCCCTGCGGCTGGAACATGGAGGTAGGAAGGTCCATGGAAGTAGGATGGAGGAGATGTAGGGAGACTCTGGGGAAAGAAGCAGCCCATTATCATGCAGCTTGGCCCAAACATCTGTGTGATTGGGCCACAGTTTCTCCCAAGGGTGGTTTTGTTGTTCCTCATGATCCAGAAAACTGGGGACACAATGGGCACCAGAGAGGCCAAATCTGCCTCCCATTGAAACAAGGACTTGAGCACCAGGAGGAGGCCTTGGAAGGCTCAGTCTTCTCCTCTGCTGTGGCCAAGGGCTCCTTTCTAAGTTAGGGCCATTCAGCGAGAAGAATGAAATTATAAAAAGACTCGCTTCCAAGGCCTGTCGTTAAGGCACCTCTTTGTGGCTGGCTTCTCCTGCTGGGTTGTTAATAGCGGCCTCGGCAGCATTTGGGGGCTTGTACCCCAGCTCAAAGAGAGGCCCCTGGCACCCACATGGCCCCACAATGCTCTGGAGGAACCCCTCACACACCTGAAATCCAGGTGTGACAGGATTTTGGGTAAAGAGGAGAGCAGACTGGCCACTTGGGGAGTGGGGACAAGCACATTAGGCAGGGTTGTTGGTCATACGCAGGGAGATTTCTCTTAAACTCAGAAGATGTTTGAATGGTGGAGAGTCAAAAATCAATAAAGGTGTGCTACCCAGGGATGAAGCCTGACCTTCAGTCCTTACTTGGATTCTAGGAGGTATGAGAACTGCAGAGGTGAGGAGCATTGAGAGTAAGGAGCACTGTGAGGTGAGGAGCACTGTGGGTGAGGAGCATTGTAGGTGAGGAGCAGTGTGAGGTGAGGAGCATTGTGGGTGAGGAGCAGTGTGAGGTGAGGAGCATTGTGGGTGAGGAGCAGTGTGAGGTGAGGAGCACTGGAGGTGAGGAGCAGTGTGAGGTGAGGAGCAGTGTGAGGTGAGGAGCACTGTGAGGTGAGGAGCATTGTAGGTGAGGAGCAGTGTGAGGTGAGGAGCACTGGAGGTGAGGAGCAGTGTGAGGTGAGGAGCAGTGTGGGTGAGGAGCATTGTGGGTGAGGAGCAGTGTGGGTGAGGAGCAGTGTGGGTGAGGTGCATTGTGGGTGAGGAGCAGTGTGAGGTGAGGAGCACTGGAGGTGAGGAGCAGTGTGAGGTGAGGAGCAGTGTGGGTGAGGAGCAGTGTGGGTGAGGAGCAGTGTGGGTGAGGAGCAGTGTGGGTGAGGTGCATTGTGGGTGAGGAGCATGGTGGGTGAGGAGCATTGTGAGGTGAGGAGCAGTGTGAGGTGAGGAGCATTATGGGTGAGGAGCATTGTGGGTGAGGAGCAGTGTGGGTGAGGAGCAGTGTGAGGTGAGGAGCAGTGTGAGGTGAGGAGCAGTGTGGGTGAGGAGCATTGTGGGTGAGGAGCAGTGTGGGTGAGGAGCAGTGTGGGTGAGGTGCATTGTGGGTGAGGAGCATGGTGGGTGAGGAGCATTGTGAGGTGAGGAGCAGTGTGGGTGAGGAGCAGTGTGGGTGAGGAGCAGTGTGAGGTGAGGAGCAGTGTGAGGTGAGGAGCAGTGTGGGTGAGGAGCAGTGTGAGGTGAGGAGCAGTGTGAGGTGAGCAGTGTGGGTGAGGAGCAGTGTGGGTGAGGAGCACTATGAGGTGAGGAGCATTGTGAGGTGAGGAGCACTGTGAGGTGAGGAGCAGTGTGAGGTGAATTCTGGTTTAAGCAAAGCCGCCTGGGCTTTGGTTGTGTTTTGTACCTACTTACCATGTGACCTCAGGGAGTCTCTCAATCTTTCTATGCTCTGGTTTCTACATCTGTTATGTGGACAGTGAAATCAGTTCTCGGAGCCGGTAGCACCAGCTAGCGTGGTTAGTGTTTTCCTGCTCAGTCTTCCTTCCCATCTCCTTTCTGGCTCATTTTCTTATTCTCTGTGGTGCTCAGGAGCTTCCAATCTCAGACCAGTTATTCCGTCTGTCTTAGAGTTGTCATATTCCAATGATTCATTTAGTGTGTGAGTGATCTGTGGCCCTGACAAACTGTAGACCTCAGCAGAAACAGCCATATAATGTTATCCATTTATATGACAAAGTGAAGAATTTCTGTTGTCCAGGCAATTAGAATTTATTCTGAGCATTTATTGTAAATATATGTTCTGACTGACTAGTGCAGCAGCTGTCAGTAAGAGATAACCTCTTATATTAGGTCACTAAGACTCTAAGAGCTCTATGGGATGCAGGAAGGGCTGGATCAAGGGGACTCCTGAGCGAGCTGTGTTGTTGACACTGCACATCTCTAGAAATTCGCTTTCTAAGCTTCTGTTTGTTCTTTTGTAGACTTGTCAGAGTAACATCTCAGTGGTTCCAAACTGTCAGGGCAGCAGGAAATCAATTTCTGTATGTAGTATCCGCACAGGCTCCCTGAGGTAGAATCGAATCCTTCTGGCCTCACTTAGGTTTAGGTGAGAAAAGTAGCCAGATCCCATGCGGTCTTAAGAGGCCCTGATGTGAGCTTTGCTTCCCTCTGAGAAGGGAGCCAATGGAGTTTTGAGTGAGGAGTGGTTTGATTTGACTCAGACTACAAAGAAATCCTTCTGGCGTATTGAAGATAATCTGGAAGGGGCAAGTGAAGGCAGGGTGAAAAAAGAGGCTATTACAATGGTCCAGGTAGGGATGATGGCGGCTGGAACCAGGATGTTGGTGACGGAAGGGATGAAAGGAGTTGTACTCTAAAACCATTTTGAAGCTTAATGCCCCAGGACTTACTGTCTGTAAGTGAAAGACGTCAGGGATGACATCAAGGTTTTCAGTCTCAGCAATAGGAAGGAGGTAACCATTTCCTGAGATGGAGATGACAGGAGGAGGAAGAGCTTTGGGGCACAGAGGGGCAGTAGGAATCGGGAGCGTGGTTTTGGACATGGTGTGTTGGAGGCGCTGGTTAGACACCCAAGTGGAGATGTTGAGTGGCAGGCAGTTGGATGTCTAACTGGAATTCAGAGGTGAGTTCTGGGCTGCAGGTAGAAACGTGAAACTCTTAGGGGTATGTGAACCTTTTTCAAGGCTTTTGTAAATGATTGTCCAATTCCTTTGCGGAAAGTTTCGTAAATTAATGCTTTCTCTAGAAGACATGGAAATTCCCGAACGCAGAGTATTAACTTTAAAAAAATCCATGCCAATTTGATGGGTGAAAGATGGTGTCTCAATGTTTTAATTCATGTAACGTGGGTTTCCAGTGAGATTAACTTCTTCATGTCTTTAGACCATTTCTATGTCGTCTCTTATGAAGTTCATGGTCCACTTAAAAAATGAGAATGACACATTGTCCTCTTTGGACTGATTTAGAAGAAATCTTTGGATGCTTTGTTACGTGATACATATCTTTTCTGAATTTTGTTTGTGGTGCTCCCTGATATAAATCAAGGTTGGCATATTAATGGAGTCAAGTGTATTAATCTTTACCTTTTTAAGTTTTTCCTTTTGCTTGGAAAGCCATTTTTCTCCTAATATCAGAAAAATATGAATCTATATTTTAGTCTAGTTTTTTATAGCTTAATTAAAATAATAACTCTCTGATTCATCTGAAATTTATTTTAATGTCTGGTGCAAAGCCCTGAATTTTTCCCAGCCCCAAATTGTTAATGAATTTTTCCTGCATCATTTATTGAGCATTTTACAATATTTCCCATGAATTTAAATGCCACTGTAATTGATACTAAATTCTTGCATAGACTAGGGCCCATTTCTAGGCTTTTAATTTTTTTCATAGCTATGTCTTTTCTTCTACAACATTTTAATTATTATAATTTTACAACTCCCTTAATAGCTGGTAGATAAATCCATTATTTATTTAGAGTTTTGAAAATTTCCTTTATTATTCAACCTCTTTTATTTTTCTATTTAAACTTTATACTAACATTTTTAAGTTCCAGAAAGTTTCCAGCTAAGTTTTAATTGCAATTCCATTAAGCTTACATATTACTTTGAGCAGAATCAATAGATTTATCGTATTGTTTTCTCACGCTGGATATGGTGTGCTCTCTAATCATGCAGGTCTTCTTGTATTTCCTTGACAGTTTTGTCACTTCTTCAAATACTAATGCAAATATCTTAATGATTTTATCCCTAGGTAAAAATATCTATTATCTATCTCTCTATATCTATCTATCTATCTATCTATCTATCTATCTATCTATCTATCTATCATCTATCATCTATCTATCTTGCTAGCTAGCTAGCTAGCTTGTTCCTCAGGGGACATTTGACAATGTCTGGAAATATTTTTAGTTGTCACAGCAGGGCAGTGGGTAGAGGCCAGGGCTACTTCTAAACGTCTTGCGATGCACAGGACAGACCCCACAACAAAGAAAGAGCTGGCCCAAATGTCAGCCGTGCTGAGAAACCTTGATCTATCTGTTACGAATGCAGTCTTCTCCCCATGGGGTTGTCCTTCTGGCATAGCAGTATTTTGATTGGTAACAGAGGTGAACCTGTTAGTGTCGTAAGAGGCACCTTGTCCTCTTGGTGTCTGCTCTGTGCCCTGGGACAAGGCCTGGGACAAGCAGGCTCCCATCAGAGGCTGCACCCCTGGCTTGCGTGTGGCTAAGAGCACTGAGGAGTTGGGTCCTTAGCTGTGCCTTGGCCTACCGTAAGTCTGTTTCAGAGAGAGACTCGGTGTCCTGAAGGAGGCCAGTCTTCCGGAGAGAGACCAGGAAGGCCTGAAAGGAATTCCAGGATGCCATTTAAATAAACTTCAAGAACTAGCAGAACTCACCTCAGGTGACAGAAATCAGAGAAGTGGTTGCCAGGGGTGGGAGTGGAGGAATGACTGGTAGGGCCCCAAGGGAACTTTCTGGGGATTATTTCTGGCACACTGGGTCTTGTTGTCAGATGGAGAGTGTTTCCTCAGGACTTTTTTATTCCTTAAGTAACAAGGTACAACCATAGCTAGAGCCTCTTTATATCCTTCCCCAATCTCATTCTCCTTCCATTCTCCCCAGAGGCAGCCAATGTCCTGAAGTTAGCACCTTTCACATCTACATATTTTTCAAAAATTTCTAAACAGTATATGTGGTTTAGTGTATTTTTAAACATTGCATTTAAAGTACCATACTGTGTGTATCATTCTGCATTTTCTTTCTCACTGAATATTTTTGAATCTACTAAATTCATTTTAACTGCTATACAAGGTCTGACAAGTTCACGAACTTGTTGCAACAACGTTGCTAACCTTTTTTTGATATCAGAGGGATTATTCATTATGAATTTGTACCAACTGGACAAACAGTTAACCAAGTTTACTATTTGGAAGTGCTGAAAAGGCTGCGTGAAAAAGTTAGACGACCTGAACTTTTCGCCAACAATTCATGGCTCTTGCATCACAACAATGCACCACCTCACACGGCACTGTCTGTGAGGGAGTTTTTAGCCAGTAAACAAATAAGTGTGTTGGAACACCCTCCCTACTCACCTGATCTGCCCCCCAATGACTTCTTTCATTACCGGAAGGTAAAGGAAATATTGAAAGGAAGATATTTTAATGACATTCAGGACATCAAGACTAATACGACGACAGCTTTGATGGCCATTCCAGAAAAAGAGTTCCAAAATTGCTTTGCAGGGTGGACCAGGCACTGGCGTCGGTGCATAGCTTCCCAAGGGGAGCACTTCAAAGGTGACTGTAGTGATATTCAGCAAGGAGGTATGGATCACTTCTTTGAGGATGCGTTTGCGAACTTAATTGTCAAATCTTGTATAGTATTCTATTGTATGCATACACTTCTTTTTATCCAGTCTCCTATTATTGGACATTTAGGTGGTTTCCAGTTGTTCTTTGTGACAATGCTTCAGTGAACATCCCTACTTGTGCCTGCATATTTATTTTGTAACGAGTCAAAACATTGTTTTTCAGTTGGCCCTCTTGAGTTCTCTAGAAAGACAATATTATCATGGAGACAAAAATAATACTTTTGTCTCTTACTCTCCTATAGTTATGATTCATATCTATTTCAGGTCCTTTTATACTGCTTAGAAACTTCAGGACAATAGTGAATGCAGTGGGAATGGAGGCCATCCTCATTTTGTTCTTGACATTAATGAGGTGGCCTTTTAAGTTTCACTGTTAAAGATGATTTGGGCTTTCGGTTTGAAAAAAATATTATTTATCATGTGAAAGTATTATCTTTTCATATCTGAGTTTATTAGGAAGTAAAATCATGAATAAATAAATTTTATAGACTAATTTAAATATTTTTGTAATGTGCTTTAAAAATTTGAATTATTATAGTAATAGACTTCTAATATTGAAACAACCTTGCAGTTTTTTGACATATTGTTCTTCTAATCTATTGCAAGATTACCCTTGCCTATATTTTGTTTAGTATTTTTGCATATACAACATATTAAGTGTGATTAGTTTGCTATTTTTCTTGGCTATCTTTTAAGATGTGGTTTTCTTTTTCCTAATAGTACCTTAGTGAGGTATACTTTATATACAGTAAAATGCACAAATATTAAGTGTACAGCTTGATGAATTTTGACAAATATACATACCCCAGTGCAGTTTTAGTAGCCACGACCCAGGTCAAGATATGGAACATTCTCATGGACTGGAAAAGTTCCCTGTGGTTCTTTCCAGGCTGTCCTCTCCCCAACCTGAGCAACGACTTCTCTAATTTTTATCACCAGACATTAGATTTGTCTGTCCTTGAATTGCATACAAATGGGATCATATAGTTTATACTCCTCTGTGTCTGGCTTCTTTCATTCAACATAATGTTTTTGAGATTCATCCAAAACATTATGTCAACAAGCTTTGCTAACCTTGTAAAATGAACTGATAAGATCTACATCTGTTGTTATGTCATGAAGGGGTTTATGTTACATGGAAATTATCTGTTCTGTGAAAGGTTAAAGTAGTGTGTACCAGTGAGATCATCTGAGGCTGGAAGCCATTTTAGGAGGCAATACTTGGACAACTAACGTCCGGATTTTCCTTTATTGGTTTATTCAGATAGTCTATTTTTTTTTCTTGAGACAATTCTGGTATGCTATGTTTTCTCAGAAAATAACCAATTTCACTGAGGTTTTGAAAATATTATAATTATGCATAGAGTCCTCTTACAGTTTTAAAAACTACTGCCCTTTTTGCATTTATCACATTTATTTATGCTTCCTCTAATGGTGGAAACAAGACTATTCCATGAGCCAGTTCTAAAATTTATGAATTCTACTGTTTTTCTTACTGATTACTAATCAATCTAGATTGCTTTAACTATATTTTCCAGATTTCTTTTTATAGTTATTTTGATCTTTTATAAAAACCAAATTATTTAAATGAATACTTATTTTACTTATTTTCATTCCTTTCTGATTAACTACAAAGGCATTTAGGTTATGAATTTGCTTATAAATCAGCTTTGCCTCATCCCATAAGATTTCGTATATTATTTTTCTTTTTTTATTGTTTTTATATAGCCTGTTTGCAGTTTTGCTTTTTTGTCGTTAGCTCCAGTGTTATCCAGGAGAGCACTTAAAAATATGTAAGTAATTGGGCTTTTTGGTTGTGTGACAGGGAAGAATTATTTATTATTTTTAATCTCCCATTGCCTTCTAGGTAGGTGGTTCCTGACCCTTTATGGTCCTTTACCTGATATACAGATAAGAAAGATATCAAAAGATAAGAAAATTAGAGAAACAGACTAAGAGGTACAACATCCAAATAACAGGAGTTCCAGAATGAGAAAACACAGAAAATGAAAGGGAAGACATGATCTAAGAAACAACTCAAGAAAAATTACTAGAATTGAAGGATGTGTAATTGTAGATTGATAGGACCCCTCACATGTTCCATAAAATAGACCCACATCTTTTAAAAGATAAGTTTTTTAAAAGGATGGTGCCTCTGAAGTGTCTGGTTGACTTAGAACATAACTGATGCTATAATTGGAGAATACAAATTAACTTGTGATTTGCATGTGACCAGACTGTATACAAAAGAACCTCTGGCTGCATCTGTTAATATAATGGATTGGTATCGTGTCAAGGAAATAGATATTCCTACTATGAAAGGATGTTATGCAGAAATATAACATTCTAATTTTTCAAGTATTCTATATTTAGGTGGGGAGAAAACCCTGTCACTTACAAAAGAGGGGAAGGAAACCAACCAACAAACAAATAACCTAGCTTTGATTTTAGTTATACAATTTACAAACCACTGTCACCTACGCATGATAAAATATTTCAATCAATCCTATCAGTATTGAAAGTGAGGCGTTATGACTTCTCTTTGGTAGATAAGAATGAGGTTCAAAGAGGTTAAATGAACTGTCCCTGTTCATAGTTGGCAGGCTGTAGAGCTGGGATTTAAATAGAGGTCTGTCCTCTAGGCCTGTCCCTTATGGTCACTTCAAGGTCACAAGAGGGTTGAAAGTCACGAGATGGTTGAAAAAGGGAGAAGAGGAAAGCCTAAAAAGTAAAGGACAAAAAAAAAACAACAAACAACACACGTGCTCATTGAGTCTGCCCTGCTTTTAGTGACATTTCTTTGAAGTCCACCTGGCAATTTCTTGTCACATGTCATTTGCCAGACAATGCTATGTGGTCACCCCTCTTGGCAAAGGAAGCTGGGAAATGTAGCATTTTAGTTGGGTCCATTGCTTCTCTGATGAAACCAGAGTTCTGCTAGGAAGAGTTTGAATGGGCAACTAGGAGCCTCTGCGGAAGCCAGGAGCAGAAGCAGCAAATGTATGCCTTCCTTTGGCTACCTAGAAACTGTTTACATGGATGAATGAGGTTGTTTTCTTCTTCTTCTTCTTGGTTTTGGCTGATGTGAATTATTTTTATGGAATGGAATCAAGTTTTCAATATAGAGCATGTATTTAATATTTAAATACCACAAGTTGGCTGGCTTTTCTCTCTTCATGACAAGATTATTATGATGGCCCCAAATCCTGTTAAGATTTAATCTGAGTTGTTCTGCCAATAAAAATACAGTGATAGCATTTAGCGTTTTAAATACACTGGAAGTGGTTTCCCTTAGTTTTCTAGGCTTTTCTCTCTGTGCTTTCTCCCTCAAGACCATTCCCTCTGACCCCTTCCCACTTCCTATTCTCCTTCTCTACCAGTTCAACTGCTGTCACCTCTTACCAACACTTCAGCTCATAGATGCCAGTGAGAACCTCTAGTTCAACCAACTCATGTTGTAGATGGGGAAACTCAGGCTATGGGAATCTGGGAGATCTCTGACAAGGATTAAAGCCCCCTGGCTCTGCTCCACCTTCCTGAAGGAAGGTCAGTGATCCTCATTTGCAGCAGGGAATACAGAGAGTGAAGGATCTGAAGTAAGAAAGAGATTGGGGGCATCTGAGAAAACACAAAGGAGGGTGGTGCAGCTGGAGCACAGGGAGCAAGGAGGTGAGTGGCTTGAGCCACATCTAGAAGGGTTAGCAAGAACCATGAGAAGCCAAGCAATGTAGGGCCATGGCGAGCATATGGGATTTATAGGCTAGTGAAGGACTATCAGCAGGGGAGTGGTATGGTTTAGCTTAAAATCTCACATTAAAATCTTATGACTGCCTTGAGGAGACAGTTTGAAGAGAACAAGAAACCCAAAATAGGAGAACAGTGAGGAGTTACTGTAGTTGTCCAGGTGAGAGCTGATGGAAGCAGTTGGTGGAAAGAGAAGCAGATAGATGTAAAAGGTAACATTGTCAGGGTTTGGTGACAGATTTATGTATTGGGATATGAGAGAGGGAGGAGACAAGGATGAATCCTAGGGTTCTGCCAGATGGAAGAGCCCCCATTGTGCTAGAAAGCTCTAGAGGAGGAGCAGAATTGAGCTGAAAATCCAAAAGTCACCTTTGCACTGAGGTTTCTGCAATACATTCTCATGGAGTTGTCAGCAAAGTAGCTGGATATATGTCATGAACCATAGTTTTTTATTATATTTCTGATTTGCTATTGTTAGTATATAATAAGTTTTGTATTAGATAATTTTACTGACCTCGTATTAGTTTGAGTAAGTTTTCTGTGATTTTTTTTGTTGTTTTCTGTGATTTTGTCTGTAAATAATGATCAATTTGTTTCTTCCTTCCCAACAGTTTTACTTCTTCTTTCTTTTTCTTGTCCTATCACCAATAGTGGCTATAACAGAGGTTCTTTGGTAGTTACTTTTAATGGTAAAAATGATACTGATATTTGAACAGCCAAGAAGATGATGATTTTGAGACAAAGGAAACTAGAGGCAGAGTAGACAGCTAAGAAATAATGGCAGTAATTTAGGTGTGGTATGATGTCTTTGAAAAGGGTGATAATTGAAGACATAGAATGAGCTAGAAATACTAACCTTCTTCCCCCAACACTCATAGACAAAGAATTGTCCGGTCATGAAAAACAATCGGAAAACTTCAAATCTAAAGCAAGGTGGTTGGATTGACAGGAAACCAAAAATATCTAAACAGTAAATGTTAAAGTAGGGTACAGTATGTTCATTCAAAAAAAGAGAATAGAAAGGAAATTTATCAAAATATCCCAGTTTATAAATAGCTCTAAAAAGGTAGGATCAAAGAAATGAAAAGAAAATGTTTTTCTGAGCTATCTCTATGGTTGAAGCTTAATCCATCTTCTTCCAAAATATCTTATAACAACTACCATTTATGTAATGCAAGGGTGCATATAACATATCATTTGGTTCCCCAATACCTCTGTGATGTGGCAGAGTAATTCATATTTATCCAGGACTTGACATGCTTACATTACCTCATTTGATGCTTATAGTCCCAGGGCTCACTCCCTTGCAATTCAGGCTCCAAGAAAAAAAATCAATCTACTTCCAGTTCTTTGTACACAATGTCCTGTGTTCCCTCTACTAAGCATTGTGGTTCACCTGTGCATGCCTGTTTCTCTTTCAAAACCCTGTTCAGACCCAAGAAAGACCTTTGTTCCATTGTAGGAAGGAAGACGTAAGCGTAGATAACAGGGTCCCTGAAAGAATCCCAGCCAGAGGGCATGGTACAACCCCAAATATGCCACAGACACAATACTACCTGCTGGCCTAGGCTTTGCTGATCTTCCTTGCTTCAGAGAAGAAAAGGGATTGGAAGGGAAGAAAAGGAAAGGGAAAAGAAGGGAAGGGAAGGGAAGAAAAAGAGAAAAGAAAAAGTCAAATGCGTTTTAGTCAAATGCATTTCCTTTTCACATTTTCAGGGCATACCTGGGGGAGGCACACATTAGATTGTTCACTGACCGATCTTTACCAGTCATGCCTCTGTTAGGGACAGATGTCAAATCATATGTCTTGTGGTGCAAGAGACTCCTGGGGGTGATGGTGGGGTTGATTATAGGGGCTGAGAGCTGTCCCAAAGGGGAATGCCCCAAGATTCCAGAGCCTAGACAGTCAGAGACCCTCTTGCTGGGTGACTAGGGTTTGGGGAAAAGATGGAATATGTTTGGCTAGATCTGAAACTGTGCAGTTTAGTTCTGGTAGGGTGGGAGGGGACTTTGACAGCCTTCAGGCCTTGGAGACCCCAAACCTGAAATCTACAATGACCTGTTTCTAGAATCTCTTCTTTACATGCCATGAGTTGTCCCCTTTCTCAGGCTAGGAGATTGTTGTGATATGGAACAAGCCTGCTCCATCTCTCTCATCATATTGCCTATTTATAGGAACAGAGGAGGCCATAGCAGATGTTGGAATTGAAACCAAAGTTGGCCCTCCCTCTCTATTCTTCCCTTTGCCTCCTGCCTCTGCTTCTCAGCCATGGCTCCCTAACCTTCCACGTGGCTGCCTACGAAAGGAGAAGAAGAATCCCAGGTGACTTCGTGGGTTGAAGACGTTTCAAAGCTCTTGCTTTAGCAGCTCAAGTAAAACTTTTACCCTGTGTTGATGGGGTAAAGCATTCTGTTAGCAAGCCTGGGCTTGCCCAGGACTGGGGGCTGGAGAAAAGGGAGCGCAGTGTTGTCACTTTAATTGCATTGGCATAAATATTTGATATTCAATAAATTAGATCTGGAGCAAGGAAAACATTCTTGCAAATGGATTTTTTACCTGGAGCCCAGCCCCATTAGCAGAGGAGTGGAGGGCAGTCTGCCCCAGGGCCGGTAATTAACTCAAGTGGAGCAGAACTAAGCATTTTTGACAGCCTTCCTGGTCTGGAATTAACTGTCATTGCAGAGGGAAAAAGAAACTGCACTGTCACATTATGGTTTACAAGAGGCTCCCTCCCGGTGCTGCCAGCCGACCGAGTTTAGTTATGTCTCTCCCTCATGCCCCACAATGTTTTTTCATCATTAAAGACAAGCTTAAAAGCAACTAATGATGTATTTTATATCCAAGGACCCGAACCACAGATTTCAGCCAAAGAGAAGACATTAGCATGGTAATTCAATTTTTTTTCCCTTTTGGCACATGTAATGAAACAAGATACAGTAGATGCTGTTATAAGTCACAATACTGTGATATTTGAAGATGGTACAAACTAGATTTTTTTCCTTCTCTCTGTATTAGGACTTGTCTATAATGAGCAATAGCTTAGCCACTGTCTGTCTCTGCCATCTCCCCCTGCCCCCACCCAGTGTTTACGAAAGTAGCAACTGCTTCTTTGAAAAGGCAGAACCATTGGAGCCTGAAGCCTCTTGTTGAAGCCATTGCTTGTCTTGTTGTTCTGTGGAAACTGATACAGTGGAAATTGGCTTTGTGTCGGGCCTCACCTTGCAACGTAGTGTGCCAGCAAATTTTCATAAACCTGGAGATCTCTTAGCCAGATTTAGGGTGCAGGCGTGTGCATGCAGTCCACTGGGATGGGTAGCTGGTTTCAGAGAGGACAGGCTGAGCATGTGCGTGTGCATTTGTGCGTGTGTATGGGGGGGTGAGGTGTGCAGCGAGCTTACACAGATCATACACACCTGCTCCTCTTAGATTCTCTGCTACTTCAAAGTAGTACCCCAACACTGTTACACTCCTGTTCCACATTCAATGGGCGCCTGAAACTCTCTGATTTTTCCTCCTTCTGCCATCCGAATCACTCTTTGCCTTCTGTCTGGCCTCACTCCGTGCACAGTGTTAGATCTGAAGACGTTCCTCCCCTGCTTGAAAAAAATCTCTCCTAGTTCCTTCTTGATGCCCTAGGAGGGGTCCTCGACCTTGGCTGTCATTAGAATCTGAGGGACCCCGACCACTGGGCCAGAGTCCACAAAGTTTGGACCCAGGCAATTCGAATGTTCTGTTGGGTTGACAGTCTCTGGCTTATACTATCAACCCCTCAAACCTTACCCTAATATCTTAGTCTCTGTGCCACTTCCCCCTTGGGCCCCAAAATGTGTCAGGCTCAGTCATGCCCCTAGACTGTCCCTAAACAGAGCAATACCCTCCCCCACTCTTCCCCTGGTTGACTTCCACTCATTCTTTAAGATGCAAGGAAATGCCACCTCCTCCAAGTAGCCTTCCCTAATACCTCAGGTCATTCACTCATTTATTCATTCATTCATTCATTCATTCACTCGTTCAGCAAACATTTATTGAGTGCTAGCAGGTGCCAGGTTTTGAGCTGGGTCCTGTAGATGACATAGTAGTGAATAAAACAGATGCGAAGAATTCCTGGCTAGTGGGGGAAGGCAGGGGAAATGGTGGGAGGTGTGGAGGGCAAAGGGAGTCAGCAAAGGCTTCCTGGAGGAAGTGACATTTCAGGATGATCTGAAGGGTGTGTAAGAGTTAGTCACAAGAAGGACTGGAGGTAGGGGGTAGGGGAGGGCCTTTGGTGTGTCAGAGTATGTCAGAGGACAGGAAAGGGTGAAACCTAAGGTATAAACAGAGGCCAGTTTCATTTCAGTGGGTGGTGTGTCTCCCCAGTGGAAGAGGGCTCATTAGGTAGTATTTGTGACATGAATGGCCTTATCCTGGAGGGTTGGGCCTCTCAGTTTTGAGCGTTAGTGGCGGGGAGGTGGGAGGTATGTATTGGGGTGGAGAACCAATGTCAGAGGGAAGACAGGATATAATCCCAGGATTATAAAGAATTAGAGGGTGGGGAGGTAGGCCCTTACACGCTAAAGGCACGGAATATGTAAAAAATTGGGGGCCTTGTGAGGCAGGAATTATTAATCTTATTTCACAGATGTAGAATTGGAGACACTGAATAATTAACTAATATGCCCACGGTCACTCAGCTGGCAAGTAGCAGAGCTGGGACTTGAATCCACAGTGTGGCTCTGGAGTCCCATGCTTTCATTATTATACCATGCAGCTTTGGCCAGACCTGCCTTCTCACTAGAGTTGGCGATTCCTCTTTTGCCTTCTGTTCAGGGCCGGCTCCTGGGGGTGGCTGGAGGCTGTGAGGCCTCAGCAGCTGTCTCTCTCACTGATGGCTGAAGTCTGTGTCACACCCCAGGGGTTCAAACTTTCAATGATTATCTTCCAGAGGGAGAAAGGACTTGTGAAAAGGCAGGTCAGACCCTTTGGAGAGAATAGTATGTGCCTGTGTGGCTGTAGCTCTGCTGTCCTGAGTTGGGAAAGGTAGGAGGTGTTGGAGGAGAAGTTAGCAGCCCTTTCCTGAGATCCAGTGCTGCGGTCTGCATTGTTGTTGGCCGGGCTGCCAGAGGCTGCAGCTGGGCATAGTGCTGGCCAGGTTGAGGAACATCTTATTTGCTTCTGTGCCCCCTAATATTTTATTGAGGGCTAATTCACAGACAGTAGAGCGTCAAATCTAAATATACAGCTCGATGATTTTTATTTTTATTTTGAAAAACAATCTTTTTATTTTGGAATAATTTTATATATACAAAAATATTGCACAGCTAATCCAGAGTTCCCATATACTCCAATCCCAGTTTCCCCTATGTTAATAGCTCACGTTACCCTAATACAGTTGTGAAAACCAAGAACCCAATAGTGATGTTGGGACGTTACTATCAACAAATCTCCAGACTTTATATGGATTTCAGCAGCTTTTTCATGAATGTCCATCCTCTTTCTGTTCCAAGGTCCCATGCTGCATACCTCGTTGCATTGAATTGTCATGTCTCCTGAGTCCTCTCTGGTCTATGACAGTTTCCTTATTTTTCATGACCTTGACAGTTCTGAGGAGGTAATTTCTACAAGGTTCCTCAGTTGGGGTTTCTCTGATATTTGACTCATAATTGGACTGGAATTATGAATTTGGGGGAAGTGCCCTTCTCCTCACTTCCTATCAGGGGTACATGGTCTCCCCATGACTCATCACTGGTGATCAATGATATTTTTACGAGTGCATACTCCCATGTCTAGAGCTAGAACATTTCCAGCTTTCCAGAAAGTTTCCTCGGGCCCCTTTCCAGTGAGTCTCTACCTCCCACTCCAAGGGAACCACCACTGCGATGTCTGTCACTGTAAATTAAACTACTTGTGCCCGTGCTTGAACTTCGTATTAGAGAATCATCAGTATGTTCTCTTATTTTGTCTGGAATTTTTTTGCACAACATGATATTTTTGAGAAGCATTCAAGTTGTTGCTGGTAGCAGTAGATATCTTTTTCATTGTTGTTTAGTATTCCATTGTAGGAATACAAATAATCTATTTATCTGTCCTACTGTTGATGGATTAGGTGATTTCCAGTTTGGGGGCTCTTATGGGTAAACTACCATGAACATTCTTGTGCGGTTCTTTCTGTGGACATGGCCAGACTTCGCTTTTGAGAGTCCAGGTTGGGGGTGGGGACTTTAGCCTCATCTCACTCCTGAAGACTTTCTAAAAATACCCTCCTTTGCTCTTTCTACAAATGGATTAGGGAAGAATAAAAGCCTCTAAAAGGAACAGAAGAAAAAGCTCTTGCTGGGAGATGAACATTCTTTGTGTTAGCAAATCTCTTTGACTCTAGCTCCAAAATATTTCTTAGACATGTCTGTGTCCCTGTTTTCCTAGCTCCCCTGAAGGACAAAGCTACCTCCATTTCTTCCCTCCTCCTTGATCTTGTTTTCTTGATTCTATGGTCCACCTCTCAGTACATTCTTCACACAGCAGCCAGAGTGGTCTTTTCAAAACACCCATCAGTCTCCGATCCTCCACCCATCACTAATTCTTCCCCAAAGCTTCCCTCTGACTTAGGAGTCACTTCTGCACTTTCGATGCTATAGCATGTCGCTCTGCCCTCCTGACCTGCCTCGTCTCCCCGCCACCAATAACCTCTTTGCACCTTAGTCTGTGCACTGGCTGTTCACTCTTCCTGGAATGCACTTCCCAAGGAAACGTGCATGACATATTCTGTTTCTTTAGTCAGGACTCTTTTCTGATGCCACCTCTGTAGAGAGGCCTTCCCTGACTCCCCAGTTGACATAGCATCTCCTCCTACTTCCCCACGAATCTTCTTTGTGTCTCTATGGGTGTACATATTCTGGACATTTCATATAAAGTAATCATACAATATGTAGTTTTTTGCGTGTCTGGCCTCTTTTATTTAGCATAATTTTTTCAAGGTTCATCCACGATGTAGTAAAAATCAGTACTTAATTCATTTTTATGACTGAATAATATTCCATTGTATGGATATACCATACTTTATCTATTCATCAATTGATGGGCATTGGGGTTGTTTCCACTTTTTTTGACTCTTATGAATAAGTTGCTATGAATATTTGTGGACTTGTTTTTGTTTCAGTATATATTTTCAGTTCTCTTAGCTGTATACCCAGGAGTAGAATTGCTTGATCATACAGTAATTCTATATTGAACTTTTTGAGAAACTGCCAAACACTTTTCCAAAGCAGCTGCCTGATTTTCCATTCCCACCAGCAGTGCATGAGGGTTCTCATTTCTCCGCACCCTCACCATTTGTTAGTCTCTGTCTTCTTGATTATAGCCATCCTAGTGGGTGTGAAGTGGTGGTACTTCACTGGGACTTTAGTTTACATTTCCCTAATAACTAATGGGCCAAGCATCTTTTCATGTGCTTCTTGGTCATTTGTATATCTTTGGAGAAATGTCTATTTAAATCCTTTGCCCATGTTTAAATTGTGTTGTCTTTTTATTGTTGAGTTGTAAGAATATTTGAGATATTCTGAATACTAGTCCCTTATTAGGTATATCACTTGCAAATATTCTCTCTCTCATTCTGTAGATTGTTTCTTAAACTTTCTTGGTAGTGTCCTCTGAAGCACAAAATTTAAAATTTTAGAGGACTCCATCCACGTTGTTGCGAATGGCAAGATTTCCTTCTTTTTAAAGGTTGAGTGATATTCCTTTGTACGTATATGCCATATTTTCTTTACCCATTTATCCATTGATGGATATTTATGTTGTTTCCATATCTTAGCCATTGTGAATAATGCTGTAATGAACATAGGGGTGCAGATATCTCTTCAAAATCGTAATTTCAATTTGTTTGGATAAGTAGCCAGAAGTGGGATTGCAGAGTCATAAGATAGTTATATTTAAAATTTTTTTTTGACGTACCTTCATACTGTTTTCCATAATAGCTGAATCAATCGACGTTCCCTCCAATAGTGTGCCAGGGTTCCCTTTTCCCCACATCTTTGCCAACACTTGTTATCTTTTGTCTTTTTTGATAACTATCTAACATGAGTGAGGTGATGTCTTGTTGCGGTTTCGATTTGCATTTCATTCATGATTAGTGATGTTGAGCATCTTTTCATGGACCTGTTGGCTATTTTATGTCTTCTATTGAAAAATGTCTATTCAGGTCTTCTGCCCATTAAAGAAATTATCTTATTAGGTTTCTCTTTCTTTCTTTATCTCCTTCTTTCTTCCTTCCTTCTTTCCCTCCCTCTCTTTCTCCCTCCATCCTTTCTCTCTCTCTCTCTCTCTTTCTCGCTCTCTCTCTGTTTCTCTCTCTCTCCCCCTCTTTCTCTCTCTCTCCTTCTCTTTCTCTTTCTGATATTGAATTGTAGGAGTTCCTTATATATTTAGGATGTTAATTCCTTGTCGGATATAGGTTTGCATATGTTTTCTTCCATTCCATAAGTTGCCTTTTCACTCTGTCGATTGTTTCCTTTGCTGCACAGAAGTGTTTTAATTTGATGTAGTATCACTTGTTTATTTTTGCTTTTGTTGCTTCTGGTTTTGTTGTCAAATCGAAAAAAATGTTGACCAATGTCAAAGATCTTTTCCTTCTGTTTTCTTCTAGGAGTTTTACAATTTCAGGTCTGATGTTTCAGACTTTAATCCATTTTGAGTTGATATTTGTGCATAGTGTAAGATAAGACTTCTTGCTGACATTGCCTCAGGCTTCTCCTCCTTTAATTCTTCAGTCCAGGTTTCCTTTGGTTCTTTTAATATATTTAAAAGAGCTGATTTAAAGGCTTTGTCTAGTAAGTCTAACATCTGTGCTTTTCAAGGACAGCTTCTATTGACTTCCACCCCCCCCACCCCCCCTCCCGTGAATGGGCCATACTGTCTTGTTTCTTTGCATGTCATAATATTTTTTGTGGGACGTTGACCGTTCTAAATACCATACTATGACAACTCTGCGAGTCAGATTCTCCCTTCTTCTTAGGGTTTGTTGTTCCTGTTGTTATCATTGTTATTGTTCATTTGGTTAGTGACTTTGCTGGAGCAATTCTGTAAAAGTCTGTACTTTTTGTTGTTTGTGGCCACTGAAGTCTCTTCTCCACTTGGTGGGCAGCCCTTGATTGGACAGAGATTTCCTTAAATGCCTGGAACCAATAAGTCTCTTGATCTCTGCCAAGGGGTTCTGTATGCATGTTGGGCAGGCTTTCAGGACTCAGCCCAGCAGTCCACCTACAGTGCTGGGTTAGCCCCCACTTCCGGCACACAGGGAGCCTCAAGCAGAGCCAGAGGGGATAGTCACAGGCCTGGGCCTGTCCACGGCCCGAAGCATGTGTGTGGCCTTCTTTTCAGAACCCTCTACGGCATTTCATTCTCCAACTTTTCCTTTTAAGTTTTTTGGATCACTTGATGTTTACCCAAATTGTTATCTCCCCCTCAGGCAGCTATCATGTTCAATAATTGTTCCTTATTGTTTTTGACAGAAGCCTCTGGGGTGGGTGGGTGGGGACAATGCTGTTCACCTTGGGCCAGCTCTGAGCAAGGTCAAATAAAGACAAACCTGTGAGTGGAGTTTTCCAGGGGATGGCCAGACAGATGGAATAATGATGATTCTCTGAGAACGGAGCTTGAAAATCTCTAGCCTTGTTTTTGGTTTTTGGTGTTTTTTTTTTTTTTTTAAATGCAAGTTTATTGGGGTGACAATTATTAGTGAAGTTACATAGGTTTCAGATGTACAATTCTGTAACACATCATCTATATACCACATTGTATGTTCACCACCCAGAGTCAGTTCTCTTTCCACCACCATGTATTTGATCTCTTTTACCCTTGTCTTCCACCCCCACCCCCTGGTAAGCACTGAATTATTGTCTGTGTCTATGAGTTTTTGTTTCTTCATTTGTTTTTCTTGTTCTTTTGTTGTTTTCAGTTTTATATACGACATTTCAGTGAAAACATATGGTTCTCGACTTTTTCTGTCTGATGTATTTTGCTTAGCATAATAATCTCAAGGTCTATCCACGTTGTCGCAAATGGCATTATTTCATCTTTTCTTATGGCAGAGTAGTATGCCATTGTGTATACATACCACATCTTCTTTATCCAATCCTGTATTGAAGGACACCTTGGTTGTTTCCATGTCTTGGCTCCAATGCTGTTCTGACTCCTGCAGTGGTTCCTGGGCTATTAGTTTTCCCTGTGATTATGGGCTGTTCCTTTTCAAGGCTATTTTGTGGGCTGGAGATCAGAGGATGAGAATAGGGCACAGAGCTCACTGTTCTTATCAAGATTCATTGTTTTTCTTGAAAAAAATGCTCCCCAGCTTGATGCAAACTTTTGGTTAATTTTTAGTGTTCTGAAGTAGTCGATTCTGATAATTTTGCCAGTGTTCTCAACTGCTTCATGAAGAAGGTTTTTTGAGATTCTTACTCTGCCATTTTTTGATGATGTTACTCATCTGTAGAGAAACTAAGGCATTTTCTTCTTTATGATATCTCTTATGGTTTTTATGCCACTGTTAATTTTTCTCCAGCTTAATACTGCCATGGGAGTACCTGTAGTAGGATTTATTGATTCAATGCAACAAAAGAGACCCTGTGTCATGGGGAATGGTGAGGTACCTCAGTAGAGGTGCTAAAAATGACTTACAGGATTTGGGCTTGTGTCAAGTGGTTCTAAGAAGATTTCAAGGAACCATGGCTTTTCTCTGAATTGGATGCTTTCTGGAAGTGAAGGCACTTCTATGATAGGCTATTTTAATAAATCTCATTTAGAAGGTGGGAGGAATGAGGTGAGATTAAAGCTATAACTGGTAAAGAAGTAGAAGTCTCCCTCGTTAGGTAGAATGGAGGTGGGGTGGGACATGTAACAGGCTGAATGGTGCCTGCCACAGACATCAGATCCTAGTCCTGGAAACTGCACATGTTGCCTCAGATGGAAAACTTGCCTTTGTACATGTGATTAAATTAAGGATTTTGAGATGTGGAGATTATCCTGGATTATCTAGATAGGCCCTAAATATCATCACAAATGTCTATATAAGAGAGAGTTAGGGTTTCACAATATCTTCTCTTTGTCTCTCAGCAGACTTCTGTGTCTCTGTCTCTCTCGGGAGAAGGTGATGTGAAGAGAGAACTCACATTTGCAGATGGTGGCATTGAAGATGGGGGTGACGTGGCCACAAGCTAAGGACTGCCAACAGCCACCAGAAGGTGGAAGAGGCAAGGAATGGATTCTTTCCTAGAACCTCCAAAGGGAGCACAGCCTGGTCCACACCTTCATTTTGGCCCAGTGAGACTGATTTCAGACTTCTGGCCTGAATAGTAAGAGAATGCATTTCTGTTTTGTTTTTTTAAAATTAAAAAATATTTTTTTTGGCATTCAATATCATTTTATAAAAAAATGCAATCCAGAAATGGTTGCCACCAGCACTGTCCTTGAAAGTGCCTCGAGAGGCCAAGCCACAAATGAAGGCTAGCTGTCACTAGTGCCAGGCTTCGGGCTGCTCAGCCGGAAGTACGGGACAGGCCAAAACCAGATGCTGCTTGTTTGGGTTTTCTGAACCTTTGAGAGATTTTAGGAAAGTCTGCAGCATGTGTCAAGGCAAACTGTATATATGGAAAAGCCACTGAAAGTGGCTTGTGTATGCCCAAAGTTAAGTGGGGTGGATGAAACTTGATAACCAGTTTCACTCAGATATGGCATCTGCCTGCATCTGCATACAAGGAGTGGGAGGGCTCAACAAAGAAGTAATAGCTCCCGCAAACTCCTCTGTTTGGGAGAAAGCTGCCACGCCAGCCCTTGCCCTGAGACCAGACAATTCAGTTCCTTCCCATATGTCCCTGGTGTTTTTCGAGCTGCTGCCCCTGTGCTGGAGCTCAGAGTGAGTGATAATTCTATGTGCACAGGTCCTTTAAGAGGAATGCCTTGTACTCTAACAGCCACAATCTCCACTGTTTTTCATAGCCAGAAATTATGGGGACTTCTCTCCCTGGCACTGGAACTCTGGTCTGGGAAGCCTACTGTAGGGTTGGGACCCCTCACTCCTCCAGGGGTGCGGGGACATCTGCAGCCAAGATATCCCTCCTGATTTTTATTCATCAAACGTGTGTGTGGGACCAGCCCATCCCATGTCTCTGCCCTTCCTCCCAGCCTCAGGTGGCTTCTTCTCTATGTCTGTACTTGTAGAGCTTTGGTTCAGCCAGACTTCAGGTAATTCTCAGTAGTGGTTGTTTTGTGGTTTAGTTGTAATTGATGTGGTCATGGGAGAAGGTGAGCCCATTTACCTACTCGGCCATCTTGACCAGAACACGTTTCTGTTGTTTTAAGCCTCCAAACTTGTGGTAATTTGTCACAACAGCCCTAGGAAACAAAGGTTTGGTTATTTTTGTGGTTTGGACAATGTCCTTATTTGGTCTAAATTCGTGGATTTTGTATTGGAATTGTGTCCCCCCTCCCAAGTTCATATGTGAACGTCCTAACCCCTACTATCTCAGAATATGACCTTAATGGAAATGTCATAATTGCAGATGTAATTAGTTAAGATGAGGTCAGTAGAGTGGGTCCTGAATACAATATGACTTATAAAAATGGAAAATTCGGATATAGAGATGCACATACAGGGAAAATACCACATGAAAATTGGACTTAAACTGCCACCAGCCAAGGAGCTCCCAGAAACTAAGAGAGAGGCCTGGAACACATCCTTCCTTTGTTCGTTCAGGGGGATCCTGGCCCTGCAGACATCTTGATCACAGACTTCTAGCATCCAGAACTGTGAGACAATAACTTTCTGTCATTTAATCCACTTAGTTTGTGGTGCTTTGTTACAGCATTTCCAGCAAACTAATACAGTTCAGATATGATTACAGAGTGGTCTTGTTTTGGTCTTGCTCAACCAGCGTCACAGAGTGACATTGTCTGATGTCAGTGTTCTGTGAAATTGCTACCCAACCGGAAAACACCAGGGCCTAGCTGTGTGAGTGCCAGGCTAGCTCTCACTGCTTTTCTCCTTTTTACCACAAAGTCTTTACTCACCTGATAAATGTCCACTTTATGTTGTCATTAAGGCTTTCCACTAATTCTTTTCTTTAAAAAGAAAATATTTAAATCCCCAACCCATTGGCATTTATTCTGGAATGGGGGATGGGGTCAGAGATGTATGGCCTCAAGTAGAGGCCGTGAGGGTAGAAGTGATTAAAGGGATTCGAGGGCCGAACTTGCTGAGGTCTGTATGCACCTGAGTTGTCCACAAGCCTAACTTAGACCAATCCCCTCCAGTTGGTTTGTACATAGAAATAACCTCAGAACAATCCTTTAGAGCAGGGGTGTCGAAACTGAGGCCCGCAGGCCAACTGTGGTCCGCAATCCATTGTTAATTGGCCCGCAGCAAATTTCAAAAATATATTTAGTTTACTTAAATAAACCAGGTGAGGCAATACGTACTTCACTTTGAGTGAGTGGCCCGGCTGTTTGTGTATTTAACCGCATATGGCACTTGGTAAAAAACATTGAAAAAAGTTTGGACACCCCTGCTTTAGAGCATGTAGGGAGTCATTTCTTTCTCTCTTCCTTGTTATTCTTGATCGAAGGAAAGGTGCCAGCCCCCTTTAGTTAGAGCATGTCATGGCTGTGAGTGCCTTCTCATGACAGCCATTAATTCGGAGGATAGGCTCATCAGCAGAAAACCTTCCCAGAGCCTCACGTGCCCCGGGCATCTTCTCTGTCTATTTGGATAAGTGCAGCTCAGGATCAATTATGGATGAGGTTCTATGGGAGATGAGTAAGTGGGCTGTTGTCTACTTTGAAAAATTAATGGGATCTGATTAATACAGAAGCATACTCCCTGTTCCTCAACCCAGAGAGGCTCAGATCTCTGCAGAAGCTCAGGGTGGGGGCAGCAGCCCCCAGGTCTGTGTGGCATCAGATTTGATCCATAGAATCATTCTTTGCTATTATCTCCCCCCCTGACAGATGAGGATACTGAGACCCATCAAGGCTAAGCAATTTACCCAAACAGCAAAGAAGGAAAGACAATGGTCCATTATTGTTATTTTGAAAATAAAAATTTTGTAACATGGAAAATTTGAAACATGTCCAAAGTAGAGAGAATAATATCACGTAGCCATTCTCAAACTTTTGGGAATGTTTTACTCTTAAACACATTTTGAGGAGCTCAAAGAGCTTTTGTTTATGTGGGTTGTATCTATCGACATTTACCATAGTAGACATGAAGGCTCAGACATTTAAAAAGATTTATTTGTTAACTCATTTCAAACTAACAATAATCCCATTACAGGGTCAACACAAATAACTTTTGTCCTTGGTAGTGTATTTCCACTATAAGCTTTTAGATGACAGTTATACATTATCCATTAGGTTTTATTTTTATTGTGGTAAAATATACATAACATAAAATGTACATAACATAAAATGTACCATTTTAACCACTTTTAAGTATATAGTTCCGTGGCATTAAGTACATTCTCATTGTTGGGCAACCATCACCACTATCCACTTCCAGAACGTTTTCACCATCCCAAACAGAAACTGTATCCATCAAAGAACTCCCTATCCTCTATCCCCCAGCTCCGAGGAACCATCATTCTTTCTGTCTCCACGAATCTGACGACCCTAGGTACTCCATATGAGTGGAATCATACCGTATTTGTCTTCTTTTGTCGGGTTTATTTAGTGTAATGTCTTCAAAGTGTAGCATAGATCAGGATTTCCTTCCTTTTCAAGGCTGAATGATATTCCATAGTACGTACAGATATATGGTTTATCCATTTCACCATTTTGGCTATTGTGAACAGTGCTGTTACGAATATAGGTGCACAAATATCTCTTCGAGACCCTACTTTCAATTCTTTTATGTCCATACTGAGAAGTGGAATCGTTGGATCAAATAGTAATCCCGTGTTTAATTTTATAAGCAATTACCATACTGTTTTCCACGCCGGCTGTATCATTTTACATTCCCACCAGCAGTGCACGAGAGTTCCAGTTTCTCCATACCCATACCAACACTTGTTTTCTGTTGTAGTTTTTATTCTTTAAGAATAGCCATCCTAATGGCTGTTAAATAACTTTTTAATAAAAAATAACATAAGTTTTTCCAAATGAAAAAAAAAATTACTGAGGAGAGAGGCATTGTTTTACATTTTGCAAATCTTTTTAATGTCTGGCTGAACAGGCAGCTGGATTCTCAGATCTGCTTCTGCATGTAATGTGTTTTTACTATCACATGCCTCTGGAAAACTCCACCGTACCCGCATGAGAGGAGAAGAGGGAGAAAGGCAACTGGCATTGTAGCATTATTAGGAAAAGAGTTTTCGCTTTGCAGACCTCAGCTTTAGTGATCAATTCAGGGTCACTCTTGTTTTGTCTCTTCTCCCTCTTTTACCCCCCCCCTTCATCATTTTGAAGCCAATCGATATCCATCAATTATTATTGGCATTGTGTTGGGTGGTTTCCTGCATGGTTTTCTTCATTCTCATTACAAATCTGCTTTATTGGCACATAAGAGTATCTGGTTGTTCATTTGAGGGAACCAGGCCTCAGAAAAATTTTTTCAAGTTTGTGCCTCTGGAAGCTGATGTTATCCAGATGCTGCCCAGGTCAGGTCTTTATTATCCAGTCTCCTAAATTTGACTTCACCATGAGAGCTGTTGGTGCTCCTGCCTGCCTGCTTCTTTTTCCCATTGGGACTTTGGGGGAGGCACTGGTTTTTCTCCCTGCCCTCAGCTCTCATGTGTGGATACTCTCACTAGATCTTCAAGTAGCCCTCTGGGCCAGGCCTCAGACAAGCAGCTGGACAGAGAGCTGAGTTGGATGCCATGAGAAGCAATCCTGGGTCATTTCTTTGTGTATGAGCTGAGAAAGCATTTGCATTCCCCGTTTGAAGCCCAGCCCTGGGAGGGGAAGAAAAACAGCTGGTGGGGTTTGGTATGTTCTGCTCTGGTTTGAGCTAGTAGGGACACTTCTACTCACTATAGAATCACGGAGTCCAGAGAAGATAGGGCTCCAAGGTCATATAGTCCTGACCACCTCTCTGGATAGAAGTCATCTTTGAAATACCCTACCCAAAGGCCACCGGCCGGATCTTTCGGCTTGTGTACCTCCAACGACAGGGAACTCACTACCTACCTCAGCAGACAGCCAATCCATGGATGATACTCTCATTGTTCGAAAACTCCACTCACATGGAATAACCTTTCGGGAACAACCCGATTTATGCCATGATGGGAAGAACTCACAGTGGGAGTTGAGATTCTGGATATGAGATTCGGGTAGCCGTGGGTAAGTTTCGTCCCCTCTGAGGGTTTTGATTTCTTTGTTGTGAAGAGAACTGGTCTCTGCTTCCTTCTACTGCTGCACGTTCTGATTTATTTTCTGATTTGGACTCCTTTTCTCTTGGAGCAACCTTCAAGGGCTTGGTGCACAGTCTCGGTTGCCCATGGGGTCACTACCTCTGGAATCACACTTGTCTGTCCCTGGCCCTCTCTGTGGACTGTGACCCCAGCATAGACCTCCAGGGGCTCCCAGACCAGTCCTGGATTCCACAGATCCTGCTGTAGCCCCGGATACCCAGAGCTGCTTTATCCACCTTGTGTGACATACTCCCCACACCTATGCCAACAGAAGCTGTCCTCTGACTTTACAAAGAGGTAGTAGTTGTGCAGTCCATGATGCATTCCATGCCTTTGCCACATAGCCCAGTTGATTTTCCAGTAGTAGGACCTTCTGACCGGAAGAAGATGGAAAAATAAAGTGAAAGAACTTCTCAACCAGTTAAGTGGGGAAGAGCTGGGCTCAGGCTGCCTCTTTGGTTTGTGGATGTGGCTAATCTGGCCCTGGCCTGAGAGTCATTCCAGGCTGGCAGGCTGGACGGCCCGTCTCCATGGCAACTGTTGTTATTGGTAACAGAATAAGCATCTCTGACAACAGCCGCTGGAGCTGTTGGTTTTCCCTTCTAGTTGAAAGTGAGAGGAGCCAGGATCTTTACTGAATGATCCTAAGTGCTCGTCTCTTGGTCCCCACTTTGGGATCTTCAACTGATATTGGGCACACACTGAAGCCACCTTTCTTCTCTCCTTCTAACCTCTGTGGCCAAAGGGGTGGAGCAAACTGACAACACGTATTTTCCAGCTTCCTTCTGAGAAGCGGAGAAACCTGTTCAGGGACATCCAGCTGGCAAAGTCCAGAACTTGACACCTGACCTGTCTGATTCTGAAGCTCCTGCTTGCGACCATGTGGCTGGTGTATCTCTGTCCTTTTCCTCTGAGATCACATGGAAACCTGTCAGCCCTTCTTTGTGACACCGTCGGTCTCATTATTTGTGAGGACAGCTAGCATCGCATGGTGATGTAGGACCACTGTGAGGGCTCTCCTAGAAGCCAGCTCACTTGATTGTCCTTTAATGGGGTTAGTGGGACCTCAAGATGCTCTAGCCCTGGAATTATTAGGGAAGCAGATCAGCAAGGAAGGTGAAGGAACTGGCTCACCCAGACCATTGTCTCAAACTGCCTGCTCTCGCAACATACTCTCTCTTCCTCCTGGTAGTGGGGCAGGCCTACCCTCAGGAGTGAAATTCAGACCACTCTTATGGAGAACCTTTGGGCATTGAATTAAGTTTTCTCTCTCTCTCTCTCTCTCTCTCTCTCTCTCTCTCTCTCTCTCTCTCTCTCTCTCTCCCTTGTTTTACAAACCATTTCAGACATAATTCCGTTGGTTGATTTTCCTGGATGAACTTTGGAATCATGTTGATCAGGATTTAGAACTAATCCTGCTGAGATTTTGAGTGGAGTTGTATAAAGCTCACAATTCATGAAGGCCCGGTCACATGGAAGTGAGAAAGAACCCAGAGTTTGGTGTCTGGCCATCTATGTTCAAATTCTAGCATCCCTTCTTAAAAAGAACCCTCTTCTTTCTTGCTCTCTCAGTGGCCTCTGACAGAACTGACTGCTCCCTCCATCTTAAAAATTCCCTAGCCCTTGGCTTCTGGTAACCCACCTCTCCCTAGCTTCCCTCTTGTCTCTATATTTCTTTACGGTTTCTTTTGCTTTTTCTCCTCTACTTGACCTCTACATGTTGGAGTGGTTCAAGGCTAGGTCCTAGGTGATACTGTCCACCCTGCCCATGGCTCCAATTCCCACCTGTGCAGCTCACACCTCTCTGAGCTCTACACCTGCATTTCTGATGGGAGACTGCAGTTCCTCCTGGAAGCCCCTAAGGCATCTCAAACTCAACTCATACAAAACTAAACATGACTCTTCTCGACCAAAACTTGTCTCTCCTAACCACCAACCCCCACCCCCACTTCACGTCATTCTAGTGTTTCCCATCACAGGAAATGGTGCCACTTCCTCCTTACCCTTCAATAGTCTAGGCAGGTTGTGGGGGGATCATCCTTCAGCGTTCCTCTCCCTAATCCCCCAACTAATCCATCTCCAAATCCCGTTGATCCTATATCCTAAAAAGTCTCTAGAATCTGCCGGCTTCTCTACTTCCACTGTCGTTGCCATTATCCATCCACCATTATGGCTTGCTTCCTTACCTCCCATTCTGCCCCCTGGCTATCTCTTCTATACTTTAGTTAGAAAAATGCTTAAAATACAAAACAAATCATATTTCCCTGCTGAAATCCATTCATAGTCTTCCCCTGCTCTCATGATAAAGATCTGTGGTGGTTTTAAAACATGTCCACTAACTACATCCTCTCCCTTGAATCTAGGTGGTGAGTGTTTCCGCTATTAGAGCATAACAGAAATGATACTGTGTGACTTCTGAGGCTAAGTTATGAAAGGCCATGCAGCTTCTGTCTTGTTGGTGGAACATTAGTCCTTGGAACTTGGTCACCGTGTAAGACGTTCTCCATGAGGCCACCATGCTGTGAGGAAGCCCAAGCCATGGGGAGTGCACATGTTTGTGTTTGGGTTGACACAGTCACAGCTGAGCCCAGCCTTTGAATCATTCCAGCCTAAGAGCCAGACACGTGAGTGAAGAAGCCTCTAGATGGTTTTAGACCATCTGCCCCTGATTCAGCCACTGAGACACCGCAGCCACACATGTCTTCCCAGCTGAGGCTCCAGACATTGAGGAACAGAGAAAAGTCATATGTCTTGTTCCCTGTTTGAATTTCTGACCCACAGCAAGCATGAGCATAATAAAATGGCAGTTGCTTAGGGTGGTTTATTACGCAGCTATAGATAAGTGGACCAAAGTTCAGATCTTACAGATGGCTTTCAAGGCCTCCAATTCTTTATCTCAAACTGATACTTCATGCATCTTCTCATCTCCGGGCCTGGAATGTTCTTTCCCTCCTACCCCCCACCCCCTCAGTAGGCCATCATCGACTTATCTTTCAATCTCAGCTCCATCATCACTTCCACTAGACACCTTTTCTTACTGCCCAGGGCAGGTCCATGATGGCTTCCATCGCACACCAAAATTCTCATAAATGTGATCCCAGTGACCTTTGAACCACTTGTGTTATCTTCCCTACTAGACTGTAAGCTCCATGAGGGCTGGGACCATGCCTATATCCCCAGTTCCTGCAGACTGCCTGGCACACAGCTGGCACACAGCATACGTTGGATGAGTGAAAGAATGGATCAAGTTAATATTATTACTGATATTGTTTGGTGGGCATATTTGGGAGGCAGGAGATATTTCCTTATTGGTTCCAAATGACACAGGTTCTCTGATTAAATTTCTCGCTGTGACCAGGGAGCAGACAGGAAAGAAAAGTCCTTGGCTGTGTGGGTTTCAGCAGGGGTGGGGTCCAGGTGGAGGAGAGTCTCAGGGCAGGGCAGGGGTGGGGGTATTCAGGCAGGGTAGACACTCCATGGGCCTCTGCACTTGACCATCTAAAATCAGCCATGCTGACAGGAGGCAAAGCCCACCTCTGACTTGATGGAGAATTTGGATGGGATTCACTCATGCTCCCTGGGCTCCAATTTTATATAGATTTTGGACAAGAGCCCAACAAAAGAGTCTCTCTAGCTCTGTGGATCTGTGCATAAAGAGCCTGGAGACCAGGAGAAGCAGCTCATAATTGGCTCTATAATCCAGGCAAAGCCGGCAGGGAGGGTTGCAATTCGTAATTTTTAAAGACTATTAACAATTACATTCTCAATGTGTTCAATTCTTAATCCCCTTGAAAAGGATTTTTAGGCATCTAATTGACATATTTTAAGAGACATATTGGCTAGTTAGGCATCAATTGACATCCTTATTAAATATCAATTAACACATTCCCTAACTTGATATTTAATTAGCTTGCGGTAGCTATTCTTTTAAAAGTCAATTAAATGCTTGGAGTATTCTTACAAGTTGACTCCACTGATAGCGATTATGTATGAATTCCTGTCACAGGTGGTGTTTCGCTAATTGCAGGGCAAGCTGATTCTGAATATACATATCAGGTCTTTCGATAAGAATTTTAAAAATCAATCATTAGATATCTAATGAACCCTCTCCTTACTGATTGTGAATCAAAGACACATCTGTCTCTGCCACTGTGGGCTACTGTATTTTCAGATGACTGTAAAAACTCTAGGTCGAACAGTCCATGCCCCTGCTTCTAGGAAGAGTCATGCTTCTTTTTTGAAACATTGTGATAAAATACACATAGCATAAAATGTACCATCTGAACCATTTTTAAGCGTAGAGCTCAGTAGTGCTAACCATAGTTATATCATTGTGCAACCAATCTCCAGAACTCTTTATTTTGCAAAACTGAAACTGAAACAACTCCTCATATCCCCGTATCCCCAGACCTTAGCAACTACCCTTCAACCTTCTGTCCTTATGAATTTGACTACTAGGTAACCCTCATGTAACGGAAGTCATGCAGTATTTGTCTTCTGTGTGTCTTTCTGGCTTATTTCACTGAGCATAATGTCCTCAAAGAGCATCCATATTATAGCAGGTGTCAGAATCTCTTCCTTTTTAAGGCCGAATAATATTCTTTTGTATGGATAGACCACATTTTATTTATCCATTCATCTTTTGATGAACACTTGGGTTGCCTCCACCTTTTGGCTGTTTGAATAATGCTGCTGTGAACATGGGAGTACAAATATCTCTTTGAGACCCTATTTTCAATTCTTCTGGGTGTGTACCCAGAAGTGGAATCGCTGGATCATGTGGTAATTTTATGTTTCATGTTTCGAGGACATGCTTCGTTTTTAAGTTTATTCCTTCGGTGCATTCATTGAGCAGCTGGGCTAGGGGGACGTTACTAAAATAGGGGAGAGCAGCGGGGTTGCTGACTCAGGAGTAATTCTAACACAGTGGGGTTACTGGTGTAGAGGTGAGACTCCTAGCACAGATGGTGTGACTGGGCTATTTCTAATCACGTGGCATGGATAAGGTGTAGTAGAGACATGAGGAGGGGGACAGGGGAGAGTCAGCTGTAAGGGGAGGGCACTGAGAAGCAGGCCCAGGCTTCCCTTGCTGTCACTTCTGCAATGGTGGGTGCTTCCTTTGTGTTCTCACTGTCCCCTCACCCCACCTAATACCTGTCCTTGACCTCCTACCATCTCCCAGAAATTGCTGAGTTCCTATTGTCGGCCTAGAACACGGCTACATTTTCTCATATGATCTCTCCGATGAAGAGGAGTTCTTAGTGTTTTCTCTGCTTTGCACGTGAAGACCTTGAGGCTCAGGAAGGCTAACTAACCTGCCTGGGGTTGCACAAGGCTGAGGGCCAAGGAGTCCACACCTGTCTAACCCCATAGCTTCTCATGCCCCTTACCCCTCTTCTCCACATCGTCTGGCCTTTGATTTGCCTCAGCCTCTCTCCCTCCTCCCTCCACTCCAGGTCTCTGACAGAGACTGGGGAAGGTGCCCGAGGCCAAACCAAGGCTTTGTGTTCTGGGTGCAAGGGATAGAAAGACGCAACGAGCACAGGAACCTCTGGCTCTTGGAGCCTCAGCTTTTTCACTGGTAAAATGGTGGGAAAGAAATGCCTCTCCTATATGTCCGCTATGAGGATAGGTGAAATAATACTTGTAGTGTCATCTACAGGTGCACAGTTAGCATTTGATAATTGCACAAAAATATTCAAGGGACAAGGTACCATCAGATCATGAAGAACACCTTTTCCAGACTCTGCCATGAGGCCATTTTCATCCTATCTATGTCCAAGGCTGGTGGGATGGTGGCACAGTCAGCTCCAGTCAGCCCTGCAGGCCTGGGGGCTTTTAGCACCTGTTCCCTTATTCACCTCTTAGGGAGGAAGACCCACTACCAGGCCCCAGATCATGGTAATCAAGAGGTTGAACAGCACTTGGCACTTGAAGCTATTAGTGATTACTGGCTGCTAAACTTAATTCCTTTGTGCCTCAGTTTTAGCACCTGTAAAATGGGTCTACAAGCTGTGCTCGTTGGCTGTTGTGAGGATGCAGTGAGTAAACCCATGTGCCTGGCGCATGGTGAGCACTTGATAAATGGTAGTTAATGTTCTCCTGGACACCACACCCACTGAGCCCAAAGACCCAGAGATGCCTGCTCAGCACCAACAAGGCGCATTGACACCTGGCTGGGAGTGGCCCACAGAAGGCCAAGCCCAGATTCCAGGAGACAGTTTCTTCCCAGTACCCTCTATGTGCCAGGCTTTGTCACCTATTCTGCCCACCACACTGCTATTTATGAACAGAACCAGGACACCAATTTATAGGTGAAGAAACTGAGGCTCTGAGGGGCCAAGAAACTTTCCCCCGCTAATAAGAGGTAGTCAGGACCAGAGCCCAGGTTGGCTGGTTGCTCATTCACACAACTGCATCTGATACTCATTGAGGACCTCTAGATTCTAGGTAGTGTCTGGTGTCAGGGAGACTGTGAAGAGAAACATAGACTTCTGCCATCTTTGGGTTTTTACAAGACCATGTTGCCTTGGGAGTGAGGGAGCAGTCAGGCGTAAACATTTCTGGCCGCTCATTGACAACTTTTGTAGCTGAGCTATAGACAGGTGGGGCAACTGGAGCTTGAAAGGTTAAAAAAAAACACACACAAAAACAAGGGCCAGATATTCCTCTGGATAATGAGTACTGCTTTACCAGTGTGACGGAAGAAGAAAGGAATAAAATCTGCATTAATAAAGGTATAACACCCAGAATAAAGGAGATGAGACTCCCACTTGCTTCAATCCCGGTGAGACCTCAGCAGGGCTGTGCTCATAGGATAAGGCGAACATGGCTTATTGGAACGGATGTCCTGGTAAGCAGCTAAGATGGCCTGTGGGGCATGGCTGAAGGAGTTAGAGTGGTACATCAGGCAAAGAGGTCACTTACCTGGGGCCATCACTGTTTTCTGCTGTCCAAAGGTGTCTTGTGGACCAGGCTTGGAGTAACTTGGGTGGCCATAAGGTACGTAGCCTGGACTAGTTAGTGGACATTACAGGGTTCATATGAGAAAGAACTGTTATCTATCACATCCTCAACAATGGAGTGGGCAGTTCCTAGAGGCAGTGAGTTCCCTGCCACCAAAAGTATGTGAGCCGAAGCTAGAAGATCATTTGACCCCTGGGGAGTGGAGGTGGACTAAGGAGTATCTCAAGTTTCCAAGCAGTTCATGTCCACAGTCTTTGTATTAATATTTACCGTCCCATTTGTCTGAAAGATTTTTCATATGTGCCTTCTTATGTTTCAGGTTTCAGCTTGAATGTCACCTCCTCAGGGAAGTTTTCCTTGACTACTCACTCAAGGTAAGTTTCTTCCTCTCCCATCCTGCCATTCCCTTTTTCAGAGACCTATTTGATTCTTTCATAGCATTTTCATTCTTTGTAATTATTTCATTGGTTTACTTGCTTAACATCTGTATTCCTAGTATTTACCAACATGTCTGGTCTCTCATCTGCATCTCCAGGGCCCAGCAATTAGCAGGTGCTCAATGAGCATTTCTCGGCTGGATGAATGGAGGGATGGAAGGATGGATGGATGGATGGATGGATGGATGGATGGATGGATGGATGACTTCCCACGGTTTCAGATTCAAGCTTCTCCTCTGTATGTCCAGGACATCCACGTATGTAAATTCTCTCCAGACAGTTGAGCTATGTTTCATCTTCAGTTCCTGTGGACCAGAATTATGACTTCTCCTTGGGGAATCACTGTAGTGAACTGATTAGGAGCTAATTAAAAGAGAAAATTATTATGTTTTTGACTCCAGAATTCACCACATGAACTTTGCTGAAGAGGAAAATCAAGGACTGGGCAAATTTATTTCAACATAGTTTAACACGCCCTTCCACATGTACGCAGTTAATAAAAATGGATCTGTTTCATGTCCAAATCTCCTCTAAAGGGCCCTTCCTGGATGTCCCAGAGTCACGGCCAGCTGTCTTCGGAATGTGTGTCCCAAAGGCCTTTGGAGACAAGTTCTCTCTGAGCTTTGTTAAAGTGTAGATTCTGTGGCCCACCGCAGACCCACTGAATGCGAACCTTGAAAGTGGGCCCGGGATGGGGAATTTCTGAAGTACCGTAAGATGATCCTGGCTCCAGTGCCATTCTTTTCTGATTCCAGATTGTCAGAGCTTAGGCACCTGGGAAACCATCTAGTATAGACCCTAACAGATAATGAAACTGAAGCCCAGACAGAGGCAGCGACCTACTGAGGTCACACAGCAAGTCCACGACAGAGCTCAGACTAGAACTTTTTTTTTTCTTCTGCTAGTCTTCCAGCCTCTTCTTGATAATGGGTGAGAGAGAATGGGATTTAGGGTTAAAATAACCATAGAGCTCCCAACTTTAAATTTATATTTAACAGTTAGTCCCAATTTTCTACGAATAATGTCCATTAAATAATTAATGTTCCTTGAAATACTCTGGGCTCCCTCACGCCTTTTTATTCCTGGAACATCAAACCCTTTCATATCATAATTAATTAAGAAGCCTGATGGCCCCGAGAGGTAGACCGACACCCAGAGAAACTTGGTAATTGGTTCTGAATACCGAGAGACACAGTCTGTGTTCCAGAATTTTCTTGATTTGAAGACTGCTGAAAGAATGAGGAGGGGGAGGGATTGGAGAGAGACCATCGTGGGTCCTGAGGGCTGCCCCACACCAGGCAACATTCAGGGTTCTTTTCATTCATTCTGGTGTCTTTGCCTCAAATCCTTGTGAGGGGGGTGGAATGTTCTCCATTTTACAAATTGAGGCCGCAGAGGCTCAGACCACAGGGCGATCTCTTCAGCTTAGTGGCCTTTGAGGGGACAGTAAATCTATGTCACAGGACTAATCATATTCCCAGCAGTTGAGGTCAGTGTGGTGATTTATCCTCCCCTTTTTTAAAAAAGATTTTTATTAAAATATAGCTCACATGCCATATTATATTAGTTTCAGGGGCACGCCAAAGTTATTCAACATTTATATACCTAGAGAAGTGATCACCATGGTAAGTCCAGCCACCATGTGACACCAATCTATGCCAGCACAATATTATTGACTATATTCCCTGTGCTGTACATTACATCCCCATGACTTATTTGTTTTATACCTGGGAATTTGAACCTCTATTCCTCTTCACCTTCCCCGCCGCCCCTCTTTAATTTTTCAGTTACACTTAACATTGAATATAATTTTATATTAATTTCACGAGTACAGCATAGTGGTTAGACATTTCTATAATTTACAAAGTGGTCCTCCTGACTAGTCTAGTACCCACCTGCCACCATACACAGTTATTACCATATTATTGACTATGTTCTTTATGCTTTACTTTACATCCCCATGACGATTTTGTAACTACCAATTTGTACTTTTTAATGCCATCACCTTTTCCACCCTGGTCTCCTACTCCCTCCCCCCTGGCAGCCATCAGTTTGTTCTCTGTACCTCTGAGTCTATTTCTGTTTTGTTAGTTCATTTATTTTGTTCTCTAGATTCCACGTATAAGTGACATCATATGGTATTTGTCTTTCTATCTGACTTATTTCACTCAGCATAATCTACCCTCTGGGTTCATCCATGTTGTTGCAAATCCGGTGCTGTTCTTAAAAACCTCTTTGTGGCCTGACTGGTCCTTGGCCAGGTTGGCTGAGGGGAGTGGAATGTGTTCATGCTGGGATGCACCATGGGAAAGATTCTGCAGAGTTGGGGTCTGGGGTTGGACAGAGGCCATGCTGCTGAGAACCTTCCACAAGGTGAAGAGTACTTTGTAAATCTGTTTTGTGTTATTTATAAAAAAAAAACCTCCCCTCATGTCCATTGAGGCCTTTATGGTTTACCACACACAATCACCCCTAGCTATGTGCACATTTACTCATTCAACAAATATTTGTTGAGCACCTACTATGGACCAGGCCTTATTTCAGACACTGGGGAAATAGCAGCGAGCAGGACAAATCTCGTGGGTGACAGACAGTAAATCAGCAAGCACATTAATTAATTAATTACCCTTGTGACCTGTGCAATGAAACTAATAAATGTTCCTGTGGCTCAGGGCATGGAGGAGCCAGGCTACCCCAGAGAGGGCTGTCAGGCGGCCAAGACCTCGCTGAGAGATGGGGATTTTAGGTTGCGAGCAAGGACTCCAGGACTGGGCAGAGGAATGGGGAAGGGCAGGGAGGGGCCGGCTGTTTGAAGACGGAGCGCGTCCCAGGCGCGTGCTAAGGCTGAGAGGTAACAAAAAACTCCATAAGTTCGTGGAACTAAGAAGAGACTCGGTTCCGTGGGAGAGGGGGGTGTGGAGAGGGCAGGGCGATTTGATTGGGGTCAGGTCAGCAGGAACAGAGCACAAGGACGTCTTAGCCTTGGGTAGGAAAATGGGGGGCGACGGAAGGCTGACATGAACTGACTTACGCTGTACAAGAGCCCTCGGGCTCCAGCGTAGACTGAAGGTGAGAGGTGCTGGTGGCTTGGTCTGGGGATGGAGTGGTGAGGGCATGAGCCAAGGTCAGACACAGATATACTTGGTGGAGGAGAGGATGCTACCAGGGTTGAATTCTGGGTATTTGGAGACCCCTTTGGGCCTGTGTTGGAGCCTTTCTCTCATTTGATAGATGAGAACACTGAGGCCTCCAAGGGTGAAGGGATTTGCCCAAGTTCTCTGTGATATGCATAGCTAAGCAAGGTATCTGGCCTCCCGTGGAGCCTGGCTGAAACCAGGGACCTTGTCCCTCAGAAAGTGGGCAAGTTCAGCTTAGGAGAGACCCCAGTCCTACAGGAACCGAGGGCTGACACAGCTTCTCTTTACAGGGAACCCCTCCCCTGGGTTGGACAAAGAGGCTCAGAGAGGCATGAGGGCCACCTGCACTCTGAAGGGGGTCACAGTCCAGTGTGGGGGAGGGGAGGGGAGAGGCCCAGCCATGACCTAGTCGAATAACTTCTCAGCAGGAGCTGAGGCCTGGACAAACTCTGATGGTGGGTAGCAGGAAGGCTTCCCAGAGAAGGTGAGCGAACCATGGGACCAAAGTAGCCAGCAGGGACGTGAGAGATGCCAGTGAGAGTGGAGGGTGGGTAGTGGGTAGGAAAGACCCTCCAGATGAGAGGTTTTGCGGAGGGGAATGTTTTAGGATTGAGGACTGAGCCCCATCCAGGCTGGGAAGCAAGAGACCTGGCTTGTTTGTGGCCTCAGTTCTGTCCTGAGTGACCAGCTGCATGACGTGGCCAGTCACATCCCGTCTGTAAAATCCTTTCCCACGCTAAGCCTCGAGGGCATGCCCATCAGCATTCCCCATTCGCGGTAAAAATAAGCTCTCCAACCCCCTTAGAAGATGTATAATCTATTTCACTTCTTTCATATGGTATATGTTAAAAAGTAAATTATTTAGATCAGCTTGCTATTAAAGATTGTATTACAAAGTTTATGTTTAATACAATTGTTATATATCTTTTATCTTGCTCCTTTAGAAAGAGACGCACACAATTCATTTATTTTGCATTGTGTAACACTGCACAGTTTGCTGACAAATACCTCTTTAAATGACATATCATGTTGGATTTGGGGAACAAACGCACATTAAAATGTAGATTGACACTTAACCACGTGTTCATCATCGAAAAAGAGAAAAACTGCTATCATGGCCTGATGTTAGGGATTTTCGCATTTTGTGGCTCAGATAAAAGCCATTGGCTTATTAGTTAATGTTGAGCTTTTGTTTCAAAATGACTAAATAGTGTTGGTAAGACCGAGTCCAGGAACACATTGTGGGTTCCTTTGTTCCCTCCAGTAAACGAAAAGTCAAATTGGTTGTACTCATCCTTGAATTTCTTCTCTTTATAATTGGTTTTGGAGGTGCGGGAAGCATATGGATGTGCTTTATAAGGACTGTGATCAGATGGCACCAAGGAATGTTACCATGAGGCACAGCTAGGGAATGATCCTTGTGTCAGAGATGCTCATTAACTTGTGTTTCAGATCCACCATGCTCAGGCTTCCTGTCCCTCACCAACATTCTGTTGTGGATATAAATGAAACAGGGGATGAGTAAGAATGTGCACAACTTGAACTGTCATACCGCCCAAATTCGGCAAACAAACATAACATTATAACAGTGATAATGGTCCTAAGATTCTTATAACAGTGCCTGCAATCTAGTAAGTGCCCAGGAAAGGTGAGCTATGGTGACAATGATGTTTAATGCTACAAAGGACAGGAACGGGGTGCTGAGTGTGTCTGATATGGGATTTGGTCCAGAGGATGAAGGCTCTGGAGCTAAACTGTGTGACCAGGAGCAAATCGATTAGCCTTTCTGTGTTCAGTTTCTTCATGTGTAACGTGGAGACGATTAAGGTGCCTGCCTCATAGGTTTGTTGTGAGGTTTAAATGAATTAAGCTATGCAAAGTGCTTAGGAGGTCCTGAGCTGATGGTAAGAGGTAAAAATGTTACTTTTAAAAAATCATCATCACCATCATTTTGTCATCGTCATCATCATCATATTTTTATATTAGTCAAGGGAGACTTTCCAGAGGAAATGACTTTGAACTGAGCTATGAAAGATGAGTCAGTGGTAGCTAGGCAACCATAGGAGGGACAAGCATCCCCGGCTGAAGGAACGGCGCGTACAACAGGTCTCTGGTGGGAATGATGGTGCATTTGGGGAGCTGAACAAAGCTAATGGGGGTGGAGAAGAGTGATCGAGGGGGACAAGAGATGAGGCTGGCGAGATCAGCTGGGAGAACAGCAGGTAGAACTTGGTGTCCTCTATTAGGGCTTTAGATCTTTTACCCTAAAACAGAGGGTTTTAAGCAGGGGAGTGTCCAAATCTGATGTGACTTGGAAAGCTCCCTCTAGTGGCTTTGGGAAGAATGAATGGGAGGAGCAGATGAGGGTGCTGGTGGGTGGGGCTGGTGGGGATGGAGTGATGACAGCAGAGAAGAGTCTAATAGGTGGACCCCATAGGAGCTGATGATGAGTGCGGTAGCTGTGAAGGGTGAGGGAGAGGACAGAGGCCAGGATGAAGTTAGTGTGGCCGTTGGGTGGAGAGTGGTATCTGAGGATGATGGCTGTGGGGGTGAGATGTCTTCACCTCTCTGAGCCTCAGTTTCCTCATTTGTACCCCCCAGCCTGCTGTGGGGAATTATTGAGAGAACACATGAAAGATAATCCAGCCTCCAAAATGTGTCTTCTTCCTCCAGACCCATCACTCGAGACCTGCCTCTTGGCAGAGTAAACATAGAGACTGTATCCCTGGTGGACGTGGTCCTGGGGTCAGTACGTTCATTCCACGTACCCCCGTTCTGCCTTTAGCTGCTGAGGCCAGAGTTCACAGATGGTGGTCAGCTGACCTAGATCCCAGCCCCTCCCATCTGTGACAGCGTCTCTGCCTCTGTATATTCAAGGCTAAATAAGAGGTAATGAGTCCGCTAGAAAAGTGGGTCAGAAGCCCATTAGCTCAGGCTCAGTGCTACTGAAAGCCTCCGCCACCAATGTCTGCTTTTACTCTCAGCAATGGCACAGCTGGAATGTGGGTCCCTTTGAGAGAGCGATTGTAAGGCTGTGCCATGCAGGGCCTTGGAGATAAACGGGATTCCCTGGGCGGCTTCCTGGGGCCCTGCTGCCAGCCCTGCCACCTGGCCCTTGGAAAGCAGACAGGAGCATCTGCCACACACGCAAGGCTCTGAGTTTCATCTCATTTATCCTCTCAGTGACCCCATGAGGAGGTAGTACAGTGACCGTCCCCATTTATAGAGGAGGAAACTGAAGCTCAGCAAGATGAGAGCACTTGCCCAAAGCCTCACAGGCAGGAGTGGGAGGAGCTGGGATGTGTGTCTGACCCTGGGGTGGCGGTGTTTAGTTTGTTGTGTAGGCCAGGCACCTTTGCTCAGCCAGGTCTCTCACCAAGCTCCTGTCCCAGAGAGCCAACTGCCCCCGCTCTGCCCTGTGGGTCTGGAGGTATCGCAAACACAGCACACCCAAACCTGAGCCCCTCTGACCTGCCCCTGCTCTGTCGTCTTCCTGGAGATGGAGGGCTCTTGGAGCCTGGAATTAGACTCCCAGAAGTCACCGTGAAATCCTGCCCCTCTCTTGAGCCCACGCCCAATGATTCACTCCCTCTTTCATTCAATAAACGTTTATTGAGCACCTGTTACGTGCCAGGCACTGTTCTAGGCTCAAAGGAGAAGCCAGTAAGCAAAATAGACAAAACTTTTTACATTCTGTCTCAGGCAGACAAGACAGTAAACAAAAATGAACAAATAATATATGTTAGAGGATGGCGTGTATTATGGAAAAAAACTAGAGCTGGGGAAGAGGAACTGGGAATCTTGGATGGGGGTGTGGGTTGCAATTTTTTAATAGGTGGTCAGAGTATGCCTTTCTAAGAAGCTGTCACTTGAGCAAGGATAGTAAAGGATCAAGGGAACTAGTCATGGGGGTATTGGAGGGAAGAGCTTATAGGAATGGGAATAGCCAGTGCAGAGGTCCTGAAGAAGAGATGGGCCTTGCATCTCCAATAGCAAACAATGTGAGTGGAAAGGAGGAGTAAGAAGAGGAGAGAGAAGTTAGGAGATGAGGTCAGCAAAGAAGCAGAGAAGGGGCGAATATGCAGGGCTTCACGAGACATTGCCAGGCCTGGTGTCGTGCGGGGTCTCCTGGAGGGGTCTCTGCTCCCGCTCCCTACATAAGAACGCAGGATATGGTGAGGCCAAAAAGTAGATGAGCCATAAGTAGGGGAGTCATATCACTATATTCTCGCTGGCGGCATCCCCCTCTCTGCAATCCGCTCTTGCTAGCTCAGCCACCATTTTCTGCTAGCGTAGCCACGGCAGTTATATCAGTGGCCAGTGGGTCACTGGTTACAGCTGACGGCCAACTAGCCACAGCTGATGGCCATCCAATCACAGTTGATGGCCATTTACTACCTGAGCCAGCACCTTTCCACGTGAGGCCGAGAGCCTGGAAACTGCTTTCTGGGGCTCTGTCCCCACAGCTGGCTTTCACTCTGAGCGAAATGGGCAGAGGAATGAGGACTCTGATTGACCTTCTGAAAAGCTCGTACAAGTGGGGGAGGAAGAGAGGCCAGCGAGAAGGCTGCTGCCAAGTCCAGGAGAGAAGATGGCAGCTGGAGCTGGGGGTGGGGGGAACAGAACCGGTGAGGAATGGTCTGATTTGGGTTGTGTGTGTGGAAGGTCAAGCCAACAAAGCTTCCTGATGGATTGGAAGAGGGTGGGATGTAAGAGGAAAGTAGTCCTGGGTGACTCCTGGGTTTTTGGCCTGAGCAACTAAAGTGTGGGGTTGCCCACAACCGAGATGAGTAAGGCTGTGTGGGTGGAACGGGTTTGGAGGTAAGACCAGGAGTCCAGTTTTGGACATGTGGGTATGGAAATGCCTCCTAGACATCCAAGTGGAGATGTGGAGAGCGAGCTGGGTTTATGAAGTTTGAGTAGGGGAGTGAGGGCAGGGCTGGAGTCACTGGCAGAAAGGGATATAAAGCCACAGCCCAGATGGTCAGCAAGGACCTGGGGGAGAAGAGTAGGGTCAGTGAGGAGAAGGAGAAGGAGGGGCCAGTGGGGTAGGAGGAGAACCGGGAGAACCGTGCTGCATGGGTCAAGTAAGAGGCAGACTGAACAGCAACCCAGCAACATGGAGGAGACGGCTTCTGCAATTCTCCAGGTCTGGGCAATCTGCCTTGACCCCCATAGTCACTGAATAATGGCCCCCAAAGATACCAGGTTCTAATCCCTGGAATCAATTAGTTACCTAATATGGAAAATGGTCTTTGCAGATGTGAAGTTAAGGATTTTGAGATGGGGAGATTACCCTGGATTCTCCGGGTGGGCCCTAAGTAGCATCAGAGCTGTTCCTATGAGAGGCAGAGGGAGACTTGACACAGTCAGAAGAGATGACAGTGTGACCACGAAAGTGGGAGTGGAGTGGTATGGGACAAGTCAAGAATGCCAGCTGGTGGACTAGAGGGTATCATGCTAAGTGAATAAGTCAGACTGAGAAAGACAAACACCGTGTGATCTCACTTATATGTGGAATCTAAGGAACATAATAAATGAGCAAACAAAACCGAAACTCATAGATACAGAGAACAAACCAATGGTTGCCAGAGGGGAGGGGGGTTGGGGAGATGGGTGAAAAAGGTGATGGTATTAAGTACAAATTAGTAGTTACAAAATAGTCACAAGGATGTAGAGTACAGCACAGAGAATAGAGTCAATAATATTGTAATAACTATGTATAATGTCAGATGGGTGACTTCTTACATATAGAAATGTCTAACCACTATGCTGTACAGCTGAAACTAATATAAAGACTACTGAATGTCAACTATGGCGAAAAAATTTTTTTAAAATAAATTAAATAAATAAAATCCTGGGCGGAAAAAGAAAAATGCCAGCAAGAAGCTGGGAGAGGCAAGGAACAGATTCGGCCCTAGAGCCCCCCAGAAGGAGTGCAGCCCCAGAGGGAGCACAGCCCCAGAGGGAGCACAGCCCTGCTGATGTCTTGATTTTAGATTTCTGACCTCAAAACTGTGAGAGAATAAACTTCTGTTGCTTTAAGCCACCAAGTTTGTAGCAATTTGTTACAACAGCCACTGAAAACTAATATACATTCCCTGTAGGATCACATAAACCTTCCCCTCATCTTACTCTTTATCACCCAGCAATTGTAACTGCCTTGGCTAGACTCCTGCCTCCTGCCTGCCCCCAGCCCTGCCCGCCTCACACACTGTCTAATTGGGTAACTCCCTCCTCCCCCCCAATGAATTTCCTCAGCACAGAGCCCACATTTATTAGCCCAAAGCCCAAAGCTCTTCTTAATAGTCCCTGACTACTTTTCCATGCTCATTTCTCACCACCACCAACTTCTGCTCCAGCGACATCAACTTCCTGCAGTTTTTAACGGCTATGTGTTCTCAAGCTTCTGAGCCTTTGCACTTGCTGTTCCCTCTGCCTGGAACACTTTTCCCCACACCAGATATCCACATGACTTACTTCCTCACTGACTTCAGGTAATAACCCAAAGACCTTCCCTGATGACTGATTTCAAAGTGCAACCCTTCTTCACGCTCACATTTCTGGTTCCTCTGCCCTACCTTGTTTCTTCATGGTACTTATCACTACCTATGTATGTAACTGATTTGTTCATTATCTGTTGACACCACATTTGAATGAAATTCCACAGAGACAAGGAATTTAAAATGGGCGGTTTGAACAATAGTTCTCACACTTCTGGAGCTGGGGAAGTCTAAAATCAAGGTATCGGCAGATTCGATGTCTGGTGAGAACTCTGGGCTCTACAACGATGATCTCCTCCAAACCTAGTCACTTCCCAAAGGACCTAATTTTAAAATGATCACATTGGGGATTAAGCTTCAACATATGAATTTGGGGGAGATGCATTGCATCCATAGCGGGAGGGTTTGGGGGTGACCCTTCAACCCCTTGCAATTTTCAAGGTCAAAGTTTCTTAACCTTTCTGAGCCAGGAACCTCTTCTCTGAGCAAATCTTTTAAATGCATACAATAAAATACATTAAATTATAATTGTATTGAAATGCAGTTATCAAAATATTAAAAAACATTTTTGATATAGTAATGAATGTGCTTCTTTATTACTGCACTTAATAACCAGAGCTAGGGACAGGTCTAATTAGTATCATAATTTTGAAGCAGTGCTGAGTGTAAATGATCATTTGAGATAGCAGCGGTGACAGTAATGAAAATAGTGATGGTTTCTCTTGGTGACAAATTCATGAGCACTGCGAATAACTGTAGTTTGTTGTCGAACTCTACAAGGGGAGGAAATGCTAACTTTTGGTTAGAGATGAGTGAAGAGAAAGATGTAATGTTTTTTTTCATTTCCAATTTACCAGTCCCTTCCATTCCAATTTCCTGTCACTGATGGAGTTAGAAGTGAGCAGGGAAGAGCCTGGGCCCCAGGATTTTTCACAGTAGAGAGCGGTGTACCCCCCATGACTAAAATGGGGGCCATAAGAAGCAAGCCTCAGCAGCGGACAAACCTGAGAACTGTGCACGACCCCTCCCCGCCCCATTCCTCCCTCCATTGAGTCACAATACATCCTTTCTCAGGAAGACCAAATATAAACAGTTTAGGATTATCTTGAGAACAAGATGTTTGTTTACTTTGAAAACTGCAGACATGGCAAAGCACTCAGGCCTACAACTGCAATTAATAATAATTTACGTCAATCTCTCTTGGGGTAAAGCTCCTTCTCGATTTCAGAGACAAAAACCATTCTTTTCCTTGCTTTGTGTTCAGGTAACATTATGTTGTTTATTTCTTCTTAGTCATAGATATTTTTATTGTCCATCCTTCTCCCCTGATTATGCAAGCAATAATATGTACTCATTGTAAAAATTTCAGAACAAGACAGAAAGTGAAATTTCCTCCATTTTACTAGTAATTCATTCCCCAGAGAGAACTACTGATAACGGAGTGGAATATATCACATGTGCTTTTTGTCACTGTGCGTGTACTTAACACATTACCACTCCTATAATTCTTTTTTCCCCAAATAGCAGTCTATGAAAATCGTTCTACAATTTGTGCTTTTTCACCTAATATATCAAAAATATTAGTTGTCTACATGAGTATGTCTGTCTCCCCAACTAGAATTTGAGGTTTGAAGGGGGAAATACTATATCTCTGTAATCTTTATAAATCTAATACCTTGCCCAATAATTTGGACGTAGTAGGATTCAAAAGATATTTGCTGAATTCATAACCAAATTAATGAATAAATGAACTGCTTTTTCACAATGATAGCATAAATGCCTTTCTATGTCTATCCGTTGAACAATACTTCATTGTTTCAGGGCTGCTGAGAATTAAGTTGTGTGGATGTGATTAACTTTTTCAGTAACCACTAATAGGTACTTAGACTCAGGTTATTTTAATTTTTTCAAGGCTTTCTCTGTTCTGCACTGAATCCTTTTAATATATGTATCTTTGTATACTTTAGGCATTTTTTTAGACTCAGCGAAAGGCTTATTTTGATAGATATTCCCAAATTGCCCTTTCTATAGGTTGTACCAAATTACAATCATATTCCTTGAGAATCTGTTTTTCTGTTCTCTTACTAACACTGAATATATATATATTTTTAAATAATATACTTTGAAATTTTAGGCTCATGGAAAAGTTGCTAGAACAATACAAAGAACTCTCATATACCACTCACCCAGATTCCCAGATTGTTGACATTTTATCATAATTTGCGCCTGCTTTCTCTCTCTCTCTCTCTCTCTCTCTCTCTCTCTCTCTCTCTCTCTACACACACACACACACACACACACACAATTTTTTCTGAATCTTTGGAGGGCAAGCTGCAGACATAATATCCCATCATCTCTAAACATTGCAGAGTGTATTCCCCAAACCACATTCATCCTCCCACGTAATCTCCAGGCAACTCTCCAAATCAAGAAACTAACTTCAGTACCAACCCCAGCACCCGACCCACAGACACCTTTCAAAGCAACTGTCGCACCACTGGGCTTTCCCCAGGATCTTCTCCAAGAATATGCATTGCATTTCCTTCTCATATGCCTTCCACTTCCTGCAGCCCGGAACAGCCCCTCCATTTTCCCGGTGTTTTGAGTCTTCAACAGTTCGAAAGGGTATGGGTCTCTACGATGACGATGACACTGAACCCAGATCCACCTGCCGTTTCCTCAATTCCAGACACAGGTCCTGCTTTCTGGGCAGGAAAACCTTAGATATGATGCTGTGTCTTTCAGTGCACTGTGTCAGCAGACACAAGGCTGTGACCCATCGCATCCTAGAGACGTTAACCTTGGTCCCAAGGTTAGATTGGGGCCTGCCCCGTTTTTCTTCCTTAAAAATACAGCTTCTCTTTTGCAATCCATCAGTATGTTGTGGGAAATCTTTCTGAGTTTATGTCAGTATTCTGTTTCTTGTCTAACCTCCTCCGTGCATGACTTCCTACTGGATTAATCACCCCTGTGACGGTTCCTAAATGGGGATTTTCTATTCCTGTTATTCCTTCTATACTTATTAGTTGGCCTTCTATTGTAAGGAAAAGCTTTTGCCTTTGTCTCATTTGTTTGTATGCGCAGGAGCTCATGGACTCTTATTTTATAATCCATATCTATCATTATTTATTTTGATGTCAGATTATCCTAGATTTGGCCAGGGAGAGCCCAGTGTTTCCTGTGTTGTTTTGACATGACTCCATCATTTACTGATTATTTCCTGACCTTTTGGCACAATGAGATAGTCTAGGTTCATCTGCCCATCTTGCATTTTCCCTGCTTCAGCCTTGGAATTAGTCATTTCTTTGAATAGCTCTGGTTCATTTCAATGGAGGATGATATTTAAAACCAAGATGTGGGTACTCAGTATGCTTGTGCTACTGGGATGTCATTGCTTCTGTCTATATATGGATGGATACATCTGTTTATGTGTCTGTGTGTTGACCTACCTACCTACCTATTCCTTGTATATTCCTTGTATAGAGTTTAATGTATCATATACATATTTGATCAATTTTATTATTATATTATTTAGATGATTTATACTCTTAATTATTTAACTAAACTGTCAAGAATCAAGAGAGGGGAGTTAAAATTTTCTACTTATGTATTTCTATTGGTTTCACGTTGCCGTTCTCTGTAGTTCTGACTTCATCTATTTTGATGCTTCATTATCTGGAACATCAAGTGTCACCACTGTTATTCTCATCGTGTTTCATATCCTCTATCATCATGGGTGATGCTTTTTCTCATTCACTAATTTTTGGTTTCAGTTCAACCTTTTCTGATATTCATAGCCCAGGTCCTGGTTTCTTTCAGTTTGCATGTGCCAGACACATTCTTGAAAATCATTTTAATTTCAACTCCTGTCCAAACCTTGACATTGTCTCTGCTCTCAACTCAACTGAGCAGTTACTGATATAGTTTATCATGTTTTCACCTTTAAAGAAATAACGTATGCAAACCTCTTTTTCTGGATTTGTCAAGAAACAAAACAGTGTAACACAGATCACACATCTAAGGATTCATACTTCCTCCCCATCCCAGTTTTGTTATGATCTGAATTTTTTAGCACAGTTCATCGTATTGTTTTTATTATTTATTTTACATAATATAGATTGCCTTTTAGGAATGATGTAATTTTCATTTTGGCCTAAAATTAATTTTCACAGTTATTAAGGCTTAGTTTTTTATTTAAAAGACTCCAACACTTAGTTCTTGCCCTTTCTTTCAATGGTTTCCCTATTCCTGACTTATTTTGAATTATCTTTTGGTTGTCTGGGTTTTATCATCAAAAGACTTTTCTTTTTTTTTAAAAGAAATGTTGATGGATCCAATGGTCCCTGAATAAATAAAATATTTCTTGGGTATAAAATTCTTAAGTCATACTTTTGTTCCCTCAAAACTTTGTAGATGTTACTTTGGTCTTCTGATATCAAATATTAATGTGGAGAAATTGAGAGGATTCTGATAGTCTTCCTTGCTGATGACTTGGTATTCCTGGCTGGATGTTCATATAATTCCTTCTTCAATCTTTTAAGTTGATCAGATCAGAATATATCTAGTTGATCTTGATTAGAATATATCTAGATTTTCATCTTTCTCTAATTTTTTTTTTTTTATACATAGACTTTTTTTTTTTTTTTTTTTTTAGATTTTATTGGGGAAGGGGAACAGGACTTTATTGGGGAACAGTGTGTACTTCCAGGACTTTTTTCCAAGTCGAGTTGTTGTCCTTTCAGTCTTAGTTGTGGAGGGCGCAACTCAGCTCCAGGTCCAGTTGCTGTTGTTAGTTGCAGGGGGTGCAGCCCACCATCCCTTGCGGGTCCTAAGTTATTGAACCGGCAACCTTGTGGTTGAGAGCCCACTGGTCCATGTGGGAATGAATAGAACCGGCAGCCTTCGGAGTTCGGAACATGGAGCTCTAACCGCCTGAGCCACCGGCCGGCCCTTTCTCTAATGTTTTTGCAATGCCATATACTTTTTCAATCTTCACATTGTTTTTTCCGGTTATTTTATGATGAATTGTTTTTTGTTTGTTTGTTTTTGGTTTTTGGTTTTAAATATGGAATGCTTCATGAATTTGCCTGTCCTTCTTGTGCAGGGGCCATGCTAATCTTCTCTGTATCGTTCCAATTTTTAGTATATGTGCTGCCGAAGCGAGCACTGTTTTTTTTTTTTTTTTTTTTAATTGGGGAAGGGGAACAGGACTTTATTGTGGAACAGTGTGTACCTCCAGGAATTTTTTTTTTTCCCCCAAATCAAGTTGTTGTCCTTTTAATCCTAGCCGTGGAGGGTGCCGTTCAGCTTCAAGTTGTCCTTTCAGTCTTAGTTGTGGAGGGCGCAGCTCAGCTCCAGGTCCAGCCGCCATCGCTAGTTGCAGGGGGCGCAGCCCACCATCCCTTGCGGGACTCGAGGAATTGAACTTGCAACCTTGTGGTTAAGAGTCCACTGGCCCAAGTGGGAATCGAACCGGAAGCCTTGGGAGTTAGGAGCACAGAGCTCCAACCGCCTGAGCCACTGGGCCAGCCTGAATTGTTTTTTTATGATGGATTTGTTTTGTTCTCTTGTATAAGGCTACTCATCTATGTGTTTTACTTCCATTGTTGTCACCCATGACAATCATCTTCTTTAATTGTTCCTAACCGTTTGACGTATAACTCATCCTGTATTATCTCATTGTCCTCAGCTTCATCATCCAATTAGTTACCCTGTCTTGGCTCTGCCCCCAAGACAGCTCAACAACTTTTTGTACAGCCCCCAATCTCTCTGTACCTGTTACCTCATGAAGGAAGAAAAAGGAGGGAAGAAAGAATGGAAGAAAGGAATCAGTTACTGAGCTCTGTCTCTTTGCTGTAGGGATATAATAAAGAATTTGACATCAAAGAGATTGGGTCCAATCCAACTTTGCTGCTTCTTAGCTTTGTGTCCTTGGCAAGGTAACATCCCCTTTCTGAGCTTATTTCCTCATCTCTAAAATAGGAGTGATAATATGTGTTCTGAGGATGAAATGAGGCAGTGGTCCTGGCACAGAGTAAGCTTTTGATATATTTTAGCCAGCCTGCCTGTCCTCCCTTCCTTCCTCTTTCCTTCCTTGCCTTGTCAAGAATCTGTCTATTGAGCTGTATTTTTCTATCCAGGCAAATGCTCTCTCCCTACAAGTGTACGCATTGTTTGGGTGTATGGGCTGTGAGATAAGGCTGTGAGTTGCAAACACATCAGCTTTTCCAGTTTCCAACACTGGCTCACAAATGTCACGTTCGTCCAAATGGCAATTTCAGGGCGTCCTTCGTTTCTGATTGGTTGGTGCTTCTGCAAAATTAAATGGGGAGAACATCGAGATGCCAAGGAACATGATGAACTCTTTGTAGAAGCAGAGTTGGCTCTTCCCCAACCCCCAAAGCTCTAAAATTAGACAGCAAACCCTATGAAGAGGGCTCAGTCCATTCTTATCCCAAAGCAAAGGGTATCCTGTTTGCCCTGAGGTTCTGAAGTTTCGGGGACAGACCCTCCTGGCTGACCCCACATCTATGGCCATCTCTCCCCTCCTCCTACTTCCATGTGGAACCAGGTCCCATAGGAGAGGCTGAGCACCTGCCAGTCAACATCTCATTTATTGTTACTCTCTTTTAAAAATCAACTTTATTGGGGTATGATTTGCATATGAGAAAATGCATGCATTCTAGGAGTCCTGTTCAAGGAGCCTTGACCGAGTCCATCTTCATGTAAACTACTACCACAATCAAGACATAGAACTTTTCCATCACGCCAGTAATTTTTCTTTTAAATTCAGAAATATGACAGCCATCCAGAAAAGAACAGAGATTAATATCAGAAAAGAACACAAACTTGCCACCAAGGTTAAGCAAACATTACTGTTTTTCTATGTTTCCGGTCGGTCTGTTCTCATGTCTCACTCTCTCTCCCTTCATCCACACTCCCTTAAAAAAAAAAACACGAATAAAATTCTTTCGATGAAATGAAACATTATAGATACACTTGGAGCCTTCCTCATTCCAATCTCCAAAGGTTATCACTGTCACTACCCATATTTTAAAGGTAACATGTCCTACCCACGTTTTAAAACTCATTGCATTGCGTAGGATCACAAACAATGCATAGCCCCTGTCAGAGAGGCTTCTGCTATCTACATAAAATAGTGCCGCAGAGTGTGTGTTCTTTTGCAACTTATTTTTACTCGTCTTTTAAGATCGACTCATCTTTTTACAAGTAGATGTAGTTCATTGGCCTCAATGTAGGGTTGAAGTGTAAGAATGTTTTAAAATTCCCTTATCTAGCCCTCTATTGATAAGGCAGGTAGGTTGTTTCCTCTTTTTCTTCCTGATATCAATGCTGCAGTGACTATCTCTGAGCCCATGTACAAGAGTTACTCTAAGGGATTTACTTGAAAGTTGGGTCATATGGTTTTTGGGCAGGCACATCTCCGCCTTTTCCAGACATTGCCAAATTGCCCTTTAAGATGAGAGTAACAACCCACTCAGAATGTATCCGAGTTCCTGTTTTTCCTTTCTCCTCTGCAAATTTTGGTATTGTTACATTTCTTCCCCCAATGATAGTCATGAAATAATGTCAGTTGTTTTAATTTATATTTTCCTGATCACCAGTGAAGCTGAGTATGTTTTCATATATTTGTTGGCCTTTGGGGTTTCTTCTCTGAATGCCTGTTGACATTTTTGTTTTCCAATTGCTTCTACTTCTACAAAATAAAAAGCAAGATCAGCAGCTGAGAGTGGAAGGTGGTGGGGGTTGGAGACTTTAGGGGAGGGGAGGTGGGAGTGTGGGTTAGCTTACTGTGTGTTCTCCAAAAGCAGACCTGAGACAAGGATGCCAGAGCATGTAATTTATTTGGAAAGTGATCCTAGGACACACAGGTAGGGGAGGGGGAAGAGAGGCAGGGAAAGGGAAGGAAGCCAGGAAGGGGTGCACAATCAAGTCCATTACCACCATGGGTAACTGAAAGTCAATCTCACTGCAAAATTCTGGGAACCACCCATGAGGGGGGGAACTGGGGCAGCTATACACTCCGGTGGTTTTTGCTTGAAAGTTGCTCCTGGTTGAGGATTCTTTAGGCCCCCAGCACTTTGACAGGCTGCATGGGATGGGAAGAGACTTTTGGCCACCAGAGAAAGCCCTTGGGCAAAGACATGCAGTTGACGGCCATTGGAAGTTGGGTCAGCACTGAAATGGTCAGGGCCCAGGGGTCCTGGGGGGGACCTGGCCAATAGCTGCTATTGTGGGAGAGTGAATTAACCAGCTACACGTAGTAGGCTTGCTAAGCAGTACCATCAAGGGCCCCTCAGAGCTAATGGTGGTGGTGTAAAGGAAGTCAGAGAGAATGACAAGTCCTCTAAGGGCCTTGGCAATCACCAGCCTTCTGGCTGCCAAGTGAGAGGCCCCAGAGGAAAAAGGATTTTCTCCAAATCACATAGCACTCTTAGCACAGCCACCAGGGCAATCTGTGCTCCTTTGGGGTCTTACACAGCAGAAGAAAACAATTTTAAAATAGATTTTATTTTACAAAAGTAAAACAATTATTGGAGAAGATTCCGAAAATATGGACCGAAAGAAAATTAAAAATCACGCCTGTCACCCAGAGACAACTACTATCAACAACTAGGTTTTCTAGGCTTTTTCTAGGCATATTTGGATCATATCCATATAGTTTTTGTTTTCGTCAAAATATCAATCACATGATATATGCAGACCATACTGTTCTGTAGCAGGGTTTTTTTCATATTACAGTGTATCATGTATGTCTTTCCATATCACTAAATATTCTACATAAATGTTAAGTGTCCCACAATATTCCATTGTTAAATATTTAAATCTTTTGCACTTTTCATTATTATGAACACCTCTACCAAGAAACACTACTAAATTTCCCAGAAACCAACTCTGATCAGGATCATGATTTTAGCCTAAGAATAAATTCCTAGGAAGATGGAATTGCCAACTCAAAGGGTGAGAACTTCTTACGGCCATGACTACATTTGCTAACTTTGGAAAGTGCACACCTCTTCACCTAGTTGCTTAGGCCAAAATTCTTGAGTCATTCTGCGTATCGTAATTTCAGACATCATGCAGGATTTCTGTACGGTGCCTAGAAATGGGTTTGATGAATAAAAGGGTGTGCTCATTTGCCATTTTAATAAACACTGCCAAATTACCTTCTAAAAGTATTTACCCCACTCAAATGTTATCCAAAACTGCTATTTCTCTCTCTCTCGCTCCCTCCCACCTCTTCTTTTGTTTACTATTAAATACTTGAGTAGCGTTAAGTAGTTTTTCTTTTTTTCTGGATAGACCATGCACATTTTAAAAACTTTATTTTTAGGTATCTTTTGCTTTTTATTGCTGGCATGAATCAATTTTAAAAATCTGCTCTATTTTCTAACTGGTCATTGCTGGAAATCTAAGAAAACTATTGATTTTAGTATATTTATTTTTAAACCATCTGCCTTACTGAAACTATTATTATTTCTAACGGGTTTTTAATTGATTTTTTTTTCTAGGTAGAAAATTATATAATGTGCCAATATTGATCATTTTGCTTTTATTCCTAGTATCTATACCTCTTATTTCATTCTCTTACCTGGTGAAGTTGGTAGCACTTCAGAAGAGAGTGCAAAAATGGTGGTAATAGCAGTGTCCTTTGTCTTTTCCCATGATTGAAGGTGAATGCTCCTGAATATCTTCCCATTGAACTTGAGGCCAACAGTCCTTTGGTGTGCATTTTTTGTTTTGTCAAGCTACGGAAATATCCTTTTATTCTTATTGTATGAAACACTGCTATCAAGGATAGAGGTTATTTTTTAAAATTGGTTTTTAGGCATTTGAGATGATTCTTTTTTTCTTCCATTAACAGGCTATCAAATTTTAAACAATCCTTGCTTAACCTCACGTTTCTTCTTTTTAACATACTATTTCGTTTATTTGCTAATATTTTACTCAGTATTTTGCAGGTGTATTCATAATTAAGTTTGCCATATTCCATTTCGTGCTTTGTCTCCTTTTTTTATATTGAGTCCGCATAATTTGTAAAAATAATTGAAAATTTTCTTTCATTATGCATCGGAGCTATTTAAATGACAACAGACTTCTACGCTTTTGAATGTTTGAGAGAATTCTACTTTGTCTGATGTTAACATTGTGGCTTTGCTTTCTTTTTGTTTGCATTCCATCTTTGTTTTTCCTCTTACTCATAATCTTTCTGAATCATTTTGTTTTACTTAGTGTTTTGCAGGCCTCTGGAGCTGTGTTTTGTGTTTTAATTAAGTCTTTTTAAATATATGTGTTTATCCCGTTTTCCTTTATTGTAATAATTTCTGTTGTTTAAAAATGTTGTTAGATTATTTTGTGTTTGTTTTGTTGTGACTCACTGCAGTATTATTTGCTTTGTATCTTTTGCTGTTCATCATTTTTAAAGCAATTTAATGACTACACAGATTCTGTTTTTTGGACCTACTTCTTTTCTTTTTTAAATTAGTTTCAGGTATACAAAACAATATTGTGTTTAGATATTTATACCCCTCACAAAGTGATAACCCCCCCAAGTCTACTACCCCTCTGACATTGTACGTAGCTATTACAATACCACTGATTATATTCCCTATTTGTACTTTACATCCCATGACTATATAGATATATATTTAACTATGGTTGACATTCAATATTATTTTATATTAGTTTCAGGTGTACAGCGCAGTGGCTAGGCATTTATATAACCTATAAAGTGATCCCCCGATAAGTCCAATACCCATCCGACACCCTACATGGTCTTTACAACATTATTGATTATATTCCCCATACTGTATTTCACATCCCCATGCTATTTAGATCTGTTAATAATTGAATGATTAATCCTACATTCTCCAGTTCATCAAGAAGCAAGACCTTGTCTTTTGTGTCTCTCTATGAAAGAGGAGAATTGCACATTTTTACCTGCTTTTATTCTCTCGTTTGTCAATCTCAATTCACATCTACCACACCAGGTTTGTGTATCTTGATTTTTGTCCCAGTGTACTCTCATGCAATTATTATTAATATTTGTGTTATGTTCCTTTCTCTGCCAAGGAATTTAATATTTTCATTTTATTTGATAACTATATTTCTCACCAGTTACTGAGTCTGAATTCCATGTTTAGCATTTGGATGGATTTGGCTCTCACTCCAGCCCTTCCACGACACAATCTTCATGTTTAAAAATATTTATTCAACCAGTGCTTGCAAAAGAGGATTTAGGTGCTTTCCTCCTCAGATTCTCTTGTATTTAACAACACCTTGTCCTTAACAGGTGACTGGCATTTTGGCTAAGCTTAGAAACGTGAGATCCTGTGCTTTTTAGTCCTTCAAACCTTGTCTTGTCTCTTGGCAGTGAATTGCATGGCGGAAGAGGCAGAGCCTGTGTTCTCCATGTATATTTACATAAATTTTTGTGTATATATGAAATGAAACAATTTGTCTTAATATCGTCTTTTATTTTGTCCTCTCCTTGGTGAGCTGCTGGAGGCTTCAGTCTGAGGTCCTCTTTCATATTAGGAAAGATCTCTTCTTTTGTATTTCAAACGTTGTTTCTGTCTAGTTTGTTCTGGTCTCTTCTTTAGGAATATCAATTATCTTATGTTGAATCACTGTTGTCCTTCCTACATGGGTTTTCTCATTGTTTTGTCATTTGACTTTATATGCTGCATTATTTGTCCCACATCTACCCTTCACCTTGCTGATTTGGATTTCTTCAATGAGAGTCTGTTTTCATTGCTTCTTACACCATTTTTAAAAAAAATGTTGCAATAGCATTGTTTATTTCCATAATATTTTTTCTTAGAATTGCCCATTCTTCTGTTAACCTGATCTGTTTTTATAGGATCTCATTTTTCATCCTTTTTTCTTCAGAGTCCTTGACCTTTTTTCTTCATTCCAGTGAGAATAGAAAGTAGATTTGCCCAAAATTTTCATCTGTTCTATGGATTGGATTTTGAGAAATATACTCTTTATATTTCTATGATGCTGTGTTTATTTCATTCCTTTGTTGCAAAGTTTTTGCTTATTCCCCCTTTTTTCATCTTTGAATAGGATTCTACTTAGGATTTTTATTAGCCTCAGACTAGCACGGGCAGATTTTCTTTGGCGATTCCCCATACTTCACATTCTACCTCTATGTATCTGAGTAGTTTTGAATCATCTTACAGGAACCACGTAAGTGTCTATGTATTTGAATGCATTTAGAGAAAGATTTAGAAGGGTACAAAACCAACAGAAAATATTGGTTTTCAAGGTAGAATTGGAGGGAGAAAGAGAGAGACTATTAACTTTTTCTTTTGAAATTTCTTTTTTTAAAAATGGGCAAACATTATGAATATCAGATAAAATTTGTCAGTGACTAAATTCCCAAGTAAAAAGATGCTTGACCATGCTGATATCCAATGAAATGCAAATTAAAATGACATGGAAACGTCCTCTCTTGCACATCAGATTGGAAGAAGCATTAAAATTTTATGATACATGATATGGCAAGAATGGGGGGTAAGATGCACTATTTAAAAAACAAATTTTTTTTAAGGAAGCTTGAGGACTGCATCAGGTAACTTAAAATACTCTTTGAGGCATTTTAAACCTAGACTGAGATGGTGCTATGGACAGAGTGGCTTAATTTAGTCTTTGTGTATTTTGTTTTCACTGAAGAAATATTTTATACTTTAAAGAACACTATGAACAAATTCAAGATCAGACATTATTTTGCATTAGGATTGCCTTTAGTTTTCCTGGACTGTTATGTTTTGCCTACAATGCCCATTTTCCCACTGCTTTATCAAGAGTTGGACTTAACACATCAACATTTTAAAATAGATGTATACAGAGTCTGAGGGCTTCAAATTCCTGTCAAGGTGACCTTGCAGCCCAGGTTGTTGACACTTGCCCTTAAACTCTACCCTGGAGCAACTGTAGAAATGGGAGGAAACATGGATTTGTGGATTAACAAAGAACTATTAGAAATTGCTGGGGAGTCTGAAGGCTGCCTTGAGCTGGAGTGTGAGTGTGTGTTTGTGTGTGTGTGTGTGTGTGTGTGTGTGTGTGTGCTCATGAATGTTGAGAGGTAGGGGACAGGGCAAGCAAAGGCAGTGGTGACAGGTTAGAGCAGGGATTCCCAATCCTGACTGCACATGAAATATCACCTGAGGAAGCTCTTAGAAATATTCACACACAATGGATCACAACGACGTAAAGGAGAATGTCCTTGTTCTTAGAAGGTACATGCTGAAGTGTTAGGGATGAAAAGTTATGATGTTTGCAACCCACTTTCAAAAAATTCAGCAAAGACCCCAAACACCCTCACTCCCACTCCAGAAAGAGGAGGAGAAGGGGAGAGAGAGAGAGAGAAAGAGAGAAAGAGAGAGAGAGAGAGAGAGAGAGAGAGAGAGAGAGAGAGAGAGAGAGAGAGAGCACCTGTGGCAACATTTCATGAATCCAGGTGAAGACAATATAGGTGTTCATTGAACTATTTTTTTCAACTGTTTTGTGGGTTCAAATTTTTCTCTAAAATACAACATTGAGAAAAATCAATACGTACGTCCAGGCTTCATCCCAGGTGTTCAGATTTTATTAGTCTGCATATGATTCTAAAGCAGAACCTGATTAAAACCCATTGGGTGGAGGAAAGCTTTTTAAAATTTCTGCTCTTGTCACCCCACCTGAAATACCTGATGGTGTCTTTGACACCTGTCTCACCATAGAAGTTGGAAGCACCAGCACAGACCTCCAGTGTCAGTGGTGTAAAGACAAGACAGCTGGGTGCTCTGCTGGCCATCAGGGAACCATGAACTCTCAGGCCTAAATAACTAGTCACCCGAGAAGTCCGTCCGTCTCTCATGGAAGAAAGATGAGAATCAGAATGCATTCCTCCTGGAGCAGAACTACTGAGACAGAAGGATCCGGGATTTAAAATTAGCATTGTAAAAAGAATTAAGGCAATAAGGGAAGGTATAAAGAGTTTGAAGAAAGAGTAGGAAGTTGTTTATAAGAACCAAGTTATTAAGCATGATAAAGTGTCGAAGAATACAAGAAATGGGATTAAGAGCAGGACGGAAACAGCTGAAGAACAAATTTAATGAAATGGCAGATCAGGTTGAGAAACTCTCCCAAGAGGCAGTGGGAAATAACAAAGAGGGAAAACAATGTTTTGAAGCGCTTTGAAATATGGAGGATGGAGGCAGAACTGCTAATATCCAGAATATAGGAACTCTGGGAGGAGAGAGAAAAATGGAGATAAAATGTTTGAAGAAACAGTGAAGAGCCAACTTTCTAAAATAGGGGATGAGAGGCTCTGACTTGAAACGGCTTACAGAACACCGAACAAAAGAGATAAGGAAAAACGTACACCTGCATTAGAGTGACACATAGAACAGCAAAACATTCTAAATGTTTTCAGAGATGAAGCAGATTGCCAACAAACAAGAATCAGATTGCTATCAAGAGATACTAGCAGTAACATGAAAAATAAGAGGGAGTAGATATAAATATTGTCAAGTTCAGGAAATAAATAAGGGAAAATAAACTTGAGTCTGGGATTTAAACTAAGGACAACCAACTACTATAAGACCAAAAGCAAAATATGTAACTTTTGAACCAGCTAAAGGAAATTTTTATATCCAATGGAAAGCAGGAAAGAAAACAAGCAAACAAATCCTTATAAGTGTAAAATTTGTGAAATATGTTCTAATATAATAACTGCAATAAATTAAAATGAATTAAACGCACTAATCAAAAGAACGACACTTAAGATTAGGTTTTTTAAAAAAGAGGGAGTCAATATTATGTTTTTCATTATAATAAGAAATACAATGAGTACAAAAAGGCAAAGAAAGTTAGACAAAGATTGGATTCTAGGCAAATATCAAAAGAGATCCAGGGTAGCAATGTAAATATGTGACAAAATAACATTTAATGTAAAAATTTCACAGTGAACAGAGCAAGAGGTTGTATTCTAATAAAAGGAACAATGTAACAAGAAAATACAACCAGCACAAAAATATATGCACTTAAAAGTACCACACTATACATATATCAAACAACAATAGACAGAACCTCAAGGAGATGTTGTAATTCGTTGTTTGTTGTTGGACATTTTATTACATTCCTCTCAGAAATGGATAAATGAGATAGTCTAAAAATAATCAGAAATATTTTAGCAATGTTCTCTTTGCTCCCCGTGTTTTGAAATTCCGTGATGATACCTGAATCCTTTTTTGTCCATCTTACTGGGTGCTCATGGCCCTTTTCAATCTGGCAATTGATGTTCTCTCTGGAGCAAGTTGTCATTACTATTTGGTTGCACATTTGGAAACACATTCCGCTGTGTTTTTCTGGAATTCCTCTTATTTGGATGTGGCATCTTCTGGGTAGTTTTTTTTCTATTCTATTTCCTGTATCTTTGCCTTTTTGATGTAATTTTCTAGGACACTTCCTCACCTATGTCTTCCAACCCTGCTATTGACTTTTAAAATTTTTCTCCTATTATATTTTTTCACTCCAAGAGCCCTTTATTGCTCTCAGACTGTTGCATTTAAAAAAATGGAATCTCGTGCCTATTGCACGCTTCCAATACTTCACTTGTTTAATACTTTTTAAAAGGAGTTTTCCTTCCTGAATCTGATCTGTTTCTTTAAATCCCCCTGTATTGGTGTTTATTGCTGCTGTAATGCATTAACGTAATACAAATAGATTATCTCATCCGTTCTGTAGGATAGAAGTTCAATATGGCTTTCACTGAGCTAAAATCACGGTGTCTGCAGGACTGTGTTTCTTTCTGAGGTGCTAGGGGAGAATCTGTTTTGGTGCCTTTTCCAGCTTGTAGAAGCCACCCACACCCCTTGTCTCGTACGTCCCTTCCTCATCTTCAAAGTCAGTGACATCACATCTCTCTGGCCCTTTTTCAGTTGTCACGTCGCCCTCTGACCATGGCCAGGAAATGTTCTCAGCTTTTAAGGACGCATGTGATTGGATTGGTCTCATCCGGACAATTGCAGCTACTCTTCTCATCTCAAAATGAGTTGATTAGCAACTTCAATTGCACTTGCAGCCTTCAACCTGCAAACATGCCATGTAACATAACATCTTCCCAGGTTCTGGGGTTTAGGACATGGACATTTTGGGAAGGGGAGGGCATTATCCTGCCTACTATATCTCCCTTTTTTTGGTTCTGTTCCCTGATTTTCACATTTAAGGTTTTCCTCAGATGTCTGGTAGTCCTTAGTTATCTGAATATATTTAATAATATATAATAGGGGACTCAGAAATTTATTGAAATCTCTAACAGCACGAGTGGAGCTTGTTGGCCGTGAGTTTCACTTTGGGTGGTTTAACGGGTCACATCCTAGGGCAACCCCAATGTCAGTATCTCACACACCCCAGACAAGAGTGGACATGGTCTCCCGCCTAAAGGAAGAAGGGATGGCCACCAGAGGTCTGCAAGCTGAGTAGGGGGAAGAGGCTCGGGCATTTCAAGATCCAGGATGTGTATGTTGACTTAATTCTTTTGTTTCCTTCAACTATGCTTGGTGTCTCTTCCTCAGAGAGTAGACATTCCTGGGTGTGAAGAGTCAGGGAGGAAATGGGATGTCCCACGTAAACAGATTTTCAGCCAATCCTCCAACTTTTAGTTGAATACCTCATCAGGCATTTCCAGAGATACCTGATAACAAAGGCCGATGATTTGGGGGAATTCTTGAGGGTAAATTGAGTTGGTTCTTAGATTTATTTTCTGCTGTTTTAGAACTCAGCTTTCTTAGTTCTTGGCTAAATAAATTTCACTCGTCATCTGCTTTCCAGCTTCTAAAACATTGTTGTTACCTTGTCTCTTATTGGTCCTTGTTAACGTATGCCATATTTGCTTTTCCCTAGGTCCTCTACTGTTGCTTGAGTGGAATTTCTAAAGGGAACAGACCTCAAAGTTTGGGTTCAATTCATCGTCTTTAACTGGAAGTTGGTACATTTTTCCATATTTGTTGAACCCTCAGGGCATAGTGGAGCTGGAGAAGAGCCATAGCCATAGTAATACCCAATACCATATATATTTAAATACAGGGCAATGGAGAATATAAATCACCTCTATCCATTTTCCAATTTAGAAGAGCCTGCAAAATTTTGGCCAACTTAAATTTAAAAAAAATAACAACAACAAAAACAAACAAACCAGTAGGGTATCATTGAAACAGATATTTACTTATAAATTTTACTGCAATTATTTTATTATGTATACACATTTTAAATGGTATTATAAAATAATTTAGTATACTGCTTTTTTCCACCCATATTTTAAGACACGATTTTATTCAAACTCTTCACCGGCATCTTGCAAATCACTGTCCTTGTCATCAGCAGAGCCATTTATGGAATCATCCAACAGTTTTCCACAGCACATTGTCTTCATTTCCATTGGAGGTGTTCGAGATACACTAATGTTTGAATCTATACTTTTGCTATCACAGAAATTTTTATCCCAAGCCACAATAATCCATTATGTCAGGACAGGTTTGGTGTTGTTTAATTTCTCCTGGTGGAGTGTGTGCATGATTTCCACAGATAACCATTTCCTGTATTGATTTTAAAGTGTGCTTTAAAAGGCTTGTTTACAAAGACATCTGACACTTGGAATTGTGAGGTGATACCTCCAGCAATAATTACTAGGTCTCTGTCAAATTTCTGTGCCTTCCTTCCTTACTGATTCTGTCAGGAGCCACCTCTAATCATCCCAAACCAGCATTGATGGAGGTTATTTCAGGTTGATGTTTCTCCCCCAAACAGGATTTTTGTTCAAAATAAAGAGCATTAGCGTGTGTTCTTCTCTGTACCCAGAGTCCTGCCTTGAACTCCAGTCTGGTTGATAGCCCTTGACCCCACATCCTTCCTCTGACTCCTTTGGGAGCTCTATTCTTTACAAGGTCTGACAATTAAGTTCGTGAACTTGTTGCAAAGCTGTTGTTAACGTTTTTTGATATCAGAGGGATTATTCATTATGAATTTGTACCAATGGGGCAAACAGTTAAGAAATGCTGAAAAGGCTGCGTGAAAAAGTTAGACAACCTAAACTTTTCGCCAACAATTCATGGCTCTTGCATCACGACAATGCACCAGCTCACACGGCACTGTCTCTGAGGGAGTTTTTAGCCAGTAAACAAATAACTGGATTGGAACACCCTCCCTACTCACCTGATCTGGCCCCCAGTGACTTCTTTCTTTACCTGAAAAGAAAGGAAATATTGAAAGGAAGACATTTTGATGACATTCAGGACATCAAGGGTAATATGATGACAGCTCTGATGGCCATTCCAGAAAAAGAGTTCCAAAATTGCCTTTAAGGGTGGACTAGGTGCTGGCATCAGTGCATAGCTTCCCAAGGGGAGGACTTCAAAGGTGACCGTAGTGATATTCAGCAATGAGGTATATAGCACTTTTTCTAGGGTGAGTTCGCGAACTTAATTGTCAGACCTCGTATACTCCTAGCTACTGGCCAGGACCCCATGACAAAGACCATCATGGGTTGTTGTGAAGGTTAAAGAGGGCTACATATACATATATATGTATATGTATATGTATATTTATATTTATTTAATTTTGCAATTACAGTTGACATTCAATATTATTTTATATGTTTTAAGTGTGCAGCATAATGATTAGACATTTACATAACTTATGAAGTCTAGTACCCACCTGGCACCATACATAGTTATTACAATATTATCGGCTATATTCTCTATGCTGTACTTTACATCCCTGTGACTGTTTTGTAACTACCAATTTGTACTTCTTAATTCCTGTACCTTTTTCACTGAGTCCCCCAACCCCCCTTTCGTCTGGCAACTATTAGTTTGTTCTCTGTATCGATGAGTCTGTTTCTGTTTTGTTCATTCGTTAATTTTGTTCTTAAGATTCCACATATAAAATGTGTGTCAAGTATCTGGGTGATTTTAATGTGACCCAAAGTTGAGAACCTCTGGGCTGTCTTTTATGATGCCCTGAGTGAATAGTTTTACTTCTTCAGACTCCTGAGCAGAGCAGTTTGGAGAAAGTTATGATGAAAACAAGCCAGTGAGCTTGGTGTCTTAGGCTAATGGTCACAGAGGCCGCATAACTGCGTGACAACACACGTGTCCCATAATTAGTGTCTGTTGTCCTGTTCCCGGGGGTCAGTTGTTCTGCAACAGTGGCCGTGCTCAGCCCTGGACAGCCCCCTTCCTCCCCTCCACATTCCATTCTCATGACAGAAGAGCCCCCTGGTTCTCAGTGCCAGGACCCCAAGGACCAGGACTGAGGTGGGGGAGGGTCATGATCTGGCGTTGGGCATCCAGGGAAGTGGGAGAAAGATTTTGTGGGGTGACTGGATATATGGGGCAGCTAGCCCTTTGCATTGAGGGCCATTTTTCTCACTCAGACCTAAGGAAGCCTAACCTTTGGGACTGAGGCATAGGAATGCCCCTGGGGTTTCTGATTGTACGAGGACTGGAGACGCACTAAATCCTTACCTCTTTCAGGCTGAAGACTTGGATGAGAGGGCAGGGGGACTTACTCCCGACACTATTTGTCACTTAAACCATCAGGGTAGCTTTCTCCCTCCTCAGCAGGATTATGAGTGACTTGGCAGCAGAGGGGTGTGGGGAACAAGGACACACATTTGGCCCTAAAACCCGTGTCCAATCCTGGCAGCCAGTCAGCACCATCTATGTGATTCTTGGAACATTGTTTCATCTCTGAGCTGCAGATTCCTTATCTGTAAAATGAGGATAAGAACACCCACCTCTGTTATTGGGATAGTCAGATGGTTTCCAATTTTGTTCTTCTTTTACACTCTTGTTGGTGCTATGAATTTCACGTTCAAGGTTCTGACGCATGGATGATACTTGGGGTATTCAGCAAAACCGTCGGGGAGCTTTTAAAAAACAAAGACTGAGATCCATTGAGTTGGAATCCACGAGGGCACAGCTGACTCAGGAATAGGTATTTGCAGCAATTTCTTCAGTTTTGTTCCAACCTGTCTCTGAGAGGCCTGGAAGGATTTTGACCTGTAAACTATGTATGATTTTGAAGAGGCATCGATTGAAACTGTGCACACAGGGATCTGGGACAAATAAGCAGAAAGGGAACCAGGACAAGTGCCCAGCTTAGACCTACGTCTCTTTTCTAAGATTCACAGTGGCCTGAACACTTTACTTAATCTCTTATTTAATCCTAAATTTGTATTGCTAATCTGTATTGCTAACCACTTCCCTGACCTCCAGACCCATACATCCAGCTACTGTCTGCTTTCTCCACTTGGAAGTGAACAGACATCTCCAGTGGAATTTGTCCCAACTGTTGATCCCACCCCCGCCACCCGCAAACCCACTCCACCTTCAATCTCAATGGCAACTTAATTGCAACTCAGTTCTTATAATTTCTCAGGCTGAATATTTTGAAGATCTCCTTATCATTCTCATGGCTACCACTCTACCCTAAGCCACTGTCACCTCTCTCTTGAATAACTGACATAGCATCTAAAGGCTCTTTCTGTTTTTACCCACGACTTGCCCCAGTAAAATGTCACCTTCCCTGAATACTCCAGGTCAAATGCAGCCCCCTTACTCCATTCCATTTTCCTGCTTTATTTTTCTTTTTAGCACTTACTACTAGCTCTTATAATTTTATTTTGTTATTGATTGTCCTCTCCTAAAATGTAGTTCCACGAAGTCACGGATTTTTGTCTGTTTTATCAGTGCTGGGTCCCCAGTGTTGAAAAAGTGCAAAATGCACAACAGACACTCTATGTATTTGTTGAATGAATGAATGCCCACAGCATCTAGGTATTATTGTCTTCATTTTAATGACCAGAAAACGGAGGTTCAGAAGGTAGATGTTAAGCTATTTTCCCCAAGACCACACTGTGAGTGGAGAGAAAGCTGAGTTTTGAACCCAGGACTGACTACTCCACCGATCATTTTTCCACATGTGGAGGAGGGGCCATTTTTGCCATCTACCACAATTTCCTTCTAAATGTAGCTCCTGCATTTGCCTTTCATGTTGAGATTGCTATCCTCATAGATCAACCATGGAAGTTTAACTTTAAGACAAGAGTGCTTTCTTAGCCCAGTCTGCCAAAACTCTCTGCTGCGCCAAACTTACCCTGCAGGAATCCTGGTAACCCTAGTCAGTACTGTCATGATAAGAATTGTACCCTCCATGGCTTTTTAGCTCGGTGTTCCCACTGGTGAGAGATCATAAGGAGAAAAATACTCAAACCATGGGAAGACTCATTTGCACAAAGATGTTTATCACTGAATTACTTACTTATGCAGTAGAATCCTTGAGAATTATGAGCTCCAGGGCCCAGTGTTACGAGGTCTAGAAGACGAGAAGAAACCAGCAAAAGGGACAAAGGAGAAGTGACTTGGGAGGTAGGAGGAAAAGCAGGGAAGTGTGGTGTCCTGGAAGCCAAGTAAAAAAGGGCATCGAGGAAGATTCCTGGAAACAAGATCAGGAAATGGTCTTATATAGAGAAAATGGTGACTCTCCACTGAAGAATATAAAATAGAACTTTAATAAATATAGTAAATAAATAATAGGAGTTCCTGTGCTAGATAGGAAGACTTAGTATAGGAAGGATGTTCATTTTTCTTAGATTAATCTTATATTCAATGTAATCCCAATAAAAAAACACCACCCTGAAATTGATGGGAATTTAATAAGATAATTATAAATCTGAAGCAATAGGCATAAAAGAATAGAATGGCATTTCCTCAAAGGGAATCATAATGAGTGGGACTTGCCTTATTCTTTTACCAAAACATGTTGTAGAATAAAGAAAACTGAGAAAAAGGGACATGGGTGATGAATGGAAGTGTAGAGGCAGACTCAAGGACCCCTAGCTATTCGGCACATAACAAAGTTACTGTTTCACATTTGGGGAGAAAATGATGAATTATTCATTAAATTGTATCTAAATTAGCTAGGCATTTGGATAAAAAGTTAGGCCAGAAACTGTCCTTGGGTGTTACTCCAAAAGAAACCCAAAATAACTTCAGAGCTAGATCGAAAAGAGAAAGAAAAGTGATCCCTAAACTTATACAGCATATATTTATATATATATACACAACCCACGAGGACAGATTTCTACAGAGCAAAAGGAGGGATCAAGTTAAAAGATAAACACCCATGTGGAAGAATAATTTTAAAAATATATATGAGAAAAAGGGTTAACATCATTAATTTTAATTTTGGGGGTAGGCGTAAAGTTGGGGGTTAAATAAATACTTAGGTGGGGGAGGAAGAGCCTTAGACTCTGTACCCCGCTATCCCTGCGGGGATCCGCCTTTCTGAATCCCCACGAGGCAAGGTAGCTTCTAGGTGGGCAAGCTGGGCCATTAGACGTTAGGTGGTTCTAACTACCAGGGACTGAAAGACCTCCTTCACCATGCCTCCACTCAGATGGCCCACCCCGGACCCTCCTGTTTTGTACCCTCCCTTAAGGGGTAGTGATGGAGACCAGGAGGAGTCATGCGAGTCCTCTTCCCCTCAGAGGGTGATCCAGAGCTGGAGGGTGAGGGGCTAAGACTAATGGAGGGGGATGAGGGTGGCGAGTCCAAGGATGAGGCAGGGAGGAGATGTGGAGGTTATGAGCAGCCGTGGGGAGGAGCGTGGAAGAAGGGAAGATTTGGGGTGAGGGAGCAACAGGATTCAGGGGGCAGGGCAGAAGTGGGGCAGCAGAGGGTGGGGGGAGTGTCACAGGCCCCAGAGCTGTCACTTTGCAGCCCCTAATCCTCCAATTTGCAATGAGTTCCCTTTGCTGCAGGGAAGTTACCCTCATGTCCCGTTTTCAAAAAATAATGCAATTCGTGAAAGTCCATCTTGAGACCTTAATTACTTAATTGGTTCATTTCTTCAACACATAATTTGATTATTTACTCGGAGCTGCACCAAGCTGGGCACTGGGCATACTGTCTGTCCGTGCCCGGGTGTTTATACATTTTAAGGCAATGTGAGAACGCTTGAATTTAAAATGGAAAACCACAAATAATGGTTTTCTCTGCCAACTCCGATTCACTGCCTTTCAGAGGGGTCAGAGGTGTGGGTTTCTCTCCTCAATATACCGAACCTTCTGTGTGCCAGGTACTAGGCAAAGCACTGGAATTACAGCACCATGAGCCTTGTGTGTATATTGATTTAATATGAGGCCCAAATGCAAGGTCACACAGGGTCTACAGTGAAACAACTTTGGACGAACACAGCCTGTTTCAAAGCAGTTGAGATCAGTTGCCTTTTGGGCATTTGGTTTTTGGTGCTGGGCCAACAAAGCAAACAAACAAAAAAAAGAGGGTGTGGGGGAAAATCCGATCATAATTGCTGCTGTCATAAATCCATTTTCATTTCATAAGGGTCCCAGTGAATTTTTGATGGAAAAGATGTCTGGGTCCAGCTTTAGGACAAAGAGAAATATAACTAACACAGGGCAGAGTTGATAGTGTTTTAAAACCTGTACAAAGATCTTTGCTTTGGAACCCAGTTGCTGAGCAATAATGAAAGCATTCCTGACACAGCAGGGCGACCCTGGCCAAGCCCCACCCATGAGGGGCTGGGGAATAAAGTCCCCTCCTCCCAGCCATCAGTGAAAAAAAAAAAGCCCAGTCCTGATGGCAACAGGCAGCTCCCTTCTTGCCAGGGGAAAAGGTTGTGATGTGACATACCGTGTTTCCCCGAAAATAAGACCTAGCCGGACCATCAGCTCTAATGTGTCTTTTGGAGCAAAAATTAATATAAGACCTGATCTTATATTATATTACATTACATTACATTACATTATATTATATTATATTATATTATATTATATTATATTATATTATATTAATGACCCGGTCTTATATTATATTAAAATAAGACCTGGTCTTATGTTAACTTTTGCTCCAAAAGACACATTAGAGCTGACGGTCTGGCTAGGTCTTATTTGCAGGGACACACAGTACTATATGCTGTTTTTCTGGAATACACAAAAATACACTGCAGTAGCATTCTGGAGAATTAAGTTAGATGTAGTGGACCAGAGGATCGAGCCAGCACAGGTGCCCTGGTTTCCAGTTCTTCCTTCATCCTGAGTGACTTTGCTCAATGTACTCTCCTGGAACTTGTTTCCTCATCTGTTAAAAAAAATGGTGGGTCAAATATATGGTAATGGAAGGAAACTAGACTTTGGCTGGTGAGCATGCAATAGAATACACAGATGTCTAGTTATAATGTTATACACCTGAAAATTATACGTTATTTAATTTGTTAACCGTATTAACCTATGTTATTGGTTAATTGAATGTTATTAACCAATGTTACCCAATAAATTTAATAATAATATAAAAAAAGAAATAATGAGCTGATGAGCTCCATTTCCCAAGCTAAGTGAGGATCAAATGTAGCTATCAGTCAGGGAGACAGTCAATCCCCCACACACATCTAATCTCCAGTTAAAATCTTAAGCAAGGCCAAGCACTGAATTCAAGGCTCACTTGGCTGTTGCTCATGTCCTTGGCCACTAACACAAATCTGTACCCTGAAGCTCCAGCTTCCTCACATACCTGTCACCCCCTATGTAGGTGCACCAAAAACCAGCTGCCCCTTCCATGGGGTAACATTGTTTGGAAGAGTTGTTTGGAGTGTTTCCAGTCTGGGACTACATTTCCCAGCCTGCCTTGCATCTAGGGTTAGCCATAGACTAGTTCTCATCAAGGGAAGGTAAGCAGATGATGTGTTACTTCTTGATTAGAAGCAGCTGAGGCTTCTCCACTGTCCCTGCCTGTATCTGCTAGCTCGATGCATAGGACTCCAAGGCCGTAGGAAACAGCAGCGCCCAAGATAGAGGAAGCCTGGATCCCTGAATCACCACATGGAGGAAAGCTGTCAGCCAAGGAGAAACAACTAGATTGGACTCTCCAGAGAGGTTAAATCACTGAAATCTGGGGGCTATTTGTTATAGCAGCGAAAGTTACTCTAGAAGATTCACAGTCTCCATGTCCTTGCCCATCCTGGCATAGCATCCCCTGCTTCCAAACCCCTCAGATATTCACACATGACATTCTGGCTATCTGGTCACTGATGTTATCCATTCAATAATTGATTAAACAAATATTTATAGCTAATCTACTATGTGCAAGGAGCAGGGCCAGGCACCTGGGACACAATGCAGATTTCACCCTTACCATTCCTAGAAGAGATCATGGTTTGGCTGTTTCCTCACTCCCAAGTCCAGCTGATGGCATGAGGCCTTATTTTTCCACCTTGGTATCCAACCCATTGCCCAGTCTTCCGGTTCTAGACTTCTCTTTCTCCAAAGACCATCCCATCCTCACTGCCGAGGACACACCCTAGAGATTGTCTCCCCCTTAGTACTGCAACATACACATTTTAAATTAATATACCCAATTTTCAGGACTGTTTGTACCATCCTTAGGCTTCTCACTGTTCCTCCAGCCCCATCCCATGGAGACCTCCAAAACCAGAACCTCTTCCCTTTCTGTAATCTGTCCCCATCCTTTCTTTCTCTCCTAATCTAGAATTAATTTGAAGGCTGAGAGTTTCCATTGCTCCTTTGCAAATGCCTTTAGCCCTTGGTGCAGACAGCTGGAGAATCTGGGTGGATTGTGGGGGTGCATGTTCAGACAACCCTGGCAGCCCAAGTGGCCTCTAATGGTTCTCTAAGTCCTCATTTATCCTGATTCTTGCCTGACCCTCTTTAAGTGGAAGGATTCTACATTGGCCACAGGGCTGGGCGAGCAGATTGAAGACTGGATTTCAACTCTACTCACTCCCATTACACAGTACACAACCTATGCAACTGTGTATGGTCCCCTTGTCTTTAAACTCCTGAAACTGGCTCATGGGGTGCTCCCTCTGGCTTTGCTTCTCCAGCTGCATTCAGGCCCTCTCTGCCATGACCTGTATTCTCCATCAATAACCAGCTTCACGGGCTGCACCCTGCACATAGCAGGCTACTTCCCACCACTCTGCACTTGCTTTTGCTGTTTCTTCTGACTGAAGCATTCTTCTTTGCTCAGCCAGTTCCTGGTCATTCCTTTGTTTGGCAGGGTCCTCATCCTGGTATTCGTTCTGTGCTCCTTGTATCCTTTCTTCTTGCCTCCCGAAGCCCCCATCCCCATCTCCTGCCCCTCCTGGGTAACCCCCATTGAGCACTCCCTGCCCTCCACATCCCACACATGTCTGAACGCAGCCCCTCTCTGGCAGGGACCACATCTGTCATATTGGTAGCCTGTGCCATCCCTGGACCTGGCCAGAGGACAGCAGGAAATAAAAGTAAATGAGGAAAATGGCTTCATCCTCAAGGAGTAGTTGATAGGATTAAATCAGTCTGGACTGATTGATAGATTCATTCATTCGTGACTCACTAATTCAACAAATAATTTCTGGGTACACACTGTGTGCCAGGCACTGTGCTGACCCCAGGTTACAGTGAATAAGACAGACACTGTTTCTGGCTTTGCTGGAGCTCCCAGTTTCAGCTTCCACATACATCACTGGATCAAAAAGAGTGACATGAAAGATGATTTTGGTGGGAGTAATGATAGAGGAAAGGAAAAAGGGCTACAAGAGCCTCAAATGGGCCTGATCTGCAGGTGGTGGGGATGGAACCCCATAGCCCTATGAGCTGAAGGAGGGCCTGGATGTGGGGCTGTTCTTCACCTGCCTGTGACCTTGAAGAGCTCAGGATTGGAAGCCAGGATGCTTGCTGGGCCCCAACTTTGTTCTTATAGGATCAGTTCAGCCATCTTGGGCAAGGCACTGCCCCCTGGGCTTCAACTTCGAGGGGTGGGGAGAGTCCAGGTCTGAATGACACTTGAGCCGCAGATCTAATCCTAGTACATGGGGGGCCTGTCCTGAATGCAAGCTCCTTGCTCTTGGGTACAGAGGCCTCTCCAGAGCCAGGGGGCTGCCAGGGACCCTTTCAGGGCCAGGTCCAGGGCCAGGTTGCTTTCTAAAATTTGAAGAACCCATTTGCTCACCCATTGCTGCTAGAGTTACCATTTTAATAACCAAGAGCAGGAGATTCAATTAAGATTGGGAGCCTCAGCCCTCTTCCAGGGAGGCCTCACAATCGGTGTTTTTCTTTGCAAGAGCATGAGTGGGGCCCTGTGCAGGGGTTTTTGTACAGCAAGCAGCACAGAGAGAAAAAGGAAAAACAACTTTGGTTCAAAGATGCCAATAATAGGGGATTTCTTTTCCTGGTCTTCCCATGGAAGGTTGTCAACAGTGCAGGCATAATCGGGCTGGCGGCTGCCCTGCTCAGAGAGGGGGACGTGTGCTCCTTTGTTGCGATGGGCTGAATAGGATGTCCCTGCACCCAGACCTGGCCTCCCGGCTAACAAAGGGCCCCTTTGTCACCCCGGGCAAAGAGTGCTGCAGAGGTTGCCACAGCAACTCAGGGACACAGACTTAACAGGGAAGTGCCATTTTAGATGGGAAGAGGGCATTCAAAAATTCAAATTTCTTTATGTAAACTGGTTTCCTTCTCTGGATATTTAAAGGAACTGAATGGCAAACAAAAGAGAAAACACACAAGCCAACAATAAATACACAGCCAAGCCAACAAACATTGGTGCAAGTCAGCTGATTCCTCCTCCTTCAAGGAAAAGCTTTATTGAGGGCATCGCTGAGGCCCCTGGGTGAGCTGTGGGTTCTTATCCAAAAGGCAATCGGACACCAGTAAGGAAAATTTGGGGGGAAAAATCCTCTGGGATTCCACCTGCTGAACATAGGACACTTTTTCCGTATTCCTGTCTGTGTTTCTCCTACAGGATCCAGGAAGATCCACTGCGTGCCAGGCCAGGAGCTGGGGTGGGGGTTGCAGCCAAGGTCTTGTTCGCCAAGGTAGATGGTGTAGTGGGTTCTGGTGTGCGTGTGATCTCTGTACAACTCGGCACTGCCTTTAGTTGACATCTAGGCAGTTGCCTATCAGAAGGAGTAAGTGATGCTGATGGGAAGAGGGGCTGAGCAGGGCTTGATGGGGGAGGCGTCAGGGGTGGGATAGTGGAAACCGAGAAGGGATTTGCTGCCAATCCCAGTGTTGATTACTTTGTTGTTATTTGCTGGATGAAATAAAAGAGAAAGGGAGACGAGGATTATTTAATTAATGTATTTATTGTTAATTAAAATTTATTGGGGTGACAAGGGTTAGTAAAGTCACATAGGTTTCAAGTGTACAATTCTGTAATACACCATCTATATATCACGTTGTGTGCTCACCACCCAGAGTCAGTTCTCTTTCCATCACCATATATTTGATCCCCTTACCCTCTGGTAACCACTAAACTATTGTCTGTGTCTATGAGTTTTCGTTTCTTTATTTGTTTGTCTTGTTCCTTTGTTGTTTTCAGTTTTATATCCCACATATCAGTGAAATCATATGGTTCTTGACTTTTTCTGTTTGACTTATTTCGCTTAGCATAATAATCTCAAGATCCATCAATGTAGCAAATGGCACTATTTCATCTTTCCTTCTGGCAGAATAGTATTCCAAGAGAAGGATTATTTTAAAGGGGGAAGCATCTAAACAGCAGATTTCAGGCAAAAGTGTCAGGCACAAATATTTTTTACACAATTGCCACTGCAATGTACAAGACATTTGCCTTCAACACTTTATTATGACAGTTGAATAAACAATTTTGGAAGAATATTACAGCGAGTACTTGCATATCCACCATCTGGATTTGGCCATTAACATTTTACTCTCCTGGCTTTATCACATAATTATGCACTCTATCCACCCACCAGTCCATTTTATATATTTTTTGATATATTTCAAACATTAACATCCTTTAACTCCTCCTAAAATATATCAGCACCCATATTATTAGAGTCCAATATTAGTTTACATTTTTTCTTTTGATTTGAGATTTACATGCAATGAAATGTACAAATCTTAAATGTACATTTGCTAAGTTTTGACAACTCCATCTGCCTGTGCAACCCAAACCTTTATCAATATATAGAACATTAGGATCACTCCAGAAAGTTCCCTGATGCTCCTTCCTGACATACACACACACGCACACACACACACACACACACACACACCATTTTCTTATTTGCTTTTCATTTACCATTATAGTAATTTCCCCATGTTGCTATATATTTATACCCATTGAGGTTTTATATATATATCCATTGAAATTATATATATTTCTTTGAGATATACATTATATAAATATTTATACATTATGTTGATACATAATATATGTTATATATATTTCTCAATTATATGAATTCTATTAAAGTTTTGAATGTTTATCTTGTATCCAGGAAACTTATTAAATCCTTTTATTTGTTTTAACAGTTTTTCTGTAGATTCTCCTAGCTTTTCTGCATAGATGATCATGTTATCTGGAGAAAGAGAGAGAGAGAGAGAGAGAGAGAGAGAGAGAGAGAGAGAGAGAGAGAGATTCTGCTTCTGCTTTTCCTTTCCAATCCTCTTACTGCTTCTTTCTTGGTCTTTTTTTTTTTTTTCCACTGTGGTGTCCAGCACCTCTAGAATCAATGTTAAATAGAGTGTTGAAATCAGCCATTCTTGTCTTCTTCTTCTTCCCCTCCTTCTTCTTCTTTTTCTCCTCCTTCTCCTTCTTCTTCTTTAATCATTCATCTCTTTATTCTGGTAAGAAGAAGCTAAACCATTTCCTGGAGGGCTGGGTTTTGAGTGCTTCTGCTTAGATGCTCTTATGATCACACAAGGTTTTAAGTGCAGCATCTGCCCTGGGTGTGTTATTAAATAACTATCATCTCTGGTTCTGGCCAATGCATAGATCAATGTGAAGGTTCAGGTGTCCTCCAGAAGTTTGTGGGTTCTCACCAGACCCTCCTCTACACCCTCTTTGCAGTGTTGGCATCAACAGCTTTCATCTTTCTAGGTAAGGAGTCCTTATATTCAGCACCATGGACTTTGGACTTGGAAACTGTCATTTCACAAATTGCCCCAAATGACTAGTAGTCCACTCTTCTGGTTGCCCCTGACTACTTGAGGTAGAAACTCCCCAGCAGTAAAACAAGACAATACACAGGATGTATTCAAAAGGTGTTTATGGGGATGGTTCCTCATTCATCTTGACTCAGAGTGCTTTTAGTGCTGCTTCCTTCTGAAAGAGCATCCTTCTGTGAGCCTTGCTTTGCCTCCCGTAGGCTGACAGAGGACCGTGGAGCAGCCAACACACAAAACTACCGTTTGTGCATGGCTAAAGACAGTGTTGTTTTTATAGCATTCTGGGCATGTCATGTCCATGAAGTAGGAATTGGGGCACTGCACCAGGCACTTCTTCTTGTGTTTCCTCTTCTCCTCTTTTAGAGAAGGATGAAGGAGATCCTTAGTGAGAGGCATGTTCTCGTGGGGAGGTTGTCACCACTGGAAAGGCCTTGTCTTGTTCATTTCAATAAATACACTGCTTACATTTCACCATTAAGCCATTAAGTAGGACACTTGTAAATTTTCAGTAATACTCTTCATAAATTAATAAAGTTTCTGTTTATTCCTTGTCTGCTAAGAGATTTTTTTTGTATGAATTGATTATAGTTTACAACGGTTTCTTAGCATCTGTTGAAATAATCATCTTGATTTTATCTTCTAATCTATTAATATTGTGTATTATATAAACAGGTATTCTTCATGTTGAACCATCCTTGAATTCTTTAGATAATGGTCAGAACTTCTATTTGGTCCTAATTTATTTTTAATATACTGCTAAATTCCATTTGCGATTGTTTCGTTAAGAATGTTTTGCAACTATGTTAATAATTAAAATTGGTTTTACTTTTTTTGTGCTGCTGTTGCCAAGTTTTGTGTGTCAAGTTTATACTGAGTTTGCCTGAGTTGGGGAAGAAGAATTTTGACAACTGATTCAACTTCTTAAGTTATAATTGGATCATTAGGTCTTATGTTTTTCTTCAGCAAATTTTGGTAAATTGTACTTTTCTAGAAAAGTTGTTAAGTGAAATAAGTCAGACAGAAAAAGCAGAGAACCATATGATTTCACTGACATGTGGTATATAAACCAAAAACAACAAAAGAACAAGACAAACAAATGAGAAAGAAAAACTCATAGACACAGACAATAGTTTAGTGGTTACCAGAGGGTAAAGGGGGGCAGGGGGTGGGAGATGAGGGTAAAGGGGGGCAGGGGGTGGGAGATGAGGGTAAGGGGGATCAAATATATGGTGATGGAAGGAGAACTGACTCTGGGTGGTGAACACACAATGAGATTTGTAGATGTAATACAGAATTGTACACCTGAAATCTATGTAAATTTACTAACAATTGTCACCCCAATAAATTTAATAATAAAAAAAGTGTTCATTTCCCCTTACTTTTTAAATATATTGGAGCAAAGATGTTTTTAGTATTATCTTATGGATTTAAAATTTTCCCGTATCTATTACCTAAGCCTTTTCTCTTTTTTTCTTAATTAATCATTTTTAGGTTTTGTCTAATTCATTAGACTATATTTTTTCTATATTCTATATTTTCTATATTTCCTCTGCTCTCCAAATTTTCTATAGTAACCAGCTTTAAATGATTTCACTGATATGTGGCATATAAACCAAAAACAACAAAAGAACAAGACAAACAAGTGAGAAACAAAAAGACACATACACATAGACACAGACAACAGTTTAGTGGTTACCAGAGGGTAAGGGGGTGGGGGTAGGGAGGTGAGGGTAAGGGGGATGAAATATATGGTGACGGAAAGAGAACTGACTCCGGGTGGTGAACACACAATGGGATTTATAGATGATGTAATACAGAATTGTACACCTGAAATTTATGTAATTTTACTAACAATTGTCACCCCAATAAATTTAAAAAAAACAATATTTTTTGAAACAAAGATAATATGTATAAAGTACCTGGCACTTAGAAAATGTTTGGCAAATATTGATTAAATTAATATATAAAAAATATTTTTCAGCACATGCCAGAGACTAGAGATTGAACTACAACTGAGACATAATTTGTGTTCTCAAGGAGCTCACAACTGAATTGGGGAGACAGACAAGTAAATAGTCAATTAAACACAATGTAATAAACATAATAGAGGTGAGTACAAAGTGGAATAAGGACACAAAGGCGGGCTTCCTGAAGGAGGTGATGCTGAACTGGTCACTGTAGGATGAGTAGGAGTTAGGTAAGTGAAGGAGATGGGTGTCTCTTGGCCCTGTCCTTTGGATAGGCTGAAGTGCTGTTGGGGGGTGTATAATGGACAGGGCCCCAGGAATGCCCAACTACTGCCTTAGACAATAGCCACCCACCTCAACCAAGTTCCACGGAGTTAGATTGCCTAAGGAAAGCAGAATTCTGTTCTGTGATCAGATGGATCTGAGCCCTGTTGCAGAAGCTACTGGTGCTCTATCCACATCCAAATGAATGTCAGCATTTCAGCACATGAAACCCCTACTTGTAATTGTTGGTACCTGCATCTCTTGTCTGATGGCTTTCTTTGGTTGTCAGAGCCTTGCTCTGCCTGCCAGGCTGAACTGCCTGGGAGTTAATGTCTTCTGGGAGCAGCCTTCCACCAAGACCGTTAGGAGTTGGTGGGTAAAGACCCCAACTCCTTGTCCCTCAAGTTGGGTACCTCGGGACACCTGTTCCACATGGTTTTCCAGAATTCCCCGATGGAGTTAAGCTCCAATTGTCCACAGTGGTCATTTGTCCCTTATTGATTATCTTCCTTTCCTTGTCTCACTTTTCTACTCCCCTACCTTTGTGTCCAGGGATCACGCTCCAAGAAACTATGTGCACTAGGGTTCTTGTCTCAGGATCTGCTTTTGGAGCACCCCAACTAAGAGAGGTGAGTTTTCCCTGGGGACCTCTATTTTCCACACTCTAATCCTGTTTAACACATCCCACTACATCTTAACCTGGGTCAGATCTTACGCACACTGGCTACTGGGAAGGAAGAGACAGAGGGGCAGACAAGACTGAACTTCATCCACATGTGCTAACTTGTGACCCCTCTCACTGGCAAGTGTGACCCATCTGTGCCCTGGAACCTGAACAACTCAGAGACTACTTCCTCCTGAGTGTGGGTGTGTGTATGTAGATAGCAGGGTCCTTGAAAGCTCTGCCTCCCTGGGAGGAGAGGAGGTCACGAAGCATCCACGTGCTGTCAGTCCCTGTGTCAGTCACAGGAGACACTGACACGAGTGAGCCATTGCCCTTACTCTGGAGATACTTGTAGGGCAAATGTGTTATTACAGTTTGGTGGAAATGCCCCTAATAGTCCTGTGTGCAGACGGTTATTAGAGCAGCAAATCAGAGCACTGAGTTGGAGGCTTGGAGAAGTCTTCACCTAAGAGGCATTACTTGAATTGGGTCTTCAACAATGAGTTGGAATTTGTTCGGGTTAAAGGAAAAGAAAATGGGGTTAAGTACACTGAAGCCTAAAGGTCGCACATGGACATGACACATACCCCCCTGCTCATGTTCCTTGGGCTAAAGCAAGCCACACAGCCACACCTAAGTTAACGTGGGAGGAGAAGCTCAATTCTACCAAGAGGCAGAACATTCATGATAAGACTAAGCACTCCCACAGGGGGTATTTAGCTCCTTCGCCATGGCTGTTCTTTAGGGGTTGGTCATTTTGATTTAAAGCTGAGATCCCCAGGTCAGGGGCCATAACTGGAGTAGGACCCATGGGTAAGTGAATACCTCTTGTATTAACCATGTCTCTTCTGTATTTGATGTTTTGCCATCTGGGGCCCTGCAGACTCTGGAAGGATTGCTCCTTCTTGGGTGAGCCATTTCCTAGAGAAAGTAACTCTCCTGTGCATGTAGTTTGCAAATGTAAACAAACCAATCCAGAGCCCATGTCCCCAACCACCTCCTTTATCGAGCTGTCACACTCCAGATCACTATCCACTTGCCCTAATCACCCAATGGCTAGATGTCTGACAACTAGGGACAGCCCCTGTGCCCAGAGCCTGCTGAAATTATTCAAACCAGCCAATCCTAAGTCTGCTTATCCTGCCTCACTTGTTATTTTCTGTGGAAACCACAATAAATGCTCTTTCCCACAATGCTACCCTCTCCCTCCTGACTGACCCTGGAGCTTCCCCTATTCCCCACCCTCACCCCCACCCCCACCCCCACCATGGCATGGTGTGTCCCCTGCTCTTGGGAACTGTGAGTACAAACTATATTTTCAGTAGTAATTGTCTCCTGATCTGTTTGCCTTGCCATACCCAAATAATAATAAAGCATATTAAGACATATTTATATTCTGATATCTCAGCTATTTATGACATCAGAAGCTGAGGACTAGAAGTTGCACGAGCAGATATTCTGGGTCCCCAAACTGAACTCTGCAGGCAGGGTATGACCAACCTGGCCTGGGCCAGCTGGTCACTGGCTGAGACCTGAACCTTCCCTCTCACAGATTCCACATGGGGTCAAGAGGAACAGAAGAGGGCTCAAGTCCCACTCCCATCCTGAGGGCAACAAACGAAGCTGCAGTGTTTCTTCGGGGGAACCAAGTCATCAACTTCCTATCTGACCAACCACCGAGGTAAAAGGGCAAGCCCAAGCTGTGGGGTCTGCATGGATCCCTTCAATGCCAGGCTTCCCAGAGACCTCCTTGGGGAAGCCTGACCCTCTCCTCAAGCAAGGGAGCCAACATAGGCAACTGATAGGGTTGGTGTCTGCTGGGGCTGCCAGACCTCGTGGAAGCCAAACGGCTGCCTGCAGCTGACCCACTGCATATGGGCCTTCATACTCTGGTAGACGTCGTTCCGCAGCTCTGGCCAGAGTTAGTGAGACCAAGACTGTGAAGATACGGGCAGTAGACAGTGCTCCAGGTGGGGTTTACAGGCTTAGGCACTGCTAGTTAGTCCTGCTATTAACTCTGTGATATTAAGCATTCTTCCCAGGGCCTCATTCCTCCCATCTGTAAAATGGCCACAGCAGTCTTATTTCCTGACCCAGAGAATTGCTGTGAAGATAGCCTTCCCCAACCCACAACAGAGGAGGTATCTATAGAAAACAAAAGGAAAAATGTAAAAACCCATGAAAAAAGCCTCACAACATTACAGTAATCACTATAATTAATGGTGAAATATCAATAGCTTTTCTTCTAAGATTAGGACTGCCACAAGGATACCTGCTATTATTACTTCTTTCCAAAATTGTACTGGCAAAACTAGCCAGTGCAACAAGGTGAGAAAAAGAAATAAAATGTCTAAGGACTGAAAAGGAAAAATTAAAACTCTCATTTTTACAGATGAGATAGAATATGGTATCTATTTTTTTAAAAAAGCCAAGAATCAAGATAAACTGTTAGAATAACTGAGTTTGGCAATGTTGCTGGATATAAGGGCATTATACAAAAATCTACTTCTACATATGCTCTAGGTCTATATTACTGAGTAACAAATCATCCCAAAATTTCATGGATTAAAATAACAATAATCATATATTATCTCTCATGGTTTCTGTGCATTTTGTATTTAGGAAGGGCTCCGTTGGATGTTTCAGGGTTTTTCATGTGGTTGCAGTCAGATAGTGGATGGAGCTGGAACAGCAGGGGGCTGGCCCAACTGGGGAGTGGCTGGTCATCTTTCTCTCTTTATTTAGTCTCAGGGACTCTGCATAGTGCCTTAAAGTTCCATAGACAAATGTTCCAAGAGACGGCGCCAAGCAGATGTATTAACTTTCTTGACCTAGAGTTAGAAGTCATGCAGCATTACTTCTACCATATTCTATTTGTTAAAAACCATTCACTAAGACCAACCTTTTATAAAGGGAAGGTTATTAGACTCCACCCCTGGGGAGGGATGTCAAAGAATGTGTTGACTTGTTTTAAAACTACCACGTAGTACTGACAGAAAATGAAACACCATATAAAGAAATCATTTGTAATAGCTTCAAAAAAGTAAGACACCCAGGACTAAATCTAACAAAAGATGCACAAGGTCTCTACATAGAAAACACTGCTGAGAGCACTTAAACAAAACTAAACTAAATAAATGAAAAGACATACCATGTTTATGGAGAAGAAGGCTTAATATTGAAAATGCCAATATTACCAAATTGATCTAAAAACTCAATGTGATAGCAACTAAAATCCTGGCAGGGTTGTGTGTGTGTGTGTGTGGGTATGTGCGTGTGTGTGTGTTTAAACAGATAAGCTGATTTTAAAATTTCTATGGAAGTACAAAGGTCAAGAATAGCTAAGGCAGTCTTGAAGAAAAATGTGGTAGGCTTTTCTATGGGACATTAAGTCTTATTAAAAAAACTACAGTAATCCAGACAGTGTGAAAATGACACATGGAGAGAAAAATAGGCTAATGGAACAGACTAGAGAATTCAGATACAGTCCCATGCACATATGGACTACTTGATCTATGACAAAGGTAACACTGCAGAGACGTTGGGGGAAAGGTGATCTTTTCAATGAATAGTGCTGGGTCAGTTGGATATCCAGATGGAAAAAAAGGAAAGGGGCCAGTGGGAAATTCTTTCTGATGAGATATGGTGATGTATTTCTAGAAACAATGACTGCTGAAATTTATTTAGAAGTTCTTTCCTTTCTGAGCTGTAATTTCCCTCTGTTGTTTCCAAACCTTTAGTGAAAGTGTTTCCCACACATCTCTTGTATTAGTGGGTCTTTATGGACACTGTTAATGAAAGAATGTCCAAACATTCAACGATCACAATAAACAAAGATGGTATGCAGGCAACAAGGTGACAGTGAGTCTCACCTGGTCTTGTGCTCTGGTGCCCATGGTTGTGCCTCTGAGGTGGCTGGAAAAGAAAATCACTGACATTTCCAAGGTATGTTATCCTAGATGCATAAGAACAATGGACAGGCATGGTTTAAGGTAGAGATTGACCTTGCTAAGGAAGATATGGGCCTGGGATATGACTATCTACCATGACCTGATCAGTTAGGAATTCATGATCAGACCATCCTGGGTGGTTACTTTTGGTCCCTGAGCTTATCAGGCTGGCCATATAGCCCCCTGAGCCTGTCAGGTCTGCTCTGTAGCACCCCCCTTTAAGTTCATCTCACAAAACCAGTGGTCCTAGCTCTAGGTCTGGAGGAGCAAAGCCCAATTAGCAGCTGGGAGCTAAGTTCCAAGTTGGCTCCGGAGGGGGAAAGAGGCTCACTCCCTCATCTCTAAATAGCATCCCATGTCCCATTCTGACCCACTTCTGCTTCCTGGCATCCTGGGTGTGAGAGAGCCAGGAACCAGAGGGCAGTGGCGGAACAGTCATAGGGAGGTGAAGGAGTAGACACTGGTAGTTTAGACGATTCTTGAAAAGGGGAGGAGCAAAAGGCCAACTGCCAGCAGGTGATGTGAAGAGTCGGACGTGTGTATGTGTGTGTGTGTGTACACGCGCCTGTTTTAGTCACCTCTCCACCCCACCACAGGAGTCATCCCATTTTGGTAGAGGAGACCATAAGGCAGGGCAGATTCTGAGTCCCTAGAACTTCAGTTTCTAGGCCATTCCTAAGGCCCTCTCTCTCCCTATCATTAAAGGGGCGGGGTCCTCCTGACTTCTCCCAGTGATTTCAGTCTTGGATACTCTGGAGGCAGCAGAGCCTACTCAACTGGAGCTCCATAACTGACCCTGTAAACCCTTGCCTCAGTTTCCTCTTATGTAAAGGAGAGTTTAATCCCCCAGGGCCTGTCTGCATCGACTCAGATCCGTGGGACAAAGAGAGAGGGCATCCTAAGATCAGCCTCAGGCGGTGGGTCGTGCCACCCCTCCCCCGCTCCCCCTCGTAAGACAGCACCCATCTCCGAAAGTGTTCCTGTCACTACCTTCTGCCCCCCACCCCCCAGCCGAGCAGGGCTCATTAGCGCCCTAAATATTTAGGGCGGGGAGTGTCCCACTTCTGGGAGGGGTTTCATACCGGTTCTCCCTCCTCTCACCCTTGGTAGCGAATGGCGGGACGGGAAAGTGTCGTCTGGACAAGCGCGCAACCCTCCCGGACCCCCAGGGGCGGAAGGCCAGGCCCGGGATGCAGCGGCCGCCAAGCCCGTAAGGAGGACCTCTCCCCCCACCTCCCGGCCCCAGCCGGGGGCCCACCGCGGCGCTGGAGGCCGGAACAATAGCTCGCGGGGGCGGGGCGGGGGCTGGGGCGGGGCGCTCGGCCGGGCGCCGCCCCCAGCCCGCCCCCCGCGCTCGCAAACCCGCTCTCACACGGACTCCCACCCGCCGCCCTCCCAGGCACTGCCCGCGGGAGCCGCCGCCGCCGCCGCGCCCGCCATGGACGTCCGCCTGTACCCCTCGGCGCCCGCGGTGGGCGCGCGGCCCGGGGCCGAGCCCGCGGGCCTGGCGCACCTGGACTATTACCATTGCGGCAAGGTAGGCGGGGGCCGGGGTGGGGGCCCACGCGGGCGGGGCCGGCCCGCGCCTTCGGACCCCGCGCGGTGGCCAGAGCGTCCCGGGCTGGAGAACCGGCAGGAGTCACCTGGCAGCTCGGGACGCCGGCACTTTCCGGGACACACAGGGGGAGATGCCGGCGGTGCCCACGCGCGGCGACACGCACACCTCGGTCCCGCCGACGGGCACATGCCACTCACACGGATACCCTTGCGGTTCCACTCACGCCCCGAGTTGTTTTGATCACAGGCAGAAGTCTCTGACAGTCACTCACACGATGACACAATGACACTCACCTACGTCCCCCTGACAGCCTCACATTCATTCACAAGCTGACACACAGTGACCCACTGCCACACACAGACAGCCATGTACCTTCAACTGTCTTACCGTCCCACACAAGTCCCCCTGACAGTCATTCATAACAATGACACGCAGTCACTCGCCCACGTACACTGTCACAGCGCCACATACAAGTCACCCATTCGCACACTACTATGCCACACACCTTGTTACATGCCCCCATCCGCGGTCACATTCAGTCACAACTGGGGACAGTCACACAAAGAAGTCACTCCGGTAGTCACACGCTTGTACTCACAATGACCCACACAAGCGCACATTGTCACACACGGTCGCCCCCTGGACGGTGAACCTCACACATATGAATCGCCCTGACGGTCACAGTCACACGCGGTCGCCCAGGGGCAGCCGCAGCCCCCGCACCGCCCCTCCCCCACCTCGGTCAGCCACACTCGCGCGTCTAGGTTTAACTTCTCCGGCGTTGCCGCGCACTAATTGGGCCGTTTACTAATTGGCTATCACTGACCGGCGAGACCTTGGATTCCGTGTTGGTAATGGCCAGTCGAGGCCTGTCCCCTCCGGGTCGCGGGCATCCCTTCGGGCTGGGACTGTAGTGAGGGACACCGCCCTCTCCTCTCCCAGATCGCGGCCCCCACCCCCAGCCAGGTCCCCGCTGCTGCGCGCGGGGCGCGATGGAAGCTCGCGTGCCTGGATCGCAGGACAGGAGGCGTCCCACCCCCACTCCCCACGCCGAGCCCAGCCTGGGACCGTTAGCAGCACCTGCGCGGTCCGCGTCTTTCCCTTCGCCCAGCAGGGAACTTTCAAACTTAGTTAGGAGCCACACGGTCCGTGCGTCCGCGGGTCGGTGCGTGGGTCCCGGCCGGCTGGAGCCGAGTGCGGCTTTTCGTCACTCGGAGCCCGGATTGAACGGCGCGCGTGGGTTTCCCCCGGGCCCTGGCGCATACGCTCGGGCTCGGTGGCGCTGCCTGGTGAGTGCGTGTCGGGTGGTTCGATCGGTGACCCTCCCCCGGGGTCTCAATCCCACCCCATCCCACTGGGTTTTCACCGAACCCCTCGAGATGGGCATGCTGCGGGAAGGGGCGTCCCTGCGTGCGCGAGACCTCCCGGGCTGGGCCTCTGAGTGCGTTCCCAGGCCCTGGGGAGCGGCTTCTGGAGTCGCTGGGCATAGCCCTCGGCAGTGCGCTCCGGATGGGACGTGGGATCCGGGGACATCAGGGCCTGGGGGCGGTGTGGGGACCGTGGTGGGTGACAAGTGAGGTTTCAGGAGGATGGGGGTGATTGTCTTTTGTCTGGTGACCCGCAAAGTTAGAAGCTGAAGAGGGAGATGGTGTCTTCTAGCGAAGGCTGGTTCTCGGGCTGCTTCCAGTCTCATGGAGGGAAAAATTGATTAAAAGTAGCTAGTGGAGTCTTCAGGGAGGAGAAGGCATTGGGTGTGGGGCCGCTGGGCCGTCTTCTGCCCTTGGCTTTGTTATTTTTTAAAATATGAAGTTGGAAAGGCTCCATCAAGCCTCTTGTTTGGGGGTGTGCCTGGGAATGGGGGATTTGTGCCTCAAAGTCTGGGTGGGTGGGTGCCCCTAGCTGGGGGAGTGCTCCTTTTGGGGGTGGTGTTTCTGTAAACCCTGCCAAAGTGGGGGCATATGGGGGCCTTTGGGAGGTGGCACTCAGCCGAGGCCCCTGCTTTATTCGGATGCTCTGTAAAGCTCTGACTCAGCACCAAGAATCAGTGTGAAACCCCAGGCAGGGAGGGAACCGCACAGGGAATGAGAAGCTGGTGATTCTGGTTGCTGTCTGTGGCTTAGGACCCCGGCCTGGACCAGAGCTGAGGGTGTATCAAGGAGGAGGGTGGCCAGCTGGGCCACGAGATAGGTGAAAGAAAGGTCTGACCTTGCACTTGTTTATAAGACAGGCTTCTCAAGCCTTCCGGCTTGTGGCAGGGTGAGGCAGGGGAAGTCCCTCGGCTCAGCTAAGGGTGGGTAAGAGGCCTGTTGGTAGCAGATCCCAAGTGGACAGTGGCCTTCAGTGGTGGTGGCGGGGGCAGGGGGTATGTTATGACCAGGAGCTAATGGTGAGGGACTGGGGAGAGAAATGCCCAGGCTCCATCCTTACAGCTGGTCATTATCAGAACTGGAGGGGAAACTGAGGCGGAAGGTACAGTGGTGACCACACTTGGGCCCTATCGACTGGGCTGCAGAGCCAGGACACAGCCTGCACTTTGGGGGCTGGGTCTTTGGAATCCAGACAAGAGGCTTTTCCCCACAGGGACCCAGGCCTGAGAAACACAAGGGTTAGCATTTGCCCGTGATGTCAGACAACCACTGCACTGTTGACCTGAAGGGCCCTTGGCGACCGTTCCCTTGGTGACTGTCCCCTTAGTGATCCGCTACACAGAGATTCCAGCCTCTTTAAACCAAAGTCATGAGCAGTGGCTGTTCTTTTGGCATCTTTTGTTTGAGAAAATACACAACGGCAAAAAAGCTGTTATGGTTTCATTTTTGCTTTGAAATAGGTATGTATTTTCTTAATCACAATAATATTAGCATGCATTTGAAAAATAGCTTACCAGATGTGAGGCAGGCATATTACTTACTTCATGTAAGAACAGTGCCTGATGCTTGAGGTCCTGTGGCCGCCACTCCCCATTGATTCCCCTCCTTCTTCCTTGCATTACAGAAGGGGAAACTGAGTCATGGAGTAGTGTACTCAGAGATTACAAAGCAAGCACAGAACAAGGCCAACCCAAGTTCCTTAATTCTCAGCTTGATACTCATCTGGCCTCCCCACAAATCTGTGTCATGGTTTGGGGGTTGGGGGGCTGTGACATCCTTCCTAAGGTAACTGTGAATACCCTACATTCAGAGTTTGACAGGGCACTTTACCAGGCCGGGTAATTGCCTGGGGTTTCCCTCTCCTCTACAGCAGACTGGTGGAAAGTGGCCATTGGTTTGGGCAAACCTGGGTTCACATCTCCATTTGTGTCTTTGTGACCTAAGGCAAATGATTTCTAAGCTTATTTGTTATTGGAATATGATTTAAGTACAATAAAATGCAAATTTTAAGGGTATAGTTCCATGATTTTGATGGTAACCACCATCCCAATCCAGATATAGAACAATTCCCTCACCCTAGAAAGTCCCCTCATACTCCTTTCCAGTCAACACCCCTTCCCCCACCTCTAGAGGAAACTGCTTATCTGATTTCTATTATCAGTGGTTTGTTTAAGTTTAGTTTAAGTGTACTAAGTATATTTAAGTTACAGAATTTCATATTCAGTATATGTATTTTTTGTGCCTGGCTTCTTTTTGCTCAGCGGTGTCTTTTTTAAGATTCATTGTGTTGTGTATATCCATGGTTTGTTCCTTTTTATTGCTAAATAATATTACATTGTATGATATGGCATAATTGGTTTATCTGTTCACCTGCTGATGGACATTTAGTTTGTTTCCAGACTGGGTATTGTAAATAAAGCTGCTGTGAACATTCTTGTACAAGACTTTTTGTGAGTGGGGCAAATTATTTAATATCTCTGAGTCTCGATGTCCTTTCGAGGACAACATTGCCTACCTCGGAGGTTCAGGAGGGTTGAGTGAAGGGATGTAGGCTAGGACGGCTCTTGGCACATACCAGCTACTAACTACACAATGATGGTATCAACCCCCTGGAACCTATTCTGGTAAGAGGCTTAGCATCTCTGTGTTCCAAGCAGCCTTCATCTCTGGTCCAAACATCCTTCAAAGCCAACCTGGGTACCACTTTCTCCATGCAGTGCTCCACAGCCAGCCACTTTCCTTCTTCCTCCAGACTACCCCCAAACTGGTACTGCATGGAATGTGGCATATTCTGCCATCCATCATTCAATCAACAAACAGTTATTGAGCACCTCTTTGTACTAGGTGCTGTGCTAGGCAATGAACAAGAGTGACTCAAATTGCAGCCCTCTGGATCTTATATATTAGTAGGGGCAGTCATAAATATATGGGTAAAATAAATGGTGTGATGACTGAAGACAATACAACTATAGAGAAAGTGAAGCAGGGAAGAGGGTTAGGAGTGCCAAGGCCAGGCCCTGGTTTGCAATGTTAAGTATGGAGGTTGGGGGAAGGTCTTGTGGTCTAGACCAGTGGTGCTCGAATTTCTGTACACATTCAGAATTATCCAGTAAGATTTTAAAAACAGCTTCCTGGGCTCCACCCCCAGAGATCTGGATTCAGGGGCCCTGAGAACTTGCATGTCTAATGAGCTCCCAAGTCATGCTGCAGGTGATCCAGCAACCACACTGTGTGTATTGGTTTGTGTATTGGTTTTTGTGTATAGTTTTTTGTGGGCTCCCAGCAGGCAGGAACGATGCCCACTACCTGGCACAGTGCCTGACCCATAATTACTCAGGAACTGTGTGCTGGTGGGTGAATGGCTCGATGCTCCACCCACACAGCTCTGGGCACAGCATGTTGTACCTGGATGGGATCTAGGTAAGCTTGGTTATGAATGGTTGGAGACTCCTTACGATGGAAATCCATGGTGTGGGAGTTGCTGTCCCATCTCATTTGCACTTGGGATATGTGAGGTCTGCTCAGCAGCCCTGCTGGGTGAGGTCCCCACAGCTTCTTTCTGCAGGGGCACAGGTGGCTGTTGATGGGTCCTGTGGAAGGAGCCCCGGGCTGGGTGAGCTCTGAGCTGAGATGGCAGGTCCTGGGGTGCTCTGGAAAAATGCCTGCATCTCTGTTAGGAAGCTCTTCTTTACTTTCCATCTCAAAATGTTCCCTATAGCCCCTCCCCCGACCTTTCCCAAAGGGTCCTCTAGGACCACACTTTGGCACCTTACCGATGTCAGCCTGGCACTGCTCCCTCCAGTCTGCTGAGTAACCTTGAGCATGCCAGTTGTCTTCGTGGGTCTCTGTTTCCCTCTATGCAAAGGAAAAGCAAATCAGTGACCATCAGCCTAGTGAGATGGGGAGTTGTGGTGAGGACATGTAACAAAATAAAGGCTGGGCATGTCCTTTATAACTGTACAGTGTGGTGAACCTGGCAAGGATGAAGGTGATGCTTTTCGAGGAGATGGGCCTTCAGTGCTTCAGAGGGCAGGAACCACTGTGTCTACCGTTACTTTTATATTCCCAGAGCTGGCCTGACACAAAGGCGCTCAAAAAATATTGAATGAATGAATGAATGAATGAATGAATGGCCTGTTGTCCCCTGTGGCTTAAGGAACTTAGCATCTGTTTGGCTCTTATAATCTGAAGACTGTGGTGAGTACATCGAATCCAGGGCAAGGCAGGGGCCAAGCATCTTTTGGCTGACATGTCATTCCTAGAGGGCCTTGCCTGACAGAGAAGACCCAGGGGACAGAGCCCAGCATGGGGAGCAGCCAATAGGCCAGGGAGAGTGGCTCTGAGTCTGCATGCAGGACCAGGCCCTTGTCCCAAGGATTCCCCTACAGCGTGACTGCCAGCTTTGTGTGATTCCCTACGGCCATCTGTTTTGTTTCTCTGATTTCCTGGACAGCGTTAGGATCTGGAGGGAGCATAGATTCTGGAACCCGGCAGACCTGGGTTTGAATGCTGCCTTACCATCGTCAGCACAGGCACCTTATGAATCTCCCTGTGCTCCCGCCTCCTCATCTGCAGAATGGGCAACCCCCCCCCCCCCCTTGTGGGTTGCCTGCCAGGAGGGTTGGAGATCAGGCATATACAGCACTCAGCCCCAGCAGGAAATGCGTTCCATTTCTATTCACTAAGAGCAGCACAATTATAAGTTAAAATGCAAGGGGAACCCAGTTTCAGCTGGGGCTGCTGGAGGATTGGCCATTCCCGCAGTGCGGGGAGGGGCAGTGTCTTCCTACAGTCAGGCATTTCCATGCCTTGCTTGGTCTCTGGGTGGGATTTCCTGGGCCTCTGGTTTGAGAAGGACTCCTGTTGGACTGTTTAGGATTATGAATGGACAGGTAGCTGCTCATTTCCTCTGCATTCTTCTGTTTCCTTTTTGAATCTGTGTGGGAGGGGAGGCAGGTTTAGCAGGCAGAAAAGATTGGTTCACTTCGCAGCGGCACCATTCACTGGCATTGGCTGGTGACCTTGTGCATATCATTTAATCTCTCCAGGTCTCGATTTTCTCATCCGTACAAGGGGACAGTAATGCCTTCCTTGTATTGTTGCTGGGAAGCTCAGATTAAAGTAACAGCTATGGAAGTTCCTCTTCCTCTAGAACCGTATTTCCCACCCTCAGCACATTGATATTTTTAGACCTGACAATTCCTTGTTGGGGGGGCTGTCTCATGCATTGTAGGATGTTTTGCAGCACCCCTGGCCTCTACCTACCAGATGCCAGTAGCACCCCCTCTCTGGTCATCACAACCAAGCATGTTTCCAGACTTTGCCACGTGTCCCCTGGGAGCAAAAGTCACCCCTGTTTGAGAACCACCAGTCTAGAAAGTGTAGTGCAGGCATATTAGACGATGATGGTGATGCGAGTGGCAGGGCATTAGGGCTCCTGCTTTCTGCCCAGTATTTTAGTTCTGTCTCCCCATCAGTAAATTTTGCATCTCCATTGTTGACAGTTGTCTTATTTACACGGACCAAAAGCTTACACAGTGAGTTTTCACCATGGTTTGGGAGCAGCAGTAAAAACATATGGTAAGTAATGATTAACTTAATGAGTGGTGGTAAGTTGTAATTTTATGTCTTGGTGAAAACATGTTGTGTAACATAGGATAATAAATTCTGATCAATTACCCTGAAGCTTAAACTTGCTGCTATACATTTGCGATTTCTGGTGCCTGCTAGAGTAAACGGCAAGGTTGTGGTTTATCAATATGTGATCACCTGTTTACTGTTGGGTTTCTCAGCTGTTCAACAGGTTTTGTGGTGTGCCTACTGCGTGCGAGGGGCTTTAGCCCTGTCCGGAAGGCTCAGCGACTCAACTGGAAGCTCACCTTTACTTGATGAAAGGCTGTGTGGATCTGTAATATATTGGCTAAAAATGCAGAGTCATAATTAAATGTATAATTGTCTGGGGAAGTGCCAGGGGTGTTGGAAGGCTTCACACGGTAGAGTCTTATAGGAAAGCCAGGCAGCTACAGAGTGGTGGGAGAGCATTCTAGGTGGAGGGAACAGCCATTCCAAAGTGGCTCGGAGTGTAGTTCGGGATACTGTCAGCCTATGGCAGGGGAGCTGGGACACCAGCAGAGATCATCAGAAAGAGTGTCAGCTGGTTGGGTTTTAAGTACAGCCGTGCCTTGGAGCCAGAGATGAGGTACAGAGAATGGAATGCTTCCCCTTGCTGGATTCAAACCATTGTCAGCAACTGTCTCTCGGTCTTCTGCTGATGGGAAAGTTTAATGACTTGTGTTTGATTTCCCCCAGTAGCCAGGGATCCTCTGCTTCTCAAACTTGAATCACCTGGAGGGCCGTGAACACACAGATTGCTGGGCGCCACTCCCAGAGTTCTGATTCCGGAAGTCTGGGGCTGCACTGAAAAGGTGCACTGCTGACAAGTTGAGGCTGCCAAAGCTGCTGTTCTGGGAAGCACACTTAGAGAACACGGCTCTCGGCTAGCACACGGGAGGGTTTCCCCACCTTCGCCTAGGACCATGGGGAGGTATTGCTGGCCTGGGGCAGGTAGCTCTGGCTGGGACACGGGACGTGGTCAGGTGTCCTAGAGACTCCTGCCTTCTTCAGGCTCCCTATAGGTCATCTGGGTGTCTCCTTCACCTTGGAGAGACTCTTACCCTGGGTTCCCTGGGCACAGACTCTGGAATGGAGAGTTGTCTGTGGAAGGTTTCTTTGGGGACACATTCTCAGGAGCTGCACTTCTAATGGAGATGCTGGCCCAGAATATGGTTACTGATGAAAGCCACCCCACAGGGAGCTCCGGAGCTGAGCTGGGACTTCAGAGTTGTCCCAAACTGAGGCCGGGGGCGGCCCATGCCTTTAATTCTTATACCGTCCAATCATTTACTGCAGGCAGTCATCTCGTAGTTCCCTGTGGCAGAGAGCAGTGTGGGGGCCTTAGCTGTAGCCCAACAACTCATTCCCAGCAGCTGGGAGATGAACGCGAAAGGAGAGCATGACTGTGTCTATTTCAGGGAGATGCTCCTTGGGGAGAAAACTCGCCTTTCCCTTTGGTCCCCAGGAAATCAAGGGCCACCATGTTGATGATTTAGAGCAACTTGGAATCACTTGCTAAAGGTTCTTCTTTATCTGATGTGACTGAGAGCTGCAGAATAACTGCTTCTTAGGTTTGAGCGGAGTGAAGAAGAATCATAATTAATGGAATTTCTTTGGGCGGGGGGCGGCAAGGAGATTCTCTTCCACATTCCCGGATAGGATTCCAGAGTTCTGGTGCTGAGATGTCACACAGTTTCCTGTGTGATGGGGAGGACTCCACATTGATATCTAAGGAGCTTCTTGGGACATGCTTCAGGGAGTCACGTCTGGGAAAGAGACCACAGAGTGCCATTAAGTATCCCTGGCTTTGCCCTTCACCATTCCCTTCACCTTCTCGGAGCTCCCAGGAAGCTCAGAAGCAAGTGAGTAGGTTTCTTGTAGCCATAACGTAGGCTATCATTTTGCTTATTCACTCACTCCCGATTTCACTTCACTCTTCTATCATTTTCCCCCTTTATCTGGAGTGCCACCATTCTTTATTTTAAAAATTGTTTTTGTTCTCTGTAAAAGACACGGAAATATATTAGACTATGAAGGAAAAACAACGGGGATCCCGAAGAGAACAGGGGTAAAAAGGATGTGTTCTATTCGCCATCTTGCACAAAAAGTCCCCTCTCACTGATTTTTATTTTTAAAATGTGTGCTATTTGATGGAGAAAAGTAGGGTAGAAATAAGCACCAGTTATTCTCTGGGCATTTACCACATCTCAGGCTCCTTCATTCATATAATCTCCTTAAGTCTTCATCAGAACTACGCTAGGCACATGCGTCCCCATTTTGTGGGTGAGATCCAAGTAAGTCAAGTTACAAAAGGCGACAGAGGAGCTGGTCAGCAGAGCCGGGGCTGGGCTGTGTTCTCTCCACTCCTCTGTCCTGCAGCCTCCAGGGTGCCAGGTGCCAGGAGCCCCACCCTCTGCGGGGATGAAAGAGTGGATCTGCTTGCCCTTGTGTTTAGTGTTGGTGCATTGGCTCTTCTCGGGGGCCTTGGGGTTCCAACTGGGCCTGCTGCCTTGATTTTCAACTTCAAATGTCATTCGCTAACAGAATACCTTCACATTGCAGCTAATTAAAATGTGCTTATCTCAAAGTTGGGCCTCATCTGCAGGAATGATTTAGAAACTCGTTGGAAATGAGTGCCGCGCAGTAGCGTCACCCAGGGTCAATCTCATGCATCAATTCTGTTGTTCCATTCATTGCACTGTGTTCAACTTGACCTGAACTGCAGAACGTGGAAGATGGACCCTGAGCCTTTTGTTGCCTATTTATTCTGCAAACAGTTATTGAATACCTGTTGGGTGCTACCTACATTCTTTAAAAAGCTCCCTCCATCCTGCCTCCTATGCTGTCTCTGCTCTGTAGATCCACTTGATCGGTAAGTTCACGCAAAACCAGATAGTGGATTCACATGTGACTTCTAAAGTCAGTGGAAGTGCCTGGGTTCAGATCCTGGCGCTTACAAGCTGTGTGACTTTGGACCTGTCACTTCACCTCATTGGGCCCTTGTTTCCTCACATAACCTCCCTGGCATCTCACGTTGTGGTGAGGCCTCTGGGAGATCAAGTACGTCATCCCCTTCCTCATTCCTGCTGCCATGTGATATTCGGGTCATCTGGGCCCCCCCGTGGGACAGCAAGTATGGGCTCCACCTCAGGTTTTCAAGTCTTTAATAAATGATAGAGTCTAAGGAGCTTTCCTATTCGGAATAGGTATAGTGGTTCTAATTGGAATGGTCTCTTTTCGGTATCGGTTCCTCTTTGTCACATTGTAGCTCCCACAGGGATTCTTACAGATTCAGTCAAACGTTCAGACTCACAAAGCTCACACAGGTGACACTTGGTACCTGTCTCCTCGAAGGACCACTGCCTGCCCGCAGGGCACATGGTCGATTCTGCCTTTGCAGGCGTGGTTCTTGCAGAGGTCTTTGCAGTAGCCCAGGGAGGTGGCCACGAGCGCTGCACTTTGCCAAGCCTCCCCTCCCCTCCCCTGCCCTGCCCCAGGTTCTAGTTCAGGTGCCAGGGAATGAGACCCACAGTGGGTGAGTTTGGAAGCCACCCTGGCTTAGAAGCCTTATTCCCCGAAGGACCTATATCTCTTGTCACAGTTTCATAGTCTTCCCTTCAAGGGTTCCTGCCAGGGGCTGGTCAGTTTCAAGAGTCACTACACTCAGGAAAACCTAAAGCATGGCTTCTTTATCAGATATTTATAATTTATATATAGTTTCTTCCAGTCCAGATGCAACTTACCATTCAGAGGTCATTTTTCACCATAAGCAGCGTTGCCTAGTAACATAGTTAACACCCGAACTTGACAGGTTTCTAGGGGGGTTATGTAGAAAATGAACACAGGTGAAATTCTCTTGCAAAAGAGAAAAGAGTTTGGTTAAGTTTGTACCCATATTCACATCCCATTTCACCTGAGGAGTGGTGCTTTTGGGCATCTCTTTTGAGGGGATGACTGAAGCCCTCAGTATGTTTTGTGTATATGTGCCGTGTTTGTGTATATTTTCGGATGGATCCATATGAGATACACTCACAAACCATATAAGATACACCCACCAAGAGAGATGCTTTGGAGTCATATTGGCCTGAGATCAAATCCTGGCTTTGCAACGTATTGAGAGTTATGTCATCCATCCATCCATCCATCCATCCATCCATCCATCCATCCGTCCACAGAATATTCACTGCCTGTTTGCTCTCTGCAGGGCTTTGTGGGAGATGCCAGGCATGACAAGTGATTAAGACCTGGTCCTTGCTCTTGATGAGCCTTGCTCATTAGAGAGACAGACAAAAATAAACAATTCCATATGGCTGTGGGACCACTAGGCCAGGCTGGGAGTAGTCAGGGAAGTTTTCTCAGAGGAGGGGACCACCTGGCCCATGCTTGAAGGTGAATCGGCCATGTGAAGAAGGCAAGGAAAAGCATTCCAGGTAGAAGGAACAGGACGTACAAAGGCAGAGGAAGACACCGATGTTGAGAGATGAGGCTGGAGTTGGGAGCACAGGCATTTGCAAAGCTACTTAATATCGCTGGACCCCAATTTCCTCATCTACAAAATGGGATTGACAGTGCTTACCTGTATGTGAAATTAAATAAGATAATAATGAATGTTGAAGCACCTGGGATAGTTCATTTTAATTCCCTTTCCAAATCTGTCTATGGATGCCTAAGAGCCAGGCTGTGATTTTACATGAGACAGGAGACAAAAAATCCCGAGGGGCCTGGCCCCTCACCTGTGCGACGCAGCATTTCCTTCCGTGGCTCTTCTGTTAGTCATCTTAGCTCTCCTTCCGATGGAGCCCTAAATGTTTGCTCCCTGCCTTGGATGATGTCTTACAGTAGCAGTGAAGCACATAATTGTGTTTTCCTAATGGCTCGACATTAACAACAAGCCACGACCCTGTCGAGGCATTCTCCTGGACGGTTTTCCATCTGCCGACAGCTACAGTATCTGTCTGATGCCCTGTCAACACGTCCTGTCGTTGGCTGCTTTGTCTTGCTTTGCTCAAAGGTGGCCACCTCCCACATACCAGCTGGGGACACTTAGTTTTGGGGGACATTTACTCTCCAGGGACCACAAGTCACACATCAGGATGAACCGAGGAGCCATCCTGGACATGATCCAGGTTTTTTTGATGTGTAAATTGGATCCTGTCGTTTCTCTGGGCAAAACCTCTCAATGGCTCTCCATTGTAGCTTGGTGAACTCTGACCAGCCTGTCAGAGCTCTGCTTAAAACTTTCTAGGGGCTTCCCCTGGTGTGTAGATAATATCAGATGCCTTTTTTGGGGCCCTACCACGTTTCCCCGAAAATAAGACCTGGCCGGACCATCAGCTCTAATGCTTCTTTTGGTATAAAAATTAATATAAGACCTGGCATTATATTATATTTATTATATTATATTATGCCCAGTCTTATATTATGTAAGACCCGTTCTTATAGTAAAATATGACCAGGTCTATATTAGTTTTTGCTCCAAAAGACACATTAGAGCTGATGGTCCGGCTAGGTCTTATTTCGGGGAAACACGGTAGGTTCTTGTGTGACCTAACCCTGCCTGCTTTGCGAGCCTGTCTGAGGCAGCAGGCTTCACGCTGGGGATACAGTGTTGAACAAAACCAGCCTCACCCTTGTTGATTCCAATCTAGCCCCCCAGGCCTTCTTGTTGTTTCCCAGGTACTCTCCCTTTCCCCTCTTTTTTGCCCGAGGGCTCTTCCCTTTGCCTGGAATGTTCTTGCCTGCCTTCTTCACAAGGCTGGCTCCTGCTCTTCCTTCAGGTCTCAGCTTTATCCTCACTTTCTCAAAGACTCTAACCCTCTCATCGGTGTGGTTACCCGATTATTCTCTATCTTTGCCTCTAGTGTATTTTCTCACCATTGCATGATATATTTGTGCGATTACTCGAGTGTCTGTTCCACTTTCAGGACAGTAAGCTTGCAAACCACTGCAGTCACGTTTGTTTTCTTCACCATGGAGTCCCAGCATCGTAGCATGGGGTCTGCTGGGTAGTAGGTGGTCAAGAAAAAGTTGTTGAAAGAATGAATGAATCAATATGGCAGTTATATTTTCCAGAGATGGCCACCATAACATATCCCCCGCTGTGTTTCCAGGACTAATTCACTCACCCTCTCTGGGCCTCACTTATTTGGACATTGTCGCCATTGCTATTTCTCATCAATGAGGGAGACACAGGGTCTGGGGCTAATAGATGTGAATTCCCATTGGGACAACATGCCACCCTCACCTCCAGCCCAGCCCAAGGAAGAAAGTTGAAATGGGAGCCAAGGGGAATGGCGTTCGCAATCCTCATCCTTAGTCAATGCTTGGCTTTCTGAGGCGAGGGCGGGCGGACCTCAGCATCGTCACCCTGCTTCTGATGGGAGGTGTTGACCTTGCCATTTGCAGGAGGTAGGCGTCACTCCCAGTTGCTTGGATGGGGCATCTGGGGGCACAGCCAGCTGACCTTTGGAGATAATGAATCTCTCTCTAGCTCGTGGGAGTGTTTCTGTTGAGCAAGCAGGACTTTTTGGTGACTTCTCTCTGATTTGATCACCCCTTCCTTTTTATTAAATTGTCAATTATCAAGACTGTGTTACCTGCCCCAAAGGTACTACTATCCCCCATGCAGACTCAAGAACAGTATTTATTTGGGCCCTTTCCTCTGTTAATATTCAATCCTGCAAACTGCCCCACGCCAGCCCCAGCCCCCAGGAGCCCCTTTCCCGTCTTTCTCTTTCCCCTTCCAACATGTGTAATTTGTTGATGGTTTATGCCCCACCCCCACATGGGGACATCGGCTTCACAAGGGAAGGGCTCTGCCATTTGCTCATGGATGTGTCTGTCGGAGGACTCTAACTGCTGTGCCTCTGGTTTCAGAGATCCCCACCTCTCTGGGAAACTTGTATGTAGATGTCTTTTCCCATCCAAGTACTAACCAGGCCGTACCCTGCTTAGCTTCCAAGATCAGATGAGACCGGGTGCGTTCAGGGTGGTATGGCCGGAGACGTAGATGTCTTCTCAACGTCTGCTCAAGTGCCACCCCTCCCAGAGGCCTTCATGGCTCTCCTCTGTGCTGCTGTCCTTGCCCCTCCAGCACCTGGAACACCATAGACTCCCTGTGCGAACTGGGGTGCTCTCTGTCCCCAGGATACAGTGTCCCGAAGGCCATGTCAAGGAGCTTGGACTGTCTCAAGGGTGGTGAGAGTTGAGGTATGTTGTATTGCAGAAGACTCTCTGTGGTTGTCTTATGGGGAGAACCTAGGGTGGGGGCAAGAGTGGGAGCAGGACGACAGTTGGGAGGGGACGGCTGTGGTTTAGAAGATGGATGATGGCTGGGGGCTGTGCTATCCAATATGGTCGCCACCAGCCACATGTGGCGATTTCAATTTAAAATCAAATCACATCAGTTTTGTTCCTCAGTCACACTAGCCATATTTCCAGGGCTCTGTAGCTGTTAGGCTCGCCCCTGTCAGGCAGGGGAGATCGAGAACTTTCCCATGGTTGCAGAAAGCTCTGCTGGCCATTCCGGCTTGGACTGGAGTGGTTGGGTGGGGATGGAGAGAAGTGGAGGACAAGGGGAGATACTAGGAGGTAGAATGGATGAGATTTGGGGATGAGTTGGATGTGGGGTATTACAGAGAAGGGGTGTCAAGGGTAAAACCCAGGCTGTTGGCCGCGGGCGAAAGTAGAACTCCTGGGTCAAAAGAATGAGCATTTTCTTGGCTCTTAATTCAGATTGTCACACTTATATTCCAAAAGGGTCATCTGTATTCAGCAATAGCACAAGAAAGTGCCCATTTTATCACCCCCTCCTGACACGGCTTATTATCTTTTGAAAAACCTTCAATTGTGTATATACCTCTTGCCAAATCTGCCTTCACTTAGGATCTAACATGTGGACCATGAGGTCTTTGTGATCAGGGAATTATATGTATATTAATGCAGATTTCAATCAAAAGAGTTATGTTTGCCATGGTGGTCCAGTCGGATGCTGTTTAAATGCCTTTGGTAATATCTTCAATCAGATGGCAAACAGAAAACAGGAAAGTTCGTAATAAAAAATGAATTAGGGCGATTAGCAAAAGGTGAACCACTTCCCTCCTCAGGCAACAAGCAGAGTTGACCGAGCTTTGCAGGGTGCCTCTTATCCAAACACATGTCTGGATTACTGCAGACTCCGAGGCTGGCCCTGGGGTCTGCTTGGCACGTAGGACTTGGTTATTGCATTTAGTTTTGCAAAGGTCATGGCCATCCCCTCAAAAGGGGCCCTGAGGGGCTCACACCCCGGGGTAAGCTGGACGGGCCTCTTGAAGAGGGGTTTCTGACTCAGGGTAGGCCAGGAGCTTCTTCTTCCAAGGTAGAGACACCAGTGGCCTTGCTCCCCCTCCCTACATCCTCCAGGGCCCTGCACAATCCCATCTGCCCCTCTTTCTAGCATCTTCTCCAGGGATGCCCTTGGGGAACTTTTCCTAGCTGTCTTGTGTTGGGGGTGGGGTCCTTCAAGAACGAGGCAGAGGCCAAGGCTTTAAATGATTAATGGAAGCACAGGGATTGGTGCCTGTGACATTAAAGAAAAACAGAATTCTGGTGATGGAGCTAAGTGTGTGGGGTTGGAGCTCAAACCAGGACACAGAGCTTCTACCTCAGTAACATTGGAACTCATGGCCACCCAGAGCTGGGCCGTAGAGATCACACCAGTGGTGGTCAGGGTGGTTACGTGCTTATTAGCTGGCTGACCTCCATGGTCAATGGTTGGGGTTGGGTGACCCCCATGCTAGCTCTATGATTGGCACAACAGATGGTCAGATCTGGTCCATACCATGTTCGTTGGGTGATTCCCATGGTGGGCTGGTATTACCTACCTTCAGCCAATGCTTCTCAAACTGTAATGTGGGTGTGAATTACATGGGGTCTCGTTAGAATGTGGATTCTGACTCAGTAGTTCTGGGGTGAGAGGCAGAGACTTTGCATTCTAATGAGGTCCAGGTGATGCTGAGCCACTTATCAGTGGAGCACAGTTTGAGAACCAGGGCCTTTGTGGCTTACCTGTGTGCAGCCGAGGACAGTGAGGGGACCTCAGGGACTGCATAGAGGGCAGCAAACACTCCTTGTTACCAGGTCCTGGATGTCCAGGGAGCTGTCCTCCCTAGAATAACAGAGACCAAGGCAACTGGGGTGTATCACATGGGCTGGCAGCCCATCCCCCTGGAGATGGGTCTATTGCAGATTCCCACCAGCAGACCACCTATGGGGACCCCCTTAGTCCTCTCTCCCTGCCTGAGATAGAACTGAAAAGTTCTTTGGGTGTGTATTCAACCTCAAATTTCATTATTTAATTTTATTTTTCAGTCCTGTCCTGGTAAACCTGTCTTGAATGAGATGAGTTGGAGCAAACCTCCCTGGCGTCCCTCCCTCTGTCATCTCCTGATTGATACCCTGGGAGGAGTTGCTAGGATGTTGCTTGAGGCAGACACAGAAATGGCAGGAAATCTCTGGGAGGCAGGGCACGGGGCCAGGGAACTCTGCCGTCTCCACAGACATGCAATGAGGAGGTGGCATTAATACCTCACTTACAGGAAACACTCATTCTTACCCAAGGGTCACAGCTAGCAAGTGGCAGAGCTGGGATTCAAACCTGTGTCTTCATGCTTCAGAACTCATGTCCACATTGCCTTTGGTGGAGTTGGGGGCTCAGCTGCCAGTGTGGCAGGCAAAAGTGCATTTGTCAGCTCTGCGATGGGGCAGCTGGCCTGCGATGCCTGCCCCCAGCCCAGAGGGGTCCAGGCTGGTCGGGGAGGGGCAGCTGAGGTGGCCTTGGAGACGGGGAAGGTTTTCTAGTCCTGGCATTTCTGCCTGGCAGCCTCCTTATGCACCTCTGGCAGGAGTGACCTTGTGTCCTTGTTTCTAGAAGCATGACCTTGTCTTGGCTGGAATTTGGGTGTGGGGTTTCCTGGAGCCCATGGCTTCTCCCTCTGTGTCTGCAGCCATACAGACTGGACAGTCAAAGCCCAAGCTTGGGAGAACCCCTTGAGTCTCAGAACCTCATGTCCTTATCTGGAAAATGAGGGACACGATGACTCACTTGACAGCATTGCGGTAGTGAGCACTGACAGTAGGACCCAGAGTCTTAGCTCCAATTCTGTCTGTGACACTTGCTAGCTGTGCACATCTAGGAAGTTACTTAACCTCTCTGTGCCTCAGTTTCTTCTGCTGTAAAATAAGGATAATAATTGAACCTACCTAGTAAGGTTGTCACGAGGCCCAATGTATATATGAAAGCACAAGAAACCGTACCTGGGACAGAGTATGTGCTACTATTAGTCTCCCTCATGGAGTTGTTGGGAAGCTCGTGTGGCTGTAGCAGGACCAGTTGTGCTCAGAGGGAAGCAAAGGCTCAGAAGCTGTTTGCTTTTTGGTTGAGGAGCAGAGGAAGGTGATAGGTCAGCAGGGGGAGTGCTGGCATAGACAGACCCCTGGCTGGCTGTGGGAACTTGGGACACCCACCTAACCTGTCCAAGTCTCACTTTTGGTGGTTGCTTGTTTACTTTTGATCATTCATTTACAAGAACACATACAAAGGTATAAAAGTATATGTGATACATTACAAAATTACAGTCAGGGCAAATATAAAATAGAACACATTCTAGGTGGAAAATGAGAACAGATATGTTAACCCTGGGCTCTACAGTTTTTGAAATTGACCTGCAAATCTGGCTCTGGGCTTCCGGGCAGAAAAGCGAAAAGGGAAATAGACTTACTCCATGATCTCTTCGTTCAGGGGGAAGAGGCTTGGCAGCTTCTCACAGGAAGCACAGCTTTAACTGGCATTTGGAGCTAAAAGAAATTTCTTTCACCAGTTTCATGGAAGTTGTCAGATCTCAGTTTCTCCAAATGTAAAAAGGGGGACGAGACCTTGCTTTCTTGGCTCTCTGGCTGATCACAGGGAAGATGTGGGGTGTAAAGTACCTGTTGCATGCCTGGTGTGTAGTGGGCGCCGGAGGGCATAGTTCTCACCCCTCTGCCTCATCAGAGCTAGTTCCTGTCAGTTTCAGGGTAAAAGCTGACGTCAGCACAAAGTCAGCCCAAACATACCTGGGTGTGCCCACAATACAGTTCTGCTGTCAGAACCCAGGCAGGGGGAGGGTTATGTGTGGGGGGTGGAGGCTGCTTAATAATAGGACAGATGCAAGGCCAATGGGGCACTTTGACAAAATGAGGGTGGCACGTGGCATTGTGCGTAAGACCCACAAACCCACAAACGAGTAGTGGGGTTGGAGGACAAGTTAGGGCCCATGTGTGGGCACCATTTGTGCAGTCAGACATGAGTTGGGATTCTGGGAGTGCTGTGGCGACAGGAGAAGGGTGGGAGGTGATTACAGAGGATGAAGGGACGCAAGGTTCAGTGCACCCACAGGTGTGCAGTGTGGCCCTATAGTGGTCAGCGTTTTCGTTTTCGGGGAGAAGGCACCTGGGATTAAGCAAGCCCGCTGTCCCAGTGGGCGTGAGGATCCCGGAGGGCACCTTAGCCGTGCAAAGCGGCTGCAGTCACTTCCCTTGGGCCAGATCAGTCACTCCCCTTGGGCGAGATTTGTTTAATAGAAGCTTGTAGCTTCTCAGCATTTACAGGTGCTGACGGGGGCATCACAATATTGTGAAATTAAGCAGCAAAGCCAATGTCATTACGAGTTTACCTGGCGAGAAAGCAGCCGTCTTAGTTAGCAGTGATGGTTGAGTATGACAGAGCTAAAATTGAACTTGGCAATTACCACCCGTGAGCGGGTCTCGGTGCTATGAAAGGAAGGTTCCATGGAAATCAACTCTGGTAATCACAGGGTTTAAAATTAGTCAGTTACTATTAAGGTTGCTCTGTCAGCATATGCTTCAGGGTGACGCAGGGAAGGGAGGTTGGAAACAGGTTTTGACTGTGCTGAGTTCTCTTGTGTTCAGCTGCACCAGCTTTTTATTTTTCTTACTTATTTATTTTTTTCAGTACCGCATATTCATTTCACTTGGTCTTATGTACATAGAGGTAATTAACTCAAAAGATAGGAGAGAGGAAAATACAGAAGACAATGTTAATTGAAGATGCTTTTGGCAGTGTTTTTCAGTTAATGCACTCGAGGATGAATTTTATATTTCAAGATGGGGAAAGAAAGTAATTTGCTAACACCTACATCATTATTAGCACCAGACTTTTTAACCTTTCATTATGAAAAACTTTCCCAGACATAGAGGATATACAGAATCATATAATGAAGCCCCAGATTTTTTTCAGTTAGTTCCAAGACAAAGGTTTGAGAGACCCTCGTTAGCGTCATGGTGCAGGGTGGCCATTTGAATGATGGCTCATTTAAAAAATCCTTATCTTTCTATTTTCATGAGCGCATACCTCTTTCTCAGCTTTCGGGTGTTCTCTAGACCTGTGAGAGGTTTTCCAAACAGCTTTGTGCCTCTCTTTGGGATGTTGCAGGTGAAAAACTCAGCTTTTGATGGACTCCTCCTTGCCCTAGAGGAAAGAATGATGTGATATTGTTGAAGGTTTCTGAGCCCTTCGTGGAATTATTTTCAGGAAGCCTTAACTAGAATATTTCAGCAACCTCAGAATATTGTCCCCATTTTTCACATAAAGACCATGAGGGGCTGGTTGGTGCCCTTGGCTGCTGGTGCAGAGAGAGTCAGACAGAAAGGAAAAGCTTATGCAGCTTCAGTTGTAAGTTGGCCTCAGGTGTGTGTGCTGACCCTCGAGAATGGGAAGATGGAAATTCAAGTGCACTAATTGCTTTGAGCCTCAATTTCCTCATCTGTAAAATGGGCACTTGGGCTGGGCAGGTGTGAAGATTGAATGAGATAACCTAGGCACAGCAGAACCTCAGCTCAGGTGAATGTTGTTATTAACAGTGATTTTTTTTGTCTACCTCCTTTGTGCCAGGCACCGGACCAGACCCTTTGCATAGGCAATGGCTTTGCGGAGACCTTGCAGGGAAGTCTTCCCCCCCACCCCACTTTTCTTAATCATACTTTATTCTTTAGGCATTTTTTCTGCCTTTTTAGTTTTGATACGTAAGTTATTCACAACATTTATCTGAAGATAGGTAGAATTATACATATGCAAAATCCCAAGAGTTGCAATATTGAAATCTTAAGTAAATGCAGGCTCAGAGAGGGTGTCGCTTTGTTCAGGTCCTTTCAGCGAGTAAGGAGTTGGGCCCCGATTCCAGCTCAGGCAGTCTTCCCCCAGAGCCTGGCTGCTGTCCCTGCCCTTCCCTCTGGGCACAGTTAAACATCAAGAAAACCAGGCAGCCTGGATGAGCTGTCTCTATGGCCGAGAAGAGAGAAGCATTAAAACAGAAATATCTTTTCCAAAAGGCTGCACCTCTTCCACAGGAAGCTGAGTCATCTCTCTTTGTTTTGAACCATAACCATCGAGCTGCCTCAAAATCCGAAAATGAAAACTGGAAAGTGCTGAGTTCCATCAAGGTACAGTGGCCCCTCCCTGGCTTCTCCCCAGAAGGCACTGAGCAAAGGGTCCATGGAGCTGGGGCACTGGGTAACTTGGCCCCAATAGTGCAAAATAAAGAATCCCACACACTGGTGTTTGCCATGCTGCCTCGGTAACCCAGCCTGCCAGGTGGGTGCACCTGCCCAGCCCTGCCTGCCCCGTGGGATGGCACTTGCAGGGTGAGTGAGTGATGGTCTGGAAGCTGCTCTATCATTGCCTGTGACAACAGGATCACAAGCCCAGAGTGCCTCCTTCCTACACATGTGGCAGGATCGAGTCCAGAATCTTCTGTCCCCAGGCTCAGCTCCCACAGACTCCCTTCTCTGTATCCCCAAACGCTTCCCCTCCCTCAACTCCCAGCTCGAATGACACCTTTTCCATGAAGGCCTCACTCAGCTGATGGCCCTGGGACCCTTAGCTCTGAGCACTGTCTCCCTTACATCATAATTTCTCACCTACATGCGTGAGCTGAGATGTCCTTGAGCACAGGGGCAGTGTCCTGTTCACACATTGCCCTGGCTTCTGGAACTACCCTGTGTGGAGCAGGGAGTAGACAGAAGGAAGAGAAAATACTTGTTGAGGGAATGAATGAATAAATGATCGCTGAAGGAATTTTACCCTCACACTTTCTCTGTGACAATCAGTTATACCTTTTACTTATCAGGGTTTCCAATTAGCAAGTTTAACATTCAACAAACAATATGGGCTTCTTTCTATATCAGTAAATGCTGATCACTTTTCATGGCTGCATAGTATTCCATTGCACAGAGAGCTGTGTTTTATTTAACTAATCCCTACCAATGGGTTTTATTGTCATTTCCATTTTCTTAGAAGTAATGTTACTTATAAGAAGAAATAAATGCCCTTGTCCATACAAATTTGGGCCTAGAAAGTCTTTTCCCATCTTAAACTTATGTGAGTATGCATGGATGGTTTCTTCTAGCACCCTTCCAGCTTTGTGTGTGTGTTTCCAAATCTTCAGTATGTCTGAAGTTTTCATCCATCTTTCTATCACAGTACGAAATCCGCATCTCCCTTTCCTTCAGACAAGCTCCCTGTGCTTGGATCTTGGCCTTGGATCTATGGATTGTATGTACTTCCTAGTCATTGAGCACCTACTGTGTGTTAGGCCCTGTGCTATGAGCTGGGACCCAAAGATGAACAAGGCAGATGGTCTCTGCCAGGAGCTCATAGCCTAGTTAGGAAGATGGACAATAAACACCTTTATAAAAACCATCAGAACAACCAGAAGCCATCAGCGGGAGAAGTGTGCCATGAAGAAAATAATTTAGGTGTGGGCGAGCTCAAAGATGCTCTCTTTGAGAAGGAAGGAGATCTTTGAGCAGGACACAAAGGATGAGAAGAAGTCAGTTGTGTGAAAGTCTAGGAAAGTGCATTCCAGGCAGAGGGAACAGCATGAGAAAAGTACAGAGGCATGGAAGAAGACTTCCTCCTTTCTGGAGCCTTTTCTAATCCCCCCACTTCTCCCTCATACAGTCATGCAGGCATCAACCTCCTTTACCCCATGGCATTTGCTGTTTAACAGGCCCTTCTCTCTGACACGTTGTTTACTATTGTTACAAGTGCCCAGTAATGGGACAATTCCCCAGAACTCTCGGTCCTGGATGCGCTCAGCTCTGTGACGCTTCCTCAACAGACTCTGGTGTTTCTGAAATGTCCAAAAGATTCAAACTGGTCCAACAGTGCCCAGAGTACATAGCACTTAGTAGGTACTATCATCCCCATTTTACAGATGAAGAAACGGAAGTTCGGGAAACTTAACCATTCCAGCAGGCAGAGCTAGGACCTGAACCCAGTTCTGTCTTGTTCCAAAGTCTGCCTTCTCCACGGAGCCCTAGTTTAACTGCCCGTGTGTGAGAGCTAAGGACACTGCGGGGGGTCCACAGTGCCAGCATTGGCCCAAGCCTGACCCAGCCCCCAGCCTTGTGGTGAGTGACCTTGGCCCTTGGCTGACTGACTTCAGAGGAGTGGGAAGGAACCAGGGGAGGCTTTTATGTTTGTGTTTTAAATTACAAATGTAATACATACTTGTGGAAATTTTTTAAAAAAATGAAACAAGACAAAGAGAAAAACAGCAACTGAAAATACCTCCTTCTCCTACTCCCGGGGGAACCACTGTTAACAGTTTGGCACCTTGTACAGTGCCTATCCAAACACAGTTATTGTTTTTATAAAAATGGGATCGTGCCCTTGACTTTCTCCCAACCCGTTCCAAGTCAGCCGCGAAAGACCTTCCTCATTCCATCATATTCTATAGAATAGATGTGTTTCTACCCATTTCACCCACTTAGCTTGCCTCTAATTCTTCTCTGTAACAAACAACATCCGCGGGCATACATCGTGTACACAGGTACAGGTATTTCTGCAGGAAGGGTGCTCAAAAGTCTAATTGCTGAATGAAAAGGCACGCAAGTTTTACACGTTGACAGGTGCTGCCAAATTACCTTCCAGAAACCCTTCCAGGTCAACAACCACTCCCAAGGCAGGTGCATGAGTGGGAAGGCTCTTAAGCCACCAGTGATGCTGAGCAGGGCTGTATATATAGGCTGCCTCTCCTTCTGATTCCTAAGACCTGGCATGGAGACCACCATCAGGAGCTCCGAACACATGGGCCCAAATTGGGGTAAAAGATGGATTTTGATAAAAGAGGTTAAATAACTCATTTTTCCATTTCACCTTACAGGAATGGGATGGGGGTGGGGTGGGAGTGCTGGGCCTCCAGCCAATAGAGGACCAAGAGTTGTCAAGAGGCTTATAAAGCTTGCTATTTCTGGCATTTTTTTCTCTTTCTCTGCTGATTATGCAGCAGAATCGCATAGAGGCTGTCGCAGGCGGGTTCTCTCACTGCCTGGGCTTCTGTGGAATGAGACTTGGGCTCCTTCTACTTGCACAACGCTGGTGCATTGCAGGTGTGTTTCAGCAGAAGGTAAGCAGCGAGCGCCTGCTGGTGGAGGTGGTCAGGCCGTCACTGCGGGGTGAAGATAGATGATGCCTAGGTGAGGGCAGGCAGGGATCTGGACTGGTGCTTGTCACAGTGTAGAATGAAGATGCTTTGGAAGGTCCAGGAGGCCTGTAGTTGGCAGCTCCTTCCTGAAAAGGAATTCTGGGAGTGGCTGGCATTGGACTCTGGAGAGCGGGGTCTTGGTGGCCAGAGCATCATAGGTGCCCAGGAACTTTCAGTTATTCATTCATTCATCCATCCATCCATCCATCCATCATCCACCCATCCATCCATCCATTCATCCATCATCCACCCATCCATCCATCCATTCATTCATCATCCATCCATCCATCATCCACCCATCCATCCATCCATTCATCCATCATCCATCCATCCATCCATCCATCCATCCATCCATCATCCACCCATCCATCCATCCATCCATCCATCCATCATCCACCCATCCATCCATCCATCCATCCATTCATCCATCATCCATCCATCCATCCATTCATCCATCCATCCATCATCCACCCATCCATCCATCCATTCATCCATCCACCCATCCATCCATCCATCCATCCATTCATCCATCATCCATCCATCCATCCATCCATCCATCCATCCATCATCCACCCATCCATCCATCCATTCATCCATCCATCCATCCATCCATCCATCCATCCATCCATCCATCCATCATCCACCCATCCATCATCCCTCCATCCCTCCACCTATCCATATATACATCCAGCATACCCTGCAGTAGGCCTGGCCAAGTGTGGGTGGGATGTCTGGCCCACCCAGAAGCAGTGATAGGGGTAGCCCATGGCATGGTAGGAGCTCAGAAGATACCTGGGGTCAAGACTGTAAAGGGTCCTTTGAGGCAGGAGGGGTGAGAAGTAGCTGGGGACGGCACCAGGAACATTGGATTTTGGAGTTTGTAGGATCAATAAAAATTCCTCCTCAAATTTGGAGAGTGCCACCTTTTTCTTTTGTCCACTAAGGATATTGAAAAATAACCAATGGAGATCTCCAGTTGCCATTTTTGTAGAAGAAAGGGCAACACAAAATGAAGAAGGACATTGTCACAGATTTAAGGGCAAACACACCCCCACAGACTAGGTGGCAGGTTTTGAATGCAAGAACCCAATATTAATGACATTTTTCAGGTGTCCCCAGGGATATTGTCTTTGTGATGGGAGCTGGCTGAGTTGGGGGTGGGGCTTGTCGACGTTGACAGGGCTGCACCCAGCTGTGCAGGAGCCTGACCTCTTCTGGGGCTCTGAGTCAGCACAGTCCTGGCGGAAAATCTGGTTTCGTGCACATGTGTCCCAGACATGGAAGCCATGCCCTCAGGCCTGCTTTTCCTCGCTTGGAATATCCCAGGGGAACAAAGAGAGACGAAAAAAACAGAAGCTCCTGTGCCCTCTGCGGGATCTCCCCTGTCTCCTAACAGCAAGAGGCCCCAGTCCCCAGTCTGCTGGGAAAGGCTCAGGAGCCAGCCAGCCAGCCAGAGGACATAGCTACTTGGTGCCTACCTTGTACCAGGGTATGGGTTAGGTGCTGGTTTCAAATCTCAGTTCTGCCCCAAATACAATGTGACGAGGGTAAGCTTCTTGAGCCTTGTACGTCTCCCTCTCCTCGTCCATGAAATGGGGACACTGCTGCCTACTTCCCTGTGTTGTGATGTGTGTGTGTGTGTGCATGTATGTACGTACACACATGCATACACACACAACCTACCACTTTGCCTAGTAGTAGGACCTTCATAAATGTTGAGTGAATGAACAAATGAACAAATGACCCAGAACATCCCGCTCTGCTCGAGAGGACTCCATGACTCTGTGTGTGTGTGTCTGTGTGTGTGTGTGTGTGTGTGTGTTTCTGTGCATGTGTGTGTAGGTCTGGGGGAGCCTTCCTCCCGTGCTTATAGCCAGAGGCCCTGTGTTCTGGTTCTTTCCTTTGGGAGCTTGACTGCAGGGCCACAATCAGCTTCACAGCCCTGGCTGATGTGAGTTTCTCTGTGTCCCCAGTCACTTCCATGGGCTCTTGGCTGGGAGAGGGATTAAGAGGGACTTACTGGTCTTGAAACAGAACTGACTTTTTAACGTTTTCTGAACAGCTTATTGAACACTAGTCACCAGCGTTGGGTTGGCGGGGTCATGGGAGAACAGCGCAAAAATAAACCGGTGTTTGCTGAGAGCTCTGGGCTGGCCAGGGAGAAAGGCCTTGCAAGGGAGGTGGTCTTGGAAAGGAGGGCGTGGCCAGAGGATCACCACACCCCCTGAACCTGGAGAACAGAAGCTGAACCCAGGTTTTAGACTTGGCTTTGAGCCCAGGCTCTGTTCCTTCTTTGCTGTGTGACCTTCGCAGGTCACCTTACCTCTCTGTCCTGGAGTTTCCTTGCCTACAGAATGGCGGATTAAATGAGACAAGACATATAAAAAAAAAAGCACATTGTTGGTGCTTAGTAAATAAAAATGCTGTCCTTGGGAGCCTTTGATTGGGGCACCCTTTCTGGCACCCACTGAATACCTATGGAAAGGATGAGGGTGTCCAGGGAGTGGGAAGCAGGGTCATATGTGTGTTTCCTGCTATGGAGCTGCTTTGTGGTCTTCGGCAAGTTCTTCACCTTCTTTTGGTCTCTCATTCATTCCCTCAGAAAAGTAATTCAGGCTGGTCCCGCCAACCCCGACTGTTCTACTCCATGTTTGAAATCAGGGCTGTGGGTGGCACCGCCAAAGGAGGGGGAGCTTCATGTTGAAATTAATTTCCTTTCCGCGGTTGGTGGCACCTGTGACAACTGTCTTCCTTCTACTGCCTCATGCATTCACATACGAGTAATTAATGAAATTGGGGGCAGAGGCAGGGAGGCAGGGTTTCCCCAGGAGGGGGCTCAGGCACAGCTCCGATGGCTTCGGAGGGCCCGGAGGGCTGCCCAGGAGTCCCCAAGCTCTGTCCCACCTGGCAAATGTTCCCGTGTGTGGACAATCGCAAATGAAGGCCTGACGTGTCATAGATGGGGAGTGGATTCCAGCTTCTCCCAGACCCTGGGGCCATGTCCCAGGGAGGGCATGGGGTCTCCTGTTGCTGGGTGTCTGTTGAGATGAGCACGGGTGTAGGAATCAGGTGGGCCTGGATTGGCAGGCAACGTACTCACCTTCTCTGAATCTTATTTGCCGTGCAGAACAATGGAGGCCGTAGGAGCAGCAGCCCCTTATGAAAGGGGGAGTCATCCTGAAATTGATATAACATTGAATGTCAACTGTAATTGGAAAAAAAAGAAAAGAATAAGGGAGTCGTATAGAAAGGCCGCTTTCATTTGCACATCCTTGCCCCAGAGAGTTCATCTGAAAGAGACGTGGCTGTAGATGGTCCTTGTCTTGATTCCCACCCCCTGCCCGCAGACATACCCTCAGCCATCATGCCATCTTGGTAAACTCCGTGACTGTCCGACTGTCCTCTCCTTGGCTGAAGTCATCCTGTCTCCCTTCTCTGTCTCACTCCCCACTGGCTCCACCTTCAGGGCACAACCATTGTCTCCCCACTTCACTGTTTCTTGTCACCTGGGTGACTGGTGCTCCACCCAGGTCTCCTTGCCTGCACCGTCTCCCTTAGAGTCTGCTCTCCTCACAGCAGCCAAGGGGATCTCTGGGAACCATTCCCCTGCTTAAATCCTTTTACTGGATGGTCCCACGTAGCCTGCTGGATCTGTGCTCATGCTCTTAGTGTGCCTACCTGGAGGGCTGGGGCACCTGTCTGATCTCAGTTTCTGCAAGTCAGCAGGCTAGCTTTTGTTTTCTCCCTCCCAGGCAGAAACACTGCCCTGCTGCTTCTGCAAGCCCCCTTCCCCACTGACCAAGCTCTCATGCTTCTTGATTTTATGTACACAGACCCTAACACGCTCTCTAACTCTTGAACTCTTGTTTATTCTTACAGAGTTGTGGCATCACTGCCTCCCAGAAGACTTCTCTGATTGCCCCCTTGTCCCAGTCCCGCAGTCTGGGCCAGGGCCTCTTCCCTGTGCCCACCCTGCCAAGTCCTCTCCCTCAGTGCTGTGATGTCCTCAGGGGACCAGACCCATGTATGATGCACCTTTATCTTTCCGCCTTCTGGAAGGCCTGATACCACAGGATGTTTGCTTGGGAAACATTAATTTAGGCAGTAAGTGCAAAGAACTCCTTGAAAAGTAAGTGCCTTCTGACCTAGACAGACTGCATTAGACTCCTCAGCCTGTGGTTTGATGTGGCTGTGTGACCTTAGAGAAGCCACCTGACCTCTCTGAGCTTAGAGGGCCATGAGTGTGACAAGATGACACCTATAACCCATTCCCTCTTCTTTCCCACTTGTTGGACAGTATCTGTCCCCAAAGACACTTGGGACATATAAATGGCCCTTCCTCTTTGCTCTGAGCAGAGCAAACCCAAAGAGGGCCGGGCCCAGTTGCCCCCAGTACCGTGCACAGAGGAGCCTTGCATAGAACCCCAAACAGGAGCAAAAATAGCCATGGGGCAACCTGAGATGCAGAAGCCACAGGAAGAAGCCACAGGCCTAGCGGATGTCAGCTGCTCGGAGGCCCTGCTGAGGTTCCTCAGATACGCCGAGCTATGCAGCCCTCACCCCTGCCCTCGCTGGCTCGTCCAACCACAACATCAGATAAGGCCTCGGAAAAAGTGCTGGCTTCCTCTCACTGGGGAGGGGTAATCTCAGTGCCATCTGTCGGGTACTCTCCATCCCCTGCTGCCTCTCTGGCTTCTCCTCCCCTCCTTGCTTGTTCTGCCCACCCGACCAATCTCCACCAGCACACTCCCACCACAGGGCCTTTGCACCGGCCGTTTCTTCCCCGCATACCTGCCTGGCACACTCCTTCACCTCCTTCTAGTCTCTGCTCAACTGTCACTTTCTTAATGAGATCGCCCTTGGCCACCCTGTTTTATATACCTTCCAATCCCAGCATTCTACTTCATCTCACCTGCTTGCCTTTTGCTTCTTTCCACAGTTCGTAAGAACCTTCTACCATACTGTGTAAGTGACTTACCGTGCTTATTGTTTGTTTTCTGTCTCCAACGCAAGAAGGAAGCTCCAGGGATCTTTGGTCACTGCAGTATCCTAGGGGCCTGGAATAGCACCAAATGGTTGCTCAATAAATTTTCCTTCAGGACCTGGATGCGTGAGGGAGGGGATAAGAGCCAGCCCAGCCAGCAGAAGAGGGTCAGGCTGGATTTGTTTGGATTCTTGTTTCTTGGGCACGTACACACACGAGCACATGCACACATACATGCTTTCAGCCACATTTGGAGCCTCTAGGTGTTGGGGACAGGGCTAGCCCTGGGCAGATGCTCATCCCGTGTTTGTAGGAAGGAAGCGGCAACGATAGCAATGCCGGTGTACAGGAGACCTGTGTTCCAGGCCAAGGGCCTTGGTACATGCCAGGAGTGGGTCAGCTGGCAGGAGGGTAGCAGTCCAGTGGGAGGTGGGAAGGGATGGGGCTGGAGAAGTCAGCAGAAACCAGATCAAATAGGACCTGGGGACCAAAGGGAAGAAGAGTGGGGCCTTCATCCTGAGGACAGTGGGATCTTTGAAGGGTTTTGAGCAAGGGAGTGGCTCCTACTGTGTTTCCCTGAACATGAGACCTAGCCGGACAATCAGCTCTAATGTGTCTTTTGGAGCAAACATTAATATAAGATATGGTATTATATTATATTATATTATATTTATATTATATTGTATTATATATATTATATTATATTATATTATATTATATTATATTATATTATATTATATCATATCATATCATATCATATCATATCATATCATATCATATCATATTATACCTGATCTTATATTATAGTAAAATAAGACTGGGTCTTATATTAATATTTACTCCAAAAGATACATTAGAGCTGATTGTCCAGCTAGGTCTTATTTTCAGGGAAACAGGGTAGATGATTTAGGACAGGCTTCTCCTGGTTTGTGATTAGGTGCAAAAAAACCCAGTCTGTGTTCTTCCACCTTCTAACAGTCAACTGTATGCCAGAAGCCCCTTGGCCATACTTTTCACAAGGTTTCTTGTGAACCCATTATATAGATGAGAAAACTGAGACTCACAGAATGGAATCTCACAGAATCCATCCTCCATATGGCAGCCTGAGTCATCTTTTAAAAGATAAATCCGAGCATATGATTTCTCTGTAAAGACTGTCCAAGGGCTTCCCGTTTGGGATAAAGTCCAAGTCCCTAGCATGGCCCCAGGACCCCACGTGCTTTGCCCCTGCTGACCTCTGATCTCCGTCTTCTCCTGCCCCTCAGCTTCCTGCGCTCCAGCCACATTATTCCTCCCCCAAGTGAGAGCTTCTGATCACTGACCCCAGGGACTTTGCACACAGATCCCTCTGTCCATAGAGCTCCCACCACGACTTTACTGCGTGGCAGGCTCCTTCTCCTCTAGAGAGAGGCTTTGTCAAGTATGTTTCTCTTTACCTTCTATCTCTGCATTCTCTAGGTTTGCTTCACAGCACTTGTCAGAACTGTAGCCACTTTTGTATGCTTGCTTGCTTGTCGCCTGCCTCCCCCAGTGAACTCTGAGACCTGCGGGGGCTGGGACCGTGTCTGTGGATGATGCTCTAGGATGGCCAGCTGCTCCTGGACCTGTCTGAGGAGATGAGCTCCCGAGGAGATTCCTGTTACAACTGGTCTCGGCCCCATCTCAGTGCTGCCCACATTCCCCATAATGTGAAACATCCTTCCTGGCATTTCAGAAGTCTGAAGGATCCACAAGTGCATGTGGAAAGATGTCACACCTGGGTTCAAATCCCAGCTCAGCCACCTAATAACTGTGAGACCTTGGGCCTTTTCCTTTACTTTCTGAGTCTCAGTTTCCTCATCTGTAAAATGGACATACAGAGGGACGGTCTTCCAACAAGGGTCTAATCTATGTGTGTCCAGTGCTTGATTCAGCTCTAAATTCCCTTAGCTGAAATCCAATAAATTCTTGATTCTGAAAACCCATGGGTTCTGTCTAAGGGGCTGTGGACCTATGTGTGCGCTGCTGTTGAAGACCCTCGTGGGGCACGGGAGCAGAGCCAGAAACCTCTTGTTTCCTCTTGGTTTCCTGGCATCCAGTGTCTTCTTAGTCACCTGGGGTTAAGTTGGGTTTTGTTGGTTCAGGGCAGAGGTTAAAGCTTGGGCAGAGTGAGCCCAGGTGCGTAAGCATTTCTGATTTGATTTAAAAGGCAAACATTTTTTCTTATGAATCATCAGAAAAAGAAATCAGGAGGAAGTGTGTGACCAAGGAGAGGAAATTAGGGTTTGTGAACTGTGTGAGTCACCCCTTTTCTGACTCCCAGGGGATCCCTTGCTCTTGGCAGTTTTCATTCACTTCTGAGACTCTCAGTTCTGTATTTTGGAAAACACACTGGGGTCTGCTGTGGTTTTATTCTGGCTCCAACCCTGCTTCCCTTCCACCATCAATATAAAGTTCTCTTTTTGAATCACTGCCACACTGTTTTAATTCTTATCGCTTTATTGAATGTTTCTTCCCTCCCCAGGCTCTGGGATCCTCACAGCAGCTTTTGCCTGGCTTCCTAGACAGGCTCAAGTCTTACCTTCCCCAACCCATTCTCCATCCTGAAGCCAGAGGCCAGTTTCTAAAATACAGCTCACTTTCCAGGCTTCAGTCTCAACGCCCTGCCGTAGCCCTGGGCCCCATCGGGGTAAGGTCCTGTTTGCCTTTGTATCTCAGTTCTCACCGCCCCCCTCCTCCATGAATGGGCTCTCCTTTCCAGCTCTCGACCTCGGCAAATGCTAGTGCCACTGCTCTCTCCTTTCCATCCGGTACCGTCTTCCCTCACCTGGCTAATTCTGCTCAGCCTGCAGGTAAATTCTCAGAATCCACCTCCTCTGAGAAGTCTGTAGGCTCCCATGTACTCTGGTTTACCTACATTTTAACTCCTAGTGCTGTTCCCCTCACTATACCATCGCTTCAGAAGGACAAAAACTGTCCTGTCTGTTCCATCTCTGGTACCCTCCCCAGCACTCGGAACAGAAGGCTGTTTTAAGTAAGACTCAGTGGACTTGAGACAAATGGGCAGTGTTGTGAAGGGGTGACACCTGAGGCAGCAGGCAGGGGTCTTGAGTCCTATCCTGCTTCTGGCAGGCTGTCTGCCCAAGGGTGGCCACCATGTTGCTTTCCGGTGGGCTGGAGACTGTTTTCCATAACAGCAATGGTGGGAAACATCCCAGTTTCATTCCAGTATGTGTGTTTCATATACATTGCTCCCTTTGTCAAACGAATCAAGTGTACATTTTTTTTTCTATGTATTTGTTTCTTGGCAGATTGCCTCCTGTGTGACTTTCCTGTTTGTGTCCTGTGTCTTTTTGTCTTTCAACATCTTGCTGTCTCTTTAATTTGACTGAGCCATTTCTACACTGTATATATTAACTGTCTCATAGTTGGTGCTGATATTTTCCTAGTCTGATGTCCTTTTCATTTTGGTTTTATTATGCTTCCTTCTACAGGAGATATTAATGCGTATATATTTGAATCTGTCAATCTCCCTGCCTCCGTGATTGCTTCAAGGGCTGAGGAAGTTATCCTACTGCTGCACATCTGATAAACATTCTGTTCTGTTTTCTGATATTTCCCTATAACGCGACTTTTTATACTTAACTCTTTCATCTGTTTCGAGTACATTTTGGTGGGTGACTTGCAGTGGGTTTCTAGTTCAGCGTTCCTCAACAGGAACAGGATAAGCCTGTTATCCCCGATCTGTTTATTAAATAATTGGTCTTCGGTTCTTTGTTTCCAAAAAGAGAGGCAAAATAGAGTAGTTGAATGAGCCTGAGCTTGCAGAGTTAAGATTCTGGCTTTGCCACTTTCTAGCTACGCGAGGGCATGCTGCTTGGCACGCTGCTTAAACTGAGCTTTTCTCCACTGTTAAATGGGATCATATAATATCTTCCTCCTAGGCTTGTTGCAAAGACAGAGTGAACTATCGTATGTGAAGCATGTCACGTGGTACTGGGCATATAGTAGGTTCATCTTCCCTGTCGTATGTTTCCGTACGTAGCTGGGTCTAATTCTGCACTTTCTCTTCTGTTTCATTGATTTCAAGTTCTCCTCCGACATCACTACCACCCTGCTTTAATTATTTAATTGTTGCTTCACAGAATGATATTTACTCCCTGGCCAAAGTAGGCACCCCTCCAGGACTCTTCTTTTAGAAATATTGTTTCAGACTCTCACAGGTGTTGTATTGAATGTTTATTCCCCCAATCCACGCTGCGTTACAGCCTACCTCAGTGACTTGGACACCCTCCCCCGCACCCCCCCCCCCCAGTTTTCTCACCCTCCCAGCCTCCTAGCCTTTGCTACTCTCAAGGTCCCTACCTGATAAGTGTGTATCAGCCGCTCTCACCTGCCCTGTCTCCACCTAGCGCCTTGTCACAGCTGGCTGTCATCATTGCTGAAGACTATGCGTTCTGTGGATCCCAAGCTGCCCTAGGGATGCGTTCTGTGTTCCTGGTCCCGTCAGATCCGGGCACATGGCTGGGTACATCATGGGTAGTTGGATCAGGGCTTGGCAAAGGTGGCGATGCTCCCCAGGTCCTCGGTTGCTGTGGTAACCAGGCTAGCTCTGGCTTCTTCTGGAGTCATAGACTCAGGGGACCTGGTAACATGGTGGCCGTAACCTCCCACACGCTGTTGCCAGTAACTGTGGGCCATCTGTCAGCTCTGGCCTCAGTTTCCCCAATGGGGTCATGGGAAGTTCTCTGAGGCCCCATGATTTATCTTACACGGGGTTGCTCGATAATAAGGATGAATTAAAAGAACTTCCTGGCACATGCTGGGCCTTGGAGCATGGTTTGCGTTCTGTGGGGGCAGAGCCCCAGAGAGCAGTTTCCAGGCTCTCGGCCTCACGTGGAAAGGTGCTGGCTCGGGTAGTAGATGGCCGTCAGCTGTGGCTAGTTGGCCATCAGCTGTAACCAGTTAGCCATTGGCCACTGATGTAATGGCCATGGCTGAGCTAGCAAGCGCGGATTGCAGCTAGCAAGTGGGGTCGGTTGGTAGAGAAGCAGACGGCAGGTTGTGGATCCTTTGGCTCCGGCTTCCTGTGTCTCCAACCCAGCCACCAGCGAGACGATAGTGGTATGACTCCCCTATCTATGTTTCCGTGGGTTTTCCTTTTTGACCTCACCATATCCTGCGTTCTAGTGCGGGGAGCAGGAACTGAGACCCTGCATGACATGCTCTCTTTGTTTTCTTAGAAGAAAAGATCTATTAGGACAGAGCACATCCAGCCCCTGTCCCCACTGCTCTCCCGGCTCCTGTGCTGCAGGGTCCCCAGGGAAAGCCTAGACTTGAGGCAGTGGGGTTCGATAGTCAATAATAGAGGGGTGGCCTAGAAAGGCTTGGGTGAAAGGGGGACTCAGTCTCTCTAGGGCACCTGCCCGCACACTGCCAGGTGGCACGCACAGCCCTACCAGTTCTATTCCCATCGTACAGGAGAGGAGTCTGGGCATCAGAAACGTGAGACCCCTGCCACAGCCACATAGCAGCTATGTGCAGAGCCCGGGCATAAACCCAGGTCTGCGAGCTTCCCGAGCCGCGCTGCCCTGTGTTCGCTCAGCTTCCAAGTCCAAAGGCTTAAAAACATAGCCTCAGTGTTTATAAATATCATTTCCTGTGTTATCTGGTATCAACAGAATGAAGCGAATGTGGTACTTTGTCTGTGTTAGGCTTTGGGGTTAGATGCAAAAGTGCCAAGTTCAGATGACCTAGAAAAAAAACCTTTCTAGGTCAAATTACACTTTCAAAAGAATTCTTTTCTTCTTTTTTTAACCGCCCCACGATTGAACACTGTCGTTGACATATTTCCTTCCCTCCCAACAATACAAGTCCTTTGTGGCATGATTGGGGCTTGTTTTGTAGCACTGGGGAGAAAAGATCTTCCAGATTGTCGGCTGCTGATTGTCCCAGCCACACTTGCCCCCACCCCTCCCCATGCCACAGTCCCACCCAACCTAGCTCATATGGCTGTTAGTTAATTGTCTTTGGCAAGCATACGTTTTGGGACTTGTTCCCAACTGCTCAAATGATAGATAATTGTCAAGGACAAATACTGGCTGCACTGGGCGACCCAAGGCTCTGGACCGCTGACCGCAGCCCAGTCTCTGGGGAGGAGGCTGGGAGTGGACAGCTCTGAACCTTTGTTAAGCTGCAGGGTGGGACCTCGGAACTGGCATAGCCTCGTCCTTAGAGCCTGGGCTCTGGAGTTCGACTTCTTGGGTTTGAATCCTGACTCCACCACTTACCAACTGTGTGGCCTTGGGCAAACCACTTAACCTCACTTGTCGTCAGTTTCCTCATCTGTAAAATGGGAGCCTTAGGAGTGTAATTTACCTCATAGGGTTGTTGTGAGGATTACATGAGTTAAAATTTGTCAATCAATGGAAAGAGTACCTGGCTTCTGGTAAGCACCACGTAAATGTTACCCAAATTAGAGTAAGTGATCATAGCTGGAGGGGGCGCTATCATAAGTCACCCAGATCTCTTCCTGATGGAGATGCTCATTCTGCCAGCTGTTGAGAATGTTGGCTTCTGCTGTCTCACAGCCGAGTCTCTCTCTGGGTATTGGGTATTGCCTTCGGAGGGGCCCAGAGTTATCAGTCACCCTCCCCTGGGGCAGCCTGGATCCAATCAATGACTGCCCGCTTGGAAAGGCTGCCTCAATTTGGTGTATCTCTGCAGAGCCATCCCAGCTCCAGACTCAGGACAGGCTGAGGCTTCTCATGTGACCGCATCCCAGATCAGCTTGTCTCTCGCCCAGTCCTGCTTCCTTCCTATCCTATAGGGCTCCCCAATGCCCTTTCCCACCTCACTCTCAGAGTCTGTTTTCTGGAATCCTGCCCTAAAACCACAGGTAACCATCAGATGCTGAATGGATCTTGATATCCATTTAAAAACACACGTTTATTTTATTTGTTGTCTTTCCAGAAGCTCTTTGAGGGGTGGCTTTGGGGTTCTGCACCCTCCCGTCCTCCTGTCTCTGGCAGTGTGCCACTGGCTCTCGAAAGACATGCCTTGGCGAGCTCCCTCTGCTCTGGAGGGTCCTGGCTGGATGTTTGAAAGTGGATCACGGCTTCAGGACCACTGCTCAGATGGGAAGAAGGTCTAGCTCCCACACAAACCACAAAACTTAAAACTGGCCGAGCTGCCGAGGGGCCCAGAGAACCTCACCCATTCAACCAGTCTATGTACAGATGAGGAAACCGAGGCCCAGAGAGGAAAGGTTTGTTCAAGGCCACACAGTGAGCGCGTGCCCCTCTTCTCAATCCTGGGAGGAGATGGTTCTTTAGGGAATTAGTGGGACAGGCTGGTCTTAGTAGAAATGGACGTGTGACAGCCGGTTGTGGTGTTATGGTCCAATCAATGCTTTTGCAGCTGCTCCCAAGCAGAGGGCAGCCAGTCTGGGCAGGGAGTGGGTACCAGCAATGGCTTCCCAGAGGGGGCCAGCGTGGGAGTGAATGGGAGTGAACTGCAAGGAAAGGAGGGAGGAGGGAGGTTTAGGTGGCGAGTACAGAGGCCTAGACGTGTGGGAGCTCGAGACATCTCAGAAAGGCAGAACCAGGGAGGAGGGTGAGAGGGATGGCAGGCAAGCCTGGATGGTCAGGTTGGCAGGGGGCAGGTTCCCAAGTGCTTCGAATGCTACAGTAAAGAACTTGGACTTCTCCCCAGTGGAGGAGATGGGGCTTGAAGGAGAGTGACCTGGGCAGAACCAGACAGGGCCCTTCTCTCTCGTGATCCCCACTGGCCCCTCACTGCCTGATTAAGTCAGCTCAATAATAATAAATGAACGAGTGAATGAGGGAATGGAGGATTGGGCTTGAGGAATATGGCTCCAGCTGCAGTGTAGGGGGTTGGTGGGAGCAAGAACGTTCCCTAAGGCTTTGAAGACGCCAGCTCCTGGTGGGGGCGCGTTGATCATTCAGAGCTGGGAGAATGGCTCCCTATCTTTTATCCTCCCCACCCCAGAGAGGCACCAGCTTAGGTGAGACTCAGCACAGTGGGGGTGCCCAGGTGGGACCTGCTGAGAACACACGTTGGCATCTCCTGCAGCAGAAGCTGGGGTGGGGGGAAGGTCATCAAAGTCATGTGCCACATGCGACGGGGTCCTGGCCCTGCCCTTGGACGGCTTCATCTGACCACACCCTGACCCACGTCCCAGGCCCCAGCCCCCTCCAGCCACAGGCAGCGTCTGCAGTCCCCTTGGAACCATTCCCCCTCAGAGCGGCCAAATGAAAATGTTTGTTGAAAACAACATGTGCATAATTAAAGCTTAATGAGCGCTTGTCTGTTTGGAATGTGCAATTAGATTTATAATCGGGGATGGGAGCGAGCTCCAAATGGCTTTAAATGGAACTGAGAGAGAGGGTAATTTTTGCCATAAATCTGCAGTAATGTGGATGGTGTGTGAGCTACCACCAGTGGTAGAAACACAGGCCTGCCAGGCAGCCAGGCTATGCCCACTGGGATACCCTGCCCACTAGGCCCTCTTGGGAGCTTCAGCTGGATAATGCCCTGTGGTGGGACTCACCAATGGTCTTTGAGGTGTATCTTCTCTGCGTTGGAGCTGGAGCTCCTATCTGCAGTCTGAGCTGTGGGGAGATGAGGGCTTGGTGCCAAGTCCAACTACCCTGGTCCCCAGAGGAACTTGGCCAGGCAAGGAAGCCTGTACCATCACCGTGTCACCCCTGGGCTAGGATGTGGCTCCACGTTTTATTCTCTGCTGTATCCCACCACCTAGACCTCAATGAACATTTGTCGAATGGGTGAGTGCCTCTGTGCCGTCCTCTTGCCTAAAATATGTCACTGGCCCTCTGTGGACCTCAGTGCCCCATATCTGTCAGGAGAATTGGATTCAGCTCTCGCTGATATGGGCTCTTCCATCTCCAAGGTTTTGGGTCTGGAGCAGAGGGTGCCTGGGATAGCATCTCGATTAGCACTGTCCGGGAGAAATATGCAAATTACATAAGTAATTGTAAATTCTCTAGTAGCCACATAAAAAAATGTGAAAAAGAAACAGGTGAAATTAATTCTGATAATGTATTTTAGTTAACCCTGTGTATCCAAAATCTTACATAATCAACAGAAATATGTTGATGAGGCATCTTACATTTTTGTTGTTGTTGTTGTAGTAAGGGCTTTGAGACCGATGTATATTTTTCACTTAAACGCATCTTGACTTGGACTAGCCACGTTCTCAAAGCTCAGTAGCCACGTGTGTCTGGTGGCCACCATACCGGACTGCACAGGTCTAGAGGGAGCGTGGTGGGAGCCAGGTGGGAGGGCTCTGTGTCCTTATCTGTAAACTGGGACGATGATTCCCATGTCCTGTCCCGCAGGAGCCAGGTGCCTGGTGGCACTCCACTACCTGGGCTGTCGAGATCGCTGGCTTTTTACATTTCCTGTCGATATTTTTATGGACTAAGGCACCACCCAAGCCGACTCGTCTCAGCAATGGAGGAAAGGGTCCTGCAGTGGCCACAACACTGGGCTTACTTACAAGGCACACCCCCAACCCCTCTGGCAGACTAGGGTCAAGGCCTTGTACCCATTACCAGTAGAGAAGTCCCCAGGCCCAGAGTCATGAGGTCACCAGCTTGCAAATGGTGAGGGTAGGAAGCCAATGGAGCTTGGGGGATGGGGCAGCTCAGGCATGTCCTGGCTGTGTGGCCTTGGGCAAATCCCCTAACCTCTCTGGGCCTCAGTCATCACACTGGATTCTATCTCTCAGCGGGCAGAATAAGAGTGTGTGTTATGTCTGGCACAGCAACAGCACCAATAAGGAGACAGACTTTTTTGGGAAAGAAATGGATATTTCAGGAAGAAGGCATGAAAGTCATTATGGGAAAAATCAGCGCTCAATTGGACTCTCTTATGAAGACTTTACGAATTTTATTTCAAGCATAGACGGCGGCTAGAGGCATCGGGGTCTTTTCCACACTTAGGACCTCAAAGGTTTTCATGAAGCCCCACTCAGTTTCTTTAGCTACAGAAGAGAGGTAATTATAGCACCCTCCTAGTGTTTTCTCTGTACCAGGCAATGTCCTAAGCACTTTCTGTTTATTCATTTATTTCATCTAAATGATAGTCATACTTATTTTCCAGATGAGGAAACTGAGACAGTAACTTAGTTAAAAAGTCATAGAGCTTGAAAAGCAAGCCTAAGATTTGAACCTAGGAAGCCTGGCACCAGGGCCCATGTTTATAACCACTGTGCTCTCTTCCTTCTCTGGATGGGGGTGGGCCTGGAGTTAAGCACACAGGCCCTGGTCAGAGTTTGAGCCTGGGGTCCCATCCTTGTCCCATTCCATCCATCTGTGCGACGCCTCTCTGCTCCCTCCCCCAACATCTCCTGACCCTGATGTGTATCTCTCTGTGAGACTGCCACCTAAAACCGCACTCTCGGCAGGGCCCAGGGTGCAGCTGCCACATTTGCTGCCTCTATCTTTTAAGCCGTGTTTCATCTGTGCAGAACGAGTGTTCCCGTGACCTGACGTGGGGGCAGGCAGGAGCAGTATGTGTGGCTTTGATTGTTTCCTCTTTAGATCTCCATGAGGCTCGTCTCTTGGTGTCTGTGACAGACTCGGGTGAAGACAGTGCACCCTTGGTCTTTGATCTGGGTCTCTGTGCAAAGGGGAGGGACAGCACCTTCTACCGAACTGTTGCTGTGGTACCAGGAGTCAAGGTCAAGTTTAGAACTGACAAGGCGGCGTTTGGCCTCTCCTTGCTCATCTCTACAATGGGGATGATCATACAGCCTTGGAATTTGGGGGAGGGTTCCAACGAGACAACCAGGCACAGCTCTGGGATGAGGTCTGGTATACAGTAGGTGCTCACTGGCCTGTGGTCACAGCAGCCTTGGATGTCATGTTCCCTGCTCTTTCCCTGGCCAGCTCCTGGGTGTCCTACATCATGGAGCTTCCAACTTACCTTTGGCAGGATTTCTCTCTTGAAAAACCCTCCTGCCTGCTTCCACTCCCCTGAGATAACCCTGTCCTGGTCACATTTGTTAAAGCGGAGGCTATCATTTGCTCTCGGAAACAAGACATTGAATTCATCGCTATACTTTGCAAAGTTCATCTCTCCAAATCAAATACGAGCTGATCTTTGTAGGGTTTTGGGGAGCACCAAGTCTTGGGATGGGGGTACTTTCAACAGCAGGAGGTTCTGGAGCTGGCTGAACCCTGGCCGAGGACATGTGGCTATTGGAGTAAGGTCGTTACTGGTCACTTGATTTTCAGAGGCTGGGTGAACACAACGCTGTCACTGACCAGTTGGGACCAGCTTCAAACAAGTTTGGAGGTTACTTATTCCTGTCTTGGGACTATGGCCGAAACACTGGCCTGTCTTCCTTCCTCAGACTTGGAGAACAGGAATGTTTTATTCTCCCAAGCTTCCCCAAAGGACCGACGGCTCCTTGAGGGCCGGGGCTGGTGTCACTACAGAATTGGCCCACAGTCAGCATCACTAGTCTCGGTCAGCAAACAATGACTGCTGCCCCAAGGGACCGCAACCTCACAGTCCCCTTGCTTTTACCTCTTGCCGGTGCCTTGTGACAAGCCTTATTTCTTGTAAGTCTCCAGTGGGGGAGAGCACGTTACTTAGTACATTGCAGGTACTCAGTACACGACACAACAAGGGCATCAACTGATTTCATATTGCTTCAGATCTTAGACCCAGGACTGGGAGTGGGAATGAATGAGGGGAAGACAAGGGAGGGGCGGGGTTAAAGGGAAAGGGTTGACCTTGAACAGGAGGGAGACTAAAGGACTGACCTATAAAGACTAAAGGAAAGGAGGTCAGGATGGGTGTGATGTAAATAACGTGGAGAAAAGGAGGGAGTGGGGTGGGGGATAGCTGACGGCTTCTGATGTAGGAGACATTGTCCTCTGCTAGACTGAAGGGGATGGTAGCTGGCGAGGGGATTAGAGTTCCCATCTAAGAATAAATAGATAACATTTATGAAGCACCTGTCAAAAATCCTTGCCATCATTAAGCCTTATGTTACATATATTAACTCACGAGTCAGAAATTCATAACTTGCATCATCATTACCATTTTACAGGTGCAGAAACTAAGGCAGAGAGAGGTTAAAGCCAAGGTCATACACTGCTAGTCAGTGGTGGAACCAGTACTCCGATTCAGAAATCCATGCTGTGGCCCGGTATGTCACACGACACGTGGAAGTTTCACTAAGTCCAAAGCCAACTTGGGATGGAGGTTTTGAAGGTTGGGCTTAGAGAAGGAAGCAAGACTGTTCAGGTTGGAGTGCAGAGCTAGAAGAAACAAGAGTCCTGAAAGGAATTGCCTTTCAGTGGGAAGGAGGGAAGAGAAAGGTGCTCCAGACTGATGATGAAGAGTGTGTGCAAAGGCAAGAGCTCTGGGACACTTGGGACGCTGTGGGAGCTGAGGCTCAGGGCCGGTTGTCACAGAGCCTCTGGATGCCAGGGTTCAAGATGTGGAGCCACTGTTGGATTTCCATCTGAGCAGTGGAGGGGTTGCCAAAAGGCCGCTAGCGACAGCCAAGGTGGAAGATGGATTGGGTGGGGGGCGCCGAGCAGAAAGCTTCTGCAGGTGATTGGATCAGAGGGATGTAGGAGAGAACGGGACTAGAGTCTCCCTGGAAGTACTGACTGTGGGACTGGGGGGAAGGTGACACCCTCTCTCATGAGGGCAGAGCACTGGAGAATGAGCAGGTCCATAGATGTGTCGTGATTTCAGAGCTGGGTGTGTTGTATTTGAGGTGCTCGTAGACCAAATGGGGGAGATGTCGAGGGGGAAACTGAACGTTGGAATCTGGAGATAACTCAGCTGAAGATGAGCATTTGTGAGTGAGTGACATGTTGCAACCCTGAGAAGCCATGACATTGTCCAGGACAGGCATGAATAGAGTGAGAAGGAAATACCAGATCCACTTATCCACCCACCTATCCATTCCACCCACTCATTCAATGCAATCCATGCACTCAGGCCCCCCACCCACCCAGGGTTCTAGCCATGCACCCCACACGCCATCCCAACCGTGTATTTGTTTATCTCACTCTCCATCCCCGTCATCTCCCCATCCACCTATCTCTTCACACTCACCCAGCCATCCCATCTAGTCCACCCATCCACTCATCCCTCTCATCCCAACCATCCAACCCACACATCCTAACCACCCATCTGCTCATCCATCCATCCATCCATTCCACCCACCCATCCCACCTTCTGATTCCATCTGTTCAGCCATGTTGTCATTTGTTTATTCATCTACTGGCCCATCTATCTTATTCGAGCCTTAAACCACTCATCTTCCCCTCTCACCCATCTACTCATCCATCCATCCATCCATCCATCCATCCATCCCTCCCTCCCTCCATTCCACCTATACACATACCCACCATCCATTCACTCATCTAACCCATTCCAACTCTTTCCTGCTCTATTCACTTTGGTAACCACCAGCCACATGTGACTTTTGAGCACTTGAAATGTGGCTCGTCTAAACTGAGGTAAAAATACACGTGGCTGCTTATCTGCTAAGTTTCCTTAAAGATAAAGATTTCTCAGACAGTCGCCCTCCAAAATAATGCAAACCAACTCATTCATGATTTTCTGTTAATTACATCTTGAAATCATAATATTGTGAATATAACCAGTTAAATAAAACGTGTCATTAAAAATGAATAGTACCTGTTTACATTTAGTTTTTCAAACTATGCCTACTAGAAAATTTAAAATTACATATATGGCTTGCATTGTATTTCTATTTGACAGTGCTGGTTTATATCATCCATCATCCACATAACCATCTATCCATCCATTCATCTCATCCTTTACTCCCCTTCTTCCATCTGTTCATTTGCCCGCTTATCGTATTTGTCTATCCCGCAGATATTTAATTTACACCTGTTATGAGTAAGTGACTCGGTGGATCATAAGAATGCGGAAACTGAGGCTTTGAGTTAAGGAGCTCGCCCGAGGTGACACAGGTGGAGCCAGCATGATCTGTGTCTCTGAGATCAGGGCTCCTCAGCTTTCACCTTGGCTGCCTGTTTGCTAAGTTTCATTAAAGTTAAAAAAGGGATGGGGGGGGCCCAGGAGCCCCTCTTGCCGAGGGGACCACACAGTAGCAGGAGAGACAGCCCCTTTGGAAGCTTCTGTGAACCAAGTCCCTGGTGGCCGTCATGAAAGGGTTATCCCCACACGTTTGATTTTTTGCAGAAATGTGGGTTCTTTCAGATTCCAAAACTCATTTCCATGACAAAACTCTTGGGAAGAGAAGATGAAGGCCTGCCTTTTGCAGAACAATCTTCCAGCTGTAATGAGGACTGAAGATGGTGATGGGAAAAGGAATTATAATTAGAATATGAAATGGGGAAAATTAATCTATTCCAGTCGGTGGTAAGAGGATGTTCTGCCAGTTCATGGAAATTCTCAGGCCCTTGTTTCCCCTCTACATTTTTCTGTTTTTCACATTTTAAAGCATACGGAAGGTGGCATGGTGTGAAAAAAGATTTTTGACGGGGGGATTGATAAATTGTAAGCTATGCACAGAAGTCAAGTTCATGTGTATCTTTGCTGGGTATGTCTCTACATGCTCGTGCCACATATGTTCGTGTGTGCATTTGTGTGCGTAATATTTACACAGTTGCAGATGGTATTTTATACACGTCTGGGCCTCCCCTCCTTCTCGTGTGTGCCTGCTGTGGATGTTGTGCCCCGGTCCCATAAAGGGTCGATGGTATGTGCACACTCACGCTCGTGCTGGGAACACATTTGTTTGTGCTGGTCTGTGTTACCCGTGGCTGTGATGCGCGTGTGGCTAAGTGCTGTCTCAAACGCTGTGTTGTGTGTGACGTTGACCCCCACTGGTTTGTGGTGCATGTGTTGTCACCAGGCTTGGGCACGGTGCGTACACTGGACGCCTTCGTGGTCACATACACACTCAGCACTCGCTGTGCGGTGGGCGTAGGGGTGAGTGTTTTCCATCCTGTGTGTGCACACAGAGGAGCTGACCCTGCTGTGTCTGAGCACAGAGGCCGGCTCAGTGACTTCTCCCCTTAGCCGGTAGGTTCTTTCCTCTAGAAAGGGCCCCCCAAGAGGAGGGCTGTGGGGGAAACCCCAGGCCTTAATGTCCTGGAAGCCAAGCCAGGGGGAGTCTGGAGCCCTCAGGGTCCCCTCCCTCCCTCTGTTCCCCCTGCAAGGTCTCACGTGGTAGAAGCCTGGGCAGAGGTGGGTCTCTGTTCACAGTTTCTCAGTAGCCAGGTCCCGTGCCCAGTGTGCTCCCAGGGGCTGTGCCAGGCCCCCAGGGGTAACCAAATGGAGGCTGACCCAGGCCCTGCCTTCAGAAGTGCCACCAACTTCTCAGGTCTTCCTTGGAAGCAGGAAGCAAGCTTTCCACTGGCTTGTGTCCGCTCTTTCTTGTTGGAATAAACGAGTGAATGAAGAAGCCCACTGGAGGCAGGCTCTGGTGATTTCAAGGGGACCCGTTGCCCGACCCGCCTCCTACCCCTAGCGCGCACACACACACACCATGAGCCAGGGTCTCCTTTCTCCCGTCCCAGTGCCGCTCCCCACTGCGCACTGTGGGGAAGCCTTCCCCCCTGCACCCCTAACACATCCTCATCAAACCCCTATGATGTGGCAGGGCCGCGCTCATTGTGGGTTGTACAGAGTGCGGTGCAGCAAAGCCTGATCCAGCTATCAAGGAGCTGACAGCCAGGTGGGAGGCACCAACCCGAAGAAGCAAACAGACTGTTCTTTAACAAACTGTCCCGCTCTTCCTTTACTGTGCCATGTTGGACACCGGCCTATCCTCTCAACCGGTGGCCTTGGTTTTCAAAAGGGAATAACACCTGTTTCTTTGGGTGGTTGTAAGGATTAAATGAGATCTTTTATGGAAAGCGTTTTGTTCAGCGCCAGGTGTAGTCATTCATTTCCCACGTATTTGTTGAGTGCCTCTCTGTGCATTGGGGGAGACAGCAGACAGGTCCCCTCCTTCCGCAGTGGTTCCATTCTAGCCAGCATTTAATAAATGGGCTATGACACAGGCCTTTTGGGGGATATCTTGCCCTCTCTTCCTTTGATACATATTCCTATATTTTTAACCTGTGCCATACTGTTTGATTACTATTGCTTTATCACATAAATGTTTCAAATACTTGGTTAAAACTAGCCCCCCTCCCATGTCCAATTGTTCTTTCCTTTAGAACATACTTATAAATTATGTGTGATTTTTTAAAAAAAGTTTTACTTGTATCAAAGTAATACATGGCTGCGGTGACACATCCACTAGTACCCAGGAACTTTTGTTGAAAGCTCCCCACCCTGCCTGATTCGTAGTCCCTTTCCTGATGCCAGGCTGTGCCAGGTGCTGAGAGATTTGGAGATGACTACAACACTGTCCCAGCCTTCATGTTGCTCTCACACAGGGGCAAAAGACAGATATGGAGACAATCTGTGTTGTAAGAGGGACAGCCAGCGGAGGTACCAGCATGGCAGGCCTCCTGGAGGAGGTAGTCTCTGAAAAGGACCTTGAAGCATGAGTTCTGGATGCCGTGTGGTGGTTAGAGCCCTGCATTTGGCGTCAGTGCCCAGATCCTAGGCATGGCATGGCAGGTTTTTTGTTTTTTTTTGTTTGTTTTGCTAATCCAGCAGTCACTGAAGGATTCTGTCCATCCCTGTGCTGGAAAGGCACTTGGGTGTAACCACCAATTCTACTTCTACGTTGGGAAGACAGGTCTGGTAAAAGACAATGTGAATGGTGGAATGATGGTTCCATCCATCCATCCATCCATCATCCATCCATCATCCATCCATCATCGATCCATCCATCATCCATCAATTATCCATCCATCCATCATCCATCCATCATCCATCAATTATCCATCCATCCATCATCCATCCAGCCAGCCATCCATCCATCATCCATCCATCCATCATCCATCTGTCATCCATCCATCATCCATCTATCATCCATCCATCTATCATCTATCCATCTATCCACCCATCTATCATCTATCCATCCATCCATCCACAAGCATTTATTGAGTGTCTAATCTGTGCGAGGCCCTATGCTAGGTGTTTGGGAGCCTCCATTTTAGTAGGGGGAATGCAACTATAAGCAATGAACTTGGTAAATTATATAGGTTTTAGAAGGTGAAAGGGCCTATGAAACAAAGAATACAGTGGAGCAGGGCAGGGAAATCGGGAATGGTGGCAGCAGTGATGGGTGCTCACAGTGCACAGACGGGGGAGGCTGGCCTCTGAGCAGTTGCTGAGGAAAGCCTCCCCGAGTGAAGAGGGTCTGGATGAACTGACATCTTGTGCCTGATTGTGGGAGTGTGGATTTTTACAGCCTCTATGAAAGCTGCTTGGTGATGTATATCAAAGTTACAGATGCGCACACAGCTGGGCCCAGCCACTGTACAAACTAACACCACAGTAAGCTCACACCCCTGAGAAATGATGGGTGTACAAAACTACTCATGGGAGCGACGCTGGACTCGCAAAAGACTAGGACCCCACGTGCTCAACTAGTTAAATATATATGTTACATCCATATTGCAGAATACTAGGCACTGGAAGACAGAAGAATGTTCCGGCATAAAAGATTTTCCGAGATGTGTTGCTAAGAGAAAACTAAGGTGCAAAACTGTGTTTATCGTATGCTGTCATTTATGTCAAAGGAATGACTATACAATGTATATAGACAGACCATCTCTGAAAGGATGTAAAGGAAGTTGGTAGACACAATGGCTACCTCTGGAGAACGGCAATGGGGTGGGAAGAGACTTCCCTGTTGCTTTGTGTACTTTGGGGATTTTGAACCATGTGCCTATAACCTAATAAAAAAGTAAAATTTTCCATTAAAATGGCCTGCTGTCATTGGTGGTCCACCCAGATTTACTGGCCAGCACACCCATCCCCCACCTGCTGTGGGCCCTGGCTGCAAATGGCTCACGGTGGGCACAATTTCCTAGAGCGCTGTCCGTGGTCAAAGGGAGCCACCTGCTCCCCATTTCCTCACAGCCCACAGCCAGGGGCTGACTTACATGGGTGACAAAAGTCTGGCCTCTTGCTTCATGCTGGGACAAACTCTGTGGTTCAATTCCTGCCCAGAGCTCCCGGTGGGCTTGGGCTCCAATAGGTCTCCAGCGGAGACCACGTCCTTGCTTAGCTCCTTCCACTATCCTGTCCCACGTCCCTCCTTCCCTCCCCGTAATGTTATTACTATAAAGAGCACTTCTCAGGAACCAGATGCTTCTGAATCCTTGTCTCGGGCTCTGCTTCTAGGGAACGTGATCTACGACGCCTGTCCCAGAGGATGGAAACTAACTGGAATTGAGCCAAGTGCTCTACTTGTTTCAGTGTGACATGCCGTGGACAGGGGACCAGGGCATTATCCCCATTCGACAGATGAGGAACCTCAGAAGTTCAGGCACCAGCTCAGGATTGCATGTCAGGGAAAAGGGCAACCAGTGGCCCACACTTCTCCCACCACACCTGCTCCCTCTTGCAGGCAAATCTTTCTGAGTCCAGACTTGGCAGCTTCTTAGGACACACGCCTGGAGTTCTTGTACATGGTTTCTACCACAGTCCTCACTCTCTGTGGCCAGGGGTGGCCTCAGGGACATGTGAGGGGGCAAAGCCAGGTGGGACGAGACCTGGAGGGCACATCAGGGGCAGGCTGTCATGACCCCAAAGCTCTGGAGATCTTGGCCTCCCTCCAGCACACGGAATTCCAGCTCTAGCTGAGACTCTGAGATCAGTCATTTGGGCCAAGAGGGATATTTGCATACTTCCAGGGATGGGGAGCTCAGTATCTGACAAGGCAGCATGCCACATCTATGAACAAGGTATAAAGGGCAGAATGGTGTTCCTCTCTTGAGCCTAAGTGTGACGCATGGTGCTAACCCTCAGGGGCCACAGAACCAGGGCTGCCCCTCTACCCTAGAGGGAGCGCTGCGGAAATGGGAACCGGGGCATCCGGCCTCCATCTTGGCTTCTTCTCCCTTTTCCTCAGTGCATTTCGTCCCCTGCCCACCTCTGGCTTCTCCTCCTGGGGCCTTCTTGAGAACGTTTTACTCAGAGCTGCTTCTCTCTCCTTCTCTGTTCCAGTTTGATGGTGAGAGTGCCTACGTGGGGATGAGTGACGGGAACCCAGAGCTCCTCTCAACCAGCCAGGTGGGTGCCCCGTCTTTCCTGAGTGGGCAGTTAGCCTTGGGCTAGCTGGAGCCAAGCTGCTCCTGGGGTGGGGATGGGAGAGGGGCACCGTGGAGGGCACATTCCACAACTGTCCTCTCTCAGAATGATCAGAAGCATCAGTTGAGTCCCCTTAAAAGGGACAATCAAACTAACACTACCATGTTCTCTGTAAATCCCCTACCTGGCTACTGTTGGCTTAAAATGGGCATCATTAAAAACGTAATAAAACTCAAAATGGATTGCCCACCTTCTCCATGCACAGAGGGGGAATTTCCAGCAGTCATGAGTAGAGCTGTCACACGCTCCCTGGTGCTCTCAACCTGTTGTCACCACACAGCACCAAGGAGACATACACTGGTGTGGAGGTGCACACACCCAGGCAAGCCCATCTGGATTGTCAGGGTTCTTCCGCCCATCTGGACTGTCTGATGCCACGGGGGAGGGTTGTGGACATGGCGCAAAGGACCACAGCGAAGGCTTCCTGTGCAGTCCTCCCTGGTGGTAAAGGGGGCTGAGTCATCCCTGGGCAAGGCTGTCCCCAACCTCAGCCCAACCTGGCCTTCTGGGAGTCCTGATGCCGCCTGGAATCTGATTTTCCACTGAGAGCTGGGCTCTGAAAATTTTGGGTTCTTTCAGCTGGGAACAGCCTCACTACAGACGCTAATACCAGAGAGGGTCCTCACTGCAGGCTGGGTCAGCGGGGAGGGTCCTCGCTGCAGGCTGGGTCAGCGGGGAGGGACTTCACTGCAGACTGTGGCAACCTGGAGGACAGTTCCATAAGTCATTGGTGCCTGCAGGGTGGCAGCAACTCAGGGTGCTGGATAGAAAACCAAGGAGTCCTCGCTACTGTGAAACTTGGGGAGCTGGGGGACGCCTGTCCTGGCTCTGATTTCCACCCTCTGTCTATACACTCATGGTGTTTGCGGCAGTCCAAGTTGGGGGGCCAGGCTCACACTTTCCAGCTGGGGAAACGGAAGCCTGTTTGTGTGTCCTGCTATGTGACAAGTCCTGTGGGGACATAGATGAGTAAGACACGGGCCTGTGGGCCTCAGAGAGCACTCCAGTGAGGGAAGATACCGTCGTCTCAGTGCGGTGAGGAAGCCCCACGGCAGGGCCCTGTACCCCCCACCCCTGTCCCTGCCACTGCAGGGCTGCTCGTGCTGGAGCGGCCATGCCAGTGCCCTTCTCTGACCTGGGACCATCTGAGCATCACGTGCCGGGGCACCGCTGCCTTTCTGTTGTGTTGACCTGTGCCGACCTGCGGAGCTGGGACTCAGCTCTACACGTTACCTTGCTGTGTATGTGGAGAGCTTTTCATTCCCACCTCAAGGTTGCCACCAAATTGCGTCAGCCTAAATGTCACTTCCCCAGAGAGCTCTTGGTGACTCCCAAATCCCAATTAGGTCTCCTCACTGTGATTCTCTCTCTCGGCACCCTGTCCTTTTAATTCATGACATTTGTCACTGTTTGTGGTAGTCTTCACACATGTGTGATGACTTGGTTAACATCTGATTTCCGCTCTGAACTGTGACCTCCCTGAGGGAAGGATCTAGTCTCTCTTTTCCACACCTGTGACCCCAGTGCCGCAGGAAATATTTGTGTAATGAGTGAATGTGGCTCTTCTTCTCTGACTTCAGTTTCCCTAACAGTGGAATGAGGTGGTTGGGCTCTCCAGGGGTCCTTCCAAGCCTATTGTGCTACCAGTCAGAGGGGCTCCCTAACTTAGAACTTCATAAAGAAGATACCAGGTTTCCCTGAGATTACCTTAGTCACCTGGTGGCATAAGCCAAGCTTGATGTGAGCAGATTTAGGGATTACAATCTAGACTTCTTATAGGGTATCTGTTAGCTTTTGCTGCATAACAAGCACCCCAAAACTTAGTGTCTTCAAACAATAGATAGTTTTCTAGTGTATAATTCCGTGGGTTGGCATGGTTGGGTTTAGCCGAGTAGCTTTTCTGATTGTGGCTGGGATCAGTTAAGTGGCAGCAGGAAGCTGCCACATCAGCTGTGGACTGATTGGTATGGGGGACACTTCTACTCCAGATGGTTTCTTGTCTGTCCTCCAGCAGGCAAGCCTGAGGTTCATGTGGAGAGAGAAGGGTTCCCAGAGCAGCAAGAGCACAAGATCTCTTGAGGTCTGGGCTTAGAACCGGCATGTGATGACTTCCCACACATTCTGTTGGTCAAAGCAAGTCACTGGGGCCAGTCTAGATTCAAGAAATGGGGAAACAGACTCCGTCTGTTGATGGGACAGGCTGCTAACTCCTGTGGTCTTTTAACAAATAGCCACATATGAGAAACGTGTGGGATGTTGTTCATGCTGGTTTTCTGAAGACTAACTTCTACTTTTCTGGGACTTAGAGCTCCCAATGGCTTGGTTGGGGCTCCACTGGCCTCTGGCTCTTAATGGCAAAAGTTCTGTATGTTTTCTTCCAGTTTTTTCCCTGGAGTGGTTGCTTGAACACCGCCCCCCCCACACACACACATACACACATAAATACACTGTCATGGTATGCTGCCTCGTCAACTGCAGGAATTGCATGGCTCTGATTCCTGAAGGATTGACACACACATGCGGGTAAAATGAAGGTCTCATAGCCAATAGAGGATAAACCCTCTAAATGGCATAGAGTACAGTTTATAAATACAGTTAAATACAAGGTTCACCCATTCAGAAAATGTTTATTGGGCACCTATTATGTGCAAAGCTCTGGATATAAGCCGGGAACCATTTCTGGAAGACCTCTGCTTCCAGAACATCCATTTTCGTCATGTTGAGAACCTGCTCTTTAATGTAACCTTCTCCTGAAACAACTTCTTTATTTAGAAACTGCAGCTGAGACAGAGGTTCCTACGGGATATATATCAGCCAACTGTGTCCCCTTTTAAAAACTTTCAACCCAGCTCTTTTGGGCTTGAGGTTTCTTTTGCAAATGCACGCTCCATTGTTTGGTTTTTGCAAGTCTCCACAAAATTCCTGCTTAGCTGCCTTAGCTTTCACACATTGTCACTATAGTCCCCTCCCTGGACCTTGCGTTTCTTTTGTACCAGACTTGTCCGGGGGGGCTGAGATGAGATGCAGTTCTCAGGCATGGCTTCTGGCCCATTTGAAGCTGCTGGGGGCAGAGGGCCTGGTAGAGATCAGTGCTTCTTCTGTTGGGAGCCCCCCTTGACCAGGAGTTACAGGGGTTGGTGTTTCCTGGTTACGTGACCTGGGAGGTGTCTCTCTCTCCCTGGGCTGGGGTCTCAACAGACCTGATTCAAATTCCAGCTCCTCCACACCCCAGCCAGATGCCCTTATATGAGTTATGTCAGCTTCCTGTCAAATGGGGAAAGTAACGCCTGCCACCACGTGTGTTCTGAGAGGTACATGAGGTGTGTATTGTGGGTTCTGTGGGTGCCTCCCACAGTTTCCCTTCACCAGGCCAGGGCGCCCGTTGTCCAGCTGTCACCTCATACACTATTGCTGCTAACTAGTCTCAGCTGTCCCTTCTCAAGGGAACTGGCCCCTACCAAATGGGAACCAACCAATGGGGGCGGTGGGAGTGGGGGGTGGGGATGGAGGGCGGTCTAGATGGCCAGGCCCCTTGTCTCAAGTGGGGACTAAGATCCGTATGTCCCCCTGGAGCTCCATCCGACTCAGCTGAGACCACATCCTTGCTCGGCTTCATCCCCTGCCCTATTCTGCTTCCCTCCCCTTCTCCTTCCGGAGTAACTTCTCAGTGAGTCACCAGCGTAGGAATCTCTGTCTCAGGCTATGCTGCAAGGGAGCCTAACCTACGCCAGTATATAAGATACCTGTGTTCCATAAAGCTAGCTGTGACTTATTTCTGTTGTTTTTATTACCATAAATAATGCTTTGCTTGCATGAATCTCTCGTACCTCTTGTGCTCATTTACCACTCTGTGCCTTTGTATGCACGGTTTCCTCTGATAGAAATCCCCTAGCGATTGTCACCCAACAAATGCCTACTTCTGCATTCAGGGGCACCACAGATGTCACCTCCACAGGACAGCCTTCCTGGTTGCAGGTAGAGTTTTCCACTCCCATGGCTCTACATACCATTTCTGGCTTTGTCCTAGGAATGATCGGAAGCACTGTGTGTGTGTGTGTGTGTGTGTGTGTGTGTGTGTGTGTGTCACACACACACAGAGAACTGACACATGACTCCTTCTACCACATTCGATCAGTCAAAGCGACTCATGGGGCTTTGTTAGTGAGGAAGAGAGAGATTTAGATTGAACGACACGATCAAATTTGCAGTTTTAAAAGCTCTCAATGGCAAGAGTGGATACAGAGAGACCACACGGGAGGGTATGATAACAGGCCAGGTAAAAGGTGGTGGTGTCCTAGATCGCGATAGAGGCAGAGGAGATGGAAATAAGTGGGTGGAACTAAGATCTGTTTGGGAAATGAAGTTAGTAGGTCTTGACAATGAGATATGTAGAAGGAGAGAAAAATGGAGGAGTGAAGGGTGACTCCCAGGCTTGTAGGATGAGCTCGTTTCCCAGTATGGTGGTACCATTTCCTGAGTTGGGGACAGCCTGAGGCGGTGCAGGTCTGATGAGGTCAGACTTGGACATGTGACATTTGAGATGCTTATTCAAGTGGAGATGTACATGTAGGTAGGTGGTTGTAAAAGTCGGGAGCTCCTGGAGCAAGTCAACTTGGAAGTCCCTGGTATGAAAACCTTGAGAGGGTGAAGTTTGCGGACAGAAGGAGAAGAGCAGAGGATCGATGACTCTCAAATGTTGAGCTCCAACATTTGAAAGCAAAGTAGAGAAAGAGAAGAGCATGAAATAGGCTTAGAAGTCATGGCCAGAGAAGTGGGAGGAGAACATGGAGTCTTAGAAGCCGATGGCCGACTGTTCCAAGGAGAAGGGAGGGGACCTGCAGGAACATGGTGGTAGAATCACAGCTCCTTCCCTATCAAAGGATAAACTTTAAGTAAATCAAAGATTTAAATGAACTCAAGGAAACCACGAAGGCACCATTAAAAAAGCCATTCAGCTACCCACTTTACGACTTCGGAGTAGGAAAGACTTTTTTATGACTCAAAGTCTTAGAAGAAAAGACTTGAAAATTTGACCTTAAATTAAAATGAAAAACAATTTTGCATGGCCCAAACAGCATACGTAAAGTCAAAAGGCAAATGAAAAATTGGGCAACAATATTATCAACTCACAGTATAGTCAAAGGACTGGTTTTCCTAATATATAAAGAGCCTCTAGAAATCAATTGAAAAAACAGATAGAAAAGTGGGCAGGAGGTAGGAACCAAGAGTTTACAGAAAAAGAAATACAAATAGATCTTAACCATATGAAAAAACGCTACAATAGTTCATAACAGAAACAAATTAAAACTACCATTTCCACCTAGGAGAATGGCAAACATCCAGAGTTCTGATAACACGCTGTTGGAGCCCCTGTGGGGAAACAGGCATTTTATACATCACTTAAGGGAGAGTAAATTGGTGTGACCCCTATGGAGGGCAAATTGGCAACATTTGTCAAAATTACAAATGTATTAACCTTTAACACAGCAATTCCCCTTTGGAAATATATCCCACAGATATATTTGCACACACGAGAAGTGACATATTCAAGATTATTCGTTTTGGTATCAATAATGGCAAAAGATTGGAAACAACCCAATTATGAGATAATACGGGATGAATTAAAGAAATTATGTACATCTGTCACGTGGAAGAGATGTACATAAAGGAAGAATGACTGTAAAGAAAGAATGAGGAAACTGAAGCGATATAGGAGTTCCTTAGATCCATTACTTACTGAAAAAAGCAAGGTAGAGAATAGGTTACCAGTTATGCAAAAAAGGTGGTAAGAATGTATGTTCCTATGTGCGTGTATTTGATTAAAGCAACTCTGGGAGGATATATGGAAATTAGTAACAATGGCTTTGTACAGTGTGTGTGTGTGTGTGTGTGTTATGGAAACTGGCCAGGTGGACAGGGATAGAAAAGAGACTTTTCACTATACCTTATTTCAGGGATTTTAAACCATAGGGCTTTATTATAACTTCAACAAGTTAAATAAACTTTGAGAAGAGGGTCAAATGCTTTGGAAGGATTGGCTGGGATAACAGTGGATAAGTGTCCCATGGTTTTAGGAGAAAGGAAGTCATCCTGGACCACAGAGAAAGCAGTGTTGACACATGGGGGATGTTGTGGGGGCCCCAGGGTGGATGGAGGATGGAACGTGACATGAGGACATCAACAGTGAGTACAGACAAGCTGTGTGAGGAGTCTGCTGGCTAGGACATGGGCAAGGGCCTTAGCTCAATGACATGAGGATTTCTTAGAAGGCATTTTTAAGGCAAGAGAGTCTTTCGATTGTTTAATTGTTGATGGAAGGCATCCAAAAGAGAAGGCGATACTCAGTGTCCAAGAGAGCAAAGAGTGATTTGATGGTTTAAGTTTGGGGAGAACGTAGGAGAGGGTGGGTCCTGCCCAGAGATGGAAGCTCTGGCTTTAGCCAGGAGAGGGGACAGAGGAGTGAAGGAGTATGGCTTTGTAGAGGGGATGGCTGACAGCGTCTGTCTTCTCAGAGAAGTTGGTGGGCTGGTCACCTGCTGAGAGTCAGGGCACTGGAGGTCTGAGGGATAGAGAAGGTCCAGAGTACTTGATGTGAGGCGTGGTGAAGGTGCCCTGGGGAAAGACAGTTGGGTGAATCCAGGGCCGGGATTTGCCAGGCAGGCGTACCAGAAGGACACTCAGGCTTTTTGTCCCACAGAGAGACTGAAGTGAAGGACCGGGGAATCTAAGCTGGGTAAGGAGAGAAAGAGGGGAATCTGGGGTCAGAGAGTCCATGAAGGAGGAGCTGGATGGTGAGGACACCTTAGTCACAGAGTGGGACGTGGGGTGGTGATTCAAAGGTGAGCAGCCGTGGGCATTGATGGGGTCTTGGGTACGTCTGGGGAGTGTGGAGCTGACAATGAGTGGAGAAGTACCTCCTGGGTGCTGAGGAGCCAAGAGTCCAGCATCAGCTTGGAGGCTGATGGGAGCTGAAGGGACCCAGGATGGTGCTGGGCTGGAATGGATGAGAAGCTAGAACCCAGAGCCAGAGGCTGGGAGCACGATGGGTAAAGGGGACAAACAGGAGACACGTGGGCAGCATGAGCGTCTGGATGCTGATGGAGCTGAAAGGGGTGGGGGTGGATTTGTAGGAAAGATGGACAGTAGTCTGGATTGGGCGGTGGAGAGGGAGCAGGATGTGAGTCCCGCCTTCCAACCTGAGATACGTGAGCAGTGGGGGGATAGACAGCTCATCCCCAGAACATGTGGAGGAGACAGGCTCCCACTGAGGCAGGAGACAAAGCGGAAGGCGTGTTGTAAGAAGTGGCTGGAGAAACAGGGGACCCTCTTGTTCTTGGAGTGGGAGTCCCAAAGGGCCCAGTGGCTCTTTGCGAGGGGAGAGGTACTGCACAGTGGGGCACGATGGTGCAGCGGGCTTGCTCTTGAGGTGCTCTTTGGGGAACCTTAGGGCCTATGGGGTGTAGTGAACACCCCTGATCATGAGCTCTGCCAGACAGGACCCGCACTCAGTGTGGGCCATGCCCCCCCACTGCTCCTTCAGCGCCCCTTCCTGGAATGTGCACTGGAGTGGAGTTATGAGATCATAAAGACCAAGATTCCCACTCTCCCAAACGAGGCCTCCCAGCACCTCGCACCACACCTGGCACACTAGAGACATGCAAAGACTTTGAGTTAAGTGGATTCTTGCTCTTGGTTCTGAACACCACTGTGTTTGTGTGGCAACCTTTCTTCATAGATCTCCAGGAATGCCTGGTCTGTTATTCTTACCTCGTGGATCAAGCATAGTCCGAGAGTAGGTCGGTGGTCTAACCAGGAGGCCCCACGACAGGAGCTGGTTGGGGTCAGACCTGCAATCCCTGGACACTGTTCTGATGGCCTTGAAGGCACGGCCTCCTTCCAGCAGGGGCAGTGTAGGATGCCCAGAACGCGGAAAGAGCCAGGAGCGCTGAGTTCCAGGTGCAGCTCTGCTCTATGCCCTCCTCCTGCGTTGGTATTTCTCAGAGCCTCAGTTTCCTCATGTGACTAATTAGGGTAGACGGTCTTTTGACTTTTTTCAGTACTAAACGGTGATGGTGATGATAATGACATTTACTTGGCAATGGAGCTAAATATTTCCCATGGCTGGTCTCACTTCACCCTCACGTGAACTCTTATCAGTAAACACTGTTGTTATCCCATTTGACAGATGAGAAAACTGCAGCACAGAGACAGAGGTGGTGGTTGAGTCTTTTTGAAACAGACAGACAAAAATGCTACCCATTAAATGCATTGGGAAGCAGAAGGCTCTCCTGCCGTTGTTGAAATCTGAGATTCTGGGCTTAGTAACTCTGGCCTCTGACTCTGTGTACATCGTAAAGGGCACAGATGACATGGCTTTTATTGCTTTAATTAAAACCTGGGTGAAGAGCTCGCAATTCATATTAAAATGAAATTGTGTTTCGCCTGCTGTGGTGCAGAGCAGGGAACAGCAGCGATTACTGCTAAGATTACGAACAATCAAAGAGAAAAGGCCTTTTGCAAGCATTTCCTATTAAAGCCACAAACATCACACTTTAAAAATAATTATGGTTGTGTTATCGGAACATGATTCATGAATTCTGAATAAATATGAGGGGCCTTAAAGGAAACTGTTTCAAGACCATAGATTTTGCTCAAATCTGATGAAATTTAATATCGTTGCGCAGCTGGAGAATAAAATGCAAGGAGGGGGGAAAACCCCATCCTATGTATATGGAAAGAATTGAGTATATGTCAGACTGAACTAACGAGCTTTCTCCCACATCAGTCCTTACACACGTGCTCAGAAAAATGGACGAGCCTCTCATTTCCATTGAGAGAAACTGCTGAGAAAGAGTTGGTACTTAGACCTCACCGATCTTCATTGTGCATTCCAGTGGCTAAAAACATATTTATGTTAAAGCTCTAGATGACTGGCTGTGAGATGTTTAAACAGTTGAGGACACAGGCGTGGAGACATTAGGGGGTGGCTTTGGGGTGAGGGGCCTTTGTCTGCATTTATTGCACCTCCCCTGTAATAACGATGTTTTTCATACAATGCAGTGAATGTTTACAGCATATAGTTTTGTTTCCTTCCAACTATTATGAGAGAAATTGAATCCCTGGAAACGTTCGCTCTCTCTAAATGGGATGGAAACAATGAGGATGGTGCAGGAAGCTTACGGCTTGGGGGAGGGAACCGCAGTGGGTTGGGAATGGGATTTCAAGGATTTTCTTTAAAACGGCACCCTCTCCCACTGCCTGCCACCTTCAACTTAGCATCTTCTGTAGGTCCTGGGTCTTTGCTGGGCAGTCCCTGATGTCACACATCTGTTCATCACTACGTGCGTGATCAAGAGTTAGAAATGAGGCCAGATGGGGGACCTTACCAGAATGGTGCCAGGTCCTTAGCTTCTAGAGGGTCAAGAGCCAGGGTCGGGCCCTCTCCAGCCTCTTTCACCATGTGCCCTTGAGTGCGTTATGTGCCCTCTCTGAGCCTTGGTTATTGCATCTCTGAATTGGGGCTGAATGGGTGACTTTGAGGGACCGTCTAGATTATATCTCGTGGCCAAGGTATTGGCCTCCTCTACCCCCTTGCCTGAGTCGCTAGAAGGGACAGTGATCTGTCCAGCAGGCCAAAAACTTATCTGCCCCACCTGGCTGAGTCGTCCCCATGCTGAAGGTGCCCCTGAGGCTCTGAGCGAGTTCCAGACCACCACTGGTGACAATACAGAGGTTCCGTTGGTCGGATGGGATATAAGGGTCATGACACGAGAAGGCAGAACTGGGCTCAAATTCTGGTCTTGACACTTCATGCCTGGTGACCTTGGGCAAATCAACCAACTTTCCTGAGCCCCAATTTTGTCTTTGGAAATGCCTCAAAGTGATACGGGGAGGAGTCCATTAGGGGCACTTATACCCAAAGTTCTTATTATAGTGTTCGGTATACGGCAAATGGTAGTTAGCAGGAAGTGTTGTTAAAGTATCCATTTTACAGGTGAAAAAACTGATTTTGGGGAAGGTAAATCTACTTGCCAAGGTCACCCGTCCAAGGCATGGTGGGTGCAGGAATCAAATGCAGCATCAGAATCATTGGCAAAGGGGAGACCACTCAGTTACTTTACCTAATGCAAATCAAATTATGTTAAAGGTTGAAACTGAAAAGATGTTATTGGAACTATCTTGCTTTTAAAATGTTCCAAGAAATGCGACCCCCCCACCCTCCATAACACAATCAAGAAAAGATACCTCCTGATAATTTCCAGCCTGTTGAAGACGCATGACTTTCCCCCACCCCCTCCATTAGACCCCCCTCCCTCCCAGCGCTCAGGGAACAGCTGGGCTTGCCAAGCTTCCTTAATTCACAGCTCATTAATATTGAAAGGCCTTCATGGAGTCCAGACAGGCAATTTCTCGTCTCTCCTATACTCAAACCTATGGCTCTGATGGGGAACAAAGATCCAGGCATGAGGTTATTGCCCCTGCCACACCTGGCACCCTTCATCCTGCCAGCACTTGTGAGAGTGTGGAGGGCAGGGGATTCAGGTGGCAGGTCTGTGCTCCAGGGGTCTCCTACTTCTGCCTTGTTCTTGCTGTGTGACCTTGACAAAATTACTTAATCTCTCTTGGCCTCCCTTTCTACCTCTATAAAAAAGGGGGTGTTCATACCTCCCTTAAAGGTTCATTAAGAAAATCAGACATTAGTGTGGTTTAGTTAAGTAGTTTAGTTAAACTAGTTAACTGGGTGTAGGTTAGTTAATAAGACTAGTTAAGTGGGTATAAGGTAACCAGCGCAACCAGTGCTGCTTATGAGAGGAACTTGATAAAGTTTTTGTTGTTGCTGTTAGAATTTGCAGGTTAGAGAAGCAAAATCATGAAGGAGCTAGGAAAATGCCTGGGAGCGCCCTTCTTGGGTGAACATTGTTCATGTAGGACTAGGGTGGAATGGTAAGATGAGGCTTGTATTTCAAGTAAACAGAAATCCAGCCCAGAAGCTCTCAAGTCAGGCCAGTGCTGTGGGTCTCTGAGATGGCCTGTTTGCCTGGTGACAGATTCCAAACACCCCAGGCACCCAGCTGGGTGTGATGAGGAAAGCTCACAGGAGCCTGGGGTCCCGGGAGTGCATGCCCTGAGAGGAGGGGTACAAAGTGAAGAAGGACAGGGAGACAGACCATGGGAACAACAGTGGCTTTGGAGAGGAAGATGGGGAAGGGACTCACGGAAGTCTTGCTTTGCATAGGGAGGGATCCTCTCTTCAAAGACCCCTCAAGGGAACCTTATAAAAGTTCTGTGTAATAGCACAGGGCCTCTGGAATGGGAATGGGTCTGTGCTGCTTCTGGCTGTTGACTGTGCTGGGATGGGCCTCAAGGGCATTGTGTTGTGGCTAGAGGTTGTATCTGTGTGATACGCAAACATGGGGCGGTTGTAGTTTGATTCCTGCCGCTGGCCTCAGTCAACCATGGCTAGAGGTAGAGCTGGGAGAGGAAGAGCAGGAGAAGGGGTGGGCAGGCATTTTACAACTTATTTAATACTCCCCCCTAAAATGCAGGAAATGGAAAAGACAGACAACCCCATGTTGGCAAGGCTGTGGAGGAACGGGGTACCTTCACACATTGCTGTGTCAACTGGGACGACCACTTGGGGAAACCATTTCACAGTGTCTAAAGCTCTGTGGCCCAGTAATTCAGCTCGTAGGTGTCCACTCAACAGAAACGCAGTCATCTGTTCACCAAAAGACACGGCAAACAATGTCGATAGCAGCACTTTTCATCAAAGCACCAAACAGGAAACAATCCAAGTGTCCATCGGCAGTAGGCTGGAGGAATGATTGCAAAATATCCTAACAGAATGGAATAGTGGGCAGCAAGAGAATGAGTGAACGATAACTACGTGCAATGGTATGGATGAATGTCACAAACACAGGCACCAATCAACCCAGAGCATGCTGTGTGATTCTATTTACACAAAGCACCGGAACAGGCAAAACTAATCTATGGTGACAGAAATCTGACTTGTGGTTACCTTGGTGGGGGTGGGGAGTAAGGGGCCTGGAGGAACCTCGGGGGTGTTGGTAAGGTTTTCTCTCTTCATCTGGGTCCTGTTTACACAAGTCTGTTCGCTTTGTGAAGACTCATCATTGAGCTGCCCACGTAAGACTTGTGCACTTTCTTTTGGTATCCTATGCTTCAATAAGGAGTTAAAAAGCATTAGCAAGGTGTTTGTACAACTGTCTCCAGTTTTGGAGACATGGTGGATGGAAAAGGGAACCTACCCAGATTTGCTCATTTGTATCTTTGTGTCAATCAGCTCACAAGGATGGCTCGTTCCCACTGGGGGTGTGGATGACAAGCCCTTCACAGCCTGAGCAATTTATTTAAGTCCCTGGGAGGGGAAGAATTATTTTAATAAGGGATGATGAGCTGTGAAATTGCTCCAGCCGTGGCTCGCCCCAGGGAAACAGGTGGTGTGGCTTCCCCTGATCTGCTCAGCTCTGCAGACTCTGACCTTCACCCCCACTTCTCTGTGGACAGAGTTGTAGGAAATGTTTGAAAACATGAACATCAAAAAAAAAGAAAAAAAAAGGTGTGCATGCACGCATGTGTGTTTGTGATGCAATGTTGTAGGACCAGAAAATCTTGATTATGTACGTGGAAAATCTTGACGATGTCTGAGGAAAAGTGCCTCCAGGCACACACACGTGCTTGTATACAGACACGTTTGTGCACAAGGAGGAGCATATGTGCACATCGCACTCACACAGGCATGCTTGCTGATGTGTACACTTTTTCATATGTTAAGCGTTGCTCTTTGATGCTCTGCCAGTTACTTAACTTCTCAGTGCCTCAGTTTCCTCAGTGAGATGGAGGTAATGATAGCAGCTGGCTCTTGGGGCTGTTGTGAGACACACACACACACACACACGGACACACACGAATGAGATTTTTATTTATGTTTATTTGTTTAATGACTGCCTCCCTCCTAGACTGTTGATTTCACCGGACCATAGTAGAAGCTGAGTTAGTATCTGGTGAGTGAGGGAATAAGGAAAAGAAGGAAAGAAGGAAGGAAGGAAGGAAGGAAGGAAGGAAGGAAGGAAGGAAGGAAGGAAGGAAGGAAGGAAGGAAGGAAGGAAGGAAGGAAGGAAGGAAGGAAGGAAGGAAGGAACAACCCTCACAAATCCACTGGCACACATGCTGACATTTAGACACATGCATGTACACATTTGTACAAGCATTTGTACGTGTCCAAGCCCAGAATTCGGGAGGGCGAGTTGAGCTGCAGTTTTGAGAGTCTGGACTGGAAGTCAGACCACACAGTTCTGTCTATGGCTCCAGGTAACTCATGTATCATGTAACCTTGGGTAAGTCTTTCCACTTCTCAAAGGTCAAGGACCCCCAGCTGCGATGTGACAGACTGGATATGAACCGCAGTCTGTCTGTGTCAAAGTCTGTGCTTTTCATGCCTAAGACCTGGCTGTCCTACTGTGTGGTCCGCAGACCAGCAGCATTACCTGGAGCTTGTTGGAAATGCAGCATCTCAGGCCCACCCGGACCTCCGAAGTCAGAACCTGCCTTTTCACAAGGACCCCGGGTGATCTGTGTGCACATTACAGATTGAGACGCGTCACCTGAGGCACACTTTCTCCCTGAAGCATAACGAGGAATTAGGGATTCCTAGTGTGGGTGGGGCGCAGGGACATGCCCACCCTGAGGACCACCATCGGGGAACAATCAGAGACCAGGAGAGGAGGCAGCCCCGAGCTGCCTGCGAAGACAGAGTCAGTGCAGAAGCTCGGCATTGCACACGAGGAAGCCCAGGCCCTTCGAGTTATCAAGAGGCAGCCTCACAGCCTCATTAAGACGGCCGGTTCATGAGTTGACGTGCACATTTAAAAACAGTATACATCGTAATTATCTTGTAGTTCCTGTGGGTCAGAACTCCAGGCATGGCTTAGCTGGGTGCCTCTGGCCCAAGATCATGTGAGGCTGCCGTCAGCGTGCTGATTTGGGCTGCGGTCTCATCCGCAGGCTGGACCGAAGGACGACTTGCTTCCAGAGCTCACCTGGGCGTTGTTGGCAGGATTCCGGTCCCCTGAGTCTGACGTTTGAGTGGGAGTCCTGGCTCTGTCCCTTTTTAACTGTGTGGCTTGCAGCAAGCTTCCCATGTCTGTGCCCCCATTTCTTCCTCCGTGAAATGGTTATCATAATAGCACTTGCCTCATAGAGTTGTTGTGAAGACTAATAAGTTCATGTGTGAAAAGTACGTAGGGCAGGGACGCACCTAGCACACGGTAAGTGCTCTATACATTCTCGACAATGTTGTTATTGTTATTTGAGCAAAGCTGCAGAGAAGCAGGACAGTGCACGCTGGCTCACAGAGGGGATCGATAAACCTCAGGGAGTGGATGGTTTCTGGGTTGCAGTCTCCTGATGAGACTTTGAGGAGGATCACGGGGTCCAGGCTGTAAGGAGGCCTTGCTCCAGTCTACTCAGAGCGGCTTCGATTGCTGGACCCAGGCCTTGGCGCCAGCACCTAGGGAGGCAGAAGGGTGCTGTGGCAGTCGGAGGATGGGTAGGCATCCCCCGGGGAGACAGGGGCCCTGGCAGATGGTCCAGCACACTCAGGGGCATGGTGATGCCAGAACATGCAGTGTCTGAGGGCTGTAGTGGCCTCACTGTGCTGGTGACACTGCACGATCTGGTCCAGGAGGCCTCAGGTCCCAGGCTGATGCTGGGCTGCTGCTCTGAAGGGTCTGAGCAGGGCCGTGTCTCTGGAGCAGCATGGGCTGGGGGGCTTCCCTGCTGAGCCCGGTATCACAGGGCCACAGTGCACTCACAGAGGCCAGTCTCTCAGAACTTCCGCACCTTCATCCCCAGGCAGCTGGCGTGGCATATTTTTAGGCGATGCTACTTCTGTACTTTTCAAAAGGTAGAAATAGAAAAGAAAGAAAAAAAGAACTGCAAATAGATGTAATTTTTTCCAGAAGCTATTTTAACATGGAAATAACCGGAGAGCCTACTCATCATTTTAAAATGCTTTTAAAATCAGCACTGCCTCATGTCTGGCTGTGTACCTGCAAACCCGTGGCACGTACATGAATTAAATTTGGTTTTAAAAATTCCTTGGTCTGTCTCCCTCTTTTCACAGGTGGTGTAACTGAGGCCCAGAAAGGAGCAGTGACTTTTCCAAAGTCACACAGCCTATCAGGGGCAGAGCTGGGACTCAACCCTTCATGGGAAGATCATTTCCACAATGAGGACAGGGAACCAGAAGACCCTCAGGGGTCAAGTTAGAATTATTTCGTACCAAGCAGCATCTCTGAGGGGAAGGCCACTTCAGACCTTTGTTGACTTTTTAGAGCTAACAGTGAAGGTAGTACGGAGCCTACCCAGGCTTGGCCACAGCAGCCTTCAATACATTCATTTGTGCATTCATTCATTTAAAAAACATTTACTGAGTACCTACTGTGTGCTGGGCAAGGCTCTAGGTGCTAGAGATATAACAGTGAACACAGCAGTCCAAAACCTGTATTCTCATTCATTTGTGCATTAATTCATTCAGCAAATGTTTGTCGAGGGCCTACTATGTGCAAGGCACCATCCTTGGCCCTTTGGATACTCAGTAACCGAACAGTGAATTTACATTATTGTGAAAGGAACAGACAATAGTATTTTTTTTAATCAAGTATAGATGGTAAAAGTTCTATAGGGAAGAAAAACCACCTCTAGGGCAGGAGTCAGGAACCTATGGCCCATGGGCCAGATTTGGCCCTCTACTTGTTTGAAAACAAAGTTTTATTGGAACACAGCTATACTTGTGAGTTTAAATATTGCCCATGGCTACTTTCATGCTGCAAGGCAGAGATGAATAGTTGTGACAGAGACCGTATGACCCACAAAGCCAAAAAGATGTGTTATCTGGACCTTTGTAGACAAAGTTTGCTGAGTTCTCCGCTAGGACATCCAAGGGAAAGTGTCAAAGAGGTAGCTGGATTCTCTGCCACTTATGGAAAAGTGAGCTTCCTATCTGTAAAATGGACTATTGCCTGGTGCCCAGGCCACCCCCTCTCACTCTAAGGCTGTGGCCCCAACTTATCCCCAGCCTTGCCCCTTCAGTTCTGCCAGGTTCCCTTCCTCCGAAAGGACGAAACCCACCACTAATCACTCACATTTCCAGAATCCCATCCCCTCCCCAGTGTATCCGTGTGGAAAGCTGCCTGAACCTTAGAGTGACCCAGATCGTTTTCTGAGCAAGAACACGTGGGGATTATCCTGTTTGTTCCAGGTAGAGTTTTAGCGAACAACACTCATGTCTAATGTGACTGGCTGTCATTGTCCCATTATAATACCTCTGTCTGCTCTAATCCAAACATGTCAGGCTCCTCCCAGCAACAGAGGGTCTTATGCCCCCTTTCTCCACCCCCACTGCCACGCTCAGAGATTCTGCCTGTAAATAAAGGCTTAAAAAGATATTCTATTTCCCAACCCCACCTCCTCCAGAATCCACATTTAATTTTAATGGGGTGGTGTTTTTCCACTCCCATTTCATTTATATAGGATATGGGTTTATTTATTTGTTTGTTTAAAGAAGCAGTTTTAGTCCCGGAAAATGATAGCCCAACAAGAAGGCATAATTGTACTGATTTTTCAGACGTGTGGCAATACTCCAGATCTGATGTATACCGCGAGACATGAATCAGAAAGATTCTATTAAACATCTCTGGGATGGGTGACACAGGGGTATTATCCAAGATGATTAATTTGACTCGGTCATTATGGACACAGGCAAGCCTGACAAAATTGCATTTCATTCCCCACTGAATTCAGAAAAATCACTGTACACACCATGAGAAGTTACAGCGCTGGGTGCCCTGCTACAGTGACGGGGGTTTCAGCTTTGGATAAGGTACCATTTTCCTTGTATTGAAAACAGAGTCAGGAAACCCTGAACTGAATGTCAGTCCTTTAGCTGAGAAATCCTAATAGAGTGTGGGTTTTACATTTCAAACGGTAGGATGGTAGGGTGGTCATTTCGTTTATTGTCCAAACCAGGATGATTTTAGAGTGAAAGAGAGCATACTGAAAAAGAAAAAAAAAAGTGATAAAAAAATATATTATTCTGGGACAAGAGGCATCAATCAGGACTATCTTGGGCTGATCAGGATTAATGTGTATGTCGGGGGGGGGGCAGGGGATGTGAATAATGCTAGAGCACGAGTTAGCTTCAGATAGTCAGGGCTTCTTGTTCTTGTTTCCATAAATACTATTCGTGTGACTTTGGATAAGTCATTTTGCCTTTTTGAACCTCAGTTTCCAAAATGGAAAAGATACTTAACACTTGTTCTGCTTACCACTTGCGGTCTGTTTTTTTCCCTCCTCGGGCCTGGAGGTGGGGACGGTGTTGCCTTTCTGTTCATGTGTTTTCACATCTGTTTCCTTGTCTAATTCTCTCAGCTGTTAGGTGGGGTTTCGTAGATAAGGGCACTCGGGAGTAAGCAGTTGGGATACATTGCCAAAGGTCCCTCAGCAAGTAAGTGGCGGGACTGGAATTCCTCCAGGTCAGTCTAACTGCAAAGCCAACATTCTTTCTGCAGATCAGAAAAACAGTATGCGCTAATTATGAACTCCAAGCATCTTCAAGCTTTGGGAGGAAAATATTTGAAATATGTAAAAGCATTTGGAAGCCTAAAGTCCTGTGTCAACATAAGGTGTTGCAGCTGTCACTCAGGGTTACTCAGCAGGCAGGACAAGAAAGCAGCGGTCCATTCCATGTCCTTTCCTCCCTGGCTCATGGCAGCGGTGGGGTCAGGGGGGAGCAGGGAGGTGGTCTGTTACCGCTCCCTCCACTCCCATTTCCTTTGCTGCTGCTAGTGTCTCCGGGATCGGGACAGGGTGAGGTGGCATTAAAGGAGTAGGGTCAAACATTCTGCTGACTGGTAGTGTTCATGTCCTACTATCCATGGCCGCTGTTACAGCAGATTTTCACATGCTGGCACTTTTCCATGAGGCACACTGAGCTGGGGATTCACTCTGCAGCTCATCTCTTCTGACCTGCTCTGCAGCTAGCACACCTGTTGATATACCTCCTGCTGCTGAGGACCCCTGCTCTATGAGGCTACTGTCATGGGTGGAACCCTTTAGAGGCCTCCAGCTGGCTGCCTTCCTTAGCTTTCACTTGCCCTCAGGAACTCATACATCCTGGTTTGCCAACCCACGTACCTACATGCAGATTGCTCTTAACCCTTGTATCTCTATCTCTATCTCTATCTCTGTCTCTCTGGCTCTATCTCTATCTCTGTCTCTATCTCTATCCCTATTGTCTCCCCTGGCCCTGCCATTTCAGGCAGCTCCAGCTATCCTCCAGTGACGGAGTCCTCCTAAGCTTGTCAACTCTGGGGACATAGGTGTGTCCTCCTGAGAACTCTTTGTCACCAGGCTTCACCAGGGAATGAGGTGCCACTTCTCCTTTTGCACTGAACTCAGAGCCCCAAGAAGCTGTGCTACTGGGGCGTTTCTCACTTGACTTGAAGGTTTGGGGTCAAGATGGGAGAAAAGTCACATCACCCTCTGCTCTGATGGTCCCTTCCCGTGACTCTTCTACCTTTCTCTTATACAGTGTTGGGTGGGCGATGGAAATGGGTAGGTCCAAGTGTCATTTGGAGAATCTTGTAGTAACCATTAACTGGAATAAAGTAGGTAGCCTTCGAATAAGGGAAGGTACACCACCCCAAGAAGATATAATAATCATTCATTTGTAAATACTTAGCAACATAGGTCTAAAATATATGTAGCAAAAAGTGAGCAGAAATACAAGAAGAAATTGATAAAATCACAATCATGGTGGAAATTTTTAACACATGTCTCTCAGAAACCAGTGGATCAAGCAGAAAAAGAAAATGAATAGTCATTTAGAAGATTCAAACAACATAATTAAGCTGGAACTGATAAACATTTATGCAAATTAGCTTTATGCTGTTTTACAAAGGAATTCTCAATGACTTTCAAAAAAATCAATATATTTTTCATTCCTTTTTGGGCATCTACTTGTTTTTTTCCTTGTCACTGGTTTATTATTTTGTTAGCCTTTTCAAGCAACCAGTTCTTCCTTCTATTACCTAAAATTTGTTTTCTCTTTTGTTATTCTTTCTTTTACTGACTCTATGTTCATTTTGTTATTCTGTTGCTAGCTTCTTGAGTTGAGAGCTGATTTCATTTATTTTGTGTTTCTTATCTTCTAATACATGCATTTAGGTAAAAAGTTATCAATTTTCCGTGGTTAACCTCTCACATGTTTTCTCAGGCAGTGTTTTCATTGTCTGTAATTTCAGTTGTGATTTTTCTCTTTAACCCAAAAGTTATTTAGAAGATTGCTCTTAAAGCATCTAAGTATTTAGGAGTGTCTGCCTCCCTCCATTTTTTCTCCTGCTCCCTCTTTTTCTACATTCTTTGGGGGTTTCTGTTGTTGTTAAAAACTAGGTTAGTGCATTTAGATCCTGAAGTGTAGACTATGTCATTTCTACATTTTGAAAACTTTGAGATTATTTGTGTAGCTAGTACATGGTCATAGCTAGTACATTTGAAAAGAATGTATATTCTTTAAATATTGGGACAAATCAAGAGGGTAAATTGTATTATTCAACTCTTCTATCCTTACTCGTTTTTATCTGATACGTCCATTTTTGCAGAGATGTGTTAGTGTCTTATTATGTTTATGGTTTTGTTAAATCCTCTTTGTACTTCAAACAGGTTTTTACGTTTTACATTCCTGTAGTTTATCAGTGCACATAAAAGTTTATGTCTGCCATTTCTTCTTAGTGGATTGTATCATAAATCAACTTAAGTATTCCTCTTGGTCTCTTTAATGCTTTTTGCCTTGAATTAGCCTTAATTTGTTATTAATTTTTCCACTTCTGCTTTTTATTTGCCTGATATATTTGCTTATTTTTAACCTTCCATGTCATTTTATTTTAGGCATGACTATTATAAATACCATATGCTGTATTCATTTATTTTAATCAAAATATTAATTTTATTTTTTAATAAGGGAATTGAAATCATTAATATTTATTGTAATTACTAATGTTTAGTCTTCGTACTGTCAGTTTATGAAGGTTCTTTATTATCATGTTTCATAGGTCATTTCTATTTTCTTTTTGTCTTTTCAGATGGATCAGGTTCTATTTTCTTTTCTTTTCTTTTTTCTTTTTTGTCCCTCCAATGGTGTGGAATTTCTGCTTTTCCTTAAAATTATAACAAATAGCTAAGAAATGAATTCAGCAAAATTTCAGGGTGTAAGATCAATACACAAAAATCAGTCATGTTTATATATATCAGCAATGACCAATCCAAAAGGAAACTAAGAAAATAATCCCATATGTTATAGCATCCAAAAGCATAAAATATGTAGGAACAAATTTAACTGAGGAGGTAAATCCTGGAACACTGAAAACCACAAAGCATTACTGAAATCAAAGAAGACCTAAATAAATGGAAAGACATCCGTGTTTGTGGATTGGAAGACTTACTGTTGGTAAGCTGGTAACATGACCCAAGTGATCTACATATTCAATGCAATTTCTATCAAATTCCCACCATCCTTTTTGGGCAGAAATGGAATAGCTGATCCTCAGATTCATTTGGAATTGTAAGGAGCCTTGAATAACAAAAATAATTTTGAACAAAAGAGCAAAGTTGGACAACTCACACTGCAGAATTTCTACAGAGCTACAGTAGTCAAAATAGTGTGGTACTGGCATAGAGGTAGACATTTAGCCCAATTCCAAGAGAATACAATTAAGAGTCCAGAAGTAAACCTCTATATCTATGGCCAATTGATTTTTGACAAAGATGCTAAGACCACCCATGGGGAAAGAACAGTCTCTTTATCCAGTAGTTCTTGGACAACTGGATAACCACATGCAAAACCATGAAGTTAGACAAGACCTCATGCCATATACAAAAGTTAATTCAAAATGGATCCATGACCTAAGTCTCAAGGCTTACCCATAAGTTCTTCAAAGAAAACATAAGGGTAATTCCTCCTGACCTTGGATTTGGCTATGGATCTTAGATATGACATCAAAAGCATGAATAACAAAAGAGAAATAGATGAACTGGACTTCATCAGAATTAAAAACTTGTGTGCATCAAAGGACATTATCAAGAAAGTAAGAATACAGCCTACAGAATGGGAGAGCAATATCTGCAAATCCTCTATTTTATAAGGGTCTAGTATCTAGAACATATAAATTCTTACAAAAAGATAAACAACCCAGTTTAAAAATGGGCAAAACATTTGAATAGAAATTTCTCTAAAGAAGAAATGGCCAAGAAATATGAAAAGATGCTCAGTATCATTAGTCATTAGGGAAATGCAAACCCCAATAAGATCCCACTTCATACCCACTGGGATGGCTATAATGAAAACAATGGAACCTGAGTGTTGGCTGCCAGGATGTGGAAACATTGGAACACTCATACATTGCTGGCGAGAATGAAACGTGCTGCCACTGTGGAAATGTTTGACGGTTCCTCAAAAAGTTCAATGTACAATTACCACATAACTCAGCAATTCCACTCCTAGTTATATACCCCAAAGAATTGAAAACAGGAACTCCAATAAATGTATGTACAGACTTGTTCAAAGCAGCACTATTCACAATAGCCAAAAGATGGAAACAGCTCAGATGTCCATAAGTAGATGAATGGATAAGCAAATTGTGGTATATACAAACAATGGAATATTATTTGGCCACAAAAAGGAATGAAGTACTGATACGTGCTACAGTGTGGGTGAACCTTGGAAACATTATGCTAAACGAAGAAGCCAGACACAAAAGGTCACATATTGTGTGGTTCCATTAGTATCCCGAATAGGTAAACTATCCAGATTAGGTAAATCCAGAGACAGAATACAGATGGGTGGTTGGGGGAGGGGGCAAGGGACTAGGGAGAAATTGCTTAGTGAGTTTGGGCTTTCCTTTTGGAGTGATGGAGATGTTTTGGAATTAGATCAAAGTAGTGGTTGTAAAACATTGTGAATGTACTATAAGCCACTGAAAGATTCATTTTAAAATGGCAAAATTTATGTGATGTGAATTTTACCTTCATAAATTTTAAAAAATTATAAAAAATAAATTTAAACTTATATTTTCCTTGCAACATAAATAACTGATCAGTATCTGTAATTTCCTCCTTTAAGGAAGACACAGATTCTAGCTGAAGTCCTCCAGATTTTTAGTTTGTGATCATTATTAATTTTATAATCCCATCCCTCTTCTATTTTAGGAATCCTTATGAAATTGTCACATTAAATCCTGCAGTCGCCTTATGAACAACTATTTTGAATAACTGTAGTGGTGTTTCAGCTTACCACTCCTAGCATCTCTTTCTTGGGTTTACTTTTCACTCTCTAGGTTCAAGATTTGAGTACTTATTTCAGAAAGGATTATTTATAATACATATTTATATATATATATATAAACATATATATTATTAAGATTAATTATGTCTTGTGTAAATATATTTATATTAATCTTTTAATAAATTAAGATTAATATAAATATATAGTTTATAAGATTTATAAATATATATATATGTGTATATATATATATATATGTATATATATATATCTTACTTCTTATGATTGACTTTCCAATTCATCATTTTATTTTATTGTGGTACGTGAATGAGTTTATTCTGGTAATTCCATGGAACATAAGCTTATCCCTGCAACAGATCCATTGGATGTTCTTAGATTCCTTCCTGTCCACTCCCTCCCCTTTGCCCATTTACTCCCCTGCCTAGAGGAGTCATTGCCTTCAGTATCTTAAGACCCTTCCTCCTAGGAATTCCAGGAGAAGGCTTACCCTTCTCTGACCCAAGGGGAAAGTCACAGGTCGTTTGTATCACTCCAGCATTCTTCCCTTCCTGGAATTGGTGCAGGAAAAACCTCACAGCCTCCTCTGGATGCCCCTTTTAGCCCAGCCATACTGCTTTGCTCTGAGTTCCCATCCCTTCGTTGATTTGGGAAGAGAAGCACAAATGGAGGGACTGAAAACCAACATGATTCTGGCAGTCTCATCATCCATCTCTGCATGATACGGGAGCTGTACCTCCTTGAGTGTTGGTACCCCCCCACTTCCTGGCCCTGCCATTTGCCTCCATGCCCCCTCCTCTCAACTCACTCCCTGGGAAGGACAGTCAGTTACGGTTTTTCATGCATCGGTTCCAAGAAGGGGGTAATGCTGGACTGATTCAAACAACCTGTCTTACCTTTGGGTCAGAGCCAAGAGTAAGCCTGCTCTAGAAGGGGGAATCTTCATGGTCTGCCAATCCGTTCATTTTCTTACCACTTTTCTTCTGGCATTTGTTGAGTAGGTAATTTGCTCGTTGGTTCGTTCATTCGTTCATTCATGTATTCATCAAAGACTTTTTGAGCACTTATTATATGCCAGGCACTGTTGAAGAAACTGGGGTTACAGCAGTGAACAAACCAGGTGGAAACCTCCTCCTTCATGGAGCTGACATTCTAGTAAGGTGAGACAGGTAATAATAAACACAATGAATCAACAAAAGGAACAGGATGTTAGAAGGTGATAAGTGACAAGAAGGAAACAAAAGGGTATGGCCGATGGTTTGCAATTTTCAATTGAGCAGTGGGGGTAGATGTCATTGAGAAGGGGTTGTCTGAGTCAAGACCTGGGGTGGGGAGAGTGGAAGGGGCAAAGGAATGAGCTGTGTGAATATTTGAGAGAAACATGCTCTAGAGAAAGGGAATAGCCATTTCAAAGCCTCTGAGGTGGAAGCATGCCTTGTGTGGCCCGAGTGGCATGAACAAAGAGAGCAGTAGGAGATGATGTCAAAGAGGTAAAAGGGACGGACGTGGGAGTAGGGGAACTAGTTCATGTAGCCATTGTAAGGATGATGTTCTTACTCTAAGTGAGAAGGGGACCACTGGAGGGTGGTGAGCAGAGGAGTGCCACGATCTTACACTTCAGCAGGGTAATACTGGCCCCTGAGAGAGAAGAGACCATAGCTGGGGGGGGGGGGCAGGGAAAACAGGCAGGAGGCTACTGCAATCATCCAGGGTAAAGAGGTTGATGGTTTGGACCACAGTGGTCACGTCTTGTATTTATTCTGAAGATGGAGCCTGTAGGATTTCCTGACAGAGAAAGAGAGGAGTCAAGGAGAGTTCCAAGCCATTTGGCCTAAACAGCTGGAAGGCTGGACTTGTCATTCGTTGAGCAGGAGAAGCCCATGGATGGACAGGTTCTCTTTTGGACAGGTTAAGTTTGAGATGTCTCTTAAAATCCAAACAGGGGTTTCAAGAAACAGTGGGGCTATAGGAATCCGCAGTTCAGGGAAGAGGTCAGGGCTGGAGACAGGAGCTGGGGAGTCAGCGGCAGATAGATGGTATTTAAAGCCACAGGTGTGGATGACATCACAAAGGAGTGAGTGTGTTCCGAGAAGACGTCTGGAATCTGAGCTCTGCGACACATCACCATTCATAGGTTGGGGAAAAGAATGGGAACCAGCAAAGTACATGGAGAAGACATGGCCTGAGATTTAGGAAGACCAAAATCTGTGGTGTTCCAAAAGCAAGTGAAGAAATTTATTCCCAGGAGGAGGGAGTTGGTCAATGATGTCAAATGCTGCTGAGAAGGTCAAGGTGGTCAGGTGAGAACTGCTATCTGACCACTGGATTTAGTAACAGAGGTTATTTGGTGGATGGTGGGATGAAAATGTGATTGGAGCAGGTTTGAGAGAGAATAGGTGGAGAGGAAGGGACAACTCTTTCCAGAAGTTTCCCTGTAAGGTTTTGCTAATACGTTTAGCTTCTAGAGCTCTTACAACTTGGCATGTCTTTCTGCATTCTCATGAGGACACTGGTGCCAGAGAGCAAATTTAGGTATCATTGAGAGCCCCATCTCTTACTTAGGGGAAGCCTATGACCCAGTGTGGAAAATGCTGGATTCAGAGTCACAAGACCTGGGATTGAATCCCACCCAAGACTTACTAGTTATGTGATGCCTCCACTCTCTAAGCTTCACCTTCTTTGTCTGCAAAAATAGTCACTTCTTTGCAGAACTCATAGGGATTAAATGGAGAATGTGTGTGGAAAAGCTGGGACCAGTGCCTGGCACACAGTAGGTGCTCAAGTATGAATTAATAGCACAATGGGCTGGTATTCAGGTGTCATGCATTTAGGATTTGACTGCATGCGAAAGGAGGCATGTAGGTGTTTGCATGTTGAGTTATTTTTAAGTGTGCTAATTGCCTCTTTAAATGAATTGTCATAATTGTGTTATTCCAATATTTTGATACAACATATGCTTATTTTTGCAAAAGGCTTCTGGTTGTTTGGGCTGGTTCCAGTGTGTTGAGGTTTGGGTTTTTAAGTGAAAGGAATGGACTTGTGTAGTCATTTAGCATTCAGTTGGCACAAGCTATGTGTCAGCACCTGCTCTGGGTGCTGGGGGCGGGGCAGAGAAGAAGGTGCTGTTGACAGACGTGAGCCATAGGTGACTGAGGGACTTACGGTCTATCAGGAGGGACAGATATGGAGACACCTAGGTGAAGTCGAAGCCTAAAGCCTGGCACATTCCCCCATTTCCTGTGCTCATTCGTCACTTTCTAATGAGTACCTACTATGTGCCAGGCATTGGTGACAAGACAGCTTTAACCCGTGCCCTCCTGGAGCCTGGGGCCTGGGGGGAGGGGATACAAGCAGAAGGTAAACAAAGCATCAAATAATTTCAGGAGGGAATGATGCTACCGGGAGAGCACAGCCAAGGGGCTGAGGGGGGCGGGGCAATGAGAGGAGGCGAGTCGCTGTAGGATGGGCAAGGGTCTGAAGGAGGCTTCCTGGGACTCTGCTTTCTGGGGTGATAGGATGCCCATGGCTGAGTCCCATCTAACGGCAATCAGCCCCCAGCCCATCTCGGGGGGCCAGGCTGACGACAGACATCACCCCACGGGGCACAGATCTGTGTTGTGAGGAGTTAGGAACATTCACAGTGGGGAAAACGAGTGAGGATACCGAGTGCAGGAGCTGCTGTTGGCTTGCTCTGTGCCCTTGGGGAAGTTCATTAATGTCTCCAAAACTCCCAGCAAAGATAACAATGACAGCAATTACCACCAACACCAAGAGGGCTGGCTGTGTGCCAGGCAGTGTCCTGAGCAATGTGCACATATTGATTCATTTACCCTTTCTAGCAACTCTGTATATGTATTGTTATTACCCTTTTCTCACATGTGAAGAAACAAGCACAGACACGTTAAGTAGTGTGCCCAAAGTCACACAGCACCTACAGGCAAGAGCCAGAATTCAAACCCAGGCTCTCTGACTCTTAACCACTTGCACCACGCTGCCTTCTGGACAACGGGAACACTCACCCCCATCTCCAGGGCAGTCACAAAAGTGGAGTGAGAGGCTGAGATGCTGCTTATGGCGTCTGCCCTAGGCTCCCAGCTCATTCATCCATTCAACTATTTATTTTTGAGCTCTTACTTTGTGCCATGTTCTAGAAAACGGGACATACAAGGGCCATCCTAACAGAATTCACATTAAACATTAAACAAATAATTATACAAGAATTTAGTTAAGTACAAGGTCAATGAGTACTTCCAAGGAGAAATGCAAGGTAACCGGGGGTGTCTAATGGGATCTAATCACTCTACAGAGTACCAGGGGAGACATTTAAACCACACCTATTGCTGAGGGATGAGTAGGAATGAGCCAGATGAAGGGGGAGTGTGTGGGGGGCAGAGGATTCCCGCAGAGGGAACACTCACCATTTCTATTCAGCATGGTATTGGAGCTTCCTGGTGAGGGCACTGAGGTGGGAAAAATTAACAAATATCAGAAAGAAAGGTTTCTAGTACGTCTCCTGGCTTATGCCCCTAGGGGAATGTTTGTACCGTTTTACCCAGAGGACAAAGACCAGGAGAGGAAGTGATTGAGCTGCCCTGGAAAGCCACCAGGCAGGGAGGCAGGACACTGCATCTCTATTCCCAACCGTTCCGTTAACCTTGGATGAGTTGCCTTCCTTCTTGGGTCTGAGTCGTTCTTCCATCTGTAAGATGGGTGGGTGTGGGGAGATGGATTCATGGTGGGCTGTCGTGGCCGTATCTGGTGGGAAAACAGGTGGACAGGAGCCTGCCCCTCTCCAGGAGGGCAGGTGTTTGGATACAGACCCTCTAGTGGGGGGAAGCCCCCATGACCCCCATTTGGGGATGGGACAGGAGTCTGCCCAGATCATGGGGCCATTTTTGAGACCGTCTGCCATGCACAGGGATCGGCCCTTCTCTTTTCCTCTGCCACGCGGTTGTTATCCCTTAGTTGTTGCTATGATTGGTGGCCTGGGGCATTTATAGGACACTGACCCCTGACAACATGCCCTTTTGATGTTTTAGACCTACAATAGCCAGAACGACAGCAACGAAGACTATGAGATCCCCCCGATAACCCCTCCCAACCTCCCGGAACCACCCCTCCTGCACTTGGGGGACCACGAAGCCAGCTACCACTCGCTGTGCCACAGCCTGGCACCCAACGGACTGCTCCCTGCCTACTCCTACCAGGCCATGGACCTCCCGGCTATCATGGTGTCCAACATGCTGGCCCAGGACAGCCACCTGCTGTCGGGACAGCTGCCCACGGTGAGTCCTGGTCGCCCACCGTGGGTCCTGCCAGTTACGGAGGGAAGGGGTGTCAGAGGGGAGTGGAAGGCAAATGTCTTGATGAGGACCCTCGGCTCGTGGGCAGGGTCTGGGATCCGTGGCTTACCTGGGAGTCTGCAGAGCATGGGGATGGAGGGAAATTGATGTCTTCATACTGCTGACTTCCAGAGCTCTGTTTATAATATCTTGGTATTATTTGTTTTAGTATTGACCTAATTCCTATGCCATACAATTCACCCAGGTAACGTTTACAACTCAGTATAGTATCTTTTAGGATAGTCACAAAGGGGTGTGTGACCATCAGTATGCTCTTATTTCAGAACATTGCCATCACCCCAAAAAGAAACTCTGTACTCTTTAGTTGTCATTCCCAACCCCCCACACACCCCCACAACCCCGACCCCTAGGCAACCACTAATCTACTTTCTGTCTCTGTATATTTGCCTATTCTGGACATTTCATATAAATAGAATCATATTTATTTTTAAAATATCATATCTTGTTTAAGCTGCCAAGGATGAGGGTGATTCCTGAGTGAAAGTTTGCAGGTTAGGTAAAAATTTGGCAGGCAGATGAGGGCAGGGAAGGACCTTCTAGGCGGGGGGAACAAATGCAGGAGGCAGGAGGCTCCTGTCAGACTTGGGAACGGGATGTGGTTTATTCTTTTTATCAAAATGGAGAGGAAGAACCTGGAGCCAAGGAGGAAGAAAAGATCCTCGATCCTAAGGGTTCTGAATCCCATGCTAAGGAGATGTATGACTTTTTTTTTTTAGCGTAAATGGCTGATGTGAACAATCAAGACCTATGGGAAACCAGCAGAGCATTTTTTTCTTTCTTTCTTTTTTTTTTTTTTTTTTTTGTATAATAGACAAAGCTCCTTAAGGGAGTTCTAGTACTTCTCCCCAATACCTGTGATTTATTTTTGCTTTTTTTCTCACAGTTAATATATACTAGCCAGAATTCTAAGTTCCTTCCTAAGTGAAAGCAACCAAACTGAAACTAGCTTAAGCCAAAAAGATTGCAATGTCCAGGGGTGGACAAAGGGTTTCAGACACAGCTGCATCCAGGACGCCCCTATCCCATCCCCATTTTCACACAGCAGGTTTGATGGCTGCTGGCAGCCAACATCTTCCCTGCTATCTCTGACGGGTGGCGGTTTTGGTCTTCCAGGAAGGACCATGTCCAGGACGAATCAGTTCTCCATTTTGTCAGCTTGGGTCACAGACACGCCCGTGGCAGGGGAGGAGGTGCCGCTGTGTTGATTTCCTATAAGGATTACATGATGTTGAGTGGGTCCTGTTTCCCTCTGCAGACACTGTTCAGAGGCCACAGCCAAATTTGTGGCCCAATTCCAGCAGATGCCTGGGACCTACAGGATACAGTTGATAGTCTAATAAGCTTGACTGCATTTTATTTGTTTATTGTTTTCTCTTATCACCACCAAATTACCTTGCTTTAAAAAAATCTGGTATATTCTATACATTTTTGTAAGCTACATCTTTTTCTTTTTTTTTAAGCTAGGTGAGAAATAAAAGGAGAGGTGGGGCGGGGAGGAAGCCCGCCGTAGAGCCACGTTTTATGATGTTCAGGGTCAGACTAAAGAGCTCAAATGGAGGTTGACGCTCCATTTCCTGAGGAATACTTTTCTTTGAGTCCATCAATAATGCAGGTCTTCAGTTCCTCTTCTCTCTGCAGCAGACACCACAGCATGTGGTTTTAATTCCACTTTGTTAGAATGCTTCTACCTTAGCTGCTTGCCCGGCTACTTTCCTACCGAAAGCTTCCCTCCAACAGACTGTCCGTTGCAGTTTGTGATTTATGCTAATACAAGCCAGGGCATGACTGGCCTTTGGTGCTGGTGATCAGAGGTGACCATGCGGTGCAGTGGTTAGGGTGTGGGCATCGGCGTCCCCGACCTGCCTTAGATCACAGCTCCACCTCTCAAGCTTCAGTTCCCTTGTCTTGGAATCATAACAGTACCCACATCCAGGTCGTGGTGAAGTGTATCTGAGATAATATATGTAAAGTCTTCGCAAATATCTGGCACCGAGTACACAGTCAGGGAATATTTGCGACTGTTATTATTAGTAATAAAAATGAATTCCCACTGTAACCAAATGGCAGTATTTTTTAGTTAAGTCTCATTTAGCTGAAGGAACAGACAGCGGAGACTCTCAGGTAACTTTTCGGGCCACCTTGTTATAATAGGTCTGATAATTGCAAAGGATGTTATCTGTTTATCAAAGGTGACCCCCACCCCTCACCCAACCGCTCCTTCTAGGAAATGCTTTTATTGGGCTCAGTCCAAATAGGCACTTTGCAGTCATTTTCCAGATTTCTTTAAAATGAACTCACGTTAAAGATGCTTCTCAAATTCAGATAGCTTTAATTCTTTCATTAGTCAGAGTTTTCAAGGGCCCACTGTGTTTTACATTCCCTCGTTCTATAATGAAAGATAAGACAAATGGTTTTACCCAGGGAAGGGCTACTGGACCAAGTGGGAAACCAGATAAGAACATGTCCATCCATCGGGACTATCTTGGTGAAGAGACACAAGGTGCCCTTAAAGACAAATTTTAAAAATTTGTCTGAGCTGCACGATGCAGGTGCGTGTCTGTGTGTGTCTGGATGTGCATGTTATGTGGGTGATGCTGGAATTTGCGTCATCACCTGTGGGGTATGAAGCACCATGCAGAGGGCTGTCCAAATGTTCTCTCACATAATGCTCCCCAGAAGCGAGTGTAGCAGATATGACTGTCACCAGGAAATGGGTGCTCAGAGCAGGTAGGTGACTGCATTAGTTTCCTGTGGTTGCTGTAAGAAATCGCCCCACACTTGGTGGCTTAAAACACCCAGAAAGTGTCTCTCAGCACCAGGTGCTAGACATTGAAGTCAGTTTCACTGGGCCCAGAGCAGGGTGTCAGGAGGCGTGAGTTTCTTCCAGAAGCCCTAAGGACAACCTGTCCCCTGCTACTTCTGGCTTTTAGGGGTTGTTGGCTGTGCTTGGCTGGTGGACGCAGCATGCGAATCTCTGCCTGTCTTCACGTCGCCTTCTCTTCTGTCAGAGAAATCTCCCTCTGCCTTTTTTATAAGGATGCTTGTGATGGCATTTATTGGGCGTTTGGGGATAATCATTTGGGGATAATTCAGGATAATCTCCCCATCTCAAGAGCCATGACTTAATCACAGCTGCGAAGACCGCTCCCAAAATATAGTAACATTTGCAGGTTCCAGGGATAAAAACCTGATATCGTTGGGGGGGCCATGTTTTAAGCTACCTCAGTGATCAGCGGTGCAACAGCCTTTACTGAGCTCCAACTAACACCAGGCGTTGTTCTGAACCCTGGATCTGCAAGATGCCCGTGAAGAACTCCCAGTGCAGGTGGAGAGACAGGCGGAGGCTCCTTTCCTGAAAACGTAGTAAATGCCCTGATAAGATCAGTCTGTGGTGCTGTGTGCGCCCAGAAGAGGCACCTTTAGGAAGGGAAGGCCTGACACGTAGTAGGTTCTACAAGTACTCCATGAATGAATGAATGAACGTCACACAGCTATTAGGTAACAAAACCAGGATTCAAGGCCAGCTCTGTCACCTCCCATGTACCCCTCGGTTTTACCCGGTGCTCAAGGGCTGGAGCAGCTGGGCTGCAGGGTTACAAGTGGCATAGAGAATGCTGCCCCATGGCCACGGTGCCACAGATTCTGTTGGCACAGACTGGGATGTGTGAAGGATGTTGTCCCAGAGCTCACAGCGTTTGACAGCCATCTCCTTAATTCTGAGCCCCTTGGCTCTGATCCCAGAGGCCCCCAGTTCCTTCTGGTCCTCTGCCCCAGCTCCCCGGGGCGGGGCGTGGGGGTCCTTACATGCACTGGAGTCAGCCCTTCTGCTTTCAACATATGGCTGCTCGCCGGAATCCTATACAGTAGTGGAACTGGGCCCCTTTTACAAAATTAAATATGCTTAAGGCTTCTCCCTCGATTTCAGCGTCTTAACTGATTAAACATTCATTTCCAAGACAAAAAGAGTCAATTTAGTATGAAAGATATATTTTGCCGGTTTAATTTAAAGCACTGCACCTCCATCTGACCCCTATTTTCATAACTCAATAATTTTATCCTGTGTTGATTGTCTCATTTTGAGAGAGATATTGTATGTATAAATCAGCTTCTAAAATACCCAAAGAAACTAGAAGAGTGGAATTTATTAAGCAGCCTCTGGTAAGTCTGAAATAATTTATTTTGGAGTCGTCCTTGGGAAATGTTCACTCTTAGGGTCCTGGTTTACACAGGAGAGGAATTACCCTGGGAAGGGACAAAGCTTGATGCTCTCAGACCAGTTCCCAGGGAACCTGCACCTTTGGCAAGACCAGAGAAAGTCCTACGACAGCCTTGGGCAGGTGGAGATGGGGCCTGATGGGAAATGAGTTCTGTCAAAGCTTTCCCCACACCAGCCATGGGTTCTGGTGATTCAGGATGTAGGGGCTTCCCGAAGCCAAATGATATAAGTCGTGAAGCTTTGTGCCAGTCTGTTATTAGTGCAGGGGTGGAACACAGCTGTCGTTCAAGCATTCTCTTTCAGCTTTGACTCTTTTTTGCTTTCTCTGGGACCTTGGACAAGTCACTTCTCTCCCAGCCTCAGTTTTCCCATCTATGGAGTGGGAGTTGGGATTCCAGCTCTGGTGAACTCACAAATAGAGAAACAGGAATAATTGCTTTGTGAGTCATGAAACACTGGACAAGTGTATGGGTTTGAGGTTGGATAGACCCACCACTACCACACATGTCATTGGCCTGGGGCGTTCAACTCTTATTAACTTGGATCAAAAGCCTGAGTGCTAGCCTGGTATCTTTGTGCTTTAGGTCCTTATCCTAAAGCATCTTGCCAGGAATGGTCCTTCTCCCCAAATGGAGAGGACCAGGGGCCATGGCCCAGGGATCCTCCCCCCCACACACACACACACACCATGTGAAGGCTCTTTCCAGGCTAATATCTTGGGATGGGCTGTTGGGGAGGGGACTGGGCAATACCGTAGTTGCCACTTCAGCCCGTGCTTGAGAGATGGTTCCCATGAGAGAGCTTGCAGCCCTGGGTTAAGGAGCCTCGGGGCAGGGCTCAGAGCTTAGGGGCAGAGCCTGTTTATTGACTCTGGGCGGTCCTTAATATCTCCCCTAAGACCTATCCCCTTCTTTTGTTCTCTACTTTTCTCCTCCAATCTCCTCTCTCTCTCTCTCCTCTTCCCTTCCCTGCCTCATCCCTCTTCCCCCCTGGAGACATGGTCTATCTCTGTTTGATTCTGACAAATTGACATGCAGGGAAGCCCCTCCCAAGTCTGAGGTAAAGGGACCAAAGAGCCTCCCAACCTTTGGGGGGCAGTGCAGACACCCCTTCCCCCAGTCCAACCTATTCATTTTATTGCTCTTAATGCATAATTTGTTTTTTGTTTTGTTTTTATGAGTGTATCAGTTAGTTTTTGCTGTGTAACAAACCACCCCAACACTTCGTGGCTTAAAGCAAACAATGAACTGTTACTATTTCTCATGATTCTGTGGGTCATCAAGGTAGGTATTTGACCTGGACTGGCTTGGCTCATTTGTGGGGTCAGCTTGCAGCTTGGCTGGGCCTGCGTGGTATAGGATGGCCTTGTTTGCATCTCAGCAGTTGGCCCAATGTCGGTTGGTGCCAATGTGGGTGACTTAGCCACAGGTCTGTGATCACATGGTGGTCTGGGCTTATTCACATGGCTGTGGTCACAGGGTTTCCAAGAGCATCAAAAAAGGGGAGGGCCCAACAGTCAAGTGCTTTTCAAACCTCTACTTTCATCATATTTGCTAATGTCCCATCAGCCAAGTCACATAGCCAAGCCCAGATGCAAAGGGTAGAGAAATAGACCTCACCTCTTGAATAGAGAAACGGCAGAGTCACAGTGGAAGGATGTGGCAGGGAGAGCAGGAATTTTTGGCCGATTTGTAATCTATCGTGATAGATTTGGGGTTTTTGTGTGTTTTTTTGTGTGTTTGTTTTCTTGCCATGTAGCATCACATAGTACTTAGGCATGTGGGCTCTGGGGTTAGGCTGACCTAAGGTCAAAACCATTTGTTGTCCTGTACCCTGTGTCTCAGAGCAATCTCTCCTGAGCCTCAGTTTCTTCATCTATAAAATGGAGGTGCTATTACTTGCCTCATAGGAATTTATGAAGATTCAGTGATCAGATGTAGGAAAAGTACTCAGCCCAGTGCCCTGGCACACAATAAAATGTAAGGCATTCAATAAATGTAAGTTACTCTATTCATTTATCCATTTTACTGATGGGGTTTGGGTGGCTTCAGCCTCATATCTACGTTTGTCTCGCCTGACCTGCTGGGGGCTGGCTATTCTGGGGCAGTGGGTAGCCTGGCTCACTGACAGCGCCTGATCCAAGAGGTGAGTGTCAGGGGTGGATCAGACTCTGAGGTGGCTGGGGTGGGGAGAGGGTCCCATCTGGGGGTGTGGGCAGGGGGAGGGCATATTAATCACCCTAGGACCTCAGTCAGGGCTCAGAGCTTAAGAGCAATATCAAAGTGACAGTTCCGTTGCTTGCCAAAAAAGAGAGGGTCCCAAACCCAACTCTTCTTGGCTGCTTGACCAGGGCCAGGATCCATCTTGGTAAAAGCAGGGGGTCCACAGGGCACTTCCAGCTTGGGCTTTTCTTGGGCGCCATGTTTTTGTCTCTTTTCCCTCTGGGGTTAGGAGTGGGGATGTTAATCTCCCAAACAGGCCCCTGAGGGTCCTAAATGGGGGTAACCAGGAACCCAGAGGTTTCTTTATATTCAGCAGAGTCTGGATGAGACTCCCTCCCCCGCCGTTTTTCAGAGGCAGTAAGCGAAAGAAATATGTCTTTTTACATTTTATAAAACTCAGAAAAATGGCTTTAAACAGCTTTTGCTCCCCTGCTATAATTATTTATTTTCAAACACTCCTGCAGGGGACTGCTCCGTTTTCTTATCCTGCACTCCTTTTTCTCATAAATGAACCATCACTTCAATAAATCATTATGAAAACAGAGACTAACACCAGCTCTGAAAGGTTGAAAGATTTATGTAACACATTTATGTTTCCCATTTTCTCATTCTGGTACTCGGCTGCAAAAGCTAAGCTAATAAAAGCTGCTATTAATATTTCTTGTTGCCTAGCAACCCCAGAGCGGGAGTAATAGCTTCAGCTAGAAAAATAGATGACCGATAAGGAAAAATTCAATTCTTTTATTATCTCAGGGGGAAATGGCCTTTTACTGGAACATTATGATGTACGAGTGTGAAGTTGAACACAAAAGATTTTTTGTGTGTGTTTGTTTTTCTATTTTTAATGAACATTATTTTACCTCCACTAACTCTTTTAGGGCCACTTTTGTTTTCTTTCACACTCCCCTCCGTACCCCACCCCTCATGCTTAATTTAGCAGCTATAGTAGTTAAGAACCTGTCAGCGTTTTTTAGTTTAAAAATGGTTTTTGCAAAGGTTTATAACTCGGTCATAAAAATTCACTCCCTGTTAAAACTCAGGCCAGTGATAAGCCGACACACAGAGCCTAGTTCTCTGTGAACAGGCTCACGTTTGTTGAGAGATAAGACTCATGGTTTTCACTCAGAGAAAGGTCTGAAAAGAACAAAATGTATTCTTTTCCGTGTCCCAGTTTTCTTTGCAACTCAGGGACGCTGTGTCTTTTGAGAACTGTTTGCTCTAAAGTTTGAAGTATGTTCAAAGTGGCAAAGGAGGGGGACATAGACATTTATTGAGCACCTGCTGTGTATAGACTTGGTGTCTACTGCCTGCTTAAATAGGGACTGTTATTATCCCCATTTTTCAGATTCAGACACTGAGGCTTAGCGAGGCTCAGGAATCATCCCAAAGTAGCCGGATGCTATGAGGTTTCACACCTTTGTGCTTTCCTATAGGTTTTCTCAACTTAGCACTGCCGACATTCTGGGTGGGATAATTCTCTGGTGTGGGGGGCTGTCCTGTGCATTGTACGATGTCTAACAGCTTCCCTGAACTCTACCCACTATTCATGGCCTCGAATAGCACTCCCTCAGGCAAAATCAAAATTTAAAATGTCTCCAGTCATTGTCAAATATCCCCTGGAGGCCAAAATCACCCCCACTTGACCACTGCCTGCTGTTCCCTCTCCTTCAAAGGCTCTTCCCCTGTGTCCACTTGGTGAACTCCTATTCCTGCATTAGGACCCAGTTCAGAAGTCCTCTTCTCTCTGAGGCTCTCTGGGTACTCTGGGCTGGGAGCAGGGTGAGAGGCAAGTGAGGCCCTGGCCTTACCCACAAACTTGAAGAGAATGCCCAAAACCTCAGTGATCTAAGTAAATAATATTTTCATGTAATATTTTTAAAAATCCAAATTACTGAAAAGAAAATGGTGAACAGTAAATCAGAAACTTAAATAAAGGTGGGATCAGTCTGAATGCATGACAATAAGTGGTTGTCCCTTTAGATGCCTGTCTGTGCTGACAGCCTGGGACAGCCTGAAGGCTGGGTCTGTACTTTACGCCTTTTTCTGGCATCAGTTTCTGGCAGAGGGCCTGGCTAGCAGATTATCTCAGTGTCTGTTTATGGACTGAACGAATCAGAGAAGAGAAATGACTTGTCCAAGGTCACACGGCAAGGAAAAGGGTAGAGCTAGAATCTGAACCCAGGCCTCTGACTCCAAGGCCAGTGCTTGTTGCAGTGTTCCCCAGGTGAATCGAGGTTGCATGAAGAGTACTCCCTAAGCCACGGAGGTCTTAAGATGCCGTGGGGCGCTCACAGCTTGGGGGAGAGGGACAGGTAAGAGCAGCCATGATTTCAGCTTGGTATCCTCTTGGCTCTCCCTCAGGCTGTCTCATTTCAGCCTCACAAACCCCGTGCCAGGCAAGAGCTAGCAGCTCCCTGATGTGGAGTGTGTCCAAGAACAGAGCCATTATGGCCAGCCCCTTGGAGCACTGCCCATCCTCCCTGTGGTCACAGTTTCCTTATCTTGACCTTTGGAGGCCAAGGACCACACCTTGTTTGACCCCATATCCTCTCAGTGAACTTTTCCTAAACGAATGGATGAATTATCTGCCCCTGTAATCTGCGAATAACATTTATTTAGTATTTGTATGTGTTTGCACCCATGTAAGCCCTTTATATTTGTACTGTATTTAATCCTTCACCCTGAGAAGCAGATACTATCATTGTTGCCATTTCACAGATGAGAAAACAGAGGCATGGGGAGGTAAACCACTTGGCTACACAACTATCATGGTGGCACTAAGATTTGAACCCAGGAAGGCTGATTCCTCAGCCTGTCTACTCAATATCTAACCTGTACAGTCTTCAAATGAATGAGTAAATAAATGAGCAAGGGAGTGAGTGAGCCAGGGTTGAGACCCACTTTATCTATCTGACTCGGAATCAAGCCATTGACGTTCATAAGTAACCATAGCACGAAGTGTGAGATGCTAGCTTAGAACAAGGAATAGATGAGTACTGAGGAGCTCAGAGTAGAGTGGTAGCAGGGACGGCTTCCTGTAGGTGGTGACCTTAGGGCTGTGCCTTAGAAGCCTGAGAGGAGGAAACTTCACACTTGCCTGGACTGGCCTGTTCAGGCTCAGTCACCACCCCTTGTGCTGGGATTGGCAGAGCAGTTTGTAATGTTTTATGATAGCTTAGGCGCCCCCTGGTGCCTATGCTGTCAACCCCCTGCTCCGCTCCTTGGTGATGGGAGCCCTGACCCTCTGCCCGCCAAGGGTGCGAAGGCCAGACATTTAACTTCCATTTCAGGCGAGAGGCCAAGCTCGGCAGAGTACCTCTCCCTTTGAGACCTGCTCCCGAGTCAGGAGGGAGAATTCAGGAAAAATCATGGCAACATTCGTCAGCTGCGGCTTCGATATTACCCGGTGTAATAGCTCTTTCCTCCGACTGCATATTCAGTACCATGTTTGGGAAAATGAGCTTTTAATGTACCGTCGACATTGCTGAGAAGCCATCTCTGGCTCCGCGGAGTGTCTGGAGCACATAAAACTTGAGATCTATTGGAGTCATTTTCCCCCTGCTCTGGCTGGATAATAAAAAGTCAGTCTCAGATGCTCTTTCTCTCATCTTGAGGCTTTGTCCATTTAGAACTCGGAGTCTTCCTAATAGGAGGCAGCAAGACAAATAAAACTCATCTAAATACTAAATAAAGCTCCAGAAGAGTGTCAGTGCAGCCTTGGGCCTGGAGCATTTCGTAGAGAGATTTCAGCATACCAGCAGGATTGGGCCGTGGCTCCGGCTGTGGTGTCGGCAGCCTGGTGTCCAAGCCAAAGCACTTAAGTGGGATTCAGGAGTCCCGGGATTCCTGTTCTGCCCTGATGGTCTGATCTTGGGTGTTCCTGTCCCTCTCTGAGCCTCAAGTAAGGTGGAGCTGATGCTATCTACCCCACAGGGTGGTTCTTAGAAGCAAAGGTGATAATGAAATACTCCTGGTGCTTAGCTTTGTGTGGAGAATGTAGCAGCGGCCTGATAAGAGTTTGTTGACTGACTGACTGAATGAATGAATGAGAAATAAATGCTGCGTATGTAAAGACTTTACAAACTGTCGAGTGCCATTATATCACTGTTGGCGAGAAAACCAGTGGGGAAACTGTAGCCTGTTCCGTCTTACAGTGCCATCCATCTCATCTAACCCTCCCACCGACTTTGGAGGGAAATGGAATAATCCTCAGTTACAAATGTGTACCTGAGACTCAGAAGGCAAGTGGCTTGTCCTGAGACACACAGCTAGAAAGTTGTGGAGCAGGATGAGGGTCTCGCTGTCTTGAGCTCAAGCGTTTTATGCCCTCAGGATGGTACAGAGCACCCCTCGCCCCAACCCCCTGCCCCGGACCTCTGAACTGGGAGGTGGGACTCTCGCTCTTGTCCCTCCATCCAGTGTGGGGTGGTCAGAGCTCTTACGGAGACAGTTAGGTGGGAGAAGCAACAATGTTAGCCTCAGTGGCTGTTTCTCCAAACTCTTGGTTGCAAGGAAAACGGAAAGGAATTTGGGTGAGTAGTTAGAGCCTACCCCTGGACTGTGTCTGTTGGATGGAGTTGTGGTGGGGAATCTGGAGCCCTGAGGAATCTCTCCTGAATAAGCCAATGCTAGTTCATCCTGTCACCCCAGAAACTGATAGAGAGATCTGAGTCTGGAAACCAGGGTTCGTGTCAGGTCTCTGCCACCACTGTGTAGGCCAAGTCACTTTCCTCCCAGACTCACCTCTTTCATATGTTGATTGGACAAAGCCCAGATTGCCCCAGGGAGTTGTGGAAAAATCAAAGGAGAGCAGCTCTAAAGGGGTTCCCGGATGGGCCCTGCAGGGGATTGTTGTCACTAGGGTGGTAGATCAGAGCCATAGGTCTGGAGAGCCCAGTGGGTTAGGAGGGTGTGCTCTGGGGCCAGACATGGGCTGCATGTGTCACAGTTTCCTCATGGGGCTATGTGAGGAGTAAATGAGATAGTCCAGATGCTGTTCAGATCCATGCTCGTGGGAGGTCTGTCGGCCTGGTCCCACAGGGAGCTCTCAAGCATGAATTAGACCACTGAGTTGCTGGCATTGGTACCCGGGTGTGCGGTGTGAGTCAATCATTGGTGACAGGCAGGCAGGGGGTGGGGGTGTGGCTCTAGCGTAACTTCCTAGGCAAGACTGCTGCCATTGGCTGAAGGCAGTTCTTGGAAAAAGGCAGCTGTGAGCCTTTGGCAACCAACACTCCCAGGAATCAATCTGAGGAGAGTGGGGGCCAGCAGTATCTGTGTCTAAAATGAGGTCCTAAAGCCAGCGGGATCCGTGTCCACTGGGAACTTGTGAGACGCAGATTCTCACACCCCATGGAAACCTCCCCTATGTTGAACCAGCGCTCCAGGGGATTCTGATCCTGCCCAGATCCATCACACAGCCATCATCCTCAGCCGAGTCCCAAATTCTGCAATGTTTTTAGGACACGCGGACCTGTTGCTTGTGTTTCTATATGTTTCTGTTGAGGATTTCATCGCACCTGGGATAGTTGCGAGCCTTTTCCCGTAGACAAGCCAGAGAATCCACACCTCTGCCTGTGGTGCCTGAGTCTTCCCAGCCCCTCATGCCTTCTACTGGCTCCGGCTTTGAAGCAGACAGCCTGGCAGGACGGCCATCCCAGGCTGTGATGCAAAGGGCGCCAGGCCAGCTCTCCCTAGATTGCAGAATGTGCCCCGGCACGTGGCAGAAGGCTGCCACCCAAACAGGTATCCACCGTGCAAGTGACCAGTGGCCAGCCAATGACACGGGGCAGTGCTCTTTTGGGCTTAACCTCCGCTGTGGCCTCTTCACGTGGACACTCTGTGCCCACTGCCCTGCTGAAAGGAGGCCAGTACTTTGCCAGACTTCACGTCACTGACCTTAGACTTCAAGAGACCTGGATTTAAATCTCAGTTCCTCCAGCTACTTGTCATGGTGAACACGTGATCCACCCACTCTGATCCACCCACTTTAGTTTTCGTGTGTGTAAAATGGATATGTTACGAATCCCTATGGAGTTGTTTTGAATATTAAATGCTATAAAGCTTGTAAAATGCTCAGCATGGTTGCTATACCAATACCATTGTTTGTCTCTAAGCACTTCATGTAGGAACTGCCTTTGTTTTTCTTCCCTGCCAACCCACGTGGAAAAGCCTGTATCCTGTCTAGTTCCCTCAAGACACCACCTGCCAAAGCATTGGTGGACAAGACCCCTGGGAGGGCAGAGGGGATACCCACCACAGACACGTGCTCCGGCTCCCAAGCCCCTTTTGGCCACGCTGACTGATGACCTCTTTCTGATCCTGCCCCCACGGCCTGTTCAGTGTCAGGCTGCTCTCAGTTCTGTCTCATGCTGTAATTCCCTCAGCCTCAACATCTTCCCCGAAGCCCCCAGATCCAGACATCCCTCTGAGCTCCGTTGAATGAAGGCTCTTCCGTTAACAGCACCTGCCTTCCTCAGCGGTTAGTTTCAGGGCCCCTTTGGTTTGACTTGAGCAGCCTTGGGTTCTACCCTCACCCCAAGCAGGGCAGCAGTGTGTTTCTCAACATAAGCCAAACAAGTCAAGTTTTCTCTCAAGGAGAGATTCTGGTTGCATTAGTTCAAGTCCACAAAGAAGCGGCTCTAGACAGGATTAGATATGTAAGAGATTTGTTGAAGAGAGAGAAAGAGGAGGCAGGAGGTGGGGGAAATTTCAGACCATGACGCAGGCCTGATGCCTGGGGGAAGAGGGAAGGAAGGAAGGAAGGAAGGAAGGAAGGAAGGAAGGAAGGAAGGAAGGAAGGAAGGAAGGAAGGAAGGAAGGAAAGATGGATGGAAGGAAGGGAAGGAGGGACGGAAGGAGGGGGACTAGGTGGGAAGAGTCTTAGACTGCAGCACAGTTCCAAGAGAGGTTTGGCCAGGCCATAGGGAGTCTTCAAACCAATGCGACCCACTGGAGGAGCTGTGCGTCTCACCAGATGGCCCTGCCTCAGTACCCCTGGTGTGCTCAGCCACTGGCTGGGGGTGGCCCGTGGGAAGTGTGGCCTCGGTGAGAGCATGTTCATGGAGCCAGAAGAGCGGTAGCTGGGCTCCCAAGACAGGAGCACTGTGTTTTCATGGTCCTCGCAGCCCATCCTTGGTGCCTCACAGCTCTGCTTCTCCATGTGAGTGAGGAAGCAACATCTCCCCAGTTCCCCAGGCCCCTGTTCATGAAGGAAACTTAATGGAACAAAGTACTGCCCCCATTGCTGTCGTTGGTCTTGGGACTGAAACTGGTACTCATCCTCTCCCCTCTTCCTCAGCTAAATTCCCCTAACCCGAAGCTCAGCAAATCACCTTGCTAGCGAGGTGGCTTTTGTGTCTTAGCTGCTCCCAAGAGGTCTGAGCCCTGACTCATACACTTCTCAGGTCAGGGTTACTGCACCTTGGACAGGGTTACTGTCCATCCCAGTTGCTGTGGAAAAGGGAGTGGCAGGGAACACCTGGGGGGATCACCTGGGGGGATCACCTGGGTTACACTGAATCACAGCAGTCCTCCCTCGTCCAGCTAATAGGGATCACGTCCCCCTGCCATGGTGCTGAGGCCTCCTCTCTCCTGCTGGTCCCTAGATATAAGAAGTCCAAAGGGCCTGGCAGCAGCCATAGCTGTTATATCCTCTGACAAGAGCACACGTCCTTTGGGGACCAGGACCACCAACCCAGCAGGGCTCAGAGTTGCAGGGTCAGGAAGCGCAAGATCCCCCAGGCGGTGTCTGGGGGTGAGGATGAGTAGGGCCACTCCTGCTTCCTTCCAGCCCCTGGTCCCTGGACCCGTGTGTTCTTCACGGGGCCGTGTACCATCTTCTGAATGACGGCATGGCCCGCTTTCAGAGTGTTGTCTCTGAACTAGCGCTTCCTTCGTCCGCACCTTTAGAAGGCTGTTCCAACGTTCTGTGTCCAGCTGTTGGTGTGCTGTTCCATGACCGACAGACCCCATGGTGATGGCCTCTCCCCACAGCGCTGTCACTGTGAAGTGAGCCCCCTGGAAGTGTGCCACGTGGGAGTCTATGCCTGTGGACCAGGCTTTCTGTCCGTCCTCAGAGAGGGATGCTGGCTGAGGCTCTGCAGGTAGGAGAGGCAAACCACCCCAGCACAGCTGGCCCTGAGAGGATGACCTGCTGTCCCCTCCGTAAGGGAAGGGACCCAGCGGAGTCAACTTTGCATCACAGGGCTGATTGGTCCCCTCAAGGAAGCGTCCCATGCTTGCCGTTCAGCTCGGTCTCTGTTGCTGACAGATTAGCCGCTCAGAGGTAGTGGCAGCTAGCGTGGCCTTGGAAAGTGGGCGTTCCTGTCACTGGGCCCACGTACGGCCTCCATCTTGGCCTCCTAGGTTGCTCCATTCATGTGCCCAGTGCAGGATGTGGATGGCTCATGATAATCACAACGGGCCGAGCCATGTTGCCCATTGGATTATTCAGTGCCTCTCGCATGGTGAATGCCTCCTGGTTGACGACATGGGACTCCAAACTCACCCTTGATGTCTCCTCCCGCAATTGCATCCATATGCCTTGACGCCCAGACAAGCTCCCCGTTCTTCTCCTCCCAGGCCCCCTGACCAGACAGCTCAGCCATTGGCCACTGCTGTGCACCTATATACAATGCATTCTTGTTATTGCCGGGATTCTGTAGTTGCCAGTTCATCTACTAGCTACAATGTATTTATAACGCCCAACTCAGTGTTTACTGTGCTTTCATGATCCTTTGTGGACAAGAGTAGAGGGGCTGAAAATTCCTGTCACCCAATTCACACATTCTGAGCTGAGGTTACACACGGTGACACGCTGCCTTCTGGTTTCAACTCTTGCACTGTAGACAAGTATCCTTTTCGCCGTCATGTAGTGCCACTTTTTCGCATTTTTGTGGGTTTTTTTGTGGCTGATTTCACTGTTTAAAATGGCCCCCAAGCATAGTGCTGAAGGGCTGTCTCGTGTTCCTGTGCTCAAGAAAGCTGTGACGTGCCTCACAGAGAAAATGGGTGGATTCAGTCCTGAGTTGTAGTGTCTTGAGTTCTATGTTGATGAGTCAACCACATATACCAAATAAGGTGTTTTTAAACAAAAGCACATGTAAAATGAGGTTATGCATTGATCAGTTGATGAAAATATAGGGACCAGAGGTTCACAGGAAACTAACCCTGTACTCCCTCTAGGAGCAATAGTCTTGGTCATTTATTGTTCATGGAGACTTTCTAGAACTTTCTAGAACTTTCTAGAACTACCATGAATAATGACAATTGACTATATAGTCTCACCTCAGGCCACCTCGCCTTCCACACAAAATGGATGATTGCATGCGATGCTCACAGCTCCACGCGTGGGAACATTTATCCCGCTTTATTCCCTGTCAAAGCCCCCCATTGAATGGAGCAAAAATAGAGTCACCACCCACTCTTGGCTTGTACCCTCGTAGAGAAGTGACCCATCTGTAAATCGTACTTGGGCCTTTTCTTGTTTCAGCTGGTTGTGCAAGAGGTCTCCCTCCCTAACACTGCCATAGGTGTGAGCTGAGAGAGGTGCAGGGAAGTGACTGGCGTATACAATATGAGAGTCTGGGCTCTCTCCCTGTTCAACTTACCCATGCCTTCTGGACCTGCTGGGGTTTGGTCGTAGATATGCCATTTCCATCTGGGCTCATCTCATGCTATGTCTTGATTAGTCCAACAGAACCGATCTCTTAATGGCAGTTCTAGATGCATGGCCATTGGTGCCCCCTGGTTAAGCATTCTGTCTCTGCACAGCCCGGTAACACTTTAGGAGCTGTTTCTCAAAAGGAGTATAATTATATGTTATAACAGTGTGGCTCTACTCAGAATCCCTGGAGCCTGCAACGCAATTTGAAACTCGGAACTGCATTTCCCCACCACTGACACATCCAATACCATAGACCCTGCTGGATCAGGTGGCCTAAAGGGGCAGGGCTCCTTGCTCTGACTCCTTGACTCCTGTAGAGCCCTTTCCTGTTCTGGCCCCACTCAAAGCAGACACCTTTCCATAACACCCAGTATATGGGCTGGAGCACATTCCTAGGGGTTAAATGTGTAACTTCTAGAACCTAAAGAGACCTAATATGCCCTATGCTTCCTTTTTTGTGGTAGAGAAAGCAAGATGCAGACATTTGTCTTTTACTTGGACTGTACCCCTAGGGATGTGCTCTGTGGTCAATGTCCCGCCCTCTACAGTATGTGCTGGACTTTGGCAAACGAGCCACCTCTGGCTCATCCTGGCTGATCAGCAAGATGTCATCAATGTAATAAGATCAGTGTGATGTTCTGTGGGGTGCCCAGATCTCCTCAAATTATATTATGACAGAGGGTAGGAGAGGTAGCATACCCTTGAGGCAAAAATTGTAAATGAATATTGTCTATCCCACACAAATCTGAGCATATCTGATCTTCTTTTCTAACTGAAGTAGAAAACAATACATTTGCCAAATCATTAGTCACATACCATGTACCCAAGGCCTTATTATTCTGCTCTAGCCATGACACCACCTCCAGCACAGGAGCTGGACATTTTAATTTATTCTCTTGTGATTCATCTTTTCTTTCACACTGTCCATCCTTCCATTGGAGCATTTGTGAATTTCTATTGATTTAGTATAGCTCTTTATTATATTAAGAATATTATCCCTTTTGTCATGTATGTTGCAAATATTTATTCTCAGTTTATCGTTTCCTTCTCATATTGTTTGTTTTTTTATATTAAATGATTTTTACATTTTCTATATACCTAAACCTGTGTCCTTTTATATGGTTTCTACCTTCAATGGGAAACTTAGCCCCATTCCAACAAAATATCACATTGGTTCTTATTTTTCCAAATGCTCGGTGATCGTCAATATCATTTAGTTCAAAATCCGTCCTTTCCTCCACTGACTTGAGTTGTTATTATTATTGTAAGCTAGAAAAATATACTCCAAGGTATCTATCTTTTCATTTCTATTCCTTCATTTGCTCTGCCTTTTCACATGTCCATACCATACTTTCTAAATTCCTCTGGCTTTATAGTATGTTTTAATATCTGGCACTACAATTTTTTCCAAAGTTCTTACTCTTCTTCTACTTATTATTTTCTGATGACTCTCACCCATTTCTTCTTCCAAGTGAATTTTTGAGTCACTTTGACAAAACCATGACTTTTTTATATTGAAATTTCATTATATCCACAAATTAAAATGGGGAGATTTTGTATCGTTACGTTATTGAGTTGTTCCATCCAGAAACACAATGGGAATCTCTATTTATTTAAATAATTTTGCCTCTCTTTATAGTTTTACATATGTGTATATATGTATATGTATATACACACATATGTATGTTCCAACACATTTCTTTCTTTTTTTTTAATTAAAGTTTATTGCGATGACAATTGTTAATAAAGTTACATAAATTTCAGGTATGCAATTCTGTATTACATCTTCTATAAACCACATTGTGTGTTCACCAGCCAGAGTCAGTTCTCCTTCTATCACCATATATTTGATCCCCTTTACCCTCATCTACCAACCTCCTCTCCCCCCTTACCCTCTGGTAACCACTAAAGTATTGTCTGTGTCTGTGAGTTTTTGTTTCTCATTTGCTTGTCTTGTTCTTTTGTTGTTTTTGGTTTATATACCACATATCAGTGAAATCATAGGGATCTCTACTTTTTCTGTCTAACTTACTTCGCTTAGAATTATAGTCTCAAGATCCATCCATGTTGTCACAAATGGTCCTGTTTCATCTTTTCTTACCACCGAATAGTATTCCATTGTGTATATATACCATAACTTCTTTATCCATTCATCTATCGAAGGACATTTTGGTTGTTTCCATGGTTTGGCCACCGTAAATAAAGCTGCAATGAACACTGGAGCACACTTGTCTTTATGGATAAATGTTTTCAGATTTTTTGGGTAGATACCCAGGAGAGGGATTGCTGGGTCATATGGTAATTCTATCCGTAATTTTTTGAGGAACCTCCACACTGCCTTCCATAACAGCTGCACCAATCTGCATTTCTACCAACAGTGTATGAGGGTTCCTTTTTCTCCACAGCCTCTCCAACACTTGTTACTATTTGTCTTCCAACACATTTCTTTAGAATTTTATATTTTTGCTTTGCTATTATGATTAGAACCGTCCGATTATGTTTTCTAATGTAACTGTTTTGTTTGTGGCTAAGTAAGAAATAAGTGTATTTCTATTTATTTTTATCTGGCTGTCTCACATTCTAACTTCTTAGAACTTGAGGTTTTTGAGGTTTCTAGAAATGCTATCATCTCTATAAAGAAGATGCTTTCCATTGGTTGTAATTCATTTCTTTTTGATTCATTGCATTGGGTCAGACTTTCACTAAGTTCTGATGATCAGTAACCAGCGATCTTTGCCTTTTCCCCCAGTTTAGTGGGAATGAAATTCATCCTTCAGATGAAGTCACTTTTCTTCAGCATAGTTTTTTTAAAAAATTAAGTCTTTCAGTTTGCTTATAATTTCTGTTGAGTTTTATCAAATGCCTATTAAGTATGTATTGAGATGATCAGATAGTTTTTCTTCCTTGAGATAGTTAAGGTGATGAATTTTATTAGATTTCCCAGTTTTAATATATTCCAGCTGGTTATGGTATGCATGTATACATACGTATTGAAATGTGCATACATAAATGTTTTTAGCATGAGACTGGATTCAATGTCCTATTCTTTTACTTGAGATTTTTCTTTTACATTTTTTATAATGAAATGCATCTATAGTTTTCTTTTTGTAACATAGCTTTCTCATATTTCTGTACCAAAATATAGACTATACTATCTATAATCTATATAATCATTGTACAGATTATACTATCTTCATAAAATGGATAACTTATTACACTGCTATACAGTTACTACCATTGAATTGTATTTACTATTATCTTATAATTTTTATAGGCTTTGTAATTATTCCCCATTGATATCCCTAAGGTTATATGTTGTAATTTCTCTCTTTTCATGCTCATCTTTACCAGAGCTTTATCCATGTTACTGGTTTATCTAACTTTGTTTTATTCATTTCATTCAGAGAACCAACCATCAGAGTTGTGTTTCAATTCCATTACTTCTTTCTTAATTTTTTCATTTCTCCTTTATGTTTATTAATCCCTCTCTTTCTTTCTGTAGATGTTTAAATTTTTCATTTTAGATTCTATAATTCATTTACTTTTATTGTTTATTGTTTAATAATAAAAAGTTTATGGCTGTACATGTTTTCTGAGTATGGCTGTGGCTGTATCCTATAAATTTTTGAAATTAAGTGTTCTTACATCTCTTACTTTTTCCTATCACAAACATAGCTTTATTGATTTTTCTAAAAGTGGCATATGTTCACTGTAAAAAAAATTAAACACAAGCAAATACAAAAGAAGAGAAATAAAAGATCATTAAAACTGAACCATCCACAAATAACTATGATTAACCTAACCATTTGCTAAGTATCTTTTCAGTCATATCTTTGTGCATTATGCACATATAATTTACATAAATGGGACCATAATATGGTGCCTTTTCTGTACTTTCTAGTCTGTTCTAGACCTGCCAATTTTCTGCAACACTATTTAATGGATATATTTCTGTGTCCCTCATTTTAGGTCATGCCCTAATTTTTTAGTGGCTGAATAACAGTCCTTCGTCACAATGGTGGATGTTCCATTGTACATGTAGACAATGTTTTATTGACAGACATTTAGGCTGTTTTTGACTTTCCTCTATTATAAAACTCTCTCTGGATAGGTTCCGTAGAAGTTGTGAAAATGATTTTTTGAGGGTGTGGGTGGCAGGAGAGGGAGGAGAGGAGAGCTCTACCCTGGGCAAGCTTCTTTGCCCTCAGTCTTCTCATCTGTAAAAATGGGAATCATCATAGTGTCTGCCTCATAGGAGGGATGTGAGAATAAGTGAGGAGCCATTTGTGGAGACTTCAAACCGATTTACAGCTTGTGGGGGTCCGAAAGCTCACAGCCGGGGAAGGGAACACATATTCCTCTGACCTGGCCATGGAGAGGTAGGAACTGATTTTTAAGGGTGGAGCCAACCTGGATTCTAAAACAGACTGTTGCCCTGAACAGCTGTACCTGCTTTGGCAAAATTTGGCTGTTGCCCTTAAGTAGCTGGGCTGCGTGGAATGTCCTCCTCTACGTTCCCAGCATTGTCTCAGAGCCAGATGTCCCCCGACCCCCTTCACCAATTAATTTGTGGCTGATTAGCAGCAAGAACTGCCCCAGAATTCCAAATCCTGTTTGTGTCTTGGATCCTCTATGTGACCGCAGGGCTAGTTCTCGCCCTTGAGCCTCCCATCCCTGGACTCTTCCAGCCTGACCATCTGGAACTCTTCTAAGAGAGAAAGAGCTTTCCCTGCAGCCTCCAGTCCTCTCCCGGGCATTTCAATCTCCGCTTAACCAGGAACTTCAATAGGCAACGCTGTTCTCGAGAGTTCATAAAAACATGTAAACATGGGTGAGGATACAAAATATTGAACAGCGAGGCAGTAAAACACACCAGTGTTTGTTGTATTAATTGAATATTCATGAGCTGACGGTTTAAATTACAGTTCACAACTGTTGCAGGGCCTGATGAATAATTTAAACGAGGGTGGCCAAAGAGATTTCAACACTGCATTAGCCAACTGCTCAAGATCAACTAGAGAATTTATAATTAGCTTGGAATATCCTATAATAAATTCTTTGGAAAGATGGTTTTAATTAGCACGTGTGCTAATTTAGAATGTAGAATGTTAAGCATTAAGAAGGAGGGAGTGTGTAACCCTTCCCTTTCCTGGTGTTTCCCTCTCACGTGAGGTCCCACCACCTGCCAGGAATCTCTGAGCTACGCTTGGCCTGCCTCCCAAACCCCTCCCCTCTCTACTGTACCCACTCCAGGCCCGCTGCCCTATGCCAGCTCCACATCTGTCGTGGTCTGGGCTGGTGCAGAAGCCTCTGACTTGGGCTCCCTTCTTCTCTGTCTTTCCCCCTCTGGTTCATTCATGAGCTCGGTCATTCCCACTGGAGCAGTCAGTGTAGCTTTCTGAAATGCAAATCTGATTCTCCTTCTGCCCCTAGTAGAGCCCCTCAATTGAGGAAGCACAGAAGATAAAGTAGCTAATCAAGGTGATTCATGTCCCCAGGGGCACAGGGAGACCAGCTGACTTCAGCCCACCTGTGGATGTGTGGGGATGGGAGAGGCATCACTGGCAGAAGGAACAGCATTAGTGAAGGCAAAGAGGCAGGAACATGCAGTATGGAGACTGGCAGTGAGGAGCAGGATGAGGAGGGGCCTGACGGAAGCAGGGGCCTGGCTGTGCTGTGTCTCAAATGTTTGGAGAAGGAGGAGGGAGGAGACAGATCCCACTTAAGGCCTTGGTATCCCCTGGGTGACCTGGAGCTTGGGGAGGCTGCCCCTCGGGGGTCCAGAGCTCCCAGACGTACCTGGCTCATTCCTTTAACATTTATGGAGTGCCTGCTGTGTGCCAGGCCTGGGGCTGGACACTGGGGAAACAGGTCGAAGCCAAGCAGGTTCCCCCGCTCATGAATGGAGCACACAACCAGAATCTTATACACACGTGGATGAGTGTATTGTTGCAATCATGACAAAGTCAATGAATAAAATAACGAGGTTCCATGCAAGGCAATCACGGGGGGCCCTGGTTTAGGTAGGAGAGCCAGCAAAGGCTTCCGGGGGTGGTGACATTTAAACTGAGTCCTGAAAAGTGAGTAGGGGTTCGGGGGGCAAATTGGGTTCCTGGTGGAAGGAGTTGGGCTAGCAGGTGTCAAAGCTGTCCCATCTCCAGAGGGAGGTGCTGAGGCCAAGGGGCTAGCTGGGTTGCTGGCAGTCGCCTGGTGTGTGTGTTGGTGGGACCAAGGGGGGTCTGGGATGGTAATAGGGGTGGTGGCTGGACTGGTTATGGGAAAGGGTTATCTGTGTATGGGGAGCTCATTGCTGGAAGGGGAAATAAACCCCTTTTCTAAACCCAAACCCTGGTTCTGGTGCTTAAATCTGCAAGGCCTTGGGCAAGACACGGCCTTCCTCAGCCTCAGTTCATCAGGACTCATTCATGCACTTTTTTATTCATCTAAAAACTTTTACTGAGCCCTTACGATGTACCAGGCACTCTCTCCCAGCCCTGAGCAGGTGACAGTCCCTCACCCACAGGGCTTACGTTCCAGAGGGATAAACTGACAACTAAGATAAAAGAAATAGAGCCCCCTCCCACCCTTCAGATGGGGAAGCAAAGGGTCCTACCCGAGAAGCAGATTCATCTTTCCAGAGTGTGGCCCAGCTGCAGAGCTGTGGACAAGGGCCTCCGGCCCCCTTTGAAATAGGAACTGGAGATCAAATTCAGGAACGTGGAGGATTCACAGCTCGGATGGGTCATTTTGGTTATGGGCCTCCGTGACCAAGCACGCTGGCTCTACCTCCTCAGCTCGCCCTGGTCCATCATGTCTGCTCACTCAGCAGGAGACCTGCTGGGCTGCCCTCTCTCCTGGCCACCAGGCCCCCCAGTGCCTGCAGGACCAACCCTCATGCCCTGTGACCTGCCCCATGGGGCTCCACCAGCTTCACCCCTGCCTTAGCCCCAGTGCAACCTGAGTCCTAGCCGCCCCCTGACGCACGGGGACAACCATCATGCCGACTCTGGAGCCCAACCCTCGCCTCCAGTTCTGATTTACTCACAGCAGTGTCCTGGTGGTTTGTCATTGTTTTTTTCCCAGTAGTTCCCTCCTAGCTCTTCACAAAGATATGGAAGGGTTCAGCAGTAGTCAAAACAAGACAGATATACTGTGTGGTGTGGTGATAACAGAACCGGTCCCTTTCGGGCACTCTGTCCCTGAAGGCCAGCCCAGCCCATGCGGTGCCCTTCTGTCCTAAGTGGTGAAAAGAACTCAGACTTTGGGGTCAGCAAGACCCAGGGTGGGATCCTGGCCCTGCTCCAGACGAGCTACATATAGGGAGCAACTGACTTCACCTCTGTGAGACTCCATTTGCTTATCTGTAAAGTGGGAAGAGCCACATCTACCACCTGGGGCTGTTAAAAGGCTCACTTGAGACAAACTGAGAACGTGGCTGTGTCATAACCATGCCATGGCCCATCAGTTCTGCAGTTAAGGTCCCCATGGGGGCATTACTATGATGGGGACACCCACCCTGCACAGTAGCACTTTCCCCTTAGCAGCCAAATAGAAAGTCATCCTTGGACACCTGCCTGTATCCCACCTCTCATCTCATGGTCCCAGCCAAGCATCCAGGAGAAGCCATCGACTCTGGTTTTCTGTATGTCCTCCCCTCCCGTTCATTCTGGCCTCTGTTTCCCCTCTGACTACGAAACCGCTCCACTGAGGGCGCTGATGGCCTCCTCATTGCCCAATCCATTGCGCACATGCTGCCTTTATCATACTTGGCATTTGGCTGTATTAGACCAGCCGGCCATCCCTTCTTCCTGAAACTCCCTCCCTCCCTCCTGTGCTCTCTCAGTGGGACTGTGTGACACTCCTGGTGTCCTCAGCTGCTCATCTTCTCAGCCTCCTTGCAGGCTCCCCCTGCATCTCTCTCTCTCTGCCTGATTCTCCACTGTTGTGTTTGGGTACCACTGGGGCCCCCAGGTCAGTTTCCACTGCTCCATCTCCTCCTCTGAGCACCAGGCCACGTAATTGACTGTCCCCACCTAGAGACTCACTTGGCTGTTGTTCAAAGCTCAGCCTGTGGTCACAGCTGACCACTGCCCCCACCTGGATGGCCGTATCTCTGCTCCCCGTGACCAGCCTGTGAATATCATTGGTAATCTGGTGTCATGTTTGACCACCTGCCATGACCAGTCCCAAATCCTGCCTCTCTCGCATGACATCTCTCACACCGTCTCTTACTTTCCGCCTATCTAAATCATCATTGGTGGCTGCGTCACTTCTCACCTGGAAGCTGCCATCTGCCACACAGCAGCCAAGCTGGCCTTTCTAAAATTGAAGTCACTGCTCTGCCTAAAATCCCTCTGGGATTTCCAGTGACCCTCAGGATAAAGTCCAGATGTCTTCACCTGGCAGGTCCTACCCAGCCTGGCCCGGCCTGGTTCTCCAAGCTCATCACGTTCTCCCCTCCCGGCTCTCCCTCTCGCCAACCAGACTGAGGCCTTTCCAGATCCCCAGTCTGCGTCTAACAACCTCGTGGTGGCCTATGGCTTTCCTTCCAGCATTCATCACCTCAGTGACCATGTTTTGATTTGGGTGTGGAATTGATCGGTATCTACCCCCCCCCCAAGACTTTGTCAGCTCCACGGGCAGGAACCGCACCTGCGTTATTCACGGTGAATCCTGTGCTCAGCACAGCGCCTGGACCATAGCAGGTGCTTAGTAAATACAAATATTTCTGCTATAATGTGATAGAATAGCTGCAGTCCTGGAAAACCTGCAAAATCCTAAAAATAACATGAGAAAAATGGAGTGGAGGTCTATGCAACCTTGTAACCAGAGCACTAACAGAAAACCGTACTGATCCTAATGCCTAAGCCAACACAGTAAAAAAAGAAAAAGAAAAAAAAATGTTAAATTCTTCCTAAACTCTCAGTAAGACCTGGGAAGGTAGCTTGACGGGAGTGGGTACAAGGACGCTTTTTTGCCGCCGGGTTATGGAGACGGGGCAAATGCACAAAGACTGGGGAGAGGCGTGCAGTAGGCGCTTTCACACCAAAACCGGGCCAGACAGGATGGGAGGAGGAAGGTGGGGCAAATGGGCACACGAAAGGTCACAGAGTCCTCCGCCGCTTGCAGAGTTTTGCTGGATGAATGTCCTTCCACGGCTAGTCGTGTACTAAAGAATCGCGAATGCCTGAGCAGGACTTCCACGTGGCACGACCTTCCCCTGCTCACCAGAAGGGATTGGGATAGTTTGTGTCCCGGGAATGCAGGCCTCAGTGGAACACACTGCATTCGTGGAGTGGGTGAGTGTCCTCGGGTGTATCAATGCTGAGCGCGTCAATAGTGCATGTCACGCTGTATTAATGTGATGAGATCACTCGTCTCTCTGTCCCGCTGGACTTGGTAACCCTTCCTGAATGACTGAGCCTGTGCCTGCTTTCTTTGTGTCCCTAAGCCTGTGACTCATGGGTTGTCACCATGTGGGCCCTGTAGCTGTGATCACAGGCCTTTTCAGCTTCTGCCCTCACAAAATCGGGAATGTGCCATGTGGCACATGGGAGTTACCCAAAAACACTTGCTGGAAAGATGGCTGAGCAGCCATTAACAGACTTTTCCGTCCAGGGAAAAGAAACACGCTCTGCATGGTCAGGATTCTCCACAGAAGTAGAACCAATAGGACATACAGAGAAATACATATAAGAAGAGATTTAATAAAGGAATTGGCTCCTATGGTCATGGAGGCCGAGAAGTCCTAGGACGTGCAATCTGCAAGCTGGAGAACCAGGAACACTGGTGGTGTAATTCAGTTCAAGCCCAAAGGCCTGAGAACTTGGAACTCTAGTGTCTGAGGGCAAGAGAAGATGGATGTCCCAGCTCAAGAAGAGAATTCACTCTTCCTCTACCTTTTTGTTCTATTAGGACCCCCGTGGATTGGCTGGTGTACACATTGATGATGGTCTCTTCTTTACTCAGTCTACTGATTTCTTCTGGAAACCCCCTCACAGACACTCCCCAAAATGATGTTTTACCAGCCATTGGGTGTCCCTTAGCCTGGTCAAGTTGACACATAAAATTAATCATGATAGGGTGTGAACCTTGACAAGAAGGGATGGTGTGAGAGTTCACAAACAGGTGGCATGTGCCGGACCTGGAGGCTGAGGGGACATGGAAGGTGAAGAAAGGAGGAGTCCAGGCTGAAAATTCATCCTACAAACATTCATTGAACCCCTGCTCTGTGTCAGGTGCTGTTCTAGGTGCTGGCAATACATCAGTGAACAAAACAAAGATCTCTGCCCATGTGGAACTTACATCCTGGCGAGGGAGCAAGATAAGACACAAGAAGCAAATAAATAAGTCATATGGTGTGTCTGCAGGTGACCAGTGCTTTGGAAGGAAGGAAAGGGCAGCAGCAATGAAGGGGGTGGAGAAGGCAGGGGTGGTGGGGGGAGGCGCAGGTTGCAGGATCAGGTAGGATGGTCAAGGAAGACCTCTTACGAAAGCGGAGATTAGAACAAAGACTGGCAGGAGGTGAGGGGGTACATAGGTCAATAATCCCCAGGTGGGAGAAGAACATTCCATACAGAGGCCACAGCTAACTTAGAGGGTTCCCCCGCTTGGGCACTATTGACATTTTGGGCTGGGTAATTCTCCATTGTGGATTGAGGGTGGCTAGCAGCATTCCTGGCCTACCACCCACCAGATGCCAGTAGCATCTCCCAGTTGTAACAGCTAACAATGTCTCTAAATATTGCCAAATATCCCCCTACAGGGCAAAATCGCACTAGGCTGGAGAAGGGTCCTGAGGTGGGAGCTGCGTGCATGTTTAAGAGTTTAAGAGTTTCATAGTAGGGAGGCAAATGTGCTGGTGGGGAGTGAAAAGGAAGGGGGAGCCGCAGTGAGAGAGGGCCAGAGAGGTACCAGGTGCTGTTGGGGTGGGTTGTTCGTGGGGCCTGTTGCTTAGTAAGCACTTAGGCTTCTACTCGAAGTGAAGTGGGGAGCTAGTGCAGGTTCTGAGCAGTGGAGCGAGAGCCCGCATCCCAGAGATGGGAAGCATAAGGACCACAGACCCCATCCCAACCTGAGCAGAAATATCACACCCCAAGCCAGGCAATCCCAGACCCCGTGTCTGAGCGCCCAGTGTTTGCAGACCTTTCTTCAAAGACAAAACCAGCCCAAAGAGGGTGAATTGCTTTGCATTTACATCCTTTCCTGCTGGTACCTTCATACTCATAACAGGATGATCAGTGTAACTGGCAATGGGGCTGTTGCTTTAAAGGATAAATTAGCGTGACTCTTAACTCAATAATTAAAACTGTGATGGCACTCAGCCTGCAGGGATAATGTACTATTATTATAGTCATTTGTTCCAATTAAATGCTTACTGATTTTACAATAGCAGCTGGGCACCTGTGCACTATAGCCATTACTCTAAACAAGACATCTCAAATTTCAGGAGAAATTTGTCAGCGTGCAAAGGATCTCTCGCCGAGCATGAAAGTTTATGAGAAATACTTACGACAAGGATTCCAGGCAAGGGGCAGGCATTTAGGGAAGGCTTCCGATTGGCTTTTTTTCCTTCTCTTTTGTGCTGGAATTGTTTTTTCCTAAAAGGAAATAACTTTCAAATAGTTGACTCCTTTAAAGCCCTAGGAAACCTCAGGGAGCAGCGTGCCCCTGAGTAGGTTGGCGAGAGAGACTTAGATTGTGACCTCCACGTCATTGATGCCAGGGTGCAGTAGACTCTAATGTCCCCCCAAGATGGCCATGTCCTAATCCCCCAAGCCTATGCGTATGTCACCCTACATAGCAAAAAGGATTTTATAGGTGTGACTAAGTTAAAAATCTTGAGATGGGGAGATTCTGGATTACTTAGGTGGGCCCAATGATGTCATCACAAGTCCTCATAAGAGGGGGGCCAGAGGGTCCAACATCTGGAGTAGCTGCTGTGATGGTGGAAGCAGAGAAAAGGCCAGAAGGTGAGGGGCCATGAGACAAAGAATAAGGACAGCATCCATTCGAAAACAAACCAGGGAGACAGACTTTCCCGTGGAGGCCCTGGAGGGAACCACCCCTGCCAACACCTTGCCTTTAGCCCAGGGAGACTGATTTTGGACTTCTAGAACTGTAAGATAATGAGTTTGTGTTCTTTTAAGCCACCAATGTTTTGGTAATTTGTTACAGCCTTGATAGGAAACTAATACACAGGGTTTCTGGTGCTTCTCGGGGTCCAGGGATGCTTCTTAGAGTCCTGAGACAACTTTCCCCAGGGGAGTGGTTCTGCTACAGATCTCAGGGTGACCTGGCAGTTGGCAGCACAGGCCTGGGCTCCGAGGCTCCTCTGTGTATAGCCTGTGGCCATTCCCTTAGTATCTGTAGGCAGGGTCCCTCCACCTCTGCCGAACACACCAGCCCTCTGAGTCCTAACCTGTAGTACCCTTTATCCTCATCTCCCTCTCTTCCTGACACTCCAGGTGTACCAGGCTCTGGGCAGTTGGCAAAGTTCATCGTGCCACTTGTATTAGCATTCTCCAGAGAAACAGAACCAATAGTCAGATAGATGGATGGATGGATGGATGGATGGATGGATGGATGGATGGATAGATAGATGATAGATAGATATTAGAAGGAATTGGCTCACGTGATTATGGAGGCTAAGAAGTCCTCCATACAGAAGATCTGTAGTCAGCCAGCTGCAGACCCAAGAGAGCTGATGGTGTACTTCCAGCCGAGGGCAGGAGAAGACCAACGTCCCAGCAATCAGGCAGAAGAAGTTCCTTCTTACTTAGCCTTTTTGTTCCAATAAGGTCTTCAACTGATTGGATGAGGCCCACCCACATTGGGGAGGGCAATCTGCTTTACCCCGTCCACAGATTCAAATGTTAATCTCATCCAGAAACACCCTCACAGACACACCCAGAATAATGTTTGAGAGAATATCTGGACACCCTGTACCCCAGTCAAGTTGACATATAAAATTAACCATCACACCACTCCATGCCTCTGTGCCCTTGCATACGCTGTTTCTGCTCTTGGGAATGCCCTCCACTCACTCCCCTTTGTTTTCTGCAAACTTCCCCTTCAAGAGTCAGCTCAGAATCTTCTCCTATGGGAGGGCTTTCTAGCTCTCCAGGCATTGGAAGTGTCCCTTCTCTGCCTCCCCCATCAGACTGTAAGCTCTAGATGGGGTATCTTTGGTCTGCTCTCTGTCTCCTGCATCTAGCTCAGGGTCTCAGACACAGCTGCCCTCAGGGAATGTTTGTTGAATGAATGAATGAATGAATGAATGAATGAATAATAGGAGCAGGCTTGGGGACCTGAGAGAATTAGAGAAGTAAAATGACCACTGAAGTAGTTCTGATAAGGGCAGCTCAAGGCAGAGTCCCTGTCAGGGCCGTGAGAAGGAGACGCAAGATAGTGATGGAAGCTCAGAGGCAGAGGACAGCTGCCAATTACCAGGTCTCTGTCACCAGTCCGGGCCTTTCTGATTTTAAAGAGGCTGAGATTTGAGTCACAGCAAGAGCCCAGCTGGTGACCAGGGCAGGGTTTAACCAAGGGACAGACAGCACACTGAGCAGGTGGGTGGGCTGGTGGTGGAGTACCTGAGGACATGGGTATCAGAACCAGACAGACCTTGATTTGAATCCCAGCTCTAAATTACCTGGGGCAGGTTACTGCCTTTTCTGAGCCTCAGCTTCCTCGTCTGTAAAATGCTAATACCTTCCTCCCATGACTGGGTGAGAATTAAACAGGGTCAAGTCAGTGCCTGGCAGATGGTAACTGCTCAATAAAGCGTAGTGCTTCTACCACTGTTTCTTTTTATTTAACAATATTCAACTAACACAGGGGTTGACAATCTATGGCCATAGGCCAAATCTGGCCCTCTGTTTGTTGTAAATAAAGTTTTATTGGAACAAAGCCACACCTATCATTTACATATTGCCTATGGCTGATTTTGTGCTGCAGCAGCGGAGTTGAGTAGTTAGGACAGAGACCACCTAGCCCCCAAACCCTAAAATATTTAATATCTTGCCCTTTATAGAAGTTTGCCAATTTCTGACCTAATAAATGCAACAAATGTTTGTGGAACACCCCTGTGCTGGGCCTTTTGCTCTAATTTTTATTGTTGGAGCTTTCCGCCTGGTTTCCTTCTTCTTTCATATTCCAGAAACTTCCATTGTTTCTGACCTCTTCTTAGCCCATTTGAGATTCAGTTCAAGCTCCCACCTTGAGCAAATTCATGAGGGGATGAAGGAAAAGAAACCTTCTCATGTTGACCACCTCCTATGTGGAGGCTGGGTACAAAGTTAGGTTTTCACTGGATCCTAACTGTTGCCCCATGAGAGCAGGTTCATTCCTTTGCACCCATATTAGAGCCATTGAGATCTGTGTGGGTGCCGTGAAAAGATCTCAGTCTTGGACATGGTCAGAATTCTGACTTTTCCATTCCCTAGAAGTGTGACCATGGGAAAGTAACTTCATGTCTCGGAGTTTCAGTGTCTTTGTTGTGAAATGGCGGTGATAAGAGTGTTTATGTCAAAGATTTGTTCATGAAGTGCCTGGTGCACAGTAAGTGCTCACTAAATATCACAGTATTATTATTACTATTGTTACCATCCTCTAGAAAGCAGAGAGATTGGTATCCATTAGGGAGGGCTACTCTGAGACAGTGGGAGCGATTGTAAAATGCTGGTCAGCGGCTTGTTAATTTTCCCTTGGGATCTGATTGTGCTTGGAAATTAGGGAGAAGTTTCTGGACCCTCAGGGACTGAGGCAGAGACTTCAGTGAGAGGACACAGTGAGCAGAACTGCTGTTGCCTCCAGCAGAGCTGTTCTGATTCCCCAGGCGGAGGGGGAGGCTGTGTTTAATGACACCTCGTCCCTGCCTCAGAGGAAGCAGGCGGGCTGCTCGTTCTGTGTCTCAGAAGAAAGCGGGAAGGAGAAAGGTGCGATTTCTTCTTCTCTCCCCACTGTGTGGGGCACCTGGGGCTCCTCTCCAGAGATGGCACGTGGGGAATTTGTGAAAAACCCCTTTGTGTTCCGGCAGCCCCGAGCATCCATTAGGCCAGGTGAACCTAATTATGTTCACAGCAGTGCCTCATTACTGTTTCCTCTCTCCATCCTTCCTGGAGAGGGTGCAGATGTGGTTCCTGGACATATCCATATGTTTCCATGAGAAAAGCAGGAGGCTTGGTTCAATTGGTTACCAGATAGCTCATGAGTGCCAGCTGTATGCTGGGCCACCTGCCCAGAGCTGGGGAGGCACATTATGTGTGTCTGCGCAGAAGCAGATGCTCCGGTACCCCCCGTGGTGAGCCCTGGGAAAGACTCAGGAAGAGGTGTGGCCAGAGGAGGGAGGAGAGAGAGAGGTCAGGGAAGGCTTCTCTGAGGAGGTGACATTTCAGGTAAGTCTCAAAGGACGATACCATGGAGGAAAGAATCAGAGAGCCACAGAGGGGAAAGGCTCCATTCTAAAGAGAAGTCCACATGTACCCCTGTATCAGTCAAGCAATGGTTGAGGTCTGCTGCAGAGTGGAGCATTGGGTTGTGGCGCGTCATAGCCTCCTGAGGGAGGCAGTTCCCATTTGGCCCATGACAATTCTATGGAGAAGAGACAGGTGCCAGCACTCGCAGCACGTGGGCAGGGCTGCAGCAGCACACAGAGTAAAGGCATCTGGCTCAGGCACCTGTAGCGCCTACCTCAGTGGCATTCTCAAATAGCAGACCTCAAATTGGGGGGCATATTTTTCACGTTGGGGAGATTAGGACAAAACTTTTTACTGCCCTAAAAAATCTAGGATGCTTCGTGGCTGTACCCATGTCTTGTTGAGTTGTATCTATTCATAACCAGCCATAGATGGATCTTTATGTAGGAGTCTGCCTCCCTAATTAACTGTGAGACCCTGAAGGGCAGTTGTTGCGGGGGCTTTCTCATTCCCAGAGCTTAGTGTTATGTCCATCACAAAACAGACATTCGTGAAAGGTCTGACAATCATTTATAGAATATTTGTAACAACGGCAAGAGTGAAGTGGTCCAGAGTTCTGCCCACCCTCCATGGAGACCCTGGACACAGCTGAGCCGAATTTGGCATCATTCCCAGATCACGTCTGATTCTGTTGTTCTAACTTTAATGTTATTCAGTGGGTCTGAAAGCAGTTGCTTTTGCTGTGTGCAAGGTGCTAATCTAGGTATTAGGAATATGAAGAAAAGTCACTGGACAAATGTACAAAATTTGTAGTTCTAAAGAAGGTCCGTTCTGAAGATCCCAATCCAAGAAATGGGGAAAATAATTTATGAACTTCAATTATATAGTGTATCTAGGTGATGAGAAAACTTTGAAATCAGGAAATATTGCTTTTAGGTGAAATATATGATTATTGGATTTAAAAACGCAGTGAAAACCATTTTGCAGAAAATCAAATAAGGAGATCAAATAAGATCAACTCAAGATTTTCTCCCAAAATCCAAGGAAGAAGTTAAAGAGCTCAAAATTATGACTGAAAAAAGAAAAGACCCTGATGATTCAATATGTGTTTTTAATAGGAAAGTCTTTTTTAAAAGGCCAGTGGAAAAGAGGCACTAATCCAAAAAACAACAGTAGAAAATATCACTTATCTGAAGAAAGTGGAAAGTGTGCAGCTCAAAAGAGCTTACCAAGCATCAGGCAAAATTAAATAAATACAGTCTACACACAAAAATAGCATCATGCAAATTTTTCCTATTTCAAAGAAGCTTTGGGTTAAAAAATTACTTAGAGAGGCAGTTATATTTGATCAAAAAATGAATTAAAATAGATCAAGTATGGGAAACGTGGTATAAAAAACAGTGGTGTGAGCAATGAAAATAGCAAAACCTAGAGTTAATATCTAAGTATTATTGTTATCATGGTATGAAACTTAATGCCACTGTCAAAATAATGATTGAAATAAGTTATTTAATGAAAAAACAAAATTAATAATCTGAAACATAAACCACTGATGGAGGGAAATTTTTTAAAGTTTAATTTTTTCTTCTTACAAGAGGAGGCAGAGATATAGTGCACTGGCATAAAAATCACTAGATAAATCTTGATCAACAAAGGAAGTTTAGGGGAAAAAGTCAAGGAAGCAAAAAAAATGTATAAGCTGAGATAACCATGCACTAATAATTCTGTCTTTGTAGTAAATATGAATGGGTTAATTTTCCAGATTTCTAAACAAGATTCTTTATACATACTTTGATAACTATTTTATTTACTTATCCTCGCTTACTTATTCTTCTATCACTTTATTCTGTACTTTCTGTTTTTTGTTTGTTTTGATTATTTATAGTATTTTTGGAGGGTAAAGGAAAATCAAAAAGATGCAGGGAAGATTGATTCCTATCTGGCTGATAATCTCTTCTTTTTTTTTCAATTAAAGTTTATTGGGATGACAATTGTTAGCAAAGTTACATAGATTTCAGGTGTACAATTCTGTATTACATCGTCTATAAATCCCATTGTGTGTTCACCACCCAGAGTCAGTTCTCCTTCCATCACCATATATTTGATCCCTTTTACCCTCATCTGCCACCCTCCTCCCCCTTACCCTCTGGTAACCACTAAACTATTGTCTGTGTCTATGAGTTTTGTTTCTTCATTTGTTTTTCTTGTTCTTTTGTTGTTTTCAGTTTTATATACCACATATCAGTGAAATCATATGGTTCTCGACTTTGTTTGACTTAATTTTGCTTAGCATAATAATCACAGATTGTTGATCCCATGGGGAACGACTATGTCCTATCTTAAGTCTTACGTCTGATTCAAAGAAGGAAATAGCCAACCAATGGTACATCTCCTCCTATCCCTACCAATACTGACCCATTCTATTGCCATAACCAACACACATTCAATCACATTCTCAAGAAAAGAGGCAAATGGGGAGTTTCACCTACCAGGAGTAACTTCCCTCCCTCCCTTCCTTTTTTCATCCTTTAACAAATATTTCTAAAATACCAACATACTGTGTTCCAGGCACTAGCAAAGTCCCTGGGGTTACAGTCGTGAACAAGATAGCCTTCTACTCATGGAGTTTCCAGAGGGGAAGAGAGACAATAAACAGATAAGTGAACAAAATAAGCATAGCTTGAAATTATGAAGGAAACAATATGATGGTAGAAAGTAATGGTAGTCGGTTAGGTTTCTTAGACAAAGTGGCAGGGACAGCTTCTTGAGGAAATGACATTCAAGTTAAGAACTGAAAGATGAGATCAACCTCGGAGAAGAATGCTCCCAGCTGAGGGAACTACAGGCACAGATAAGCCTGAAAGCAGGGATAACGTTCCTGTGTCTGAAGATCTGAATGAAGAAAGTCGAGTCACAGTGCAGTAAGCAAAGGGGGCAGTGTCCAAGAAGAGTTAGAAGATTAGAGTAGGATCCAACAACATAGGGCCTAGAAAACCATGGTAAGCGGACTGCATTTTATTCTAGGAGGATGAGGAAGCAAATGAAGAATTGTAAGGAGGGGAGTGGGTAGCATGGTCTGATTTACATATTTTAGAGATGCCTCTGGAGATTGTATGGGAAATAGATTGGTGTGTGTGGCTGAGGGAGATGCCAATAAAATAAGAAAAAAGATGACAATGGCTTGGGTGTGTGAGAGATTTAGGATTCATCGTGAGGTAGAGCCAACAGTGGTGTGTCTGGGGCCGCAGGGAGGGAGGGATTAGGAAGTTAGTGTTTAATGGGTACAGAGTTTCAGTTTTGTGAGATGAAAAGAGCTCTGGAGATAGATGGTGGTGGTGGTAGCATAGCAATGTAAATATACTCAATGCCACTGAACTGTACACTTAAAAATGGTGAAGATGATAAAATTTATATTATGTACATTTTACCACAATTTAAAAAAATTTAATGATAAAAAATAAGTTGCACTAATATCATTTTTCTACAGCTTACAAAGTTATCAAATACCCTCATTAAAGACAAAAGCAAACATTTCTCTAGAAACAGATAACCCCAGAATCCTCTAGCCAATACCCAGCATTCCATTGAAAGGATAGTCCTTTGCCCAAAATCTTTAAAATTTCCCTGCAGTTATATGTCTGCTTGTGCACATGGTGAACTTCTGCCTAGTACCGTAAATATCTTGGAGTAGAATTGTTAGGTTTATAAGATGAGCAAATCTTCAACAAACTGAGGATTGTCAGATTGCTTCCTAAGGTGTTTATCTAACTAGATTATACTCCCAACAGCAATATAAACAGAAACCCAAATGGCCAGGCAACCTATGCAAAGGTGTTCGACCTCTCTAATAGTCAGGACAGTGCAAATTAGAACAACTTTGAAAGCATCATACACCAGAATTGCAAAAATTCAAGTCTGCCATTATGACGTGTTGGCAATATATTCAATTACTGAGTCAGGAATATCTGGTTGAACAATTCTAAAGCAGGCAGCTAAGAAGGAAGAAAAAAAAAACCACAAACAAACAAGTCCTAAACACAGAGCCTCAAGGCCAATTTGCCCTTAAGGAAATAATGTCAGATTCTTGCTGAAAATTCACGGAAGGAAGAGTGTGTACAAGGTCAGACAATTAAGTTCCGTGAACTGATCCTAGAAAAAGGGCTACATACCCATTGCTGAATATCACTACGGTCACCTTCGAAGTGCTCCCCTTGGGAAGCTATACACCTACGCCAGTGCCTAGCCCACCCTTCAAAGCAATTTTGGAACTCTTTTTCTGGAATGGCTATCAGAGCTGTCATTGTATGACCCTTGATGTCTGAATGTCATCAACATGTCTTCCTCTCAATATTTCCTTTCTCTTTGGGTAAAGAAAGAAGTCACTGGGGGCCAGATCAGGTGTGTAGGGAGGGTGTTCAAATACAGTTATTTGTTTACTGGCTAAAAACTCCCTCACAGACAGTGCTGTGTGAGCTGGTGCACTGTCGTGATGCAAGAGCCATGAATTGTTGGGGAAAAGTTTAGGTCGTCTAACTTTTTCACGCAGCCTTTTCAGCACTTCCAAATAGTCAACTTGGTTAACTGTCCAGTTGGTACAAATTCATAATGAATAATCCCTCTGATATCAGAAAAGGTTAGCAACAGCAGTGCAACAAGTTCACGAACTTAATTGTCATAGCTCGTCCATGTTGGAAAGAGGGATATTTAGAGAACCGATTTTAAAACCTACTCTTTTTTCTTTCTTATGAGTTTAAAAAAATTTTTTTCCAGCTTTATTGAGAGATGACAGACACATAACACATGTAAGTTTAACATGGACAATGTGGTGATTTGCTACATGCAGTGGTTACCACCGTAGTAGGTTAGTTAACACGTCCTTCGCCTCACATAATTGCCTTTGTGTGTGTGTGGTGATCACTTTTAAGATTCACTCTCTTAACAACTTTCAAGTACATAATACAGTATTGTTAATTATAGTCACCATGCTGTTCATTATTAGAATCCTAGAACTTATCCATCATAGAGCTGGAAGTTGGTACCCTTTGACCACTTTTACCCATTTCGCCGCTGCCCTGTCCTGCAACCACCACTCCTCTCTCTATTTCTTTGACTTCAGTTTTTTACATCCCACTTACGAGTGAGAATATACAGTATTTGTCTTCCTCTGTCTGATTTATTTCACTAAGCGTAATGTCCTCAGGGTCCACCCATATTGTCACAAAATGCAAGATTTTCTTCTTTTTCATGGCTGACTAACATAGTATATACACACCCCCTTTTCTTTATTCACTCGTCTGTTTAGGGCCACTGCGCTTGTTTCCATGCCTTGACTATGATAAATAATGCTGCAATGAACGTCGGGGTGCAGATGTCTCTTTGAGGTAGTGGTTTCATTTCTTTTGGATAAATACCCAGAAGTGGGATTGCTGGGTCATATGGTAGTTCTATTTTCAATTTTTTGAGGAAACTCCGGGGTGTTTTCTATATTGGCTGTACCACTATACATTCCCTCTTTTTTCACACCTTTGCCAACACGTTAGCTCTTGTCTTCTGGACCATAGCCATTCTAACAGGTGTGACTCTCATATTTCATAATTTTGAGTTGCATTTCCCTGAGGATCAGTGACGTTGGGCTGTTTCTCCTGTACATGCTGGCCGTTGGCACGTCTTCAAAATATCTCTTCAAGTCCTCCGCCCATTTTTTAATTGAATTGTTTTTAAAAACCTACTCTTTAAAACGGTTCCCTTTAGGTCTATGTCTCAGGTTTCTTCATGATTTATAGAATAGTAAAATATATAGTTCACAATATATTAAGAACTCAGAACCAAAATCCACCTATATGCTGTTTACAAGATGCTCACTTAAAGTGACGCAGGACAAAAAGAAAACAGTGGGAAAATAAAGAGCATCATGATCAGACAGATAAAGTTGGATTTAAGACAGCCACATTAACTGAGGCAAAGATGCTTTTTTTACATAAACAAGGAGAAGCCATAATGAAAATATAGCATTCTGGGACATGTATGGGGATGAATAATGTCACATCAATATTTATCTGAGGAATCTGATTGGAACACAATAGCAGTGGGAGGTTTTAACTCATTTTTCTCACGATTTCATAGCTAAAGCAGTCGAAACAGTTTATTGAATAGACACATAGAGAAATATGTATGTTACAGAGTAAACAGCATTTCAGATGTACATGAAAGTTTTACAAAAAGAATTATATCCTAAGCCATAATGAAAACCTTACTACCAAAGAGATAGAATTCTAGGAGTCATGTCCTCTGATCACAATAACAAAAGGATACATTAAATAAAGACCCTTTTCCAAATAACTTTAGGGTGAAAAAAGAAAATCAAATCTTCAGTGTGGAATATTTTTTCAATATTTATATCATGCAGCTAAAATCCTCCTCAGGGGAAATAAATCATAGTTATTGAGCAGCATTTCTCAACCTCAGCACTGTTGACATTTTGGGGTACATAATTCTTTTGGGGGATGTCCTGTGCATTGGAGGGTATTTAGCAGTATGTCTGGCCTCTACCCACTAGATGCCAGTAGGACGCCCCCTCACACACACACACACCAGTGGTGAAAACCAAAAACGTCTTCAGATGTTGTCAAATGTCTCCTACATGGCAAAATTGTCCTTGTTCGAACCCCTGCCCTAGATCTTTCTGGGATTAAAAAAGAAACTGTAAAAATAAATCATTTAATTTGAAAAGCTAGATAAAAGAAATACACTGTACCTGAGGTCAAATTTAATAGAGAGGAAAGAAGAATTCAGTTAATTAGTGATTAATTAATTAATGATTAGAAAAGTTATCAAACTGATTTTTTTAAATATAAGAAGTGATTCTTTGGATAGACAGTTCAAAATATATAAACCTTTGAGAAAGAAAAAATTTAAAAACATGCATTCACAATATTACAATTGTGAATAGGGATTTAAGTACAAAAAGCATAGAGTAGGTTAGAAATATGATAATATTACCCCAGTTATTATAGTCCCATATTATCCTACAGTTATAAGCTTTTAGTGTTAAAATCTGAAGTAGACCATTTTCTAACTATATATATAATTTACCAGAACGAACTCAAGAGAATATGGAAACTAAAATAGGCCTATTAACCATGGAAAATATTGTGAAAATCAACCTTTCAAAAAGCACTGGGCCTCAGATAGTTTTATATCTAAACTCTTTCATTTCTCTAAGGAATATTTTTATGTTATTTGTACTGTTCCAGGACATAAAGAAAAAAGGAAACATCTCGGTTCTTTTTCTAAAGCTGACCATAACACAAACACCACCACCACCATTTGACAAATATAACCTTAAAAAACGGAAACATAAAAAGAAAGTTTCTTGAAACTGAAAACATGCCAGATGAAAAGATGAATTCAAACAATACACACACGTGCACACACACACACACACACACACACACACACAAAGACAAGCATAGCAATGTTAGTATCAGATTCCACTGAATTCAAGGCAAAAATGAGACAAAAATTGAGACACTTTATAATAATATTAAAGTTCACTCCATAATGAAGAAATAATTGCCAGTTTTCTTTCTACAATAAAAACCAACATCAAATTCCCAAGACAAAAACTTTAAGCAATAAAGGGAGATTTTGATGAAAGCAACCTATTTTGTAGGTAACCTAGACAGTCTGTGTCAGATTAAAGAGCCAGAAAGTAAGAAAGGAATCAAAACAATATAGTCACCACTGATTAAATAGATAAATGTCATACACATATATTAATCTTCAAACACAGCTTACCCTTTGTTTTTAAATGCTGTGGAATATATACAAAATATAAACATATTTGGGTTCCAAAGGAAACCGTAATAAATTGTCAAAAGTGCACCTACAGACCATATTCTTCTATCACTTTTGTTACTAGAAATTAGTAGCAAAAGGAAAAGAAACAAACCAAATGAACCTCCTAGAAACTTCAGACTCTTCTTAAACAACACTTGGATAAAAAAAGAAATTAAAAGTGAAATTTAAAAATGTAGACATAAAAAAGAATAACAAAAATCTTACATGGTGAAGTCTATGAAAAATGTTAGCATCATGCTCAAAGGAGAATTCATAGCATTAAACATACACTAAAAATTGAGAATGAAAATAATGAATTAAAAATGCAACTCAAAAATGTGGGGGGCAGCAATAATAAATCTTTAAAATCTGAGGAAGAGGTTAATAAAGATCAAACGAGATATTAAAGAAATAGAAAACAGAGGAGAAGAAGTGATCAAATTTGAGCTTTGATTCTTTTGAAGAGAAAAAAAATCCCACATAATAAAATAGAAAACCCATGAGCTTGCCTAAAGAAGAAAAAGTGAGAGGAAAACAGATACTTGACAAGAGTAACTAGAAAAAAAAAAAAGAGTAACTAGAAAGGGGAAATAACCACAGATGCAGAGGAAATAAAAATAATTATGAGTATGCAGATTGGTATGACTCACTGGACAGATTTGTGTCTGTGTGTATATATAATGTCTAGGTGAAAAGTACACACGAGTATGACAAATGCCTGTATGTAAAAATCAGCAGCTTTCTTATGTTCCAAAAATACCCAGCTAGAAAACATCATAGACAATAGTTAACAAGAAAATTACTGACCTATAGGAAGAAAAATGCAAAACTTTCTTAAGGGATTTATTTATTCTATGTATTTAACAAACCCTTAGACAATATAGGGCTCACTATGTGCCAAGCACATGTCATCCTTAACAACCCTAGAGGGTAGGTTTAATTATAGCTCACATGTTTCAGATGAAGAAACTGAGGCACAGAGAGGTTAAGTAACTTGGCCAAAGTCACCCAGCTTATAAGTGGCTGATTCGAAACACAGCTGGCTTCCAGCGTCTGTGCTCTTTGCTATGATGCTACGTAGTGTGTAAATGCAGAGAAACATCGTGTTGCAGGAAAGAAGACCGTATCATAACGCTCACAGCTGGAATGAGCTCTCTAGCAAGGGCTGAAAAGCTAACCATCTGTCCAGGGTGAATGGCAAACTGTCAAGGAGCCATGGGCCCCCCGCAGGTGCGCCGAACAAATCACACAGGCTTCAGAATAGCCTGGACGCTCACCTGTCAGGGATCCATGAGGAAACCACAGCTCAGGGTGGAGCCGGCCGCCCTCCACTTCTCATCCTCCTCTGAGTCTCGTATATAAATGTGATGCTGGTTATATGAAGGCAAGGCAGGTCCTTTTTAACTCAAAACGCCCTGTCCTCTTTTAGATCCAGGAGATGGTCCACTCAGAGGTTGCTGCCTATGACTCGGGCCGGCCAGGGCCCCTTCTGGGCCGCCCGGCAATGCTGACCAGCCACATGAGCGCCCTCAGCCAGTCCCAGCTCATTTCTCAGATGGGTATCCGGAGTGGCGTCACCCACAGCTCCCCGTCGCCCCCAGGGAGCAAGTCAGCGACCCCATCACCCTCCAGCTCAACTCAGGAGGAGGAGTCCGAAGCCCATTTCAAGGTACGTAGGGTGGAGGTGCAGAGCCTTAAAATGTCCTCCCCTCAGCACAAGGATGAGCCCTGCATGGAAATGAGCATCACCTACCTCTAGAAAAGACTAGATGTGCTTGCCGAGAATCTCCCAACAAGCTAGTGTGACTGGGATAAATGGAGAGCAAATCACTAAAACATTTTGTTTCCCCAAAATGAGACCTAGCCGGACAATCAGCTCTAAGGCGTCTTTTGGAGCAAAAATTAATATAAGACCCGGTCTTATTTTATTATAATATAAGACCCAGTCTTGTTTTTCGGGGAAATTTTCGGGGAAACAGGGTGACTACAGTTATACTCCCTCTTTGCTGGGGGTAAAAGGGAGAAAGACATTTCTGGTGAAATCTTATTTCTGAATGTCCAGTGCTTCATTTCAGTGGTATTGATGGTATTGGCATGGTCTCTGGGGTCACTCTTGTGATCAGTATGGTCTTTTAGGGGAAAATACTCTGACAAAAATGTGTGGTCCAGTAGAGGGCGCCTCTGGGCAGCACTGATGGGGCAGCACGAATGACCCCACCCCCACTTTGGAGCTCTTCAAGCACATGTCAGGATGAGAGCTCCCCAGCTGCCCAGGCTCCAGGCCTTTCTCGGCACTGACTCCAAATCTCCCTCCCTGTTGGACGGCATCTTATTTTACTGGGACGGCAAACGGAGGGCTTAGAGGGGCCAGGGAGGGATGTGCTTGCCGAGAATCTCCCAACAAGCTAGTGGCAGAATCAAGACTTGATCCCAAACCTCCTGCCTCTCTTTCTTCTTCATAAGGCCTCCTACCCCTTTCCACATGGTGGCCTCACAGAGGCCTGGCCGCCATCTAGCAGAGACCCTGACCTCCCAGCTGGGGTGGGTGCCTCTGGAGCCTGGCCCAGCTCCATCCTCACAGTAACTTGGTCTGTCCCATAGGCCCGGCAGGAGGTTTTTCTTTCCTTTTTTATTTGGCAAACACTTCCCATGGGCCTGTGTTCTAAGCACATAGTCAGCATGAATGGCATCTAATTTCATCACGGCCTCCTGAGGTCGGTGCCATTATTGTCTCAGATTGGCCGATAGGGAAACTGAGGCACAGAGAGGTTAAGTAACTTTGTTTTGATTCATCATTATTGATTAGGACAGTTTATACTCTGTAAAGGTTAATGTAGGGGAAAGGTGATAGAGACGTAAACGATTTTTGTCTGATTACAAGGCAAATTGATTTTTCCCTGTAGAGATGCAAATGACTTCTGTCCAATAGAAAAGATTAAATTAAGCCCCCAAAGTGATCATTTTATTGCTCTCTAGGACATTGACCAGTTTCTCTTTCTCTTGTATTTCTTTGAATCGACTTTATCAGCATGCCAATTGTCATTAATGAGTTAAACAAAAAACCCAGGGCTCCTATCTAGGGAGGGTGTGTGTGTGTGTGTGTGTGTGCGTGTGTGTTTGTCTGTCTGTCTGTGTCTGCCTGTCCATTGCTTCCTCCACCTAGGGAGTGGTTAGCCCCACAGTTTGGCCCACGCTGCCCATGTTTGAGCCTAGGACGGTGGCCAGCCCCAGTCACTGCCCGTGTGTGAATAGGGCCTGCCAAACATGGGCTAGGCCTGCTGAGGAAAGACCAGCTCTGCCTAAGGCTGGGGTAGGACCCCTTTGGCAGGAGGTCCTGGGCTTCTCAAATTTTCTGACTCCTCTCACCTGGGCAGATGTCAGGAGAGAAGAGACCCTCAACTGACCCAGGAAAAAAGGCCAAGAACCCAAAGAAGAAGAAGAAGAAGGACCCCAACGAGCCGCAGAAGCCAGTGTCAGCCTATGCGCTCTTCTTCAGAGACACTCAGGCCACCATCAAGGGACAGAACCCCAGCGCCACCTTCGGGGATGTGTCCAAAATCGTGGCCTCCATGTGGGACAGCTTGGGAGAGGAACAGAAGCAGGTGAGTCTCCATCCCTTCCTGGGCCATCATCCCCGAGGCTTTGAGGTCCTGGAGCCAATGACAGATTTGGAAGGTCTGGCCCAGCCTCTGGAAATGGAGACTGTTGAAGAGGTCTTTACCGGGCTTAGTTTGCCCATCTGTAAGCTGGGGAGTTAGGTCCCTTCCAATTCTGCCGCGTTCACTAGAAACTTAACTGTCCTGGACCTCTGTTTCCTCATCTGTTAGATGAGGGCATCTCCGTGTATCTGTCACTCCAACTCTCAGAGTCTGGGGTCCAGACTAGAGATTTTCTCTCCCACTTACTATATGCCTATGGCCCCTACCAAGGGCCTCCAGGGGGAACAAGGAGCAGAACTAGGTCACAGGCACATGCCAGCTCCCAGATGTGTGACCTCGGGCTGAGCACGTACCCTCTCCCCAATGCTGCCCCTGTCTTGTGTCTTTCAGGCCTACAAGAGGAAGACCGAAGCAGCAAAGAAGGAATATCTGAAGGCTCTGGCAGCCTACAGGGCTAGTCTTGTCTCCAAGGTAATACCTGGAATCCTAGGCACAGCCTGACGAGAGTGGGGCCACTTGACGGGTGGAGCAGGAACAGAGGCCCATGGGAGTGGTCAACACCGTAGGTCTTGGAAAGGATGGATACGACCACTGTGGTACTTCTCTAGTGCATCTATTGTGTGCCAGACTCATGCTGGCCACTTTGTAGGCATCACATTTCATCCATTTCTTCCAACAAGAACACCACGACTCCGAGGTTCAGCAACTTGCCTGTAATTATCCAGCACGCTAGCTGGCTGTGCTAGGATCAAACCCAGTTTGCCACTCCTCAAACTTGTCCACACTATCTGCCTCTTCCATCAACACCAGCACCACAGGAGGCTCAGCGTGGTGCTGACGTGTGGCCCAAGGGGGGGTCAGGGTGTTGTCCGGAAGCTATGACAGAGGACATGGCATCTGGGTTGGGCAAGGGCCAAGCAAAGACGGGGCTCCCAATCAAGGGAATATTAGCACCTGCAAAGGCACAGAGGCTGGGGAGGAGCTTCAATGGAGGAAGACGCCTCTGGATGACGCTGGCTCACTGGCCAGGCCGAGCAGCATGGGTTCCCCTATGAGCAGGGCACCCCATGGATTAAAGCAGGGGGTGGTCGGATGGTCAGAGCCACGAGCAGTAAGCACCCTGAATTCTGTCTTTCTGGTTAGTCCACAGCTCTCCCCCAAGGGGCCAGAGAGCCAGCCTGGGGCCATGTCAGTGGGTTGCACGGCCCAAGTTCTGGCTTCTCTTGTCTTCTCCAGTGACCGGTGTCTGTCTCCTTCCAGAGCTCCCCAGACCAGGGTGAGACCAAGAGCACCCAGGCCAACCCGCCAGCCAAAATGCTCCCGCCCAAGCAGCCCATGTATGCCATGCCAGGCCTGGCCTCTTTCCTGACGCCGTCGGACCTGCAGGCCTTCCGCAGCGGTGCCTCCCCCGCCAGCCTGGCCCGGACGCTGGGCTCCAAGTCGCTGCTACCAGGCCTCAGCGCGTCCCCCCCGCCGCCACCCTCCTTCCCACTCAGCCCCCCGCTGCACCAGCAACTGCCACTGCCCCCCCACGCCCAGGGCGCCCTCCTCAGTCCTCCCGTCAGCATGTCTCCAGCCACCCAGCCTCCTGTCCTGCCCACTCCCATGGCACTCCAGGTGCAGCTGGCTATGAGCCCCTCACCTCCAGGGCCACAGGTAAGCAGGGATGCATGGGAAGGAGCCCTTCTGGGACCCCTTGCGGAGAGGGGCAGCAGCTGGGGATTTCATATACCTGCCACTCACGAGCTGTGTTACTGCAGCCTAGGCACTGTCTCTCTCCGAGCCTCAGTTACCACATCAGTACAATGGGTCTGGTACACTTTATCTGAGATGTGCTGGCTGCAGCCACCAATTCACAAGTTACCAGATAGATTTTTCAGATTCTTAGGCTATTCCAGGCCCTCCTTGTGTCATCCTCTGTGCACTTCTGCTCTCTAGCCTGAGGGGCTGAGGCCACTGCCACTTCTACCAGGTCATCCCTAGGCCCTGGCTGTCCCCGAAGCCTTGGAGGCCTGACCCCACTAGTTGTTCTGCAGACACCATTCCAAGGTCATTCACACAACTCCATTTTGCAGATTGGGAAACTGAGTCCCCCAAAAGGAAAGGCACTGAAAGCAAAGTCCTTTATCCGCTGACGTAACTAGTACAAGGGCTGAATTTTTCAAAACCAAAGGCGCTCTACTGGGGAATAAGGAAGCATTCCAGGCAGAGGCGGGATGGAGACTTTGTACAAGCCAGAGGAAGTGTCTCTGTGAGCACCTCGGCCGCACACAGTTCCCGTGCCCCTGTTGCTGCCTGAGGCGTGCACCCCGTTCTCCCTCCTATGCTCACCCGCCTCCTCCTTCCCCCTTGGCAGGATTTCCCTCACATCTCCGACTTCCCCAGCGGCTCCGGGTCCCGCTCACCTGGGCCATCCAACCCCACGAACAGCGGAGACTGGGACAGCAGCTACCCCAGTGCGGAGTGTGGTATCAGCACTTGCAGGTCGGTCCTCACCTCCGTCACGTTGGTGCTGCCTTAGAGTGGGGACCAGGGATGGGAAAGAGGCGGGAAGGATATGGACCGGGGAAGGGCCCTGCGAGTCGCTGTCAGCCCTGCAGGAGTGCCTCAGGGACACAGGGTACCTGTGGTCTTCAGAAGAAGACACAGAGCAAAGCAGGGCCCCAGAAGGACTCCGCTGGTCTGGTGCCAAGGCCCGCTTGGGATACTGAGGCGTGTCTTCGGTCTTGCTCTGTCTTCCATTCTGGTGTTTTCACAAGTGCTTTCATGTGTGCTTCACAGATAGGGCCTCTGTCTTTGGTCACATTCCCTAGAAGCAGAGCCTGAGGTAGCAGGATGTGAGTGTCCTTGATGATGTGTTGAGGCGAGCTTGCAGAAAGGAGAGGGGAAGGAGGGCAACAAGACAGGGCAGGGGAAGGAGCTGAGCGAGGCTTTGGTCTCAGCTGGAGACCAGCATTAGCCTGTGATCCCACCAGGAGCTCTGGGCAGGGATGACACCACAGACCTTGAGGTTAGGGCTGTCTGCAACCATGGCTGTGGCTCTCCACACCCCAGGGAATGTAGCCCCCTGGGCAAGGCAGGTCCCATTCTGCCAAGGGCGGCTCTGGAGCAGAGGGCAGCTGGGAGCATGGGAAAGCGTGGGGCGCCAGCAGTGTTCAGGCAGCCGAGGAGAAGGGGGCCAGCTGGCAAACCCAAGGGCTCACACACCTAGTGGCACCCAACCAGCCCTGCAGCCCAACGTTCCCCTTCGCAGGCAGACTCCACGGCCACCTGGCTCCTCCCTGGTTCTCCTATGAGCCTCAACCTCTGCACCTCCTCTCCTGTCCTGCCCCCTTAGCTTTTCAGACTGGCGCTCAATGCCCCTCCTCTAGGAAGTCTTCCTGGATTGGCATGGCACCTCCTCGTTTCAGCCAGCGGAAGAAAGCAGAGGGTACAATTGTTTCTTCACCCACAAGCCTCAGCTCCCATTTCCCTGACAAGAACTAATGCCACGGCCACACCTGTGAAGTAATGGTGCTGAGCTGCTGTCCCAGCAACAACTCCATATCATGGAAAGTGGGGCACTAATGTCTGGTGGACAGGTGGCCATCTCTGCCACCGGGCGCCACTGGCCCCTATCCCTAGCTGTCAGCCTCTCAGCTCTTCATCTTGCCACGTCCACCAGTGAGCAAGCAAACATAGCATGTGCCCCCACTTCTCACGGGCCTAGGCAGGTTCCCTGGGTGGGAGACTCAGCTCAGCAAGGATTCCCTCTCCCACACTCAGGGCAGGTACAGACCCCCCGCCCCCCGCAGCCCTTCCACCCTCACCACAGAGTCCCTTCCCCAAAGTCAGGGTATTGGGGGTGGGACCTTTAACTGACCATCACAGATTGTCAGAGCTTCCCCCCAACAGGGAGGTCCGACTGCAGCAGTGCCCTATTTCGTGTATGTATTTCAATTGAGGTAACACTGTCATCCAAGATTATGTTACTTTCAGGTGTTCAATATAATGATTCAATATTTATATGTATTGTGAGATGATCTCTACAATAAGTCTGGTCACCATGCATCACCACATGTAGTAATAAGTTTTCTTTTCTTGGGAACTTTCAAGATTTATTCTCTTAGCAATTTTCAAATATACAATAGAGTATTTTATTAACTGTAGTCAAAATGCTGTACATTACATCCCCAGGACTTAGTTATTTCATAACTGGACGTTTGTACCGTTGGACCCCTTCACCCATTTTTCCCATTCCCAACCCCCACCTCTGGCAACCACCAATCTGTTCTCTGTAGTTATGAGTTCGGGTTTTTGGGGTTTTGTTTTTTGGTTTTGTTGTTTTAGATTCCACATATAAGTGAGATCGTACGACACTTGTCTTTCTCTGACTTATTTCACTTAGCATAATGCCCTCAAGTGTTATCTATATTGTTACAAATGAGTACCCTATTTAAAAAACAGAAACAGCACCTGTCCTCCTTTAATTCTGTTTGAAATTTACACTATGACTTTAAAAATGACCTAAGATCGATGATGGCATTGGAAGGACAGAGTACTTCCACCTTCCCCACCCCACCCCCAAATCTGAGAAGGGGCGGGGAAATCCTCTGCTGGGATTCCAGGACGGTGTTCGGTTCTGCCTGGTGGGCAGTCAGGGGACGACCAGCAAAGCCCCTCATTTATCCTCAAAGGGGCAGCCGCATCCAGGGTGGGCCTGAAGGGCTAGTGAGCAGGTGTCCTGATACACGCCAGGGCCTGTGTCCAGGCCCCTGAGAGCCCGTGGGACCAGGTGGGGTCCCATCGGCTCTGACAGACCCTCCTCTCTCCCACAGCCTGCTCCCCAGGGATAAATCTCTCTACCTCACCTAATCCCGCCTCCCCTCTCCTCCCTGAGGCTGCTGGAAGGGCCCACAGCAGGAAAGAGGCCTTGGCAGGAAGCAGGGTGACCTTCAAGAGAGAGCAGTGACACACCAATGCGCCAAGGCTGAGTCTCGTCCTCGACCTCTTACCAGACTGCAGAGGCAGCCCACCGCCCACCGCCAGCCCAAAGAACCTGCAGGAACCTTCTGCCCCCTGACCTGCTTGCTCCAGGGTTACTGTGGACCCCGCTCCTTGTCCTGCACACCATACCCTATGTCTGGACATCTGGCCCCAGCCCAGGTCACGTGGGCTGCCCCTGGAGGGGTCGCTTACCAACAGAAGCCCACCCCCGATGCATGGGGCAGGGGCCAGTCCAGCCACAGATGTGCAAATGTGGTTTTACAGTGTGAACAAGAGATTATGAAACCTATAAACTGCTGGGTCCGTGTAAGTAGTTGACTAAGTGTTTTAGAACTGTGCTGAAGACAACTGTAAGATTATTTTGTGTGTTGGGGGGGTGAAAGTAGTTTCCTTTAAGGTAAAAAGCATTTTATATGACCCTTAGCACATTTTTTTTTAAGTTTTATCTTAAGGGAGACGTGCATAAAAGCGGCTGTCAAACCGTTTCATCATCTGTAGAGCAAGAGCTGGACAATTTGTAGCCACAGTTGGAGGCGTTGCGCTTTTTTTGTTTAAACCATATGTCCACCTATTTAAAATTGCCAATGACGACTTTCGTCTCTTTACAAAGAAAACCTGAGACCAGAAAGGCAGTTTATCATAAAGTGTGCGTGGTTTTGGAGTTTGATTTGGGTTCTTCATGTTGTTTGCAGCTGTTTCCTGGCTCTGACAAATGTCTGGCTCAGTGCCCAGTGCTTCTCTCAAATTTCTTTATAATAAAACTTCTGAAAAGTTGAAAAAAATTCTGTCTCTTTTTGCCCTTCGTAAGCCAAGGCCAGGTCTTCAAAAGTGGCATTTGGTGATGGCTTTGCCAGGACATAGCCTCTGATGTCAGTCAGATTCAGGTAAGGTCTCACCTCTCATTTACCTGCCCTTGAGGGTCTGTGTGGGTGACGGCGCCTTCCCGGCCTCAGTTTTGCCATCTATGAAATAGGTTAATAATGGCACAAACACATAGAGTGATCGGGATGAATAAGAGAGACTACGGGGTTGGGTGCTGGCCATGCAGGTAGTAACACTTAAAAAATATAGTAATAATTTTGTGACTCTTTTAAATGTACCTGGAAAAATAACAATTGTCCAGTGTAGGGAAGCATTAGGAGGCTGTCACCATTGGGCCCGTGACACAGCTATTTTGAGGTAACCTAGACCTTGGGGTGGCACGCAGTTTCTCTGGGAGCAGTTTCCTCACTGAAGGGCAGTATGTAATCCACGCTGGAAAAAGAAAAGAGAAAACCAAACCAACAAACAAAACAACACGCTGTCATGTTGGTAGTGTCACTGCAATGCGAATATACATATTTCACAGGGTTACAATTTCCTTCCTACGCGGAACTTGTCAGGAGCATGATGATGACTCAGGCCGTTTAATATTCGACTCCTGCTTGTACATCGGAAAAAACAGCGTCATCAGGTGCAATGCAGACAGCCCAAAATAACAAGAATGCGAGGATATCGGTGCCTGCTTTGCAGGTGGAGGCTCCCACCTGTGCCCTGGTTGCTGCACCAGGTGCTCCGGGGTCCTTTGGGAATGTCCACATGCCAAGGCTGAGCGCTCAGCCACAAGGGACACTCAGAGACGGCCACACAGAGTCTAAATACCCTGCCTACAGATGTCAGGGCATTGCCAAATGAGTGTGGCCCCAGAGACTGGGAACAGAGCCAGTGGTCAGTGGAAGGTACGAGAACTCTGATCTCAGGACCACCGAGTAGACAACGCCCACTACAGTGTTACTGGTCCCTTTGTTGGCCCCTGCCTACCCCCAGCTCCTGAATGTTGGTTGTTCACTGTTCACAGCTGCCCACTTTGTCCGAGTCATTGCCCTTGACCGGGACGGGGTGCCCCAGCCCCCCAGAGCTGCCCTCAGCTAATGACCAAACAATGCAGCAGCCAGCTCTGTGGAACCATTCACGCTCCAGAGCCACCAGCGGGTAGGGCTACAGCAGGTCACCAGCTGCAACAGCACATCCTTGCTCAGCAATTTCCCCACCTGCCCCGACTACCTCCCTCCCCTCCTGAGCACATCCCTGCTAAGTCACTTGAACCAGAATCCCTGCCTTGGGCTCTGTCTAGGGAAATGGACCTGTGATAGATATCAGCTGAGCACGGTGGGGCCACATCGGTAATGTGCTTCTTTCACTGGCTCCGGCCCTACCGGCAATTGCAAGGCTTTCAGCCCCTAAAACCAACCTAAGCCTGGCCCAAGGGGAAATCGAGGCTCCCGTGTGTTCACAAAGAAATCCTCTCCCCTGGGAACAGTGTCTGCAATGGTGATAGCCGCACCCGTGGAGCCACCAAGAGCCCAGTGCCACACCTGCCGTAAAAACACAGAAGCGTCTGCCACGGATGTCCCCACCAGCCCCTGTGCTCCCAAAGCTGCCACCCTGGGTTCCACAGCCTCCTGGCACACCAGGTACCCCTGCAGCCGTGCCACCCCCAATCTGCCAAGGCCAGGCTGTGTTCTGGGCCCACCACATGTGATTGTCTGGACCCTACAGCAGTGCCCCTGACATTGTGAAGACCCTTAGATCCTGCCCGCAACCTGCCCACTGTCCAAGGAGCTGGCCCAGAGACCAAAACCACTTGCCCTTCCTGTTGTCAAGCGCCTGCTTCAGATTCCTCCATCTCATTGCTCCCCCCCAGTGGCCCCCCCCCACACACACACACACAGATGCATTGGAACTCTCCCAGGAGACACGGCCTGGGCAAAGGCTGAGCCACCCACCCCAGAAGGAAGGCATGGCTGGTCCTAAAATCACCAGTCGTAATCTCTCCCTCAAGGGCCCCATACCAGTGTCCATATTAGACCAGAAAGTTTGGAAGAATCATATGCAAAAAAAGATCTGACGTACTATTATAGATTCGGGATTTTTTTTAAAAAACTGCCCAACATCTCAGTGATCACTTCGCTCTGCTCTCCCAATTGCCCCAAACAAATAACCCCAAAGCCAGCAGATGCTGGAGCGCCATCATTCATTCGGAAGATGCGGTGTGGGTGATGGTGAGGAGGGAGGAAGGCGTAGGACACAGCCTGCCTGGGAGACGACCCACGCTGCTGCCTACAGGTCCCGGGAAGCCGGGCCAAGTTTATGAGCTCTGTCTCCTCACATATAACGGGGATAGTAACACAGCCTCCTTTCCAAAGGGATATTGTGAGTAACGAGCTCCCACATCTCAAGTGCTTAGAACAGTAATTTCTTATTGTTGGTATTTAATAGCCACACCAGAAGTTACAGTTGTTTGTATGGGGTACTTACTAGTCAGAATGTGCTAGGCTCTGCTGCGGTAACAAAGGCAACTCCTGACGACTCGGTGGCTTAACAAAATGAAAGTTGATTTCTGGCTCAGTCGGCCCCACCATGCACGCGCTGAGTGCCCCCGCCGTACTGTGAGTTTAACACTCCCTTCGAGGGACGAGAAAGGGTCAGCCAGAGTCTTGGGCAGGAGACCGCCACTGTGAAGCAGGTAGAGAAACCACTTCAAAGAAGTGCCAGTCAAGAGGAAAAGGGACACAGAGGCCAGCTGTGATCTGGCTGTTGCCCTCTGCTGTAGACTGAATGACGTCCCCTCAAAATGCCTGTGTTGAAGCCTAACCCCAAATGTGATGGTATTTGGAGCTGGGCCTTTGGGAGCTGATTAGGTTTCGATAAGGTGGTGAGGCCTCATGATGGCACTGTGCGCTTATGAGAAGCACTTCTCCTCTCTCTCCTCCTCCTCTTCCTCCTCTCTCATGTGAGGACACAGTGAGAAGGCAGTCATCTGCAACCCACATTGTCACCAGAAATTGGTGGCACCTTGGCATTCAGCTTCCAGAACTGTGGGCATCCAGCTTCCAGAACTGTGAGACAATCCATTTCTGTTAGGCCCTCATCTGTGGTATCTTGTTATGGGACCCAAGCTGACTAATACGCCCTCCGAATGAACAGGGGCTCTGGAGGGACAAGGAAAGGCAGGGGGCGGGGGAAGGGAGGGCAGGACCTGTGGTGTATGGAGCATGCAGGACCCAGCAGGGCTCAGCTGTGTCAAATCGTGCCTGTGGGACCCCGACACAGTAATTTCATGCTGTTTTATAACAGCAATTAGCATCTACATGGGAGGAAAAATGTTAATTGTCAAGGTCCTTGACTTCAATTTTAAGGCTTCAGTACGATGCGTACATAGCTTAAAAAGTCAAACTGTATTACGCAACTTATAACCACACAGGCTGTCCTTTGCTCCCCACTCCTTCCCACCAGCTCCCACCAAACTCTCAACCCTTTTAGCAATTTCCTCTGTTGTTTAACAAATACATATGCCTAGACTGCTATTTCCTGGTTTATCCTTTTTAAAATATTGTTTATGCACTCCTTTCATCACCCATCTAAGGAAGGTCTATAACAACTATTGAGGGCCTACTAAGTGCCAAGCATTTTACACATTGAATCCATTTTATTTATCACAACAACCCTGTGAAATAGTTGTCATTAGCCCCGTTTACAAATGAGAAAACGAAGGCACAGAGAGGTGGAATAATTGATCCCAGAACGAATCAGTGGCAGAGTCAGGGTCTGAATCCCAAGTCTGCCCACCTCAGACACGTACCATAGGTTTCTTAACCTACGGGCATGCACTACGGGCATTTGGGGCTAAATAATTCTTTGTTGGCAGAGAGAGGGTGGGGAGAGGCACTATCCTGTGCATTGCAGGATGTTTGGTGGTATCGCTGGCTTCTACCCACTAGATGCTAGTAGCATCCCTCCCCCACAGGGGTGACAACCAAAAATCTCCCCAGACATTGCCAAATGACCCCTGGAAGGCAGAATTACCCCCAGTTGAGAACCACTGGTGTGTCAGAAGCTTTGGCTGGGCTTCAGATTAGGGCTACAGATTGCTTCAGATTAGGGCTGCTTTAGGCAAGGACACAGAACTCTGCCTGCCGTTGGCTTTTCAAGGCTCCCACTCTGGCCTCTGCCCTCCCTACAGGGAGAGGGGTCCGTGGAGTCGAAGAGAGATGTGACACCTGGAGCACACCACCTTTCTGAACCACGTTCCATTTCCAGGGCCTACGTGGGCTTGTGGCCAGTTCTCCCGGCTTCTGGAGTAGGCACTGCCACCTCTGAGAGGTGGCCAAGGGTGTCGTCGATGGGGGCGGGGGGTGGATAGAGCTGGGCATTCGAACGAAGTCGTCTGGACACAAAGGTGTACACAAGCCACCCCACACACACACACTGTGGACCGTGTTGAGGAGGGAAGAAAATGGAGGTGGGCTCTGGCCAGGGTCCTCCCTTTGTATCTGACTCAGTCTGCAAATACTAGGACCAGCCTGTTCCAGGCCCCAGCTGCTGGTGTCCTGCTGGGAATGTGGCTGTAGGTCAAAGATTGCTGACGCATCCGTTTCAAGACTTGGTCCAATTCTTTTTTGGAACAAGGAGGATTCAGCGCTCATACACCTTTGTGTTTTCTTCCCCTTCCCCTGGGCTCCCAGTGAAGCTCCATAATAAGGGTGCTTAAATCAATATTCCATGTTTTACATTATTATGATGTAAACTGGTGTTCACTGATGGGCTACCCTGTGTTCTTTAATGATCTATCCCTTGAATACATCTTTTGGTTTTGGTGTTTGTTCTTTGTGTGCCTTCTTTTCTCTGGTTGCTCCTTCTTCCCCAAACCTCACAGAACCTGAACTCGCTCTGTGGACAGACACTCGGCATTCCAATTCACTCTTTCTCTAGGCAGCCTCACAGCTGTCACCTGAAGTTTTCTTTGTTTCTTTAATTTTTACTAAATTTATTGGGGTGATATTTGTTAGTAAAATTATATAGGTTTCAAATGTACAATCTATAATACGTCATCTGTAATTTCCATTGTGTGCTCACTACCCAAACTCTAGTCTCCGTCTGTCACTATATATTTGACCCCTTTTATCCTCTTGATCTTCCTCCACCCCCCCTGCCCCTCTGGTAACCACTATAGTGTTGTCTGTGTCTAGGAGTTTCTGTTTGTTTATCTTGTTTGTTTGTTGCTTTCTATGTGAGGCCGAGAGCCTGGAAACTGCTTTCTGGGGCTCTGTCCCCACAATGGCCTCTCCTCTCCAACTTCTTCTCTTACTCCTAGACAGAAGTGGTGAGGATTATTGTACGTGGAGAGTGTCTTGCCAAAAAACATTTTAAGTTCCGTGTGTTTTAAAACACCACGCTAGCCAAAACAGAATAAGTTTGCCAGTTAAATGCAGCCGCCCAAGCATCTAGCTTGTGCCCTCCCTTGAAAATATGGTTAGAAGTATGGGTTTTGAAGATAGCCAGACCTGGCTATCTTAGCTTCTTATCTGTAAAACGCAGTCATGTTTCAAATCATAGCGCTATTGTGAGGAATCCATGAAATAATGCAAGTGAAGCGCTTAGTGCAAGGCGTGGCACATAGTTGGTGCTTAATTTACAGTAACTGTTATTATTGTGGTGAATCAGAAAATAGTGATAGTGATTTTTTTTTTTTAAATAAAAGCCCCTTTCCTTCTTTTGAGCCAATTATGAGATCACGCACGTTTGGAGCAGTGGCGCCACCTGGTGGTTATAATTAAGAACTGCAGGGCAGGGGCCGGCCCCGTGGCTCAGGCGGTTGGAGCTCCGTGCTCCAAACTCCTAAGGCTGCCGGTTCCATTCCCACATGGGCCAGTGGGCTCTCGATCACAAGGTTGCCGGTTCAACTCCTTGAGTCCCACAAGGGATCGTGGGCTGTGCCCCCTGCAACTAGCAACGGCAACTAGACCTGGAGCTGAGCTGCGCCCTCCACAACTAAGACTGAAAGGACAACTTGACTTGGAAAAAAAAGTCCTGGAAGTACACATTGTTCCCCAGTAAAGTCCTGTTCCCCTTCCCCAATAAAATCTTTAATAAAAAAAAAGAAGAAGAACTGCAGTGCAGTGTAACAGGCCTAACAGAATTGTTAGGAGCCAAGTTGGGCTTTAGGATCAAACAGACAATGGTGTTCATCATCCCAGAAAAGGAAGCCAAGAAGGTTTGAGACACTAAGGGACAGACGCAGGACTAGCACCGGCGGCCTGACTTTAGAGCTCTTGCACCGAGGCACACTGCTGGTCTGCCACCATAGCTCAGTGCCTGACCCACAGCCACCTGACTCCGAGTGTGGGGTTCCCTTCACTTGGCGGACTAGCAAGATGGGGCAGAGAGAGGTGAAGGAAGAAGCCCAGTCTTCATAGACACAGACAGAAATTTGCACAAAGAAGAAAACTGGCCCTGTTTTAATTGCAGCATATGTGCAAATTTTGTGTTGTACAGTTTATTGTTTGCTCCATACAACTTTTTCAGGCTTGAGGCCTCCAATGGTTGTCATCTAGCTGTTTTGTTACGTGCATCCAAAAGCATCTTGAGCTGGACGCTCCGTGGGTCCATCAGAGATTATGAAAATTCCCTTCTTGCCACGAATCCCAAATCTGAATTCCATAGCTCCTGGGCCCCCTCCCTTTCTCTGCCTTAGAAGAGTCCTGCCAAGACCCCAAGGCAGTGGTCAGTGATCACAGGTCCCAGCAATGTCCCAAAGGTGGTTTTGAGTCCTCCCCCCCACCCCCACCCCATGGCACAAGACACCTTAAATGAATCCTGGACATAGTGAAGGACCAGACGAGCTGCAGGTGGCCGAGACTGGAAGAAGCACCAGCCGGGCTGCACTGCGCCGGAGCCACCAGGGGGCGCCCGTCTCGGACCAACTTTACCTGACTCCCAGGCTCCAAAGGCTCAGGCATGAGCCTCCTTTTCAAACCATCCAAGATGATTCTAATTTAGCATCCCACTACCCATTACCCCTCGCTCCTATGTTACACACACATACACACACACACGCACACGCACACACACAGGCTGGGTGTCCACCCCCTTCCTCAATGAGTTTTATCAAAGCCTCTGCAGATTAGAACTCCCTTCTCGTTCCCACTCCCACCACCCCTCTTGTGTTCCCCCCAAGCCCGTCCTTCTTCCTGGGGATTCCTGGCTCATTCCAGGGTACCACCCGTGATACACCTCATCTGATTCTCACAACTGCACTGCCTGTGAAGAAGGCAATGGACAGGGATTATGGTCTCTTTGGCAGAAGAGGACAGTGAGGCACAGGGGGAATGACTGACACCCAGTAAGTCAGTGGCAACACTGAGACCAAATCGCTCCTGGATCCGCGTGAACTCGAGCCTGTGGATGGGCCGGGGGCCCTCTCCTCCAACCATCCCGCCAGGGCCACGGCTTTGGGAGAAACTTAATGGAAAGTGCTTATTTACTAACAACTCAGGACAATTGCTTTCTGCCACTGACTTGCTGTGTGACCTTGGGCAAGTCTCCTTTCCTCTCTGAGCCTCTGGAGAGTGTGAAGATGGCCTCTAGGTTCCCCTCTGACTGAGCCATTCTGTGACTCTTTGGGACCTGAATCATTTCCCTGCATTTGGGGCTTCCCGGGTCCTCAATCAAAATGCAAGAGGGCTAATGACAGTTCTGCAGGATAACAGCCAACAATGGCACATGTCTCCATTTCGCAAGTGCTTTTTACAGCTGGGCTTCACATAAGCTTCAACATTTCATGTAATCCTCACTACAAACTCAGGGAGTAAGTTCTATTCCCTTCCCCATTTTATAGATGAGGAAACTGAGGCTCAGAAAAGTGAAGTAAGTGGATGAGCCCACAAAGACCCAACATCAAAGGGCAGGGAAGCTTCTGAAAGTCAGCTTTAGAGACTCAAGATCTGCCCTAGGTCTGTGGCTTTGAGCTGCCACTTATGAGATATTATGGGCACTGCAAGAGAGAGAGAGATGGAGCGTGAACCAGCATGACCCACAGGTCCCAGCCTCTCTTGCCCTCCCTCCCTCAGCCAGCCCCTCCTCCTGGGCCCACAAGTAGACGCCACAGCCCCACCAGAGCCTGTGAGCGGACGCAGGTTTATTATTGCACAAACTGCAGCATCCTGAAGCCTCACCCCAAACACCAGCCCCCAATGAGACCCGGGAGCTCTGACAGCCCAGGGCCAGACAGACCGAGAAACCAGGAGCCCGTCAGCCCTGAGCAGTGCCCGCAACCTGCCCTCCTCATTCTCTAGAAGTCCAGAAAAGCCCAATCACAGATGTAGAGCCACAGGCCCTGGCCGGTGGAGAATGGCAGAATCCACAGGCTTCTCTCTGTAGAAATGTAGTCCAAGATCCCAGCCACGCCACAAGGCCCCCGCAGGGCTTGAAACAGCGAATGTGAAGCTGGACGGAAGGTCCCAAGAATCAAGGTGGGAGTGAAAGCAGAGCCCATCAGAAGCAACTTCAGGGTGTAGAACCCCCCAGGGGAGGTCAGGCCACGATGTCAAAGCCCCCAGGTCCGCAGAAATGAAGGCAGGAGAACTGCAGCCCCTCCTGCTGTCTGAAGCCATCGCTACATACTTCCCCGGGCTTGGAGAGGCCTGGAAGCCTAGTCCCTCCATCCAGCCCTCAGCCTCTACCCATTCCCAGCCAGCACAAGGGCCCAGAGACCCAGTGTGGTACCAAACATCTGTAATGAGCTACATGCAAACACTCTCTTCTGCCATACAAGCCACGGGCCTTATTATAACAAAGACAGTGCCGGATAGGAGGCCTAGACTTGCTCCTGTCTCCCTGGGAAATGCCTGTTGACAAGCAGCCTGTCTTCAGCACCCGCCTGAACATCTGCCCCGGGGAACTCTGCCTGGGCTTCCAAGCTTGTGCTCCCCTGAGCCTGCGGTGGGCCCTGGTGGGGGAAGCGGACAGACCAATTCATAGGGCATCAGAGTAGCTTAACCTTACCCGTCCCAGGACTGAGCACACTGGAAGCCCTAAATGCAATGCCAGCCTCAGGCTCAGGCCCACGCAAAAACAGGGACCCTCCTACCTGCCCCTTAGCCCTTCTTCCCACTCCACCCCTTGGCCACCTGGTTGGTGGCTTTCCAGCCAAAGGCTCCAATAACTCATGTCTTCCCCTCTTTCTATTGGTCCAGAAAGAAAGCTAACTGGACCGGTGGGAGCATATTCAAACTGAGCATGTCCATTTCCTCTACGGTCATCCAGAACATCTGTAAGCAGGGGACAGAGCGTGTGCTGGGTCAAGACTGCCAAAGGGATGGCCTCTTCACCGTCTGAGAGTGTCTCCCTCCCTGGCCCTGTACGGAGATCTGTCACTCTCTCTGCTTGCTCAGGAGGCCTCAGCCCAGCAGCCAGAGGTTAAAATAAAGCAGGAGAGGGGCAGGAGGAAGATGGCTGGGACTTAATATTCTGGTTTGGTGACTTCTCCCCAAACACACAAAAGCCCAGGGAGAGGGTGACCTAGAGGCAGGTGAGGGAGTGAGTAAGGATGCGGGACGGGAGTACTTCAGGGCTTTCCCTGCCCCTGGACGGAGAGCTCCAAGAGGGTTTCCAGCACATTCTATTCCTCTGGGCACCTCCACCCCCCAACAGGGCGCCACCAGAGGCCTCCATAAACGTTCGCAGTGCAGATGTGAGCTGGAACGCCGGGGTTCCAGGTCAGAGTCCAGTCCTCCTTGACCACCCTGCTTGGCACTGCAGAAAGATGGGTCTTCTTGTCCTCAGCAGGAACTCCTGGCCTGCAAGAGACAGCAAGAGGGTCAGGGGGGAGGGATGGAGGATGCATGGGGCTGGGCCAAGTTCAAGGCGGGGGGGTTCAAGCCTCGGGCTTGATCTTCTCTGGGACGAGGTCCACCCCTCAACCCCCTAGCTTTGCCCCCTCGCTCTGACTCAGTGGGATCAGACACAAGCCCTCCCAACGTCCGCCGGATGCTGCCTCCGTGTATTTGCACGTGCTGCGTCCTTTGCCTGGTCCGCTCCTCCCTTCCTTCGTCCTCCCCCACTGTCAGCTCATCCCTGTCCCTCCTTCAGGTCTCTTAAGTCCTCAGTCCCTGCAGCGGTCATTCCAGATTTCCTGTGAAACACGGACCTTGCAGAGTGCTGCGTTCATCCCAGGACAGCACCTACCAGGCTAATAATGTCATTGGCTATTTACACGGTGACAGGACAGGGATTCCTTCTCCTCCTCGGGACTCAGTTGGATCCTCTAGGATCAAGGGAGGGGGCTTTGGTGTTTGGTGGGGGGCAGGGCAAGAGGCAGAAACTCTCAGCATCACCAAACGCAGGATGTGCGGTGTAAAGGCTGGTCCCAGCAGGAAAAAGATTTTGTTTTGTAGATTTGCAGCCAGTGAGGGCCACTTCCTTGTAATCCAGCCCCCTTTACCTTCGTTTCCTGAGACCTTTCCCAGACCCCCTCCCAGCTCCATCATAGGGAGAAAACCAATTGATGGAACCAATGGACTGACAGCAGGGTTTCAGGAAGAGAGGACGGAGGGAGAAGGTGGAGAGGGTGGGGGGGGGGGCAAGAGAGGAAGGAAGGACAGAGGGAAGAGGGTCCAGCCATCTCAGGTGAACTCAGTTCCGAGGGCCTGGGAGAAGGGAGGCAAGAACTGTTTCGCTTGACATTTGAGCTGCCAGACCTTTATGTAATGAGCTGTACGTTAAGGGTTTACTCCTGTTATGTTCATCCTATTTCTTCGGGCAGGGGTGAGTCCCTGCTGTTTCCCTAGATCCCAGCAGAGCAGCTGCCCAGTAAATGGTGGTCAAATGGATGAATGAGTGAGTGAATGAGTGAGTGAAGCCTCCAGTGCTTACCTGACAGACAGCAGGTGCTCAATTGAGCTAATAAGAGAGGAGGGAAGGAGGGTATGACCTATCAAATCCCCACTCTAGGTCTTGCCTCTGCTAGGGGATGGGCCTCAGTTAACCACAGGCCCGAGGCTCAGTAGGCAACAGGTCTTTCCTCCCCTCATCCTGGTGTCCAGAAGTCTCCAGGCTCCCATCCCCTCCTCCCAGCCGCACCTGGTAGATGAGGGTCAGGTCAGGAGGTGAACGAAGAGGATGGCCAGGCCGATGTTAAGCAGGATCACCATGCAGATGAGGACGGTGTTAGGGACCTGGGAGCAGTGGAGAGAGGCTGTGTGAGTCCCCAAGGCCTCTCTGCCCAGATCACAACAGGCTGGATGGAGGAGCAGGAACTTCCGGAAGAACCCCCCTAAGAGCACCTCCCTATTTTGCTCACTGCAGTATCCAGCACCTGGATGGCAGACCATCTGGGCTGGAAAGATGCTTGGAAATAACCAAACCACTGAGGATCCAGAGAGGAGCAAGGACATGTCCCAAGGCACACAGCGGGCCCCGTTGGGCCTGGAACCCAGGAACAGGCCTTCCCACTGCTAATTCCTTTGGGGCCGCGTGTGTCAGTCCCTCAGAACGTAGCTTCACGGGGTCTCTGCAGTTCCCAGCTCCCAGCCTCCCTTAATGAGCCTGGAGGTCCAGGACCCAAGGCTGGCTGGGCCTTTCCTCCTCCCCCAGGAAGCCCTCTCGGCTACACCCTGTAGCAGAAAGTGCTGGTACCAACCCAGCCCAGATGCCCCTGACCCAGGAGCTGCTCCCACACCCCAGGTGCTTAGGGCTCCCAGCCACCCCCTTCTCCAAAGTACTGCCCTGCTCACCAGATAACAGGTACAAAGTCGGGCCTCCTGTCCCACCATGGGGGTAACTGGTGCTCCCAAGTGGACCCGGGATCAGGCTCCACTTGACCAAGCTCACATCTCTGCGGGGGGTTTCCCCCTGCTCAATCCTGTGCCACCAACCTCCGCCCAGAATCATGTGCCTCGAGTGCTGCCTGCAGCTCAACTACCCTGGGGAAGCTGACCTTGGACTCCTCCTGCCCACAGCCTCACCTCCTCCACCTCCATCTCCGCCTCTGCCACCAGCGCGGCCTCCTTGCGAGTCTTCTTCTTGGCCCCGGCCTTGGTCAGCCCTCGGCCCTCAGTCTTGCGGGCCTTGGCCTTGGACTCAGCTTTGGGGACAATGGGCTTGGGCTCCAGCTTGGCGGGGGTCTCGGGCGCGGGCGTGGGCGCGCGCTCGGGACTGCCAGGCGTGGGGGGCTGCACTGGGGCGGTGGCCGGGGACGGAGGCGCGGAGTCGGACCTGGAGACGTCGGGCTCGGGCTCGTCCTCCAACGGGGGCGGCGCGGGCGGCCCGGTGCGCACGGCGTAGCTGTGGTAGCCCTGGTACAGCGCCACCTCTGGCTCCCGCGACCGTGCGGGCGGCGCCTGCAGCGCCTCGATGGCCATGTGCTCGGTGGTTGGACGCGCTGGGCTGCGACGGCCCTCGGACGGCGTGGCCGACCGGCTGCCCTCGGTGCCGGGCTCGCCGTTCCAGGCGCCGGGGCTCAGCAGGCCGTCCTTGGTCGTCCCCGGACGGGGCCGCTTGGGCTGCGGGGGTGTCCCGGCCGGCGACGGGGGGCCACCCTCGGGGCGACGGGTCTCGCGCTCATGCAGCTGTGGGCTCTCGCGGGGCCGCTCCGGGAAGCCAGCGGCTCCCGGGCCCCGGTCGGGGGGCTCTAGCAGGCTCTCGGAGTTTTCCAGGATCTCCTGAAGCAGCCGGCGCTTCTGATATTCTGGACCTGCCAGGGACGACACAGGGAGGATGGTTCGGACCCTGGTCCCGCCACCGGCTGATCCTGAGCAAGCCGCGTCACCTCACTGCGCCTCGTTTATTTGCTCAGCCAGCATTCCCCTACCATCTCCTCTATGCCAAGCACTGCTCTAAGCAATTTCCAAACATTAACTCATGTAATAGTTTTAATCACTATGAGGTCGATGCTACTAATCTCCATTTCTACAGATGATGAAGCAAGGGAGGCTCAGAGAGGTGAAATCACTTGCCCAAAGTCACCCAGCTGACAAAGGGCAGAGCCAGGACTAGCACCCAGGAAGTCTGACTCCAAACTGTGCTCTTAACGGTGACACTGCCCTCTTTCCATTCCCTTATCTGAAAAATGGGCCTAATAATAACCTCGTTCATAAATACTAATAGAATGGTTAAGTGGGTGAAAAAAAATGCATGTAAAAATGCCGAGCTCTGCTTGTCCCAGTTACAACTGTTGCTATGACCACCCAAGGCGGAGGCAGCCAGCCACTGTCGCTCTTCCTGGTACCAGCAGGGGGAGCGCTGGGACCAGAAGCAACTTCTCCCAGACGCAGCTCTGCTCTCCAAACTCTTCCATCCAGTCTACCCTTAGCCTCTTTGCTGCAGCCAGAATAATGTCTAGAAAACAAATATAATCATGCCATTCGCCTTCAAACTCTCCATGCAGAGAACACCACTCTCCCACCCTGACAGCTTCCTACCATTCTATCTCAGGGCAAGGTCTATCAGAACTAGGTCCTGCTCACTTTGCAGCCTCATTTCCCAGAGAGAAGAGACAGCTTGGAGTGAGACCAGTTCACAGCTGGAGGCCTCTGACACCCCCCTACAATCTGCATGAGTCCCCTGTGTCACACCATCCCCTGCTTGCACCATGCACACATTTTCTAGAACTCAGAGGAAATTGTGAAGACGTGGGCATCTCAGCTTTCCAGAAAGCAAAGAAAAAGAAAAGTGGCCACCCCCAGGGACCTCCCCCCACCCAGTCCTACTTCGGCTGGCCCTACCTGGCTGGTAGAAGTCTGGAGCCAGCTCCCTGGCCAAAGTGCGGGCAATGTTGCACTCTTGGTTGGCAGCCAGGGCGGCCTGTTCTGCAGCCTCAGCTTTGGCCTTGGCATGGCTTGTCCTAAGGAGACAACATGGCAAACACTCAGGATCCCTCCAGAGAACCAGACCTCTGCCCCTTCACCCCAACCCTCAAAGAGACACCCTGAGCAGAGCATTCATGCACTCAGGCTGTCAATGAATATTCATTGAGCCCTGTGGTTCAGATTGCTGTGCATTCCCCAACATTTCCTCTTCTTTCTGGGCACACAAATAGACTACATTTCCCAGCCTCCTTTGCAGCTAGGTGTGATCAGGGGACTGAATCCTAGCCAATGCATTGTGGGAGGAGGTGACTATGCTATTTCCAGGCCTGGCAGATAAGAAACTCCCCTGTGATCCTTCATCTCTTTTTCTTCTGTTGCTGGTAAACAGGATACTTAACCTCTTTTGTGTCACAGACCCCTTTGGCATTAGGTGAGGCCTATGGACCCCTTCTCAGAATGTTCTACAATGCATGAAAGACATAGGATTCCAAAAGGATGTAATTATATTGACACACTGTTACCAAAATACTTAAAAGAACAAATATGTAATATAGTATGTCCTTCTTTCTTAACACATTAAACAAAATATCTAGCAGGTACATTAACTACTATAATTTCAAACTACAGATTAGCTTAAAGGATATTTCAAGGATACCTGCAACAATCGTAATATGACATTAAAATATATGTGTTTCTATGGGTGACAAAGTCACAGAGGCTGCTAATACTACTGTAGTTTATTGCCAATTTCCGTAATTGAAGAAAATGCTAAATTTCAGTTAGAAGCTAGCGAAAATAAAAATGCAGTTTTCCCATCTATTGCCGACACTTTCGGTGCCCTGCCCAGATCCCTTCGTCGGGCAGATGTACCCAGCCTCCCTCAGGTGCTGTATTGACGGCTGATGGCTCATTCCTGTCCCAGAGAATTGTAACCAACAGAAGCCATCGTGTTCCGGAGGTCAAAACCCCACGTCCACCTCAACCCAGGAAGCCCATCAATGACTGATGACATCCCCCAATCCCTTCTTGCCCCTCGGGGAACCAAATCTGTGGTATAAGCTGGGCTCCCGAGTCCCGGTGGGAATCAGGCTGACGCAGGACTCGAGGTAAGACCACATCCTTGCTCAGCTGCTCCCCTATCCACCCCTGCTTCTCTCACCCCCTTCTCTCCTGAGAGGGTTCCCCCATTAAACCAAGTGCACAAAAATCCTCATCTTAGACTCAGCTTCTAGGGAATCTAACCTAAGACAGCATCCGAGTTCACGGACTCCCTGAATTACATCCACAGAACCCACTGTGGACTCCAGGTTAAGGAACACAGTGGCAGGAACCGGGGTCCATCCATGATTATTGCACAGAGCAAAGTGTCCTTCCACAGGGGACTGTGGAACATTGAAGCACTGAGTTTAAATATTAAATGTGGAACATTTAAGCAATCCCTTAAATATATTGTGTTAAGCCCCTGAGGTTCAGGGGCTGTTTGTTTCAGCTGTTAGTCTAACCTCATAGACGCACTCCTAAAATAATAGCAGCCTCGTGTATGAATGGACCGGGCACCATTCTAAAGGAATTATGAAGATTATCTCATGTAATCATCACGATGACGTAGGAAGCCGGTACTGGTATGATTTCCCCGATTTTACAGAAAAGGAAACGGAGGCACAGGCAGGGTAAGTAACTTGCCCTTGGTCACAGAGTCACTAAGGACAGGGCCAGGCAAGTCGACTCCAGAGTCTGTGTGCTAGAACACTGCTCTAGAACATATGCCACGCGTGGCAGGCGCTAAGGACAGAGCGCCTTGCCCTGTGGACAAGGCAAGCTGGGCCCTGCCCTCTCCGTCAAGTGAGGGAGATGGGTAGCAACCGAGCAACAAAGTATTGAATAAAATGTCATTAAATAAAAAAGGCTCCATGGGGGCAGATGGGTGGCTCAGCTGGTTGGAGCACGAGCTCTGGGCAGCGGGGCTGCCGGTTCGATTCCCACATGGGCCGGCAGCCTGCGCCGTCTGCATCTAGAGTGAAGTCAATAAGCTGCCGCTCAGCTCCCCGGCGGCCAGATGGCTCAGTTGGTAGGAGCGCGTCCTCTCAACCACAAGGCTGCCGGTTCGACTCCTTGACTCCCATGGGGGATGATGGGCTGCGCCCCCTGCAACTAACAACGGCGACTGGACCTGGAGCTGGGCTGTGGCCTCCACAGCTAAGATTGAAGGGATGGGGGCTTGACTTGGAAAAGTCCTGGAAGTACACACTGTTCCCCAATAAAGTCCTGTTAATAAATAAATAAATAAAAAGCTCCACAGCAATCACGAGAAGTGCCATGAAGGAAGCGTGTAGAACCAGTGGAGAACAGGAGGACTTGACAGAGATCAGCGGTGGAGGTGGGATAGTCGGGAAAGGTTTCTTTGTGGCTGTGGCTTTCAAGTCGAGACCTGAAGACACACGAATTAGGCCTCTAGGAGGTGAGGTGGGGATAGCGAGCCAGGGAGAGGGAAGAGCATACGCAAAGGCCCTGAGTGGGGGTAAGAGCGCGTGCCTTTGGGGAACGGAAAGGTCAAATCAGTGAGCACCTGTGACGATGAGGTAATGCCTGGGGGTGTGGAGATACCCGTGTCTCTGTAGTCTCCAGCATAGCATTGAGCCCCCAAAAGGGAGGTAAACTTTATTAAGCTCCTACTACGTGCCGGGCCCTTTACCTACGTTATTCCTTTCAACCCTCAAAACTTCCTGGGACAGTATTTACTGCTCCTACTTCACAGCTGGGGAAACTGAGTCTCAGACAGGTATCTTGCTCAAGGGTGCAAAACAATAGTTAACACAAAGTATTTACTACATGCCAAGGGCTTTACAGAAATTCACTCACTTGATTCCCCCCAATGACACCACGTGGCAGATGTTATTGCCATCATCCCTCTTTACAGAGGTGAAATCCAGGGCACAGGAGTGTTTTAACGATCTCACCCAAATTTACCCGCCCACGAGTGACAGAGTGAGAGTTTGGACCAAGGCATTCTGGGATCTGGACTCTGTCTCCTTAACCACTCGATAGTAGAGTTCAAGCCCAGACTTGTCTGATTTGCAAGCCCCTGCCCACTCCACCCTGCCACAATAGTGTCTACTGAAGAAGAGAATATTTTACCGAATGAAAGAATACATAAATGAACACAAGCAAACACACATGCACATATGTATGGGCAAGAGGGTAGCAGAGGGAGTCGGTAAGAGCATGGCTTTGCAATCTGCAGCCCTGGATTCTAATTTTGACCCTGCCAAGGCTGGGTAAGGCGAATGAGGCATCCACCTCAGGCTCAAAATTTAGGGGGATGCCAAAAAAAACCCTTGGTAATCGAGATAAATAATATTTTAATACAATATTTTTAAAAGTCAAAATTAATGCCAAAAAAAGGTGCTTGAACAAGCTATGAACAAAATTTAAATGAACGCTGGGTCAGACCCTGCACTTGCACGAGGCGCCTGGCTCACCTCACTCTCATCTGGACCCCACGGGGGCGCTAGGACCTCGGGTCCGTGCCTTTGCCTCTCTGTGCCTCAGTTTCTTCACCTGTAGGAAAATTCTCCCCTCTTGGAGTTGCTGTGAAAACTGAGAGGTAGCATGTGAAAGTCTTTAGCCCAGAATGAGGCTGAGTGATAATATGGTGGTGATGGTGGTGATGGGAGGAGGAGACGAAGGAGGAGAAAGAAGAAGGACAAGACATTTGTGACATCAAAACTGAGTGTGTACATACATGTTCCCAGGCACATACTTGCCTGTCCGGGGACTGTGTGATTTAAAGCTCTAAACTTTTCAGAGACACTTCCCTGGAAACCTGAAACCCCAGGTGGGGGGAGGAGGGAATGGACTGGGCAAACCTTCAAACGGAGGAGAAAATGTCCTTTTTTGGTCATGAGAGCTGGATGGGCTTGCTTCCTGGTGACCTGGGACACTGTGTGGCAGGACTCTTCAGGCCAGAATGGCAGCCTTCACAATGAGCCCTGGAAGATTCTGGGGGAATTCATCTGTGGACCCGCCATGGAGCCAGAACAGGGGTTGAGAGTAGGGTGGCTATACAGTCCTAGGAAGCACCCTCCCCTGCCCATGTCCATCAATCTGGCCCACTGGATCCCTTCTCAGCCCCCCACCAATGCCTCTGATTTCAGGGATGACTCCCTGGTGTCCCAGGAATCCCAGGGTTCCAGCAGCTTCCTTCCTCATCTCCTTTCAACATCACAGCCATTAATCGCCAACGCGTGTCTCTTCTGCTTTCTCTATTGCTCCTGAACTCGCTCATCTCTCCATCCTTCTGTCACTCCTCCTGCAAACCCCGCCCCCACCTCAATCCCTGCCTCCAGGCTCGCTCCCTACAACTGATTGCACGCAGCGGCACCCTGGGGTGATGGACTTCCTGCACCCATGAATCTAATGGCCTCACCTCTTGCTTAAACTCTTTGCAAGGCTTCCTACAGTCCTCAAAATAAAGTCCAAACTACTGAGCACGCCCTTCTAGGCTCTCCAGATCCAGGGCCCAAAGCAGTCTTGATGGGGTGTATCTAGGAGCTCACAGGTGAAGGGCAGGCCACACTGTTGTTACCCAGAGGCTCTTGCTTCTACTTCAGTGCCACTCACAGTGTGGTCCATGCCCCCCTTCCCCAGGCCCCTTATCACCTGGGAGCTTACAGGAAATACAGATTATTGGGCTCCACCGCAGACCTACGAATCAGAATTTCTGGGAGGGAGGCCGGGAATCTGTGTTTTACAAGCCCTCCAGATGCTCACTACCATTTGAGAAGCAAGCATGTGCTAGTCAGACAGAGAGAAAACCCAGTTCTCTCGGGCAGTTTCCTGCCTGCTCAACCCCCCCCAGGAACCCTGAGTGTTTCTCTTTAAGCACCAGGATCCTGCCCTGAGGTCAGGTCCTGCCAGGCAAATGCAGGAACGATTTCTCCTGTGCCCACTCCCAGTGCCACCTGCGCTGATGCCTCTGTGGGAGGGTCCCCTAGGATGTCTCTGACCCTGCTGGAGGGGAAGGAAAGGAGCAGTAACTGGGCCAGTGGGAGGGGCAGGGATCAGTCACACTTCTTGATTTCATTTGGATTCTCTTTCATCAGCAGGGTTAAAAATAAGGCTGGTGGTTCACGGATAAGGGCAGGGCGAGAACCCCAAAGAACCACATCTGAGAGCATCCAACCCCTTCCCTGCCTCGTTTCCCCAACCCCAGACTCCTAGCTGCCTGGTTATAGCTGGCCTTGTTGCCCATTTGTCCCCTTGGGCACTGATGGCTTCATTGGGCCAAATGGGATATCCACCAGACTTACCGTGATGCCCTGTCTTTGCTCAGATTGTTTCCACACACACACACACACACACACACACACACACACCCGAAATGCTCACCCCTCCTTCCACCTCCCAGCCCTAAAGGGCAGCCCAAGACCCTTCTACATATGAATTCATTCATTTAATACAACTTCATGGAGTGCCTGGTATGTGCTAGGCACTGAAGATACAATAACAAATCAAGCATCAAAAAGTCCCTACAGAGCTCACTTGCTTTAGCAGGGAGGAGGGACAAGCCAAAGCCAGCCCACTGCCTATGAGCTAATAATGGTTTTTATATTTGTCAACGGCTGAGAAAAAACTAAGAGTAGTATTTTCTGACAACGTGAAAATTTTATGAAATTCAAATTTCAGTGTCCGTATAAATAACTTTTCATTGGAACACAGCCACACTCATTTGTTTACATACTGTCTGGAGTTAAATAGTTGCCACAGAGACTGGATGACCTACCAGGCCAAAAATATGTACCGTCTGGTCCTTCACAGAAAACGTTTGCCGACCCCTGTTCTAATGCATTCACTCGACAATTGCCTCTCCTCCTCCTACTATTAATAATATTCATCTGTTATCTGTTGAGCACTTTTTTGAGCACCCAGCTCTGTGCTATGGCCACCTTTACACACACGACCTCAGAGAAGTAGAGTCACTTTCTCCAGGTCACACAGCTAGGGAGTGAATCTGCCCAAGCTCTTCCCATTACACCAAGCCACTGCCCTCCTGCTACTAACTCTGGACGAGGTCCTCCATGGGGATGGGCAGGACCCAGCAACTTAATGCAGCCCTGCCAAGCCAACCGCGCAACACCTCTGAAAATCAATGATGAACAGCAGTGCAGAGCAAAGCCTTTAAACCACATGGTGGAGTGGCTGTGAGGGGGCAGCTCTGGCCGGGTGGCCTGGGGACAGGTGCTGGCTCTGCTCCTTATATCTTCGGGCAAAGCTGTATTCCCTAAGTCCCAGTCTCCTCATCTGTAAAGTGGATAATAACAGCACTCACCAGGGAGAAATGGTGTGAGGAGGAAATGAATGAACAGTCATATGGCCCGTAGAACAGTGGCCAGGGCACAGGAAGTGCTCTCAAGGTACTTGTCAATAAAATAAATAAGCAGCATAGTTTTTTGGAGAACGTTAAAAGAAAAATCCTAAGTATACTTAATGCCACTGATTTGCTCACTTTATAATTTGAAGGAAAAACAAATCCTTCAGAACAAGGAGTCCATGGTAAGTGTGGAGGACAAAGGCAGACCATCAGAGTCCCCAGAGACAGTTGACAGGGGCAGTCCTGTCAAGTGTCTTCCTGAGGTGAGGGATGCTTCAGATGCCACTGCCCTGCCTTCTCCCAAAATAGCCCCTCGCTCCGGCTCTGGCTGGCCACGGCCATTTCTTCCAGAACAATGAGGGTCAGAGTAAACCCGAGGAGGAACCACAGCTGAGGTGTCCGGCCACCTGCCCAGAGAGCTCCCGTGGAGAAAGCACCCTGCCCCCCAAGGATGTAGGCAAGGGCCTGATTAGGGAGCCCTGACTGACAGAAGCTCCCTCCGAGCCCCCCCCTCAGGACTACATTCATTTGGCGAATGTGTGCTCAGCCTCTGCCTGGAAGCCCCCGCCCGAGGTGTTAAGGGCACAAGGTCAAGTCCAAATTGTAGCATCATCACATTCTGCGTATCTGACCGTTGCTTTCTGTCCTCAGTTTCCTCAACTGTAAAATAGGGATACTAATACTTAACTGACAAAATTACTGGGAGTCTGCAATGAGATAACACAAAAGTGCTTAGCATACACTGAGCACTTACCAAATATTAGCTGTCACCATTATTGCAGTTTTTGTTTTTATCGTAACAATGCTTACTCGCAATTCCCTTCCAAAACTCCACGGACTGCCAACCAGTGAGGATGTAAACACACATTCTTGTAGAAGGATATGTCATCTAAACACTGAAGGTTCACCCACATGGCAGATGTGTCAGTACTTCATTCCTTTCTATTGTCAACTACTGGCCCATAGTGTGGATAAACCATATTTGGTGCACCTGTTCACCAGTGGATGGCCATTTGGCTTGTTTCCACCTTTTGGTTACTATGACGAATGCTGCTGTGCACATGTGCGTACAAACTTTTGTGTGGATGTACGTGTTCATTTCTCTTGGGTGTATACCTAGGAGTGGGATTGCTGGGTCATATGACATCTCTATCGATGACCTTTTGAGGTTCCGAAGTGGCTGCCCGATTTTACAGTCCCATCGGTAACACATGAGCATTCCAATTTCTCCACATGCTTGATAACATGTGTTATTGGCCATCTTTTTAGTCCCACTAGTGATTTGCGAGGTGCCAGGCCATTGTGGTTTTGATTTGCATTTCCCAGGTGGTTAATGATGTTGAGCATCTTTTCATGGGCAAAATGGCCATTTATACGGTCTTCTTATTCAGATCCTCAACCTGTCTTTGTGGAGTGTATTTTGTCTCCTTATTATTGAGTTGTAAAAGTTGTTCATGTATTCTAGCTATAAGTCCCTTAGCAGATACATAATTTGCAAATATTCTTCCCATTCTGTGGGTTGTTATCTCACTTTCTTGATGGTGTCCTTTGAAGCATAAAAATTTTCAAGTTAAATTAAGTCCAATTTATCTATTTTTTTCTTTTGTTGCCTGTGCTTTAGGTGTCATAGCTAAGAAGGCTTATCCTAACCCAAGGTCACAAAGATTTAGTCCTATATCTTCTTCTAAGAGTTTTATCTTTTTGGTTCATACATTTAGATCTATGAACATTGCATCTAATAAGAAAAAATGGGAAATAACCTAAGGGTTCCCACCACCCTATGATGTAGGTACCACAACCATTTCACAGATGAGAAAACTGAGGCACAGAGAGGTTAAGTCACTTGCCTATTATTATTATAATGAGCATTGAGCCAACATGGCTCTTCCTCTGGAAGGATGTAATACCTGGTAGGACCGATAAGATAAGATGAAAAGTTTTGAGAGCAGAACAAAGGGCTGCAGAGCAGGAGAAAGCCAATCTGGTAGGTTACATGTTGATAATTTGTTTCTTGTTATTTTTATATTATATATCATGAACAGAAATATATAAACCACACAGTTTAAAATAATATGGCTTCATCATTTTAAAAAATTTGGAAATTTACCAAGAAAAATTGCTGTCATCATTCTGGTTTATTTTGAGGTGGTTAGGAGCACAGTTTTATGACTGTGGGTGACTTACATAAATTCTGTGTGCTTTGATTTTTTTTCCATCTGTAAAGTGGGGATATGAATAGGCCCTACCTGACAGGGTTCTTGGGATTCCAGAGTGAATTAATGTACATGAAGAATTTAAAATAGGGCCTGGCACATAGTAAGCCCTATGCGAGTGTTTGAAAAATTTAGAAAGTGGATTTGTTCCAGGTCGAAATGGGGAGTGTGGGTTCTAAGTCTGGGGGCTGTGCCACCCCTCAGGCCCTACACAGAGCTTCCCCACTTTGGAAGCCCAGCCTGAAATCCGCAGGCCATGGAGGTGACTTCTTCTAGGTCATATCTTATGCTGACCTTTCTCCCTTTCTTAAAGAACATCAGACCAGCTGGGAAGTTTCCTCCACGTGTGACTGAGTGTGTGACCCCCACCCCAGCCTAGAAACGGGGAGGCAAAGTAATAGAGTTGTGTTTACTGAAGGCTAACTATGTGCCACACACTTGACCCATGTGGTCAGCTGAATAGGGTCCTAATCCCTGGGACATGGGAATGTGACCTTATATGGCAAAAGAGGCTTTGCAGATGTGATTAAATTAAGGAGCATGCGATTGGGGGATTATCCTAGGTTATATCAGCAGGCCCCAAATGTAATCGCGGTTCCCTTACAAGTGGGAGGTGGAGGGAGACGTGATGACGGAAGAGTAGAAGGTGATAAGATGATAGAAGCAGAGACTAGAGCGATGAACTTGAAAGATGGAGGAAGGGGTCGCAAGCCAAGGAATGGGGGCTGCCACTAAGAAGCCCAAAGGACAAGAAATTGGAGGCTCTGCTGCCAGAGCCTCCAGAAGGAACCAGCACTGCCAACACCTTGATTTCAGCCTGGTGAAACTAATTTCAGACGTCTGGTCTCCAGAACTGAAAGAGAATAAATCTGTGTTGTTCTAAGCCTCCACGTTTCAGGTCATTTGTTACAGCAGCCACAGGAAACTAAAACAACATGTGTGATCTCATGTCATCCTCCAGACAACCCACTTTACAGGAGAAGAAATGAAGGCTCGGAAAATCCCTGCCCAAGACGCAGCACCAAAGCCAGCTGGAATACGAATCCAGGTCTGTCTGGGCCCAGCGCTGTGGCTGACCAAGTGTCTGACCAAGTAGGCTTCAGTTCCAGCCCACTTACCAGAAGGGCCCAGCAGCTGGGACTGGCCACAAGCCAGCATCGTCCCCCAGGGGCATTGTGAGACCCTGAGTTCTACAACTCTGCATCCATCCTGCCTGTCTGAGAGCGCCCCGGGCTCATGGTTACCAGCAGTGATACCCACCATTTCTCAAAGACTGGCTGGTCCATGGGGCCTGGGAATCGCCTGGCTGATGACGTACAGCTGAGGCCCGGCTGCTCTTTGGCGACCAGCGAAACGATTGGGAGGAGACCTCAGGCCTGGCTCCCCAACGCCATCCCCACATAGGACCGGGCCCTGCAGTCCAACCTGAAACCTAGCTGCCAAGGCTTTGAGATCTTTTGAATGGGCACATAGCATACCTATTCCGAATTCAGTAAATGAAACAAAAATGTAAAAACCTAGCATCTATCAGTGGTAAGGCTTTTAGAGGTATGGTTTAATGTACTCCTTACAACAACCCTAAGAGGTAGGTATTATTATGTCCACTGAACAGACAGCGAAACTAGGCTGCAAGAGGCAGCAGGACCTAGGGGCAGCCACACAGCAGGAAGTGCAAGGGCTGGCGTTGGACCCCAGGTCCTGGCCTGATCCCCAAGCCTGTGTCAGCTAGTGCAGGATGGGCCCTAGGGGACATGCCAGTCTAAGCCCCTGCTAGCCCCACAGGAAGAGGGCAAGAACTGGCTTAAGACTGGGGTTTCCTGAGCTGGTCCTGCTCTACCCAATGCTCTCGAATGCTTTCTTGGAGCTGGAAGGCTTGACTGAGATGTAGGCGGCGGTGGGGTGGGTGGGGGTGATATTAAAAATATCTAGCAAATGCTATGGTGGTGGGGGCGACCAACCAACAAGAATGGTGTGGACGCTGCTCTGCTGTACCAGGTGGTTAACCATTTAGCTGCTGGGTCCTGGGGAAGACAAGGTCTGGGACAAAAGGCCTAGTGGACAGGACAGTAACAGAGGACCCAAGCGGGCTCACTAGGGGCTCAAGGAAGCTGCTGGTTACAAGCAGGTACAAACAGGAATATTTCAGACCTTTAACAACTGGCATGGCGTTCCTGGAGTGTCCGGCTAGGCACTAACCCTGGACGCACATTTTCCTTCCTGTGCCTCATCTGGTCCAGGAAGCCTTCTGCAGGACACCCCCAGTAAATGTGATCTTGACGCTCTGCTAAAGACCCCACAGTCCCTTCCCAGTGCCTGAAGAGTGACATGGAAACATGCACACGGTTTCAGGGCCTAGCACCTGCCAGCCTTCTCTGGTCTGACTCCGAACTCAGCCTTGCAGACGGCCAGAAAATTCCCATTCCTCACATGTGCCCTGTTGTTTCCACCTCTGGAGCTTTTACACATGCTGTTTCCTCTCCGGGGAACTCTTGTCCCCATCCTCATCCTTTACCTCTTCATGGGGCGAAGTCTCCTTCATCCATCAGGACCCTTCTCAGGAAAGCTTACCCTGGCTGCCAGCTCTCTGCCCTCTTGCAGTCCCCTGCACTTAGCTGCCTGGTTACTTGACCTTCCTCCAATTAGTCTGTGAGCCCCACTATAAGGTAGGTATCACTATCAACTCTCATTTTACAGGTGAGAAAACGAAGGATGAAAAGGTTATGTAACCTATCCACCTCCTGAAGACCATAAAGTGGGGAAAGCCAGGAATTCCAGTGTGGCTAACACCAAAATAAGAAGATTGAAGCGTTGGTTAGTGTTGGAGTCAGCAACCTGGTTTCAAACCCCAGCTCCCCCACTTCCAAGTTATGTCACCTTTGCCAAGTCTCAGTTTCACTATCTGTAAAATGGGTTAATAACAGCACTTAGCTCCAACTAGAATTACTGCGAGGATCAGGCGAACTGTGGCAGGTGAAATGTATATTCATTTGATCGGGACAAGTATTTACTAAGCACCTACTGTGTGCCCAATCCTGGGCTAGATCTGGGGGTACAGCAGTGAAGAGAAGAAACTCACCTGCTGGACTTTTTCAGACTAGCCTAGCACGGTGCCCTGCGCATAGTAAGTACTCCATGAATGGTCGCTACTATTATTTTTGTTATTATTACTTAGAGAGTGATTTTTCTCCCCAGGGGTTGGACCTCCCACCCAGGGGGGCCAGGTCTGCTGGGATCCTGCCCCAGAGCCCACCACGTTGGCTCCGGCTGTGCCCTGCCCCCCCACCTCACCCCACCCCTCCTGGTGAGCCAGCCAGCAATGACATCCCACAGGCCAGAGTCAGCAGACATCTCCTGCCTAAATAAGGACAAGGAGCCCCAGAGAGCTTTCTGTGAGCCTGAGGAATGTGACAGCTGAGCCCTCCCTGCCCAGCACCCTCCCCCGCCTCCGGCCCCTCCCCAGGTGGGGCTCTACTATGGCATTCCAGCTTTTCCCAGCTCAGCCCCCAGTGTCCCTGACCCCTCTCACCCCACTCGGGGCTGCTCTGGAAACTGATAAGGAGCGTTGGAAAAGAATTCCAGGCAGCCACGCCTGCTCCTGGGGACTGGCACCCCAGCTGCCACAAGAACTGGAAGAAGAAACCACAGGGAGGGGCCACACCAGCCCCAGCCCTAGAAAACTGCATCCCTTGGTTGGAAACGCACTTCCAGAGGTTTTATTTGGCCCCAGGAGCTGTGCCAGGCATAAGGGCTCCACGGGAGAGAGTGCAACTCGCTGCTGTCTTCCTGTCACAAAAGCATGTCACAGAGATCATGCCTGGGATAAGTCCATGGCTCCTGGTGGGGGAGGGAGAGGCAGGCATGTGGAGCCCTGAGCATGGGGTCATGGCAGGCCTCTTAGAGAACTTCTAGCGAGGAAATGGTTGAGCAAGAGAACGCTGGCACCAGATGACCTGGGTTCAAATCCAAGCCCGGCTTCTTCTTGGCTGTGTGACCTTGAGCAAGTTACTTTACTGCTCTGTGCCTCCACTTCCCCATCTGGGGAAATGGGAGGATAAAAGGACTGACCTCATAGACTTGGGAGGATTAAATGAATTGGTATTTGCAAACTGCTTAGAGCTTAGAGCAGTGAGAGGGGTTTTGTCCTCAGGCTTTGTTTAGGGTGATGGGAGAACTTATCATTCAAACCAGGGCGCCTGAGCGTGAAAAGGAGGCTGTTAATAATTACACCTAACAGGACTTACAGTTGTCCCAGGCACACGTGGTCATCACAGCCTTGACCTCACGAAAGTACCAACTGAGGGCGAAGCTCAGCGACTACGCCTGTCATGACTGTGAACCCTGTAACCATGAGCACCATAGCCCACACACAGTAGGTGCGCACAAGGGCTCTTGAGGTTTGGTCTCTTTTCACAGGTATGACCTTCAGATTTCCCAGGAAAAAACAAATAACCTTAGGATGGAGACACGTGCAACCAAGACTTGAGCTAGAGGCCAAGGAAGAATTAAGGGTTTCAATAAGTAAGAGACATTTATTGAGCCCTTCGTGTGGGTCCGTGACCTGGGCCCTGGGCTGGTGGGCTCATGGAGCAAAATCAAGAAGCAAAGGATTCCATTCTTGGGGGCCAACAACGGTTGGTCGGATAACAAGGGAGGGTTTGGAGACAAGGCCGGAGACTGTAAAAATGCCATCAGGGAGCAGTCGGGTCATGGGTGGGCCTGAGGGATGTGTTCATGGGAACAGATCAAATGAGGAGAGGACACCGTGGGGAAGGGCAGGGGGAACAGCCTGAGCCAAGGCAGAGAGCTGGGCAGAAGGGGGCCTAGGTCACGATGGCTGAGAACCAGGTCTTGGGACCAGATGCCGGGGTCCAAGTCCCATCTCCATCCCTTACGCACGCGCTGACCTCTGGCAGCTCATGTGACCCTACTTCTCCTCACTTCCCACAGCAGTACGATGGAGCTAATGATGGCTTCGCCCTTCAGGGTTGCCTGGAGAGCAAATGAGATGGTGCCTGTGAAATTCCGCTCAGCTTGTGGCAGGCTGCAAATGTAGAACACAAGGTCCACGCGGCAGGGATTTTTGTCTGTTTTGTTCATTGAGGAATCCCCAGCACCTAGGACAGGGTCTGGGTCATAGTAGGTACTTAATAAAAATGTGTTGGAAAAAATAAACGGTAGCCATTACTATTATTATTATTATTATCATCATTATTATTCAGTGATAGGCCTGGCCTGGCTGGAACAGAGGAAAATAAAGGAGACTCTTACAGACAGGAAACGGGCCTGGACAGCTGAAGGGATTTGCCTGAGGTCATAATGCCAACAAGTCACGGAGCAAGAACCGACTCCCTGGTGGGGCTCTCTAACCCCACCTTCTTCTGTCCTTCTTCCTGCCTGCTTTCTATAAGCATTTCCTAGCTGCCTACTAAGTGTAGTATTGTGACAACGCAACAGGGATATAAAGAAACTTGAAACCAGAATTCTGGCCATAGGAGCTTATTTTCTAGTAGAGAAGATCTACAGGGAAACAATCTAGTTTGGAATGTGCAGGCTTCTAGAATAGGGAGCCCAGAAGAGAAGAAGGAGCTGGCAAGCTTCCCTGCAGATGAGACCTGAGCTACAGCTTGAAGCAGAGTAGAGATGGGGAAATCAACCCGGGTGCTAAGTGTGTATTGGAGCTGCTCATCCAAGCCCTTTCCTGCTCAAGAGAGCCACGACCACATCTCTTCCCAGCCCTGCATTCAGTGACAGGCCATTGGTAGCTTGAAATCGGCCACAGTGGCAGTATTTACACCATGGAAATTGGCAAACTCGAAGAAGCAGCATTTTCCACCTCCCCACACAGCCCTAGCCAGCCCCTCCAAGAGCTACATAATCAATACATCATTTCTCGAAAGAGACATTAACTAGAAAATCGTTCGTTTTCTCAGCAGATTCAGACCCTTATGTTTTACCTCCTCCCTGGACAATTTCTGTGACTCCCTTTGAAAAACAGGTCACCAGCTCTCTTGACAAAAAGTTCTTGAGCTTTGCTATGTACGACCATAAGATCTCTTCTCCCCTACTTATCACAGAGTGGGTGTCAGGTGGTGTCTGTGTGTAAAAGAAAACCTACACTGTGCTCTGTGAAGGACTTGTGGGAGCTGAAGACGCACCCACCCCCAGGCTGTGTACAGGTGTCCTTTCTTCTCCCTGTGAGTAGTTCTCACAAAATGACCAAGTCTTGTGTTAAATTATGAGGGTGTGGTCTTATTTTCCACATCTGCGTGACCTGGTCAGTCAGAGAAGAGATGATAGGAGAGTGAAAAGGCTGTTCTAAGTAGAGGGAACTGCAAGAGCCAAGGCACAAAATGGTGTGAAAATACACACACACGGTCACACACACACACACGTGAATGTTTAAAAAACAGAAAAGTTCAGCCTGATAGTCATGAGTGAATGAAGAGATAGGATGGAGGCAGATGATAAAAGACCTAGAATGCCATGTTCACTGAGCATGACTGAAAATAGTTAGTAGTTCACCAAATTGGTTTCCTCTTCTTCCTGGGTAAATGCCTAGACTGTTTTCCAGACTCTCTTGCAGGAAGGCATGGTCATGGACTGGATTCTGGCCAATGGAAAGTGAGAGGACATGATGTGCCTTACGTCCTAGCCTGGCCAATAAAAACCTTCTACTTGCGTCTTTCCATGCGTTTTCCCTTTTCACTGGCTTGATGCAGAAGAGCAAGACTACCTTGGACGCCATGTGTTGAAGACAGCAGAGCCCCACGATGGAAGGAGGCTGGGTCTCTGAATCGTTGCTTGACGGAAAGCTGCCTACTGATGAGAGCACCCATTTTGGACTTTACATGAGCGAGAAATAACTTGTGCTTGATCTTTTCTACATCTGTGTTTGTTTGTTTCCTACAAACAAATGAAAGGATGGAGAAAGATGAAGGAAAGGTGGCAAGGGTGGTCCTCTGCCCCTTCTATCTACTCTGGGTGGCTCCCATTCCAGTGCTCCACCAGCAAGCCTCAGCTGCTTGCCCCATGAGGACAGTGTGAAAGGAGGACACTTGTTCTCTTTGGACACAATTCAGGAAGCATGTGTTAGTCTGAATGCCCATCCTTCTTTCATAAGAGCCCCTCAGACCCACTAATGAGTCAGTCACTGACGAGCACTTAGTGAGTACCTACTGTGTGCAAGCCCTGTCTAAGCTTAGGCTCCTCTCACCCAGAACTCCACAGACTCTAGTTCCTGGAGCACAGGTCCTTCCAAATGTTGGCTTTCCCTTTCTCTGAGGCTCTGGGAGGACAGAGGAGAAGTCTGTCTTTCAGGCCAGTGTCTCTAAAGCATGGAATGCTTACCCCTGATAGGACCAAAAATGATAGGTAGCACTGGGACATTCATCAGATATCATTGTTCATTTAAAATTTAAATTCAACCATCCTGATTTCATCAATGAGAAAGTCTCATTTGGTGCTTATATGTCTTTAATAAGTCTCTTATATTCCAATTTTTAAAGAGAGCAGAGCAGCAAGCATCTTTGATCTGAGCTTAGAGTACTGAGGGATGTGGCTTAATGATGTTTGTTTCATTGTATTTTTCTCTTATGTGTGTGTGTGTGTTTGTTCCAGTTTTTTTTTCTGTGTTTTTTTTGTGTGTGTGTGTGTGACTAACTTCTCTTTATCTAACACTGATTTCTATATATAGTAGTGAACTGAAGTTCCTTTATAAAAATAAATGCAGGTTTCAAAAAGTTAAAATATTTTTTAAATAGGAGGGGAATAGGAACCCAGATGATTAATGGATACTACATAGCTAAGGCAGATACATCAGTGACTGGCACTAGGGAACTCTGCCTTATCCCTCACAGCCACACCTCTGGGCCCTTGCCCGTGCTGGTCCCCCTGCCTGCTCTTCCGTGCTGACCTCATTGGGCTGCCCTGGCCTTGGTCGGGGCTGAAGTCATCTCCCAAAGAAGCCATGGCAACAGTAGCAGCACATGGCTGGGGCGTGGGAAAGGCCAAATGAGGAGGCGAACCTGGGATGGCTATTTTTCCCAAGGACAAGGCAAGGAGAGCTCAGTACCCTAGGAAACTGAGATCCACAGAGGGCAGGGAATTGCCCACGGTCATTCAACGGTCAGTGGCAGAGGCCTTCTCCTCCTCGTACAGTGTGAATGGGAAGACAACACTACAGGGAGCTTCTGATTATAATGGTACCTCGGTTTTCGAACGTCTCTGTTGGCAAACATTTTGGTTTATGAACGCCGTAAATTTTATGGATCTATGGTATCAGCAGCTAGTAAAATTCATGCTAAATGTGCAGTTTTGGGGGTTGATATTAAAGGTCTGGAACGGATTAATCCATTTTGCATTACTTTCTATGGGGAAACCGTGCCTCGTTTTTCGAATGTTTCAGAACTCGAACGGTCTTGTGGAACGGATTATGTTCGGAAACTGAGGTACCACTGTAGTAACTACACTTCAGGGAATTTATCCTGGAAATATACTGAGCCATAAGTAAAATGATGAGAAGACAGCTTTATCTAACATAGCTAAGTTCTTAAAATTACCCAAACAAACTCTTGTTCAACAACAGGGGCTTGATTAAATAAATTATGTATACAATAGAATACTACCTGGGTGTTTAAAAAAAGTCTGAGAAAGTTCTTTATTTGGAAAGACATGGAAAGATCTCTAATATATACACAGCAAAGAGAAAAAAAATCAAGGTTCAGAAGAAGATGTATAGCACGCTACCTTTTGGGTAAGAAAGGAAAGCAGGACTCTAAGTATGCATTTGCGTATTTTAGGTGGAACTGTATGAAATTGCCGTGTTGTAGGTCAAACATAGTCAAATATTAGCAATTTCATAAGTTCACCCATAATATACGTGTAAAGTAAATCTGGAAGGGAAGGCACTGCAGATGATATTTGCCTATGAGGTGGGGAGATGAGAAACAGAAGAGGGCAGGACGAGGCGACAAACTTTACATTTTTATAACTGTGGGGTATGAACCATGTGAACATGTAATCTGTTTTTTAAATGAAGGAAGAAATCATTTAGGCTCCGGGGTGGCTTTTGAGCCACACGATGTTTGTCTCTGTATCCACCCCAGTTGGGGTGGTCAGGGAAGGACCGTGCAGGCCTGGAACCCGGGGGGATGCCCCAGGTTAGCCTCTGACGTATTCCCTGCTCAGGATCTGCTCTGTGGCATTTCTGCCCCTCAGCCTGGTGGGCCGCAGCTCAGGGGCCCCCACCCTTGGCCAGGCTCCTGGCAAGGCTACAGCAATTCCTGTGGGGTTAGAGTTTTGGCAGTGGGCTGCTGTGACCTTGTGGTAATTCTCCCTTCCCAGATAGGGTTGCACGAGCCAGACTGATGGGAACAGCACTTCAGAAGTAATGTGATAGCTCCCACTAGGGATGTGGCTGGTAAAGACGGCTTTGGAGATGGGTCCCCCCTGCAGCCCCTCCCTCGCTCTGTGGTCCCACTCCACACCCTTTCTCCACGTAAGGACAGACGTCAGGACAGACGGTCTCCCTGGGTGATTGCTGGGATTATGGAAACAACACGGCGATCCCAGCAGACAGCGCACCCGGCCTGGATTCTCTGGTTTTTCATTCAACACCAGCAGGAATCATTGAAGTAAGAGTAATAATGGTTATAACAATAAAAATGACAACTCCACTACTGGGTGATTACCGTGTACCAGGCATTGTGGTTAGCACCTTACGTGGGTTATCTCATTTTGTCCTCACAACACCCTCAGCAGTAAGAACTATACTAGTTTCCACCACATTCCACAGTTGGGGAAATTGAGCCTCAGGAAAATCACTTGCCCCAGGAATCAGTGTTGTCTGGCCCCCAAATCTGTGCTCTAGGTCACTAAATAATGTCTGTGCCTCCGTTTCTCCATCTGTGAAAACAGAGGCTGAGGGAAGGAACTGGAGAAGTTTAGATCGGAGAAGACTCCTAGGGCTGCTAAGATCACATCTTCAAATCTCTGCAGGGATGTCTGGGGCACACATTGCTAGCTGCTCATCAAATATCCATTCGCTCCTTCATCCCCACTAACAGAAGCCTTATCTTATTTAGGAAAGCTCTGTGTCTGGGTAAAAGTGTTCACCTTCCAGACTCCATGCATCTCGGGAAGGCCACGTGGCCCATTCTGGAGAATGAGATATAAACCCCTGGGTGGGCTTTACTTCCCCATAAAGAGAAACTGCTGGGAGCGGCCAGATGGCTCAGTTGGTTAGAGTGTAGGCTCTCAGCAACAAGGTTGCCGGTTCGACTCCCACAAGGGATGGTGGGCTGCACCCCCTGCAACTAAGACTGAAAACGGCAACTGGACTTGGAGCTGAGCTGCGCCCTCCACAACTAGATTGAAGGACAACGACTTGGAGCTGATGGGCCCTAGAGAAACACACTGTCCCCCAATATTCCCCAATAAAAATTTAAAAAAAGAGAGAAACTATTTCATTTCAACCCCTGCCCTGCAATGCAGAGGTGAAGCTAGGGGTACGGGGGCCATCTTCAGGTAAAAGCACAGAGAGCAGGAGGGAAAGACAGGTAGAGGTGGGTCCCTGAGGGCACCATGGAGCTGCCACGGGCACCTTGCTCTGCCAGTCTGATCTTCTTATGAGACGATAAGCACAGTGGTTAAGCTACTGTGGGCAGGTTCTGTTACCTGCAGGTGAACACAGTTCTAACAAATACAGTCCCCAAGGGCAGAACTGGGACCCATGCTTAGAAGCCACAGAGAGGCAGACCATTCTTCTGGTTTTAGCAAACCCCAAAGTCTAAGCTGTCCAAAGTCAGCCTGGCCTGTCTCAAGTGGTGGTGAGTTTCCCATGCGTGGAGATACAGAAGCAGCCGCTGAAGGACCGCTTGGCAGGGATGCTGGGAAAGGCATTCTGACATTGTCTGGGGCCGGACCAAATGGCCGTGCATGCTTTAATCATACCCACTTTGGGAGGTGAAGAAAGGACCCCAGGAGTTGTGCCCAGTTATGTGTGGGCAAGGCTGTTGCCCGACAATGAATGACCCGCCGGGCCCTACGAAAGCACATCCACTCGGACTTGAAGCCGTGAGGGAAACGGTCTATATCTGTGCCACCCAACTCCACTACTGGGCAGGCACTGGGCATGTGGCTACTGCAACTGAAGAACGGAACTTTTAATTCATGTCAGTTCAATTGATTGACATTTAAATTGCCCCCTGTGGCTAGAGGCTCCCACACTGGGAGAGATATCTGTCCCTACTGCACCCGCACTCTCTCTGGCCTCTTCTCGGTCCTCTCTCACTCCCCGTCAGCCATGCTAGTCCCTTACTGTTCCTGCCGCATGCCAGGCACGTGGCCACCTTGGAGCTGTCTCCTTGCTGCGCCCTCTGTTGGGCTGCTCTTCCCCCAGATACCTCCTTCGCTAACTCCTTGGCGAGCTCCTTCGTGTCACTTTCTCGATGAGGCCTCTCCTGACCACTTACTTTAAAAGGCAACTTGCCCCGTACCACACGCTCTGTCATTTATTTATTATGTCTGCTGTGCTGTCTATGTCCCCAACTATGTCCACGTAGGCCAGGATCTGTAGGTTTTCTTCCCCAAGAGCCCAGAACGAGACTTGGCACATAGTAGGTACTCAATCACTATTTGTTGAATGTGTTTGAAGGCTTCACTGAGTGAACTGGAGAGTGCCTCCCATGATGAGATGTTGGAGACCTAACGTTAGGTAGTCAGTCGTGCTTTCTGAGACTCACCTATGTGCTGGGTGTTGTGCCAGCGGCTGGTACCTGGCAGGGAACATGGCAGACTCTATCCTCAAAGAGTATACACCCTCGCAGGGAAGACAGAATGCGTAAGGACAATGGTGGGGCAGTTGAGGCAAGGGCACACCGGGTACCGGGTGCCAGGGACACAACAACAAGGAACCCAGACTAGGAGGGAGCTCAGAGCTTCCCTGAGGAAGAAACGTTTGAGCTGGGGGAGGCCTGATGAATAAGGTGTTAGGAAGATAAAGAGTAAGGGGAAAGCATTTTAGGCAAATGAAACAGCATGTGCAAAGGACCGTGGGTAGGAAAAGAGAATGGCCCTTTGGAGGAACTGCAGCTGAAGGTGAGTGATGGGAAGAATGGTGTGAGATGGGGCTGGTGGGATAAGCTGGGAGCAGACAGTAAAGATCTTGTGGGTGGGCCAACGTAAGGAATCTGAAATGTTTCCTAAAGGAACACACCCCTGATGCCCACAGCACATCTCAGTCTGCCCCTAATTTCACCCAGAAGCTGTGGAGGACAGTTCCCCTAGCACTACCAGTCTCCCCGAAAAGCTTTCCACTCAGAGCCTGCTCTGAGGCTGCAGGAGGCCCCTTCACCCCCAGCCCAGTGCAAGCAGACCCAGAAGTATGGGGGAATTTCTGCTCCCAGGGGGAACCTTCAATGACTGGGAGGGTGGAGCCCATAGATGATGCTTTGTCCACCCATCCCCCATCCTCCAGATGTGCAATCCCGGGGGGCGTTCTGGATGGAGGTCCCAGCCCTGTGGCTTGCAGCAATACCTTGATAACACATTTATATTGGCTTTTCCTTCTTCCCTGTCTCACTCTACCCACTCCTTTCCTCTCACCTCCTCCTTCCTGGCATCACCTCTCAAAATAATTACCCGCACCCAAATCCTTGTCTCAGGCTCCGCTTTCAGGGGAATCCAAACTAAAATGAAAGTCTTGGTTACCGGCCTGGCCTGGTCACGCTTACACTTTTGAAAGTTCACTCTAGCTATTGTGTGGAGAAGAGTACAGGGCAGGACAATGAGGGATGAGCCGAGGAGGGCCCTGGTGCAGTGAGAGGGGCTGGTGGCCAGCATGGGGCTGCTGGCAGTAGAGATGGAGAGAAGAGGCTGGAGACAAGTAAGGAGCACTTGGTTCCCCCTCAGAACCAGAGGCTCGGCGGCAAAGTGGGGTGACGTGGAGGCTTGGCCCCGGCTGGCCTGGCTGTGCCAACCAGCCGTGCCAAGTTTCATCCCTCAAGCCCGGTCTGGCTCCAGAGACCTGTGGCAAATGCTATTTTTAGGGAGCTGGGTGTTTACTTGAAGGATTTGAAGGCCGGGCTTTATTTTTAACTCTTCTCCCAATGGCAGGGCCTCACTGGTGTGGACTTAGGAAGTCAAGTGGAAGTTGGGCTGGGCTTTGGGAACCCAGGGGAGACAAACGGCCTGCACTGGGGGAAGGATGAAGCTTAGACGAGGAGCCTGCTGGCCCCTCCAAGTTCCGCTTACCTGAGTCTCGGGCTAAGAAGGATGCTGATAAAACTGGCCAAGGCCCAGCACCCACTGAGCGTCAAGACCACACCAAGTCCTCAACATGCATCGTCTCGTGTAATCCGTACCATAACCTGGGAAGCAAGGCTGCTCCTGTCCCCATTCTAGACGAGGACGGTGAGGCTCAGAAAGGACCAAGAACACATGACCAGCAACGAGCAGAGCGGGTTTGTACCTCAGTTTCTCCGTTTCCCCCGCCTATGCTCTCAATGGCTCTGCCATACAAAAGTAAGGCCAGGCATCAAGGTGGAGGCACGGAATATCAGAGTGGCATGACAGTAACCTGAAATGTTAGAGCTCAAAGACTTACTCTTCTGCCATTGGTTGGGGCGGTGTGGGGGGGTGGGGGACACAGGGGAGCCCAGATCGGAGAATTTGAAACCTTGTTGTGTAGTTATTTGGGGGCTTTGGGCTAATTTCCTCCTCTGTGCAATGGGTTAAGATAATACATGGCACCTCTCTCGTGAGGATTAAATGAGATGATGCAATAAAGGGAATTAGCACAGAGCCTGGCACTCAGCAGTGAGAAGGGGACACGGGCTGTGCCAGGTCCTGCCCTAAGCACTTGATCCTCTCATATGCCCCACGAGGCAGGTTCTCTCATTACCCCCTTCTTAATGCTGACGAAATGGAGGCACAGAAAGTTTAGGGGGAAGTCACGTGCTCCTGCAGCCAGCAAGTATCCAGGGCTAGAATCCAGGTACCCTGCCCCTGTGTCTCAGCCCTCAAGCCCTTACCTACGGCAGCCACCACCATCCTCGTTATTACTATGATTCTAACACCTCTGTCTGGGCCCTTCTGGTGACGTCCCCCCCACCCCCGCCCGCCCTGTCCCCAAGTCCGTGGCACTGCTCGGAGCCAAGCACTGACTTCACATGGTCAGACCTTTCACTGGGACATGGGGAAACCCTCTCATTGGGGAAAAAGGGGCATTTTTTTCCCCCAGAGGTGCAGGCCGTTGGCCTGTCTATTCTCTGCCTCTGCTATTCAAGTTAAAAAAAATCAAGCCGGAAAGGCTCTGGAGCTGGACTGTAAGCACATTTTATAGGGCTGGGGGTGGGGGAGAGAAAAATGTTCCTTTCTACCTCCCAGAGCCTGTCCCCATCCTAGTTGATTTATTGAATGTGACTCAGAAGCCAACTGAGGTTTCACAAGAGCTCCCCAGCCATGCTCCTCTCTCTGCTGTGCCCCTGAGTTGCTATTCCTTTCTAGGCCTCACTTTCTCCATCTGTGAAATGAGCACATTGGGCTGCGTCCTCCTGAAGGTGCCTTCCTGCTCTGATTGTTTTTTTCTGGGGACTAATGGGAGCTCGCGGGGTCTTTTCTCTGGTTCTCCACTCTCTAAGCTTGGGATGCTGGGCTCCCTCTAACACATTGTTACTGTATTTGAACATTTCCCTGCTGCCAGGGACCCAGGCAAGCTCTTCTCTCTCCCCAGACCACTCAGTTCAGAGTGGAGTCACAGCTGCCTCATGTATGTCACGAGAGCCCAGCTCTGACAACTAGGACATTCCGTTTACCCTCGGTCTTATCTCTGGGAGCAAAGGGGTTTTGTCCATCTGGCAATTCTTGAAAAAGGGATATGGTGGAGGGCAGGAGTCTGGGGTCGGGGGCCTTTCCAACATTTCAAGGCCATCCCCAGGGAGTTTAACCCCCTTAGTGGAGCCCCACATCCAGGAATCTTGGGTGGAGAGCCACAAACACAGAGAATAAGGGACAACTTTTGCCTCTATGGGTATGGGCAGTTGATAATGGCCACTGGGTTCATGGAACACCTGATTGTCCTCAAACAACCTGTCAGAGATGCCATACACAGTGTAGGCGAGGGTGTGATAAAAACTGCCCTCCTGTACACTACTGGTGTGTGTGTGTGTGGGGGGGTAGGGTATAAATTAGGTGCCACCTTTTGGAGGTTAACTGGGCTTCTGATAATAATTAAAATGTACATTCTTTCTGACTCAGCAACTCTACTTCTAGAAATTTAACCCATAAATGTAGATCTGTACAAGCAGGGACAGATGGGGGCCTCCCAGGAGGCTAATAATTTGTACCCCTTGCAACAATTATTCTTAGATACCTATTGAACATATGTTTGGGGGGAGCATTAGACAAGGGTGGTTTGTTTTCTGCTTGTGTGTGTTAATCCACTCAAGGGTAAGGTGGAGCTTGTCAGGAGACAGACCATCGAATTTACATTTTGACAATGTCAGGAGTCAGTCTCTTGCAAAGACCTGGGTTAATTGACATTATATTTCCAATACGTTCCAATGATGTTTGAAGGTGTGTGATAGGTCAAGGCCCCTGGCTAAGCCATCCCTTTATTCAGCTCCACGAGCAAGAATATGAACAAGATGATCACTGCAGCCTCACTTGTAATCATGAAAACACGAAATGGTTCTAATCTCCATCAAGAGCGATCTGGTAAAATAAATCACGGCACATCCAAATTACAGAATATTATGCACCTGTTAAAAAGAATAAAGCAGATCTATGTGCATAAGAGAAAAGATCTCGAAACACAGAAAATCAAAACAAAGCAAGCTGAAGAACATTTGGTAGGTAGTCCAGTTGTGGGGCGTATGGGGCAGAACAGGTAAATGGAAGAATGCGTAAGTGCACTGTTAAAATGGTTACTTCAAAGGTACAGCTCAGATGGAAATAAGAGAAGATTTTATTACTTTTTATCTTTTATTATTCTGAATTGCCTTAAAGTTTAACAAGCGTGTTGCTCGGAACAGTGTAAAAAGAAAAAGGAAACAATGAGAAAGAGAGAAGCTTACTGAATCCGAGTGGCAGAATAGTGTAGGGACTAAGAACATAACCTCGGGCCAGAATCTCAGTTCTCGCAATTACTAGCCGTGTGACTTGGGGCATGTTAAAAAAATCTCAACGTGCCTTGTGCCTCCTGCCTCCGTTAGAATTTGTATGAGTGGATTCAGCTAAGCACTGAGAATAGTGCCCGCCCGCCTAGTAAATTTGAAGCTCTTTAAACTGGCATTTAAAGTCCGTCCTAACCTGGCCCTAGGCAGCTTCCCAACCTCATGTCTAATCTCATTCCCCACCCACTCCAGCATTCCCAATGAGTCACAGCTCCCAAAATACACCACGCACGTTCCTACCTCCTTCCCTCTACCTGGAACAACCTTTCTCTCCCTCTTCTCCAACTGGCAAACTCCCAACCAGCGTCACCCACCACCTGCAGGGAGCTTTGCCAGACCACCCCTGGGGCAGTTAGTTACTCTGCTCATGACTTCCTCTAACCTACCACTGATGGTGTCGAACTTGTCTGTCTTCGCTGCTAAGCTGAATATCCCCGAGGACACTGACCACACTGATCCACTGGGGCCCAGAGCCCCAGCACAAGCCTGGCACAGAGTGAGTGCTAATCAAAGTTTGTGGAGTAAAAAAAAAAAAGCCTGGCCAAAGGTCAGAGCGTTCTAGAACCAGGTCCTGGTTCTGGGATGTCTCAACTCCCAGCTCTGTCATTACTCAGCTGAATGACCTTGTTTTGGATACTTAACCTGTCTGTGCCTCAATTTCCTCCTCTGTAAAATGGGAATACTAGTACCTTCCTCAGAGTTGTTTCGAAGATTAAGTTAATATAGGTAAGGTGCTTAGAATCAATCCTGCCTGGCAGTTTATTAAATAAACTTAAAAAAAAACAGGCTCACACATACGCAATTACCAAGACCCTCCCTTAGACCTAGTCCAGAGCCAGGCCCACTTCCACCTGTGTGGTCTGCATACCCTCGTGGTGCTGGAAATGAGTGCTGGTGGTTTAAAGTCACAGCTTGAAAAAGCACCAGTTCCATTCTTCTTGTTAGTCAAGGACAAACCTTGGTCTGGTGCCAACAGGTCTTTCATACCTGTCAATCTCTCGCCAATGTCTCTTTTTAGCAAAAAGAGATCAGACTTCAGGCTCAGCACCTTTGGCATTCATAGTTTGATCTCAGACTTGAATAACACTGTTCTCTTTTCTGACCTTCCCAAGATATTCGTTTCCCATTTTCAACAGTGATTTGAAAGCCTTCCTTTTCAATAAATGTACATAAGAACTTTTAAGTTGAATTAAAGAGAGATTAAAACAGTAAGTAGAGGTGGTATATGGATGTAACAAAAATTGGGATTGTAGCTTGAAGAAATGGAAGTTTGGGAAACCATTGCAGGGACTGTGAGAGAAGACTGGGCCTTACCTCACGGCGATTTCCTTCTCAGGGAGACTCTCAGGTCAGTAAAGAATGATATGTGATCCGTAATGACTGCTTACCTTCCAAGCACAGGCCCTTTGCATGAGCTATTTCTTCTACTCTCTGCAACAATACTTTGAAGGAAGAACTTATATAATTCCCATTCGAGCAGAAAAAAGGAGGCTCAGAGAGGTGAGACCACTTGCCGAAGGTCACACAGCTTATAAGAAGCTGAACTCAGGTTCAAACTTGGATCTGTCCAATGCCACAGCCCAAGCTCTTAGCTACTGTACCACACCAGCCCTGACACATCTGAGAAATTCACCTCCCAGTAACTCACAAAGCCAGCTCTCACCCTGCAATCAATTTGGGAATTTCCAGGGCCAATCTGGGGAGGAGAGGGAGATGGGCAGATGGAGGAGCGGAAGACAGACCAGTTCGGGGAGCCCTGTCTTCAGGGTCACACTGATGTCACCTTGGTATAAAACCTGAGATGTTCTGAACCTCACTCCCTGGGGCAGCCGAGAACTCCTGCAGGCCAGCCCCTGCCTCTGTTGCGAGGACATAACAAGAATACTAGACAATGACAAGAGCAGCTCACAGTTATTGAGCACTTCCTGCCTCCAGCATATACAGTCTCTGATGTATCTGTCGCGAAAACACTTTGAGGTAGATGTCGTTATTCTCTTTTCAGAGACGAGAGAATTAAAGTCTGGAGAGAAGACAAGATGCGGTAAGCGAGAGGCAGAGCCAAAAGCCTACTCTTAACCACTCACTGTATTCCTTCCAGATGGGAACCATTCATCAGGGCTTTGGCATGACAAACAGAAAAGTTTAGACACCTCCCCAAACATCCCAGCTTCCCTGCACAGCCCAGTATCCATGACCTTAAAAGGTTTTACCAAAAGAGTTCGTAGCAACAAAATCAGAAGACGTGAGGCTAGTTCCTCATCAACCACTTGGTGACTATGGAAACTGTGTTTCCCCGAAAATAAGACCTGACTGGAAAATAAGCCCTAGCCTGATTTTTCAGGATGACATCCCTGACAATAAGCCCAACGCGTCTTTTGGAGCAAAAATTAATATAAGACTCGGTCTTATTTTCGGGGAAACATGGTATCTCTGTCTCTTTCTGGACCTTGGTTTCCCCATCTGGTCAGTGAAGGAGTTGGACTATCTCCTAGGGCCTTGAATGGGTCGAGAAAAGCAGTGTCCAATAAAAATATAATGTGAGTCATTTTCACATGTAATTTAAAAATTTTCTAGTAGCCACCTTCAAAAAGTAAAAACAAACGGGTGCAATTAATTATCATAATCTCACCCAATATATCTAAAATATGTAAACATTTCAACATGTAATCAATATAAAAAATTATTAATAGATTACTTTACATTCTTTTCTTACTAAGTCTTTGAAAGCTAGGGTGTGTTTCACACTGATAGCCCGGCTCGATTCAAATGGGCAACATTTCACGAGCTCAAGAGCTAGTGGCTACTGGACAACACAGGTCTAGAATCTTTTTCAATCCATAGCCCATTTTTAAGGGGATGAGACACTGCAGCTTTCTCCTGTCCCTCTGGGAAAGATGTCCCGATCCTAGACTCTGAGCTGACAAGTTCTAGATAAGCAGGGAGGGAGGTGGGGGTGGGGGGCGGCAGCAAGTAGCCTGAGGCCACAATAATGGAGAGAAACCCTGGGTCTGCCTGGGCTCAGGAGACTGGTGGCTGCTGGGAAAACTCCTTGTTCCTTTGCAGCCCGATTACTCACCAAAGCCCCCATGAGGGAGACAACCCGGCTTTTCCTCCTAATCCAAAGATTCCCTTAATTGGAAATTCAGTCTGAGCTTAAAACTGAGCCAGGCAGCCACCCCTCTCGTGGCACCAGCCCTGTGGGCACATAGGAAGCCTTCGCTCCTGAAACACAGGAGGGATCCCGATGTTCCTTGCGCTCGCCTCCCAGCAGCACCGCATGGAAAAAGCTAGACACCACCTTCTCACTCCAGAGACTGAGTTCCCAGCTTGCACCTGGCAGCCTTTGTGGGGGAAGCTCAATACCTTCATGTTCAAGGGCGCAGGCCTCAGCAGGAAGGACAGGGAGGGCAGGGAAAGCAAAGGGGCAGAGAGGGGCAAGATTTTGCCCTCAACAAGGGAGAGTTTGTGGAAATCCCTCTTTGTCCCCAAGCTTCCATTTCCTCACCTTTCCTCACGTTAGATGATGATAATGACAGCTTTTACTGTTGGCTGCTCTGTGCTAGGCATTAGCTCATCCATTCCTCCAAACCATCCAAAGAAGGGTTCAGAGCGGTGAAACCACTTGGGCAAGGTCACACAGCAATGCCTTAGAAGAACTAAGGGCCCAAGCTCTAAGCTCTCACTTACTCTAAGCTCTGCTGTGTGCCAGGGTGGCCCAGGACAGTCCTGGCTTACGCTTGGCATAACTATACACTCTTGGCATAATAATTTCCCTTTGGAAGAAGGGACAGATCTTCCTTACAGAAGAATTCCACGTGGTATGTATTGATACTCTTCCCTCTGGAGCTTAATTCCACAACCTTCTCCCTCTCGGAGGGCTGAACGTAATGTCTGGATTCCAAAGAATAGAGTAGAGGAAGGGGAACCGGTAACTTTATAGCAGAGAAATCTGGCAGACACCATCTTAACAAAATGGTCAAGGTTAGCCTCATGGGAGATAAGTCATGCTGAGGTCATATGCCCCTGATGTGATGCGATAAGAAGGGCACTACGCCTCTGTGGTCTTCTGCTCCAAAACCCAGAACCTCAGTCTAATTATGACATAAACATCAGACAGACTCAAACTGAGGGACATTTTGTAATGTATTCCTCAAAACTGTCAAGGTCACGAAACACAGAGAAAAACTGAGAAACTGTCACCGACCAGAGGACACTAAGAAGACTTGACAACTAAATGCAATATGGGATCCTCAATGGGGTCCTGGAACAGGAAAGGGACAGGAGTGGAAACACTAGTAAAATTCCAACAAAGTCTGGAATGTAGTTAATCATAACGCACGATTGTTAGTTTTGACAAATGTATTATGGTCACGTAAGAGTTAATATTAGGGGACACTGGGCAGAAAGTATATGGGAACTCTCTCTGCACCGTTCTGCAACTTTTCTGTAAATCTAAAATTATTCCAACATGTAAGTTTTATTTTTTAAAAAAGTGCCCTGTTTAACTCATAAAAGTGTCCAGTTTGGGACAATAAATTATATGATCACTTGATCATTAGCCTGGTTCAGCCCCGAACCAAGAAGTCTTAAGAAAATTACCCATACCTTCATCCATCTCAATGATAACACTGCACACACATTCACAGCAATTTAAAGTTTACAAAGCTTAGCGAGAATAAGATATGCTGGTTAAAAGTTTGGAATCAGAAATCTAGGCGCTGAAGGCCTGGTTCTCCCACTTGCTTGCCAGGTGGCCTTGGGCATGTTACATTCCTTCTCTAGGCCTCAGTTTCCACAGCTGTAAAATGAATTCATTGAATGATGACAATGACTAGTAACGCTTATGGAGGCCTTGTTAGGTGTCCAGCCCTGTAGAGCATACTGTGATGTGCTACCCATTTTCCCCCTCGGGACTGAAGGACTTTTCTCCCTTCCCCCTTCCCCACCCCCAGCTCAGCTGCACAAAGTGCTGTTGGCTGTCAGCCCTGCCTAGGAATTGCCCTTGGCTGAAGAGAGCCATCCAGCCCCAGGTCATGCCCCTTTCCAGAGAGAAGCCTGCATCCTGTGTAGAGGACGTAAAGATCCAGCATCCTCATTTCGACTTGGGACAACCCTTAAGGTCATCTCCACTGAAGCGTGCCCCTTGTGGTCGGCTGAGGCCCTCGTGGAGACTGCACTGCAGCCCCCCCCCCCTGCTTAATCCTGTTTCCTTCCCTTCCTCACAAGTGTTGATCCTGAGAGCGCTCTCCAGAAACTTCCCGCACACTAATCTCCACCTCAAAGTCAGCTTCCCAAGGAACTCACCCATAACAGGACTGTGATCCACTGAATCTGCACTATCTTTCTTAACCATCAGACCAGCCCCAAGTTAACAGATGACACAACTGAAGTTGCAGAAGTACACTGGTTTGGCCAAGAACCTACAACTAAGAAACGGTGGTGCCACAGACGGGGAAACCGAAGGTCAAACAAGCAAACTGATTCGGTAGGTCTCTGAGCTAAAAGATGGTCGAGCCAAGATTTGGTTCTAGGTTTGCTAAATTCTGAAGACCACAGTGCCACAGCGTCCAACCCAGGCCATTTAGAGCCACCAGCAGGATCGCAATAGGCACAGGTACAGGCGAGTGCCTTTACCATTGCCCTGCCACTTACTGCTGTCCTTGCAGCTCGCTCCACATTTGCAAAAAGGGAATAATGACAGTACCTACCTCATCAAGAACTTGTAAAGATTAAATGAGTTAATATACATAAAGACCTCAGAACGGTGACTGGCACATAGGGAACCCTTTATAACTGGTAGATTAAGAACAAATGACGAAATCAGCGGACAGCTGCTGTGAGATGTTCTGAAAAGATGTCCATGCAGCTGAGTGAGAGTCGGCCTGTGACGGGGCTGGCCTTGTCAGCTCTCTAAGGGGTTCAGGCTTGACCTGAGCTCTGAAGGAGGAGTAGGAATAACGGAGGCAGCAAGAGGACGGGAGAGCACTCCAGGCAGAGGGACCAGAAGAAACAAAAGCCCTCCAGAAGGGGAATGAAAGAAGGATGATAAAAGGCCTGCATCACAAGCACAGAAAAAAAATCCAGGTCCAGGGCAAGAGTGGTAGAAAATGCGGCTGGGTAGGAAGGTAGGAACCAGATTCTGAAGGACTGCTTACTACCTGGGTGATTTGGGAAAAACCACTTTATCTTTCAGAGTCTCATTTGGCTCATCTGTAAAATGCAACTAAAAATAGTATTGATCTTATAAGGTCCTTAAGGAGATCGAATGAGTCAATATTTGTAAACTACTTAAAATAGTACCATGTACACAGTAGGTGCTGCAAATGTTTGAAGACAACATATAACTCTTTTTGAAGTACCATGAGAAGACATAAAGGGGTTTGAATATGGACGAAAGGATGGGTGCTGAATGGATGGGAGGGTGGATGGGTAGATGGGAGTGGCTGAGCAAACGGAAGTGTGGATGGACTGATTGTTGGGTGGAAGTATGGTTTGGGTGATGGAGATGGTTAGATGGATGGATGATGGATGAGTGGTTGAATGACTGGGTAGGTGATTGGGAGTGGATATTGTTTCTATGGGTGGAAGCAGGTTGGATGTTAGGATGGGTGGCTTGGCAAATGGATGCCGTTGAGTGACTGTGTGTGGTTGGTGGATGATGGGATGGATGGGTGGTTAAAGGGTGTCTGAATGTTTGGGTGGTGTCTGAGTGGTTGGGTGGGTGGATAGATGGGTGACTGGGTGGTTAAGTGGGTAAAGCGATGTAAAGTTGGATGGATGGATGGGGGTGGATGTGGAAATGGCTGGATGGACAGGTGATTGTTCAGATGGATGTTAGACGGTTTGAGTGACTGGAGATGGTTGAATGGATAGAGGGGTTGAGTGAATGAAGGGGTTGTTCAGGTGTGTAATAGAGAATTGAGGTGAAGGGAGGGTGTGGGTGAATGCACAGATGCCAAGGTGGTTGGATGGATGGTTGGATGGATGGTTGGATGGATGGATGGACGAACCAGATCCTTAAGTGCCTCCATTAACCCTCTAAAAATCATGGAGGAAGCCGACGGTAAAAGACGCCGAAACAGGCTTGGAGACAAGGCCCCCTAGGTGGCCCGGTCCCAGGACTCCTTCCAGGAGAGGGCCTACCCCCTCTGTGCCCAACCCAGGCGTCCTACCTGGAGGCGGCGATCTCGGCCTTCTGGCGCGCTATTGCCGCTGCGCGCTGGGCGCCCTCCATGCTGTGCTCCACCTTCTGGCGGACCTTGCTGCTCTTGAGCGGCAGCATGCGTCGCTTGGTGCCTTTGACCAGCACGTTGTGGCGATACTTGCCCTCCTCGCGGTGGCCGTCGGGCAGCGTGGTGCAGCCGTAGCCGTGGCGCAGGTTGTCCAGCCACTCGCCCTCGTAGCGGAGGCCGCTGGAGCGCTCGCTCACGCCGAAGCCCGAGCGCTTGTCGTTCTTCCACTCGCCCATGTAGGTCTCGGTGGTGGTGGCGTCGATGTCGGCTTCGAAGGGCGCGGCGTCGTCGGCGCCCTCGCCCAGGCTGGCGGTGGAGGCGGCGTCGCTGGCGCCCGAGCTGAGGTCGCCCTTGAGGAAGCTGACGCGGCTGCGCTGGCTGCCCAGGGACGCGCGCGACTCGGCCCGCCGCAGCCTGCCCAGCAGCGCGCCCCGCTGGAAGAAGCCCGCGCCCTTGGGCGCCCGCGCGGCCGCCTCGGCGTTGGCCAGCAGGCTGAGCGCGAAGCCGCCGCGCGGGATGGCGGGCGAGGGCAGCGGCGGGCCGTCGGAGGCCGGCGAGGCGGGCGAGTCCGGGGCCACCGTGCCGTTGCTGTGCTCGCTGCGCAGGGACGAGAGCGACGTGCGCAGCGGCGAGCGCACCACGACGGCCATCCCATAGGGCACGCTCTGGCGCACACCGTAGCCGTGGCGCATGCCGTTGGTGAACTGGCCTTGGTAAGTGCCTGCGGGTGAGGAGAGGGCGTGTCAGTGGGGAGGCACGACCAGACCCCTGCGTGTGCACAGGGCAGAAGTGGGCAAGGCCATGGGGGTGGGGAGGGGGGTGAGGGGAGAGTTGGAAGGGAAAGCAGGCGAGGCCCTGAGGGTGTAAGGGGAGGCGAGTGTGCAAGAACATAAGTGGACAAGCCAGAAGCAGTTTGTGCAATGGTGTGAATCTTTCTGTTGGTGGGAACACGGCAAGATCACGAGCGTGCAAGAGAGTGAAGTGGTGTGCGTCAGAGCGTCAGTGTGGGAGGTTGTGTGAACAGGTGAGGCCCTGGGAATGCGTGAGGTTGAACGAGTGTGCAGGGACACGAGTGGACAAGCCAGAAGGAGATTACATGATGGGGTGAGTATTTCTGTTGGTGGGAACGTGCCGAGGTCTTTAGTGTGCAAAGTAGGGTGAGGTTGAGTGAGTCCGTTTTAAGTGTGAAGTTGCATGAGCCGGTGAGGCTCTGTGAGGGGGAACTTAAATGAGTGTGCACAGATTTTGAATCACACAAGAGAAAATGAACGTGCAAGAGTGTGAGTGGGCAGGACAGTGAGTATGTGCAATAATGGGAATGTTTGCATTTGTAGGGGTGTGCGAGATAGTGGGAACATGCAGAACCATGAGTGTGCAAGGCAGCGTGTGCACAGAGGGTAACCAATATCGTGTGAGTGTGTAATAAGGGGCTGCACCATAGCTTCTGAGAGCATCTGAGGTCTTGAGTGAGCGAGGAAAGGCAAAGTTGAGTGAGGGTGCAAAGCTGTGCAAAGAGGATAAGAGTGACAATTTGTGTAGCAGGCAAGTATGCGAGGTTAGATGTGTGTGCATGGCTAATATAGTGTGCAAGGAGCTGTAAATGTCATGAATGAAGAAGACAGTGAGCTGGCACAGTAGTGTGCATGTGGAGGAGCATGGGACTGTGTGGAAAGCACGAGTGTATATTTGTGCAAGGCCATGTGTGTGGAAGATTTTTCTGGGCATGCGTGTCAGTGTCTTTTGACTATAGGAGATTGTGGATGTGCAACGCAGTGTGTACACAGTGGGGTGAGTGCCCACTGGAGGTAACATTATGGGCATGTGAGAGGTTCTGAGTGAGCAGGGCCATCTGCGTGTTAAAGCACAAAGGAATATGAGGCGTTCTAGAATAAGTGAGTGTGTGAGGTTGTGGGCATTAGTGAAACTGAGACCATGTAAGACCATGTGTATGCAGGATAGTGGCGTGTACAGATGTCAGCCATGAAGGGTTTGCATGTCCGTGAGGAAGGACGTGAGCTCCTGGGAACAAGTCTCTGTAAGTGGGCCATCATGTGAATAAGAGGCAGCACAGAGCGAGGGATTAGGCACGTAGACCCCAGAGCGAGGCTGCTGCGTACAACTCCTGTCTCAGCCCTTACTGGCTGTGTAACATTAGGCAAGTGACTTAACCTCTCTGTGCCTCAACTTCCTCATCTGTCAAAGAGATAATAATTGCCTCTTACTTCATAGGGTTGTCTGAGGTTTAAATAAGCTAAGATCTGAAAAACTCCAAAAGAAAAGGTATGTGCATGATATTGTGATTTTACGAAGTTGTGCTAGTGTGTGAGGCCACTAGAACTGTATGAACAAACTGATACAAAGCTGACAAAATATCTTCCTAGCTCACCCCCAATCTAATGTGCTGTGCTCCCCAGGGCTCCATCCAAAACCTTCCCCGTAAATATACCCTCAACCTCTTCCCCACCCCTCCACACAGCTTGGAGATGGATGCCCCCCCCCCAGATGTTATACAGCCACCTGCAATTCATTATGTCCCCTCACCCCACAGACACCCCTTCCACCTTCTTGGTCTTTCTCTCCTGGGCAGCCAGTTCTCTGCTTTCATCTTCACTTCTCCAGTATATAGAACAGTGTCTGACACAATGTTCACTTGAATTGAGGGGAGAAACCCACAGCCTTTGTTTTGAACACATGCTGATGATCCTGTCCCCTGGTTAACCAAAACAACAACAACAACAACAATAACACCCAAATGGCCTTCTCTCAACAAATCCTACTCAGGATGGCTAGGTCACTGAAACAGCTGGCCAGGTAAGGGACTCCTAAGCTCAATCCAACAGGTACGCTCCCAGTCAGGCCTTTGCACAGGCTGTTCCCTCTGCCTGGAACTCTTTTCCTCCAGAGAACCAACCTGTCTTTGCTCATTGAGCCCTATCCTGACCACCCTATTTAAAACTGCAAGCTGCCTGCATCCCCACAAGCGCCCAGCTATCCCTCATTTATTTTTTCTTTTTTCCATAGCGTTTATCACCTTCTCTCTACCATACCATATGATGTATTTATCATATATATTGCTTTTCCCTCTGCTGGAATGGAAGCTCCATGAGGTCAGGGATCTGTCCTATTTTGTTCTCCTATGTCTCCCCAGCATCTGGAACAGTACCTGGCACATAGAGGTGCTCCACAAATATTTACTGAGTGATTGGCTGAACCTGTACAGAAACTCCATCTTATTGTTTGACTCTGAGCAACTCTCTTCCCTTCTTAGGGCCTCCATTGGCCCATTGGCCAATGATATGTTGGATATGAAGTTCACTAAGGTTTGGCCTAACGTTGAGACATAGGACTTGTAGAAATTGGGGCACTGTGACTCTGGAGGCAAAGGACAGTGCGTCCACGTGACTCCACACTGCCTGGTCCCTCCCAGCACAGGCTGCTCCAGCTGAAGCCCCCACTCCAGCCTTTTCACCATGAAGAGCCCTATCAAGGACGATGACTAGGCCAAGGGCTCACTTAAACCTCTCAACGGTCTTCTGAGCGGGGGTCCCCTACGATGCTCATTTACAAGAGAGGAAGTTGATGGTCTGAGAGGTTAGGGGACTTGACCAAGAAAGCAGGATACAAACCCAACTCTTTCTGATGCCTAAAGCTCACCCCTGAGCCCATGGTTCTCAATCTTGGCTGCCACATTGGAAGATCTAAACATAAAATACAGATCCCTTAGGCCTCACCGCCAGAAATTCTGCTTTACTTTGTTGGGGGGGGGGGCCTGGTGCGTCCATCCCCTCTGTACAGCAGATAGGAGCAGCTGTGGGTAAAGGGGACATCAGGGCTCACCTCCCTCCAGTGATCAGTCACAAAACAACAGTCATAGAATAACAGCTCTGAAAAGGCCAAAGAGAAAAGGAGAGCGACAGAGAGAGGGGAGAGTCCGGGCACGAACTAGTAGAGGAAGATGCAAATATGATCCCCATCTCCCGGGGGATTGATGTTCAGAGAGGTTATGTGACCTACCCAAAGTCACACAGTGAAAAAGGAGCAGAACTGGGATTTGGACTGAGGCTTGACTTAAACTGAGGAAGTGGGAAAATGAGATTGTGTGGCAGAAAAAAGGAGCAATGAGAAATGTGGTACAAAGGATGAAACACTAAGGAGATGGACAGATGGAAAACTAATATGTTCCACTTTCCAAGCTCATTCATTTGTGGTCACATTGTGTGGGAGGCGCGAAGACAGAAAGAAATGTGCAGTCAGAGACAAACGAGCTTGTCACCTCAGCTGGGGAACCTTGGACAACCTCACTTCTGATTCTCAATTTCCTCATCTGGAAAATACAAAAATAATACTTGCTTTCCTGGGTTTTCAGGAAGGTTAAAAGAGACAACAGCAAAAACAAACAAACAAAATAGGAAGCAACCCAAATGTCCATCAGCTGGTAAACAAACTTTGGGCAACCACTCAATGGAATACCTGTCATCATTAAAATGTAGCAAACTGCTCATATACACAACATGGGTGGATCTCAAAAAATGCTCAGTGAATGAGGCCAGAGACAAAAGACTACACGCTGTACATACAAACTGTATGATTCCAATTACATGAAAGTCTAGAAAGAACTAACCTGTAGTGACAGAAAGCAGATCTGCGGTTCCCAGGGGCTGGGGGTAGGAGGGATACACTGTGATGGGGCACATGGAACTTTTGGAGTAGATGGAAATGTTCTAATATCTTGATTGTGCTCATGGTTACACAGAGGTACACTTTTCAGGACTGTACACTTACAATGCATTGTACTGCATGGAAATTATACCTCAATAGAGTTGATTTGATAAATAAATAAATTGTAAATAAACTTTTAAGGGGGAAAAAATAAACCACCCATCACAGCTTCCTGCAGGTCTCCATCGGGAAATCCCGTCCGCTCTACTTTCCAGCTGAATCTAGAATCCAACCACTTCTCACCATCCCCAATGCTACCAGATGGTCGTCTGAGCCACCATGATTTCTCACCAGGATTTTCATAACGGCTGCTATACTGGTCTCCCCCTTCTGCCCTTGACCTCTTCCATCTATTCTTGACACACCAACCAGAGGGATTCTGTTCAAATATAATAAATCAGATCATGACACTGCTGTGTCTCTTCTCACTCAGAGGAAAAGCTGAGGTGCTTAGTGACTCACAAGGCCCTGACTGATCTCATCCCCATCACTCCTCTATCCTCACTTCCTCTCATCCCCACCAATCCTCTATCCTCGCTTCCTCCCATTCTTTCCTTGCCCTCACTCCACTCTGGCCACAAAGGCCCCCTTGCTGTTCCTCCCCCACACCAATCACAGGTCCTGCCTCAGGGCCTTTGCATTGGCTGTTCCCTCTGCCTGGAATACTCTTCCTGCAGATAGCTGCCTGGCCCACACCCTCACCATCTCCAAGCCTTTACTCTAATGTCATCTCAGTGAAGCCTCCCTGACCACCCTATTTAAAATTATAATCCCCACCTGAGGTTTTGTGTCTCCCTTATTTGCTTTTTTTTCTCATAGCATATCTAATGTAATATATATTTTGTTTTTTCTTTTGTTTATTGACCATCTTTCTCACTGGAATGTAAGTTCCATAAAGGCAAGGATTCAGATTTTTTTGTTGTTCACTGCTGTATCCTTGTGTGCTCAATAAATATTTGTTGAATGAATGAATGCATTCCATAACTGTTTATTCTCTCCTTTCTGCTCTATCTATCTGAAAACAGCTCTGTGAAAATGACCAGACGAGTATGTAATGGTTCCTATAAGAGTCACCTAGGGGGCGGCCGGTTGGCTCAGTTGGTTATAGCGCAGTGCTCATAACACCAAGGTGGCCAGTTCGATTCCCACATGGGCCAGTGAGCTGCGCCCTCCACAACTAGATTGAAAACAACGACTTGACTTGGAGCTGATGGCAAAACACACTGTTCCCCAATATTCCCCAATAGAAATTAAAAAAGAAAAGATTCCCCCAAGATGACACAGCTAATAAATACACCAGCACCAAAACTCACATCCATGTCTAGCTTTGCTCCTTCCACTTGTCTCAGAGGAAAGAAGAAAAATATAATATGAAAAGGGAAAGTGAACAACAATAGAGCAGAGAAGATGGTAAACTGGAGGAAAGAAAGAAGATACCTAGCCTCTGGATTGGACAAGTTTGTGAAATTAATCCTTCTTTTAGCTTAAATTGGATGTGAGATGGACTGACATGGTCCCTTTAAGCCCACGAAAAACAGATTGCAACAGGAGAACAGCTCTTGACCACCAGTTGGGAAGGAAATGGCCAGACTATATTAGGAAACTTATAAATGAATGGCAGGAGGCAGACACCCAGGGGAGGCTAGGAGTGACAGGGCCCTGGGAAAGGGGAAAAGCCAAGTTCTGGGGCCGTCCCCAGCCTGACTCTCTAAGACAGGGTAGTACTCCCTGGGGATAGGAAGAAGGCATTTGAAGAGGAGAGAAGGAGAAACCAGTCCACAGCCATCTGGCTGAGAGAGGCCCTTTGTGGAAGTGCCTCCTGATACCCTTTGGGCTGGCCCCCTCACTTGGCCTTGTACACACTGCAGTGTTTTCCACTGCCCTGGGGTAAGGAGCAAGATTCTCAGCAGCCTTCAAGGCCTGGCGTGGGCTGCCCCTGCCCACCTCTCCTGACTCACTCTGAATAGCTCTCCAGTCACATTTGCCTTCTCACCTCAGGGCCTTTGCACACGCTTTCCTTCCTCTTCTTCACCTGCTCTTCTCCCTCCTTCCCTGGCCAACTTCTATTGATAGTTCAAGCTTTAGCTTAAATGGCACTTCACCGGGGAAGATTTCTTGAACTCTACGCCCTGAGTACTGTCACATGATGTCATGTCACGTTGTACTTCTTCTTGATACTTTTCCCATTTGCAATTAGATAATTATAACCATTTGATCACCATACATCTTTCTTACCAGAGTCTGGCTTCTAAGAGGGAGGAAGCCGTGTCTAGTTATTCCTAGATAATCCCAGCATCTAGCACAGTTGCCGGGCCAGAGGAAGCCCTTGGTAAACATTTGATGAATCTATATCTTCTGACGGATACCCTACATTCTTCCAGGGGCAGAAACCGCCTCTTCTCTTTTCTCTCATGACTCAGTACAGGGTACATGCTCAGTAGTGATTGGCACTGGTTGCCAAGCATGTTTAGCAGCTCCAACGCTGGGGGTTACTGAGATACTTGTAAAAGGCTGGTGAGGGTCATAAGCATGCAAATACAGCTCCGTCCCTCTGACCAGGTTCCTAAATGTCGTAAAATCTGAATATCGCCTTCTCCTTACAGTTGCCCTTCTGGTTTAGTATAGAATAACCTGGGTTTTAACCTTCACTCTGACACTGCATAGTTCTAAAACAGGCATAAATTAGGTAAGCCCACTAAACCTCAGTTTGTCCTTCTGTAAAATGGAGGTGATGAGACCTGCTTCGTTCGGTTGTTCATTCATTCCTTTGTACTCAACAAGTGTTTGCCGTGGATCCTGCAATCTTGGAGCTAGGTGCTGGGGATACAGTGATAAATGAATAACATGGCCCCTGCCCTCAGGGGCCCGCAGTCTAGCGCCAGGGTAGACTAGATTTAATCAGCCATCACAAAAATAAATGCCAGGCAGCCACCGCAGTGCTCCAGAGAGATGATGGGCCAGGTCTTGGGTGGCAGTGGAGTGGGGAGGGTTGGTTAACCAATGACTAAGTGAACTATATGTGAGGCAGCTGGCTCACAGTAAGAGCTCAATAAAGACTAGCTTTTTGACAGGTCGGAGTCTTTGCACAGAAAAGCTGGCCTAGAAAGGATTGACTGGAAAGATGAAAAGGAGCCAGGGAGGACAGAGAGAACTCAGAAGGAGAGAATGAGACCAGCTTCATTTTTCTGCCTCGGTCGGCTTGCTTGCTTGTACCTGAAAACGCCCACCTTTCACTGGTTTGGTCACCCCCCTGACTCAGGGAGGCCTCATGGCTTCCATCCTTGGGAGGAAGAAAATTTGGGGATGTATTCATCAGTGAGACCTGCCTCCACACCCCTAAACACACATGACAGAGTAGTTTCTAGAAGCTACATCTATAATACAAGATCCATACTCCAGGCCAGAGATTATGACTTCATTGAAGGGAATACTGGAGATTTTTTAAGCACCTCAGATGATTCTAATATGCAACCTGGAGTGAGAGCTATAAAACCTCTCCACTGACTTCCAATTAACCAACGTGCTCCCGTGTCTTCCGTAAAACCTGTTAACTGATGTCCTTAGCCCCCTGATGGACCCAGCAGGCAGACCATTTTCTAGCAAGTCCACATGCTCTGTACCCACATGTGGAGTTGTATGTTTATTTAAGACTGTCCCTAAATCTGTTTACTTCACTTGTGCTCATTACTGATATTACATGATATATGAATAGCTATTATCTAAACCAGACGACTATGAAAAAGAAGATTTTATTTCTCTAAAAACAAACTGAGTGCTTTTGGATTTCCACAAAGGATTTCCATAAAAATTGCCCTCAAATTTAGCATGAATAACTATAAAAGACTGGGAACGAAATTATAAAAGTCTAGACATTTCCTACACTCAGATTGTTCGGCAAGTGTCTTTGACTTCTCACTCCACTTCAAAGAAACCAACAGAAACTGGAAGTTGTAGAGTATACCTTATAAGAATGCAAGACAAACAATGAGAAACTCCATCATTAACCTGGGCGGTCAGGGAAACAGGTATTGTGTGGATACTGTAGGTTACCCAACAGCAGTTCTGTTCTTCTTTGCTGATAGAATCTCAGTTCTGTTCCAAGGTCCAGTCCTCCCCATGCGACTCAGAGAAAAGTCCCAATCCAGGGTTAAATCATGATGCTCCAAACCAGACATTCAGATCTATCCATCTTGCCAATGATTGGATCAGATATGAGCATGTGATGAAATCTGGCATCAAGACCTGAGGGGAAGTCAGCTGGAGAGGTGGGGCCATGGAGGCGGGGAAGAGTTCTTAGTTCATACATAGGCCAACATGCAGAGAAACATACTCTCATCTGCGGCTGGGTGTTGTTGCATGTGAGGATGACCCCGGGAGCTGTGGCAGCCCTCTTGGCACCATGAGGTGAACTAGCTGAGAACAAGACTGACATTCCATGGATGGCAGAGCAAAAAGGTGGTAAGAACCTGGGTCCTTGTTGATGTTGTTGAACCTCCAAATTAACCAATCCTGAGACTGCCCTACTTCTGGATTCTTGTTTATGTAAAATCATAAATATCCTTATTGTTCAAGTCTGTGCTTTTCCGTAGGGTAGTCACTAGACTGTGGTTATTAAGCACCAAATTGCAAAGAATTAGTACAAAAAAGAACGTAAAATAGCTCACTAATAATTACATATTGATTACATGTAGAAATTATAATATTTTGGATAAGGTAATAAATAAAATATATTACAAAAATTAATTTCACCTTTTCTAATGTGGCTACTAGAAATTTTTAAATTACATATGTAGCCCCCATTATATTTCTATGGAAAGTGCTGGTTTAAATCATTTGGAGTTAGGGTTTTCTGTTACCTGCAGACCAAAAAAAAAAAAAAAAAAAATTCCTGACAGATACAGGTATTATCATTCTGATTTCACAGTTGAAAAAATTGATACTAAGAATTTAAACGACTTGCTCATAATCACACAAGGATAGCAGTTGTTGGCAGTTACAGACACGTGTTCCAACACGTTCTCCTCTGTACTGCTAAGAATCTGAGGATGTCCTTTACAAGTTAAAGCTTCAGAAGTCCTCACCCAAAGCTCAGCTCTGAAGAAAGCATGACCATTTCAGAAACCCAAGGGAAGTCTGGGAAATCTGGTGTGCACTGTGAGACAGAGACCAGGCCTGTGGGCCAGTCCAGGGACTCTGTCTCCAAATAGAGAATGGACACTGAGAACACCACCCCCGCTGGCCAGTAACACCTGCCTATTTCTAGGAAACTGTCCGAGGTCCAAATGTCAGTGTCCCTGGAGGACTGAACAGAGATGGTGAGAAGGCCATCAGGACGAGCCCCTCTCCAGGAGTCCCCACTGCCTATGAAAGTCCTTACCTGACAGGCCAGTGTCTTCCTGACCTGGACCCAATTTACCTTCTCAGCTTTGTCTTCCCAAATCTGCCAGAACCCAGTTGCAAAGCCACCTCCTTCAGGGAACCTCCCCAGGCCACCATCCTTCCTCCAAGCTCTCATTGCTTGCGACACTCCTCACTTCCTACCTCCTATGACTGCTCTCTTGGTCTATGTCTTGCCTATTTTGTCTAACAGCCGTCCCTCGTCCTTCTCCATGTCCTGTCACAATGTCTCAGATATTAGCACAAACCATTGGGCAAGACCGAGGAAGCATCATCAACAGATTTCAGACAGGGTTTAACACAGAGCATGGCAAGTAGGGAGGGGGCACCAGAGAGTCCAGGGAGCAGTGGTGGCTGTCCAGGCACACCAAGAACTGACCAGGTAAACCAGGAATGCCATTGTGAGGGACATGCCTGCCCACGTCATGGACATTCATACACTCTTGAGTATAGGGGGCCCATCCCAGCTTGGCTCTAACCCATCTTTATAAAGACCATGGACCCAGTGTCCCAGAGAAAGCAAGTCAAGCCTGAGACATCTTTAGAGGCAATAAAGAATAACGGAAACAGATAGACCTGATTCTGAGTATCCCTTTAATTCCCCAGCCTCTTTATCTCCACCCTTCCAGTCCAGGCCTCACCAGTTCTCCCTGGTTGACTCCCACAGCACCTCCCCTGGTCTCCCGCCTCCCCCAATGCAATCCACCCTTCACTGCCACCAGAATCACCTCCTTTGTAAGATGCAGATATGATCCAGTTACCCCACTTAAAACTCTGCAATAGCTTCCCAGCGCCATGAGGGAGGATTGTCTTGGTCCCTAGGAAACATATCCTGACACTGAGATCGCAAGTGAGTGATTTGGGGAGCCAAGGAGTGCTCTCGGGGTGAACCCCTGGAAAGAAGGAAGTAGGATTTGATAGTGGAAGAAGTTAAACAGTTGCAACCGAGGCCCATGGGGATCTCTGGAGCTGGCCCTTCAAAGATGTCAACAATCAAACCAAGAGGCCAGGTCTTTGTACTCCTGTATCAGCAGTCATTAGCTACGGGCTGCCCGCAGAGTGAGGCACCTTTCTTGGACGGAAGGTAATGCCCAGCTATGAGCCATCAGCAGTCAACTCTCCCAGCAGCTAAGGGGACGAGGATCCTGGTCTGAGGGGGGCCTGCAGCATCTCCCATAGGAGGAAATTCCAACTTCTCACTGTGATCACGAAACCCTCATGACCTGTGCCTGCCCGCTCTCCAGCCTCCTCTACCCCACTGCCTTTCTCAGTCTCTGCACCGCAGCCTTTTCCTGCACACAACAGATTCCATTCCCACCTCCAAGGCTTTGCATCGAATGTGCCTTTTGCCTGGCAGAGTGTGGCTCTCCTGTCACTCTGTTAACCCCTATGCACCCTCCAGATCTTACCCTCAACGTCGCTTCCTTAAGGAAGCCTCCTCTGACTACCCGACCAGACTAGGTTCCCTCATAAACTCTGCTACTTTCCCTTCACATTGTTTATCTCTTCTTGTAATGAAATCACTGTCCAGTGCTGGTCTCTGCTATTAGAATTCATGCTCCAGAGAGAGGCCCTCCCTTGCTCCCTTGAGCATCTCCAGCGATCAGTGTGATGACTGACATTCAGCAGATACTGTCAAATGAATGAACAAGCACATGGTCTTGGACAAGTGCTCTTTGAATCTATCGCTGCTCAACAACGTAAACCTAGCAAGTTTACTCTGCAGAGTTGCTGTGTGCAGAGTTGTTGTTATCGAGCAGAGATCTCAGACGCTCAACAAATGCTGGCTCCCTTCCCTTCGTGGGAAAGGACTGCAGGGTGACCAGTTATCCCAATTTGTCTGAGATGGAAGGGTTTTCTGCGATGTGGGGCTTTCAATACTAAAACCAGGACCGTTCCCAGGCAAACCAGGATGGCTGGTCATCCTAAGTCCGGGTGAGAAGGAAAAGCGGACATTTCATTTTAGCACAGTGTTCAGTGGTACACTGGTAAAACAGCTTTTTGGGAAAATAAACAAACAATCCTGATTTGTAATGTTAGTCAGTTTCTGTCATAGAAATATTCCCATCAATGGCCAATCAAACTACCAACAGTTGAACAGCCAGCTCACAAAATTTCTGAAAATGTAACAGTGGCCTCTCATGAGCTGGTTAGGAGCTAGTGCCAGCACCCCATGTTTAATACAGACTGTTGTGTTGATAATACCTTCAAATGTGCAACACGTTCATGTACAACCGCAACTGGAGGGAGAAGAAGAACATCTCCGCCCTGAGGAGGTCACAGCTGGAGTGGACCCTGGAGACCATCTAGTCCAAGGCAACAAATAATCTGTCACTTGGGCTACCTCTTCCTTGCCCTGTGTCCACAACAGACATTGCTAATGGGTCACGCTGTTGAATCTTAATAAGGCCATGCAGTCTCCCCTCACCACGTCTCCAGGCAGCCACGGTCAGTTAGCTGGTGTAACATCTAAGAGAAAATCGACTTACCCTTAGGAGTAAGTGTGGTTCAGTGCCCTCATTATACAGAGGAGGAAGCTAGGGCACAGAGAGGTAGAGGGACCTGCCCAAGGCCACACAGCCAGGCTCAGCTAGGACTAAAACACAGATGTCCTGCCTTGTTTGAAGAGCTGAATACCCCAGAATGAGGAGGAACAAAGGGAGATTATTTGACATCCGAGCCTAGATTCTGGAGAATTCTGCTTAGAGCCCCCAAATATTTTTTGTACCCTGAAGGTTTCTTATCATGTCTGGACATAAATGTCATTTATGTGTTGGGGGAGGGCACTTTTTAAAAAAAAATTACAAATATATGCTCATTGCATAAAATTCGAACAGCAGAGGAATATTTAAAAAGAACAAAACTGTGTACTGTCTCCTCAGGGGTAATTGCTGTTAACAATTTAAGTCTTTCTGGGCTTTTTTTCCTACTCATTTACAAGCCTGTACAAATAAACAGACCAAAAGGTTAGCTGTCCCCCACTCTGCCACTGAGAACAGTGCCCTGTCACTGAGAACACTGCCTACCACATAGTAAGCACTCAGTAAATATTTGTTGAATGGCTTCTGTTCTCTCCAAGTGTCTTAGATTCCTTTCCATATGAGGGTAGGTGGGTCCGCCTCTGTCTTTTTCACGGATTTGTACTTGATGGCATGATCTCATGAGAGAGTTGAACAGTCCCCTTTGTGTGAGCATTTAGACTGTGCTCTGTTTTTCCCAGAATAATCCCAAGGCCTAGCTCTCTGGCTGGCCTGCAAGGTGGCACCAACTCCCTTCTCATGGTTCCCAAATGCTGCTGCCCATCAAAGCTCCACTGTCTCAGGTGTCCCAGGATCAACGCTAGGCGACCCAAAGTGGAGGAGCTGGCGGCCTTTGTGACCAGCTCCAGGGAGCAGGGTCGGGTTGCAGCCATGTATGACAAGCCCTCGTAGCCTGCAGGGCTCCACACACCCTCCCCACACAAACACATCCAGAGGCTGCTGCCGGATGAAGCCCCACAGCTCGCACAAGAAGCAGGGGATTAACCAGGTGACATGGCTTGGGTGCTGACAGCCCCGGGGCCTGTGGCCTGGATGAAAGCCCCTTTGCCAGGCATCGGGTCAGCTCAGCAACCCTGCGGCTTTGGAAACCAGAAATAATTGGGTGTGCGGCAGGAGAAGACAAACGGGATCAGGGGAGAAGGTCTGGGGTTCAGGAGGCCCCCAGTGGTCATTCAGGCCCCTGTCGGTGTGCAGGCGTCCACACAACCCTCATGCCCATGTGGCGTGTTTACCAGGCATCTCTCACTCACGATGTCCAACACTGATCTCCTGACCTTCCCTCTTCAAACCCTCCTCCTATCTCGGGTTAGGACAATGTCATCCTTCTGTGGCTGAAGCCTTAGAACCATCCTTGACTCCTCTTTCTCTCGTTCCCCCATCCAATCTAACCACAGAAATCTCTCGGCTCTACCACCAAATACGTGTGGATCCTGAGTTCAACCACTTCTCTCCATCTTTACTGCGACGAGACGGTGGTCCAAGCCACTGTCTCTTCTTACCTGTATTACTGCATCAATTCACTAATTGGTCTCCCTGCTTCTACCCTTTTTCGGCACCACCTCCTCTCCCCCAAACCGACTCTCAAGACAGTAGCCAAGGAATCCCTTTCAACAAAGCCAGACCACATTACTTTTATAGTCCCCCTTTTTCTCAAAGTAGAAGCCAAATTCTTACAGCATCCTAAAAGCCCTGCATGAAATGCCCCCTCCACACCTTGCTGATAGGAATGTTCTGCAGGTGATGCTATGTCCTTCCCTGGACATCCCATCAAGGGCCCATATTGTCAGATTGTGCTGCCATCCATGATGTGAAATGTGGTCACTCTGTGAAGATGGCATCCATAAAGGATTCCAATTGAATTAACAATAGAAGAAATTTAAAAAAGAACACCAAGATTGTGCATGCCAAACAGCATTTCCTGCAGGGCTCAGCGTGTGGCCCCAACTCTACACTGTCCATAGAGTGGTCAGCTTCCATGTGCTTGGGCACTTGAAGACACAAGGTGCTCACTGGAGGGCGGGGGGTCCTGGAATTCCACTGCCCCTGGACCACTCTGTGAATTTTGTCAGCTAGGTCAGGACCCGTCGTCTCTCAGTTACACAGGAGCAAGCAGGGGTCCTGGACGCTTCGCTCGTGACCAGAACTAACCGTGCACTTGCTCTGTGGCTCTGGCTTGGGAAGGATAGAAGAGAACAAGGATGACCCTCTGGTCTATGTCAGGAAGCATCCCCCACACCCCACACCCCACTCTCACCCAAGGCCCTCAGAAAATGACACTGGACATTCCTCATAAGGGTGTGGCAACAAGGGTTAGTCCAGGGAACAGCTGCTGGGGACACGGAATTAGCAGACCCTGGAAGCAAGCAAACTCGATGAATCTCAGAGCACTGGACTTGGACAGGGACACGTCTGGGGGACTTGGCCAATTGGACACATGCCTCAAGAAAACAAGGCTGCAGAGAGGAAGGAGTAATTACGTCCACTTTCCTGTCTTTTTGAGGGTCCGCTCTGCTCCCTTGGGGTCCCAGAAAATGCCAAGAAGCTGGTGTGACATCATCTCAGCCGGCTGTCACTCTGACCCCTGGCTGTGAACTGGGACATGAGATTTTTAAGACGAGGTTAAATTATGCTGATTCTACATTTGAAATGGAATCGTGCCTGGCATGGGTTCCATCTACGCTAGCAGGACTCAAGTCAGAACTAAGTGAATCAAAATCTTGGCTTCTTAACTGCTCCAAAATCAAAAGCTTTTTGTGCTAAAGTATTCTCCCTAAACCAGCACAGCTATGATTCAGGCCACCCTGAATTAGTGCACCCTTTAAACGGTGCAAGAAATACAGAAAGAATATGTCCCAGCATGTTCTATGTGGCAGGCATTATGTTAAGTGTTTTTTTATGGATTATCTCATTCTATTGTTTCAACCATATTTTGAGAGAGATTTTCACATCCCTAATGGAAAAAAGGAAATGGTAGCTCAGAAAGGTTACATGGCATGCCCACATTCATGGAATTAAGAAGTGACACCACTGGGATTTGAACCCAGATCTGGCTACTCTAAACCCCGAGTGTTTAAGTACCACGTGTCTCCCTTCAGCACTGTCAGACTCTCTTAGGACTTTGATATTTTAATAGCAATCAAGAAATTTTAAGTTAAAAGGTGCTTCTCTTAAATCTGAAAAACAAAAGAATCCAACCAGAACTAAGAAATTAATTTAGGAAGGTAAAAGGATTCAAAGTCAATACATGAAAATAATTATATTTCTATGACCCAGCAATGAACAACTGGAAAAGTGAAATTTAAAATGTCATTTACAATATTGTAAAAAAAAAAAATACATGTTAATCATATTCAACAAAAGATGTACCAGACATTGAAACCTGCAAAACATTGCTAAATGAAATTAAAGAAGACCTAAATAAATAGGGATATATACCATGTTCATGGATTGGAATACTCAATGCTGTTAAGATGTCATTCCCTCCATATTGATGTTTAGATCTAATGTACTTTTAATCAAATTCCCAGCAAGCTTTGTAGTAGAAAGTAACAAGCCACTTTTATAATATATATAGAAATGGAAATGACCTAGAATAACCCAAACAGTCTAGAACAAGAAGAGCAAAGTTGGAGGATTTATTCTGATTTAAAACTTACTATAAAACTCCAGTGACCAAGGCAGTGTGATATGGGCATAAAGACAGACAAACAAATCAACAGGAAAAATATTCCTTTGGGAGGCAATTAAATTAAATATGGAGGTTAAGTTGCTTCAAGGAACACATATCACTGGCTCAGATAATGTGACACCAAGTATTGCTCACTTCTCTATCCTGGCAAATTTATTTAGCTCCCATGTTGAAAGTCAGTTGGGCTAAAATGGGCTGAGGTCATCAGCTTTGGGCAGGAGAAAAAAATGAGCATATTTAGAGCATAGAATCTTGGGCTTTTGACCCAGTTGTCATAGTTAAACATAAAAGTACCATCTTTCCAGCATGTAATAACAAATAAAAGCACTAACCAGAGGCCAAATTTAGTTCTAAGTGCTTTACCTATATCAAGGTATCATTTAATTCTCTCAACAAGATGGAATTATAGTTCCCACTACAAGATCAAATAAAAGAGAAAATAGCAAGTAATGCATATAGAAGGGAAATATTGGTTCATCATGATTTGTTTCAGTTTCATATTGTGTGTGTGTGTGTGTGCACAGAATTACAATGTGAAATACATATCTTCAGTAGGTTGCAATCATAAACATTTGAAAGGCACTGGCGTAGTGGCTGAGTTGTTAAGAAGCCAAGTAATACAATGCATGTAAGATTCTTAGCACAGAGCCTGGTACATAGTAAAGACTCAGTAAATGACAGATGCACTTACATGTGACTATTGTCAAGGCCAGCTTCATGGGCATTCAACCTGAGCGGTCACACAACATCCTGTGCTTAGGGTATCACACTTGGTTTCATGCTCTTCTGTCACCATCTTGAAATTCTTAATGACTTTGAAGAAGGGACCTGCATTTTCATTTTTCACTGGGTCCCACAAATTATGTAGCCAGTCCTGACTATTTTGTATAGTTGTTTGTCATTGATTAAAATACTTATAATACGAAATAGGTAATTATCACTCATTATTATCAAATTCTATCTCTGCCTCTTATTAGCTAGAGGGCTGTGAGTGAGAATACTTAAATGATCTCAACAAGGGTCTCAGTTTCCTCTCTATGAAATATGGGATAAAAGCAGTCCTTCCCTATAAGGTTGTTGTGAAAATTTAAATAACACATGTGCCACGAGCAAAGAACAGCGCCTGGCACGTAGTACACACTCACAAAATGTTAACTATTCTTATTACTAGCTTGATAGAAAAAAGTCAACCTTGGGCCTGGTTTTTCCACTGTACATTTTGGGAAGGGGATTATTGAACTACATCAATGGTTGGGGAACTTGTTTGAGCACCAGTTACGTTGAGAATCTGACGGCTCTCTGAGGAAACACCTCCCAGGAAAACATGGATCGTCCATGCACATATGCACACATCTTGCCTGCAGCTTCAGGTCAAGAACCTCGGAAAGCAAAGCAAGGATCACGAATGGCTCTTCCAGTCCTGGAGTCTGTGGGTCTCTGGGGTGGGAACAGCCAGTCAGCTACACAGCACAGTACTACTTAGGGCCCTGAGTCCGCCTGCTTTGGAGTTTTAAGCCAGCAGCTATTTTTAGCTTGGCTATATATGGCCAGGGGAGGAATGAGAGCTATAGGCAGGGGAGGGGTGCCAAGAGGCTTATAGCAGGGTTTGGGAGGCCTGAGTTCTTTGTCCTATGCCATCTTCCCCCTCCCACAAGAGAACTGGAGAGCTTAACCTCCAGCCAAAGTGACAAGCATGGAGGAGAGGGAGGGTCTGTGGAGGTGGGAATGGTAGGGGCTTCGATGGAGATGCCAGGTCAAGTCACTTTACAACAGTGATTTTCAAACTTCTTTGACCGTGATCTACAGTAAGAAATACACTTGACATCATGACACACATATAAACACAGATGTTTTTATACACATGCTATATATATACTATATATATATACTATATACTATAAATCGCCAACTGAACAAATGTTTCAGGGAACAATATCTTATTCTTTATGAAACACTCTGATAATTTCTATTCTAATTCTATTCTATTCTTTCATTTTTTAAAAATGCAGGTCATGACCCACTAAATTGATTTCACCACCTATTAATGGGTCAACACCTTCAGTTTGAAAAACTGCTGTTTTCTTTGGCTTAGAGCCAGCACTCACCTGTAACATTTGACTGCAAGGTAAGTTGGGGAGTGGAAGAAATGAGACACGCTGTCACTTGGATCACTACTTCTCAAAAATGGGAATAAGATGCAAATTGCAGGGCTGGCCCGGAGGCTTAGGTGGTTGGAGCTCTGTGCTCCTAACTCTGAAGGCTGCCGGTTTGATTCCCACATGGGCCAGTGGGCTCTCAAACACAAGGTTGCCGTTTCAACCCTCGCAAGGGATGGTGGGCTCTGCCCCCTACAACTAAGATTGAACACAGCACTTTGAGCTGAGCTGCCGTTGAGCTCCCAAATGGCTCAGCTGGTTGGAGTGCATGCTCTCAACCACAAGGTTGCCGGTTTGACTCCCACAAGGGATGGTGGGCTGCGCCCCCTGCAACTAGCAACGGCAATTGGACCTGGAGCTGAGCTGCACCCTCCACAATTAAGACTGAGAGGACACCAACTTGAAGCTGAACGGCACCCTCCATAACTAAAATTGAAAGGACAACAACTTGACTTGGAAAAAAGTCCTGGAAGTACACACTCTTCCCCAATAAAGTCCTGTTCCCCTTCCCCAATAAAATCTTTGAAGAAGAAGAAAAGATGCAAATTGCAGCTTGATCTTCGGCTGGACAGCAAGTTTTGGGCCTCCTGGTTTTGTACACTGTGTTCTCTCAACCTGGTGCACTCGTCCTCTATCCTTGTCACCTGGCGCGTTCCTTACTTCAGAGCCCGGCTTGTCACTTATTCCTCCCTGAATGTCTGGTTAGCTGCCCCCCTCTTGCTTCCTTACTCCCTAATAGCACTCCCCTGCCTGGCACCCAACACACTTTAGTACAATTTTGTGTTAGATCTTCTGGAAAGCAGGGACCCTTTCCATTCTGTTCATGTCGATACTCTCCCCCTATCACCACCACTCAGTGTAGTGTATGTTGTGCTGGCTTCATAATAATCACCCAGTAAATATCTATTGAATGAATGAATGATGGTTAATAGTAATAATAGTAATGATAGTACCTCTTTATTCCGTGAGAAATCTCAGGAGAGATTAGGATAAATCCATTTTATAGATGAGGAAACTAAGGCTCTGAGAAGTTAAATAATATGGTAGGGGCAGGAGGTGTCATAACCCAGGGCTGCCCAACTCCCAACTGCTCCAATCACAGGATCTTATTTGTCCACATTCCCCTCGGTGCTACCCAGAATGGGGCAAAGGGCAGGTCCTTAACAAACCCTCGGGGAACTGATGACAGGTTGATTAAAGAGATTTTCCAAAGCAGTGGCCATATCTAATTTTGGAGAGTTGCACCTCATGTGTGGCTTGGGAGAGAGGATCTGTGAGGTTTCCAGGTGGCCTGGATGTGGGGTTGTCTCATTCAGAAGAGTCTGGGCCTCTAGAAACCAGAGCAGCAGGTCTCCCAGTTACCTGGGCACACCTAGCGTAAAACCCAGGTCCCTGCAAAGCCTCCGTGATCTGGCCCATGCCCACAACTCCAGCGCCAACTCCAGCCTTTTCCCTTCAGTCACGCTGGCATTCTTGCTGTTCCTCAGACATGCCAAACCCAGTCCTGCCTCAGGGCCTTTGCAATTGCCATTCCCTCTGATTGAAAGGAAGTCTTCTTCTTCTTCTTCTTTTTTTTTTCCTTTTTAAAGATTTTATTGGGGAAGGGGAACAGGACTTTATTGGGGAACAGTGTGTACTTCCAGGATTTTTTACCAAGTCAAGTTGTTGTCCTTTCAATTTTAGTTATGGAGGGTGCCGTTCAGCTTCAAGTTGTTGTCCTTTCAGTCTTAGTTGTGGAGGGCGCAGCTCAGCTCCAGGTCCAGTTGCCATTGTTAGTTGCAGGGGGTGCTGCCCACCATCCCTTGCAGGACTCGAGGAATTGAACCGACAACCTTGTGGTTGAGAGCCCACTGGCCCATGTGGGAATTGAACCGGTAGCCTTCGGAGTTAGGAGCATGAAGCTCTAACCGCCTGAGCTACCGGGCCGGCCCCGTCTTTTTTTTTTAAATTAAAGTTTATTGGGGTGCCAATGGTTAGTAAAGTTACATAGGTTTCAGGTCTACAATTCTGTAATACATCATTTATATGTCATATTGTGTGTTCACCACCCAGAGTCAGTTCTCTTTCCATCACCATATATTTGATCCCTTTTATGTTCGGAAGGAAGTCTTCACTCCCTCTCTCATCCTCTCCATCCTGCTTCTCGAAACACCCTACCCAAAAACATCACCCTCTTTCTTCTCTGCTACTTTTTTCATAACACTCAAAACTTCTGGAAATTACATTGACTTTGTTTTCCAGTTTATTTCTGTCTTCTTCATGAGACAGGGAATTCCCTGAGGACTGTGCTTGCACACTGCCCTGGCTCCTGGAACTTGCTGTGGGATGGTAACTGACACATAACCTTGGTCAAATGAATGAATGAATGAATGAATGAACGGGTTTCCCCCTTTTAGACATATTGGGAGATCAGCCCATAGGTTCCCAGAAATGTGTGTCCCTGTGCCTCACCTTCAGGCCCCAACACACACACACCTTGGTTTGGAGAGAGGGAAGAGGGAAACATTTGGCCCACATGTACTGTGTATCATTTCGCATAGGTCACTTGTGCCTGGCAAGCACTCAAGGATTATCTCCATCTTATAGCCGGAGAAACTAAGGCTCGCTGTCTGCTTGTCCCCAGTGCTTAGCACAGTGTAGGACATAAACATCTGGTGAATTGAATTGCAGAGGTTCAATAAACAGCTCAAGGTCACCAAATTAGAAAGTGAAGCACCAGAATTTGTCCTCAGTGCTGCCAAATTCCAGCCAGTGCTGTGTTGCTACCACTGCACCCACCAAAACTCCAGACACCCCACCTCATCCACATCCAGACATATTCAAGGGCGAGCCTTCGCAAGACACCCACCAAATGGCAGCCTAGTCCGGAGCCTATCCTGCACCAGAGGCTGCTCTCTTTATGCCCAAACGCCACAACTTGAGCAAACCTTCCACCCTGGGCTGACTGTGCCCCTTCCTGCCCCAGCCAGCCCACTCCAGACTGCCCACATCCTGCCCTCCGCCATAAAGAGGGCAGACTAGTGACAAATATAATATACTATGAATGCACTCTGATGCCAAATATGTAGTTTTTTAATTAGCCATAGGTTTGCGTTATCTGCGTCAGTGCCTCTTCCCAATGGGACACGTTAGGGAGACTTCATAGGATTATCGTGAACAGGAAGGAACCTGAATGAACATTTAAAGCAGGACCCAGCAAACTTTCCCTGTAGAGTTGAATAGTAAATATTTCAGGCTTTGCGGGGCTAAGAGGCAAAATTAAGGATATTATGTAGGGACTTTCATACAATTTTCACATGTTACAAACTAGTGTTCTTCTTTCAATTTTTTTTTTCCTAAACATTTCAAAAAGTAAAACCGTTCTCAGCTCACAAGCTGTACAAAAACAGACAGCAAGCCAGTCTGGCCTGCTAGCTATAGTTTTCAAGCTCCTCATTTGAAGTAATACTTCTTAAACTTTGACATGCATTAACAATTACTGGACCAGCTTAAAACAGATGTCAGGGCCGACCCTCAGAGATTCTGATTTAGAAGGTCGAAGGGGAACTCCTGAATTTACATTTCTAACTGGCGGACAGATTACGCTGCCTGTTCACTAACCACATTTTGAGAAGTACTGATATTCTAAAACACCCCATTTTATGGGTGAGGAAACTGAGGCCCAGATAAGTGATCTGTCCAAAGTTACACCCAGTGGACGAGGTGATATCTGCTCTGCCACTTCCTGGGGCTATTTCGCCACAGAAAATTCCTCTCTGTTTCGTTAACCCACCGAGTCCTCTCATGCTTCTGAGCTTTTTACTCATTCCTCTCTCCCACTCCCATCCTCACAAATGCAATTTTCCCATTAAGATCCAGCTCAGATGTCACCTCTCCCAAAGCATTCTTCTCTTTTCTGCCACAGCACTCTGTACTTGTGTATAATTGTTTGTCTACAAGTCTATCTTAGATGCCATCTTATTCCAAGGCTGTATCTTATTCCTCTTTATAATAACCCTTTTACAATGCCTGGCAAATAGGACGTATCACAGAAATATGCACTGAACAAAAGGATGGATGGATGCCTGGATGGATGCCTGGATGGATGGATGGATGGATGGATGGATGGATGAATACTTCATGATCTATTGCTTGAAAATACTTTTCATGGCAAACTTGAGCCTAAACCCCAATTCTTCTAGAGTACAAGCTACAGTATATTCCACAGCTGATCGTATACCTAGCATGCAAACATAGCACTTATGTCTTACTAAATGTGTGTTGAGTGGATATTTATATGGCAGGCCTTGTAATAAGCACTCCTGCCAATCTTCTCAACAGCCCTGTTATTGGCTCCACCTTTACTAACAAGGAAATGGATACTGAGAGACGTAGAGCAGCTTGCCTGAAGCCACACAGCAAATACCATCCTGGCCCCTCTGATTCTGCACCCAATGGCCCCCCGCTCCTCCCTCCCTCCACCAAGTGAACCTCACCCGTCTGGCCCCTACCCTAGCTCTGCAGACCCCAGGCTGAGCTTACCTCCATCTGCATAGGTCTCAGTGCCGTAGCCGTCCTGCAGGCCATTATTCCAAGTGCCCTCATACTTGGCACCACTGCTGCTGCTCTGCCGGGTTCCATAGCGTCCTTTGAAGCCGTGTGTCCACTCGCCCTTGTAGAACCAGCGTCCCTTGGTTTCTATGCCCAGCCCATGCCGTTTGCCTTGGCTCCAGTATCCCTCGAAGGTGTTTCCACTGGGCCAGGTGTAGACGCCTGCCACTTCAAAGCCAAAGTTCCAGGAGCCTGAGTATTCACCCTGGCCCTTGGGGCCCGTGCACAATCCGTGCCCATGGGCCTTTCCGTTCTCCCAGCCCCCACAGTAGGCCCCACCATCATCAAAGTCAAAGCGGCCCCCGCTCATCTCATCATAGCCCCTGACAACCTCACTGTCCTCCAGCTTGGGGGAGAGTGCAATGGGGGGTGCCAGTGACCCTCTCCAAGCTTGCTCAGGACTGGGCCCCCCACTCACCACGGCCACACCCCAGCAGGGGGAAAGCAAGGTGCCACCAGAGGCTGACCAAGCCCAAGAGCCAAGTCACAAGTGGGTCGGCTGGTCAGTGCCATGCCTGGGAGGTCCCCACTCAGTCAGTCAGCCAGAGGAAGGCTACCAGCTGGGAAGGAAGCGGGAAGGACCGATGCAGTCTCCACAGAGCGTCCCAAGTATGCCTTCCATGGAGTCAAAGGAAAAACGCTGTGATCCCTTTAAGAAGCACAGTGAAGGGGTGGGGTGGCAAGGTCCCCAGTCTGTTTCAAAGAGGGGAAATTCTCCTAGACGACAGCCCCAGCCTCCCCCCAGGCTGAATTCCTGCAGCCCGCTGGTCCCCTTCTCCTCCACCCCGTGGGTGTGTAAGGCTGTCGATCTCCCCGTTGCCCCGCCCCTCTCCAATCCTGCCCTCCTCCCCGGACAGAAAGGTCAGTGTTGCCCTAACAAGGCCATTGGATCTCAGAAGCTGCTCCCAAAATAACCCCCTGGCCAGCACAGCCTCCTTCAAAGTGGGAGGGGTGTTTCAAATTGGGCTAGTGCTTCAGACCCTGGGAGTGGCTGGAGGGATGAAGGGAAGCTGAGAACGAAGTGTAGGCAGCTGGGGCATTCTTGTGGCTTTTCTTCCCGTGGGTAAGAGTTCTCTTCCACCTTCAGGGTCCCCTGAGTCTGCAGGAAGGGAGGGGGTAGAAGAATCGGGGAGGGAGGACTAGTGGAACACCCAGTCCTGGCACACTTAAAACCCCCAGGGCAAATCTCAGCCTCACCACTGCTCACATGCCCTCACAGGTCCTGGGGCTATGGCACCATTGCCAACCCCAAAAAGGAATCTGGTGACCTAAAGAGAAAGGAACAGGCTTGGTTTCACATATGCGTTTGAAAACATAGGAGGGATCTCGGAAAAAGAGGTGAGGTTCTGGAAACAGAGTCTGGAAGATAGAGCAAATCTGAGTCCAGCGCTCAAGCACAATCCCAAGTTCCCTCCACCCAGGAACCCTGGGAAAATCCTGAGAAGAACCTAGTGCAAAAGGCACCGACCACTCCATTTTTGTCTCTTCTAGAGGGTAAATACCTCCTCTGAAGGGCGAGGACTCTGTCCTCTATCCCTGGGACACAGGGTTTCCTGTTGCGTTATCATGAGTTCTTCGCAGAAATACTCAAAGATCATGATTTTTTTTTTCTAATTATCCCTCCAAGCTCTCTTTCTCTCTGGTATCCTAAGAGTCTGGGAGGCAGCGTCAGGAGTGAAGGGGCTGGGTGGATTCCCAGCACTCAGGTTCCCACCAAACTCCAGTGAAAGGGACAAATAAATCTCCTGTGGCCAGGGCTGGTGACTGAAAATTCCAGTTGAACCCAGGGTTAACAGGAGCATAGAGTATTCCAGGAAAGGTTGGAGCCACCAAGAATAGAAAGTGTGTGTGTGTGTGTGTGTGTGTGTGTGTGTGTGTGTGTATAATAGGAGAGGGGAGGATAGAAATCATTTTTTAAAAAAAGAAAAGAAAAAGGCAGGAGACCTTTCTGAATATTAGACTATTTTGTTATCTGACCCAAATCCCATGATGACTTAGGCTACTTCAAGTCACTGCACAAGTTTCGTTTATTTCAGAAATGGAGAGAAAATGTTTTCTTCCTTCCGCCCAGCTGATTCCTAGTCCTTAAACTTGGTTCCTTCCTATTTACAGCCCTCTGCCTTAAAGAGCCTCTTCTGTGTCCGTGCAACACCCAGTCTCTGAGCTCACTATCACTGGCTGTTTGCCCAGCTGACAGGCAGCCAATAGCAGTGGATAAAGACCGTTATCATCTGGGTTTTGTCTCACCATCCAGCCAGATTGACCGACAGCCTGCTTTCACAGTTCACTGCTAAGAACACCTCAATGCTGCCCCCCAGAGAGTTCTGCTTTTGTCATTTCTCACCCAGGTCTTTGGCAAATCACACGTTTCTTTCCAGCTCTGCTCTCAAGGGGAGAGAAAACAGCATCTCAACTAGACACCAGAGGAGTTTGGGTTGCCCAAGTTCAACTACCCTTTGTAGTTAAATGCCGAGCAAATCACCATAATCCTGTTCTAAGTCTGGGTGGTTGCTGTGTCCTAATGAGCTGTTCCGCCTGCATAAATTTAGCCACCGTTCATCCGTGCAGCTCCCTACCAACAGCAGATACACAGAAGAATCACCTGTAGAACTGAAAAACACAAACGGATTCCAGACCCCCTACCCCACCTCCAACCTAATGAATTCTATTGTCCTGGGGGAAGGCTGGAGCAGCTGCATTCTTTTTAAAAGCTCATGAGATGACTCTGACTCTCATTCCTGGTTAAGAACCACGTATGGTTTCAAATTAAGAAACTGTTTCTTAATAACATTTCCATATTCATGAATCTGCTTCCTTACCATAGTCTATAGAGGGTAAATAGTAGTGGAGGTAGATTTGTATTCAAATCCCAGGTCTGCCCCCTCACAATCTGTGTGACCTTGGGCCAATTGTTAAATTCTCTAAGCCACAAATTCTTCATCTGTAAAAGTACCTCCCTCAAAGGATTATTAGTATTAAAGATAACAGTATTTGCCTTATAGGGCTAGGTGAGCATTACATGAGTCGATACTGTAAAAAGGCTTAGAACACACTAAACACCTAATCAATGTTAACTATTATTAATATTATCCTATTATATATAACTATTATTATATTATATAATATATTATATATTATATATAACTCATATATAACTAATTATATATATTATATATAATTATATATAAAATGATATATAACTAATATTATAACTTATTAATAACCATTATTATTATTATAAATAGTCTCCAAAGAGGGAAGAGAGAATCAATACCCTAAATATTAAGTATCTTGACACTGTAGCACTCACTTACTCTCCCCAATACGTGTTTACTCAACATTACCTTGTGGCTTTTCATTTGTAAACGGATAAACTATGTTATTGCTAAAGGGACATTTTGATTTCTTAAAATTTTAAGTAAATTCGTTGCCAATTTTGCGCTGGCCTTACCTGCCCGGTGTTGAGCTTTCTGACCCGCCCTCACCTTTTGGCCCCGCCCTTTCCACTAGTGCGTTTTAGGGAAAGGGAGACCTCTTGTGGCCATATGTGCATTACAACAGATTTTCCTGAGGAAAACCAATTCCCACAAAATGGAATTTACTAAACTTGGAAGGAATTTTAAACTGTGTTTAAAGGTATCTATCCCATTCGCTTCTTTTCCTAGGCCTTTTCTTGCTCCATGGCTCTTTGGTGAGATGGGGCAGTCAGTTGCTTCCTGCTGCTTCTCAACTTCTCAAAGCTTGACTGCTTCCTAGGGAGCCTGGAGGGAAGGGAATGAAAATCCAGAACAGAGCACTGCACAGAGAGATCCACTTGCATTCTCCTCAGCATTGAAGACGCAGCTGAAGAAGCCTTCACCTCCTCAGACAGGATGCCTGGCTGGGTTAGGTGCCTTCCCACGCGCTGGCTCCTCCCCCAAACTAGGAGTTGTTTGAAGCGAGGATTATCTTCATTCCAAAACCATTTATGAACACCTACTTCCTGCCTGGCACTCGCTCATCTTTGTATGCCCAGTGCCTGCACCTAGTGGGTGCCCCTCAATTCTCCTCTGCAGGACTTGTCAACTGACAACCCCCTTCTTGAAATGCTTTTTCACTTGACTTCTAGGACTCCTCTCTTGGTTCTGCTCCTGCCTCACTGGCTACTCCTGCTCAGTCGTTTGCTGTTTCCTCCTCAGCCTCCTGCCTTCTCTACCTTGGGAATGTCCCAGAGCTTGGTCCAACGACGGAGTCTTTACCTCCATTCGCTTCCTAAGTGATCCCCCTCAGTCACATAATTTAAATAACATCCGTACACTGATGGCTCCTAAATCTGTATCTCCAGCCTGTACGTCTCTCCTGGTTTTCGGTCATATTCTCAACCACCAACTCAACGTCTCTACATGGTATGTCATAAGCATCTCAGACTTGACAAGATCAAAACCCAACTCTCAATTTCTCCTCTCCAATCTGCTCTTCCAGCCACCTCCCAGCTTATTAAAACCTTTGGAGTCATCCTTAATTCCAGTGTGTCTCTCACACCCTACGTCCATCAGCAAATCCCTTCAGTTCTACCTTCAGAATAATTTCAGAATACATCTTTCCTGCACTGCCAAGTGTCTGAGCCACTAGAAACCACTGCAATCGCCTCCTAACTGCCCTCCTTGCTTCCCTTTCTCCTTCTCCCCTCCTCTAGTCCACACACAGCAGCCAGGGCTCTTTTAAGAGTCAAGTCTGATATCGTGCCCCTCCTGTCCTCCAAACCCCACCTCCAAATGGTTCCCTCTCTCCTCAGGAGTCAAAGCCTTTAAAATGGCCTCCAAAGCCCTCCATGATCTGCCCCCGGCCTCTGCTTCTGTGACCTCGCCTGCTTCAAGCCACAAATGTCCTTGCTGTTTCTCCTGCTCTTCCCCCAAATACCCACGTGGCTCATTCCCTTCCTTTCTTCAGGTCTTAGCTCCAATGTCACCTTATCGCAGAAGCTTCTCTGACCCCCCCACCAAAGTAGCAGCCCCTCCCCTGCCCCAGCCCTTACCATCTCCTAATCCCTCTCTCTCTAGAGCACTCTGTTGTTCGCTTACTGTTCTATTTCCAGCACGTAGTAGGGTGTCTGCTGTGTGGTAGGCACCTGACATGTGTTGGATAAATGAATAAATGAATGTTCAATGAATAATTGTGAAAGGCACGTCAGCATGCTACTCTTGAAAACATCAGAGTAAAAATTCCTCAATCCACAATCTGAATCCATTTTCCAGGATGCATCAGAGAAAGATTGGCTCAATAAGTCACACTCACAAGAGATCAAATGTTCCAATGAGGGACACATATTAAAGTTGGCCCAGGTGGGTTTGAGCAGAGTAACTGAGCTTCAGGATTCAAGTTCTGAGGAAGATTCTGACTGAGACGTACTTACAACTCATTCCCACAAATCTGCGATGCCTAAGCTTTCATCCAAGTATGGATTTCTTCAACTGGTTACTTGGCCGTTGGAACTTTGTCATTTTCAATTCTGACACCCCTCCTACCAACTTTGTACGAAAGGAATGGGTATCATTCTTTGTTCTCTGGCAACTATTCTGTGAATACACAGAATAACCAGTGCAGTGGTTTGAAAAGCAAACCCAAAAGGACTTAAGAGACTTAGAAACCATCTGAATTCAAGTAACATGTTGTCGGGGAGATAAGAAAATTCGCCTTCGTTGGTTGTTAGTTTTGTCTGTTTCCCTCACGTGGGGCAATGTCAGTCTCCCCCCATGTGAGGTGGTTGGTCAGATTAAGGTTAGTTTTTGTTCCCTCACGAGAGACTACGAATGAGGCGGTGATGATTATCTTTTGTCTGTTTTTGTTCCCCCACATGAGAGACTGCATGTGGGGTTCTCTCCCGTGAGACTGCACGTGAGGTATTGGTTAGCTTAGGGTTAAGAAAATGTCTCCCTCGCCTCGTTCCCAGCAGGAGAGATAAGGGATGATGTTGCTCTCTTGCTCGAATCAGCAAAGGAGGTGAAGTAACTGTTGTATCAGAATGTGACAGGCATGTTGCCAGGCTTTGAAAGGCCTTGGGCCGATAGTCCCAGGCGAGAACAGTAATTATTGTTTTTTTGAATGAACTGGCCCTTCAGCCGGATAAGCGGTATTTTTTTTCTATCAGTGGCTGCCAAACCCTTCCGGAACTGGCCATTCCTTGAGGGGGAGACAGGAACAAGGAGCTTGGCTCTAATGTACATCTGAAGAAAAAAAAGGAGACATAAGACAGACCTCAGGTTGGCAGTGTGTGTCATCCATCCTTGGTGATTTGTTTTTTCATCATACTAGCATTCTTGGGAACTAGCAAGCAGCAGTGGGAGACGCCTGAGTTTTTCTCAGCTGCAGACCTAGTAGCAAGGTTTTGATTCCTGACTGTTCCAGTGTTGTTTCCTCCAGTTTGGTGAGCTTCTTTGGCACATTTTAGTCTTAACCACCTTCACTTTCTGTCATTAGCATATTCTATTAATTGCCTTTGTCTTTTGTTATTGCATGTTAAGTAAATTGCTTAGATATTGCTAAATAAATTCATTAGTCTCACTCTAGCGTGTGCTTCCCCCCCCGCCCCCCCCCCGCTCGTCATTACACGTTAAGCCCATTTGCTCCACCACTTTCCAGTGAAAAAAGGGAAGCAAGACACAAGTTGTGGAGGTGAAGATGGGGTGGCAAGTCCCCTTACAAGCGCTAATGGCTGATTAGTGGCTCTCAAAGTGTGATCTGTGAATCCATTCTATCAGAGGATCGTCAAAGTAAAAGCTGTTTTCCTGATAGTCACAGATTTACGTTTTTCCAGTTATCTCACAAGTGGTTTCCCAGAGGTCACCTGACATGCAACATCACAAAAAATTGAATGCAGTAGATAGGAGAAGCTAACTATCTTCTATTAAGCCAGAGATTTGCAAAAACATAACACAATGCCACTCTTCTCACTAAATATTTTTGCTTTGGAAAAGTTATTTTCCAATTTAAAATTTTATATTAACATAAATAGATTTATATTCATTATTTTTAAATACATATTTTTAAAACTTCTTAATTTTAATTTCTAATATGGTAAATATTGATAAATATAACCCACATAAGCGAGTGCTCCTTGGATGCTCAATTCATAAGCAAAAACGAGCCGAGACCAAAAACTTCCAGAACTGCTGCCTTGGATACATAACATAGTGTACCTTCCGGGAGCTTATGAGACTTCTGTTCCAGTTCCTGGTGCTGTCACGGAAGACATTTGGCTCCCTTGCTCGAACCACACCCCTCAGAAATTACTAAATCCACATTAAACTAGTAACTAGCGGGGGTCTCTCAGTACTTAAGTTCAGAGCTATTCCAGTCAATCCCCTTGCCACCTCTCCCAAGTACAAATCACCCATTTGTAAAGCCCAGATCTCACTGTCATGAATCAACTCCACCGTTAGTGACATGTTTTAGTAAAGAATAAAACTTATTTTGTCAGCTAAATAAATTTTCTGTTAACATTGTGTTAAGCAGGCTGGATAAATTTTCACTAAATTTGATGGGAATGCTTAGGATGGTGTGAATTAAAAGTTATGTGGCATATGTAAAATTCACTTTGGAACTACCTAAAAGAGACAGGGATTCATCCTCTGCGTGAAACTGAGGACAGATTTTTTACCAAACTTTGGAGGGCTTTTTGGGATGCTTGAGCAGAAATACAGGATACAGCATACATAAAATTCTCTTTTGGGGTTGCTGAGGTACGAGGACAGTGCGAAGAGATCATGTCCACCAATCTAGAACGTTAGAAACTGAGGTATGAGATCTACATCACAACTGAAACATGCCATATGTTAAAATGCTATAGATGGAGAAGACGCACACGGGTTTCAAATATTACAGCCCCTCCCTCCAACTGAAGCAGCCCACTCCAAGCTGCTTCTGGAGAAATGGCACGGCAATATGCCTCTAGGTGAACAGCACCAGCAGAGGTTTATTGAGTAATGGTGAATAATTCTCTCAAACAATATCGGGCAGGCCAGCTAGTTTATTCATATTGAATCTAAACTTTAGATCTCTGGCTTAACAATACCGTAAGAACCTTTAAAGACACAATAAATTTTGCGTTAAATCAGAGATGGTTAAATCAGTCATATAACTTCTAAAACTCTGGGCTGGCAACTACGGCATGACAAATGTTCAGTCCCGTTACAAAAACACATTTCATTTTCCTTGGCCACCAATTCTTAAACAGATCTGAAAAAAAACGCACTGTGTTACAAGGCTTTCACCATATACCCACTGCTACCAGTCAAGTAATTATGGTTTCTTCATCCCCCAGAAGCATTTCTAAGAGAGCTTTCTTTTCCTCTGATCTGCTTGCCTTTGTGGGTATGTAAGAACTGAGTAAGTTTAAAGAATGAAGATTAACTGAGATGCCAAGAAAAGTTTTTATTGCAAGCACAGTGAGCAGAAGGAGATGTCTTCTGACACAAAGTGGCTGCCAGGTCTGCCATTCACTAAACCTCTCTGACAACCCTTCATTGGTTTCAAGCAGATTAGTGAGCTTCTTGCTATCAGGTGTACATCATTTCTGCCATGTGGGACATTTTCTTGGGAATGTACAGGTAATATTCCATGTAGCCTGATAGGTCCTCAATGGTCACGTCATCCACATAGACTCGAGCTTGCTCAGAACAGGAGCGGGGAGAGCCAGACAGAGTTCTGGTGTGAAGCGACTGAGAGCAGTCCTCAAGCGTGGATCTTCGTTCTGGGGCCAAGGGAGGGACATTCTGCAGGCCTGAAAAGGAATAGACTTCCATGTCGTGCCACCGCTTACACTGGCACTCCTGGCCTAGGCACGCACATGGCTGGCCCTGGTTTAGTTTGGAAACAGATTGAAAGTCAGAGAGATCATTGGCCTTGAGACGTGCTTGGGAGACTTGAGCAGCATCAGAGGAGTCTTCCTCCTTACCCTCGGCCGGGAGCCTTGGAACCGAAGTTCTCAAAGGCTCAACAACTGCCCCTGTGCGATTAGCATCGAGAGTAGAGCATTCTCCTGCATTGAACTCTTTAGGGGTTGAAATTCCCAGCCCACTGCTGCCATCAGGGGCGTCAGTCTGGCTTTTGTGCTTGAGCTGGCTGCTGGAAGAAGCTACTGCGCTGCAATGTATGAACTTGGGAGGATGAAGGACAGGAGACTTAGAACGTCGACGACGCTGGGTTCTCACTGCTCCTCGTGAAGACTTCCTTGTAGACCTGAGAGAAAAACAAATGTACAAGAAGATGTTGGGATACAGAGCTCTCCTAAACAGATTATTTAGGATAGCTGGAAATTTGCCTCCTCTCGGCTTGTAAGTCTAAAGTTACAAGTGTCCCCCAGAGAGATGTGCCTGCCTCCATTTACAAGCTGCCTACGTCTGTGTGTCTTAAAAACTTCAACACCCCCATATTAGCAGGCTATAGAAATAGGAGGGTAAAGGCTAGTTTTTCACTGCATTTCTTGCGCCAAACATTTGGTGCAGAATACTTGCTCTGCCCCAACCCTTGCTCGGGAACCTTTGACCAGCGGGTCTGGGAAAGCATCCTGCAGACAACTTCAAGTGAGGCTGTAAAACCGAAATGTCTTGGTACCACTGTGAGGCTAATGTTACAAATGGCTACAATGCCATGGTTGCTACACAGAGCAGCAGATTTAGGATTCATTTCTATCCCTGGTGACAGCTTACACACAGATTTAGACTCCCTGAAGCTTTCAGACACTGGGAATCATCAGACACACTATATAACTTCTAAAATATTTAAATAAATAAAAGAACTAAACAAAGAAAAAAGGAGACTCAAAACTACTAAGCCAATTTAAAAACAGAACCAAACAGAACCAAACAACTGTACAGCCCACAGACGCAGCTGCCCTGGGCTAGCACTGTGAGCCACCGAACCCAGGCTGAGGTGTTCCCCCGGCCCCTGGTGACCCCTCCACCCCCACACCTGCCCTCCTGGCCAGCAGACGTGTCACACCACTGCTTGGGGCTCACACTGGCTACTATTTACATGTCGGGGCGCTGCTGTCGGCAATCACTGGGCCCTGAGAAGTAGAATCTCACTCTGAGCCTATGCCAAGCTCGCTGGAGGGAAGGGTGTGCTGGAATCTGGGTCCCACTAGGCAGAAATCAAAACTGCCCCTGGCACTGCCCCCTACGCACCCATCCCATCAGGCTAGTCATTTCAACCTGAGACCGACTCAGCAACCGAACACGAAGTGTGTCCACCAGCTAGGCTAGGGCACACTAAGCAGGCAGGCCAGGAGTTTTCTCGCTTGTCTACCTCCATAATAGCCTCAGATCTTACCGCTTCCCTTCCAAAGCCTAAAATATTTACTATCCGGCCCTGTATGAAAAAAGTTGGCTGGCCCCTAACCTAGAAGCACAGAGACTTGGAGATTTGGGGAAATGTAACAGTTAAGAAATATGGAGGGGCGCCCGGTAAGCTCAGCTGGTTAGAGCGTGGTGCTCATAACACCAAGGTTGCCGGTTCCATCCCCACATGGGCCACTGTGAGCTGCGCCCTCCTTAAAAATAAATAAATTAATTAATTTTTAAAAATCAGATGTTTTACAAAAAAAATATGTAAGACAGCATAAGAAGTCTGGAGTTGCCAAAAGAAAGGCTACAGAGAATGGAAGACAAGTGTTTTTTAAAGAGATAATGGTGGAGGAATTTTCTAAACTAGTAAAAGAAGAAAATTACAGGTATAGGAAGCACACTGACGCAGGAGAAATAAAAAGAAATCCACATGTAGACACACTACAGCAAAACTGTAGACTACAGGGCAGCAGGTTAGCTCAGCTGGTCAGAGCGCGGTGCTCTTAACAACAGGTCACTGGTTCGATCCCCGCAGGGGCCACTGTGAGCGGCGCCCTCCACAACTAGACTGAAACACTACTTGACTTGGAGCTGAGGGGTCCTGGAAAAACACACTTAAATAAATAAAAGGTTTCAAAAAAACCACCCAAAAATTGTAGACTGCCAAACACAATAGGAACATTTTAAGAGCAGCCTGAGATTAGACAGATTATTTCTAAGTGAACAACAATTAGCCTGAAAGAAGGCTTTTCAACGTCAGCATGAAGACCATAACCAATACCTTCAAGTGCTGAGGGGAAAAAACTACCAACCTAGAACTGTGATTTCACGTATACCAAATCAGGTGTATCTGTCAAGAACAAAAATAAAATAAAATAAAGATATTTTCAGACAAATCAAAGCATACTTTCCAATAGAACATGATTCTATACAACTCCAGGAGCACCATTAATTTATTCTATGTGGAGTTCTATCACACGGAGGCCTTATTTGCTAGTAACAGATCTTTACTAAAGGAACTTCTGAAGGAAGTACTTTAAGGAAGAAAAAAAGTGATCTGATGGAAGGTCTGAGAGCAAAGACAGTGTAAACGAGACAAATCTAAACAAGTACTATTGAAATAATAATGTAGACTAAATATAACCTAATTTGTGAGATTAAAAAAGTGACAGAACTAAAATACTGGGCAACTACACCATGGAAGTCATGAGGTCAGGGTAAAAGGGTTTTAAGGAGGAGAGTTAAAATGTTAATTTCTGTCTTTGTTAAGCATGTCTGGTAAAATTTCAAGGCTAACTACTAGAAAAGTAGAAATAACGTAACAATCTCCAAACTAGCAGGAAGAAAAATGGCAGAGGGAAAAACAAACAAACAAACAAACAAAAAAACAAACCCTTTCAAACAATATTTTTTAAAGGGTGGGAGGAGAGAAGTAAGAAGAGAAAGAAAAAAGCATGACAAATAGCATAAAGTAAGATGGCAGAAACAAGTCCAAATATATAACAAAATATATGTAAATTAATTTAACTCAGCAGTTACAAAAGATGATCAGACTCCATAAAACAAAACAAAACAAAACAAGCCATACGCATTTGAGACACACCGAAATATTTAAAACACAGAATGGTTGAAAATAATAGAAAAGGATACACTAGGCAAATACTAAAACAACTAGACTAGAGACATTAATTCCAGACAAATAGACTTTAAGACAAAAGCCATAATGAGGGATTATGAATGTCACTATATAATAAAAGTCTCAATTTACCACAAAGAAAACATTCTCAACTGGCACGAACCTAGGCTGTATGAACCTAAAAATATAGCCTTAAAATACATAAAGCAAAAATATAGAGCTTAAGGGGAAAATAGACAAATTGCATTCCCATGAGGGAAATTTCAACATACCTCTCTCAATTATTGATAGGTCAAGCTGACAAAAATTATTTGAAAAAAGATTCAAATAACACATTTAAAAGCTTAATTTCATGGACATATATGGAAACTAAAAATGATCAGAGAAGACCCATTCTTCTCAAACACACATAGAACATGTACAGAAATTGGCTGTGAATCATGCCACACAGCAAGTCTCAGCAAATTCACACTTGGGAAGAATGGGTCTTCTCTAATGGTTGGGTCTTGGGTTCCGTATCATAACATACTCATTTCTGCATATTTGGGGAAGAAAATCCAACAATATTTTAAGATATTAGGATAAAAATCATCTTCAATGAGCAGCTCTTACCCGTGCCAACTGTCTTTAGATGCACATGTGGTTTTAGGTTTGGCATCATCTGCTGCTGTTCTGACTGACGCTCTGACACTTGGGCCTTCTCCGACAGACAGAGATGCTATGGACCTAGAGACAAGAACAAAGTTTACTGCTATAGAAAACTGTGCAAGAAAGAGAAATTACTGTTCTCACCAATCCAAATGTAACTTATTTTCTTTCTAGTTTGAGTTTCTCAAAAATTGCTCAACTTTTAGTGGAAATTTTCCTCCTTTAGTGCAAATTTGAGGATTCCCTAAAAGCCCACTATTGCAAAATCACAAGCCAAAGAATGATTCTTAAGTATAACCAGCAGCAGGATATAAATAGACTTTTCGGCTGTTTATCTGGGGCAGATCAGGCCTTATCCAGAGAGAATGCTAATGACACTGAGTACTTGTTTTATGTGGGTAAACCAGAGCTGGAAACTAAGTTTAGGAGCAAAAACTTTAGGAGACTCAATCTAACTTGAAAATGAATACATTTTCAAATATTACAAAACATTTCTGAAAAACATTCTAATTTTTACAATTACTAAACTTGAAATATTACTGAGTTAAGTCTAAGCAGGTTGAAATTATGGGTTCCCTGTAAAGATGAAAAAATTTAAAAGAGAGAAAAAAAACCATCTATAATGTTACAACCCAGAGATTACCAACATTAACATTTTGGTATAAATCCTTTCAGTTCCTTTCAATACACACATATACACACACACACTGGGCTCTTACCACATGCTGTGGTACTGAGAAAGATACTTTAGAAAGAGACAATCTACTAAAGTAAAATTTAAAACTGTTCACTGAAAAATAATTTAAAATAAAAAGTAACTGGCAATAATTTAAATGTCCAATAACAGAAATACTGTATTATATAAATTATGGCACATCTATACAATAGAATATTAGGAACTTATTAAAAATTAAGTGTACAAAGAACTTTTAATAACATGAGAGAATACTTACAATATTAAGAGGAAACCATGGATAAGCACCTATATATAATGATCTCAGCTATGGAAAAAAAGTGTATCTATCATGTTATATACAGACGGTCTAGATATTAACAGTACTTATGGTAAACTGTGATATTTACTTCCTTTTCTATTTTTGTGAATTCTTCTTTAATAAGTATGTGTTATTTTATAGCCAGATAAAAAGGATTACATTATTTAAAATAAATATACAGAGATCTGTCTTGATAAGACAAATACCATTAGAAATCAAAACCTGTTGAACAAGATCATGCTAAATTCCTGGCATGGCTTGGTTAGTTTATGAGTCAGTAGTTCAGACGTCCCATTTGTAAGTTGGCAACAATATGAAACAACTAGAAATGTATGATAGGCTATACAGGTCTTATTTTGCTTAGTCATGGTAATGACTCACCCCTTCTACTCGTTTGTTTGGTTTTCTCAAATGCTCTCCACTCTTCCTTCTCTTTCTATAATTTAACTCAAAGCAGATCACATGCTACAAATATATAATATTTGGCCATATATTGTACAGATATTTTGAAAGCTTTTTTTAAATGTTCCAAGTAATTTTTAGGGGTACTGAAATGGCTTAATTTATGTTCCCACTTCTTAAAATACCAGTAAAAGAGTCTGTATATCAAGTTACTTATATAAATTTATAAACTGAAAATTTATGTGTATGTGTGTGTATACATGCATTCCTAGTATTTTCCTACTTAAAAAAAAATTATTTCTATACCACAAATCACGATGGAATACACTATAATCACAATCGGAACTGTTTCTCTGCTTTGTTTACATTTCCCAAAATGGCTTATAAAGCACTGATCAATTGTAATGGCAGGATGACCACCATTTTGGAAAAACCACTCGGAGGAGAAAGATTTATTTTAAGTACCATGGAAGCAAATGGGAGCACCTGTAACAGCTATTGTGCAATCGATATATTTAGTATAAATCAGTATTAGTATAAATCTGCTCATTTGGTAGGCCAAGATAGGGTTAGCAATAAGCAGAAAGCTATACCTAACATCTACTGACTTTTTACTATGTGCCAGGTACTGCATGCATTTCTTCATGTTGTTTTCAAGGTACCATATAATGGAATGTTGAAGAGCACAGTTCTGGAGACAAACTATCTGGGTTCAAATCCCACTCTATCACTTTTTACCAATGTGGCCTTTAGCAAGTGACTCAATTCACCTGTGGCTCGTTTGTAAACTGGAATAACAGTAGTATCTTATCTTCTAAGTTGGTATTGAGGATTAAATAATTTGTACAGAGCAGTTAAGCCAGTGTCTAGGACATAGTGAGTAATAAATTTTAGCAATTATTATTATTATTACGTGTTGTGGAGTGTTCTACTCTGAGTTTCCAGTGTTTGGCTTCCACTCATGAAAAGAAATATCTTATAGCCATTAAAAATTTGACATTTCTTCTGGCCTAGGGCAAAGAATGGAGACGAACAGAGTCCTACACGAAACATTTTGCAAAGGGTGAATTAGTGACATTCAGACAGCAGCTGGTCTATAGGTGCTCTCATTAGTTTGGCCACAGGGTCCAAGATTATTGATCTCTGTGACAGAGCCCTAATGAATAGAGGTTTCCATGGTGATAGTCTCAGCAACAGAGCCCATGAAATCGACACTGTCTACACAGATTTCTATTGAGCCAATTCGCTTTTAGTGGAAAATGCTGTGATTCCCTAGTATGAGGAAATCCTTGATGGGACACTGCTTGATGTTAGATTAAAAAGAGAGCAGGATAACCCTCCTCAAAATTAAGGAAAACCGAAACACCCAACTTTGCAGTACAAATAAGGTGCAACTTTTCGAAATTTAACATTAGAGTTTCTGTCACAAGTAAATACAATGCTGTGCAGAATTTGGTAGACTGTCACACTATCAGCATTTGTATCTCCCACAAATAATGAGAAATTTTAGTAGAGAAAGAGCTCTTCAGAGAAAAAGCCTATTTGAAGCCGGTAAACAATTCCCAGAGAGCGTATTTCATATTTAATTACCCCGATGCATCCACTCTTAATTTCTTGAAAGCAGTTTGTAGGCTCTCCTCCTCTCCATCCTTGGCTTCGGATTTCATTGTGCAAGTTTTCCCACTACTATGGATGGTCCCGTTAATACTAAAAAAGAAAATCAAAATAAAATGAGCCAAATGAAAACAAGTGGGTTCAAAAGAATACCTTTTGTCAAACTCTTTATTCCTGATACTATTGCTATTTGCTGGGGCCGGGGACAAATTTCTATTTCTAAAAGAAAGTTTCAGTGCAGATAATTAGGAAACTGTAAGTTTTATTTCTTGTATTTATTATGATAGAATTTAAACTGCCCCGTATCCCTGGTGTCAGTATCCTATTACACAGTCTTGGAAACTAGATCACCTAAAGTCTGTGTTCAAGTATACTTTTTTTAACAGGAAGAAAAAAAATCTCTGCAGTTGTAGGGGTCTAGAAACCTACAAGATAAAATGACTTTTGCATCCGAAATTAAAAGGGAAAAGCTCAACCAAAAGCACTCTCATTCTTTAAAATGCTGTTGAGTATTTATCTAGTTTAACCCTAAAAATTCCAGATAAGTGTAACTTCATGATACATCATAGCATTTCTCTAAAGCAATCCTAACCCAAACATCAATACGCATGTCAATTTTCATACCCAGCTATCAAGCTGTTACCATTGTTAAAGCAGGATTACAAACATGTTTCAATGGTTACTGATTATTCTATACTCTACCTGTAAGGTTGACACCTTCATTTTTTATAGCTTTGAGTATTTTAATTATTACACAAGAAAGAAAATAAATGAACTACACTTGCAACTCAAAAAAATAAAAAGAACAAACTTAGCCAAAAGAAAGAGGTAAGAAGAAAAAAAATAGAAATTATTGTTTTATAGATGAGCCTTTAAATGATCTTCACTTTAAATGATCTTCACTCAACTAGCTTGATAAATCAAAGTTCTCCATTTCTTCCACCCTAATTACATTTAAACAAAGAAAAGGAGCAGAGGAACCAATCAAAGCAAGAAGAGATACAACTGAGAAGCCTGTTAATAAACTCTTTGAAACTAGTTTCCCAATTATTGTAAAGTATTAGTTAATACCAAATCCTGAACAAAAAATAAACTAGTATCTATGATATCAGAGAATCAGAAAGAAAAGACAGGAAAACAAAAAAATAGAAGATTGGGGATTTTTGAAGCAAAGGATTCACTTTACCTCTTCTTTATTTCTAACCTGCTACCCCCACCCCATTCTCCACCCCCCCTTAGGCACTCTCAGAGGGAGCAGTGCCTCTCTCTATGGCCACTTGGATCCTACCTGCTCATCCTCAGGGGTGGGTTTGATGTTATTATGAGACCTCTAATATTCCAAAGGTCAGGATGTCATAATATGTTGGCTATAATATAACCATAATAGTACCAGTGGCAGAATAAAGAAACAAGGAATTAAGACTATTCAGTTGTGTGTGTGTGTGTGTGTTTAATTTATGTGTAGAGGAAGGTTTTTTTTTTTTTAAGGCAGTTCTCTCTCTGGATTAAAACACTGAACACTGAAAACTGTCAAAAGAATTCAGCTAGCTTTCACTTCAACTTCTAATTAAGACAAAAATTTAAATACACTCCCCACATGTATTTTGCTGGTTTATTTACCCTGTATATGAACTGGAGTAAACATTATCATTTCCCTACATCACTGGTTTCTAACTCTTCTGGATTTAGAGGAGGATCCTTCCCCACATACACAATAATGTCCCGTATATTTACGCAAAGATCACATTCTAATATTTTTAAAGTTCCACAGCATCTAAAAGAGTGTTATTGTCGGATGTAAACAAATTCTTCCTGTTGGCAGAACTAAAGTAAAGTTTGACGTACAGTTTTCAATTACTTTATGACCCAAAGCTCAGACTACTGGAACTTATAGTTAAATGATTACTTCCACAAATATTTACAGAATTCCTGCCATGGGCTCCAGCACTAAACTGGGTGCTGGGGAGATGAGGGTGAACCTGACACACACCAGGGCTGTGAACCCCATTCCTGGAAGGACTAGACTCTCATTCCTGCCCTCCCACTGTGCTAAGAAGCTCTGTGCCCAGATATCTCACTTTTAATTACCGACTTAAAATGGTACTGCAGGTGACCTCTACATGTTAATACAAACTTAGTTAACATTCTTGTCAACACACTGAAAGTTAAAAACCAAAACCGACCAAACTAAAAACTAGTTACAGACTAAAACTTTAGGAATGAAATTCCGTCTCAACGATTTTCAGACATGCAGTCTTTTGATGACCCATCTCTTCCCTCGGTTGCATTAACCCAGAGCAGAGCTGAGTCTTAGGTACGACCTTAGGAGATAAACCGGGGCACGTCTGCAGTTACAACGCGTTTCCTGGGCTCCCGTCTTCCCAGCGTCCCATTCCCTCAGACCAGGAGCTGCAGGACTGACTCCAGGAAACAGGGCACCGGTTTGCCCCTCTTCATTCATATTGAATTTGGGGAAGATTCTCTTGCCTGTTTTCACCGCTCTGACTTCCTGAAATCGAACAATCCCCCAAACGATGCATCTTTTAAACGCCCGTCAGAAGTTACTTTGTATTAGGTCAAAGCCCGCCAGGCGTTTAACTTTGCCCGGGATTTTCAAAACGGACAAAATGCTTCCAAGTACCTCCATCAAAAGGGCGGATTTCTGGGTCTCTCTGACTCTCAAGGGACAGCGTGTGCGTCCCAGTGCTCTAGCGTGCAGGTCTTAAGCCAGACCTCTTGGAACCTCAAGTTCGGTCCCAATTTCCAGGCTCCTGGGAAGACCTGAGAGTTATCAGTAAAGGATCCGCACGTGAGCGTGTCATCACGCCGTCCAGCAATCCTCCAAGTCGCCAACAAAAGGGAGAGGATCGGTGCCCGGGACCGACCACACTCGCATCGCGGCAACACCCTCTCAACCTCCCCACCCCCGCGGCGAGAGCCAAAGCGCGATGCTGTTCTTTTCCCCCAGAACCTGGATCGATCCCTAAACGGGACCCGGAGGAAAGATGAGAAGCTGCGGGGCTCGGACACCGGGAAGTCGTCCGGGACCCTAAGCCTGGCCGCCCGGGGTCTCCGGTGGGAAGCGGTCCGTTCAGGACACTCCCGGGCCAGACGGAGAGGTTGGAGTCAGGCCAAGGCGCCCGGGATGCAGAAGGAGGCGGCAGCGGAGCCCGAGAGGCAGTCACCGAGGCTGGGGCTCCGAAACGGGCGGGAAAGGGCGGGAAGGGGCAAAGGGCGGCAGAGGGGAGCGCAAAGGGGAAGCGACGGTCGGGCGGGAGAGGGCGGAGGAGCGGGGCTGGGCGGGGGCCGCGGAAGGACGGGAAGGCGGGCAGGGGCGAGACAGCGGAGCCGGGGCAGGGCCAGGCCGCAGCCGCCGAGGGGGCGCGGGGAGGCCCAGGCCCGGCCCAGGCAGCCAGCGCCGGGGCGCGACGAGACCAGAGGCGGGCAGGCCCAGCGGAAGCCACCCGCAGCCAGCTCGGGCCAGGAGGCCGAGACGCGGTGCCGAAACCCTTCCCGTGGCGACGGGACTCTCACCTCCTCGCAGCCGGGGCGCTCCGGCGACCCAGTCTCTACGGTTCCGATCGCCTCTCCTCGAACGCAGCGCCGGAGCGACCCGGATCCAAACCCGCGGAGGGGGCAGCCCGCGCCCCCGGAGTCGCACTGCGCCTGCGCCACTAGGTCACGCGCCCCGCCCCCTGTTCATGCTCCTCCCACCCTAGTGACTCGGCAGCGCGGCAGGCGGCGACTGCGCAGGCGCAGAGGATGGCCGCGCCTCTCAAACGCCCCGTACCCGCCCCTCTCGGAAGCACGTGCGCCAACGTCATTTCCTGTTATTCTCTCCGCTCCCTCCTAGATCCGCAGTGGGTTTGTTGGTGACCGGCTTTTGGGGCGTGCCCTTTTTCCTCTCTGTCAGGTGAGTGAGGAGGCGCCGTTCGTCGCGGTGGCGGAGCCGCCTCCAGTTCCCGGGGTCCCCCGGTGCTGGGTGCTCTCCCTGGAGTCCCCAAGCCGACCCGATTCTGCGGGGGGAGGCCAGGGTGGGGGAATCTTCGCGGCCACCTGTGAGCGCTTCCCCCGAGTCTGCTCGACGTTAAACTCGGGACCGCTTGCGACGTCTCCCGGACGCGTGACATCCGCTGTCGCCTTGTTTCAGGGCCCACGGCGGAGCGAGGCGGTATCAGACAGGGCGAGGGTCACGACTGTGACGTCGGCGCTGGAAAGGAAAAGCCTGCACTGTACTGCCTCTGTTGTTTGACTTGAGGCAACTGCTGTTACGTCCCCCGGCCTCAGTTTCTCCATCTGTCAACTGAGCAATCCTAACGGCGAATCTCGGTTTTTTCAGGCAGGCCTCCTTTGAGAATTTAATGAGGACATGGACCCTCTCGACGGAGAAATGCACGTAACACGCTAAGTTTTGCAAAAAAGAATAGGCAGTTCACCTAAGTAGGGGATTTGTAGGGGTTTTATCATTTTCATGATTCTGATGGTTACTCCGATGACAGTGTGACCACTGCCACCCCTTCCATCAGGACTGGTTTTGCCCATCTAGCTGTGCCTCTCCGCACTCACGATGCCCCAGCTCCGAGTCTGCACGTCCGAGTTTGTGGGAAAAGATGGCTTTCCTCAGTAGAAGTGGTTCTGGCCCAACCTAGGGTGAGACTCGTTCCCTGAACCCAAACTGGACCCTCCCACCTGCACTCCCCAGTATTTAGGTGTAGTCACCGAACTAGATAGGCTGCTGGAAGGAGTTCAGTATATCCAACTTAACTGCAGCCGGGCCTTGGAATGCCTGACCCAGGTCTGGGAATGGAGTCCACAGGTCCTGGATGCCGTTGTTAAACAGAAGGCATGTAATGAGCCCTGGGTAAGACTTTAAATTCCCCTTGTTCATACCAGAGGCTCAATAAGTGACGGGATAAAAGAATAACTTTATGGTAAAGTTCCAACATCAAACCTAATGATGCTCATAATAATGGTAGCCCACTATTGTGCAGAGGCTATGTACATGTTCTTTCATGTAATGTCCTGTGATTTTACACATATTACAGGTGAGGACGATTAGGACTCTGAGAGATTAGATACCTTCTAGCTCTCCTTGTCCTGTGTCACACGGTACTAGTAAATGACTGAATCAGGATTTAATTTCTCTAAAGCCTGTCCATCCACTGCTGCCCATCTCTCAACATCTCTCTTAGAAAAGAATAAAAAAGGAAAATATGATGCATTTTTTTCCCTCTGAAATGGCCCAGTGATTTGCATCAAGATCAAATATGTGTTTTAAGCTTTTATTTCAAATCTTTCTTCAGATAAAACACACATCCTAAATCAGTAATGAATTCCCAGAGCTTAACACGGTTCCTGGAGGTTAGTAAGCACTAAATACAATTTGGATGAATTCTTCATTTTTAAAACCTTTTTTCCATCTATTATGGCATTAAATACTGAAAACCAAAATGTTTTAAAGAGCTTTATGTCAGCATATCTCCATCACAGAGATGCTTTCTGAGAATGTGGTTCATTACTCGGAGTATTTGGAAGGCCAGACCCTCTTGGGAGGCTAGTAGGTGGCACCATTCACTAAGGAGGAGAATCCAGGAAGCCAACAGGTATGGGGGATGGGGAGCGAATTTAGTTTTGGACATAAGCAGCTTGAAGTACAGATGAAAGCAGGAATCTGGTCATGAAGGGTCTTAAAGACCACGTCAAGGGGTTTATTCTAAGAACTATAGGAGCTGTGGAAGAGAAGAGAAATGACCATTTTATTGTAGGAAGATTACTCTGATTTTAGCCTGGATGGCACACTGATCAAAGAGCAGGTGGCTCTAGGAATGGAGAGCAAGTTAAGAGACTGAAAGTTGTACAGATCAGGCTTTGATGAGAGATTGGATGTGAGCAGGAAGAGAAAGTGGACAATGACAATTTGCTTTCTAGTTTGAGCAACTGCATGGGTATTGTTGCCTATTTCTAATGTAACTCTATGGAATCCAGTTGACAGGGAACACAAGAACAATAACATTTAAGTGGAAGAAAATAGTAAATCTAGTACTTTTATAGCTTTTACTGTGTGTCAGAAATCTCACTTTAATCCACTCAACAATCCTGAGATTACCATTATCATCTTCATTTTCCAGATGAGGAAACTGAAGCAAAGAGAAGTAAAATGACTGGCCTGAGGTCACACAGCCAGTAAGTGATGGAGCTAGAATTGGAACCGAGGCAGTCCCGCTAGTCTGAGCTCCCACTGCCTCCTTAAAATGAGATGTCTAAGTGATGAGCTCAGTTCGGACACTGAACTTGAGAGCGGTGCAATAGCCATGTGGAGGTATCTGTGCGACAGAAGATACATGAGTTTGCAGCTCACGTGAGAGATTCAGACTGGAAATAGAGATTGTGGAGCCAGCATGCGGGTGGCCGTGGAACCTGCAGCAGAAAGCAAGAGCCCCCAACGAGAGGGAGGGAAATAACAAGAGGAAAGAAACAAAGGGAACCCTGGACGGCAAGCACAGCATTCCAGTTAGGGGAAGGATGTATTCCCTTCTGCAAATTGATAAACGGGTGTCTAGTTTATAGGTCATCAATCAACGTTGACTGACCAGTCGAGTTCTTGGACCCACAACTGTAAGGACATACCCTGGGTGGCGGTAACCCTTCCCGCTCTCTCCTACCGTGAGATTCCAATTGGTGGCCTATTGGCCTCCCTGGACATCTGTTTCTTGCCCGTCACCACAACTGAAGAGCCTCTCGCTCCTCTGTCTGTCACTGGCCAGCTTTGTCAGCCCCGGGCCCGCCATCTCCAAGACTCCAGAAACACATCACTTGGGACTTCTTCCGGTGCCTCCTGAAGTTATTTTTTAACATTGACCCATACATTTCTTGTGTCTCCAGCTGGACTCTAAGCTTCTGCAGAAAACGTCTATGACATTTTCCCCCTGACTTTCCCTCCCTCAGTCCCTGTGCCCCTGTGTAAGTTAAGTGGCCCTACACTGTGTGGTCCCACAGCACTTCACACTTACTCCATCGTGGCAGGGGCAGCCTCTTGTGTCCCTGGTACCTGGCACAGGGTGTGCCACCGTGTGTACTGAATGAGTGAGTCCGTCAGTAAGTCAATCATCTAGCTCACTCAGCAAATAATTACAGTTGCCCACTGGCTTTTTAGAACCCAAACTGGGGGCTGTTGACTCCTTTGACAGTTGATTTTAGCAACAGAGCCCTTCCCAGCAGTCTCTCGGGGATGAATAGGTAAAAGCTGTGGAAGAGATTCACTGCACTCTCTTGGCATTCTCTTCATAGCCATTACGGTCTTTATTTGATAGTTATTTTCCTGAAATGTTGGGTAACGGAGTGGGGAACGAATGAGGACTTTGGGATGCTTCGATAAATGGCCTGGCCCTGTTCCTCTGTGCTGGTTGGGGGGAAGTCTGAAGCAACTGGAGTCCCAGGCCTCAATCCTCAGAGCTCCAGGACAGAATGGGAGGCTTTTCCGCGTAGCTACTGATCACCTGCAGAGGGAGCCCTCGGAGCGCAGATTCTCTTGCCTTCAATATGATATAAAGCCCTTGACAGTAGTGGGTTTGCAAAACTGTTGAAGACCCTGTGTTACTGCATCGCTTGCCTTCTCTCTCCAATTCAATTCAGTTCGTCTTCATTCATTTGAACTTTGTAATTTAAATTGTATGATAACATCAGGAAGGTGTTAAGGCCCAAAACTAGAAACAAGCAGTAATTTGCAGGAGAAAAGATTCTGTAAATGGCGAGGACTGGAAAGAGAGTATTGAGTAGGGCTTCTGGGGTGCTGGTGACATTCTGTTTCTTGATGTTAGTTAAGGTGTTGGTTTTAGAAGTGTGTTCAGTTCATAAGCTGTACACGTAGTATATGGACATTTCTCTTTGTGTATATTAAACTCCAATTAAAAGTTTAAAACTTACAACAAAGATACGTATTAGATTAGGGTGAGCGGTTCTCTTTTTCCCTATAATTATTAACCTCATCGGAATCACGAGATCCTCTGAGAAAGCCACAAACCCCAGGTTAAGAACGTTTGCAGCAGCAGAATAGAGAAAGTGGACAAAAGGACATGAACAGATGGTTCACATAGAAAGAAATACAAATGGCCCTTAAACATATGAAAAGACGCTCAAGAAAAAAATAAATGTTTGCTAAAAGTGCACTGAGATACCAATTTTAACCAAATTCCAAAGTTTGACAGCACACAGGATGGGGCTGGAACAGTGGGCAGCAGGTACTTTCAGACATTGCTTGTGGCATTGAGAAATGACAAGTGTAGGCATCCACCCTGTAGGTGACATTGTACACATATGTAATGACTTACGTGAAAGGTTATCCACTGCAGCACTGGTTATAATAGCTAAAGATTGGAACCAACCCAGGTGTCCATCTGTAGAGGACGGCACAGAAACTGGTGCAGCCACACTCTGAAATAGTATGTAGCTGGAGAAAGAGGAAGCTGTTTGTGGCTTGAGAAAGGATCTCTGGATTTAGTAAGTGAAAGGGGCAAGATGCAAGCTAAGAATAGATATTTGTATTGCTTGTATTCTGCATAAAGAAACACTGAAAAGATACACAGGACACTAAGTGTTTCAAAGAATGGTGGGGGTGGGGCAGGGGCAGCCAGGCTTCCTAATGTGGACCTGTGTTCTGATTTGCTAATCCTGACAGTGAATTACGTATACAAAGCAACAGCAATCAAAAATTTAAAGAGCCTGTGCTCTAAAGCTGTCGAGCTAAGCCTTTAGGCATCCGTACTTCTTATATCTGCCAATTTCACTATGGCTTTTTTTTTTTAATTGAGCTGTATCTAGAGAAGAGTCTTCAACTTATTCTGCATTTGGACTGTTGTATCACGGTTTCCTGGCTCACCCTAACGTTACCCCAAGGATTCTTCCATGTGCTCTAAACCAATCTGCTCCCTCAAATGTTGCCAGTTACATCTAATTCCTGAGCATCTAATTCTGGCTGAGGGAAGACAAAAAGGTGCATCAGAAAAGTACACCTGTGTCTTCAGAAGCCATTGGATATGAGATCTTGTTCTGCATCCTTTCATCTTTGCCTGTTTCTACAGCCATCTTTCCCCCTTCTCTCCTCCGTAGAGGGTCTTCCCTCTAAGACCAATCCCTACTCTAGCATCACTTTGGTTACCATCTTTCACACCTTCTCAGGACACTCACACCATCTTTTCCATACATGCAAACATGCACCATGTTTTCTCTCTTCTTTTAAAAAAACAAAATGGAAAAAAAACCCTGCAAAACCAAAACCCACAAAGCCCCCTCTTACCCGGACTCCCCCTAAGTGCCATCCTTTTCTCCCGTTTAGGACAATAGTCAATATTTCTACTTCTTCACGTCTCACCCTTCAGTCTTTTAAAACCAGACTTCCATTCTCACTGAAGCCCTTTTTGCCAAGGTCATGAGTGACTTCCTTGTTGCTGAATGCAGTGGCCCCTTTGTTGGTTCTTATGTTGCTTGAGTTCTGAGCACAGTCGGAAACTGGATGTGGCCTCCTTCTGAACTCACTCTCCTTCCAGCTTCTGTGGCCCCTACCCCACAACGTCCTCTCAGCCTCTCCTGTTCAGCCTCATCCTCAGGCCCCTCGCCTGCCCATCTGGTGGTCCTCAGGGGCCTGCTGCACCACTCTCCTCATCTCACATTCACTTCTGGGGGGATCCTGTTTCAGAGAACAGAAATCTGCTCTGATTCGCTTGAGTAGAAAAGGAATTTACTGGCAGAATAGCAGAAAGCTTCCTCAACAAAAGGGAACGCAAAACAACCAGGCCTTATCCGACGGGACCAGAGACTTGCCCAGGTGCCGGGAAGTCCCGGGCAGCCTCCATGGGGCATTGTCATTGGAGTGAGCCAGTTCCACATATTTCTGACCTTACATGTTCCTCTGTATGAGATTCAAGTTCCTAGGAGAGAAGCTCTGATTGGCCCCCGTGGCAGGGTCAGATTTTACCCGCTACTACTCAGAGGTGCAAAAATAGTGCAACTTCTAAGCCTGGTCTTCTGGCCTTTCCTGGTCCCTTTCAGTATAATGAAATCAAATTGAATTTGATTCACACACACCCCCCCCAATGTGTCTGGCTCCTAGGTTATTAATACCCTTCCCATACTTTGGGAGTATGTTTAATGTATTAATATATTATTTTTATAATAAAAACTGATTTTAACAAAAATGACCTCTGTAGAAAATTTGGAAAATATAAAGAAGAAAATTCTATGTTGTTCAGGCCCAGCGTTTTGCCGTAGTGTGGCAGAGTTCTGGAGAGCCAGACTGGCTCTGTTAGACGTCCTGCCTCACCACACCCACCGCTCCGTGTGGCCTTGGGCACTGTGCCCAAGCCCCTGTGCCTCCGTTTACTCCTTTGAGAAATGGGGATGATTGTACCCATCTCGGAGGGCTTGGAGAGAACTGAGTGACTAATGTGATAAGCACCGCCTGGCTCATAGTGAGCGTCCTATAAATGTTGCTGTTGCTGTCACTATATTATTATTTCAAATGTGTATGTTTTAATTGCTGATAAACTGTGTATACAGTTTTATATTTTTTTCATGAACTATTATATAAGTATTTTCCAAAAACATGATTTTAATAAGTGTATAGTAGTCAATAATTTAAATATATCCATAATTTCTTCTGTAGTTAACCATTTCTCAAAATATGGACAGTTGTGGGTGTGTGTGTGTGTGTGTGTGGGTGTGTGTGTTTGCTATAATAAAGAACTCTGAGCTGAAAATCCTTGTTTGTGTGTGTATATAAATATGAAAATGTGTGTATGTGTATTTGTATACATCTGATCATGAGTCTGATTGTTTTCTTAGAATAGCATTTATACCTGCAGCTCCTGGGTGAGAAGGTATGAACTATTTAAGGTCTCCGGTAAGGCAGCAATAAATTGCATAAAGGAAGGGTTATCAACCATTCACACACTCTGGGTCTACTTCACCATTCCCTCTCCAGCAGTGAGGTGAGCTTGAAATTTGCCCGTTGTTGCTGCCATTTCTTTACAAGGTAGCTTTCACCACATTTCACTGGATTGGTAGGAGATGCCCAAGCTACTTCTGCGTTTGTTACTTTTTCTCATGTTAATAGATGAACTGAGTAGTCCCATAAACCCTGGATGGGCATATTAACTTGCTTCCTGCCCAGTCCTGGCCCATTTTCCTGTAGGTGGAAATATAACCCATGGTGCTGGTAATACACTGGATTTCCTTGTTTCCCTGATCCCCCTGCCCAAAGATGTTTAGCATTGTGGCATCTCTCCCCAGTGACAGCCAGGTCCCAAAGCCCAGTAACAGGTCCTAAAGGAACCTGGCTCAGGTAAAGTATGCGCTCAGATGGACTGACCCATTATCTGTTTGCACTGTGTGTGTGGCCTTCTCAGCGTATATTGCCAGTCATTGTGCCATATTTCAAATTCCGATTTCCGTTCAATGTACTCCCATTTGCAGTTACCCTACCAGTGTTATTCTAACCCCCCAGAAAGAGCTAGAACTTTATTTTGTTAAAATTAACTAATGTTTTTCAAGTCCATATTGTATAAAATGCATTCGCATCACACATGATTGCTTTGATCCTTGAAACAACTCTGGGAGTTTGGTGTGTTTATCTCCATTTTACAGCTGAGGCCCAGAGAGGCGAAGCCTCGTGGTGAATTATGTCTGCAAAGCCACAGCAGCTGGATCTCAAATCCCCACTCTTCCCAAATCACGATGCCTTCAGCAAAGGAGAGCCAGAAAGGGGAGAATTACTCTGGGTAGATGAACACTGGCTTTGGTTGAGGGAATAAGAGCCAAAGAGGAGTTGAAGGAGTAGGAGTCACAGGTAGGAGCGCTTGGGTGGGGCACGCACGTTAGGGCCACGGCTGGACCCACTCCAGTAACGGGGGACACGCGGTGGAGGTCTCAGGGACCTGGGCTCCCTCTGCTCTCTCCAGGGCCATGCTGTCCGCCACTTCCTGCTGGTGGGCCCTCACGCAAATCATTGCACTCGGAGCCTCAGTTTCGCTATTTGCAAGTTGGAAATTACCCCTCTGCCAACTTAGAAGAATTGCTTGGTGAACATGGGATGCTGCCTTGGGAAGTGTAAAGTGCGGGGCCCCAGGAACCCCTCCAGGAAAGGGCGCGTAGGACTCCAGTGAGGGTGTCTTTCTTTTTCTCCTTTTCCTCCTCTTCTACTTAGCTTTATTATTTTACCATGTCCTTGTTGTAAAATGATTCAAGTGATGCTGAAATATTAAGGTAAAAATGGAAAGTTCCATGTACTCCCCTGCTGTGCAGAGGTGACCACTGTTTGTAGTTGAGCACACCTCCTGCCAGGTTTTCAAAGTACCCATTCGTACAAACCTACGTGTGTGTGTTTTTTGCCATATGTATACACGTGCACATACAATTGTGTTCTTTTACACTTCACAGATGTCCTCTACACTGTTGTGCACCTTACTTTTTCACCCTTAACAATTTTATCTTGAAGACCTCTACCTCAGAGCTATTTAGTTCGTTTCTGTGTCCAGGCATATACATATACATAAATAAAACTACTTTCCTACCAATGTCATTTGGATCATTACCAGTTTTTAAAAATATTACCACTGGTGCTGCGTGAGCATGCTTATCAAGCAGGTTTGTGCTCTTGTATTTTCAAGTGAAATTGCGGGTGACACAAATTTTGATATTTGGTAGATACATCAAACTGCCAGCTTCCACTCCCACCAGTGGTGTTTGGGGTGCCCGTTTGCCTACAGTGGCCCTCACTTGGCCCCGAAGGGACATTTGACAATGCCTGGAGACATTTCCGGTTGTCACAGCCTGAGAGGTAGTGAAGAAGATGGTACTGCATCCAGTGGGTAGGAGCCAGGGATGCCTTCACCACCCTCAATCCCCAGGATGCTTGTCCCCCATCACAGATCCTGTCAGCCATGCGGAGGCTGTCACGCCCCGCACTGCACCCTGCTCAGTGCTGGCGAGTGCCGTCTTCCTCATCTCGCCAATCTGCTAGTTTGATAACATCATACTTTACTTTGTACCTCTTCAGGAGAATGGAGTTATTTTTACTTCTTATTTTATATTTATTTAAATTTGTTATAATGAATATTCATTACTTTTGTATTTTTTTAAAGCCATTAAAGATTTTCAAAAATCTATACCTCTTTGATTTATTACTGTGCAGTCGGTCCTTAAAATTTAATCATATAGGTGCCTGCTTGTTGTTCTCTGATAATGTGTAGAAAGAAATCCTTAATACGGGCCTTGAGAAGCTGTCAGTACTTCAGGTTCAAGTCCCCCCCTCTGCCTTCAGAATTTCTCTCTTGCTCTTTCAAAGCCCCGCCTCTCGGTGGACACCCAGACCCAGGAGCCACCTCAGAGAATCATCTTAGCCCAGAGGTACTCCTCACCGCAGACCAGGGCTCCAAACTAAATGTAGCCTGTGCTGACCCGGAACACCCACCATGCACTCATCTGCCAGACACCAGGAAACTGCTCATTTCTCAGCAGTGAAACCTGAGATCCATTCACCCTGTGAGTGTCCCAGACTGTCACAGCTGAGCCAAGCCCTTGGGGTTTCTATGGAGCCTGGAGCTGCTGGCATAGGCTCTGGTGCAGCGTGAACATGTTCACATTTCCTCTACTAGGTCCTGTCGAAAGGAAAAGGAGTGGCGCCCTGCCCAGCACGGTACGGGATGCTGGAGAAGTCCTGCTCCTTTCATTTGGCTCAGAGCAAGCCTGAGCCAGCCTGGAGGAAGTGTCCACGGAGGGAGGACTTGTCGGTAATACCCGGGTACTCCCAAGAAAATGTCCCATGTGGCAGAAGTGGCATAGACTTGCCCACAGCCTTTGCAGATCACCCAATAGCAGCTCTGGCCTTGGTGCCAGGAACAGGACTTCTGCCAGCAGCTCTGTGCATTTGATCTGCAGCCTGCTGTGGTTTTCCAGCAGCAAGCAAAGGCATCTGTGGAGTCTGCCTGGTCTGATGGCTGTCTCCACACTCTGGATCCACACAAAGCATGTCAATGGAATGGAGCTGCCATCTCTGAGGCCATGAATGCCCGCTCCAGACACCTATGCATGGCTGACTCTGCGGAGTTCACAATGGGGAATGGGGAGGGGAGAAAAGGGAAAGGGTGATAGTAGAGAAAGAACAGCCCTCTGAAAGTCAGAGCCTGAGCTCTGCTCCTGCCTCGCTGTACACCCTGGGGCAGATAAATCCCTTTACTTCTTTGGGCTTCAGCTTCCTTGCTAAATGGTTATTGGAAGAATTGATGCTGTTTTTCAGTTTGCAATTTTCTCAAAATATTGCCAATTAGATAAAGCTGGCTAAAGTGAATTAGAGGTTTACAATAGAGTTTAGAAACAATCCACTTCCAGTTGGTTAGTTTTTCTTACTTGAAAGTAATAGATGCTCAGAACAGAAAAAAAAAGTCAGAAGGTAGAGCCAAGGAAACAGTAGTTCATACCGTGTTTCCCCGAGAATAAGACCTAGTTACCATCAGCTCTAATGCGTGTTTTGGAGCAAAAATTAATATAAGACCCAGTCTTATTTTACCATAATTTACTTATATGTATTACATTATTTACTATGTTTAAATATTTTATATATAATATGTATTACATTATTTACTATATTTAAATATTTAGTATTTTACATATATTATGTTATATTATACATATTATACTGGTTCTTATAGTAAAATAAGACCGGGTCTTACATTACATTACATAAGACCAAGTCTTACAGTAAAATAAAACCGGGTCTTATATTAATTTTTGCTCCAAAAGACGCAGTAGAGCTGATTGTCCGGCTGGGTCTTATTTGCGGGGAAACATGGTAGAGAACACCCATAATTCTACCCACGCAGAGACAGTGCTGTTGGCGTCTTGTTGGGATCTGTCCAGATAAAAGGTTCTTCACTTGGATTGGTGGGTGGGCTTTGGGGGGAGAGCCCCTGAATGGTTGAATAAACCCCCTGTCGTGGGCCATTTAGGATTTCTCAGTTGTTTGGCCATTACAAAGAATACTGTGCAGATATAAGCTTAATGAACAAGAATTAGAACTGAATGAGAAAAGAAGAAAAACACGGACAATTTGAACACCTGCCAGAAATACTGTAAAGGACAGGCACAAGAGGAGGCCAAATTATCCTACAGTGCACAAAAGTTACCAGTGAGAGACAAGGGAGTAATGCTCACTTTCAGCCATTTACATTTAAGTCAACAAGTATTTACTCCGTGAAGGGGGCCAAATATATGGTGGTGGAAGGAGAACTGACTCTGGGTGGTGAACACACAATATGATGTCTAGATGATGTAGTACAGAATTGTGCACTTGAAACAATTTTACTAACCATTGTCACCCCCAATAAATTTAATCAAATAAATTAAAAAGTTTTAAAAATAAATAAAAATATTATGTTGGCAAGGGTGCAGGGAATTGAGCACTTTTATAGATTGTTAGTGAGGAGTATACATTAGGACAGCTTCTTCAGAAGGACCTTTGACAATGAGATATTCTGATCCAGCAATTTCATGTCTAGGAATTTATCATACAGATTATTCTCCAACATGTTCACAAATATATATGAATAAGGATATTCACTAGAGCATTGTTTAGAAACAGCATATCTGTCATCAGTAGGAATTGTTACATTTATTATGGAGCATCCGTACAATGTAGACTGTTACAAAGTACACCTGTGCTGATAGGAAACATTTCAAGATGTACTGCTAAGTGAAAAGTGCAGAGAGCAGGCCAGTGTCTGTCTTATGTATCCGTACATCTCTTGTGCTATCGAAGTGCCTAGCACACAGTAGGTGCACAATTAATATTTGCTGAGGGGATGAATACACATTCGAGTGTGATTGCTATGAGTTTGGCTCCCTGGATACAGTCAGCAAAGACAAAGGTAGGGGCCAGTTTTCCACCTCGATCAAATTTCTAAGGTCTTAAACTCCCCTGAATTCACAGACATTTGAATTTTCCCTCCACACACTATATCCTTCTTTGCAAAATCAAACTATGAACAACAAGACACTTTGAAAAAGAATTTGCTGAACCACGGAGGCTAATGTGGCAACTAGGACTTAATAGAAGAAAATCTAGTTCCAAGCTTCCTGGCAGCCAAAGCAAAAAGGGAAACCCCTGGGCCACAGAACTTTTGTTACTGGTAGAAGGAAGGCCACTGATTGCTCAAGAGCCATACTTGTCATTCTAGGAGAGTAATGTGCCTAAGAGTCCTTGGTAGCATGGTGGGAGTTGGGGGGGCACAAACTGAGAAGCTTATTTTTCAGGAGCATCTATTTGCTCAATGGTAAATAAAACAATATTTATAGTCAGGAAAGCAAGGGTATATTACAAAACTTTATGTAAAGGTCCCATGAAAGTTTCGGATAAACTGTAACGGCAAAGGTGTTACAGGCTTTCTATGGGCTCTTCTAGTTGTGCCTCAGTCTCCTGGGGTGAAGATGTGACCTTGGACCAATGACTGATATCTCTGAGTCTCACCTTCCTCATCTGGGAAATATTTTGCAGATGAAATGAGATGATGCATGTAAAGTGCTTGGGATGATAAATGTGAGCTGTGCTGCTGTTTAAGACTCTGGAGCCAGACAGCCTGGGTTCTAATTTCAGCTCCACCACTTACTAGCTAGGTGACCTTGGGCAAAGGCACGTGCGTCTCTGTGCCTCGGTTTCCTCCTCTGTAAAATGAGGCTAATAGGATTATCAGGAGGGCTAAATGAGTGGGTGACTGTAAAGCCCTTACAACAGTGCCTGGACACACAATAAGCCAGTTTGTTCCCTTCTGCCCTTAGAGGTTCTTCAGGAGAAAAGTCAGAAAAAAGCTTCAAAGAGAGACAAGCTGTTTACAGACACTAATTTTAAAAGCAGTGGATCCATAACACCAGTTGTCCTAAAGAAATATTTGCTTCTCAGAAGATTGAGAAACAGAATGCGTTTATAATGGTGGGATCATCTGCCAGCGATTGGCCAGATATGAGGTATTTGGGGGGCATGGCCCACTTCCCCATGGCTCCACGGAGCCCGACAGAGGACCGGTGGCTGGTGGCTCGTCCCGCACTGGCCAGGGGCGGGCCAGGGGAGGAAGAGGGAAGGAGCTCCCGGGATCCCCTCGCCCCCTCCCCCTCTCGCCCAGTGAGTAATGACATTCGCGGAGAGGGGAGGGAGGGAGCGAGCGAAGGAGAGGGACAGGCTCCGCGAGGCCATGTGATGCTGGGCGAGAGAGAGCCGCTACTGCCGGAGCCTCTGTCTTTCCTGCCTCTGATTCCGTGCTGTCATGGCGACCCCCAACAACCTGACCCCCACCAACTGCAGCTGGTGGCCCATCTCGGCGCTGGAGAGCGATGCAGCCAAGCCCGCCGAGACCCCCGACGCGCCCGAGGCGTCCAGCCCCGCCCATTGGCCCAAGGAGAGCCTGGTTCTGTACCACTGGACCCAGTCCTTCAGCTCCCAGAAGGTACAGCCTGAGAAAGCAGGGGAACCGGACGGCCTGGGGGCTAGGGCGCTGGGGGAGGGGAGCTCGGTGGGCTTACGGGTCTAATGAGCGGGCGAGGGTCTGCTGGGTGGAATCTGGGCTTTCGGGGCCGGAGGACGGACGGGAGCCGCGGGGCTGCCCTCCCCGGGGGGTCTGGCCCTGCCTTGGGCCCCACGAGCATCGTCCCCAGTTCTAGGAATACCCATCCTCTTTCCCTCCCAAAAGACCCGGTCTGTTGGAGGGCTGAGAGGAGACAAAGAAAGGCAAGCGGAAGGGAATGGGCCCCGCTGGGAAGGCGGCCTGTTGGAGGGGGCGGCTGCTGCGGGGACGGAGGGGGGGCGCTTCCTGGGGTCCGGCCTCCAGCCCCCGTAGTTCTATCGCAGGCCCTCCCTCTGCGCTGCTGTCCTAGATACCACAGGCCCCCGCAGGTCACAGCTCCTCTGCGCCTCCGCCTGGTTGGGGGCCTTCCTCTGACCGGGGCTTCGAGGGTCTGTCTCTAGCGTCCCACCCCTCTCCGACACCCCCCCGCCCCCCACACCCTTATCTTGAGAAGGAAGGAGTTAACTCACGTTCTCAGACCTGCCGGGCCTTAAGATCTGTTTTGCTCTTAAAGGCACAGATAGCCTCTCCGCCCCTTCTCAGACCCAGGGGAGTTGAGGGGCAGTTGGGAATCCAGCCTGGTGCTGACTTATTGGGGTTCCCGCTCCTGGGGGTGAGCGCCCGGCACTGCGCGGGTAAGACACGAGTGCCTCTAGGGGCGCAGTCTCTCGCCCTCGGCGGTTGACCTGTTCGTGGGGCACCAGATTCAGCACCACGGCCAGGACCCAGCATTCAGGCCCCAATGCTTGGCCCTCCGACTCCTCTTCTTCCTGGAAGATCCTTTTGGGTCATTCACTCATTTTCCAGATGGAGAAACCGTTTCTGTAAAGAGAAACGTGCCTTGGAATCAAAAGATTTGGGTTTGAGTCTTGGCCCAGGCTCAATTTTATCATCTGGAAAATGGGATAATAATAATAGCAACTTCTAATTCCAACACCTCTCGGGATGGATGAGAGGGTTGTTGAAGAGGCGGTATAAATCAGTGTTCTAGATTGGCACTACTCAAACTTGACTGCTTTAGAATCACTGCATGATCCTGGTTAAAGCACGGACTGCTGGGTCCCATCCCAGAGATTCTGACTCAGTAGGTCTGGCTCAAGATGCATTTCTAACAAGCTACCAGGTGATGCTGATGAAGCTGGTCCAAAGATCTCCCTTTGGGTAACCCCAGTTTAGGGTATAGACTCTGAGTCCAGATAATCCCCAGTAGAAGAGCTGTCTTCCCCAGTAACTTACTGTGGGGCTTTGGACAGGTCACTTTGCCTCTCCAAAGCCTCAGTTTTGTAATCTGTAAAATGGAACTAATGGCAATACCTCCCTCAGAGTGCTGTTTGATGGTGAAATGAGATGGTGCACAAAACGTGCCGATGGCAGTGCCTGGCACAGAGTCGAGGCTTTGTTAATAATGGATGTTATGATGTCGTTAGAGTGCTAGGTAAAGGAGGGGTCGGGTTAACCAAAGTCACACTGGTCCTTGTCCATGAATTTTACACATACATGCCGAACACCTACTGTGTGCCAGGCTCTATGCAAGTGGCCGGAGGTTTGGAGATGAATCAGCCTGACCTCCACATGCCAGAATCTCCTCCCATCCAGAACCTTAGGAGGCAAGCCCCTGTGGCTGGGACTGCATGGGAGGCAGAAGGATGGCACCCCCAATACCATCCCCCTAAAGGAGCCTCCTGCTCTTCCCGCTATGGAATACTTCCTATTCAGCCTGAGCTCAGGGCTAAAATGGTCCCTCAGTCAGGGAGGAGACCACCTACCGCAACCCCATTTGTGACCAAGCCTCTGATCAAGCCAGCCTGGGCATCCTACTGCCTCCCCTGCCAGGGCCTTCCTCCTGCCCAGGGGCCCATGGCAGGTTCTGGCAGAAAGGGCAAGGACTCTACAGTCAGATGGTCCTGGGTTCCAATCTCTTCTTGAGTGCTACTGGCTGTGGGACCTTGGACAAGTCACTTCACCTCTCTGTGCCTCGACATTCTCATCTATAAAAGGGGACATTTGCATCCCACCCTGCAGAATTTCTGGGGGATTGAGAGGACATGGATGTATGTTAAGTGTCTGGCATGTAGTAGGAGCTTAGCAGGTAAGTTTCCTTCCCTCCCTTTAGTCCTGAAGGGCCTTGCCTGCACCAGGGAGCAGTTCCCCATGGGGAGCATGTGAGGAGTCTGTCCTTAATGGTACATGAACTATTGATGGCAGAAACAGACCACCCCCAGGCATGCTGGTGGCTCCATGGGGCATCTGGGGACTATTCCAGAGCCAGAGGACAGCAGGACAGTGAGGGGTCCAGGGCCCAGACTCGGGGGCCAGACTGCACAGGCTTCCATCTTGGCTCCACCACTGACCACCTGGGGAATCCTGAGCAGGTTTCTTAACCTCCTTACCTCAGTTATCCGATCTGTAAATCGAGAATATTAATAGCGTCTTCCCCTCCCCAATAGGGTCATTGGGAGGATTCAGTAAATGTCTCCATATAAATCACCTAGCACAGCACCTGGCACATAGCAAGCACTCAGGAGGTGTACCTACACTTACCAGACACAAGGTCAAACCCCAACTGCCACTTTCTAGCTCTGTGACTTTGTCACACAAGTGTCTTCACCTCTCTTAGGTCTCAGCTCCCTCCTATGCTTAGGAATATGCAGAGGGTGATGAAGAGGGTTGTGAAGACTGAACGATATGCACGTTCACACACTTAGCTCAGCGCCTTAAGAAACTGCACCCTAATAGTGAACTTTCAGGTACCAGCCTAGGTGATCGTTTGGCGCCATGGGGTTCAGAGGAGGCTCTAATTGGTACTGATGTTAGGGTATTTCTTAGACTGTTCCCGACCCCAGACCCATCTCCTTTGGGGAGGAGAGGTTCAGAGGGGCAAAAAGTGCAGGGAATCAAAAACACCATCATTCTAGTGCTGGCACTCCCGCTTACTGGCTGTGTGACCTCAAGTAAGTCCTGACCCTCTCTGGTCCTCAGTTTCCACAACAGGAAAATGGACTAGGTGTTTGATGCAAGCTGCCTCCCTCCATCCCCAGGCAGGAAGGACTGCCCTACGTCCATGTGCCCCTAGCCCTCTCAGCATCCTGTCCTCATACCAGCCAGTTTTTTTATAAAAACAAGATTGCTATTTACTAGCTGTGTGACTTTGGGCAAGTTACTTATTATCTCTGTGCCTGTTTCCTCTTGTAAAATGAGCATAATACGATTACTTACCTCGTTGGGTTTTTGTCCGGATTGAATGAGTTAATACAGGTAAAGGTCTCAGAACAGTGCTATGTAAGAGTTAACTATTATTACTGTTGTTATTTCCACCAGAGTGAGTCTCAGAGATCCATCCTGGCTCCGCACAGCAAGCCTGGTTCAAGGTTCCCTCACCCCATCCTCTCAGGGTCTGCCCTTGTCTTGGATGTACCTATGGGGAGCCCCTGTCCCAGCCTTTGGCCCCCAGGAGTAAGAGGCCTGGGTCTGGGCCCTGATACCCAAGACGGAACATGTCTCTAAAAGGCCCTCTTCCAGACACAGCAGGAGGGAAGTCAATGACCTCTACCTCCCACTCTGGCTTTGCCTTTCAAGCTGTTGGGCTCTGGCCCCCAGCCCTGTACATAATAATGCACTTGACCATTTACCCCGTCCCCAGGAGGCCCACAGGGGGGAGCTGCAGATCTCACCACTCTGCTCAGAAGCCTGCAGTGGCTCCCCAGTTCCCTCTGGGAAAAAGCCAGAGTCCTCATAATGGCCTCAAACCCTTATGCAGAATCCCAGCCTTGCTTGGGTCATGAACCCCTCATCAATCTGGGGAAGCCTGTGGACCTTTCTCAGAACAATGGTTTTAATTGAATAAAATAAAATACATAGGATTATTAGATTGGAAAGGAAACCAGTCATATTCAAGTACAGCTATTGACATACTTTTTAAAACAGATTTGTTACATAATGACATATGTTTCCATATTAACCCATTATATAACACAATCTAGTGACAGCAATGATAACTACTGTAATATTGAAGTCGTGATGAGTGTAACTGCTGACAACTGTAAAATGATGAAAATATCTGATCCTAGTGGTGACAATGTTATAGGCACTGCTAACACTACCCTGCTTTGTCACCTACACTCATAATTGAAGAAAAGGCTAAATGTCAGTTTGAGATTACTGAAATAAACATGTAATTTTCCCATCCTAGATCAAGGACTCCCTGAATTTATTCATGGATCCTTGGGTCTGGGAGTCTGGATTATAAGTTTCCCGTGTATGCTCGTTTCTGACCTCTCCCCTCCTCTCCCTCACCCACCCTGCTCCAGCCACGCTGGCCTTACATGTGGCCTTTTCAAACACTTCAGACATGCTTCCACCCCAGGGCCTTTGCACTGGCGGTCCCTATGCCTGGAGCAGTCTTCCCCAGATCCCTTTGTAGACCACTCCCTTACTTCATTCAAGCCTTTGCTCAAAGGTTACATTCTCAGAGAGGCCAGCCGCAATGGGTCACCCTATTTAAAATTGTCACCTGTCTCCCTGGCATCCCCAATTCCCTTTACCTTGCTGTATTTTTCCTGTCTTCTGAGGCATTCATCATCTTTTACATACCCTATCATTTTAACTGCTTATTATCAGTCTGCCCCCACTAGAATGTCAGCTCCCTGAGGGCAGCGATCTTTGTTCACTGCTGAGTCTCCCATACTTAGAACAGGACCTGGTACAGAGTAGCCACTTAATAAATAAGTGTTGGAAAGTGACAAATGTATAAACTGTAATAGGTTTTACATAAAAAAAAGGCATTTGATTCTGTAAAACTAAAACTGCTCTAAGATATAAAGTTTATTAATTTAAAATAAGGTATTTGAGATAAATAAACTGAGGCTCAGAGATGCTAAGTGTCTTTTACAAAGTCACACAGCAACTAAATGACAGAGAAGAGGCACCAACCCAACCCATCACAGTTGCCTCATCAACAAGGGCTTGAGTGAGGCATGACAGTGCCTGATCATGACAATGAAACACCAGTGGGTATATTTTAGGCAACCGCAATTTGTCCAGAGATGGTTGATATCTGTTCACACTGAGTGGTGACCACCTGAGTCTGGTCCAGCCCCCAGGAGGTAGAGATGGCAGATGGCCTTGGCGACTGCTTGCCCTTCACCTGGGCCTGGCTTCCTCCCGTATACCCCTCCCCCGCAGATGGCACATGGCTCTGGCCTACAGCTCAGCGAAAGGAGGAAGTCTCCTTGGATGCTTGCCGAAGTGACCCAAGGCAGCTCCAAGCAGGACTGTTATGCCTCTAAAGATAGTCCCCTTCCCAGGCAGCAGCCCCACGTGGCACCCACCCTGGAGTCCCAGGTCATGGTCCAGGAGTGGTCCCTGGGGGCAAGTGCCATGCCAAGACAGAGTCCAAATGTCTGGACATGCCAAGGGCAAAGGTTTAGTTTGGTTTCTGTTTCCACCCATTCACAGGCCCCAAGTTGGCCCAGACGCTGGATGACTGGGCAGAGCCAGGTCTCTGAGGCAGGAGGAGGCCAGGAGGGGAATGGGGCAGTTGGGCTGCAGACAAATGAACTCCAGCCTCAACTGCTCTGGGGCTTCTCCAGGGCACTGTCACCACCCATGAGCTCAAATATACACATACACAGGTGCTCTCGCTCATTCATACTCATATCCACACTAATGCACATGTGCTCACACAATACTTGAATACTCATACTTACTGGTACACTCATGCATACACACCCACACTCATGCACGCATACGCACATACACACACACACATTTGCCGCTCATGCTCAGGCACTTGCACTCAGATACTCGCACACTCACACACCCAGACCCAACAGACGCCACCCCCGCGTACTTACTCTCTGCCACCATTCCTCTCTGTCTCTCAGACAGACCCAGCAGTTCCCTCCCACAGCCCTGTCTCCTGCGTGGTCTGAACATAGTGTCAGCTCCCAGCAGGGTTGCAGCCCCTGGGTTAATCATTAGAAAGAGGAGGCTCAGGAAGGGGCAGCGATGGCTCTAAGGTCACACAGCGTTGCCGTGGCAGAGACAGGGTGCCTGCCCCCCCCCCCCCCGTGCCATCTGAAGGACTTGCTTTTGCCTAACAGAGCAAAGGAATCTGTGAAGGAGTGTTGGAGCTTTGGGGGCTAATTACCTCTCCCTCCCCACAGTTCACCAAACAGAAGGGAGTGTTCTTGTGATCTGTGAGCGTAGGGCATGAAGCATTCTAGGACATCAATCAGGGGGGTAGGACAGTCTGTGTGTGTGTGTGTGTGTGTGTGTGTGTGTGTGTGTGTGTGATAATAGTGATGTTAGAATCCATGTTTTAACCTCCTTTGCTGGGACTTTACCCACATCATCCCATCTCAACCTCGAGCCAGCCTTGAAGGAGTGGACTAAATTCCTCATTTCACAGAAACTAGGGATCAGAGAGGTCAAGTGACTTGCCCAAGGTCACACAGCAAATAAACAGCCAAACCAGGCCTCAAATCCAGGTCTGTATGCCTTCAAAACCTAATCTAATGCAAGTAGTGAAGTCACATTACCTCTACTCTATTCCAGGCACTGTTCCTCAGTGACTAATTATCTAATTCTCACAACAACTCTCTGAGGGACTCCCATTGGACAGGTGAGAAAACTGAGGCACACAGGTGGAAGGCTATTTGTAAAGCCAAGTCATCGGGCAAGTAAGTGCTAGAGCTGGGATTTGAACTAACATAGTCTGGCACCCAGTCCAAGGTTCTGAACATGACTCCATGCTGCCCCTTCTGGGCTTTTAACTCCTGGCATCGGGAGGGAGGCTGGGGATGTCCAGTCCCCAGAGCTTCCACCTGGGTTTTGGGGGACATAGATGCTCAGGAGAGGTGGAGTCACCCGCTTTTTGCTGGGGGACCTTGGACAAGTCCCACCTTCTTTTTGAGTCTCAGTCCACAGGAAAGGGACAATTGAACTAGGTGATCACTAACTGTATTCCAGCTCAGAAAGGTTGGGCTGGGTCAGGACATGCCCCAGCCTCAAGGCTTTCCATTAGCTTCCACCAGCTCAATGTTTGTCTGAGACCCCCTAGAGACATAGGGAAAGACTAAGGAGGGGGCAGGTCTAGGACACCCTGGAAGGAGCCCCCAGGGTAGAGACCACTGGTCTGGCAGTCAGGAACCAGTTCTTTCAGGTTTAGGTGTGCTGCTAAATTGCTGTGTGACTTTGGGTAAGTTACTTGCCCTCTCTGGGCTTTAGTGTTCTCATCAAGAAAAACAGGGACATAGTCCCCACGCTGCCATCTTCTAGAAGGCTGTTGTGAGCATCCATAAAAAAACAGAGGGGAAGGTGTTTGGGGCAGTAAAGGGCTTGACCAATGTCGGCAAATTACTTTTCACCTCATTTTGTTTCTCAAATAATTTGAAATAATTAGCTGCTGATGATAAGAATTTCGGCAAATTTCCTGGCCAACTCCATCCCTCGAGGCCAGGCTGAGAGTCCAATCATGGTAATGTTGGTTGTGCATTGAGTGCCATTTATATACCAGACATTGGGTTGGTCCTATTAATACTTCCATTTTGCAAATAAGGACACTGAAGCTCAGAAAGTTTAAAGATTTTGCCCGAACTCACACAGCAGAACCAGGAATCCCATCCCGGGTATGTGCAGCTGTGAAACCCAGCCCCGTAACCACCAGGCCCCAGGCCCCTGGGAGATGACCCCCCCACCCCCCACCCCCGCCACGTGCCCAAGAATGGGCTGGAAGCCACGGTGTCCCGTCCTGTGTGTGACCTCTGACCTCCCTCCCACATGCCCCCCCCTGGGCAGACCCCCCTGTGTGTCTGCCCGCCTTCCCCGCTCTGACCCTGGCGCCTGCAGGTGCGGCTGGTGATTGCCGAGAAGGGCCTGGCGTGTGAGGAGCGGGACGTGAGCCTGCCGCAGAGCGAACACAAGGAGCCGTGGTTCATGCGGCTCAACCTGGGCGAGGAGGTGCCTGTCATCATCCACCGCGACAACATCATCAGCGACTACGACCAGATCATCGACTACGTGGAGCGCACTTTCACCGGAGGTACATACGGTGGCCGCACCCACCCGGGACCCCACAGGCTCCGGCGCCGTCCCAGAGCCCTGGCAAGCCGGGAGAAAGCTCTGGGGCCACGGGCCAGGCCCAGTCTGCCCCGAAAGGAGCCACAGGGCTACAGGCAAGCCTCAGATGCCCCCCAGGAACTGCATAGCCACAGATCCCCGGGGACCCCACAAACCACCACCCCCTCCTTGGTACTCCAGGGAAAGGGCATGGTCCACACACCACCACCCTGCGTGGAGCTCTGGGGTTACAGCTTCATTTTCCAGGAACTCTAGAGTCACAGGCATGGCCACAGATCCTTGGGGGCCCCTCAGACACAAGCAGGACCCAGACCCCATTCTGAGTCCCCACAGACAGGGCCCAGATTTCCCAGGGACGCCAGGGCGGCAGGAGGCCCAGCCTCCTGAAACCCTGTAAGCACAGCCAGGGCCACAGACTCCCAGGAAGCTCACAGACGTGAGCCCAGATAGCCTAGACCCTTGCAGACAGAGTAGGGCCGACACCCCAGAACCCTGCAGCACGCCATGGCCCCTCCTCCTCTCCCTCTGGCCTTGCTTCTGTTCAGGAGCTCACTGCCCACTGCCCACAGGCTGCCAACAGCAGCTGAGAGGGGATCAAGGCCCACCGTTTAAAAAAGATATGAATATGTTGCCAACATTTAAAAATCAAGGAGAGTTTAGTTTTCAGCATCCAGGCTTCTCTTGAAGTCTGGCAACAAGGGGCCCCTCAGGGAACAGCTTGGAGGGCTCCAGTACGGAGAGGTAGGCGCGCGGCAGCACTAGGATCCCCCTTTCAGCTGGACGGGACTTTATCTCAAGGAGTCTGGGAAAGGGCGTGGGCCCAGGACCTCTGGGCCATGACATTTTGGGATTCCAGGATGCTGGAATTGGGGTTTTGGGGTACCAGAGGCTGGGCTTCCTGAATTGGGGGTGGCCAGTGGAGGCAGGGCCCACGTCCCCAGTCCAGCCCCTGGCTGTGCCTCGCAGAGCACGTGGTGGCCCTGATGCCCGAGGCGGGCAGCCCGCAGCACGCACGGGTGCTGCAGTACCGCGAGCTGCTGGACGCACTTCCCATGGAAGCCTACACGCACGGCTGCATCCTGCACCCCGAGCTCACCACCGACTCCATGATCCCCAAGTACGCCACGGCCGAGATCCGCAGTGAGTGCCTGGGGCGGGGCGCACGAGCCCCCGCACGGAGACCCTGTTCTTTGCCCACCTTCTCCCTTTCCCTCCTCCTCCTCCTCTTCCTCTCGCTAGTGTGTCTCTTCCTCTTTTCCCTCCTTCTCTCCCTCTTCCTGACTCTCCCTGTTTCTCTCTGTCTCCCTCCGTGTCTCTCGCTGTGTCTCTCTCTGCCTCTTGCTTGCTTTCTCTCCATCATTCTCTCTGGCCTTTCATCGCATTCGCTCTCTCCTTCTCTGGCTGTCTCTCTCTCTCATTCCCCTCTCCTGGCGCCTACTCTTGTCTTGCTATCCCATAGAGTGGTAACAGGGCTATCTGTCTCCCCAGAGGCTTGTCTTGCTCATGGGGAGCTGGGGCATCTCCCCGCAGGAGTCCCAGCCCCAGACATCTAGAGTTGGGGCCCAGGGAAGTCAGTGCTCTAGTTGGCAGCCCAGGGCACTGAGTGACATCAGAGTTGCCATCACCAAGGAAGAATGCTCAGATGTGGCAAGCCCCCCAGTGGGGTCTCTGCTTCAAGCATCACCCACACACTATCCTAACTGCCAGCCTGGACATGTCTGTGGCCTGGGTTATCCTTTTGTTTCCAGCACCCAGTAAATTGGGGTTGGATTAAATCAGGTTACCCATCAACAACTGTTTACAGACTTTGGTCCAGGCTCTGTGCAGACACCATGGGGTCCTATAAACGAGGAAAAGGGATGGTTCTAAGTAGATAATAGGTGCTCAGTAAATGATCACTTCCGCCCTCGCAAAGGAATGAGGCTGATGTTCAAAGTAGGAAGGGGCCAGCTTGTGGAACCCAATCTCATCCCTTTAGAGAGCCCTCAAACCACACGCAGGATTGATGTATATTGTCCTGTCCACATTCAGTCAACAGTATTTATGAGGTTTCTTATGACCCAGGCCTGGGGCAGGGGGCTGGGGACAGATGGGGACAGACACAGCAGCCATCATCCCAGGGTCATAGTTCGGATGGAAGCAGAAAGATCAGTGATCAGGTCATTACAGTGTGAGACTAAGTAAATTTGAACAACCTCTCAGGAGGGCAGTCTGGCATTCTGTATCAAACATAAGAAGGCCCACACCTTGGAGGTGGCCCTGCAGTTACACCTGGATGTGTGTACAGTAAGTATGTACAAGGATATTCATTGCAGCCTAGGTAGTACTAGCAAGAGGTTGGAAATACCCAGCTGCCCATGAGTTGGGAACTGGATAAATACAGTCTAGTACTCCCATACAATGGAATACTGTGCAGCTGTTAAAAAAAAATAAGCAGAGAAGAATGGAATGCTCTCGATGAGATATTAGTGAACAAAAAAAAGTAAAGGCAAACAAATGCATCTAAGTGTGCCATCATTAATATATTTGAAAAGGGGTGAGGTGGTACACAGATGCTTGCAAAAGCAAGGAGTATTTCTGGAAGGATACACTACACAAGAAGCTGCCAATAAGCTTGCTTGTGGGGGAGCAGAACTAAGAGGCTGCAGGTTGAGAGGAGAGAGGTTAACTCTTCACTGTACATTCTTTAATGTTTGAATTTTTAAATAAGTATGCATGCATAACCTGTTCAAAACCAAATCGATTTAGAAAATTTTAACCTAGTATCAGTGTTATGATAAGGGGAGCATGGAGGCTGGGGGACCACAGAAGATGCCCATCCCAGCCTCTGGTGCCTGGAAGGATTCTGCAATGCAGCAATGTCCAAAGATAACTAGAAGGTAGAAGGGGAAAGAGAGGGAGACTCCTTTCCGGTTCAACGGGTAGGAGAGGGTGTTATGTGTTCTGGGAACGAAAGGAAGTTCTGTGTGGTTGAAGTGTAGCCCAAGAGGGCAGCACGTGCTGATGGGGTGAGTCTCGGGAGCAGGTCTGGCAGAACTGGAATTTTATCCAAAGAGCAGTGGAGAAATCGTGAAGGGCAGTGACATGATCATGTCTTCATTTTACAAAGATCACTCAACTGAGAAGCATGGGTGGAGCAGTGAGGAGCCCCAACTGTCATCTAGGTGAGCAGAGATGGTGGCCTGGAGTAGGTGGAGGCAGTCCCTAAGTGTTGCTGGGGGGCTGCAGGCACTCCCCCGCCCTGCCCTGAGCTATGTGAAGCTGCCTGCCACAGCAGGCCCAGCCGGCTTCCTCTTTGAGGAGACAGAGGTTCTCAGGGCTCCAGCCCAGCAGAAGAGTTGGGGGAGAGACCACACGGGACGCAGAAGTCGCCCTGCAGTGACCCTCCAATCAGTCCAAGGTCTCCCCTCTTGGCTTCGTCTGCCCTCCTGGAGTCTCAAGAGAGTCACATGGGCAGCCCAGTGACTGGCAAGAGAAAAAATGCCGTACTTGACCTTCACGTTCATAAAACATCAATGGGGCTTAATATAGCCTGAAGCTGCAAGGCCTGGGAATGTGTTTTGTGGGTTTTCATCAGGCCAGGAGATAGGGCAGTGAATGGCGAAATCTCAGCGGGAGGGGCTGAAAAAGTGTGGTCCCTCATTCACTCACTCATACCATTCCTTCCTTCCTTCCTTCCTTCCTTCCTTCCTTCCTTCCTTCCTTCCTTCCTTCCTTCCTTCCTTCCTTCACTCATTCAACACTCACTGAGCTCCTGTTCTGTGCCAGGTCTGTACTGGGTTTTTTTTTTTGTTTTTTTTTTTTTTTTTCATTTTTAATTTTTTTTTTAATTAATTTTATTGGGGTGACAATTGTTAGTAAATTTACATAGATTTCAGGTGTACAATTCTGTATTACATCGTCTATAAATCCCATTGTGTGTTCACCACCCAGAGTCAGTTCTCCTTCCATCACCATATATTTGATCCCCTTTACCCTCATCACCCACCCCCCACCCCCTTACCCTCTGGTAACCACTAAATTATTGTCTGTGTCTATGAGTTTTTGTTTCTCATTTGTTTGTCTTGTTCTTTTTGGTTTATGTACCACATATCAGTGAAATCATAGGGTTCTCTGCTTTTTCTGTCTGACTTGTTTCACTTAGCATTATTCTCTCGAGATCCATCCATGTTGTCACAAATGTTCCTATATCATCTTTCCTTAACGCCGAATAGTATTCCATTGTGTATATGTACCACAACTTCTTTATCCATTCATCTATCGAAGGACATTTTGGTTGTTTCCATGTCTTGGCCACCGTAAACAAAGCTGCAATGAACATTGGCGTACACGTGTCTCTATAGAGAAATGCTTTTATATTTTTGGGGTAGATACCCAGGAGAGCGATTGCTGGGTCATATGGTAATTCTATTCGTAATTTCTTGAGGAACCTCCACACTGCCTTCCATAGCGGCTGCACCAGTCTGCATTCCCACCAACAGTGTATGAGAGTTCCTTTTTCTCCACAGCCTCTCCAACACTTGTTACTATTTGTTTTGTTGATGAAAGCCATTCTGACTGGGGTGAGGTGATATCTCATTGTGGTTTTCATTTGCATTTCTCTGATGATTAGCGATGTTGAGCATTTTTTTCATATGTCTATTTGCCATTTGTATATCCTCTTTGGAGAAATGTCTCTTCAGGTCCTCTGTCCATTTTTCAATTGGGTTGTTTGTTTTTTTGTTGTTGAGTTTCATGAGTTCCTTGTATATTTTGGATATTAGCCCCTTATCAGAGGAACTGTTTGCGAAAATCTTCTCCCATTCAGTTGGTTGTCTCATTATTTTGTCAATAGTTTCTTTTGCTGTGCAGAAGCTTTTCAGTTTCATATAATCCCATTTGTTTATTTTAGTTTTTACTTCCATTGCCTTTGGAGTCAAATTCATAAAATGCTCTTTGAACCCAAGGTCCATAAGTTTAGTACCTATGTTTTCTTCTATGCAGTTTATTGTGTCAGGTCTTATGCTTAAGTCTTTGATCCATTTTGAATTAATTTTGGTACATGGTGAAAGATAGCAGTCCAGTTTCATTCTTTTGCACGTAGCTATCCAATTCTGCCAGCACCATTTATTGAAGAGGCTGTCTTTCCTCTGTACTGGGTTTTAAGAGAACAGAGATGAACTTGACATAGCCACTGCTCTCCAGAAGCTCTGATTCTACCGTGTTTCCCCGAAAATAAGACCTAGCTGGACCATCAGCTCTAATGTGTCTTTTGGCGCAAAAATTAACATAACACCCAGTATTACATTATATTATATTATACCACGTCTTATATTAATTTTTGCTCCAAAAGACTCATTAGAGCTGATGATCTGGCTAGGTCTTATTTTCGGGGAAACAAGATAGTGGAAGACATATGTCCAGAGATAAGTATATTAGCAGCAAAATCTCCATATACAGCAATATAGGTTGTGCACTGCACAAATCCAAAGGGCATTTTGCATAGACTAAAATGTAAATGAAGTTGTGCAACGATACCTCTTAGTGTGTTTGCATTCTCTGGCAGAAATCTGTACTGTACACTGGAGGACAAAGGCCAAATGAGTGGTCAGACCTCCTAGAGGATCAGTGGAGGAAATGATCTTGAACTAGATCTGGAAGGGGGTTTTCAGGAATACAGGAGAAGGCTATTCCAGGAGGAAGGAATGTGAGCAATGGACTGGAGATTTGGAATAGTCTAGCACAATTCAGGGAATGCCAAGCATCTGGAGTGGCTAAAATGTTCCCATCTGGAGACAGGGACAATTGGGAGAACTCAATGAAAGTGGAGTCCGTGATGGGAGAGAAGATGGGTCCTGCTGGGTCTTTTAAGGAGCTTAGACATTAGCTGAGGGCAGTGAGGAACCAGGGATGGGTTTTAAGTAGGGAGTGACATGGTCAAGTGTGTATTTGGAGATCTCTCTGGCAGAAGTGGGGAGAAAGGCTTGGAGGGGAGAGAGTGCAGACAGACAGACTGTGAGTCAAAATGAACCAGGCAAGAGAAGAACAGGGATAGAGAGCTGAAGATAAATATGAGAAAGATTACAGAGAAGAATCAGCAGGACCTGGGACTGATTTGGGGTGGAAAGAAGGGCGAAGGAGGGGTTGCGGCATCTGGCTTAGCTTAGTGTGGGGGACGGATGCTGCAATTTGGGGAGACTGCAGAGGAGGAGCAGGAGCAGCAGGGAAGATGAGCCAGAATGTGTTCGAGAAGCCTAAGGGATGTCAAAGTCGAGCTGGGGCTCACGGCAGAGGGCAGAGCAGGATGGGGCAGCACCACACACTTGACCCACCGTTATCCAGACTTACTGGCCAAGAATTACAGAGAAATCCTGCCCCATTGAGGGAATAGAACCCAAGATCTTATACCACTTAATATTTCCACCTCCTCTTGTAAAACCCTGTTTACAGTTAGACTTTCAAAGATTTTTGAAGTTACATTACAGGATACTTCCTCCCTCCCGTTAAGAATAATTCTCAAGATGCTGGCTTCAATTCCATCATTGACTCACTTTCTGTCACCATTGCCTTTTTGGCATCAAGGCCAGTTTTCCCAGGAAAGATGGGTCATCGAGTCCCTAAGTCCCCAGGGAAGTTGCCTCACCAAAAGTGAAAGTTTCCAGACACCAAAGGTCTCTTACAGTTTTTCTTGCAGTAACCAAGACTTTCCTCGTAGGGGTACAGTGAGTGAACACTAGATGAAGAATCAGACAGACCCAGGTTCAAAACCTGCTTGTCATTTACGAGTGTGGAACGTTATTTAGCCCCTCTACAGAAGGGGGTTGGGGAGACAATCACTGAAGGACGCGTGTGTCCAAGTTCAGCGTTTCCATGTCTGGAAAACTCCTACTCATCCTCCAAGGTGGACTGTCTTCAGTGAGGGGTCTGGATGCCTGTGCCCCAGGCGGGTGGCCCTGTGGCTCCCACAGCATTCTGTTCACTCTTCCTCGTGGATCCATCCTGCTGTGTCATAGCGATTTCTTTCTGCATCTGTCCTTCCCACTATCCCGAGCCTCGGGCAGTTTGGCATCTGACCTTTGGCCTTTGATATGGTTCATTCCCAGACCAGTGTTTGGATGGGACCAAGTCTATGGGGAAAGGAATGGGGCGACGTTGGGCATTGATAAGACAGGACCTTTCCTATTCCTTCCCCAGGACATTTAGCCAATGCCACGACAGACCTCATGAAATTGGACCATGAAGAGGAACCCCAGCTTTCAGAGCCCTACCTTTCTAAACAGAAGAAGCTCATGGTAAGTGACTCCAGGCCTGCTCAGTCCTCTTTCCCACCATCTTTTCCATGGAAAAGAATGACTGGGAGAAGACTGGTTCTAAGAAGGGGACCAGCGGATAACACGAAATGGAAAATTCCCTGCCTTGCTTTTCCAACCCTGTCCTCTCTGTCATTTCCTGGCTCTCTGACCTTGGACAAGCCACTGTCCTCTGGAGCCTCAGTTTCCCCATGTCTTGGGCTGTGTCCCTAATAGCAGAGCATTGAACAGAGGTCCTTGGGTGAGTGTGGCCTTGAGGAGACCCTGGTAAGGATGGGAGGGGCAGGAAGGAAAAAGGGGCAAAGTTCACCTGATCCCACAGGAAGCTCTGAAGCATAAGGGGCACCACAAAGTCAATCCACCTTGAGGCAAGCAACCAGCCTTTTATACCTCAGTCAGTCATTGGCTACAGATTGCCTGGTGGGGGGTTGGGGGATGTGGGATAACTTCCCAAGTGTTTCCAGGCAGCTCCTCATTGGCTAAGAGCAATTCTCCGGAGAAGGGGCAGCTACGAGCTGCTATCAACCATCCCTCACAGCAGCTGGTGTCTGAGAGTACAAACTGCGTGAAAGGGATCTGGGCAGGAAGTCAAGCTCATAGGAGTGTTGTGAGCACCAGATGAGGGTGCTTTGTAACCGCGGAGCACCCTATACTCTTGCAGGATATTGGGAGGCTGGGTTTGCAGAAGGGGTTTGGGCCAAGCTCTGGTCATCCTGGTTCTATTGAAGCCGACTCAGCTCCTCTGGCTCCTGCCTATCCTGCTCCCCAGGCCAAGATCCTGGAGCATGACGATGTGAGCTACCTGAAGAAGATCCTCGGGGAGCTGGCCATGGTGCTGGACCAGATCGAGGCTGAGCTGGAGAAGAGGAAGCTTGAGAACGAAGGTGGGTACCAGCCCTGAGGTGGGTGGGTGCTGGTCCCATCCAGCCCCCCGTCCCTGCCCAGTACTAACCTCTTTTATTCCAAAGATCTCAGAGGACCTCCCAGGTGGTTAGGATCATGGGCCATGGAGTCAGACAGACCTAGCTTTAAGTCCTAGTTTGGCCACTCACTAGTTGAGTGACCATCGATCAGGTACTTCACCTCCCTGGACCTCAGTTTCCATCTATAAAATGGGGATAGTAAAAAGACCTACCTCAGAGAGACACTGAGATATTGTATGAAATAATACATGTAATACACATACAGTGCGTAGATCCACAGTTAGCACATAGTAGGTATTTAATAAAGGTTGGTGAAGGTGATGATGGTGGTGGTGGTGATGGTGACCTTTGCCCTGCTCGAGGATGTATTTATGGTTTCTTCATGCTGCAGCCCGACATCCAGGCTCCCCCCGACTCTCTGACCATAACTTCCTGTTCTCAAGTGGCTTTCTTCTCTGGACCCTGAGCATACCAGCTTCATTCCCACATGCACACCTTTGCTCCTGTAGTTCTTCCAGCCTGGAGCACCCTCTCCACACTACTCGGCTCCTTTTTCCTTTTACATTCCATCTTTGCCACAGTCCTTCAAATTTCATCCTGGACCTTCCCATTGCTGTTTTGGGTAGCCTATTAGTCTTGTCTATTCAACTCTGCAAATTTATGGAGCCTATGCAACAGACGCTGCTACACTTTTAGCTTACACACACACACACACACACACCCCTACTGTGTATATATTAGAAAGTCGTGGAGCGTAGTGTCCTAAAAGAGTTTAGAGTCAGACAGATTTGCTTAGAGTCAGACAGTTAGGAGTTTCAGCTTTGCTGCCTCTACTGTGTGACTTGGACAAGGTGCTTTCCCTATTGGGGCCTCAGTTTCCTCATCTGTAAGATGGGATGATAATAATGCAACTTAAAACCTTAACCCCACCTTGTTGGACTCGTAAAAATTAAAAGCACTCAGCACAGTGCCTGGAACATACCAGCTTAATACATATGACAGATAAAGGCATGTACATCCTCCAGATAAAAAAACTGAGACTCGGGGAGATGGGACTTGCTCAAGGTCACACAGCTGTGTGGCTTTGGCCAAGTTACTGAACTTCTCTGTGCCGCTGTTTCCTCATCTGTAAAACAGGGATAATAAAAGCACCTACCAGATAGGATTGTTGTGAGGATTAAGGAAATCACACCACACTCGCCTCAAAGGGTTCCCCTCCTCACGAAACTTTGCTGGTTTCTCATTGCCCAATATCTAAGCCTTGAAGTGCCCCAGGGCTCAGTCCTTGGTCTACAAATCTGTCTACACTCATCCAGTCTGAAGCTGGGGCCTTCCACCCCTGATCCTGCCTCCTTTCACTGCCCTGCACCCCCCTCATGCTCACCTCTCCCTGTACCGAGTGATGATTCCCTGACCATCACAAGTACGCCCCTTGCCTGGCCCTTCCACTCCCCCACCCTTCTCTTGCTTCATTGTACCCACTTTGCAAAACCTCAAACCGGAGTAGTCCCAGCTTGTCACCTACTCAGCACGTGCACCTGTGAACCTACATGTGGCTGGAGAAACACGAGAGTGCTGGCTGCTCTCACTTTGGATTCATGACCACTGGCCTTAGGTGGCCTTCCTGCTGCCCTGGGCCTCCCACTGTTCCCTTTCCAGACGACTGCTTAATACCTTCTCCTTTCTCCTCAACCCTCCAACCGCTTCGCCCACATCCTCACTCTCAACGGATCACTGTCTTTCTGTATCACTGAGAACATGGAAACATTAGGAAGAGACCTTCACAGCTCTGACCCCCACACCTACCTACCCGTCAGCACTAGCGTCTAGCTGTACTAGTGTCTATTTTCTCAATTCTAAGATGCATCTTTGTTAGATCGTACCTTGACATCTCTGAAACTGGTGTGTTTCTCAATCAACAGTTTAATTGGCATCACTTGTTCTCTGTAAGACATCTGGGGTGGATGTCTTACATTTGATGGCGACTTTGATTCGATGCACTATGGTACCCCACACTCCCTCTTATCACCAGGGCTGAACTGCCCTTGACTAGCTAAGACCAGTCCCTTTCCTTGTGTACTAGACGCCCTCCACGCTCATCCACCGAAGGGCATCACACAGGAATTCTCTCCACTCTCTCCTGGAGAATCATTTACCCCCTGGCAATATCATTCCCACCAACATGCTGGTTTCTTCCTCCCAACTTACAAAACCACTCTTGACATGTCTCAGATTCTGAGTGCATCCTTCCCGTGACAGCAAAACTCCTTGAAAGAGTGATCTTGGCTTGCCATCTCCAGTTCTTGTCCCTTTCTCTTTTGGAGTCCTTCCAACCAGCCTTTTGTTGTCAGCATCTACTCCAGCTGCTCTAACCAAGGTCACCGGCTGCCAAACGCAATCACCGTTCTCAGGCTGCCTCCTGACCTCTCCGTAGCATTTGAACCCACCTGAGCATGCCCTTCTCCTTGGGACACTTCCTTATCTTGGTTTCCAGGACACACCACTGTCCTGGGTCGTCTCCCACCTCCATGGCTGCTCCTTCTCATGCTCCTTTACTGGTTTCTCTTGTTGCCCAATATCTAAATCTTGAACTCCCAAAGCTCAGTCCTTGCACATATAAAAAGTCAGTTGATTTAAATGAAAAAAAGGATCGTAGGGGTGGTGTAAGGACATGGCCAGAATCATTCAAGTTGTACAGGAGTGAACGACCTTGGGGAAATGCTATGGCAGGCAGACCAGGAGTCCATGAGAGAAGAGCGAGTGTGTGGGGGGAGAAAAGCTGATGCCTCCCGCACCCATCCCCCCATCCCCTCTCTCTCCCCCTCTAGGACAGAAATGTGAGCTGTGGCTGTGCGGCTGTGCTTTCACCCTGGCTGACGTCCTTCTGGGAGCCACCCTGCATCGCCTCAAGTTCCTGGGACTGTCCAAGAAATACTGGGAAGATGGCAGCCGGCCCAACCTGCAGTCCTTCTTCGAGAGGGTCCAGAAACGCTTTGCCTTCCGGAAAGTCCTTGGTGACATCCACACCACGCTGCTGTCAGCCGTCATCCCCAACGCGTTCCGGCTGGTCAAGCGGAAACCGCCATCTTTCTTTGGGGCCTCCTTCCTCATGGGCTCCCTGGGCGGGATGGGCTACTTTGCCTACTGGTACCTCAAGAAAAAATACATCTAGAGCCAGGCCCGGGCTTGGTGTCTGACTGTCAGTGTCTCTGTGCTGTGTGATCCCCAATGAGCTCTCAGTAATGCACTGTCTCATGAACTTGGACAGCCTTTCCCTGCCCCTTGTTCGGAGTAATTCTATTGTCAATGTGAAAACATTCCATAGTTTAGAAGTAGACGTTGCCAACGCCGTGAGTTGAGGCCACGGCTCTACTAAAGGAGAGAGAGAGAGAGAGAGAGAGAAAGAGAGAGAGACAGAGAGAGAGAGAGAGAGAGAGAGAGAGAGATCAGAAACAAAACACGAATGCCTTTTCTTTCGATTCAAGGTTTCAAGTTGGAACTGTGGGGACTGGTTAGGATCTGAGGTGAGTCCCAGGCTGTTTCACCCACCAGGGCCCAGATTCTGGGAGGTGCTGGGGGCTCAGAGGGCCTGACCCCTCGCCTCCCCTTCCCTCTTGCCCAGGGAACTCTTCCACAGGACAAAGCCAACATCAAGACTCAACTCTTCTAGCCTCCAGGTAGGGCTGGAGGCCCGGACCCCCCATGGGAGGCCCCGGAAGATCAGAAGGGGCTTCATTCTTCTCCTGGACATGGACTGGCTCGAGCCAGGACAGTGGCACCCAACCATCAGGCCGTGACGGGGAGCGACACCATGAGCACAGCCTCATTCCCTTCCTGACGTGGCCAGTGAGTTTGGTTTGGCATTTTCCCGGTAATCCCTGAAGGCAGCATCCATCATCCTCTTCCCACCCGGAGCTGAGTGTTCCCACCATGTGAAGTGGACTTTCAGTAAAAGCCATGTTGACCTGCTTAGAAGGTCAGTCCCGGCCTGAGTGCAGGGGTGGGTCTGGAGGGGGCAAACCTCAAATCCCTCTCCCAGCCTCTGCCACAGCCATCTCCTTTAATGCCCACCTTTCCCATCACTTGTGGGGCGCTCCTCATGCCCCACCATGCCACGCTGCCTGCCCTGGTCATGTCTCACTTTCCTGTGCCTTTTGCATGTTGGGTGAGTCTGGGTGTCACTGCCGCTCATGCTTAGAAACCACTGAAAGTCCCCAATAAAGCATCCAGGAGAAGCAGTTGCTTTTCATTTCTAAACCTGTGTTGTCCATCTAGCTCTCATTTCCAAAGGTTGGGGCGAGAGGGGTGGAGACACGTGGTTCAGACTCCGTGTCCCACAAGAGCTAGCAAGGGTCGAGTTCAGGTCTCAAGTTGCTGAGTGTGGGAACGGCTTCCGCTGCCGGATAGACTTTGCAGTTTTGCCCTTGACATAAACCCACCTCACTTGGACACAGTGCTTCAGTTTCCATTCAGATGAGAGTCGGTTCATGCCCCCACCCATTCACCCCTGCATCAGTCCCTAGCAGCATGGGGTACCAGACAGATATAGCATGCTCAGAAAATGCAAGCAGAAGGCAAGGGATGAAAGCAGTGATTGGGAAATGGGCCACAGCAGCTTGGTTGGGCGAGGCCTGAATAACTTTGTTCCAGAAATTAAGATGCTAATGAGGGTGGCCCTCAGGAACCCCCACCTACTCACCTCCCAGGCACTCAGGCAGCCACACATGCCCCAGGCAGCCACACCCTGGCAGAGAAGACAGGGGAATTGCAGGGGCGCCATGGAAAGGCTCCCAGCTCAGGCCCCGAAAATACGCAGCCTGGAAACCAGGGTCAGGCAGACCTTGGATTGCCTTGAGTGGACAGTGCCTCAAAGAGGGGGACCTGCTTTACCCTGGCCTCAAAGACCCCACCGATATGTGATGTCTTCCTTTCGGCTCCCCTGGAAAACACCCCCCTTGCTCTCTTCCACCTCCTACTTAACCCTGAAACCAGGCTGCCGTCTCCGGGAGTCTATTCCCATGCTGCATCACTGGGAAGGGGCCGTCCACATTCATTGACTGCATTTTAACTCCCTCTGAGTTGGTCAAAATGAAGACATCGACGTGAATGGGGTTTCTTTCCCCTGATTTTAAAGTAGTTTTGGTAACAAAGACACATTAGGGACTTACTGTGCGCTTGAAAGACATTCATACAGCACCTCACATACACTAGCTCCTGTTCTCAGTAAGCACTTAACAAGCATCAGTTCATTTAATCCTCACAACGACTCCACGAGGTAGGTCGTTACGTTATCCCCATTTTACAGGTGAGGAAACTGAGGCTGAGAGGTCAGGGAACTACTGAAGGGCTCACAGCCAGAGTGTGTGGCCAGAATTAGAACTCAGGCAGGCAATCTGGCCTGAGGCCACGTTTAGTCTCCTCCCTCCTTTGCTTTTCTAAGACTTTAAATCATCTCTGCCTGAGCTGTGACAATGTTAGGACAAGTTGGGGCAACACCCTGCTGCCAACACTCGGCACACTGGAGTTTCTCATTCGTTGTCTGTGCCCAGCGAGACTGTAAACTCCGACAAGGCACCACGTCTCTTTGAATGAACGCTGTGCCTGGTTCCCTCAGTTCTCCACCATTAGGGCGGGGAACATGCAATGAGGGGAGGCACGATCCCCCCTATCTTACGCTTCAGAAACGCAGGCTCACAGAGCCCGACTTGATCGAGGGCACAAGGCTGGAAGTCAGTCAGCGCACACCCAAGACTTTCTGCCACCAGATTCCATGCTCAACACACCATTTATTCTTCGCAGTGACTGCATTCTATCCCTAATAGAGAGTTACCATAATTGAACTGATGGGTATTTGTGGGTTTGACAATTTTTCACTATTACAAACAGCTGCCGTAAAATCTTTGTACTTGTCTTTGCCCACTTCTGTGAGCATTTTCTTAGCCCAAATCCCTAGATTCCTATTGTTGGGTCTGTACTGTTCAAGTTTGGATGCTATTATGTTACCATCTAAACAGGTAGTACCAGTTTACCATCCGCCCTCCCCCCAAGGTTTGGGAGGACCTGTTTTCTGTGCCGTGTGTGTTCAACTTTAAAACTCGCCAGATACTTTTTTTTTTAATTTTTATTGGGGAATACTGGGGAACAGTGTGTTTTCCCAGGAGCCATCAGCTCCAAGTCAAGTTGTCCTTCAATCTAATTGTAGAGGGCGCAGCTCAGCTCCAAGTCAAGTTGTCCTTCAATCTAGCTGTGGAGGGCGCGGCTCACTGACCCTTGTGCGAATCAAACTGGAGACCTTGGTGTTATGAGCACTGTGCTCTAACCACTGAGAAAACTGGCCACCCCCAACTTGCCAGATACTTATTAAGGGTTTCTGGGACAATTTCTGAAGGTGACTATACTGCACAGGTGTTCTCTCAATAGAACCTACCTTCTCCTAACAGCTATCAAAAATGGATTGATTTTGGAGCCTTTTTTGTTTGTTTGTTTTTTAAGGTTTCTGTATTTCACCCTTCTGGGAACTAGCTTCAGCTCCCCATGTCTAGTAAGTCCAGGTGAACCCATGCAATCGGGTCTAAACTACATTAGGCTGTTGACAAAGAAAAAAAGGGGGGTGTGAGAAAGGGCAAACAGAGGTCGGCTCCTCCATCACTCACCAGGAAACCAGCTGCCACCTCAGCACTGAGTGGGAGTTTCTTTTCATGTTGTTTCCCAAAATAAAAGTTCTAACCAGCTTGGGAAGAATTTTTCATCAAGCAGAACAGAGGAACAGAATAGAGTAGAAGAGTTGGTGAGAGTACCCAGTCCGCTACCATCATTTATCAAATAAGAAAATTGAGACCCAGAGATCTTGATTCAAAGTTATAGAGAAAAGCAGAAAAGAAGCAGTGGCAGAACTCAGCTCAAAGCCAGGTATTCTATCTTCTAGCTGAGTGCTCTTTATATTATTACTATATTGATAGTCCTGTATGCCTTTCTTCAATCTCCATCGCTTTTGAAAATGATGGAAAAGTGAGGTTTCTGGAGAAGGGACATCTGAATAAAAATTATGGCAGCGTTATCTGTCGTTGGGCATGCAGTTCTCACTTTCCTGGATGCCCTTCTCTTAACAGCGTGAAGTCCTCCTCATCCTTTACCCAAAAGAATTGTTAGGTTCTGTGAAGACATTCCCTAACTCCCCAGGGCAGCTGGTTGTCCGCTGCTCTATGGTCCCAGGCGCAGACCTTGCCCCAGCCCTCGGAACACTTTCTGGGGCTGCTGGTTCCTTATGTGTCTTCCCCGCATTAAGGGAAAATGCCTCACATGCATAGATGTATCAAATTCACTTTTGCGACCCCAGCCCACACCTTAGGCTCTGAAGGGACTGACTTTGGACCACAAACTCCACGATGGAGGGAGTTTATCATCCTACCCAGCTCCTGGCTCACATTATGAACTCAAGAAGGGTACGTTGCTGCCCAAGGAATCCGAAGAGGGAATTCTTGCTGTGTGAGGAGATTCTAATCTTGGAGCCATTCAGCTTTTGACAGACACTACCTGGAGTTGCCAAGCACGTCAGGCTGACAAATGAGTGGGCACTAAATGGCACAAAAAAGCCCTCACGGGTCTAGGCCTCCAGGGCTGTGAGGCAGTTGCGAGCATGACCACATTGCAGTGGGCTGTGGAACCGCTTTTCAGTATCACTTCCATAAGGCTCACCTCTTCTTCTGCCAGGAAAACTCCCAAATCGGGCTGCTCCAGACCCCAGGACTCTAAGACACGGATATAGTAGAGGGAAGGAGTAAATCAAGCTAAGAAATACGTAACCGAACATAAACTAAATAGTTTACAGGATTTAGGAAAAGTAACTACAGCCATGAAATACTCTATATACGTAACAAATAGCTCAAGAAAGAATTACACTTTCACAGTGGACAGAGCTTTTCTGGTTCTGGACTTCACGGAGGGCAATAGAAAGGAACACACGAAACGCTGGAATGTGGGATTTCATTATCTCCAGTTTACTTAATGTGCTTGTTCATACACGCGATCTGTGTGTATATAACAGTGGCAAGAGCCATTCTCTAAATACAATCTGGTACTCAGACTATGACAGACGCACATGGAAAATGAGGCACCGTGAATGAACCTCGACATGGAGAGGCACAAGCCTGGCAGTATTGTGTGATCACAGATGCCCTCCAAAGCCCCTTGTTCAGCACCTGAGGACGACAGACACTTTTCAAAAGACAATACACGGCTATTTCAACAGGAGACCCAGACCCCAAATAGCATTCAAAAGACGTCAGTTTCTCTGCCTTCTCTGGAAGAGCCCAAAGGTTCTAAAGGCTTAGTCCAGGAAAAGGGGACAGGGATTATGGCCTGCTAAGCCCACGTGCTGGGCATTCTGCATGCATCATTTCTCTTCATCCTAACAGCACCACGTCCATTTTACAGATAAGGAAAATGAGGCTTGCCCACGGTCAGAAAGCTCTCAGTAGTGGTACCATGATTTGAACTCCCATCTCATATTTGCCTAAGCCCAAACTCTTTCAGCGACGCCATGCTGTCTCACACAGGGACAGAAGGCATGTTCCCAAGAGAAAGGCAAGGGTGCTAAGAATGAAGAGGAAGGGGTAGAAGACTAATCAATGTACAAGGCTTGGTAATGAGTCGATTGAATGCTAAGCCTGAATCAGACCCAATGACAGAAATGTGTGGAGGTTTAAGTCTGACAATGAACTTCTGGAGTCACCCTGTGCTTGTTGCCTTTTGGTACTAAACAGGAAACTTGGGAGAGACTTCAATCCCTTCAACAAACTCCTGCCACCTACCCCACCCCCGGCTTCCACCCCACTTCCACTCCAGAGGGCAAAGCAATCTCAGGGGGCCATCGCATCATGCCAATGCTTTCAGAGCACCATGGTGACACCTCTGAAATCTCATTGACCGTGTGTCTGCCACCTTCTTCTAGTAAGTGGTACCCTGTTTCCCTGAAAATAAGACCTAGCCGGACAATCAGCGCTAATGCGTCTTTTAGAACAAAAATTAACATAAGACCCGGTCTTATTTTACTATAAGACCCGGTCTTATATAATATAACATAATATAAGACCGGGTCTTATTTTACTATAAGACCGGGTATAATATAATATAATACCGGGCCTTATATTAAGTTTTGCTCCAAAAGACGCAGTAAAGCTGAGTGTCCGGCTAGGTCTTATTTTCGGAGCAACACAGTATCATACCTCACATTTTGATCTACGCAAGGTAAACTTGCAGGTCAGCTGGATACGAACTACATATTTTAAATAGATCTTTATATGAAATACAATTTTTCAGAGCTCAAGAAAACCATCTAAGCTTGAGCTAAGCCAGGTGAGTGTGGCGCTTATCAGTTAAGGCAATTATCAGGCTTGAATGGGGGGGGGGGGGCATCAAAGAAGCTTCAAGGATGATTATCCAAAACACGAGGGATTTGTTTTGAAAGGCTTAAGGAGATAGCCTGAGGGAGGGGAGGGGGCCTCTCATCACACAGCACAGAGCTGCCTCTGTGAGGAGGTGGAGGTGACAGTTTTCTAACCCTTTCCAGCACTCTCACATTGAAGACCACGGAATGACAAGCTGGGAAATTGAGAAGTGTTGGAAAGCGGACAGAAAAGGCTGATTTCAAGACCAGTACACTAGACTCGGGTTTGGTTTACTTTTGATGGTGGTTCAGATAAGAGGAGGGTGGGGTCAACGTCATGCCATCATTTGATAAGGACATTTTTGCCAACAGGTTAGCTTGTTGCCATCAAAGACAACAGGAAATCATTTTCCTTTACTTCTGACTTATCATAATCTTGTCCGAAAAGTAAGACCGCCTTGGGTCACAGCAGACTGATCAATGGACTTATCATATGACCCAAGCACTGGTCGGTCAGTCTACACCAAGGACGTGTGGATGTGTGATCAGGGAAGTTTCACTGCAATTCCGCATTTTGTAAAATTACTCTCAGCTTAAAATGTATCAAGTTATTATGAAAATGCCTACATTTTGGGGGTTTATTCTTAACAGAGAAAACAACCCTACGAGGTGGAATTTAATATCAAAAGCCAAAAGTTTGGTTTATAAAAAGTAAGTTAGTGTTCTAAAAAAAAACCACCACCTCAAAACAATCGACACATGTGCCGAAGTGAAGCAGTGGAGCTGAGAGTTATTTTCAGTTCTGTTGACAGAGAACAAATGCCACAGTTGTTACTAAACACTATAAAGCAGTCACTCAAAATAGGAGCAAAAAGGTAACCTTATCGCTCCAAAAACCAACAGACAACACAGACGAAAAATTATCAGTGTTCATTACATAAAAATCATCCAATATTCGGTCGCAGAGGCACTCCAGTTTGTCAGTTTTGGTAGCTAATCACAAGCCAGCTGTAATATTTAACATTCCACGGATAAAACAAATACTAACACCAGAGAGTGTTTTTCAGGCAATGGTTGGTAGTTTTGTAAAGAACCCTGCTGGAAATAAATGCTTATGCGAAATTGACCAGAGGGAAATATTGTTAAATAACAGCCTTAACAGCCGTTAAAAGAAAAGCCAACTAGAATCAGAGAGAGAAGGCGGCAGCAGAGAGGAGTCCTGAGGCCCTGGCCTCCCCTTCAGCCACACAAGAGGCTTTCCTGCTTCTGTCCTCTCACTGAGCTTGAGCTCTGCCCTCTAGGGACAAAAGGGATGGTCCAGATTCAGTCTTGCCAGGGACAAAAAGTGCCTGACCGGGAATGGTGGTGCTTATGACACAGGGTGACGTCATCAACAACAGTCTAGGGACTGAACTAGCTCCCCAGCCTCCACCATCACCCACTAAAACTGCCTGGTAAGCTTCGTCTCTGAAGTAGCATCAATAATTTAGTCAAATAACTCAGAAAAATATATTACCCATTGTCCTCCCGTCCCCCCTTTTGATTCTCTTTTATTTCTTATAACTGTCTTGCTTCAAATTCAAACTAGATCTCTGGGGAGGAAGTCCTGGGGAAAATGATTTCAGATACCAAAACCCATATGTCCCATACCAGCCCAGCAAACCGAACAGGGTGCCAAACACTTTCTGGGACAAGTCGTGGAAATACACAGCTGTGCACAGAAACATGCACACCCAGATGAAGGTCAGGAAGCCCAGGGCGACCACCAGGCTGGTGATGGCAGTGTGGAGATGGTGGCTTCGGTCCGTCTTCACCTCATGCAGCACAGCCATCTCCTCCACAATCATGAGGGCACAGAAGCTCAGCAGGAAGGAGTGGCCTGAGATGTCAAAGCCGTGCCAGAAGCCTCCTTCCTGGTGGCACTGCTGCTTATTCTGCTCCTTTCTGATCCCTTCCAGAGCCGGTGACTTGTAGCAGCTGCCCGTGTAGTGTTCAACGTTAAAGAAGATGGCTGTGCAGACATACCAGATGGCCGTGCCCACAAGTAGGGTGCTCAACCGCCGCAGGACCAGGCCAGCCTTGCCTGTCAGGTGGTAGTTGGTGAGGGCAATGAAAGGCAGGAGGAGACAGAAGGTCCAGGCCCACGCCACTTTGACAAAATACCTGGCAGAGGAGGAAAGTGGAAGTGAAGAACACTTGGTGGAGAAGAAAAACAATGTCATGACTCAGGTCTCTATAGACTCTCAAAGGAGGGAAAATGAGAAAAGCTGATAAAAGCTACAGATAACAACTTAGTAGGTACTTTAAATGTATTATCTATTTAATCCTTAAACAACTCTACGTGTGGACTGTTACTAGGTAGGTACTGTTATTATCTCCATTTTACAGATGAGAAAACTGAGGCACAGAGAAGGATCATGCGTAAAGTGGAGGTCATAAGAGGTGGGGCTGGGATTCAAATCCAAGGTCTGTGGTCTTAAGCACTATGCTATTTGTCTAGGAAAGTAATAATAATTGAGCATCTACAAATGCCAAGAGCTTTTCATACACTCATTTCCCCATAGAACACTCACAATTACCCTTGGAGGAAGGTGTCATTTGCCCCATTTTATAGATAAAGAATCTGAGGCTCAGATTCCCAGAGTCACACTCACACAACCAGCAAACACATATTAAACCGAGATTCGGCCAGCCCCAAAGCTCATGCTTTTTCTACACCACGGTTCTTTCTTACATGGCAGGAACGATCTTGGAACAGAGCTTGACTTCATGCTAGCAGACCCAGCTTCAAATCCTGATTCTGACTTGTTAACACGCTTCTCTAGGCCTATTTCCTCAACCGTGAAACAGAACTAAAAGGACCAAATGACTTTTTAAATCCCTTCCAGAGCCAATGATTCACTAGTTCCCTTCCATGAATTAGCACACAGAGGCTTGGAACAAAATGCCAGGATCCATGGCTATCGGCAAACAACAGGGATTTGTCTGCCAGGCTGCTTGGCCCCCAGCTTCCCCAGGCCAGATAAGGCAGCAGCTGCCTCGTTGGCCTCCTTTGCACTCATCAAAGGTGGCTGACCTGGGGACTAGCTGCGGTAAACACACATCCAGAGGCTTGGGGTTACTACCACTCTCACGATCTATTCTTAGCCTAGCCTCCTTGGTGAGCGAGGAAGGAAGGTGCGTGCGCCAAGGACAGAACGACTCTTTCCCCCGGTTCCAAAAGGTTCTCAGACACCACTCCAGGGCCTGTCCTAAAATTCCTCCCTGAGACGAAGGCGCAAAGATCTTGCCAGAGCCAAGACCTGTCAGGCATTTGACGAAGCTGCTGGGGAGAGAAACCAGCGTTTGAAGTAGATCACCGAAGTTGGGCTGCCCTTTAGGAGATGGTGCGACCCTGTAATTCGAAAGAAGAATCCAGGCCCACATCAAGGACGGAGTTTTATCTTTCAGAGTTTCCCTTTACTACTGCAACAGTGTTTTCCTGCAATCAACTTAAAATCCAGGAGTTGAGAGAGAGAGAGAGAGAGAGAGAGAGAGAGAGAGGAGTGGGTGAAGTTAAGGAGTTTCTCAAAGAGCCCCACTGGGATTGCTGTCCTGGTCCATTGCCATGAACTCTGAGCGGCTGAGAAGGTCCAAGGAAATCCAGGGAAAAGGTCATAGACTGCAGGGTTCCACTCCCGGGAGAGTGTCTTGCAGCGCTGTGGGGTTTCTCTCCTCGGCTGGGGCAAGGCTCTCAAAGGTCGGGGTGGGGGCAGCGGGGTGGAGAAGGCAGGTCCTTCCCAGCTAGTGACAAGCTGGGGGTAGGGGGCTTACGATGGAGGCGTGGGGAAGGACACAGGCAAACAGGAGGCAGGGGCATGTCCCCCAGGGCACGGGCCAACTCCTAACTCGAAGGGGAGGTGCAGGGAGCAGCCACGCGGGCTGGTTCGTACCCCTTCCCACGCTGCACCCCTCCACACACACGCACACACATGCACACACCCTGCTCGCCACTCCCTGCCCAGTCAGGCCCAGCTGTCTTGGGTGGATGGACACACACGAAGTGCTCGTGCCACTGCTCGCTATTCCGAGGTCCCCCGGTCGTGACCCGCGTGCAGCTGCTGTCACGACCGGGAAGACTTCCCCTGCCAAGGACCCGTCCATCACGGTCGCGAACCCCCCGCTCCCTGGACGAGGCGCCCGCGGACCGGCGCCAGCGGGGACCGGACGGAGAGGACCCGGGGCGCACTCACACGTTGAGGACGTTGCGCTTGTTGCTGAGGTAGCTCTCGGGCAGCGGGGACAGCTCCTTGACGAAGGAGCCTGCCAGCATGGAGGCCGCCAGCGCCCAGGGCAGGTAGCGCCGCACGGCCGCCCGCACCAGCGTGGCTCGGAGGACCCGCGCGCAGCGCTCCAGGTGCTCCATGCCGAACCTCGTCGGCCACCGTCCGGCTCCCCGCGCCCTCTCGGCCACCGTTCTGTCCCCCGCCCCGGCCCGCACCGCCACCTCCCTCCCCGCGCAGGCGCGCCGCCCGCAGGCCCCGCCCCCGACACGTGCGCGCGCGCTCCCCCTCTTGGCCATCGGCGGCCTCTGCAGCGCGCGGGTCTCTGAACCTCGCTCTTCCCTCCCGTGGCTTCTCTGCGTCCTGCCCCCCGCGACACGCTCCGAGCGTGGTAGGTGCGGATCTCGGCCTGTGCGTCTTGCTTTGGGCTGGGAAGAAGCTCTCGTGGGAGTATTTGCTGGCGGTGGGGAAGAATCGATGCAGCGCCGTAGGAATGAATGGGCGCAGCAGCCACAGCATCTTTCAGCCTCTCTTTGAGACTCGGCGACACCGCCCCCACCGGAGCCTCAGTTTTCTCTTCTGTAAAATGGGGAGACCAAGAGGCGCTCAACCCTGCCCCGAAGTTAATTTATGAGCTCGAGGTTCATTATGTGGATGCAGGTATGGGGACATGAAATCAAATTTCGTTAGAAACTAAAAGCGTATAACATTTATTAAATGTAAATGTTAAATTATTAGATTTATTTTTCCTTTTAGAACACCTGTTTGTATTGAGTGGACGTGCCGGAGGAGGGAGCCAATGGAGATCGCATGAGGGCGTTGAAGACGCAGTCACTCCGTTTATCACAGAGCTAACTCTTCTCGCTTTTTTGTCATGGGAGTCTAATTCAGCGTTTCCCGACCTCAACTCATTTCTTTTCCGCTGTATTAGTGTCCGAGGGCCGCCATAACAAATTACCACAAACTTGGTGGCTTAAAACAACAGAAATTGATTCTCTGACAGTTCTGGAGACCAGAAATCTTAAATCAAGCTAAGGAGAGGGTGGGTTGGTCCCTTCAGGAAGCTCTGAGAGAGAATCCCTTCCCTGGCTCTCTCCTGCATTCTGGTGGCTTGTAGCTGTATAACAGCAATCTCTGCCTGTCTTCATGTGGCCTTTCTTCTGTGTCTCTGCCTCTGTGTTTCTTTTCTCCTTCTGTCTCTTATTAGGACACTAGTCATTGGATTTAGGGGCCACTCTAAATCCAGGATAATCCCATCTTGAGGTCCTTGTATCTGCAAAGATTTTAATTGCAAATAAGGTCTCATTATCAGGTACCAGGGGTGAAGACAGTGACATACCTTTTGGGAGTCACCATTCAATCTGTGACAGCCACCTTAACTGCTTTTGCTCTGTCCATATACCAATGCTGTTATTTACTATACACTTTTCTTTAAACAACACATATTTAAAACTTAAATACCTACTGTATAGCCTCCCAGACAAAAATATCCATGGAATTATGGATTCTGTGTGCCAGTTTTATTTCTTCTATTACAAATAAAACATTTCTATTGAAATGTTCATCTTTAGCTGCCTTAAACAATCTCATGTACCCTTACCAAGGATAGCTGCCACCCTTTGGGAACCAGTGGCCTGATTTATGCCTAGAAAGGACTGATGTTTAAAAATCCCTCATGTACAGAATGAATCAATAAACTAATGAGAAGAAAAGCATTTATTCCTTAAAACCATCTCAAGATGATCTTCCTATCTGTAAATTGCTTTTAACTGATCAGAATTCTTACGTAGCAAGATGTCTCCAGGCCTTCGAAAAGCTAGGTTTAAAAAAGAAAATATAGTGGTGATTATACCAATTTGTCTTTCTGTGATTGAGAATAAAAACTATACAGCCAGAAAGACGTTATTATGATGGTATCTGAAACCATCAGTATCTCCTGAAGATTGACAGGTCCTCAGTTATTATTACTTTCTATAGCAAGCTGCGTAACAATTAAGAGCAGAGAGGTACGTTGGACATTATTAACTAAATGTTTCCTCCAATGAAAATCCAGATGCTGATCCCCCACCCCCCAAAAAGGCGAAAGTGCTGGGTGACAGAAACCCTAGACATCACCCAGAGGAGCAATCAAAAATATACCTCCTGAATGTTTCAGGGTTTGTATTTCTGTCGAAAAGAAAATGGATTTGTTTCATTTGAGACTATAAAGCTTCATCTCGGGAGATTCCTGAAGGCTGGGTTTAACCCACAGCTGAAAAATTGTAGGTGTCTAGACAAGTTTTTGTCTTTTTTTTTTAAACTTCAACCCATATTAGGAAATACATATTATAGTTTAATGGTGTGCTGGAGGCAACTCATCCAGGCCTGTGAGAGCAGATTGTTAAATTTTCAAGATTTTGCAAGCTAGTTGTTAAACACAGCCATTATTAAAAATTACATTACATAAACTAACAATTAAACTCAAAATAATTACTCAAAACTTATCATTTTCTAATTATTTTGCTACATTATTATCTATGCTGTTAGGGTTACTTACATCTATTGTATCTATATAATATGCTATTGTGCAACTCTTCCAATTCTATGCTCAGTGACAGCACCTTGGTAGCTTGACATCAGGGGAATTGGCAAGTGCTACAAAGCAGGGCTTTGTTAGATTGGAATGCAACTCCATTTGTCAAAACATGGTTGAACTGAAACTATAGGTTGGCTATGGGTATAAGAGTCCAGCAAAAATCAATGAAAGCATTCTGCGAGAATCATTTCACTATGTAGAATTTACAATAACGAGCATTGGTGTATTTCATTATTTTGTAATTATGTGCTACACATTATATTAAGAAAAACTTATAATAAACATATATATGGTATACATGTTCCCCTAGAGCACTAGTGGTTAAACATTTATCAACAAATCATTGGAGGATGATCCAGTACACACATAAAAATACATATGTAGCATATAAGTGAATATGCCAATAGATATATAGGTATAACTATAAACATAGCTTTATGACACTTCATGACAGAATTTGCCTCTCCTCTGCGTAAGGCACCCTGATATTTTCTATCCAATTATAAATTCAATGAAAAATGCTGGTCATGACCCACTGAATTGATTTTACAACTCACTAGTGGGTGGAGATCTGTAGTTTGAAAAACACTAGGCTAGATTTTCAGGCATTGGAAGATGATGCTCTGTCCTTCCCACCAGAGGGAGGTAGAGGACCACAAATACCAGGGTTCTGCCCTGCCTGAGACTTCAGTGGTACCACCTAATTGTCGGTTCTCAGTTCTTCATTTGTCTATTCAAGAAATATGCGTACTTGTTAGAAGTGTACGGTCTGTGGCCTCAGGGAACTTAAAATCTAGTGAGGGTGGTAATCATTAATTTATTCCGCCAACCAATATTTATTAACTATTTACTATGCACCAAGCATTGGGCTAGATATTAGGACCGCCCATGTTTCGGATAGGTGACTTTCCTTATTAACTGCAGAGTTATCACCTTTTAAAAACACAATTTCCCAGGTTTGAGGCAGAATGTACATGTTGAGGCTGGACCATCTTGTCAAACTGAGAGCAAGGAAGCCATAAGCTATCAAAGACTGGTAAAGTCATTTCAGGAAAGCACAGGAACCAAAGACAGGCTCCCGCAGGCCAAAGATGGGACAAGTTGAGCATAAATAAGAATAACTGCAATGGATGGAAACACACACAAATGTTTAAATCCATAGATTCCTAAGGGTACTTTAAAAAGTACCATTTGAAGAAATCAACTCATTATTTTGAAAACTAGTAAATAAAGGGAAAGAACCAAGCATTTTTCCTGGCTCTCCTATGGGAACTGAACCACTGAATAACCAAAGAGTAGAGATTTTTGTTAAAGAAATCTCTCAAGTAATAAATGGAGAATTAGAATATCACCACATGTGACATGGGAGTAAAAAATGTTAGTTTGAAATATTGGTGAGTCAGATTCTCCTTAAAAAAGAGAATCAGTTTGCAGATATTCGTAAAAAGAAAAGTTTAATAAATACTGAGCAATTTTAATTAAATCTCTAAAACTCCATCATATAATGTTTAAAATTTTTAAGTCAGATTATCATAATTTTGACCTTGGCTCAGAATTTTATATTTTAAATTTCTTAGAGTCAGATTTTACAGAAGTACATGGCTTCATGTTTACTAAAGAAGTGGAGAACTAGAACCAAAAAATATGTCTGCTACAAAAAAGTAACATTTTCTTATTGAATACTAAATGTAATTTTATAAGCAAAGCCTATATGTATGCCACTTTTGTAGCAAGAGTTTGGAGATTATAGAATTTATCTTGCAGTCTGAGTTTCTCTTGGACAAATAAACATTCTGCTTTTTGAATTTCTTGGAAATCACTTGTCTTTTTATTTGGATAGTGGTTTAAGTTTTTTGAAAAATATAAAATCATTAAATTTGAGGAATAGTTGCGTGGAATTCTTCTGAGGTTATGATTGTGTGTTGGCCAAGCCCTACATAAATATATGTAAAGTAAATATAAATAAAAGGAAACGTAAGTTTTTGCTGCCTTCTCTAAAGAATTTTTCATCTTTACAACCACATTACATTCTAATGCCACGATTCATAAGATTAAATTCTGCTATGGTAGAATACAAAAAAAGGTGTTTCCATTGGAAAAGAGGTCTCTATTTTGACAATGAGCTTGGTCTGTTTTAAAGTGAATTGGCCTAGATCGCTTGATTAAATGGCCAAAACTAGAAGGACTTTATGGATTAAGCTTATCATCCAAGAGTCTTTTAAAAATATACATTGTAATTTGTGTATTCATTTGTTTATTTTCTGTCTCTCCTACTTGACTGTCAACTCCAGAGGGTCGGGAACGTTGCTTGTTTTATTCACTAATGCATCCCAGTGTCCAGAACCATGTCTAGCACCTTCTAAACATGCAAAAAGAAAAAAGAGTTATGTTAAATAAATTAAAGAATCATTATTAATATGCTGCTATAAAGGAAATTATTTTAAAATTGAAATCGCTTCTTTCTAAACAGAAGAGAAATTGATTCTAAATCACTGTGAAAGGGGTTTTGTGGTCCATCCAGTTTCAAAGATGCTAATGGGTTAAATAGAGTATCCCTGGGGCCCTGAGGACAGGACTGCTTAGGGACAGGGAGGCTCAGGGATCATTTTTATCTAAGCTGACGTCTGGAGGGTTGGCCTGGAGCTGGCCCGAGGAACAGTGGGAAGAGGGCACTCCAGGAAGAGCAAACAGCAGGTGCCCTTTTGTTGGCTAGTGTGTGTGAAATAATTCACCCCCGGGCAGATAGGCAGCCCAGTAATTCTCCCGGCGGGTGGCCTTTGTCTACAGCTCCTGGCCAGCCACAGAAGTATTCATCCCCAGCACCAATTCCTTTCTTCTGAGCTCTCCTGCAATGCCTCCCCCATCCTTAACCTCTGCCCCCTCTCTTTCTAGCCACAGGGGACAACTAGACGCTCCCTGGCAAAGCTGGTGTATGCCAGGGGCCAGACTGCCTGACTGCTTAACGGGGAGAGGGTTGTAGCCACTGGCTGTTCCCAGGCTGCTCATTATCTGGGCTCATTTTGGGCACAAGGTTAGGAGGGCTGGTGTGAGAGGGCAGGGATCAGGAGAGCAGCTGAAAGGAGCTGTGGGAGACCCTACACCATCGCCGGCAGCCTCGAGGCCCCTCCTGCTCCTTCCTCTGGCCACTGTCTCCTGCAGACCTCGGACCCGCCTGTCTCAGGCGGTCACAGGGCGGAGGCCTGGGAGGAGGGAGCTGTTGTTTCCTGAAAGAGCATCGGTAAAATTAGAAAGAGAAGCAGGAGACTGAGTATCCAGGGTCAGCATAGCAGTGACCTGTAGGACGGAGGGAGGGCGTTGGGATAAGAGGGTTTGGGGGGCATAGGCAATATTCTAGTTCATTACCTGGCGGTAGTCATATAGGTGTTTGCTTTTGAAATATTCATTAAACTATATATATTTTAGAAATCTTGTCCATTTGTTTTATTTTGTAATTTATGAAATTATACACACACAGACACACACAAAGGGTACCAAAAACAGTATATGCATTTTAAGAAAGGAAAAACAGTATTAAAATTATGCTGATGGTAACCACTTGGAGCACCTCCTGTAATTGCAGAAGTCAAAAGTGACTTGTATTCATCTTTTTTTATCAGTATATATTGAGTTACAATTTTTTTTTTAGGCTTAATCCAATCCTTTGTTAATCATGGTATGTATTAGCTGATTATTGCATTTCAGGCACTATGTGTATACTCGTGTGTGTGTGTGTGTGTGTGTATGTGTGTGTGTGTGTGTATGCGCGCGCGTGAGCATATATATGTCCTGCTGGTTCCCCCATGTAGGCAAACAAACTAACAGTCCTTGTTTCTAAGTCAGCTCCTTTCTTAGTTTTCACCCACCATTTTGCCGGTACTTTCCTGGCTGATTTGCAGAACCCTACCCTATACGCTGGCTTCTGACATCGGTTTCTGGTCTCCCTCCTTGGCATCTGCATTTCCAGTGATGGCCAGTGGAGTTAGCAAGGCGGTTAGGAGCCCAGGAGTTTGGGCTGGACATGAGGATTGCCCTTTGCCATCGTTGGCTTTCACAGGACATATCCAGCTGAGCTGCTTTCTGGTCCCTCTTCTCCCCCTACCAGGCGACTGGCGGTCTCTGAAAGATCACACATCTCTGGGGGGTGGGGGGGCATCACCACCCGTATGCGACTAAAAGGGAACTATTTCTTCTCATTAGTAGGCTTTCAAATGCTTTTCAGAAGTCACTTTTCTTCCTTTCTTTCTCCCTCCCTCCATCTCTTTGCTGTCTTCTTCACGCACTCACATTGGGGTGGCTAGTTCATGGAGTTACAATATTTTAATACAGTTTTTTCCTTTCTTAAAATGTGTATACATTTTTTGGCACCCTTTATATATATGTAAAACACCAAACCAGGGATAAAATGCCTAGGTTCTAAAAAGAACTACTGGCACTCCTCGACTGCCACTGAGCTGATGGGATTCTACTCGTTCTCGCGCCTCGTCCCGCTTCCTTTGCAACCATGTCTGACAAACCCGATAGGCTGAAATTGAGAAATTCAAAATTGAAGAAGACAGGAACGCAAGAGAAAAATCCACTGCCTTCAAAAGAAACGATTGAACAGAAGAAGCAAGCAGGCGAATCGTAATGAGGCACGCACCGCCAATACGCACTGTACATTCCACAAGCATTGCCTTCTTATTTTGCTTCTTGTAGCTGTTTAACTTTGTAAGATGCAAAAAGGTTGGATCACGTTTACAATGACTGTGCTGCCCCTTTTCAAATCAGAACTACTGACAACTGAAGGCCGCGCCTGCCTCTCCCATATGCCTGTCTGGCTGGCAGGGAAGGAAAAGAACTTGCATGTTGGTGAAGGCAGAAGCTGGGTGGGACGACAGTGAAATCTAGAGTAAACACCAAGCTGGTCCAAGGTGTCCTGCAGGCTGGAAAACGCAGTTTCATCAGAGTGCCATTTTTTTTGTTGTTAAAATGATTTTAATTATTGGAATGCACAATTTTTTTAATAATGCAAATAAAAAGTTTTAAAACCTGAAAAAAAATAAACAATAAAAAAAATAAAAAGAACTCCTAATAACTCTTGACCAGAAGCCTGACCTATAACATAAACAATTGATTAACATGTATTTTGTATCTTATATGTATTATACTGTATTCTTAAAGTAAACTAGGGAAAAAAATGTTTTAAAGAAAATCCTAAGAGAAAACACATTTACAGTACTGTATGTATGTGTGGGAAAAAAATCCGAATGTAAGTGGGCCCGTGCAGTTCAAACCCACATTGTTCAGGGGCTAACTGTATTTGATTCTTTTCCTTCTCACAACAACCCCACAGGTAGGCACTGTTATTATTCCATTCTCCAAATGGAAACATTGAGGCACAGAGAGGCTAAGAAAGTGACTTAGCCAAAGTCACACAGCTAGCCATCTAGCAGAGCTGGGATTCCAACTCACGTGACCTCACCTGCCTGCCGGAAAGAACGGCTTGCTGGTCACCGCCCTCTGCAAGTTGACCAAGTCACCCTTGATAGGGTTTAGGGTCCGTGCAGTTCGTTGGTTCAGAGCACAGACATGGATTCTAGTGCAGATTCAGAGTGTATTACTGTGTGACCCAGGAAGTCACTTCTCTGTTTCCTAACCCGAAAAATGCGAATGGTATCAGATTAACTTTATTGCCCAGATAAATAAGTCAAACCTTATTTTACTAGGTGTCAGGCATACAGCAGGCGCACAATAGATGGTCACCACTCAAATAAAGATGCTCATCTTTGGTGCTCATTGTAGCCTGGTAGATAGGCAAGGCAAAGTAGCACCGTGCCCATTTCACAGATGGGAAGTCTGGCTCAGTTCTCCCGCCACTGAGAAGCCAGGCGATCCAGAGGGTCCCACGGGTCCCTTCCGGCCCCCTCTCTGTTGAATTCTCAGGGTCTTGCTCTGGCCTGTGGCCACAGGGCCGGTGCTCCGCACCCTGTGCAGGAATGCGGTGGCCAGGCTGGGGGGCGGGGGCGCTGACACCGAGGCTTTTCCGCTCCAGCTGCACGGGCAGGCGACACAGCAAATTCCGTGGCCACACCTGGCCGTGCAGCTGTCCGGGCTGGACCAGGATGAGGATTCTCCAGTCCTCTGGCAGCTGGCCCCCGAGGGCACAGCCTTGACCCCTGGTGGCCTCATACCCTGGCCTGCTGGGCCCGGGAGCAGGAGCACAGGGGGCCCCCCTCAGGGATAAGCCCTCCTTCCTGGCTATTGGCACCCTCCAGTTCCCACCACCTCCTTTTTATGGAGGATTGGGACTAGACCTCTCTGACACCCAGGAGAGTGAGGGGCTCCCTGGCTCAGCCTCTGCCAACACTCTGCTGGGAATTCTTAGGGTGAGGGGGGAGCTGGGAAATGGACACCGCTTGGTTTCAGGGTTCTGCGGTTCCATGGAAAATTAGCTCCTGGGTTGGACTGGAGTGCTCTCTTTCCCTGAAAGGCTAAACTCTGGTCCGTTCTCCCCACTTCCCTCCCAGTCCCCAGCCTCCAGCTCCCCACCCGAACTGGGCAAAGCACAAAGTGTCTCAGGTTTTCTCCAGCCCTGCAGCTGATGTGGCTCTCCAGGCCTCCAATCTGCAAGAAATGGCCTCTGCTTACCTCTGACCTCATCTCTCAACCCACCTCTTACACTCTCTGCACCCTCTATGTCTTCCCTAACCTGCCTTTTTTCAGTTCTTCAAATGAACCAAATTCCCTCCAGCCTCAGAGCTTTTGCCCATGCTGTTCCCTCTCCTTGCACTGCTGTCTTCACAGGCTCACCCCTAACGCCCCACCTTCTCCTTTAACCTAGCAAACTACTCGATTTTGGTTTTTTGCTGAATCATCATGTATTACTAATAGGACTAATGAAGGGTCTTGAAAATCCTTGGGCTGTGCTCTTCTACAGGAAATTTATAATCAGCTTGCCAACTTCCTCCAGAAACTTTGTTGGAATTTTTATTGGGATCATATTGTATCTATAGATTACACTGGTGAGAACTGACGACACACAAGTTTACTACTTACAATGATGTGATGTGAGTCAGAGGATTCAGAGACAAATTAGACACAGCTCCTTCCCTCAGAGAGCTGTTTTGCTCATGGTCTTCCTTTTTACTTTTACTTCATTCATGTTATGAGAGAAGATCTTATCGGGCCCATTGTACAGATGAGGAAACTGAGGCTCAGAGAAATGATATGACTTGACTCAGGTCTTAGGGTGAGGAAATGGTCGGGCCAAGACCCCTACCCACATCAGTGTGACTCTTGAGTCTGCCAATTGAATCCATTTGGTCTATGGGTTTGGTTTGTGTGTGTCTCTGTTTGTGTTTGCATGTAGGGTGTGTTCTCATGCACCCAGAGTTGAAAAGCATCTATATTTGGAGAGGGATGTGCTGTGGGGTGGAGTGGGAGTGCAGGTGTGTGTGCTCTAGTGGACAGTGACTTCTATTTGTGTTAATATCGGGGTTTTGGGCTCTGTGTGTACAGTGTTGGGGGTTTTAGTGGGTATACTGGGGAGAGTTATTTGTGTGTATTGGGTGGGAAGTGTGTGTTGGGGGGACTGGAATGGGATATTTCTGTCGGTGTGAGTGTTTTTTCTTATGTGGAATTTTATACTTGTTGAAATAACTCTTTAAAAGGTTTTTTTAAACCATAAATGATTCTAAATTTTTTTTGTCGAGGCATACATTGATTTTTAAGTGCCCAAATCTTAAGTATACAGCTAGATGAATTTTTACACATGTACACCCATGTAATCACCAGCCAGGTCAAAATATGGAACAGACACAGCACCCTCAGTGGGAGCTTCCTCATGTCCCCTCTCAGTCAGCACCCCCCAGAGTAGCCACTGTTCCGACTTCTATCACGCTAAATTAGTTTTGCCTGTTCTTGACCATTCTGTCAATGGAATCGCAGTTTTTCTGTTTGGGGACGTTAATAGCCATCATTGAACAAACTTTGCTTTGTGTGCTAACACTTTCCATATCTCCCTGAATTTCCCATAATGGCCAAATAAGGTAGCATCTATTTATTGTGACCAATTTACAGATGGGGACACTGAGACTCAGAGAGGGCTCGTGACTTGCCCCGGGTCACCTATCTGACACCACAGCTCTGGTCCTTGCTCATCAGGCCATCTTGCCTCCCTCTGGATACCCTGCCAAAGAGCTGACACTGCTGTCTGGCTACAGAGAGAGCAGCGGGGTACCCAGAGGAGCTTCTAGATGTGTTTCGTCTTCTGAGGAGTCAGTTTCCCTGTATTTGTCGTGTGACCTCTCCAACCCCCTTGCTGGGCCAGGGACTACCACCGGTGCAGCCCAACCACCTCTGTGCTGTGGAGACACCCCAAGCCATAGGGGTTGAGTCCTGTCTCCCAGATTTATTTGCTGTGTGATTGTGGGCAAGCGGCCTCCCTCTTTGAACCTCTGTGTTCTCAAACTGTTAAAAGAAGATTAAAATCCTCATGCTTGGTAAGGCAGTAACAGATGGAAGGTGTCACTGTATAAATTAGTACAGCTGTTCTTTTTTAAAAAGCCTTTTATGGTTAAACAAAACACAAATACAGAAAGTCACATAAAACAAATGTGGAACCTAATAAGATGAACGAACCACTTATAACCACCAGTCAAATCAGGAAAAGGAAGCCTCTCAAATGTCCCACTTCAATGACAGCCTGACTTTTACAGTATTTCTTTGTGTTTCTTTATAGTGTTATCGCCCAAGTACACATCCCTAAACAGTGAAGTTTAGTCTTGGCCATATTAAAAATGTGTGTCTTTTAAGTCTTGACCGATTCTCCCTCCATCCCTTTGGTTTTCTTATAGTTTATCTTTTGGAAAAACCTGGAGCATTTGACCTGGAACGTTTTATGTGTTCCCCTCCCTCCTCCACTTAGATTTGGAGTGACATAGATCTGGGTTGCAGTTCTGAGTCTGCCAGTTGCTGTGTGACCTTGGATAAATCACTTAATCTCTCTGAACCTCTTTCCTTGGATAAATCACTTAATCTCTCTGAACTGACAAATGAGGGGGTTACCTAGAGATTTCTAAGGACCTTCCACCTTTTCCAGTCTTCTCTCTCAAACACCAGGCCCCTGTCCCACAGTCTCTTCTCAACTTTATGGGGTAAGAATCATAGAGACCTACTGTTGGAATCCAATTTCCACTGGGATTAACCGTGTGAACTGGGGTAAGTTACTTAACCTCTCTGGGTTTCCATTTCCTCGTCTTTACAGTGAGGATCCTAATATCTAACCCATGAATCTGGAGCAAGGCTTAAATGAGATCATGTTCCTAAAACATTTAGTGCCTGGCATCTAGTATGTGCTAAACAAATGTTGACTATTATTGCTATTCTTATTAGGTATTATTATTATATTATTATTATTAATATAATTAGCTATTATTATTATGTGTTGATTGCTACTCTGTGCTGGGCATTGTGTCAAGCGTCTTAAGATGTACTAACTCATTTAATCCCCACACCAATGCCATTAGGGAGCCTGGTTTTATCAATGAGTAAACTGAGGCACAGAAAGGTTAAGTAACTTGCCCTCAGTTACACAGCTAGTAAGCCATAGAGGTGGGTCGTAGACCTAGGTCATCTGTTAGCCACCGAGCTATACCACCTCGAAAACTACCATCTACTATAATTTCCCCTCCACTCGCACATGCCCAGAGTGAATTCCAGGTAGGCTGAGGATGGAATCATAGCTGAATCCAGGGTGATAAAACTCAGGATGAGAAAGTATTCCGACCCTAAAGTGAGAGCCTCCCCAGGGCGTTAACTAATCTGGGCTGCCCCTGATTATTTCCTACCCCCACTGTCTAACATTGTTATCCATTGGAAACCTGCATTAGTCAATGAGGACATCAGAGAAGGTCCCAGCTGGTGGAGCGGCCTGGCGTGTCCCTGTGTGTTAGCCGCCAGTGCGATTTCTGGCTTTCTGTGGATGTGTGAACGTGTGGGGTGGCAGGTGGTGATTTGTACGTGTGGCTGGGCTGAGGGGCTGTACCTTCCCCCAAGTCTGTCTATTTCTATGGAGAGAGAGTGTAACCAGCCTGCCTGTCCCACCTCTGCCACCCACTGGACGTGTGACCCCAGACAAAGGATTCACCTCTTTGTGCCTCAATTTTCTCATGTATGTTAAAATGGAAATAATAACAATAATAAGGTTGTTCTGAAGACTAAATGAGCTCCTCCACGTAAAGTGCTTAAAATCGTGCTGGGCACTGAGGTGGAGCAAATCCGTACAGCTTATCCGTGCTAGGTACGATTAAATGTGTAAAGAATGGGTTTCTGTATATTTATGCAAAGGCACCTGAGGGTGTACAGGAGAAAAGAGGGGCGGAGGGAGTGGCCGGTCTCTGTGATTGGTGGGAGCATGATATTCGTGTGTGCTCGCATGTGCATACACGAGTGTGTGGTGTGTGCACCATGGATTTGTGTGCATTTGGTAAATGTGTGAGGATGTTCACTTCCAGAACCCCGGGTACCACACGAAGGAGCTACAGGCCTGAGGACAAGTCACCGAGGCTCCATGTGCCCCAGAAACCGTATCTGTACAGTGGATGGAGTTACCTCCTCAAAGGTGGATGTGAGGACAAGTGAATAATGTAAGCAACATGGGAGAAGTTCACGGTAAGCATTCTGAGGGGGGCGCGGAATTGTTGACACTCCTGGTTCCTAGGCTGTTTGCGTCCTCCTCACCTGGGCTCAGAGCTCCCCGTGGAGTACAGAGCCCTCTGTAGGCAGAAGAGCCCTTAGTCCACCTTCTCTATTGGGACATCTGAGGCCCAGAGAAGGATAGGAACTTGCTTCAGGATATCCAGCATGCTGTAGGCAGAGATGGGGCTAGAGTGGAGCCAGTCTCTTGTCCGTCTGAGGTGGAGGGAAACCTTGCTGAGGTCAGGGTTGGCAGCCCCCACCGCTCACTGCTCCGCCTGCCACACCTCCCCCAGCATCCAGCCTGGGCTGGGAGAAGCTGCTCCAACAGGAAGGTGTGTGCTTTGGCAGCAGACAGTGTTTGGGCCGTAGAGACTGAGGCTGGGCAGCTGCCTGGGGTGGGACTTCCATGTGTCTGGGGAGGACCCCGCTCGGGTAGCCCAGTCCCCGCCTCCCGCGCTGGGCTGGAGAATCACCACCTGGTCTGCCTGAGGATTCTCAGAGGTCACTGGAAGAGGCTGAAGGCTTCCAAATGCTTCAACTTTGGTTTTTTATGTACCATGCCTCTTGTAAGCCTACCCCTCTCATTACAAAAGTATTGACTGTTATTCGTGGAGAATACAATCAATCAGCGAGGAGAAAATTAAATTTTCTTAACCCAGAAGGAGAGCAGCTCAGAGACCAAAGGGGCTTAACACACACACACACACACACACACACACACACGCACACACACACACACACCTCCCTGCATGCTCGTGCATGAATCTATACACGTATATACATGACATACAAACCATAAGCACGTGTATATATGTGTGCTTACCCACATATAACATACAAGCACATACATACTCACGCAGGCAAGCACACGTACAACATACACTGTCTGCCAGACACTTTCCAAGTGCTCCCCGGATGTTAGCCTGTCTAGCCCAGCAGTGCTCCAGGCGGGTGCCGGATGACTCGCATTTGACAGGGGAGGCGCACCGTGGTTGTGACTTGCCCAAGGACACCTAGGTAGTGAGTGAAATCAGGGGGATTTGGACCAGCTCCATGGGCTTAACTAATGAGGTCGTGTGTGAGCGGCCCCGTCACGCACGCGCTCCTGGGCTTTTCCCCCATGCCTCTGTATGGGTTTGGCTACCAAAATGCCATCCTCTTTACATAGCGCTCCTGGGGCAGACTTGGATTTGAATCTGACTCTGTTGCAGACAGGCTGGCTTGACGTGGGGCTTGTTCCTTCCGCTCTCTGGGACTCAGTTTCTTTGTCTGTAAAATGGGGAACTGTGGTATCTGCCTCTGAGTGTTGGCTGAGCTTGTGTGTGGGAAGCACTCAGCCCGGGCCTGGCGCATAGTAGATGCTCATGAAATGGGGCCATGATAAGTGCCTGCTCTGAGGCCAGAGGGCTTTGTAAGGAAAACAGTCAGGACATACTCTCTGGATACAGGGTGGCCTTCATGTGGTGAGGTCTGCAAGGCGGAGAGAAGCATTTGGCTTAGGGGTCTCCCGAGGGGCATGGTACTTCCTCCTGGAATCCCTGCCACTGCCCCATCCCTACCCTGACCAGCAATCTAGCCCCAGCCCTGCACACTCCAGGTGGAAGCAGGAACAGCAGAAGTGAGAGAGGGTGGGAGAGGGAAGCTTACAAGTGGGCAGTGGGTGGAGCCTCCTGTCTAAGTCTGGTCTGGCTGGAGGGGGAGGAGGCTGTGGGGCTGGGCATGTCAGATGCCATCAGCTCCCAGGGGACCATTAAAGTCGCTGTGCTGCCAGGTGGGCCAGGGTGTCTGCAGAGGTCCCCTGTCTCGCCGCCTTCTGCTTCCCGCCTGGGCTACCTGTCCTGGGTACGCACTCTTGGGGAGCCTGCTGCCTGGGCTCCCACATCCCTGCCTCCCTCTGGCTCTCTGCTCGTTAAATCTGTTTCTCTCTCTCTCCTCTCTATTCTTTTTTTCCTTTTCTTTCTCTCTACTTCTATTTCTGTCTCCCTCTTGTCTGTTCTTTTTTTTCTTTGTCTTTCTTTCTACTTCTGTTTCTCTCTCCCTTGTTCTTTCTCTCCCCCCCTCATATCATCATCTCTCATTCTCTCTTATAGCTTTCTACCTTTCTATTTCTTTCATGCCTTTTCTCTGTATCTCCTTTTTGGTCTCTCTCATTTTCTTTTTCTCTGTTTCTCATGTTTCTCTCTTTCCCTCTTTCATTCTCCACCATCTGCTTCTTTCTGTGTCTCGTTCTCAATCCTGAACGTGCAGCTGCTCAGGGATAAGAGTGCCCTCACTCAACCTTGGGAAGGTTGGCCCTGCCCCTCTGAGGGCATTGAGGGCGCCCACTTCAAGCAGGGTGGGTGAAGAGGGTGTGCAGGCTGGGGAGGACTGGGGCCTGTCTCCGGGGCTGGGGGGACGGAGCCCTGGCCTTGGAGTGGTAACACCATCGCACCTCAGGTCCTGGTCCAGATTCGCCTTTGTCTGGGCATTTCTCTCTGTTGCCCACTGGGGTGGGAAGGACGGGGTGTTGGGCTCCACGTTGCCAGCGTTAGCAGCCTCTGGAGTGGCAATGCTCAAGAACACTCAAGGTTTGGTGCCCTCGTGCCCACCCCCTCTAGGCAGCCAGCTCTTACTGTACGAGGCAGACGAGAGAGCCTTCCAGCCAGCTATGCCCCTGCTGCCCGGCACCGTGGGCCTGGCAGGCCTGCTCTTCTGGGCAGGTCAGACGGTGAACGCCTTAATGCCCAATGCCACCCTGGCACTAGCCCGGACCGAGGGCACAGCCGTGTGGCGCCTGAGTGGCCTGGGCGTGCCCCGCTACAGGCGGAAGCGCCACATCTCTGCCCGGGACATCAGTGCCTTATTGGATTATCACAACCACGTCAGGGCCAGCGTGCAGCCCCCTGCTGCCAACATGGAGCATATGGTGAGTCCCCATGCCCTCCCCAGCGCCCCTTCCAGCAAACGCCACTCATCTCAACGTGTCCTGGAAGGGCTGGACTATTCACCAGCCTGGCCCCACAGGCCAGTATCTGGGTGTCTTGACTCTGTGTAAAGGGCAGGAATTAGTCTGCCCATTTTAAAGATGAGAACATTAAGGCAATTGCACAGGTCCAAGGGTGAGGGGGAGTCAGAGACATAGGAGAGCTACTTATGGAGCACCTACTGTGCCAGGTGCTCCATATGACCCTGAGGACACACCTCTTCCTTCAGGGGGGAACTGTCATCTCCATTTTCCAAGTAAATAAATTGAGATGCAGCGAGTTAATTCGCCCCAGGTCACCCCATCGGGATTCCAACCCAGGTCTGCCTGCCGCTAAAGGTTGCGGCCTTAACCAACACAATACCCTGCCCAAGAATCTTGGCTCCCCACTGGGGACCTGCAGCGGGTGGGTGGCTGGAGCTTTCCATGCTATTGTCTCTTTGCCCCAGGGGTTGTGATAGACACCCCCAGACTGTCCTCTGCAAGCCTGGGGAGGTAGAGTTTGGAGCCTGGTGGCGGGGAGTGTCTCAGGCTGGGGAAAACCGGCAGCTGATCATCAGAGGAAGCTGGGATCATCAGAGGTCTGCGCTCAAATAGACAGAGCTGGTGGCTGTCACCCCAGCCTCCCAGCAGCCAGACTCCCGGAGTGAAGGCGGGAACCTTTCTCTTTATCACGGCCCCTTCTCTGGGGCCATTGTCCCAAACCAGCTTGGAGAGCCTCACTTCCAGTCCACCCACAGATTTCTTTAGGGAAAGAGATTGCCAGTCCAACCCCTCCACGACTTGCTACTCAACAGCCTGAAAATTCTTTTGCAGCGTGTCCACTCACTTACAGCCTAATGCCTGCGTAGACTCAGGTACCACGCTAAGCCTCGTGGACGCCGCCCAGAACAGGATGGACGAAAGCCCTTCCCGTATGGAGCTCACGTATCAGTGGGGATGACAGAAAACAAACATGAACAACAAAATATACATAGAATATAGTGTCAGGTAGGGATAAGGTGGGGAAGGGCGGGAAGAGGAGCAGGAATGGCAGACAGCTGGAGGTGGGGGAACACTTATTTGTTCATTGACTGACTCATTCATTTATTAACACAGCAACCGGCACATAAGAAGGCCCTCCATTTTCAAACAAATGACACATTATTGAGCACCAGTTTTGTGTGCAAGGCACTCACGGGTGTTTAATTATGGCACGTAGTGTGGACACAGAGTCTCACCAGGGACCTCGGGGAGGGTCAGTGAGTGTGGGTTTGATGTTAGCATGCTCCTTTCCTCAGTTTACCCCTTTGTAGCGTGAGGGAAACATTCCCCTGCTTTCCTAGAAGACTATGAGTCCCACAACTCTGGGGAGATGGTTGCACCCCTCTTTTGGTGCCCCTGTTTCTTCTTCGCTAGCTGGCTTCTGCCCACAGGACAAACATCCTTGCTCAAGGATATCCTTTCTTTCCCACGGCCCCAAGAACATTCCGGTCCCCTATGTCATAGTCTCACACCCACCAGGATTGTAATGATTGCTTCAGGTCTCATTTCCTCGCTAGACTATGAGTCCTCCATGCCTAGAAATACTGCTCAATATCTGCTGAATGAACAAATAATGCCTCAGAGTATCCCAGGAAGTCAGAACTGAAAGGGAGCTAGTTAGTATTTTTTTAAGCGATGCTTTCTTCGCCATTGGGAAATTATGAAGCCATTATGAAGAAGGAGAAGGGTATTTTCTACGTACAGATGTGGAATAATCACCAATATAACCTATCTTGTTAAGTGAAAAGAGAAAGGTGCCAAATAGAATGTCTGCAAAAAAAAATTAAAGAAAATATATCTTATATAATTATAAATAAACCATATGTAAAAACGTGTGTGTGTATATATATGTATATATGTATACACACACACACACACACACACACACATATATATGTATACATATTGGGGATGACAAAAAAATGTATAGAAGTGGACACTTTGGTCAGCGTTACTCAAGCAGTAGTTCACCGTCATCAGAAGTGTCTGGACGTTGATGGTAACCACTTTGAGCACCTCTTGTAATTACAGAAGTCAGATGTGACTTATGTTCATCTTTTGTGATCAGTATATATTGAGTATTACAATTTTAATAGTTTTTTTTCCTTTCTTACAATGTGTATACATTTTTTCGGCACGCTCTGTATGTGTATGTATATGCTTGTACAGGTGTGGAGTATTTTGGAAGAGGACACAAGAACCTCCCAGTGATGGTTGCCTCTAGGGGGCAGGGTGGCTGGAGAGACAGGTGGAGGACAGAGATGAGAGATTTTCCACTTATCCTCCTTTGGATAACTTAACATAGTAAACTTGTGCATGTGTTCATTAGTCAACAAAATCTTTGAATTAAATATTTTTAATGTTAAAATAAATACATCTAAAAAGTACAATCAATAAGATAAAATACGTTATCTTCCCATCACCGTGGGCTCAGCCACTTCTAAGGACTGCTGAGAACTCACGGAGCAATGCCCTGAGACCCCGCTCAAGCAGAGTGCCCCAGCTTGAAGTCCAGTGAGGGCACCCTACTAGGTCAGAGAGCTGGCTGTGCATGTCGGCTCTGATGTGGACTGGCTGTTGACCTTGAAATCACAGGCCTTCTCTGAGCCTCAGTTTTCTAAGCTGCCAAGTGGATGTGTTGCAAGGTTCGAAGGGATGGGGGAGTAGTGGCACCAGATCACTGTGCATCTCTGGACACCACTGTGATGGTGATGGTTGGTCCCTCGGGGAATTTCACGGCCTTTCTTTCCCCAGGTCTGGGATGAGCGGCTGGCCAGGACTGCCGAGACCTGGGCCACACAGTGCATCTGGGCCCACGGGCCCCCACAGCTGATGAGATACATGGGCCAGAATCTCTCTATCCATTCAGGCCGGTGAGTGACCCTCTGCCCTTCCTTCACTCACTCATTCAATGAGGTCACCAAGCTGGTTGGTGGCAGAGCAACTTCTTTCTCCGACCGAGCGCCTTCCATCTTCTCTGCCTCCTCAGCTACCGCTCTGTGGTGGAGCTCATGAAGTCTTGGTCTGAGGAGAAGCGGCACTACTCGTTTCCGGCCCCAAAGGACTGTAACCCCCATTGCCCCTGGCGCTGCAGTGGTCCGGTCTGCTCCCATTATACCCAGGTACCCCTCTGTCGGGACTAAGGGCTGGTGGGAGAACAAATCCTGGTGCCTTAGAAGAAGAATGTGGTGGAACAGAAGTCACAAATGAAACAGAGGCCCCTATGGACTTGCTTTCCATAATCGGCATGTTCCCGGAAAGTTGAATTGAGCCGAACTAGATCTGGTTTTGAGAATCTTATGTAGGCTGGCCTGGTTGTCTGACCTCAGAATAGAGATGTGTGGTCTGACAAGTTCAAGAGTGCTTTTGAATTCAACAGGTCCAAACATTTTCTAGTATTTTCTGTTGTGTAAGGCTCCCCCTATTTTAAAAAAAGAAATGCCAAGGGAAGGTTACAAAAATCATAGTATATTTTGAGTGCTAATATTGAATACGTTAACACACATAAAAATGCAAAGCAATATAGTGTTGCAAGAAATAGGACAGAAACTTCCAACTGTATGACAGATATTTTCTCTCAGTCCCATCTGTCTCTCTGTGACTTGTTTGGAGTTAATATCAAAAATCTAAATTTGAGACCCTCTAGGTCTAAACGAAATGCCCTTCCTGACATCCGATGAAATAGTGTCTCCATTTTGACAAAGAAGAAACTGAGGCACAGAGTGGTTAAGTGACTTGGTCAAAGTCACACAGCTAGTGAAATTGAGATTCTGACCCAAGGCTGTTTAACTCTAAAGTTTGTATTTTAATATCCAACACAACAATGATTTTCAAACAGAGGTTACTAGGGGAAAAAAAGAAAACAAATAAAAACACACATAAAATAGAATGATACAGAAAATATCAGCATATTTCACACATAAGATTAAATATTGGTTCGTAAAACTTCTTTTCCATTTTGTGTGTGTGTATATGTGCATGCGTGCACACAGGGTAACAATATAACATGTATTCCTTACTGTTGGTTGTAGTGAAATAAATAAATAAATAAAACAAGTTTGAGGAGCATTATGGCACAATATGCTTTTAGCGCCCTCACCGTGAGACAGGCGGACGTCCCTTAGTACACCCACCCTGAAGCAAGTCCAGGAGCCTCCCAACCCCAAGGAACCCTGGGTCCCATTACTCCTTCTCATAGCCTCTCTGTGTTTGTCCTTCCTCAGATGGTGTGGGCATCCTCCAATCGGCTGGGCTGTGCCATCCACACCTGTAGCAGCATCAGCGTCTGGGGCAGCACTTGGCACCAGGCCGTGTACCTGGTGTGCAACTATGCCATTAAGTGAGTACAGTGCTGAGATGGGCGGGGCTCTGGGGCAGGAAGGTGGGTCCTGAGGTCGGGTGGGCAGAATCCAAAGGAAGGCACACAGGACATCCTGCCTGCCTCCATTCTAAGTAACCTCAATACCATACATTGTGATAGTTTCCAAGTCCATTCATAACCCTTTTCCTTGACCCAGATTTCAGAATCAACTGGGAGGTAGAGGGCTGAGGCTGGTGGACAGGCAGTGGACGATGTGGTTTCGATCTGCCAGCCAAGTGGGCTTCAAATGTCTCACTGTCGAATTAGGCCTGCATGGCCGTGGACAGGCAGCACTGGACAACCACAGGCCTCGTCCTGCAAAGGCAGAGGCAGCCCCTGTAAGCTTATCCCCAGAAACAGAGCAGCCAGGAACACAGGCTCCCTGCAGGCAGGCAGATCCCAAAGGAAAGGAGGGATACAATGAGCATGTTCAGCTCGTCAGACTCTTCCAGACTCTCCAGTCAGCTTGGGGAGAGACAGGTCACACGTGGTCTTCACAGGTGAGTCTCTTGGAAACATGGAGAAAGGGAAATGGAAGTTCCCACCCAATGAACAGTATACAAACTTGCAAGCATTACAGATCCTTATACAGAATCAAGAACGAATTCTAAGTACGCATGATGTTTAGAGCTCCAAATTATATAATGATAATTGCCTTTTACTCTCACGTAGTCCTTGACCATTTATAAAATACTCTCACTTTGTTATTTCATTGAAGATATGAAAGAGAGAAAAGGAAAAAGGGAGGGACACTGGGAAAATATTTTCCCTTTTTTACAGATTAAGAAATTGAGAATCAGAGATGGTTCAGTAATTTACCAAAAGTCCCAAAGCCGAGAAGTAGCAGAGCTGTCTGAAAAACAAGCTTTTTGATTACAAGACCTATGCTGTGTCTACTATACTATCCTGATGTTCTGGACGTCATTGGTGGCCTGAATATAAAGTCTTTAGGTATTCATTTGTTAGATGGTAATATCTATTGACGAAGTAACATATTGTAGCTGCGCTTTATCAGGGAAAAATATAACCACCAAATTCCATTACAATCAGCTTAAGGGACTGTTCCAACTTGTTTGCTGGTATATCGACTTTTTGCAGCATTGAGTATTAACAGTATATATATTTTTAACTGTATCGTTAATAAGTTTTAGACTCTGGAGTCAAGACTGACAGGGTTTGAATTGTAATTTAACTTAACTTCTCTAGGCTTGTTTCTTCATCTGCAAAACGGATGCTTGTTTTATTCATAGAGTTATTGAGAGAATTAAATGAGCTGACTCATGCAACAACCCCCCCACCCCCCCCACCCCGCCCGGGGCTCATAAGAAATTCAGAACGTGTGTGGGTTCTTATTGTCATTACCAGACCTGGGTTTCATTCACACACTGAGGACTTTGCATAAGTCATTTTTGTTCTCCAGTCTTCTTTTTAAAATAGCAAATACTTCCTGGCTTGTAGGTGCTCGCAGTGCACTGTTGCCCATAGTACATGGTAAATAAGTGACAGCCATGATTATCACTAGGTTATAAACTCTTTGAGGGTGGGAAATAGGTCTTATTCATTTCTATATCCTTCCACTACAGTGATGTCAACTCTTTGTTTTTTTTTAAGCAGTAGAATGTTTTTCCAAGTGGTTCAATTAAACAAACAAAAAAAAACTACCCTGATTCCATCACCCCTGGTGTCTTACTCTCCCTGCACCCAAATTTCCAGGAGACTTTTTGAAAACTGTATACTCACAACATCTGGCACAAATCCTGACGCCCAATGGATGCTCTGGAAGTGTCGAATGGATGAATGCAGAGGCCCATCTGAAACCAGAAGTGTGCGTGCTTTTCTAATCACTTTGACTGATTTTACTCATAGTCGTTCAACAATCACTTGGAGAAAAAAAGATTCCCTTTCCGCTCACAAAGAGTGTTCATTTGAAGTGTGAGAAAATAAGGTACTGGGACTTACAAAGAGAGCTAACGCTATGGGCCAACAAGTAAGAAAGAGCCGGGGGAAGGATTACAGGCCTTGCGAGGAGAAACAGGAAAAGAGAAATCTGTGAGCTGGAATGAAAGAGTTGTGCGCTGACGATGTGTGAAAGCTGGATTCACCTAGGGCGATGCATTCTGAAATGCCTGGCCGAAAGCAGTACATGTGATTCTGTAAACCAGGAGTTGGTCCCTAGCCAAAAGCTGGCCTGCTGTCTGTTTTTGTAAATAAAGTTTTATTGAATCCCTGCCACGCCATTTACTTACATATTCTGTATGGCTACTTTCATGTGATAGAGACATCTGGCCTGCAAAGCCTAAATATTTGCTATCTGGCCCTTTCCAAAAAAAAAATTGCCAACTCCTGCATAGGGAAACCACTAAAAGTTCTTGAACAGGAGAAGGTGGTGTTCAGTGTTCCTTTGGTTGTTGTTGTTTTGAACAGCTTTATTGAGATATAATTCACATATCATGCAACTTACCCACTGGAAGTTTACAATTCAGTGAGGTTTGGTATATTACATTCTTAATTTTTTTAAATTGTGGGAAAATGTATATAACAAAATTTGCCACTTTAGCCACTTTTAAGTGTGTAACTCAATGGCATTAATTACAGTCACAGTGTTTCCAAAACGTTTTCAAAGGCTGTGATTGTTGAAAGGATGAACTCAGGAGCAGGTGGGATGGATTTGGGATGCAGCCACTGAAGAAATTAATACTTAGCAGTGGCCATGACGCAACTTCATGGGCATGCCCCCCCCATGACTGAATTACACTCATCATCTCATTATTCTAGCTCTCATTTGCACAACATAAGTTAAAAATTGTTTTCACATAATTCCTTCAGACACCGTTTCATTTATTTATTTTATTCAGAGGATAAAAATCAAAGTTCAAGAAATGAGGTGGTTTGGTTTATTCTGCCACCAGCTGGCAGGTGGCAGAATCGAGAACCAGGACCCAAACATAGATCTACCTGAGTTGGGGTTGGGAGGAAGGAATAAGAAAATCAACACTTACTGGGGAGTCACTCATTTGCAAGGCACAGTGCTAGGTGCGTGCACACGTGGCTCCATTATTTTGTCTTCATTGCATTCCTGAGCTGGAGGGAAGTCTTCTCTTGGTTTTACCGATGAAGAAACCGAGGCTTTCAGATATGACTTGCTCAGGGTTGCACAGCCATTCTGTGGTGGTGCGAGATTTGGAAAGCTGTGTGAAGGTTGCTTCTGTAACTCTCCTCTGTGCCCTGACCCTGTCTTCCGGGGACCTTTTCTCTTCCAGGGGCAACTGGATTGGCGAGGCACCATACAAGATGGGGAGGCCGTGTTCCGCCTGCCCCCCCAGTTACCAAGGCAGCTGCAATAACAACATGTGCTTCTCTGGGCCCAAATCCAACCGGCTTCTGTGGTTCTGAATTTGTCCTGGACTCTGGTGGGCCTCTAGCTGGGCCCCGCCCTCCAAGAGTCCCTCCCCAAAGACCAGGCCCAGAATCTTTGTTTTTAAGACACGAATTGGGCTCACTCCACTCATCTGATTTTTCCCTCCTGATTCCATTTTCTAAATGTCTAGCATGTGCCGGAAGAAAACAACCTCCTTGCCTTCCTGTCTCCTCGGTTGCTTCTTTCTTTCTCTGACCTCTAGGAAAGTGGCCTGTGTCTTTAATGGACTCAGTTCTCAGGGAGCCAGGTAGAAGGAGCAATGGCAGCAGTTTTGGGACTCTCAGGGCTCAAAAGCATTAGTCTTTGTCCATCCAAGAAAAGGTATCTATTAAAAAATCTTTAGCCAGCAACCCACCTTCATTCATCCAATAATAGCCAACCAGCTTCTGGGCAGCCTTTCAGAATCAGTGGCCCCCTTCCTGAGTTGGGAACATTTCAGGTCCAGGCTTTTAAAAAATAATTGAAATTAGCTATGGACACCCCATTCCTAGTTCACGTTACTGGAGCCACCATAGGGCCCAGCACCCCCTTTCACAGACGGGTACACTGAGGCTCAGTGAAGGGGTGTGCCTGACTGAGGGCTGCACAGCTTGTCTGTGAAGGCACCCAGGTCAGAGCTGAAGCTCGGACACCCCCTTTAGACCCATCTGAGCCCTCGGGACTGAACGGAGAAAACCAAAGTTGGCCTGAGGGAGCTCGCTTTCAGAGCCTGTCTTTTCTGCTTTCAACCACTCTCTCTGCTTTGGTCTCCCTTTCATCTGCACGGCAGCTCTATCCCTATCTCTCATGCTCTTTATTTCTTCTATAAAGTCTTATTCTCATTCCCATTAACCATTTCCCCTCTCCCTGCCCCACCCTACCCAGAAACCATTAACACACAAAAGCCCTTTTGTTTCCAGAGATAGTAAAATTTCTCCCTCAGACCTTGCCCTCTATCTGGGGCCCACTCCCTGCCTGGCAGATAGAAAGAGTTCCCTTTCCCCAGAGTCTACATTTTTCTGGAAGGAGTGAATTTTCTTCTCTTGTTCATCCCCACCTGGGCCACAACTTGTGCATGTCAACACCACCAGCACCACCGCTACCACTGTCCCCCTGCCCCCAATAAAGTCCTTTGAGATTCCATGCAGTGGCTCTTTTTGTCCCTCCCTCTCTCAGCTCCCAGGAAGAAGAGAAGGAAATTGAGTGGAGGGGAGATGGAGGGAGGGGAAAATCAGCTCAAGAGAAAGACCAAGGGAGGAGATTAATAGCCCCATAGTCTCTGCTTTGTTCCAGGCACATCAGCTAGATCAGTGCACGTGTGCATATTATTACTCCATTTTACAGATGAGAAAAATGAGGCTTGGGGTGAGTGCCCCTTTTCAAATGCTGGAAATGAGAGAAATGAGAGAAACAAGGACACTGTTGTGAGTTCATTATTCTCATATCCTTTCTACTTTCTTTAGGCTGTGGGTATTAAAATGTTCTTTCATTTATAAAACAACGGTGATAATTAATGTTAGATATTTAGGCCAATTATTAATGTCCTTACATTGGGGTGGGGAAGGCTTGCCAACTCTGTATCAATTTCCCAAATGTTCTAGAAATTTAAGTGGCACATGACCCCCTGAATTATATCCACGAGGTCACATAGCTAATAAAAAGCAGACATGAGATTCTTCTTCATGTGATCCCAAATTCTGTGTTGTTTTGACTGCCCACCTTGCCTTCCAGTGTCCTGATAATGAGAAGAACAACCACTGGTTTTTATGAACTGCATAGGACACTCTTAATTTCGTTGAATTGTCACAACTAGCATAAGTGATAGGTAGTTTCTATCCCCATTTTACAGATATAAAAACTGAGGCTGAAGAAACTGGATTTGAATCTGCTCTATAAGACTCAAAAGCCCCTTGTCTTAATCTGTTCATTCTCCAGCCTCTTAACTGATAAGGGAGAAACTCAGGGATTGGACAAAGGTTGAGACAGACAGTTAAGCAAAAAATGGCACACAAGGGAGGGTGGGAATTACAGATGACTTGCTGGGTTTTCCCCATGTCTGACACTGCCTTTGAGAAGAGCCCATGCCAGGAGGGAAATGAGAAAGATGGGCTATTTCTTGCTGGCTATGCCTTGGACATGCATACCTAGGAGTGAAGACCCGGGGTGAGGGAAATTGCACTTAGGGTCCTGGCTTGTTAAACTCTGTTCCAACCGAAGGGAAACTTTCGTTGCAAGAAATCAGTAACAGCAGCTTTCAAACCGCTGTAGTATTTTATACTCATTGAAGGCTTTTATAGCCCAAGCTCATTTGATCACTCATTTGCTCATACACTCGCCAAGCAAGAGGGTTAAGAGTATATAGACTCTGGAGCCGGACTGCTTAGCTGTAAGTTGAACCTAGTGGCTGGATGTGCTTGAGTAAGTTACTGTGAGTTCTCAGTCTCACCTGCAAATGGGAACACTAATAATATCTGCCTCGTGAGCTCATTCAAAACATGAAATGAATGAATACATGGGAACCACTTAGAGAAGTGCATTGCACATACAGTAGTAAGTGCTGTAAAATTGCCAGTGGTCATTAATATCGGGGTGGGCAAACTGGCTCACAAGCCAAATCCGACTCTTGGCCTGTTTTTGTAAATAAAGTTTTATTGGAACACAGCCATGCTCATTTCTTTATGTATTTTCCATGACTGCTGTCATGCTTCCGTAGCAGACATAAGTAGTCACAAAAGACTGTATGTCTCGCAAAGCCTAAAATATTTACTAACTGGCCCTTTACAGAAAGTCTGTCAACCCCTGAGATCTACAGGGTTCCTGTATTCCCAGAGCTTCTGATTCCAGTGGGACAGTCCAACATTAAACAGAAGACAGATACAAATACATTATTATAATGGAAGGAAGTGCTACCTAGGAGAAGAACAGGGAATTACAAGAGTGCATTCTAAACTAGAATAGGTCTTCCTGCAGATGGATGCTTTTTGGTGAAGAAGCGAAGCTGGTCACGCTCAGAGGCAGTGATGACAATGAGGGTAGGAAGCTGAAGGAAAGAGCGCATGGCAGTATCAGGGACTAAAGAAGACCTGCTGGTCGTTAGGGAGAAAGGCAGGGAGTGAGATGACCCTGGGAGCGAGGTAAGGGCCAAATCATGAACAATCTTAGGGCTTTATTGAGGACAATGGGAAGGCACAGTGAGATTTTAACAGTGGAATAACATTTCAGATTTGCGTTTGAAATGGTAATTCTGGCTACATTAATGGGGAAAAGATTTAACGAGAGTCAGAGTGGATGCTGGGGCCCAGGAAAAAGGCCATTTTGGTAACCCAGGTGAGAGACGAAGATGGCTTGGACCAAGGCAGTGGCATTGGAAACAGAGAGAAGTGGATACGTTTTTGAGATGTTTTAGGAAGTGGAATTGAAGGGGACTTTTGTAATGGTTGTGTGTAAAGGAAATGGAGTAGGAGAGGGCGCCATTTTATTAAGACGAGGAAGGAGTACAGGGGAAGGAGTTTTGATGGAAGCAAACAGCAGGAATGCAATTAGGGGCGTATTTGAGATGTCTCTGAAACATAGAAGTGGAGATATCTAGGAGGCAGCTGGGTGTATGAATCTGGGCTCCAGAGGAGAAATTTAGATTCAAGATACACCATTGAGAGTCACAGATATATGGATGGTCATTGAAGCCATAATCATAACGAATGAGATTATGGGAAGAGACATAATAGGTTGAGAAAAAAGTAAATCTAGAGCTAAGTCCCAAGTAACTCTACTAGGTAAGGACAGGTAGAAAACCATGAACTCTCAAGAGACAGAGAAGAAAAAAACAATCCAGAAGGAAGAAAACCAGAAGACTATTGCAGAATGGATGCTAAGGAAATAGGTCATTAAAAGGAGGAGTCAACTGTCAAATCCTGCTGGTGGTCTAGTAAACTGTCCACTGAATGTTTAGGCGTGGAGTCATTCTAATTCTGCAATGAAGACTCAGTTGTCTGTGTGTGTGTGTGTGTGTGTGTGTGTGTGTGTGTGTGTGTGTGTGTGTGTGTGTGGGGTGTGGGTGGACCAGAACCAGATGGAAGAAGGGGGTGCTATATATAGGCAGGGAAAACAGAGCTAGTGTAGATAGCTATTTTAAAAGTTCAGCAGCAAAAGGAGGAGAGAGCAGATCTCTGAGATGGGGAAGGAAGCTATTGAGGGAGGTTTGTTCATTCTTTTAGTAAAAGATGCAGTATATTTAAATATTGATCGATTCCTTTTCTAAAAATTGGTCCTACAGATATACTCCCCACATGTGGGTCAAGACGCATGTATGAAAACAGCCACTGTGTGTAGTGGGAAAACGGGGAAGCAACCTCAATGCCCAGCAACAGGACACCAGTAAAACCGTTTATGGGACATTCACACAGTGCAATACTCCACAGCTACTCAAAAGAATGAGTGGGTGTGCTGGTATGGAGGAGATGGCCCTTAGATACTAGGAGGGGAAAGCAAGTGGAAGAAGAGTGTTTGTAATATGTTCCCAGGTATTTATGTGCATTTACATTTGTATGTCTTAGCTCGGGCTGCCATCACACAATACCATACCCTGGGTGGCTTAACCAACGGTAATGATTTTTTCATGCTTCTGGAGGGTGGAAGTCTGAGATCACAGTGCCAGTATAGTTAGGTGTTGGTGAGAGCTCTCTTCCTGGCTTGCAGACAACCGCATCCTCACCGGGTCCTCATATGGTAGAGAGTGAGTTCTCTCGAATCTTTTCTTATAAGGACATTAATCCTATCGGATCAGGACCTTATGACCTCATTTAATCTTAATTCCAGAAAGGCCCTATCTCCAAATATAAATTGGGGGTTAGGGCTCCAACATACGAATTTTGGGAGGACACGATTCAGTCCATAGAAGTGTATATGTGAGTGTGTGTGTATAATTTCCAGAAATATATACAAGAATTTGTTTAAAAGGTTAATAAAGTGTGGGAACTAACGTAAGAGGAAGGTTTATTTTTCATTACATGCTGTTTGTACAATTCTCATTTTTAGCATGTGAAGGTATTACTTTTTCACTTATAAAACTAATTTAAAACCAACAAAAGCAAAAGGAAAGATCACATCACATGGCTAAAGTTAAAAAGACTGATAATAACAAATGATGATAAGAATATGGAATAAATAGGAGCTCTCTTGCTCTGCTGGCAGGAATGCAAGATGGTACGACCACTTTGGACAAGAGTTTGGGAGTGTCTTATAAATTAAACATAGACGTACCATATCGACTGGCAATTCCTTTCCTAGGAATTTAACGGAGAGAAATGAAACCTATTTCTACATGAAGACTTGTTCATAAATATACATAGCTGCTTAATTCATAATAGCTCCGAACTGGAGACAAGCCCAATGTCTATAACCAGGTGAATGGATGAACAAATTCCAGTATATCCATTTAATGGAATACTGCTTAGCAAGAAAAAAGGACATGGAGGTAGATGGCTCTCACAAACATGCTGAGCCAAAGCAGCCAGGCACAGAAGAATGAATGCCGTATGATCTATTTCTATGACATTCTAGAAAAAAACAAATCTAATCTGGAGTGACAGAAAACAGATCAGTAGTCAGTTGTCTGGAGTGGGAGGTGCCTGGGGGATTGATTGCAGAGGAATCAAGGGAACTTTTGGGGGGTGATGGAAATGTCCTGCATCTTGATGAAGGTTATAGTTACCTGGGCGTATATATTTGCCCAAACTCATAACACTGTGCTCTTAAAAAGGGTACATTTTTATTATATGTAAATTATACCTCAATAAAGTTGATTCTAAAAGTCTAAAGAGGGAGAGAGGTTGAATATATAGGAGAAATTAAACGTGGTCACGTGGAGCTCCTGAGAGCTAGGGTGCAGCCCCGGGTGGATCTGAACGGAAGATGGTGGGAAAAGTGCAAGTGCAGGTGAACTTTGGTGGGGAGTTGAGGCAGGTCGGGAGTGAAGGCTTCTGTTTTCTCTGTGAAGAAGGTAAAGTCTCATCCTGCTGAGGACGAGAAGAAAAGGTTTGAGGAGAGGAAAGATTGGACATAGAGGTAGAGAATAGAAGAGCAAGGAGAAGAGACAGGGCAGAGCTCTGTGCCGTCTGGAAGTTGGTGATCATTAATTTATGGTGGCCCCCATGTGTCCTCTGATTTTTTTTTTCCTCAGCAGTGATTGGCTGCTGGTGTGCAGGCATGAAAAACACAAGGCACTTAGATTCATCCAGGCTTGGGTTTTCGTCAGGGGGTTACGAAGAAAGGAACTGGGAGAGAAGCAAGACAGAAACTAAGAAAAGAGACTGTGGCTTTAAATTGGACAGGAGGAAAAGAAGACAGGAAAGTGTGGCAGGTAGGGAGAAAATAGAAGGAATGAAGGACTGGAAACCACCCCCTTGTCCATCAGAAGAGGATCAGAAGGGGCGGCCAGTTAGCTCAGTTGGTTAGAGCGCAGTGTTCTTAACAAGGTTGCCGGTTCGATCCCCACGTGGGCCTCTGTGAGCTGCGCCCTCCACAACTTGACTTGGAGCTGATGGGTCCTGGAAAACCACACTTAAATAAATAAAAGTTAAAAAAAAAGTTGCTTAAGTTTATAAAAGGGGGGGGGGCTTCAGAAGTTCCCAGGAGGTGACTGAGCAAGAACACAGGGAAAAAGAGATGTGGACAGAGACTGAGTCATCAGTTAGCTATCTTCACAGTGGGGCGATGCCTGAGGTGAGTGTTACTCTAGGGAAATGAGATCCTTTACCAAAACCCATGTAGCACCACAATGGGGGAGCTGGGCTGTTCTGATTCTTCTGAGTCCCAAGTTTTGCTGCTTCTCATTTTCTCTCTCTCTAACACGACGAAGACCTTAATTTCAGAATCCCAACCCAGGCCCTGAGACCCAACATTGGGACAATAGAAATGGGACTGTTTCCCACAAAACCAGGTGGCAGGTGTCTCGGAATGCGAGAGAGCTGAAAGGCTAGTACGGCTCTGCATTCAGAGACCACAGTGCAGATTTCAGCGCTGGGATGAGGAAGGAGACCAGTGGGCCAGCGCAGGGGGTGGGTAGAGTGCCTTCGGTCGTGGGCGTGGAGACGACCTGTGTTTGTTCCTCATAGCACTCACCAGTTTGCAATAATATATTTACTGTTACCTGATTAATGGCCCCCTCCTCTGTTAGTCCACAAGTTTCATGGGTACAGGGATGACATCTACTTTGCTCATTTTTACAGCCCTGGAGTCTCGCACAGGGCTTGGTATATAGGAGGTGTTCCATAAAAATATGCTAGATGAAGGGGAGCTGTATTTCCAAGTCCTCGATGTAGGACCAACTGGGAGACTCCAAGCAAGCAACTTCTCTCTGTGTCTCAGTTTCCTCATCAAGGTTTAATTTAAACGCAGCAATGCCTGTATGCAACTTCTAGCATCCAGTAGGCGCTCAATGCATATGGTCTTCCACCCTCCTCCATTTCTCCTCTACCCTCCCTCCCTCCCACCCACCTGTGCCACACCCAGTGTGTGGAGTCATAAAACCCAACCCAGATTGGACTCTCACCTCCCCATCCCCTCTTGGCCAGTAGCTTCCCTCAAGTTGGGGGTGGGGAAGCTGGCATCCCCTACATCTGGCTCCAGGTGTCCCCAACCCCACAGTGCAGGACTGGGGGCCCAAGTGGACCTCGGGTCTGGCCAGGTTGCTGTTGCTGTAGCAACAGTCCCTAGCCGCAGGTTCCCTAAGTGACTGGTTACTCTTTAACGTATCCACCCACCTTGGGTGATTAGAAGAATCAATAAGATAACCGGTCGGTGGCAGCTGGCTGCACTCACTGCCTTCCTGCTGGACTGGCTCCCGCTGCCGCCTGTGGGGCCCCGGCTCCTCCATGCCCCCGGGTCTCCGGCTGGGTGGGCTTGGCCATGGTCAGTGTGAACGCGCCCCTCGGGGCTTCAGTGGAGAGTCCTTATGGTGAGTGGAGCCAGCGGGTGGGGCTGGGGAAAACTGGACAGGGCGGGACTTGGTCAAGTTTGGGGGACCATGGGACGCCCCTTTCCTATGTGTTTCACAGGGAACCACAGACCCATTAAGGGCTCCTTTAAAATGGCAGAAAGCCCAGGAAAGGCATGTGCTTGCCTCACTCTGCTCCTAAAAGAGGGCATGGTGGATTTGATAGAGGAAGTGCTAGGAAGGGCTAAGGGGGTAGCCCAGTGGGTTGGCTCATTTCCTGCCCAGACACACAGCTTTCCTGGGCGCGCATCCCAGGGGCCCTTCCAAAATTTCACAGGGGGTGAGACTGGAAGCATCATCCCCACTTTGCCTCTGGGACAAAGTAAAGCCCGTGGAGAGCCTTGCTGGACTTGGTGATTGAGCTGAGTCATGGTCTAGGTGGGATGGGACCCAAGGGGAGAGGTGGCTGGCCCCTCTGATGACGGCCATCAGCTCTGGAAAACGCAGCAAGGGGAAGTGGTGTAAAGCAACAGTGTGGGGCATTGGAAATGAGAATGAGCTCATGCCAGACGTGTGCGACTTAGATGCAAGATTAGGGACGTGTGTTACTGATGGTGAAGGGCTTGGCCTCTCCTGTGCAGGGGTGATTCCCAAACTGGAAGTAACCCGCATGTCCAACAGTAGAGGATGGGTAGATAAAGCATGGTGCATCTTTCGGATGGAATGCTATCCCACTGTTTAAAAAAAATAAAAAGACGCAGATCTGTGTGAAGATACAGAAGGACCTCCAAGTAACATGAAGTGAAAAAAGTGAGCTGAAAAACCGTACAGCATATTACATTTCCGATAACGAGACGGATGTATGCCTATATATGTACACACGCTTTTATATTTGCATAGAAAATGAGTGGAAAGACACAAAGAGACCAGTAACAGTTTTGTTTCTGAGAGGGGAGGTTCCAGAGAATGTCTGTTTCAGTTGTTGTTGTGTGTTTTGTGGGTTTTTTCTGCACATTTTGGATATTTAAATATTAGGTGCATTTTATAAACTGACTTACATCACATGTGTGCACAGAGCTTGTCCTCTGGAATCCAGTAGATTTTGGTTCTAGGTCTGTGATTTTAGACTATTTAACATTTCTGTGCCCCGGTTGCCTTCTCTCTGAAGTTGACGTAAGGTATCTTAGGGTCTTCTTGCATAACTAAAGGAGAGCTAGGGTGTAAGCGGTTGGCACGACATGTGTTGTAAAGGCTCAATAAATATTATATAACATCCTCATTAGTTGAGGACAGATGGGCTCAAGGAATCAGGGACTGGTCTCCTGACTGGTCCAGAAGATCTTTCTTTGACCCACCATCAAGCAGGAGTCTGATGTAGTGGAACTAGCAGAAGGTGAAAAATCAAAAACAGCCTGGGGCTCTATTCTACACACCAGCTGTGTGACCTTGGGCCAGTCACTTCCCCTCTCTGAATCTATTTCCTTATCTTTAAAATGGAGAGAACAAGAGGACCTATCTCACAGAGGGTGGTGCAGTTAGAGGAGATAGCAGAGCTAAAGGGTTGGGCATGCTGTAGGTGCTTCATCCAAGATTAAAACACAATGACAAGACTTGGTTAACTCTGGCTAGAGGAAGACTCATTGTTTCCCATTGGGTCCAGACAGTCAGCTTCTGGGGAAGGAGAGCCCCAAGCCACAAGCCTAGGCTAGGGGTGAACAGAATGCTCCATAAAGCTCTTCCAAAAAGGTAATATAACAATAATAATATAAATTGACAGGCACTCACCACATTTCAGGTCTATTCACTCTGTAGGATGTCCTCTCATGTCTCTCCATACCAGCCTTTATGCAATGCTCATCACATAGCAAGTATTCAACAAACATTGTTTGGATAATAGGATAGATGGATGATGGATGAATGGATGGATGGATGAATGTTCTATGCCTATTACTTCATTATTCTCACAATAGTTGTCTCAGATAAATAACATCATTATCTCCAACGACAGAAGAGAAAATTGAAGTTCAGGATTATTAAAAAAAAAATCATATGACTCCAGACCTGACATAATCCATCTGTGATGACCCTCTTGGCTAAGCCGCAGATATGGCTGGGCAAAGAAAGGAGGGCTCCCATGGCCAGATTTGAAGCATGCACCAACAAAAGAACACTGTTGTCCTGGGAAAGTGGGGCATTTGCTGGTGTGTGTGTGTGTGTGTGTGTGTGTGTGTGTGAGAGAGAGAGAGAGAGAGAGAGAGAGAGAGAGAGAGAGAGAGAGAGAGAGAGAGACTAAGAAAGACCCTGCTTTTCAGGTAAAATAAATTGGGGTTAACATCCTGAATCTGCCTTTCTTTTTTTAGCTGCATGGCCTACCCCTCTCTCAGAGCCTCAGATGTTTCATCTGTAAAATGAGCCGGGGAAGTCTGCTGTGAGGCTCTGGGAAAGACGTACTTTCTAATTAAAAAACCAAGTGCTGGGTGGGCCGGGTGGCGCAGGCGGTTGGAGCTCCATGCTCCTAACTCCGAAGGCTGCCGGTTCGATTCCCACATGGGCCAGTGGGCTCTCAACAACAAAAAACCAAAAAAAAAAAAACAAAACAAAAAAAAACCAAGTCCTTTTAGGAAAACCCCTTCTCCTGGGTCCTCTAATGGGGCTAATAATAACCCTCCAGACGTTGCAACCGAAGACGTGAGTTGCTAGGGAAGAAACATGGCACTTCGCCGAGCTCAGGAGGGGCAGTGAGGGACGAGGTTGTGGTCAGGATCACATGTGCTTGGAATAGTGCTGAGCACAGGGTATCTCAGCTGCTGTCTCACGTTTCTGAACCCTAGTACGTATGACAGTCTCTGATGAGCTGACCTTTGGTGTGGCGATACTGGGGGAACTTGACCTTCCCTTGGACTTGCAGAGTCTTCTTGGCGCTGGATTCTGCTTTGTAGTTCTCTTTACTCTGATCACATAGTTGGTGGGCATTGTGGTCTCTGTCTCCTCCACTAGACCATGAACTCCATGACGTCAGGGACCTCAGTGGTTTGTTCAGCCTTGCATATCTCACACAGTGACTAGCACAGAATAAATGCTCAATAAGCATTTGGTGGATGAATGAATTGAGGAAGGTTTTAAGAAACAGCCCCAAGACAATGGTCAACAGGGTCAGCCAGATCCATGCTCTCTTCCCTTCCTTCTCCCCCCACAACTGTATTGGCTTTTGGTTCTTGATTTGTCTCATTATGGACCAAAGGTGGCTGTCACAGCTTTAGGCATCACATCTGAAGGGGTGTCTGAAAGGGTTTCTTTAAAGTACTTTTTTTCTTTTGTTGAAAAGCAAAAATTTCCCCAGAAACCTCCCAGCAGACTTTCTTAGTTCAAGGAAAACTGGGAAGTCAAGTATTTAATGGAAAGTATTTGGTGGAGGTTTGTTGAATGAATGAATAAATGAATGAATGAATGAATGAATAGGAAGATGGATGGATGAATGAATGAATGGACATCTGGGTGAATGGATAAGTAGATGGTTTGAAGAATGGATGTGATGGGTAGATGGATGGATGAGAATGGAATGGATGGAGAGATAAATGAATGGATGGAACAGATGGATGCATGATAAGATGGTAAATGGGTAGACAGATGGATGGATTAATGAATAGATGTGATGGGTGGATGGGTGGGTATGGCAGATGATGAATGAATGGGTAAGTAGATATGTGAGATGGATAAGATGGATGGAGAGCTATGTGGATTAATATGATAAGTGAATAAATAATTGGATGGGTGGATGGATGGATGGATGGATGACATGGGCCAGGCTGGGCTGGGATGATAGTACCTGAAAGTGTTCAGAACAGAACAAATAGGGAGACAGGGTGATTTGGCCACTGTCAACAATCCTCCATCAGGGCAGTATATCTGTTTCTAAGTTCCAGATGAGCTTGATTTTTCCTGGGTCATAGGCCTAGTTCTTCTGACCAAAGGCGTCAGCCTCAGACCAGATCAGAGGCTGTTGTCAGAGGCAGTTTGGTAAAGTGGCTCTCCCACTTAAGTTTGTGTGGGGTGGGCACTTTGCTTCAGCTCTCTGATCCTCAATTTCTTCATCCATCAGATGAATGGTTGTTAGGACTATTCCATGAGTTGACGAAGGAGAAAAGGTATCATAAACTACAAAGTGCTTTGTCTCCCTGAAGGGTTGATGGGCCCAAAGTTGGGTAGGACCCCAGATACTGGATGGCTACGGGACTGCATCAGATATCAGGCATGGCAGTTCCCGCCCTTTGTTCCCAAAACATAGACTCTCCCACCGTTTTCCTCTTTCTCTCCTGTCCACACCATCTCCCCATCCCACCTCAATTCAATGTCAGGCCCTATGCTTCAGTGGTTCACAAACCTGGCATATGGGAAACTTATTTTTAAAACATTCTTTTTTTTTTTTAATTGGGGAATATTGGGGGAACAGTGGAACAATGTGTTTTTCCAGGGCCCATCAGTTCTAAGTCGTTGTCTTTCAATCTAGTTGTGGAGGGCGCAGCTCAGCTCCAAGTCCATTTGCCGTTTTCAATCTTAGTTGCAGGAGGCACAGCCCACTATCCCATGTGGGAATCGAACCAGCAACCTTGTTTTTGAGAGCTCGCGCTCTAACCAACTGAGCCATCTGGCCACCGCTCCGGAAACTCAGCGGCAGCTCGTTGTCTTCCATCTAGTTGTGGAGGGCACAGCTCATGGGACCATGTGGGAATCGAACTGGCAACCCTGTTGTTAAGAACCAACTGAGCCATCTGGCTGCCTGAGACTTTCTTAAACTGACCTATTTGGGGGCTCCCCCGCAAACCTGGTGAATCAGAATTTCCTGTGATGAGTCCCAAAAAACCTTAATTTTTTGTTAAGTTCTTTATGTGATTTTGGCTTTTGGGTCAGCTGGGGTTTGGAAACCGTTGTCTTATTTTGTCTCACTTTATAAAAGGAGGCTATGGATACCCAGAGTATCTCTTGTCTCTACCTGGAAGGCTCCCGCCTTCATGAATTCATTGTTCGGTTCTTCATTTCTTCATCAAATGACTGCTGGGGGCTTATAGTATGCAAGGCGTTCTGTTCGGCACTGGGGGAATGTAGGCGAATAAAACGTGGCTTCAGATCTTGCAGAGCGTCCAATCTGGTGGGGTAGACAGAAAACCCAGCAGCAATCAAAGACAGAGAGCCATGATATGGATGGACAGGACACTATGGCAACACAAAGGGACTTGGGAGGAGCAGCGGGGGTCAGAGACCTCAGACCCTGGAGGAGTAGACTCATATCTAAGCGGAAACCTCGAGGTGCAGCAAGACTCAGGCAGCAGAAGACAGGGAGCAGGAAAAGCATATGCAGAGGCCCGGAGCCTGGCCATAAACTGTACTGATTTTATTTACATTTGACCACAATGAATTCGATTCTTACTAAAAGTATCTTGGGACTTTTCTGATTGTTTCATGAATGATTTACGAGATACCAAATCTTCATTCTTTTAGCTACAGTGTTACCTCTTATAATAGCATCTGAGGGGCTATATAATATGGTTAGCAGCTCAGACACTGGAGTCAGACTGCCTAGGCTCAAATTGCCACCTACCAGCTGTGAAGCTTTGGGTCAATTATTTAATTCCTGTGCCTCAGTTTCTTCATCTAATTGGCTGATAAGAACATATACTTCATAGGGTTGTAAGAGTTAAATGAGGTTAACATCTGTAAAGTGCTAAGTGTCTGTCACATAGAAAGTGTTATATCAATTTTTATTTATTATTGTTGTTGTTATACCTACTACGTGAAAGGGACTGAATGCTTACTATGTACTAGGCATTATTTAGTTGTTATGGAACAAACAGAATGAGAGCTATGTAACTGGTTCCAGCATGCAACTGTCCAGCTGGAGAGTTAGAACCAAGCTTAGTTATAAGCCTTCAGATGCCCTCAGATGCTTGGGGTCTGTTCTCAGGGCCTGGTCCTTGAGTCTGGGCCTGTGTAGGGCAACTGGGAGGCATGGAAATGGAGGGAACAGACCTGCACTGGCCACAGACGTGGGAAATGGCTCTGGCCCCAGGCAGATTCTGGGATATGTGGTCCCTAGCAGGGTACCTGTTGTGGCCTCACTCCAGTTCTCCCTAGCTCTCCACTTCCCCTTCTGAGAAATGGAGGTGTGTGCCTGGCTCTGTGGTCATTACACAATATTCACTGAAGGAGTTGGGAAAGATGCCTCAGGGTTCCCTTTGAGGCCAGTGGGGGGTGGGGTGAGAGTGGTGTTCAAATGGACCAAGCAGTTAGCGTTCCTCACCCCACAACCTCTGGTTCAACCAGAGAAGCTCCATTTTGACTTCAGCATGAAACACTAAATGAAAGGAAGCCATGGTTCGAAAATGTTCAGAGAACCAAAAGACCAGGCCGCTGTGTTTCAAACTGCCATCTTGACCCATTAATGGGTCACACAATTTAGTGGGTTGAATTAGTTAGAGCCATACTAGCTGATGTAACAAACAAAACCAAAATGTAATTTAGAAATTTATTTACCCCTGTCACATAGTTACCCAGGGATCCCAGAAGAGACCCTGGCCCAGAGTGACACTCATCACCTCTACTCACATTCCATTATGAGAACCAGTCACGTGGCCTTGGCCAAGTGCAGAGGATTCTGGGATATGTGGTCCCTAGCAGGGTACCTGTGTGCCAGGAATAGCTCTAAACTACGGGAGAGGGAGCATGCATTTGTTGGTCCACAGTTGACAACTTCTGCACAAACACACATACACAGACAGCCAAAGATGTATAACAGATGTGAATATACAATTTTTTCACATCAAATATTTCCATTAAAAAAGTGAGTAGAGAGATCTATAGATACATAGATAGCAATAAAGCAGATGTGACAGAATGCTACCATTGGTGCATCTAAGTGAAGGATACATGAGTGCTCAGTATACTAGTCTTTCAACCGTTAGTAGGTTTGGAATTTTTCAAAGTAAAATGTTGGGGAACATGTAATTGTTAAAATTTGCTAGACTAATAACTAGTATAAAATAAGATATAAATAGAATAAGACTTAATTTAAGCTCAAGAGTTTTGAATTGTAACTTTAACACAGGGATTGGCAAAGTTTTTCTTTTTCTGTAAAAGGCCAGATGGTAAATATTTTAGACTTTGCAGGCCAGGTGGGATCTGTGGCAATTACTCAGCTCTGCTCTTGTAGCATAAAAGCAGCCATAGGCATAAATAAATGAATGGATGTGGCTGTGTTCCAATAAAACTTTATTTACAAAAAACAGGTAGTGGGCCAGATCTGGCCCAGGAGTTGTAGTTTGCTGACTTTTGCTTTAATATATCAAATATTATCTTCAAAAAAGCCTTTGAAGCACATATTTTAGTTTTAGGCCGACATGTTCATATTATTCCTGGAGTGTAATTCAACAATCTTCATAAGAAATTACGGGTCATCAGTGTCCAAGCCGATTGGGACCCAAATCTGTTAATGTGCTGTCACTATGTTGGACAAAATAATTTTAGCAAATTTGCTGTTCACATTATTAACTGGTTTCTAGCTTTTTTTGTTGTTGTTGGTTTTTTAAAAGATATTGTTGGGGAAGGGGAACAGGACTTTTATTGGGGAACAGTCTGTACTTCCAGGCCTTTATTCCAAGTCAAGTTGTTGTCCTTTCAGTCTTAGTTGTGGAGGGTGCAGCTCAGCTCCAGGTCCAGTTGCCGTTTCTAGTTGCGGGGGGCAGGAGTTGAACTGGCAACCTTGTGGTTGAGAGGACGCACTCCAACCAACTGAGCCATCCGGGAGCTCATTAACTGGTTTCTTTCATTTTCATTTCTTGCCTTTTTTTTTTAATAAAAATATACTATTTTAAAAAATACTTTTATTGAAGCATAATGTTCATCAGAAAAAGCATGAATCATAAATCACAAATAGACTAATGAAATTTCAAAAGATGACCATATTTTATTAAATGAACTAAAATAGAATAGAAAACCTCACAGAGCATCTCATGTAATAAGAGTAACTTTTGCATGTGTGAAACTCTTGTTTCGTTTCTGTCTGTTTATGGATGTGTGCTTGGGGTTGTGATAATAGCAAAAATTTATAGAACACTTACTAGGGCTTTACACATAGTAATTCTTTATCTGCACAATGACCCTGTGGGGTAAGTACTATTACTGTCACTCCCATTTCATAGATGAGAAAATGGAGGCACAAAGAGGTTGAGTCACTCAGTGAAAGTGACATAGGCATTAAGGGGTAAGACTGGGGTTCTAACCCAGGCAGTCAGGCTCCAGAGTCTGTATTCTGACTAGCTCTTTTATTGCCACTGTATATAAAACATGCAATGTAAAATGTGTTAATTACTGAGGGTCATGGTCAAAGGATTCAAAAGCCACTGGATGAATGTTCCCAAAGGTTCTTTATAGACATAAAAATAGGTCTATTTTGGTGTACACCCTTTGGTGTACCCACAGAGGCCGATTTTAGGTAGCACATGGACAAACTCTTTTTAAATCATACTGAATTTATTTGATCATGCGTTAGAAAAATTTATAACTACCACATTAAAGCAGTAATATAAGATATCCTCTTAAAAAATCAGTCTATGTCTTCATAAGAAAGAAAAGTATCCAGTAAATAATTATAGGTAAATAAAGTACAGGTAATACCGTGTTTCCCTGAAAATAAGACCTCGCCAGACAATCAGCTCTAATGCATCTTTTGGAGCAAAAATTAATATAAGACCCGGTATTATATTATGTTATATTATATTATATTATATTATATTATATTACATTACATTACATTACATTACATTATATTATAAAGACTGGGTCTTATAGTAAAATAAGACAGGGTCTTATATTAATTTTTGCTCTAAAAGACCCATTAGAGCTGATTGTCCGGCTAGGTCTTATTTTCGGGGAAACACAGTAGGTAGATATAGTAAAAATCATAAAGAGGAATGTAAGTGTCTAGGGCTTTGGGGTCAGACACTGATCTTGGCATCAGAAGGCTCAGATATGGGTCCTGGCTCATTCATTTCCTAGCTTTGGTTTATTTGATCACAGGCACTGTTCTAAATACTTTATAAAAATGACCTCCTTTAATCCTCACAACTGCCCATTGAGGTAGGTAGTGTCATCATACCCATTTCATTAGAAAAGGTAACAAAGGCCCAGAGGGGTTAAATAACTTACCCCAAACCACACAGCCTAGGATTCAAACCCAGATATTGTATCGGTAAGGGCAATACTAGCCGATGCAACAAACACAGCCAAGGGGTAAGATAGAAGAGTTATCTCCTTCACCCAGGGACCCCAGCCACTTCCATCTTGGCTGGAAGATGGCTTGTATTTTAACCACGAGGCGCCACTGTGATAGGTAGAATTTTCTTTGTCATTCAGGGCTCCATGTCCTCCTCTGGAAATGGAGTCATCAGTGCCAGTTCTGCTTACCTCTCAGGATACCTCTGCAGATCAAGGGATGGTTACAAGAGCCTGCAGCAAACTGCAGTTTCACTGGGTGTAAAGTGTATTATGTTGACCAACGCCTACCTTATACTGTTGTGCAGATTAACTGAGAAAACCCGTGGAAGGGTCTTAATTCATGTACAATGACATTAGCTATGAATAATAGTAATAATAGTAATGTGGTTATGCAAATGAAACAATAAACATTGACTTCTCTCCAAATCGCGGAAACAGTTTATAGGATCTTTCCTAATAGCAAAGTAACACTTTACATGTAAGGCTGAAAAATCAAAAAGTAGCAGCATAATCGTGATATTTAGAACTAGAGAGGAAAACACCAGGGAGAAAAAAACTCAGCTAAAATAGTTGCAAATGATTGCCTCTGGATGGTGGGCGTCAGGTTCAGGCAAGAGTAGGCCAGTAATGACTGTTACTTCCTATCAGCTTTGTAGAAGTATTTGATTTTGTTTTTCAATTGAGTATCCACAGCTCTGTGTATCTATCTTTGATTAAATTTTTGAAAAAGAATTAAAAAGGAAAAGGGACTCATTAGACAGTATTTCACACACTCTCAAGTGTATCTGAAAACAAGAGTCCTAAGACAGAAAGCCACAGGATAAAGCAGAGTTAGAGGAAGAATTCAGGATACAGTCATGTTTAAAATCCCTGTTGAATACCTTCCCATAGCTTGTGTCACACTGAACAGAAAACCTTTGCTCTTTCCACTGACCAAAAAGACCCCCATGGATCTGACTCTGGCTGCCCCCCTGTTGGACTCTCTTGTTTTTCTCCCTTTGGCTTGCTCCACTTCAGCCACACTGATCTCTTTACTGTTCTTCAATCACACCAAGCACATTCCTGCCCCAGGGCCTTGGGACTTGCTATTCCTTTTGACAGGAACACCCTTTCCTCAGATCTTCCCATAACTGATTTCTTCTCACAGTTTGGGTCTTAGTTCAAATGTTCCCCCACTCAGAATGGCCTTCCTTGACCAAACCTAGGATTGACCCATCACTGTCAATCCTGTTTTCCTCTACCGCTCTGGAATCTGGTTTATCATCACTCTCCTGTACTACAGTGTAAGTTCCATGAGAGTAGGGAACCTGGCCCTCTTATTCCCTGTTATATCCGCAGCGTGTAGAACAGTGCTTGGCACACAGTAGGAGCTCCATAAATATTTATGGAATGAGCAAATACAGATGGGGACAGCGGAGTCAGTGTGATGGGCCATTGGCGTGGGGAGGAAGCTACAGCCTCTGGCTGGGCCCTGCCCTGGGTAAACAGGCCTTCCTCTGCCCAGACAGCCACTGTTTAACAACTGTCTGCCGTGGGACCAGCCAGGCCTGGGCTGCCACACTGCCAAGGACCCAGGATTCCTTGGGACAAGCAGCGGAGGCAGCCACACCTCAGGGAGAGCTTGTGAAGGAACAGGTGAAAAAGTTATCCAAACAGGCGTGAGGCAGGGCGGAGGAGGTGGTGAGACAGAGAAAGCACTTGGCCCTTCTTGGGCAGAGCCCAGAGGAGCTGGACGGAGGCCCTGGCACACCCAGTGGGCAGCTTCCCAGGCAGGGCCTGACCTCCAGGCCGGGCCTCCAAGATCTGGTTCTAGTCCCAGCTTCGGTCCTGACTTACAGAGGGACCGGAGGCACTTGCCACCTCTGGGCCTCAGTTTCTTCTCCTGTAAACCAAAGGACAGTGGCTGATTGGTGGTTTCCAAACATTAAAAAAAAAAAAAAAAAGGCAGTGGCATTCTTTCTTCAAACAAAATCTTACCCAGAAGCCAATTCTGTACAGGAATGGTACAAGGGAGGCTGTGGGGGTAAAGGAAGTGTGGAGGTGCAGGAAGCTGTCTAGTCTGCAGCCCCAGGCCCTTTGGACTCGCCTCAGGATGAAAACCCACAGGCTTTCTGGTCTCTGAGGTTGATTCTTCAGTGCAGTGAGGTGAAACGGAGTGTAGCCAGAGGAGGCATCTAGAGTCTTATAATCAAATATAGACCCAGGTTGAAGCCCCACAGTGTGATCTTAGGCAATTACTCCACCTTTCTGGGCCTGTGTTTCCCCTCTCTGAATCCGGCATCATAAATAGTTCCGCCATCATGGTATCATATGTTCAGCACAGAACTTGGCACCTAGTAAATTTTCAATAAGGAAAGTGAAAAGTATTGGCCGACGTAACAGAAATGACCTAAAGAGCCAGTTCTTTGTCTTTGTTGTGAATTTGGAACATTTTTTAACCACTCTGAACCTCTGTTTCCTCTTCTGTAAAACAGGGTCAAGGGTTTAAAGGAGATCAGAGGTTGAGATTCAGCCCATTCAGTTTTGATTTTTTTTTTTTAAATAAAGTGTGGATTGACTGCTAACCTTTAAAAATCCCAGCTTCTTTCAAAAAAATCGAAGTTCTAGCAACACCGATTCCCCATATCCATGAGGCAAAAGCCACTGGCAATTACTTAGACTGGGTGTGCTGTCTCTAATTTGCCACAGACCCCACCATTCCTTAGTGTCCCTACCCTGAAGTTTTATTAATGACAGAACATAAACCATTATATTTGCTGTGTTGTTTTCCTTATAGGAAGGTGTGAAATTTGCTTATACTCCATCCACTCCATATATTTCTGTCACCTATCTGGGCATTGAGGACACTTGAGTTTGGGACCCCGATTGCTAAGATCAAGAGGGAATTTGTCTGTGAGAGCAATCTCTTCCACAGATTTACTATTTTTTAATGTGACTACATATGTGATTACGTATGTGGCTCATATTATATTTCTGTTGGACAGTGCTGTTCTAGCCCCTTGGATTCTGTAGCAATGACCAAGTTCACTGCCAACGCATGCTGCCCCCATTTCCCGCTCTGAATAGACCAGTCCTAGCCAAACCTCTTGGGCTGGTGTCCCTAGCTGGGTCTTCTCCCACCCCACAATGACCTCTGGTGTCCCCATTCTGGTTGTCTGCCTGTCTGTCAGAAGGACCCAGGCTCCAAAACTCCAGGCCTATCTTCTAGAAGACTCCATGTAGGAATTGTTACCTCCTAGCCCCCGTTGTGCAGCCATTGTGTTTTCTTTAGCAGACATTCACATAAGACAATAGTTTGTGTGACACTTAAATACATACCCATTCTTCTGTCTCCAGCCTGCCAAACTTTCCCCAAATCCAGTGATTTCGGGGGTGGAGTTGGGGTGGGGAGAGGCTTATTTTTCTCCCCCTCTACAAGGCACGTCATAGTTTTTCTAGAGATAAGGTGAAGGTGGACAGAGTTTCGGAGAGGGGCACAGGCCCTGCTACAATGAAGACACTGACTTTGTATTTGGAAGAGATAATATCCACAGCTTCTCTGGAGAGATGAGAGAATCTTGAAGGATTTAGGGAGCGGAAAGGAAAAGGAAGACCCCCTTCAAATGGGGAGGCTTTCTATGGTAGAGGCTGAGAACTTGTGTTCAGAGTCAGGAAGACATACGTTAGAACCATGAAAGCTGTATGACCTTGCACGAGGGACAGTTCCTCTCTACCCTCAGTCTCCTCTTCTGTAAAATGAGGATAAGAATAGACCTATCTTTGTACATAAAATGCTCCATAAATGCTATCTATCATCAGACCTTTTGAGAAAAGGCCCACAGGTACGTGGAGTAAATGCAATTCTTTTTAAATTTTACTTCTGTGCATTTTTATAGTTCTCCTACCATGAACCTACTTTAGTTAAATAATAAAGTTATTTGAGAAAGGAAGAATACAATTAAGTGGAAATGTCATCCTAAATCTGGGCTCCCACCTGGGGTTTTAGAGCTGGAAACAAGAGATCTGAGCGTCTAAACTTTACACACCCATTTCATGTCTTAATAAACTGAGGCCCCAAGAGGAAAGGTGATTTGGCCAAAGTCATACAGCAAGTTAGTGGCAGAGCCAAAACTAGAAATGGCAACCGTGAGAATTGGAAGGGAGCTTCGAGGTCAGTAGGTCAGCCTTTTCCAAGGTAACGCCACTCGGACAAGAAGGATTCTATTGTTAGACATTTGAAAAATGCTGGATTAAAGAAAGCTGTACAAAGTTCATTATCAGAAAACTTCTCAGAGCGCTTAACACACAGCAGTTCTTTGGCCACTCCAATAGAACCCTCCAGGGTGCCCACATGAGTTCATCACAGAACCCCTTGAAAAACATTAACACCCATTAACACCCATCTCCCTGCTCCCTAGTAGAGAAATGCTATAGCTTAGATACAGTCCTAGATGTTTTTCGTAAAGGAACCTTATCGATATATTAAATAGTATGATTTTAAAAACTATACTACCGAATTCTGTTTCTGGTATATAGAAAGACAATGACTTTTTTTTCATAATTTCTTTTCTCTTTTTTTTTAAAGTAGGAAATATTACAAACATGCAGAAAAATGTAGAGAATAATATACTGAATGCTGATGTACCCATCACTCAGCTTTGTCAAATCCTACTGCATGACCCTATATTTACTAGATTCTTCTTTTTTAAATGAGAAATGAAACATTACACTTAGAGTTGCCACCCCCAGTGGCCCTCCCTAAGCTCATCGCCCTGCCACCTTTTTCACAGGTGACCACAGTCACCATTTGGGGTCTATCACTGCAACATGTTTTCATACATTTCCTATACATAATTACATAAACAGTATGTAAAATTATTTTGCATATCTGGAAAATTTTACATGGGATGTTGTACCTATCCTTTAGCAACTTCCTTTTACTCACTTTTACTCACTCATATAATAGCTTTTTGGATCTTCTCATGTTGATAGAGGTAGCACTAGGTCACTCTTTTTTTTTCTTCCCTTTTTTTTTTTTTGTAATTGGGGAAGGGGAACAGGACTTTATTGGGGAACAGTGTGTACTTCCAGGCCTTTTTTTTCCAAGTCAAGTTGTTGTCCTTTCAATCTTAGTTGTGTCAATCTTAGTTATGGAGGGTGCCATTCAAGCTTCAAGTTGTTGTCCTTTCAGTCTTAGTTGTGAAGGGCACAGCTCAGCTCCAGATCCAGTTGCCATTGTTAGTTGCAGGGGCGCAGCCCACCATCCCTTGCGGGAGTCGAGGAATTGAACCAGCAACCTTGTGGTTGAGAGCCCACTGGCCCATGTGGGAATCGAACCGGCAGCCTTCTGAGTTAGGAGCACGGAGCTCTAACCGCCTGAGCCACCGGGCCGGCCCCCGGTCACTCATTTAAAATGCCGTGTATGAATATCTCAAGTATATTTATTCTGGTTTTTGACAGTGGAGTTGCTGCCAGTTTTTCACTATTTTAAACAATGCTACAAAGAATGTTCTTATACCTGTGGGTGAGAGTTTCTCTAGGGTACTTTATAGGAGTTGCGTTTCTGGCTCTCAGACAATGGGCGTCTTCACTTTGATGAGATATTGGTAAATGACTCTCTCTTGCCCACCAACTGCCATTTGAGTCAGTTGTGTCGAGGAATTCCGGTTGCTCCGGTTGCAGCACTTGATTCTGAAAGATGATGAGTGTGTGTAAAAGGAGAATTTGCATTTCTCCTGTTACTAGAGAGGGAGAGGCCCTTCTGTCATTTGAGTTTCCTCTGTGAGTCTGCTTGTTTATAGCCATTGCCCATTTTTCTACTGCATTATTTACCTTTTCTTATCAATTTGAAGGAGTTACTTATTCTTTTTTTTTATAGTTTTTATTGGGGAATATTGGATAACAGTGTGTTTCTCCAGGGCCCATCAGCTCCAAGTCATTATCTACAATCTAGTTGTGGAGGGCGCAGCTCACTGGCCCATGTGGGAATTGAATCGGCAAGCCTGTTGTTCAGAGCTCGCTCTCTATGCAACTGAGCCATCCAGCTGCCCCAGGAGTTACTTATTCTTGATGCAAATCCTTTTTCAGTTATATTTGTAGAAAATACTTTTGATCAGTCTGTAGCTTGTCTCTTCATTGTCTTTAGAGAATCTTTTGTTGTACAGAAGTTTACAACTGTAATATAGTTACATTTTATTTAAATAATAAGTAAGGTCATTCAATTTAATATTCTTTTCCATTATGGAGTATCTTGCCCTTCAAATCTTCCAGTGCCCTGAGATCATACAGATATTAGCTAAGTATTTTCTATAAGTTTCATTTTTCAGTTTTCATATTTAGGTCTTTATTCCATAGGAAACTATTTTTGTGCATAGTATGAAATAGAGATGCCATTACATTTTTCTTCAGATGGATAGCCAATCGGGCCAGCACCATTTATTAAATAGGACATCGTTTCTTGACTAATGTGCAATGCCATCTCATTTATCCCATTTTCAAATACATGTAGATCTGTTTCTAGGCTCTCAATACTGTCCCACTTATCAATCTCTAGTAGCCACGTTTAAACAATTAAAAAAAAAAGAGGTGTGTGAATCTACAATTATACCAAAATAAAAGTCCAAAAGGGAACAGATAAAATTATTTAATGTTCTATTTAACCCAATAGATCTAAAATATTATCATTTCAACATCTAATCAATAAAAATAATTAATGAGATATGTTTCATTCTTTTTTACACAAGGTCTTCAAAATACAATGTATATTTTACACTCACAGCACATCTCAATTTGAACTGGTAACATTTCAAATGCTTGAGGGCCCCATGTGGCTCGTTGTTACCATATAGGAAGGTGCAGTTACAGCTTTATATATTGTAGACCTATGCCCTCCTTACACTTGTTCTTCAACATCATCATGTCTCTTTTCTTTGTTCATATAAATTTTAGGATGAGGTTGAACGAGGGACAATAAAGATTGGAGACCACTGGCATATTTGTCTCCCCCACTGGACTTCAATAAAGACACCTAGCCTATTTTGAGTGTTTATAGTTTACCAAGTGGCTTTGTGTTATTGGGCTATTAATTGGAATTTCATTGAATTTATTGATTCATTTGGGAATAATTGACATCTTTACATAATGAGTCATTCTGCCACGAACATGATACATTTATATAGGTCTTCATTTATATAGGCCTGCTTTTATGTTTTCCAATAAAGTTTGGTAATCTTAACACATGAGATTACATAAGGTCTTTTGTAATACCTAAGGTCTTTTGTTAGATTGCTATCATAGTTTTTAATTAAATCTTCTCACTTGTTCATGTTAGTGTATACAAACCAAATGCTTTTAATATATTCAAAATGTATCCATCCACCTTGTTAAATTCTGTTATTAGATCTTTTTTTAATTTCTTGTCTTATTGCATTGCTAGGGCCTCCAGTAAAATATCAAACAGAAGCAGTAATAATGAGAATATCAGATAGGGTTTAGTTTGTCTGAGGAGCTAAGACACCAAATAGCAATAGCTTAAACAAGATAGAAGATTATTCCTGAGTTATGTAAAAATCCAGAGGTAGGCAGTCTAAGGTTAGTATGGAAGCTCTTCCCCAAGGCGGTCCTCAGGGACCCAGGCTCCTTCAAGCTACTGTTTTTCCACCCCCACGAGGTCTTCATCTCATGGTCCAAGATGGCTGCCAGAGCTCTAAACCACATATTCACGTTACAGGTAGAAAGATGGAGCAAGAGACAAAGAGGAAAAGGGAGTAAAAGTCATGTTCCAGCTGTCTTTTAAGAAAAGTTCCTGGAAGCTGCCAAACTACATCTCTGATTATATTTTATTGGCCAGAAGCTATTCACATGCATGGTCTCACCTAGCTTCAAAGGAAGGCTCGAGATAAGTCTGTTGGTGGGCATCGCTGTAGAAGAACCAGAGGTTCTATTACACAGAAAGACAGGGAGACTAGATAACAGAGAACAACTCACAGCTTCTGTCCCAGTGGGCAACCCTACTTTATTCTGGACTTTAAAGGGACACTTTAACCTTTTTAAATGTAATAGCTGCTATAGCTTTTGGGTAGGTCATGATATTCAGTTTTAAAAAGTTTCTTTTAAGTAAGCTAGAATTTTATTTTTGTTTTTAATTTACAATTAATGTTGAATTGTCTTAACTTTTTTTGTGCATCTACAGAGATAATCACATTTTTTCCTCCTTTAGTCCTCTAAGTTATTGATAGATTTTCTAATATTAAAACATTCTTGCATTCCTGGAATCAGCCTAACTTGGCCAGGATGCAGTATATATATTTTATACATTGTTGAAATTTTTAAAAATTGTAGTAAGAGAGCCATCACATAAATTTACCACTTTAGCCATTTTAAGGGTATAATTCAGAGGCAGTAGATAGATTCACTGTTATACAGTCATCTCAACCATCTAGCTCTTGAATCTTTTTCATCTTCCCTGAATCTCTGTATTCATCAGAAAATAACTCTTCAGTCCTCCCTTCCTCCAGCCCCTGACAACCACCCTTTTACTTTCTGTCTCTATGAATTTGACTACTCTAGGTACCTCCTGTAAGTGGAATGATACAGTATTTGTCCTTTTGTGACTGGCTTATGTTAAAGTCCTCAAGGTTCATTTATGTTGCAGCATCTATCAGAATTTCCTTCCTTTTTAAGACGGAATAATATTCCACTGAATATTGATACCACACTTTGTTTTTCTGTTCATCTGTCAATTGACACTTGGGTTGCTTCTACCTTTTGGCTATTGTGAATAACGTTGCTATGAAATAGATGTAAAAATATGTCTTTCCGACCTGGCTTTCAATTCTTTTGTGTATATACCCCAAAAGTGGAATTGCTGGATCATAGGGTAACTCTGTTTTTAAATTTTTATGGAACTGCCATACTGCTTTCCACCGTGGATGCATTATTTTAATTCCCATCTCAGTGCAGGATTCCAGCTTCTCCACATCCTTGTCAACACCTACCCATTTTTTAAAAAAATATCCATCCTGATGAGTATGAAGTGGTATCTTTTGTTTTGCTGTTGTTTTGATTTGCATTTCCCTAATGATCAATGATGTTGAGCATCTTTTCATGTCCTTCTTGGTAAATTGTAGATCTTTGGAGAAATTTCTATCCAAGTCCTTTGCTCATTTTAAAATTGGGTTGTTTATTTTTTTATTGTTGAGTGACAGGAGGTTTTATATATTCTGGATACTAACCTTTTATCAGATATATATTAGTAAATATTTTCTCCCATTACATGGGTTGCCTTTTCACTCCGTTGATAGTATACTTTTGTGCACAAAAGTTTTTAATTTCTATGTACTTCAATTTATCTATTTTTTCTTTGGTTGTCTGTGCTTTTGGTGGCATATCCAAGAAGTTGGACTCTTGGATATTCAATGTCATAAATATTTTCTCCTATGTTTTCTTCTAAGAATTTTATAGTTTTAGTTCTTATGTTTAGATCTTTAACCCATTTTGTGTTAATTTTTGTATGTGGTGTAAACTAAGAGTCCAATTTCATTCTTTTGCATGTGGCTATCCAGTTTTCCCAACGTGAATTTGGGTTTTTTTTAAAGATTTTTATTAAAATATAGTTAACATACACTATTATATTACTTTCAGGTGTACACCATAGTTATTCAACATGAATTTGGTTTTGATTGTATTTTATGTAAGACTCTTGCACCGGGGAGACGCTCCTTTCATTCAACCTCTGACCCATTGTTAGAATCCTATCTCCATCCTCCCTGACATTCAGCTTGGCCTTGATACTCCCAGTGATAGGGTACTCCCGACTTAATAGAGCAGCTTTCCCCCTGGTAGAGCTATTATATTTGGTAGGAAAATCGTCTCCATTTTGAGCAGAAACCTTCCTCCCTGCAACACCCATTTGTTGGTCCTGGTTTGTGCTCTGGTACTATAAGAATTGGTCAGTACTCTTTTCCAAAGGAGAGTACTTTGAATTCAGTAAATAACACAACTGCATGCTGGGTTTGTAAGATATATCACATTTTCTCCACAAAGCAATCAATGACACAGGACACTGGGCTAGAGGTCTGGGTACCTGCCGCCGAATAGAACCTCTAGGACGTGGTCATGTCTCCGGCCGCTAGAGCAACTCTTCCCCTCCACACTGGCTTTTAACCAATGTGTGGGATTTTTTTTTTTTCCTTTTCACTGAATTCAAACATCTCCCCAAAGGCATCTGGAGCTTGATCCTGTCATTATTTTAGAGCTAACACCTGTCTAAGCCTCAGTGCGCCAGCACAGTTCTAAGCCCTTTCTGTAGATTAATGCAAACAATTCCCACAACAACCCAATGACATACAATCATTATCGTCCCTAGTTTGCAAAATAACAGAGTAGTTAAATAACTCGCCCAAGATCCCAGAGGTAGTCCATAGCACAACCAGAATTCAGGCCCAGAAATTCAGGCCCCACAATTTGTGCTCTCAACCTCTATATGATGCTGTCTGCAAACACCTCATAATCTCAGCCAGCTTTTGGGGATCCAAAACATTGACACACACTTAGGTACCTCTTTTTATTTACTTATTTATTTTTAAGAAAGAGAGGTAAGACCAAGGGCCCAGAGACTTTGAAAGACAACAGTATGAAGGCAGAATATAATAGTTTTTTCATTCTGTTTGTTTTCCCATTGCTTCCTACTTATGGTGTTTCACGTGGTAGTGATAAAGTTTCCTTCTAAAATAAATCTAAGTTAAAATAAGTGAGTTGCTATAAGAAAAACGTTAGTAGCTTAGGTGGTGTTCAGATACGACAGAAATCATAATGGTCATAGGAAGACCAGTGAAGCTTTAGAAAGACCGTGTTCGGTCAAGTTAGCTGAGGCTATACTGCAGTGACAAAAAACGCCCCAAGTCTCAGCGGCTTACCACAATGGACATTTATTGCTCACTTACAGTACTTGTCCGTCATAGGTCGGCAGGGTGCTCTCCTCATCCTGGTGAGTTCTTATCTACACTTGTTCCCACCACAACTGCAGCACTGGCTCTTAAACTTCTGCCCAGGTGTGACACAGATTGTTTCTGCTCACATTTCATTCGCCAAGACAAGTCACATGGTCACATCTAACTTCAAAGGTGACAAGAAAGCATAAATATCATCCTGCCATGTGCCTGAAAGAAGAGAAATGGAATAGTTGAGAACAGCCCACAGAGAGACTGTGAGTAAAGGAGTCTGAAAGATGGGTCTAGAAAGGTAGACCGAGTCATGACTCATTGGATTGTCTTTGACCACTGTGACCAGCCCCACCACAGCACCTGTTCTCAGAGAAGGGACTGTGGTTCCCCAGGGAGAAGACAGTCTGACAACACCATTCTGTTAAGCTGATACTTCTCCCAGGCAGTACCTCAGGGTTCATTTTGGTTGGGGGTGCTGTTATTTCACAAGCAGGTTCAGCTGAACTGTGGCCAGCATTTGTTTCTTCCCTGATGGTAGATGAGGCAGTTTGGATTTCGGCTGAGCCAGGATTTTGTTCTGTCACTAAGTTTGAAGAGATATCCAGAGATGGGTAATTGGAAAGGAGAGAAATTCAAGGAGAAAGTCTAAGGGAGATGGGAGCCTCACCCAGTGCTGTTATCTGGTTCTCAGGGAGGCTCCCTGAAAGAGTTTTCGAAGTGGGGTCTGAGGGCCCCAAGTATCAGAAGCATCCTGGAAGCTCATGAAATGTGTGATGCCTGGGCCCACTGTTGACCCTGGAGCCTGGAGGTCAGGCCTGAGGCATCTGAATTTTGAATAATGACAGCAGATGATTGTTGTGGATGCTGGAAATTGAGACACAGAATTATAGGAGAAAATTTCCTGTAAGTCTAGAGGCCTAACACAGTGGTTCTCAATTAGGGGTGATTTTTGAACCAAGGGACATTTGGCGATGTGTGCAGATAGTTTTGGCTGTCATAACTTGGGGGGCAGGTGTTACTGGTATCTAGTGGGTTGAGGCCCAAGATGCTGCTAAACATCTTACAATGCACAGGACAGCCCAGTGCCTACCACAAAGAATTCTCCATCCGAAAATGTCAGTGCCGAGGTTGAGAAACCCTGGTTAACCAGTGTTTGAACCCTCCCAAATGTCGAAGCACATATGATTTTTCCTCTCCTCTATTTATTTTACTTTCTAATTTTTCTGCTGTAAGCATAGAATCCTTTTCATTGAAAATCTAGTACGTATTCAGCGTTTCATGCATATTATATCAGTTTCTCCTCAAAAATCTTTTCAGTCATTCATCCAACAAATATCTATTAAGCACCTATTATGCCATGTGTTTCATTTTAAACTGTTCAAGATGTGGGGTGCACCTTGGGGAATACAACAGACAAGGGTTATCTCCTTAATGGGGTGGAGGAGATGTGCAAAGGCCCTGAGACAGGAAAGAAAAACAAACAAAAAGGCTAGTGTGGCTGGGCTAGGGGTGAATGAAAAGAAATGAGGTTGGAAATGTAGAGAAATAGAAACAAGGTCAGACAGGCCTCATAGTCCATAGGAAGTTTGACTTTTACATTTTGTTATAAATGCACAGAAAGCTGTAAAAGTTTAACTTTTACAACTGATCCAGTCTGTTTGTACGAGATCATCTCTGGCCCCTGGGTGAAGAGTGGATGGTAGGGGACCCAGAGCGGAGGAACAAGAGAAGTGAACAGACTTTTGCAGGCGTGGAGAGTTGATGGTGAGGGCGCCAAGGTTGGCTGTGGTGGACATGAAAGGATGAGGAAAATTGGAGAGACTGTCAGAGGTGGCAAGAACTGGTTTATCTGATGAGCTCAGGGGGATGGGAGGAAGAACAGAAAGATGGTGACTTCCAGGATTTTGGCTGTTCAAGATGTGGGAGGATGGAATATGACAATTAACATAGGTATTATTATCCTTTTCTTTTAAAGACTGAGGAAGGCTAGTGAATTGCCCTACTTTACAAAGTTAGTAAGAGGACTCCAATTCAGGTGTGTCTAACTCCAAAGGTCATACTTTTCCCACTCTCCCGGAACCAAACGTTAATTTTCATAATGGGGAGTAGGCTATTTAATGCTATTACTGTCATTAAATAATAAGATATATAAATACCCCTGAATGCAAACGTGAGATTCCACACGGAGCCAGCATAAAGCCTGGGATCCTCTTTAAAAGGTCCTGCCCCGTTGCTACTGGGTGTTGGGGATATAAATTTCATAGATGGGTGGAATGGCAGGCCTTGGGGTGCCTTGAGGTGCCGGCCTTGGGGAACTGGTTTTTAAATCTCGCGTTCGATTTGCTCAGTGGCCACGTGCTGGTGTGTGATTGGAGGGAAGTCCGCTTGCCCCTTACCTAAACCCAGCAAGTTGAGGTCTGTACTGATGTCCAGCTGTCTTCCACTGGGTTTGGAGCGAAGTAGTCCGTCTGGCCTGTGATTGGTGGCATTGTAATACGACCTTCGCTGTGATTAGTAATGCACGTGTGGTTCTTTAAAAGTTTCTGCGAGCCATTTCCTGCATTGGCCACTACGAGGAGCCCAAGACGCGCGAAACTCTGTGCCGCGACGCCTCTGAGCGGCTTTCTCCCCGACGTCCTCTGGCTCTTTGCGGCGCCCCAGGGCAGCCGCGGGGACAGGAGTAGGGGTGGGGGTGACGATGTCAGGGCTCCCAGCTCCTGCCTGCCCAGGTGTCCACGCTTCGCCGCACAGGCCCTGTGGCCCCTGTCTCTGGCTCTCAGCCCCACAGACGACATTGGCTGCCCAAGGGGTGGGGCTGCGGGTTCGCGAAGGTTGGTGAAGGCCCCGATCCAAATTACAAAATTGTGGAGTCTGTCAAGTGAGACTCCGCACCCCGCCTCCCTCCCTCGGCTGCGCCCTCTGCCCGCCTCTGAGTTCTTCTCTCAAGTTTAACAGCCACCATGTCCTTTAGGATCCCCAAAGGACTTTAACAAAGCAGCATCTCACTGGAGCTTAGAGCTGTCCCATGAGGGTAAAGGCCACTAGCTCAGAGATCACCTATCCGAGATGCCCCCGGTGTCTGTCCCCAGGCACTGTCTCATCATGCTGTCTCGTCTTAACCACTATTTGAGATTCTCTTCTTTTTTATTTAATTACTTGCTTACTGATTGTATCTACCGCACCTCCCCATCAAAATGTAAGCTCTGTGAAGGAGGGAATAGGGTGGACCAGTTACATTTGAACTTAAGGCTAAACAATAGAAATGTTTCAAATGTAAGTATGTCCCATGCATTATTTGGTACATACTTTATACTAAAGGAATTATTCATTGTTTATCTGAAATTCAAATTTAATTGGATAGTCTGTGTTTTTATTTGCTCAAACACCCACAACAGTGTACATGGAAAGTGCTGGATAAATGTTGAATGATTGGATGGACAAATTCCTTTCTTCATTCATTCATTCATTCATGTATTCATCCAACCCATTATATTAAGTGCCAGCTGGGTCCTGGGAACATAAGGGTAAAACGGGACACAGTCCAATGGGGAAGGCAGGCAAATAACCAGTAACCACCATTTGATTAAACTTGTATGATTTAAAGCGCTGGGGACTGTGGGAGCACAGAGAAGGAGCCCTGACCCTGTCTGAGCCAGCAGGACTGCCCAATGGGAGAAGACTAAGATGGGACTTGGACGATGAGGATTTGAAGAGGCATGTGTGATAGCTGCTGTGGACAGAAGGTCTGGCATGAGCAAAGTCCAGAGACAAGGCAGGGGCTGTGAGATTCTGAAAGTGGCAAGTGGCTGGGGGTGGGGGCAGATGTGCAGTGTGGATGGGGCTCAGAAAGAGGTGAGAAGGAGACTCACATTCACTGAGCATCAGTACTTACCAGTCAGGCATAATAGTGATTTGTGCCCATTATATAGATGAGGAAACTGAGGCTCAGAGAAGTGAAATGCCTGGGCTAGGTTTACAGTCTGGAAAAAGCCTAGCTTCATATTCAGGTCTGACAGACTCTGAAGCTTGCACTCTTCTGGAAAAGCCTCTGGGTTAAGGATTATCACCCCAATTGGAGAATGAAGAAACTGAGGCCGAGAAAGGTGACAGGGTGCTCCCTGTGAGTATGGCTCTGTCTAGTTTAACAGGAGAACACTGAAGCAGTATGAGGGGTATGGTTTATCTCAAGCCCTCCAGAGAGACAACAGGAGGGCCAGGGAGTCCAGGAGTCCAGGCCACTGTGTCTCCCACTCCTATTTGGGTTGGCTCTCTAGGACTCCCTTGCTGAGGCCTGGGCTGGATGGGTCCTGGGCTGGTCTGCAGTTACCATGGAGACTGCCTCCCACCATCCCTGAAATCTCATTGTGACCAGCTTTAAGAGATTAACTCTGCCCGGCAGCTCTCACAGGGTCTCCGATGCCTGGGTGGCAGTGGGAGCTCCCTCAAGGATGAAAAGGTTGCTCACTGTGCGGGATCCCACAGCACCAGGAGGAGGAGGTCAGACTAGGGCCAGGGCTTCCCCCGGGACCGCCCAGGTATGGTCCTGACTCCACACCTACCTGGAGAGGAAGACAGGGTGGCGGGAGAAACTCGCAGGACCAAGGGATGGAGTCCGGATTTGGGAGCAGTATAGTGACCTTGTACCCCCAGTCCCCACCCCTGGAGTATCCAGGGCCTTATGGGGCTGACCCCATTCTGATCAGGGCAGGATTCAGATTTCCTCAACAAGGTGAGGGGGAGCCTCACAGAGTCTTTTAGGGGTACTCTAAAGCTACCTAAAGACCAGCTACCTAATAGCCTTCATTTTTGCTTTGGGGAAACTGAGACACAGAGAGGGAGAGTGACTTATCCAAGGTCAGTGAGTCAGTGTACTGAAGCAGGTCAAGAATCCAGAGGGAGACCTTAGGTGGCCAAAGCAGAAAACATTTGCTTAAAATGTCATCGTCCCCTCTGTCTTTAATTCCATATCCTCTTCTCTAACTTCCAAGCATGGAGACACCTCAGTCCCCTCTCTCCTCAACCTGTCCCATCAGCCACACTTCCCTTCCCTCCCTGCTTCCCTTCTTCTGCCCTCTTCTGCCACCCACATAGCCTGAGGCTGGCAGAGAGTTCCTGGCAGTCTCCACTCTGCTGGAGGGCATGGCCACCAGGACCTACCTGCCCCATCCAGGGGACATCCCCTCACTGGATTACTATCTGAATGACTTTAAACATTTTTCTTTCCTGCTTTAGCCCTTCTGTGACTTTGGACAGCCCACTCCCACCCCACCTCCTGCCAGGCCTGCCCTGGAGAGATTTAGGCCAGGCTCCAAAGCTCTCTGTCAGGCTTCCTGGAAGGCCACACTGGAGCAGGGGGACAATCATTGCCTCTGGAGCCAGGGAGAGAGAGCTCAAATACCATTGACTCAGCAATCTGAGCCTCAGTTTCCTCACCGGTAAAGGGGGCAATCACCTTTCTTTCCTCAAAGCTTGCTTGCAACTGTTACTGAAAAATCTGTAGGCTATGCTATTCCATGAGCAAAGCAAGGGTAGAACAGTGTAAGGGTGGGGTGATAACATAGGCTCTCAGATGCTGCCTACTCTGCACACGTGTAAAGAAAACTTGGCTGATACATAAGAAAGTAAGCGAACTGGTTACCTGTGGTGAAGAGGGGAATGGACTCGTGGACAGGAGACAGGCAGAAGCAAGACTGCTCAAAGTGCAGCTTTTATATTGTTTTGACTTTTGAACCATGTGAATGTAGGACCAATTCAAAAATAAATTTAAAATTTTTAACCAGTTAGGAAAAAATATCAAATCATAATAATAATCATCACACATACCTCAATAATATGACAGGTATGCAGCCAAGATTGAGACCCACACACTAGAACTTGACTGAAGGAGTAGAGAAAACCTGACTCCGCGTCTCTGAATCCATGGGCCCTTATGTGTAAGTCAATCTCCTTTTGTCAGTAGCACAATAATGGTCATTGGTACCAGGAATCAGGAGCTCCCCACATGCTGGCCACAGTACAGGCACTGTCTAAATATCGCATTGAATCGGTATTCTGACTCTAGGAGGAAGCTGTCATTGTCCCCATTGTACAGATGGGCAAACTGAGACTCACTGAAATTGCAAGCTAGTAAGTTGTAGAGCTTGGATGCACATCTCGGTCTTTCCAGCTCCAAATTCCAAGCCCTCCTACTTACAGTGGGTCTCAATCATGGTTGAACATCAGAATCACCTGGGAACTTTTTACTGATGCTCCTCACCCACCCCACCCCTAGCCCAAGATTTGATCATCAGTCTGTGATGGGCCTGGGCATCAGTATTTTTGAAAGGCCCCAAGTGATTCTAATTCACCATCAGAGTTGAATCTCTGCTGTATGGTAGACAACTTTTCAAATGGGAAACCAAAATCAGAGAAGGAAATGACCTTGCCCAAGGTCACACAGGGGCTGGAAATAGCGGGAGCAGGATTCACACGGAGCCTTTGTGAAAATAAGTAAAATATGCACCCCCCCACAAGAGCAGGGCCTGGGTCAGGCAGGGCCTCCCTGTCATCCTTCAGGCCCCACAGGGGCTGGGCAGGCCCCATCTAACTCTCAAGGTCACTTCTGCAGATAAAGTCAGGATCATAACCAGGAGCAAGGAACATAAACAGGACAGCAACAGCCACAGTTTCAGCCCAGAAGTCACAAGCCACGTGGCAGGAGGCAGCCTGCAGGGACACCCTGCCCACACAGACCTAAGTCCTTCTGGCTTCCTTCCTGATCACTTTCCAGATCATACTCTCTATTTTAACTCTTTTTTTTTTATCGGGGAATATTGGGGAACAGTGTGTTTCTCCAGGGCCCATCATCTCCAAGCCGTTGTCTTTCAATCTAGCTGTGGAGGGCACAGCTCAGCTCCAAGTCCAGTTCCCATTTTCAATCTTTAGTTGCAGGGGGTGCAGCCCACCATCCTATGCAGGAATTGAACCGGCAACCTTGTTGCTGAGAGCTCGCGCTCTAACCAACTGAGCCATCCGGCCGCCCCTCTACTTTAACTCGAGCCTGTGGTCAGTGTCACCCACAATGCCCTGCTCTCTGGCCAGAGCAGCTTCCATGCCCTTCCACTGTCACCCACCATGTTCTCCACTTCTGGACGTTTCCTCTGCCACCTCCTCCAGGAATCCATCCATGACCTGACCACTCCAACCCAGAGATATGTCTTCCTTCTCCTGCCTTCCACCTTCACAGCCCATGCACAAAGCCCTCATGTACCTTGGGATGAAGCTTATTTTATTGTCTTACTGGCCAACGTTCATTGAACACTTGCTGTGAGCCAGCCCTGGAAGGGAAGGGTAACCTCAGGATTAGGAGCACAGACTCTGGAGCCAGACTGATCAGGGTGGAATGCCAACTCTTGTTTCTTATAAGCTGTGTGAGCATGGGCATATGACTCAACCTCTCTGTGCCTCAGTTCGGTAAAATGGTGATAAAAACATTGCCTACCTCACAGAGTGGTTGTGAGGATTAATGAGTTAACAAATGGAAAGACCACCCCTTCTAACCCCAACAGCTCTGTAAACATAGGCGTGGTTATCACTGCATGTATTTCAGTCCATTTCATCCTCACTACAACCCTGTGAGTTAGAGATTGTTAGTCCCAATTTACAGGTGAGGAAACGGAGGCACAGAGAAGTCGAGAGCCAGGCAGGGCTTGGCTTCTTTTTGTATGACCCGATGCCACTAGACAGACAACGTGGCTAAATGGGTTATAGCTTGGAGCCTCTGGTTTGCAACTGATGGCTGCTCCTCGAGGACCCACAGGACACAGGGCCAGGTGAATTTCCCTGAGCGAGGCTGTCCGATGTCAGGCATTACTCTGCTTCCAGCCAGCCCTGGCAGGGAGGCTGAACGGTGGAGGAGGGCGTTTCTGTGCCATCTCGTTCACTAATGTCCAGAACACATCACTGAGTCCCAGAGACAGCCCCTGCCTTCCCTGTCCTAGCTGGAGACCCAGGACACCTGGGGTGACCTTCTGTCCTTGGACGAGTCCCTTCCCGCCTCAGGCCTCCATCTCCCTATCTGTACAATGAGTGAGGGAATGAGTCTGGACCAGCAGTTCACAGTTCTCATTCTCTGCCGCGAGCTCAGCCTTTCAAATGACATATTAAGGAGCAGCACACCCGAGAGGCCGGCACTGGGTAAAGTGGGGCATGTCACACACTCCCTTGGCTCCTGGGAACCTCAGAACCCAGTCTGAAGCCCCAGGCCATCTCCTCCTGTCTTGGACACTGCAGGATTCTAGAATCCCGAGCTCAAAAGCTGCCGCTTCGCATCCCTGTTTGGAAAGCTTCCCCCCAGCTGCCTTTATCTCTCTTTGGCAACAGAGCAAATTTGCTCAGGACCCAGAGCAGGGGGAACAAGCAGACTGTTGACTCTTAAGCAAAACCTCCCCTTTGGAGGGCAAGCAGAGGAGGCCACTGGATGTGCGTGGGGAGGACAGCGGCCTCTTGCATAACCCGGGTGGCCTCCTGCCCACCCCGGCCTTTTCAGGGTTAGGGGTGAAGCAAACCGCAAACTCATGCCCAGTTAATTTTTTAAGGCAAAATCAACAGGCTCAGCAATGATTAGCAGGCAGGTAAGTTCGTCTTAATCGTGCTGAGGACAGGGAGGAAGGAGGCTTCTGAGGCCCAAGGATGGGGCTCAGTTATCAGTTAACCACATGAATGTTGTTTCCTTCCAAACCCCCTGGCCTTCAGCCCCGAGCTCCCTCATCTTCCTCTCAGAAGTACTTCCATGGCAACCTAGTGGCCATCCGTCACTGAGTGAACAAACACACCAGCATCCCATGTCTGAAGGAGGCAGTGCCAGGGCCCTCAGGGCTACAGAGGAGCAAAGGGGGCCTCAGAGCTTATGGCCTCCTTGTGAAGGCCAAGCTCCCCACCACTGCCGTGTGACCTTGAGCATGTCCCTTCTACCCTCTGGGGCTCAGCGAGGGCCCTGGGTCTATGGTTCAACCTCTACCCAGCTGCCAGTCCCCTGGGGGCTCAGGGTCTTTACCCCCAAATGTGGGGGTTAGCTGAGACACCTTTTCCCATCTTGAAGTTCTGTGAGATCATGATTGGATTAAGCCAATGTGGCCTGTACCCAGGTGAGGAAGGTGGTCGGAGTAGTGTTTTAGGAGTTCAAGGGGGAGAAAAGATGCCCAGGATACGGAGAAGGCCTACCTGGTATCTGCTGTCTGTATCCGCAAGCGTCAGATCCCAGCTCCTGGAAGAGGGCTGTCCTGTCAGGGGGAGGCAGGGGTCCCTGTGGGGGTGGGGTGAGGCTGCTGGGATAGCCTGGCAGACCCCAGTTGGCTCAGGACCCTTCCCCCCGGATCTTGGGAGCTGCCACAGGCGGCGTCCCTGGGCCTGCTGGCTGCCTGAACTGGAGTTTGGTCAGTGGTTGGGGACCTATATTGTGAGAAAGTTAGGACTTTGTCCACAAACTGGAATTTGAAATTTCAAAGGGGCGAAACTGAAGGGCCCTACCCCAGAGTGGAGATGGCTCTTGGCTTCTTTCCCCCACGACTTTTGTTCTTTGTCTTGATAAGTCCCTGGTTCCTGCACTGTTCCCTGGGCAGTGGGTGGGGGAGGAGAGACAGGAGATAGCGGGGTGGTGAGCACCCAGGGGAAGTGAAGACACCAAGCAGCCTGGGGGAAGGCAGAAGGTTTGGAGGATGCCTCTGAACTTGAATGTGCCCAGGACAGGCTCCTTCCCTTCTCAGATGCCTGAGCTCCCCAGCAATAACACGATGGTGGGCCCAGCGGCTCAGTGTTCCAGAATTCTGAGGGTTTTTTTCTGGGACTCCAGGAGGGAGGTAGCATGTAGGGGGTGAAGCCCTCAACTCTGGAGTCAGACTCAAGGTCAAATCACAGCCTCTCCTGTCCTGATCTGTATGGCCTTAGGGAAGTCACTTCAAGTCTCTGAGTCTCAGATCTGTAAAGTGGGACAGATAAACTGAGAAGAGTGGGAAGTTCTTAGCTCTGGGCCTAGCACAGAATCTCTCCAGCAACATTAGTTAGCCATTATTGCCATTTAAAGGAAAAATGATGTGGTTCAGAGCAGCAGTTCCCTTAGCCACTGTCCACACCAGGGGCTTGAGCACCCCATCCACAGCTGGGTCTGTGGCAACCCCTCCCCTGACACCGGGCTGCCAAGGGCAGTGCTATCAAAGCCACCTTTCCTTTCCTTCTGGGGCGAGACCTACGTTTCTGCACCTACAACATGAAGGAGTTGGACCTCTAGGTGAGTTCGGGGGTCAGTTGTTATGCCCTGGGAGCTGTTGCATGTTGAGCTGGGGTCTGACAGCCCAAGGGGGTGGGGCAGAGATAAAGAAGGGCTGCTGAGCCGATGGCACGGAGGCCAGGGTGTGGTCACGGCTGGGCATGCCGTCTCCAGGAGCTCTCCTGTGCAGGGGTCCTGATTCCGACAGATTATGTGGTCTGTGGGTCAGAGTCAACCACCAACGACAAGTGCTACTATTGCACCATTTACCTGCACTTGGTCATTTAATGCCCAACTGTCACTGTGAAGAAAGTATCAACCCATTTATCTGATGCCAAAACTAAGGCTGAGAGAGGTAGAACCTGAGGTCACGGGGTTTGGGAAGTTGACAGTGCCTGGATTTTGACCCAGATCTTTCTGATTTCTAGGTCTGTGGTTTATCTTCTAAGAGGTTGGGGGTGGGGGTGGGAAAGGAGGACTAGTTAGGCCCATTTTACAGGAGGAGAAACCCAGACTTCGAAATAATTTGCCTGAGAACACAGAGCCAGTAGATCTTATAGGTGGTGGGTTGTTTAGAGGAGGGACGTGTATCTAGAAGATATTCTTTGGGGTCAGCAAAGGGTGGGGTGAACCGTGTATATAATAGATGTAATTTATGGAGTTCATGAGTGGGTAGATTTACTTTTGGGGTAGGTTGTGATGGGTGGGACATGAATGGGGTACGAAATAGGTTTCTGGAAAGTGCTTCATAGACGGTGGGTCATGCGTGTTGTACACGTGGTTAAATGTGTCTGTCATGGTTTGTATACTTAGCAGCTTGTCACGTGCGGGCTGTCCACCTGGTAGTGCTTATATATGTACGTGGCATGACATAGCTCACCTGAGTTGATCATAGACCTTAGTTCATTCAAACTAAGATATCACTGTAGAGATTGAAAGATTGTTGTTTTTGTCACCGATTAAACTCTGACATGCCAACGATCACACTTCACTTTGGAAATGTGGAATGTGCCTCTTAGAATTGAGGAGATGCCCGTATGTATAGGCCACGTATTGCTGGGTTGTGAGAGGAGTCGCAGTGTGTGGCTTGTCATAGGTGCCAGACAGGTGGCCGGAGCTGGAGACAGCCCTTTGAGGCCCCTCCCAGAGCTGCTCCTCCGGTTCCTCTGTGTTTATCCTTTAGTAGGGTACCCAGCCCAGCTCAGCACAGCCCCCAAGGTCGCTGGAATCCCGATCGGATGTTCCCGGCAGGGGTGGGGGGGGGGCATGGGAGCAAGCAGTTAAAGTCTTCTCACTTCAGGCACTTATGAAATCTCAAAGTGTGAATTGTGGGGGGGCACGCTCCCTTCCTCAGGGTCTTGTCCTGACCAACAAACAAATGGGTCAGGATCTGCTCCCCATTGTACAGATGGGGAAATTGAGACCCTGAGAAAGATATGATTCAAACAGTTATCTGAATGGTGACAGAGCTAATTCCTAAACCCAGGTCTCTTGACGCCAGAAACAGCCTTTCTTCTCCTCCAGAACAATTGCTCCGCTCACCCCCACCCCAGTTATCTCCGCTGGGTTGGGGGAGGATGATGGAGGGGGGAGAACAAAGCTACACAGGGCAGAGAAAGGGCTACTAATAATTGAAAGAATATGAGGAGGGTGCCTTCACACACCCCTCAGACACATACCACCTCCTGCTCATTTGCCCACTCATTAATTCACCCACCCATTTCTCACTCACTCATTAATTCACTCTTTCACTAATCCATCCACTCATTAATTCACTCATTCACACATTAATTCACCCTGTCTCCAATTCACTCACTTTATGTTTCAGGGTGTCTTTGGGACTTTCCTGGGGTGAACGCCCCACTTAAAGAAAATGGAGTTCTCAGGGAACTCATTAATTCAGCCACCCAGTTACTCTCACTAATTCACCCCCTCACTCGTTAATTCACTCTCTCACTAATTCACCTGCTCTCGCCCACAGTGTTACCAAATCCTGCCACCCTGGTCCTTCCAGCCAGCAGAGGAGGACAGGCTCACAGGCCACCAAGTCCCTGGTCCTTCTAAACCTCTGCCCTTGATTTCTACCTTCCACCTTTCACCCTTACTTACTTCCCCAGCTAGATTGGGAGCTGTTGGAGGTGTCTGCAGAGAGCGCAATGAGGACTGGAGGGTGTGAGAACAGGATGAGCCATGAGCTGAAGGCAGGCAGGACTGGCTGCACGTTAGAGCCCAGTCTAAAAAGAAAATTCTGGGCCCTGTATTCAGAAATCATAAAGAATTTCAGCAACTGCAGAGCGTTAAACCAAGCACGGGACCCAAGTGTGGGGCTCTGTGCCACTGCTCAGGTGGGGCGTCCATGATGCTACCTCTGAGGGGAGGATATGGGTGTAGAGAAATGAGGGACACAGGAAGGGGGGCGAGGGAGCAGGAGAAGGGAAGGACACTTGTTAGGCGCTGCTGGGGTCTTACTGATGCCATCTCATCGAACACTCACACCACCTTGAGGCTGATTGTGCATTTTATAGAGGAGGAAACTGAGGCTAAGAGAATCATCTATGCCTAGTCACGATTAGTACGTGGTAGGCACCTTAAAAGTAAACCCAGGTCTGTGGGGTTGCATGCCTGTCTCTGCCAGTTCTGGGGGCAGGGTGGGGTGGGGAAACAGGAGGATGGGACAGGGAATGGGAGACAGTGTCTGTCTGGGCCTGAGCAGCTGGATGCTGTGTGGGCTGATGGTGGCCATAGGGGGGTTATGGGAGCTAGAGAGGGGAACCAGAAGTGAGTCTGGGCCTCCCAGACTTCCAGTCCATTCTGCCCCCAGGGGAGGTGGGCAAATGACAGGGAGCTCCCAGGACCGGGATCCAGACGATTGGTGTCTGGGGCCTGGGATTTAGGTTTTTATTCATGAGCCATGAGGCTCCCCCCAGTCCCATCCCAGAACTGAGGGTAGAAGTCAGTGATTTGGGAAGTCATTGAATTAGGGCGTCTTGGAGGTGGGCTGTCCGTGTCTGAGTGTGTCAGTTAGAATGCTTGACTTGGGGTGACAGTGACTTGGAGAGTGGCTGAGTCAGGGGTCACATGAGTGCTGGTGAGCTAGCCTTCCCATCTTGCAGATCAGTAACTGAATATTGGTGAGTGAAGGCCCCAACAGTTGTAATAGCACCCTGGGCGTCAACCAGAAACCAACAAACAGCCAAATCCTTGCAGCCCCGCCCCGACAATCCACCAGTGGGGGAGCCGATTAACCATTAACCCCCACCCCTCCCCAGCAGAGCCTCCACCCCTTCACAGAGGCTCCAGGGAGATCCTCCCAGGGGACAGTTTGAAAGGCAGGAAGGCAGAGAGTGCACCTGGGAGGAGGCAGTGGGAGGGTGGAAGGTGGGGGCCAGGGCTCGGCCTGGAGCCTTCGGAGTGGGCACCCTGGGCAGGGCGAGTGGCCGAGGTGTGGAGGGAGAGGATGCGCCTCTCCAAAACCCTTGTGGACATGGACATGGCTGATTATAGCGCCGCGCTGGACCCCGCCTACACCACCCTGGAATTTGAGAATGTGCAGGTGTTGGCGATGGGCAATGGTAGGTGGGGGCAGGTGCGCCCAGGTGTGCCAATTTGGGGGCACATATGCCCAGGGATGGGAGCAGGCCTGCGACACTCCGTTTTGGATTGGGAGGAGAATGGTAGACAATGGCAGGTTGGTCCTTAGGCCAGCACAGGGGTTGCCAGGTGAAGCGGATGTGCCCAGGTACAGTGACCAGAGGCATTCTGGGTGAGGGAAGGAGTGCAGGGGCAGAGCTAGAGCAAAAGTAGGTCCTAGGTATTCCTGTCAGGCCCTTCTGGTCCCTGGTCACTCAAAGCCATTCCCAGTCAGTGTGTCACTGGGAGCGGGGACGTGATGGTGAGCTCCCTCACGGCGTCCAGTGTCAGTAATTGGGCCCAATATGGCTCCTCCTTGAATCGCTTGGGTATAGGTTCAGAGAGAGGGAAAGGTGTTTCCAGACCCTAGAGACAGCAGATGGAGACGCAACTGTGTTTCAGGGTGTCTTTGGGACTTTCCTGGGGTGAACGCCCCACTTAGAGAAAATGGAGTTCTCAGGGAAGCTTTACTAAATGAGACCCCAGTCAGCAATATGTGTGTTGTGTGTTGGTGTGTGATCGTGGCTGCCTCTTGCGGTGCACACAGGCGTTTCCGTGTAAGTGGGTAGGTGGGTGTTGTATTGTGTTGGCAACCGAAGGCCTGTGGGAACTATTTGCATGCGTGTGCTCATTTGTGTGAGGCTGTTCTGTGTCCATTTCCATTTGTTTGTTCATTGAGTGGGTCTATGTTGGTTGGTGTTTCCAGAGAGGCCTGTGTTTGTCTTGTTTGTGTACGTAAGCGGCAGTGAGTGTGCATATATGTGGCCATGGCTGTTTGCACACATGTGCTGTGGATGTGGATTTGTGAGTGTGCCCCGGGCCTTCCTTATGTCCTGCGTGGGCGTTCTGTCTCGTGCCCCTACTTGTACCTGCTTGTGTACATGTGCATATCCCTGCCCTGGGGACCAGTGCTCTCTAGTGCACACCGTTAAGCACACAAGATATGCAGGGTTTCGACGTTGCCATTTGTCACATCGGCAACATGTCCCCTTGACTCTGAGCAGATTCTGTTGCTCATGTGTGTCTCTCCCCAGGTTTATACCTCCGCTCCCACGTCACCCAGAGCAAATCTGAAGAGGATGATGTTGGTTCTATTTCCCAAGGAGGTGGGGGAAAGGAGGCGGTTTGGAAGCCAGGAAGTTTCAGGAGGGGAAGGTCCCTAACTGGTGGTAGGTCAGCCTCAGAGGAGAAGTGGGTGGCAGCCAGCAGAGGTCAGCCTGCCACCTGCCTTCCTGCCATGGCCCTGCAGCTTCCGCCAAGGTCCGTAAGACTTGTGGCTCAGCCAGAAAGAGGTGACTGCCCTGCCCATGGTCAGTGGGCACTGCTTGTGGTTGGTCTCACCAGCTGCTCACCTATCCCTACCACTCACTGTGTGACCTTAGCCATATCACGTCCCTTCTGCTGGCCTCTGTATCTTCTACAAAATGGGCTTCATCACCCCAAACCTGCTTGCTGGTAGGCTTTTAGGAGTGTCTGGGGAGCAAGTGAGGGAACTGAGAGAAAAACACACAGGAAATGACAAACAAAAAACTGCTGCCCTGTGGCCCCACTGGGACAACGTGTGCTGTCACTCTCCTGGCCACTGCCCAGCCTGGGTTGCTCCCTGGGGCTGGCGCTATCACCCCTCCAGAGCCCACGCCTCCAGCTCCCAGGAATCATGTGCCCCTGAGGCAGAGGCCAACGCCCTTGATTGGATGGCATGAAGACAGGACAGACTCCAGCTCTGGAGCCAGAAAGATCGGTGTTCGAATTCTGGCATAGATCCTTCGGACCCTCAGTTTCCTCATCTGTAAAATGGGAATAAATAATAGCTCTTGACCTCCCCCCGCCCCAAGCTAACCAGAGGATTAAATAAGACAAGGCGCCTGAGAGCTTAGCACTGGTAACTTGTCCTGGCCCCACATGGGTTGTCTCAGGAGCTCTGAGCATCTGTAAGAAGGGTCTATGTTCCCCAGTGGAATTTGAAGTGGTCTGAGAGTTGGGGTTATGCTTGGCACACATCCTGGGCTAGTAGCTCGAAGCCTCCAAGGATAGCTGCTGACCTGCTCCACAGCCCCATTTCAGCAGCAGCAGCAGCAGCAGCAGGGGGATTTAGTTTCAGCCGCCCTAGCAGAAACCCCAACAAGGGTAACACTGGCCAGAGTCATCCAGCACTCCTGGGCCAGAAATCTGGCTCCTCTACTTAGCAGAGGTGTGATGATGCTGGGCAAGCACCTGTCCTCTCTGAGCCTTGGTGTTCTCACCTGGAGAATGGGGCTGATCAGCTGACCCCAGGGGTAAGGACCACTTGACAGCACCCAGGATGTAAATGTCCCTTCCCCCAGCCTTCACCTGAATGGCCGGGAGTTGTGGGGTCAGCTCTTCTTAGGGGTCCGGGGAGGTGAGGCTGAGGGAGAAAGGGCACCAATGTGGCTTAACAATTATCCCCATCTCCAGGAATAATTCACCAAGTGGAGGGGGCTGCACTCCCGGGCACCTTCAGGAGTCTAGGAGATGTTCAGCCAGACGACAGCAGGTTGAAATGCAGCGGTGTCTGCTTGTACGTGGAGGCTGGAAGCCATCTGCTCTGAAAGTTTCCTTCTGCACAAAAGTTTTTATTTCACCAAATGCTGATAAAGTGCTTATCATGTGCCAAGTACTTCACTGAATCCCCAAAAGAGCCCTAGGGGATTATTCTGCTCCCTATTTTACAAGCGAGGAAACGAAGGCCAGAAGTAAACTAATGCAGCCAACATCACAGGGTTAAGAAGTGGGCAAGCTGGGATTTAAATTTGGCAGCAGGGTTCCAGACTTTGTACTTTTAACTGCCATGCCATGCCCCTCTCCAATTCTTAACTGGATGTTCTTTAGGAATTCAAGGTCGGATTCAGGCTTTCTATGAGCACCCCTGTGTGTGTCTACGACTTTGTGTGGTGCGGACATGCTGGCATTGTGGGGGGAGATGGGCCATAGCATTTATCATCTTCTCCAAGAGGTCTATCCTTTATGGAAGATTTGCTTACAATAAGAGGGTTTGGCTGCTGAAATTAAAAAAAAAAAAATTAAAAACAACTGGATCAATTGTTCCCCTTTATAGCTAGGGAAACTGAGGCCCAGGGGAAATTGAAGCAAGGAAAAGGAACTTGCCCAAGGTCTCAGGTGAGTGAGTGACAGCATCAGCACTAGCACCCAGGATCCAAGATCCCCAACACCCAATCCAAGATCTTTGCCACCTTCCTCTTATCCCCTCCTCACATTTATATAGATGCAGTAGCTTTTGCCTCTGGGATAGGAGGTATTCAAAAAGTGCCCAAATCCTTGCCATGACCCTCCCAGGAGGGCAGGTGAGCCACTGCCCGTAATGCATGTCTTCTCATTTCCCAGGAGAGTTGGCAGGGCGCCTGGGCACCAAGCTGAGATCCTGGTCACTCAATGAGAAATGAAGGGCAGGACCTGATTCCAGACAGACACTGGGAGAGTATTTGTCCCTTCCACAGCCCCTTCTGCCCAGTCAGTGAGGGTCTGTAAGGGTCGGATGCATCCTAGAAGGTAGCCAGGTTTTCATTACTTCTCAGAGAAAGCTGGGCTAGCAGTCTTCACCATGGGCAGAAGCAGACCCTCATGAACGACTTTCTGAAGTCACTGTCACAGCTATCCCTAAGTTAGACATGCAAAATGGGGGAATCCAAAAGGTCACGGGATTTGCCTGAGGTCATTGAGGGAGTTGGAACAACATTCAGGTCTGGCTGAGGCTGAAGCCCTAAGGAGATCCCCACAACACTCATATTGGTTTGTGAATCTAAACCACCAGATGAACAGGGCCTCCGGAAGGTGACTTTCTGTCACTCCTGAGACCTTACTCTTCTCTCTTAATGCAGACACATCCCCATCAGAAGGTGCCAACCTCAACGCGACCAACAACCTGGGTCTCAGCGCCCTGTGCGCCATCTGTGGGGACCGGGCCACAGGCAAACACTACGGTGCCTCAAGTTGTGATGGCTGCAAGGGCTTCTTTCGGAGGAGCGTGAGAAAGAACCATATGTACTCCTGCAGGTGAGGAGCCCCTGCTCGGGGCCTTGATTTTTCCAGCTGGAAAATGGGTGCAGTCGGGCTAATGTTCCCCAGGGTCTGTCTTCTCCTTGCCGAGGTCCCAGAAGCATCTGCTCTTCAAGGCCTTCAAGCCTCTTCCGGTTTCTTAGGCCTTGTGGATCCAGATGGGAACAATTATTCTAGGAATCTCATTCACTGATCATATAAGCTATCACCCTTTACTGAGCACTTTCTATATGCAGACACTGTAGGAAGTCTTCGCATGTATATATTTAACTGACCCTACAACCCCGTTTTATTTGTCATATTTAGCAGATGAGCATCCATGAGGCTTAAGATCAAGGCTCCTCCGAAGCCTTGGAGGCTGGGGCACATCCTCCAATATGGTGCTTTTTCTAGGGCAAATAGGGCATTGGCCCCAGGCCCTTTCACCTACCCCAAGGGCTTCTCAAAGCCTCAGAGATCCCCCCTTCAAAGCAGCTCCTGTTCCGAGTGACAACAATAATAAAATAATAGCAGTTGTTAGTTATGAGCACTTGCCATGTGCAGATATGTGCCAATCTATCCACGTATTATCTCATTTTCACCTGTCAATGTCCCACTGAGGGGGTTGGTATTATTATTATTGCCACTTAATAGATGAGGAAACTGTGGCTTAGACAAGACTTGGAATTTGCCCAAGGTCACCCAGTTTGAATGAAGGGCAAAACCCTATTGATGCTCAGGAACCCCCCGCCCCCCAAAAAAAAAAACCACTATGGGCACTGCCTCTGCTTATATCCCCCTCCACAGAGTGGCTCATGTGGACCAAGAGTTTACGCTGAGCCATAACCAGGAGCCCACTCTGGACTCTGGGCTGTTACAGGATGTGGTGGAACTAGCAGTGCTTTGATACTCAAAGGGCTATGATCCCCAACTTGGCTCTACCACCAGGCTGAGTGATCCGGGTCTACATGTGGCCTCTCTGAGCCTCAGTTTCCTCACATTCAGTAGGAAGGGTTGGACTCTTATAGAGTCTGTAGAGCCTTGCTTTTGGTTAGCACGAGAACTCCTGGAATGAAGGGTTAGAGTGAGGAGGCTGGGGGTCAACCAGATGGCCAGGGTTCCAGCTCAATCCTGGGAATGGGAGGGGTGGGCTGTCCCTTCCCCAGCCAACCATCCAAAGCCCTCCCCAGGTTTAGTCGGCAGTGCGTGGTGGACAAAGACAAGAGGAACCAGTGCCGCTACTGCAGGCTCAAGAAGTGTTTCCGGGCTGGCATGAAGAAGGAAGGTGAGCCTCGTCCCTCCCCACACCACCCCACTGCCCCACCTGCACCCACAGCTCCCACAGTCATTTACAACTGCAGCCACAACTTTATGACTTGGTGACAGGCCCCAAGGTGACTGGTTGATGGCTGAGAGGAGGAAGGGCCTGGAAATCTGACCATAGGGAGGGGCTGGGCTTGGTCTTGAGAAAAATTTGAAGAGATAAGCTCCCACTCTCAGCTACTCGGTTCCCAGCCACCACCACTCCTGACTGCCTTCACCACTACAAGGCAACCAAGTCGGGGGGGGGGGGAAGGAGGTTCTTTATCTACTATTTCAAATGTCAGGAAAAGTGTAGAGGAGGACATTACAAATATTCATGTACGCACCACCCAGACGGAACAAATATGGATGCGGGGCTGGGGGAGGCTCTATTCCTCTGCTCCTGTTCCAGGGACAAGTGCCCCAGTTCCTTAGTTCTCATTCTTGAGTATCAGGGGATCCAAAGTTTTCACGTTCCAGAGAACGGGAACAAGGCACCAGACTCGTCCTGGGTGGAGGAGGAGGGGAAGACCAGGGAACAACATTTATTACGGTCGTTCCAGGCCTCCTGCTGCCAGCAGACACTCATCACTGGGCTGGGCTTTCCCACGATGGACAGTTCCTTTTGTTCTTCTGACAACCCTGTGTGGCTGGCACAATTATTATTCCCCCTTTTCATGGATGGAGTAACTAAGGCCCAGAATCATTCCGGAACTTGCCTGCAGCCTCACAGCTGATCAATGCAAGATCTGGCATTTGAACCGAGAGCTTCAGACTTGAGCTCATTGCTGTTCGGACAACACCTCCATGCTGCCCACTTTGGCCCTCCAAGACCTCAGGAACGTTTAAAATGTTTTCAGCCCAAGCTCAAGAAGCAAAAGTCCTTTAACTGCTTCCCAAAGTAACTTGAGTTCATTTTCAAATCTCTTCGTCTTCCTCTTCCCTCAACTCAACTTTCCCAGCTCTGGGACCCGTCCCCAGACCTTCCCTTCTTGCCCGCAGCTGTGGCAGGCGAGCCATACCCTTGGTCCAGTCCTGTGCCCCTCCCACCCCACCCCACAGCAGGAACCTGGGACCCATCCTGCTGAGTCGACTGAGAAGAAGGGGAAGCCCTCCCCTGTCTCTGCCTCTGAGCCCGTTTTCTCTGCCCCCTCCCTAGGAAATACCTTCTGTGTTGTCCCGACAGGGCCTTGGTTTGAGCCCATGAGTCCTATTGAGAAACCTGGTCCTCCTGACCCCAATGAAGGAGTGAATGCTCTCCAAGGCCCTTCCTGCTCTCAACACAATTCCAGCATCCAGATTTCAATGGTTCTTAAAGTGGGGCGAGGGCTTTTTTCAAAAGGGCAAATACCCCTCACCGCTCCCCAACCCATTGTTCACTGGGGTTGAGCCTTTCTCACCTCCAAGCTGGGAACCACTCTGGAATGAGAAATGTTAGAAATGGACACATGGTACACAGCTGGCGGCAAGAGAGAGACTGAGAACTAAAGTCTAAGAGCCTATGGTTCTAACATAGTGATTCTATTACCCCCACAGCCTAAGATTTTAGGTTCCAGAGAATGCATCTCTCGTGTTAAGATTTCACGCCTTGTGACAGGCAGGTTGGAAAAAGGTTGGCAGCCTTCCTAGGCTGAATGTAGTCTTTAGATATGTCTCGTATTAGACAGCCAGAGTCGTTTTCACATGGGTCTCTTCAGGGACGTTTCTGCCCCTTCTGGACTCCAGGTTTCCCACCTATGGGAGGAGGGGGTCCGTAGTGATCCCTCCCAGCTCTGTGACTCTCACCACAGACACCGGGACATGTGTGTTGGTTCCCTGCTCCTCCCCCTGAGTTGCCCAGGAGGCACAGGCCCTGGAAGGGGAGTGAGAGCCCCAGGCCATTCTGCCGTAGCTTAGCCTTGAAAAAAGCCATTGCTGCTTGGCTCAGGGAAGGTGGCCTTATGCCAGGAGGATAGGATGACTGGCTGATGTCAAGTCAGTGCAGGCTAGTAAATGCTGGTGTTTATTTACATGCCTGGGTTAACGGGAAGATCATGACACGTGCACGTATTGCTTGGTTGCTTTGAGAATCGGCCAGGATGGCAAAGTGTCAGTTGCCACAGTGGTCAGGCTCTGGGAAGTGAGGGTACTACTAGCTCTACCTAAGTCTTAAAACCCCCACCACCCATCTGCAGCCTGGTGGGACGTTCCCAAAGCCAAGAGAGCTGCTCAGTGGAAACTTCGGGGACCCGGAGAATTGGCACAAGGTTTCATTTCTCTTCCTGGAGGGCCTGAGTGGGATGAGGGCACTGAATCCCAAGAGTGGCCCCTGAGGAGTCCATTGTGTGGAAATGGATGGTCCTAGACTTTTGAGGATGATCCCTTTGTAGAGTATACAGATGTCGAATTATAGTGTTGCATACCTGAAATGTATATTTAAAATTAGAAAGTAATCCCCGAGGACACAAAAGGCATGGGCTGCAAACATAAAACTTAGAGACCAGCCAGATGTATATGAGTTCATCAAATCTACCCGCTTTATAGATGGGGAAATTAAGGCCAGAGAGGTGACGTGATTGGGTCCAGGGTGGAGTCAGGACTAGAACTCAGATTCCTAGAGCTGGGTAGGCACCAAGCTCTGGGGAGTGAACCTGGGTGGGACCAGCGTGGGAGGCTTCTTGTCGGGTCCAGATTCTCGAAAGTTCCTTTTGACCACAAGGAAGGGCTTCAAATCTCATAGACCTGTAAGTCTTGGCCAGAAATGGGTTCCCCAAAGTGACAGAGACCCTGAGGAGAAATCTGGAGGTCAGTGGGCCCAACAGAAGGTCCAACAGCAGGCCGAGAATTCTTTCCTATAACCTGACACCTACCTGGGCCTCAGCTGGTAGAGCCAGAACAAATGTCAAGCTTCTGGCATCAGAAACCCAGCTCTGGAAGCAGTGCCAGGGGTGCAGGAGGTGGAGGTTGGTGGTGGACCCTTCCTTGGAAGCCCAGCCCCCATCAGGGGTTCTCTGAGAAGACGGGCTCATCCTCCTCTCCGCCTCTGCCCAGGTTGGTTAATATTCAATAGAAGTTACATTAGGTCCCCGACCCTGCTAATACTGAGCAAACATTTGGAAAACATCATTCCGTGACTGAGCTCGCGCCGGGCACTGATAAGGCCAGCATAACCTTGAGGAACCCAATCCGCAGCTGCTGACAGCAGCCCTTTTATTCGGCCCGCCTCCACTCGGCGCCCCTGCGGGTGTGGACAGCCACTGTGGGAGGGGTGTTGGCAGGGCAGGGCGGGATTCCGGCTGGGAGCCCTGGTGCCAGGAGCTGGCCCCATGCAGGGCAGTGGGTCTCAGGAGAGATTTCTTACCTTGGAAGTTCTATTTTATCTCACTGACTCCTGGCTCCATTTAGATTGTCTGACTTTTATTCTCTGATTTCAACACTGTATGAAATCCAGGAAAAGTTGAATAGCTGGGATGTCACTATTCCCCAGAGGAAGGCCATAGGGTGCTCCCAGGCATTAGAGCTTGTCTTCTCCAGCACCATCTTTCATTCTCTCAACATGTATTTATTGAGCATCTACTGCGCGCCAGGCTCTGTTTTAGTCGCTGGGGCCACAACAGTGAATAAGAGGAATGAAATTGTGGCTTTCTGGAGCTTTCCTTCTCAGAGGGAGGGAGAATAAAGACATGAATGAAGAATTCTACAGTATGTGCCAAGCAGAAGAGTAAAGCAGGAGAAAGGGCAGAACATGGGAAGGAATGGCACATCAGACAGGCTGGTGAGAGAGGGTGGCTATGAGAAGGTAACATTTGCACAGAGACAAGAGTGGCATGAAGAAGCAGCTAAGCCATGGGCAACAGAGGATTCCAGGCAGTGGGAACAGCAGCGGCAAAAGGCCTGATGGAGAGTGACAAGGTGTGTCCAAGGAGAAGCGGGGGCAGGTTTGGGGGACAGAGTGAGGGAAGGAGGTCAGAGAGGAAGGGCCACGGGGAGGAGTTGTGAGATGGGGAGGCCACTGGTTTTCATGGAGGGATGTGACCTGAGTTCCATGTTAGCAGATCCTTTGTCTTCTGAGAGGTGCCCAGATGGTAGGGGCAAGGCCAGAAGCACAGGAACCAGTGAGGAGGGCCTGGACCATTCCCGGGGAGGGAAGCAGGGCCCAGACAGAGTGGGAGCCAAGGATCGATTCTGTAAGCGTTCCTGACAGCATTTGGGGTGTGAGCAGAAGTGGTATGTGACAGAAATAGAGGTAGAACGTGACTTCGGTTGAGGAGTGGGAGAATAAACCTGCCTGTTCCAGAGAAGGGAAAGACTTATAGGCGGGATAAGCTTATAGGTGAGGAAACTGAGGCCCAGAGAAAGATGGTAATTCCTATCAGCAGGCAGAGAGAGGGTAAGGTGCAATTCCGGACAGGAGCCAGGTCACCTGTCGCCTCATCCTTCCTCCTTCCAGCTGCACCAGGTCTCGTTCCACTTTGAGGCCCCTCAGACTCCAAGGGCCAGGGCCAGGGAAGCAGAAGTTCCGTCTTACATCTAAGGCCAGGACTGACCCAGACGGAGACGTGCAGTGGGGTGTGGGGCCCTTGTGGACAGAGGGCCCGGATCTCTGAGTTCCTGGGAGAGCCCAGCAGTGGGGCAGGAGGGAGGCAGCTTTCCCTTGCTGTCTCTGAAAAAGCTAGTCTGGGGCACATGCAGCTCCAGCTGGTGGATGAGACCTCTAGGCCAGGTGGGAGCCTCCAGACCTCCTTGTCCAGGCCTTCTGCCTCCATGTTCAGGAAACCCTGAGCCATCTCATGTCACTCAGAGGAATTATTTTGCTTGTTTTACACACTTTCATCTGGGAAGAAAGGAACCCTTTCCAAAACAGAGCTTGGAAATCTGTCATCTAGACGGAGCCCTTCTTCAAAGCTCAAGACCCACCTTAAACCTTCTGTCAAGTCCTCATGGTCTTACATGCCTCCAGTGACGGGAAGATCACTCCTGCAGTCACCACGTTGTGTTAGGGGCAGTTCTGGCACTTGGAAAGTTCTTCCACAAGCTGGGTTAGAGTCCATCTGCCCTGATTCCCACATATTCATCTGGGCTCTGTCCCCTGGAGGCCCCCTTGCTACTCGCACCTCCAACTGTGCCGCCTTTGCTGCAGAACAGCCCCACAGAATCTTTTTCTGGGTTGAACTCTCTCCCCTTGCACCTCACCCGCTCCTCATCCGTCATGCAACAGCCCTCCTGTCTGCCGCACCACTGCCCTCCCTCCTCACCTCTCTCTACCATCCTCACAGCCGTCCAAAATGAGCGGGACCGGATCAGCACTCGCAGGTCAAGCTACGAGGACAGCAGCCTGCCCTCCATCAATGTGCTCCTGCAGGCCGAGGTCCTGTCCCAGCAGGTACCAGGGCACCCCTCCACCTATCTGGGGAACCCCCACACTGAAGAGGAGTCTCACCTCCATCCTGTCCTCCCCAGCCAAGTCCTAGAGCAGCAGCTAGAAGAGCCTCACAGAAGGGACACTGAGTCCAGTGTCACACAGCCGGTTTAATAGCAAAGACAAAATGAACCCAACTCTGGCATTTTGGGGTGCTTTCCAGGTCATCCTGCGGCCTGCATTGTGTAGGCCAAGCAGGATCTTTGCTTTCACTGAGGGCCTGAGATCAGCTTAGCCTCAAGAGAACAGCAGTGAATAAGTGGACAGGGTAGCAAACTGGGACTCAGCCAACCTCTTGCTGTGTGACCTTGGGCAAGTCACAGCACCTCTCTGGGCTGTGGTTTCTTCATCTATTAGATGAGGATATTGATTTTTGCCCTGCTTCTCCTCTAGGACTGAGAGGTTCCTTGGGGTTCTAAGGAGAAGGAGGGACGTGGGGGCAGGCAGCAGGTGAAGGCCCAGAGGGAGCCCTCCTCCCTCACATCTGCCTTCTCCTTCCTTCTGGCCATTTTCACATGAACTTTCCCCAGAACCGAGAAGGCACCCATAGCCTGTCTCCCCTTTTCCAGACAGGGCAATTATCTGGGGAGGGGGCTCTGTGCAGTGTCTGGCCTTCTCCAGCATTTTCCTTTGTCTCCCCCCAGATCACCTCCCCTGTCTCTGGGATCAACGGGGACATTCGGGCCAAGAAGATTGCTAGCATTGCAGACGTGTGCGAGTCCATGAAGGAGCAGCTGCTGGTGCTCGTCGAGTGGGCCAAGTACATCCCTGCGTTTTGCGAGCTTCCCCTGGATGACCAGGTGAGGGGCAGAAATGGACTGCAGGCAGGGGGGACACTGGGCAGGGGGGACACTGGCCACCTGGGATATAACCTTGGACTGGTTTGATTTTATTTGTTTAAATCACTTTGCAAATATTAACTCATTTAATCCCTCCAACACCCCTCTGAGGTAGTGTTATTATTATTCCCATCTTATAGGTGAGGAAACTGGGGCACAGAGAGGTTAAGTAACTTGCTCAAGGTCACACAGCTAGTATCCAGCAAAGCTGGGATTAGAACCAAGCAGGCAAGTTCCAAAGTACAGGCTCCTAGCCACTGTGCCACTGCACGGGACCCCTCTCTGGGGGGCTGTTGACGGGCCCAGGGCCAGGGATCAGGAGATTTGGACTTGAGCCATGGTTTTAAGACTGGTTCTCTGTGTGATCTTAGACAAATTACTCCCTGTCTCTGAGTCTCAGTTTTCTTATCTGTAAAGTGGGAATTATATAATACCTGCTTCAGAAAGCTGTTGGGAGGACTGACGACATTACCATTTGGAAAAGCGTAAGTCATGTAGGCTCACCCACACAGGGCCCAGGCCACAGCTGGCTTCCCTAACTCAGTTTCTTCCTTGTATCCCACCAAGGTGGATTAACTCAGCATTTTATTTCTCAAAGTACATTCTGCAGAATACCAAAAACGTCCCAGGGGATACAAGGGGGCTGGTGGGAGTCAGGGGAGTCTGAGGACAAATGAGTTTCTGAGATACTGCAAATGATAGCCCCTGCCCAGGGCACCCCTGAGGCCTCTGCAGCCGTTTTCCCTATCTGGGAAAGGACAGCGGCGCTGGGTCACCTTCTCAGCTCTGAGGGAAGCTCTGGGGCACAAGTGGACAGACCCCAGACATCAGCTCCTGGGGCGTTTGCTTCTCGCTTTTGCACATTTGCACCAAAGACTAGCCATACATCTCAGTCTATTAAAGTTTCTGAGAAGTCCTACAAGCAAGGCAGCTGGTGAACTCCGTGGGACTCAGGGCTTCTGAAACTCCTTTGAGGCCCAGACTCTCCTGGAACACCTATTAGTGTCTCACAGTGGGACACGCTGTGCAAACACTGGTGTGGTCGGTCCTCAGCCTCGCGCTGGCGGCTGGATCAGACACCCTTTCACACGGATTCCTCTGGCTTTGGAAGGGATGACAGGGCAGGGATCCTGGCCGAGCTGCCCCTGCCTTCTCCCCTGTTCCTTGTGTTCTGGCCCTGGTCCCCTCTGCTGGAGAGTCTACATTAATGTTTAATCCCCCCTGTTCCTTCCCAGGGGCTCAGCAGGGCAACAAGATACCCCCAAGCCGAGCAATTGTTAACCTCGATTTCCCACCCAAACCTCCCTGGCTGGGGCTCAGAGCATTCTCAGAGAGCAGTGATGGGTGGCCAAAAACACAAGACAATCATTAACACCCCCCGCTCCACCTCCCCACCCTCAGAATAGCCGCCATGTCAGGGGGCCGGACCCGGGGCTAGGAGGGTTCCCAGCTCCCCATTCATGGTGTATAAGGAGCTTGTCTTGCCTGAGATGGTGGGGCACACTACGAAATTGGGGGGGCATTGTCCTCCCAAGGATACCCCAAATCTATTGACATTGCCCCAGGAACAACCTTCCAAGTTTGTTTGCTTCTTGATTTGTCTGGACATCAATCCATTGAAACCTGGAAGTCTGGGTAGCATTGGATAAGGGGACTGAGGCCTAGAGAGGGAAAGTGATTTGCCCAAGGTCACAGAGCAAGGTGGCCACGGAGCTGGGATTTGAGGCCAGGTCTTCGGCCTCTCGGGTTGAGAGCCACTGGGGTAAATGACAAGGGCCCTGCCCCTTGTCCCCGGGGTATAGGAAGCGCCCGTCATAAGTATCCTTGGCCTTTCCTTGTTCTGCTCACGGGAAGTAGACTCTAACCTCCGAGGCTGTTTGCCATTTCTCCTCTTTTCCTGTCATCCCCACAAGGAACAGGTGAGGTAAGGACAGGTGGATGCCAGGAGGGACTAGATCTGGAGAGGACGTTAAGTGGTTTGTTCATTCACTCATTCCTTCCTGCCTTCCTTCAAACAAATATTTATTGAATGCTTACTAGGTGCCTTAGAATAATTTCTAGGGCGTCCGTAGAGAGGCCGTCTCTGACTACCCCATCTAATGTAGTCACTCCTGCCCCATTGCTCTTTATTATACTCGAATAACCCTCACCTTCCTTTCTTCTTCCCTTTCTTTCTCCCTCCTTCTTTCCCTCCCTCCTTGTTTTTCCTTTCACTATTGTGTCACTTAGTAGGCTCTAAACATGTGATGATTGAAAGAATGAACACTCAAATGAATTAATGATCAAAGGCATTTTTTCTTCATAGTGTAGCCTGCTAAAAACCCTCCAAACTCCTTAACCTAGCCTTGCAGATAAGACCCTAGAGGCTACCAGCCTCCTGCTGTTTTTACCAGCCCATCCTTTGGTCCTCATGCAAGCACTGAAGCAGACGGCTCTGAAAGGGCAGGTGATGTCCTCCCATGAGTTGGCTGGGCTCCAACCTCGGACTTGTCTTCCAAGGCAAGGGAAGGGGTCTGTCAAGCTCCTCCCCTGCCAAGGACCAGTGCTCCTGCCTTGGCCTTGGGAACCAACATCCATGTCCAAATTCTTGTAATTCACTCTTAAAATCCTAGAATCTTAGAATATCAAGTGGACAGATGACCTGGAGATCTTCTGCAGGAGAGATTGCCCAAACATAAGTGCACATCAGAATCAACTGGGGAGCTTGATAAATACAGATCCTTGGGCCCATGCCGTATATACAGAATTAGAGTCCCTGGTAGCAGGGCCTAAGAATCTGCATTTTTATGAAACACTCTTCATAATCTTTCAAACCTGGTCCATGGGTAGGAATTCGGGACCCGCAGCTTTCAGAAGTTTGGGGGTCATGGGCCCTCTTTAGAGTCTGATGAAAGCCTTTGAGCCTCTCCTGAAAAAACACGTCCAGAATGTTGTCACAGTTTCACCAGGAACCCAAGGGAGGACTAGAGGAGAGCGGTGACTTACCCAAGAGTTCAAGGACAAAGTCAGCATTCGGTCTCCCGTCTCTGAGTACCTGTTCTTTCCCCTTCTGGTTCCTGCTGAATCATTTCCAGGTCTCTGGCTTTATCAGTTATGGGAAGAAGGCAGCCCATGTTTCTGATGCCCATGTTATAGTGCAGACAGGTAAAGGCAAAGGGAAGCCTGCAGCTGGCTCGCCCAGGGCCATCGAGTTGGCGGGGAGCCGTCTTCCAGGGGTGCAGACGCCAGAGCCCGTCCCTTCTCTCTTCCAGGTGGCCCTGCTCAGAGCCCACGCTGGCGAGCACTTGCTGCTTGGAGCCACCAAGCGATCCATGGTGTTCAAGGACGTTCTACTGCTAGGTGAGGGGGCTACCTGCCCAGCCAGGGCTCCGCGGAGGGCGTGCCCAGTGTGGGACCCACCTGGGCACAGGAGAGGTTCATGGTGGCATGCAGGGGCGAAGGAGACAGATCAAAAATGGCCCTGTCCTCAGTGTTCTCAACTGGCTACTCCAAGGAAATATAAGATGCAAGGAATTGAAAGTTCCCAGCATTGAAGTTTAAGCACAATCAGGGTTGTCCCTGGAATGACCCGTGCATTCTGATGTGCTTTCTGGAGTAGAAACAAGAGGCAGCCAGTTACGACACAAACTTCAGCCTATGTCACTTACGCCTTCATGGCATGTTCATTTGTTATTCTAAATGCTTATATAGATCACATTATGGACCAGATACTAGTCTAAATACTTTATAAACATTAACTCCTTTTGTGCAACAAGCCTACGATGTAAGCGCTACTATTTATCCCCATTTTACAGATGAAAAAACTGAGGTAAAGAAGGTAATTTATCCAGATATATCTGGCTAATTAGTGGTATAACCACTATTCAGCCTGGGCAGTCTAATTCCAGAATCTGGGCCTTTACCCTTGATGCTTTGGTGCTTCCCAAATGAGCCTTGAATGTCATCAGTCTTGTGGGTTGTATTGGAGAATGGAGCTTGGATGATGTGAAAGGGTCCTAGAAAGCCAGGATCCAGCCCAGTCCAATGACTTCAGGCAACTCATTCCTTTAAATCTGGGCCTCAGTTTCATCATCTGTAAAATGGGCATGGCAATTCCCATGGGGCATTTCCTCCCATGGGCTGCACAGTAACTGCAAAGGGCAGGGCCTGTCCAAAGCTAGGGTCAAGGGGTACACCCAAGATGGCTTCCCCATCCCCTCTCCTTCCCAACCCATCCAGGCAATGACTACATCATCCCACGGCACTGCCCGGAGCTGGCAGAAATGAGCCGTGTGTCCATGCGCATCCTCGATGAGCTGGTGCTGCCTTTCCAGGAGCTGCAGATCGATGACAATGAGTATGCCTGCCTCAAAGCCATCATCTTCTTTGACCCAGGTACAGTCCACACACCCACCCATCCCTGATGCTCCGGACCCTCTGTAACTTCTATTGAGTTACATACCCTGAGTTCACAACCTCATCTCTTTAGTACAACAACCGGGAAAGGTTATTTTCTTAGCTCCGTTTAACAGATATGGGAAATCAAGGTTCAAAGGGATGATATGACCTGACAGGGTACACTGACTCCAGAGGCTTGGATTTTTTTCTTTCCCTCTTTTCCATTCTTTCTCTCTCCTTACCTCCTATCTTCCTTTTCTTTCTCTTCCTTTCATCTTTTCCTCAAAACATTTTATCAAAATAATATCTGTACATACTTAAAATGCAAGTAGTCCTTCCCACCTTACTTTTCCTGCTAAAGCCAATTTCTCCGGGGGAACCAATTCTGATTCTTTTAATGGCTTGTTCTGGCAGTTAACTTGAGCTCTAAATAAAAAGCTGAGCCTGCTCTTTCTTGATGTATCTATTTTAGATTGTACTTTTCCTCTTGCGTTAGTGGACGATTTCACTTTCCTCTACCACCATTCCCATCCTCTCTCCTTCATTCTCTTAATATATTTTTATGGCTATTTTAGTGTCTCTATTGATTGTCTTTATAATGTTGTTATGTGCTTATGCCTTTATTTCTTGTCCTATCAACTGCAGGCTGTATCTTCTAACCCTTCACTAAGTTGGATGGAGATACAGTGGTCCCCTTATCCGCGGTTTTGCTTGTTGTGATTTCACTTACCTGCGGTCAATCTCAGTCTGAAAATATTAAATAAAAAATTCCAGAAATAAACAATTCCTAAGTTTGAAATTATGTGTTGTTCTGAGTAGCGTGATGAAATCTCCTGCTCCATCCTGCCAGGATGTGAATCATCCCTTTGTCTAGCATATTCAAGCTGCATATGCTGTCTGCCTGTTAGTCACTTAGTTATCAGGTCACTCAGTTATTAGGTCAGCTGTCCCAGTACTGCAGTGCTTGTGTTCAGTTAACCCTTCTTTTACTTAATAATGGCTCCAAAGCACAAGCCTAGTGATGCTGGCAGTTCAGGCATGCCAAAGAGAAGCAGTAAAGTGCTTCCTTTAAGTGAAAAGGTGAGTATAATACAATAAGATATTTTAAGAGAGAGAGAGACCACATTCACATAACTTTTATCACAGTATATAGTTATAATTATTGTATTTTATTACTAATTATTTTTGTTAATCTCTTACTGTGCCTAATTTATAAATTAAACTTCATTCTAGGTAGGTAGGTAGGTATGTATGTATAGGAAAAAACATAATATATATAGGGTTCAGTACTATTTGTGGTTTCAGGCATCCCCTGGGGGTCTTGGAATGTATCTTCCGCAGGTAAGGTGGGACTACTGTATTGCATCCCCCACCCTTTCCTTCAGCTCTCGATTCTCTTCTTCCCATTCCACCTACTGACTTTCCACCTTCATTTTTATAAAAATATCCTTTTGGTTATGTCTTTGTGCAGAGTCTGATTTTATTTCACACTCTCAAGATGCCTTGGCCCCTAAAGGCTTGCTTGCTTCCTTCCCTCTTACATGTTAGAGAAGACCTACTGTATGCCAGGCACTATCCTTAGTGCTAGGCTTCCCCTGCAAGCAGATCACCTCTAGTAGTAATAGTAAGGAAGAGGAAGATGGCCACCATTTGTGAAACGCTCACCAAAGCACCATTCTAAACGCTCTATGTGGGTTATCTCACTTATTACTTGCAACATGATACCTGAGAGGTAGGAATTGTTAGTATCCCCATTTTGCAGATTAGAAAACTGAGGCACAGAGAGATTGATTAATTTGCCCAAGGTCATACAACCAGGAAATGACAGAACTCGCATTTGAACTTCAGACTATGCGACGCTCAAGCCCATGTTCTTACCCACCACACACTATTCCCCATTTTCTAAAGGGTAAGATTTTCAGTTCTAGCCTCCTTGAGAGCCTGGCCCAGGCTGTATCCCCTGCAGTGCTCAGCACGGAGCTAGACAGACTAATTGCTCAGTAAAATGTGCAGGACTCAAGTCAGGGTCAGCAACTGGCTTGCAGGAGTAAGAGATCGAGTATAGGGCCTGGCACGTAGGTGGTGCTCGATTAATGTTTGTTGACTGAATAAAAGACTACACAAACATCATTCAGTGGAGAGAGCCCTGGACTGGAAATGTGGGTGAAATTCTCTTTCGGCCACTCACTTTAGGATTAAATGCATTACCTCCATGAAGTTTGAGCTTATCTATTGGATGACCTTCTTGAGGTTAAGGATCTAGAATTTATCCATTGATATTTTTTGCCACTCATTTATCCTTCCATCCATCTACCCATCCCTTTATTTATCTATTCTATACATGGTGCTAGGTTTCAAATGACAAATGAGACATATGTCTGCCTGCACAGAGCTCAGTTTAGTGGAAGACACAATTGCATCCTGTGTGGTCACTAGTCACGGAAGAGGTACAGAAATTTGGGGACATGATAGACACTTACAATGCAGACGTGGGTGGATGAAATGGAGAAGGCTTCCTGGAGGAGGTGAAATGGAAGCTGAGACCATAAGATGACACAGACAAAGGAGCAAAGAAACAGGGAGACTATTCGAAGGCAGCAGAAGCAGAGTGTGCTGAGGTCTGGACAGTGGGACCCCAACTGTGAGTCAGGAGCCCCAAGTCCACATCCTAAATCTGCCCACAACTGTATGTGTGACCTGGGCCAAGTCTTTTCCCTACTCTGTGCCTCAGTTTCCCCGTGTGCAATGAGGAGGTTGTTAGGTGCCCTCTTGGGTATGTTCCTGAAGTCCTGCCCTCCATGCCCACTCCCTTCTCCTGGTTCTGCACCTTAGGAAATGTGACAGAGACGCTTTTCAGTCTGCGTCCAGGAAGCTACAGTTTGCGGTCGTTTACTCTGGTTCTTGGGGACCCTGAATTCTCATCCCAGCACTGCTGAGGCCACCCTATGTGACCTTGGACCACTAGGCCCCCCATCAGGGCCCCAGGAGTCAGGGGAGGTCAGGGTCCTGACTCCTCAGATGCTGCAGCTGGGCCCTGCTGCCCTCTCTTGCCCACCCCCTCCCGTTGCAGATGCCAAGGGGTTGAGCGACCCAGGCAAGATCAAGCGGCTGCGCTCCCAGGTACAAGTGAGCCTGGAGGACTACATCAACGACCGCCAGTACGACTCGCGTGGCCGTTTCGGCGAGCTGCTGCTGCTGCTGCCCACCCTGCAGAGCATCACCTGGCAGATGATCGAGCAGATCCAGTTTATCAAGCTCTTCGGCATGGCCAAGATCGACAACCTGCTGCAGGAGATGCTGCTGGGAGGTCCGTGCCGGGCCCAGGAGGGGCTGAGAGGTGGGCGGGGGCAAGGGGCTCCCCAAGACGCAAGCCTCATGCAGACCTAGACTCACCTCTCAGTTCCATCACTTTCTCACTCTGTGGCTTTGGGAAAATCCTTTGATCTACCAAAGCCTCAGTTTTCTCATCAGGAAAATGGGGACAATCATCCGTTTATTCAAGCCCTGAGAGCCTAGAGTGTGTCAGTCACTATGCTAAGTGCTGGAGATTCAGCAGAGACCATGGTCTCTGCTCTCCTGGAGGTTGTGTGTGAATGTATGAGTGTGTGTGCATGCATGTGTGTATAAGGGCTCGTGGGAACAGACAATAATGAAGTATATAATAAAGAGAGTAATTACAGAATTTCAAATAGCCAGATAAAACAATAGAGTGTAACCGAAAGGTTTGCCAAGGGAGTCCTCTCTGAAGTGGTGCTTTTGTACTTAGATCTGATAGATGAAAGGAAATAGAACATTTAAAAGTCAAAAGAAAAACATTCCAGGCAGGAATAACTAATACAAAATTTCAGAGGCAGGAGAGGTTAGGATGTTTGAGAGAGAATGATAAGGTTATGAGATGGGAGGAGTTGTATGAGATGAAGATGGAGATTGGGCAGAAACAAAATGATAAGCATATGGTTCTGTAGGCCATGGTCAGAAATTTAGATTTTATTCTCATGCAACTATTGTAAGAGTGAAAATCAGATGAGTGTTTTAAACAGATTACTCTCTGGATTGTGGGGTAGAAAGTAGAGGCAGGAGAGCCCTGAGAATATTATTGTCTCCAGTCAGGGGAAAGACAATGGAGGCTTGGACTAGGGCATCATGGAAATTTAGCAGCAGAAATCAACTCGATCGTCTATTTGGAGGAAGAACCCACAGGATTTGCTGGTCGATCAGATGTGGGGAGTGAGGGAAGGGGAAGAGTGAAGGCTGAAACCTATGTTTTTCCTTTGAGGAACAGGAATGCTGGTGGGGTAACTGACTGAGATGGGGAAGAATGGAAACAAAACAAAACGAAACCAGTTTGAGACTGGGTATGGTGGTGGTGGGAGAGATGAACCAAGAGATCTATTTTAGATGTTAGTTGAGCTGACGACTAGGTATCCAAGTTGCATTATCAAGGCAGCAGTTGGATGTTTGAGTCTGTTGCTCAAACACAAGCCCAAAGCTCAGGAGGAAAGGCTGCTCCATGGTGATCCAGCAATCAGATGCCTGGAAGGAGACTAGCCAGGGGGGCAGGAGCAAAGCCAGGGAAATCCCAGAACCCAAGAGAAGAGCATGTTTGAAGGAGGACCAAGCATTTCATGATGTTAAATTCTACAAGAGGCGGGTGGAGCTGTCCATTGGATTGGCAGCATGGAGGCTCTTGGTGGCTGTGAAAAGCACAGTGGCAGAAGACCGTGGGAATGTTACAGAGTGAGGAGTGGGAAAGTGAAGAAGTGGAGAGAACAAGAGTAGACAACCCTTTGAAAACGTTTTACTAAGGACAAGAGCTAGGAGGGCGTTGAGGATGATTGCAAGGGAATGATTATAATGTTGGACTATGGACTCTTGGCTGGACTAAAAGAGAAACAAAGACGGGGTGATAGATAGTGAAAAGTGGGGGTCGTCAGTGAATTGGTAGCCTCAACAGGGTTGAAGAATTTTGGCCGGTATGGTACTATTACGTTAGTGCAAAAGTAATTGCGGTTTTGGCAATTATTTTTAACCTTTTAAACCACAATTGGTTTTGCACCAACCTAACAGATGATGTGAGCTGGAAGGATAGGAGGTGGAATCTCAGTAAAGAAGCTTAGACTCAGATTTTGTAGGTGATGCCGCTATTGGTGACGATATGACCAAGGGCAGGGTTTGTCACCCTCAGCACTACTGATACGTGGGACTGGGTCCTACTTGGTTGTGGGGGCTGCTGTGTGCATTGCTTGGTCTAGTCACGTGGCCTCTACCAATGAAATGGGTAGCACACTCCAGCAGTGACCCAAAACATCTTGAGATATTGTCAAATGTCCCCTGAGGGGCCCAAATCTCCATCACCTGAGAACCACTGTCATGTGGTAACTCAGTTCATCTTCACTTTGATCCTGTGCATATGGCGATATGAGGAATCGGGTGTCATTGAGATCAGAATGAGGAAGGAGCTTGCGCTCTGTTGCCAGATAAACTTGGGTAAGAGAGTAATCTCTCTGGACGCTGTATTCTCATCTGGGGACTGGAATGATAGTCATACCCACCCTATAAGGTTGTTGTGAGGACTGAATTATGTCAAACATGGAAAGTTCTATAAAACAGGACCTGACACATAATAGGTGCTCAATAATTAATAGCTATTATCGAAACACATATAGTTTAGAGGACTCCTGCAAGCCCTAAAATTCCATCATTGCTGTATTAGTGACCTTAGCCACACCCTATATGATATTATCACTCTGACACATTTTTAGGAGCAGTTACTGTGCTCCGGACACATCTCTTGGCCCTCAAAGAGAGAAGAAAAATACACCTGTAATTATAATGTTCACAGATAGAAGAAGTGGTTGTGCCCAAAAGATGGGTTACAGATAAATTACTATGGGTATTTCAAGGAAGGAGAGGTTTACTTCCTACTGGAGTGGGGAGAATCTGGAGAGGCTTCCCAAAGGAGGAAATATGTGAGATGGAATTAGGACTTGTGGGCACGGAGGGTGGAGAAGGCATCTCTAATGGAAGCAACACATGAGCGAAAGCATAGAGATCGCAAAGTACAGGAAAGTACAGAGAAACATAGATGCTGTAAGTAGGTCAGCTGGGCTGAAGCAGACATATGGGGATGAGACTGGAAGGTGAGTTGGGACCAAATGGTTGAAAGACTTGCGTGCCAAGGAGCTGTGAGAGCCATTGATTAAATCCATTATATTAACTTGCAGTCAGTACACTACTCATTGTAATGTTTAAATGATCTCAGAGCTTCCTGACATGCTCCTTGTTTCTTTCGAATCACTTTCGTTCTCTTAGTTTGTTGGGTCCTCTCAATACCACAGCGCCTATGGACGGCAATGGCAAGCCCCAGTGTCCTAACCCGTGCTTAGCATTTGGTTTCTGCCCACTTCCACCTTCATCTCGTACAACTCCCCCCATCTCACAACCTTGTCCTTCTTTCTCAAACACACAAACCTCTCCTGCCCCAGGGCTTTTGCATTAGTTACTCCTGCCTGGAATGGTTTTCTCTTGACTTTTATACATTCTACTCCCTTTTATCCACCAGGCCTCAGCACAATAAGGAGTAGGAACCCAACAGGCACCGTCATAATGGATGGGCAGGTTGATCGGCCACACTTGAGGAAGATGGTGCCTCACGGCCCATGGTCCTTATCCCAGACTCTCCATCCTCACTGAGTGTCCCTTCTCCCTGCAGGGTCCTCCAGTGATGCAACTCATGCCCATCACCCCCTGCACCCTCACCTAATGCAAGAACACATGGCCACCAATGTCATCGTTGCCAACACGATGCCTGCTCACCTCAGCAATGGACAGATGTGTGAGTGGCCCCGACCCAGGGGGCAGGCAGGTGGGCAACTCGAGCTCTACCCAGGAAGGGGTGAGGTTGGAACCTAAGAGGGGAGCCAGGAGAAGTTTGGGAAGATGGGAAGATGGGAACCACAAGACAACAGGATCTGTGCTCCAGGGTAGGGAATAAGGAGTGAGACTGTCCCCTTGTTAAGGCTATTAGTCAGCAAGGTGATGGACAGACTCTGTTGAATGAAGCTGTCCTTGGGATGAGGGAATCTACTGGATGAGGTTGCCTATTGGCTGAGGACGTCCACTGGGGCGAATATTCCATTAGGTGTTGTCTACCAGGTAAAATTGTTCATTGAGTAAGCCTGCTCCACTGGGTAAGTCTATCCATTAGACAATTGGATAAGGCTGTTCATTGGGTGGGGGTGTCCACCCACCCCATGAGGTGAAATCTCACATGAGTTTGTCACTGGGCAAAGTCCTTCCAAGAGTAAGATTGTCGCTGGGATGAGGCGGTCTGCTAAAATGAGATTTCATTTCCTTGAGATTGTTCTTTGGGAAAGTTGCCCATTGAATAAAACTGGCCAAGTGGGTCATGGTCAATGTGACTTTCTGAACCTGTGATGGGGGTGAGGCCAATTAGTTTCTGTGACTCACCTGCAGAAATATCAGAGAAATGGTATTTTTTAAAGCCAGTTATCCAAACCCTTGGGTCTCAACTGTTGTTCCTTTTCTCCAACGAAGGGTATTCCTGTCACATGCCCCACTGTCCTTGGGGAGAATCAGACTTGGGCCCTGGTTTGGGAGAAGCAGCCCACATCTCCGTATCAGATGGTGGAGGAGATGGGGTTTGGTAGGACCTGGTAAAAGGCTGTGACCACAGAACCCGGCCCAGCCACAGCTTTCCAGAGAGGAAAGTTCCATGGAACTTATACTACAATACGGGATACAGAAGGTTTGAGCTGTAAGAGACCTCAGAGAGTATCTACCTTTATTCACTCATTTTATGGACGAGGAAACTAAGCTCCAGAGAGGGGGAAGAGCTTTCCAAGGGCTTTCCCAAAGGGCTGGAATTCTGAACAGCCCCTGTCTGTCTCTCTGTCCCTCCAGCCACCCCTGAGACGCCACAGCCCTCACCGCCAGGTGGCTCGGGGTCTGAGCCCTACAAGCTCCTGCCAGGAGCCATCACCACAATCGTCAAGCCCCCCTCTGCCATCCCCCAGCTGACCATCACCAAGCAAGAAGTCATCTAGCAAGCCGCTGGGGGTCAGGGGCTCTGCTGGCCCCCCAGCCCCCTCAGAGAGCCCCTGGATGGTCACTTGGTCAGAGTGAAGGAAGCTGTGACAACAGGACCAGTCCCAGAGCAGCAATGGAAAGGGCAGAGGGCCCAGGAACTTGGGCTGCAGGCCACATCCCATTGTCACCCTCCACCCCTGCTCTGGATGATGGGGCTTTAACTTTGGGAGACCCCATGTGGAAAATCCTCTGCTGCCCTGGACAACTTTCCTCTTGCTGAAGCCACTGCCTTCCCCTTCATCCGTATCTACCCCCAACTTTTTCACCCCCAAAAGACTGCTGCCTGGAGGCAACATGAGACCTTACTTAAATACAACTCCCTTCTCCCTCAGACTGGTTCTTCTTCTCTCCTCATGCTCCATAGTGTCCAGACACAGAGGGCCCTTTGAGGCTGAGTCGGATTGTGACCCCTTACTCCCCCCTGTTCTGCTGCCCCAGCCTCCAACGCTCCTCTCCACCTGCCACAGTCACCTTCTTCTGCCATTTTAGTTTCTCAAAGCCACCTGTCCAGAAGCTGAGGAAGACTTGGAAACAATCCCCCCAGTCATTCTGGGAACATTTTTAAAGCACTGACTGGGGCTAGGCACTGTGTAGGACATTGTTGAGAAGAAAGACACATTTCTCCTCTGACCACAGCTCTCCTCTTCTTCAGGGACTTGGGTGGGACCCTTGGGTGGATCCCTTGGGTCGGAGTGATGCTCTCTACAGGCTTTCCACAATGAGAGGACAATCCGAGGTGGACAAGTACAACAGAAGTTTGGAGGGAAGGCTGGAGTGGTCAGAGAAAGCATCCAGAAAGGGGCAGACTATGCACTAGGCCCTTCAGGAAGGGTTGGATTCTACAGGTGGAGCAGGTGAGACAGGACATTCCAAGGGAGGGCAAACAGCCTGGGCAAGGCCTGGAGGTCAGAGGAAGGGCGTGGAAGGGAGGAAATGAACAAGATAGGGCTGCCCGGAGCAGAGTGGCCATGCTGGACAGCCTGGGGGCTTTGAATGCCAGACTGAGGCCCTGAGCCTTGGGTTCCTAGGCCGTGAGTAGCTGTGCAGTGAGTTGAGCTTTCAGAAGCTGATGACAGTGGTCCTGCAGAGGTTGGAAGTTTGGGAGGGAGCAGGGAGATGAGATGGGGGCTGCTGATGTAACCCAGGTGAGGGAGATGAGGCTTGGGAATGGAAAAGACGAACGGGTGAATCCTCAGGTTAGAGTGATATCAAGGAGGAATTATCCACCAGGGCCTGTCTCTGGCTCTTATTTCCAGAACTGTCTTAAGGCCCTTTCTTCCTCTTTATTACCCAGAGATCAGTACAGAAGGTGAAATTGAGATCTAAGTGTTAAATGATTTTTCTGGAACTTCCAGAGCTAGTAAGGGAGCAGGTCAGGTCTTGATTCCAGAGCTGCCTGGATTAGAACAGGAGCTCTTAACCGTGGTGGCGGAACATCTTCTCTGAAAGGGCCCTTCTGTCCTCACAGTGACGGGGACGCTCTCTGTCCACTCTCCTAGAGTTGAGGACTTTCCTGTCCCCTTCAGCAGCCTCAGGAGCCAAAATGTCATCCTTCCCAAGAGCCCACACCCAGGACTAAGCTGGGCATGAGGACGCACTCAAGTCTGGTTAGGGTCCGGAATCTTGTTTGCTGGTAAACAAGGAGAATTCATAACTCTTGGACCCCTTTGCTCTCCTCACGCCCCAACTCTGGGGAAGGGGTATCAGGGCACTGGTTCTTGAAAGACAGACCAGTGGAGCCTGGCATTCCAGGACTGGGACCACTTGGGTGGGAGCAGGGAGCAGGTCTGGGTTTGAGACTGAGGAGCATAACTCAAGGTATATTCTGGAACCATAACACCCCAGGATGGGACAACCAGCGCCTCATCCATGCGGAATCTTGGCATTGGAAAAATTTTGAAAAACGCCGCTTGCCAATGGGAATTGGGGGCATCATGGTTTCCCCACTGTTTAGTCCTCCACCCACAATATGGGAGCAGAGTTGGGATACGCCTTTCCCATGGGGTAGAGTAGGGTAACGGTGTCTTTTAATGGTAGCAGTTTTCTCGGGCAAAGGGTCAGTCTTCTGCCAAAATCAACTCTTCCTGCAGGAGAAATCCATTCCACTTGAACAATTTCATTACAATGCAGGAAACAAAATAAAGACAAGTTTACTTTTCCGACTCTCAACAAAGGAGACCACGTTGGAATTTTTTTGTCTACCTGAGCAATGGTCCTAAAACATAAAATCTGATGGACTGAAAAAAGGTTGGGAGGGCAAGCATGAACTCTGTCATTCTCCCCAAGTCACCCCTTCCCTAGGCAGCTCTCAGGAGCTTCCAGAATCCACAGGCTCTCCTGAGAGTAGACAGAAAGGAAAGGAGAGGGTTGGAAATGGATGCTCCTAGATTTCTTGTGATGAGCAAGCCAATGACTTTTGCCAAATTGCTCTGTGATTTGCCCTGATTGGGATGAATCGTGAAATTCACATCAAGTAATTTTGGAAGTGGGCTGGGTTCTGTCAGACCCATCAGCATCTTCCTGTGGGTGTGAATGCCATGTGGTCCTGAGCTGACACCTGAGCGCCTGTCACTGCCACCCAATAGGGAAAAGAAGCAAAAAACTTTTCTTATTTTGTGTGTTTTAACAAAAGTTTATAAAGCAAAATAAATGGAACATACGTTTTCTAAGTTCTTGGATGGGTGTCTTTTCTTCCTTTCAGGTGTTAGAAATCAGAATGAACATAGTCGGATAGTCTTCTACAGTGTGCAAAGTGCTTTCATATCCATTATTGTGGTTTAATCTTCACATCATGAGGTAAGCAGGTTAGACATTGTCACTCCCCTCCCCCCCAGACTTTATAGATGGGGAAACTAAGGCTTTGAGAAGTGATTTTCTTTGACAGGCAGAGGTGAGAATCTAACTCTGGCCTCTTTATTCCAAGTACTCAGTATGTGGAGAGTAAAAGTCGATAAAGGAGGAGGTGATGGAAAGATCCAGAAGAACAGCAAGAGGGTCCAAAGGTCTGTCATCTACGATCAGGCTCCAGGATGGAGCCCAGTTCTGGTCAATCTGCCAGCGATAAGGGGCAAATAGGCATGAGGAATTTCATCAAAGCAAGCGTTGTTTTGAAAAAGAATAAAAGCAAGGGCTGCACTTGAGAATTTCCAGCCAGGTCCATTGCCGCCTTGGTCCTTTTCCCTGATACACTGGCCACCACAGGCCCCAGCCTCACATTCACTCAGGGGGGTGCTGGAGCTGGCTTGTGAGAGCTGATTGTTAACTCCTCTTCCTAATGTCACCTGTCACATTGATAGATGGAGTGGGAGCATTTACACCAGAAGAAGTGGCAAACGCTACAAATCAAGGCTTTCCCCTGGAATGCCAGCTGTGAGCCATTCACCAGCACACCACGGCCGACATTCTCATAGGTGGATGGGGACATGCGATGGTGGACTGTGGGATGCCTAGGAGTGGAGTCACTCAAGGATGAGGGCTGGAGCAGGAAGACCCTTTCAGCTCTTCCCCAAGGGAAGGGACAACAGTTCTAGTCCAGGATCTCCATGATCACTGTAACCTTGGTCAGCTTGCTCCACCTCTCCAAGCTGCATCTGTAAAATGGGAATGATCCCTCCCTGCAGGGGTGTTGTCAGGATTCAACTGAATGAGATCATAGTAACCGTAGAGCTGCAGTGTATATGAGGTGTGCAAAGGGGCCACCCCCGAGACGCAGTGTGAACTCTTCAGCCAGCCTCTTTCTAGTGAGAGGCTAAATCGTTAAGTTCAGCTTCAGGAGCACCCATTAGCTGCCTGCCTGATCCCAGGGCCATGCCCGCCTTCCCCTCTTCCTTCCCTTCGCTCATAAATACCAGGAAATGTTTTGTATAATGTTTCAACAAAAGCCTCGTCCATGGCACTGCCAGCATGGATGTGGGGGGAGGGGCCAGAAGAGGCTATTGCAATCCTAGAGTGTGCTTAATCCATATCAAAACCATAAACCCTGAGCTGCCATAAATTCCTCTGGCCTTGGCTCCTCCACCTCATCAGCCCTTTGCCCCACTTAATCTCAAATCTCAGCGTGGGCGGCCAGAGTTTGATTTCCATTTCAGTTGCAAAACAGTGTCAGCTTGGGAGACAAACAGCAAATCTCATCATCCCCATTTTAGAGGTGATAAAACCGAGGTTCAGAGATGTAAAAGCACACAGCTAGTGAGCAGCTGAACCAGGACTTGAATTCAGGTTTCTACCAAACCACGTGGCCTCATTGATCAGCCCCTACACAGGTTGCTTCCCCAGCCATAATATTAGGAGCTTTTTATCCTGTTATTCCAAATGGAACCCCATTACTCAAAGAGGGGGGATGAGAAGTGAAAGGGTGATAAGCTGCAGTGAGAATCCAAAGGAAGTTCCATGCAGTGTGAATGATCTGTCATCCCAAATTGGCGCCATTGCCCTACTTCCTCTTCTGTGGAAGCCAGAACACCTTTCTCAAATGAATGTGTCATATGCAAATTTCAAGCCATGATCTAAGAGACCTGATTCACAGAATCCCATGCAACTATTTGATGATGGTGGAGCTGCAAAACGAATCCTGATGACAAGGGCATTTATTGACCTCATCCTATTTGTCAAACATTGTTGGACATAATTTAATCCCTACAACATCCCCTTGAGTCAGCTGTTCTTGTTCTATTTTACAAGTGAGGAAACAAAGGCTCAGAAGGAGGAAGGGATACGACCACGGTCCATAGCAGTGTGACAGCTGAGATTCAAACACCTGTTGTCTGGCTCCAGGGGCCACCATGATGGAATGGAGGAGGGCATTGATGACTGCATGCTGGGCACAGAAGTAGTGTGAGCCATGGGCAGATCATCATTTGACAAAGGTCAGATGGGCAAAGCCATGTCCCAAAGCACCCTGGAGGTTCTGAAGAACTAGTACCACAAGCTGTCTCCCTCCTAGCGCTTACAAGTTTTCCTGGGAGGGGGAAAAAATAACAAGCAGTTGAATATTAAGAGCCAAAGGAGTGAAAGTGACAGCTAGTCAGATGATGGATTGAGGGAGGGAGAGATTACTGCGGTCTGGGAAAGGGAGTGATGGGCACATACTGGAGAAGGACCCAGAGGCAATAATGAGGTAGAGAAAAGACAGAAGTGCATTCGAGGTTGAGGAGAGAGAATGAGCAGTAAGCTGGGGCAGGCAGCAGGGAGCACAGCCTGCAGGTGGGAGGGAGGACGGAAGTTAGCGCTTCCCAACCTTCAGTCATTGCACATGCCACCCTGAGCCTTTCCGTACCCGAGGACCACTGCAGCTTCCACTACTTAATAGTTTACAAATCAATTTATCATCTTTCTCTTTACACTGATCACTGACATAAATTGGAAGCCAGTACCACTTGCTGTAAATGGGAGGTGATTGCAAAATTAAAGTGAAAAGAAAATAATATTCTTAAGGTGCAGCCAGAAAGGATGGCCCAGGAAAGCTCTGCTTTCTTCTGCAAATGGGAAATTGACAAGTATTTAGAGAGATGTTCAAGCCATATGCTAGTCAATGGAGACTTTCTCCTTAAATTTTTCAGAAGGAAGCAAGACTTGTAAAAAGACAGGCTTTGGGGACAATGTCTTAAATGCCATCCCTGTGTATCCCTAAAATCACTCAGCATGCCACTGAAGCTCTCATCCCACCAAGCACGCTGTGGTGGCAGGACTGGGCCAGGGGATGAGGGCCTCAAACACTGGGCAAGTAAAATACCTTCGGGAGGAACAGGAAACCACTGGAGACTTGAGGTTGGGAGAACACTGTGGGCAGATCTGTCTTTTTAAAGGGTCGTGCTGGCAGCTTCGTGGAGGATGGTTTGGAGGGGATGTGACTGTAAGGAATGAGACCCAGTGAGGACGAGCGTGAGAGATGGTGGTAGTAGAGATGCAGAGGAGAGAACTGATCCAAAAGACGGTCATTCATCCATTCGCTCAACAAATATTTAGGGAGTGCCTACTACTGTGCACCTTCCCAGGCACGAGGGTACACAGGTGAGCAAGGCACATAAAGTCCCTGATGTCTTTTTTTCTTTTTTCTTTTTTTTTTACCTTTTTTCCACCTCCCCCTGCACCCAACTCCAGTTATAGCCATTTCTCAGTCTAGTTGCATAGGACACAGCTCTCTGTCCCATGCTGGTGTTATGAGCTTGGGTTCTCCCCAGCTGAGGGGGTCAGACGCCTGTTGCGGGTAGGCCGACCACTCACAGCCGACCTGTACAGCGGTACAGGGTAGCTGTGGCAGCTCATGCCGAGCTCCAGCTGCTCACGGCAGCCCAGATCCAGGGAGAACCATTGTTTGCAATCTTAGCTGCAGAGGGCGCAGCTCACGGGCCCATATGGGAATCGAACCCGCGACCTCCGCGTTAGGAGCACAGCGCTCCAACCACCTGAGCCCCCCGGCCGGTCCCAGTCCCTGATTTCATGAAGTTTACCTTCTAGAGGGAGGAGGCAGACAACGTTTGAGTGACTAAATAAAGAAAGGTAATTTCAAATAGTCAAGTGCTGTCAGACTGTCGAACAGCCAAGTTCTTTAAAAGTAAAACAAGGCATTGTGAAAGTGAATGTGAAATAAAAATAACAAAATAGGGTAATTTGAAAGCACTGGGGATGGGCTTTCAGACTGGGGAGTCCAGGAGGGCCTCCCTGAGGAGGTGAATCTGGCCAGGGACCTAGAGGACGATACGAGGCCAATCACACACAGCTCTGAGGGAAAAGCATGCCGGGGAGGGAACTGCAAATGTAAAAGCTCTAAATGAGAGCAAGCTGAGCATATCGGAGGATGAACGCGAAGGTCAGTGTGACAGGAGCAGAGTGAAAGAAGATGAAGTCTGAAAGGTAGGCAGGGGCTGGACCAGGCAGGGCCATGAGAAAGGTCTTGGATCTTTTTTTCAGGTGCACTGGGCAGCTATTCAAAGTGTTTTAATGGAGAGGTGAAGTGATCTGATTCATGTTCTTCAAAGGTTACTCTCTGCTATGGAAAGAATGGATTTATGGAACAAAGGTGGAAGTAGAAAAGCCCAGAGGTGGTCTGTGCAGGGGAGAAATAATGGCAGCTAGGACTAGAGTGGGGTGGCAGGCAGAATTCTAAGGTGACCCCTGGTCTATACATCCTTCTCCCAATTATTCAGTCGGACACTAAGTGGGGTGCCACTGTGAAGGGATTCTGCGGATGTTATGAAGGAACCAAACCAGTTGACTTTGTAATACTTGAGGGTAGATTATCCTTGGTGAGCCAGCCTGAATCAGGTGAACCCCTACGGGGGCTGAGCTCTTTCTGGCAAATGAAATTAGAAGTGTGAAAGAAAAAAAAAAAAGAAGAAGAAGCATGAAAGACATTCAATGTGAGGGAGATTCTCTGTGCCTACCTTTAAAGATAGAGGGGGCACGTGGCAAGGAATGTGGGTGGTCTCTAGAAGCTGAGAGTGACCCCCACTGACAACCAGCTAGCACACGGTGACCTCAATCCTAGAACCATGAGGAACTGAATTCAGGTGACAATGTGAACAAGCTTGGAAGTGGATCCTTCCCCAGAGCCTTTAGGTAGGAGTGCAGCCCAGCTGACAGCTTTATTTCAGCTGTGTAAGACCCCAGGCAGAGAACCCCATCATGTCATACTCATCTGACCAGATGCTATGAGATAACAAATGGATGTTGTGTTAAGCCACTACGTTTGGGGTTGTTAGGCAGCCTCGAAAGCAAGTGCAGGTGGTGGCGGAAGGGGTAGTCAGGTTGGGATGCTTTGGAAGTAACCCTGCCAAGAACTAGCTAATGGGTAGAATGTGTGAAGGAAAGAGAAGTAACCGTGGGGCTGGTGGTACCAATTATGGACATGAGGAACACTGGAGGAGCTGTAGAGTTGGATTAGAAAGCAGAGTTTCATTGGGAGGTTTTGTTTGAGCTGCCAATGAACCATCCAAGGAATCATTGGACATATAAGCCTAGAGCTCAGGGAAAAGTTGGGCGGGAGAGATCAAGTCAAGCCATGAGCACATGATTGAAAAGCTACATGGGGTGCTGCTCAGTGAGAAAATGGAGTGAACCACTGACAGCACCTGGGTCTCAAATAGCATCCTTCTGAGTGCAAGAAGTCGGACTCCCAAAATTACCTACAATATGATCCCATCTATATGATATTCTGGAAAAGGCACGATTCTAGGGACAGATACTTGTGGTTGCCAGGGGCTAGGGCTGCGGTGGGGTTTTGAGCACAAAGGGGCAGAGGGGAGGGGCGGGGGGTGATGGAAACACTCCGTATCTTGACTCCGTGGTGGTTACCTGACCATTTATATTTGCCAAAACTTCTAGAACCATACACTAAAAACGGTGAGTTTTACTGTACGGAAATTATACTTTAATAAAAAAGAAAAAGCCAAATAGTTGCATGAGCTCATTTAGAGGGAGTGTGTCCGGCAGAGAAATGTAGGTGAAGAGTTCACTATGGGACATTCCTCCATCCAGGTTGGAAAGAGAAAAAGGAACAAAGCACGAGTAAGATGAATGTTGATGGTGAGGGAGGGGATTCGAGTAGGGTTTGTTGTGGTCTTACTATGTGCTACCTGTGCTGGCATACTTGTCTCGTGTAGCCACCTCAGTGAGGCCATGAGATGGGTTAAATGGAGATGAGATATTTTATAGATGAGAGGAAGTGAGTTGCCCTGGGTCCACATAGACTGTAACTGGCAAAGTGAGGCGATCCACACTGGCTTGCCCCACACTTGATTCCCTGTTTGTCCATTAAATGAATAAACAAATGAATGAATAAATAATTGAATGAATGAATGAACGAACAAACGAACAACGAACAGATGAATGAATGAGCTAATGAATATCACTGTGCCCCAGGTACTGAGGTTTCACCAGCAGGTCCAAGCTGAGGATATAAGAACGTGGTCTTTTTAGAGAAGTTGGGGCCACAAAACGTGTTCCATTTTCCTCCTGGTGCAATGCTCAGTCCCTCCCCCCAGAGCACTGAAATTGCTCCCCGGCCTTGGGAAGGGCTCCCCAGGCTTATCTCAGGGGAGTGAAACTATAAAAGCCTTTATGGCTTTGAGATCATGTCTGGCAAGGGCCACGATTGTCGCTATAAACCTGAGTGGGCCCTGTGAGGGCGATACCCTGGGCCACGAGAGTCAGGGGACAGTTGAGCAGGCCAAGGAGCAGCTACTGCTGAGCTGGGTGTTTTGGGACCTGTGTCCAGGGCCCATCACAGACTCACCTGGTTTCATCCTCGCAGAAGGCCCCAGAGGCCATGCCTGTTGTAATATTCTAAAAATTCTAAGATGCACTTTTTTTTGCACATTATGGTGTCTCTGAAGTTAGGGTGTGGCTTTAAATCAATGGCATCCCATAATTGCTGTCAGTTAGATCAGGTCGCATGGCGGTCCTGACCTGCTTGGTTCTGGTCGTTATTTCCGGTGGCCCGGCTGGACAACCGCACCCTCTGTGTGTTTCATCACAAACGACTTAAGAATCATTTGAGGGAGGGACACGAGTCCTGGTCGATTCCTGAAAACCTTCTGTTGACACCTTCCGATAAGAGGAAGAAAGCACCAGGGTCAAACCTGCAGGATAGGAGTAAGCGGGTTGGAAAAAAATCCCGGAGACCACAGAGGAGAAGTCTCTCAAGAAATGTGTGTGATCAAAGCTTTTAATGGTGTGGAGGACACTGTTGAGCGAAAAATTATGGACGAGGGAGATTCTGAGTGGGAGTCATCTAGATGAGGTGGATGTTGACCTTGAAGAACTTTTAGGAGTCCTTAACTGATACATTTCACTTACATTTTCCTTTATATTTATATGCAAGAGTGATTTTTAAAACAACATCTAAGTAAGCTTTAGGGCTCTTTACTACATACGAAATAAAAATTCTAAGTGCCAGGAAAGCATCACGCTGTAATTGAATTGTCAGTGTGTTTTCTTTCTTAGTGGGATACAAAATGCTAGTGCCTCTTAGAATGGAAGCATCTTAGGAGATTCTACCCATTTCATAGATGAGAAAACTGGCAACAAAGAGAGCACAGGGCAAATAAGTGATGGAGGCGGGTTCTCTCTGACAACAGATCCTGGGTTCTTTCTAATATCCAAGGCTGATTTAGACATGGATACTGACTCTCTCATCTCCTTCAAAGGGCTTGGGCCAAACAACTCCAGTCTGCCATCCCAGGGGGCTTTGAGAGGCAGTGAGCTGCCCTGTTGTTCCAAATTCAAGCAGTAGAGGGTTTGCAAGATGCTTTCAGCCCAGTGGACCAACCGCCCATTTCCCATCACTCAAGTCAGCTAGCCCAGCCTGACCGAGCACACCCCAGCCTGTGCCTTCCCACATCCTTCGGGCTCTCCCTAGGACTCTGGTGTATGTGTCTAGTGTGACCCCACCTTTAATCATGTGGGCTTGGACCAAGCAGATTGAACTCTCACCTCATTTTACAGATGAGGAAACAGGCCCAGAGAGGTTGCCTAATTCTCACAAGGTCACAAGTGAGTCAGTGTCAGGAAAAAGTCTGGAATCCAGGGCTCAAAATCCAGTGCTCTTGCCTACTTCACAGATTTCCTAGATCCAGAAGAGGCAAGCTGGGAAAAGAAAGCAAGGGACTCACAGTGGGTCAAAAGAAAGGGATTTCTCGCACTTGAACACAGCACCAAGCAACAAAGCGAAAGTCTTTACCTGGGTTTTATTAAGACCAATAAGTTCCGGGAGAGCTGTGCTTCGAGGGGCAGCAGAGGCACAGTCTTGCTCAGACGATGGGGCCAAACTATACCGGACATCTTTCCCATCCCATCAGGTCCTGCCTCTCCCTCTTCTAACCGTCCAATGGCTTCCCATCATTCCTAGAACAAAATTCAAACCCCTCCAGGGAGCCAAGGATAACATAGCTCCTGACCCCTTCTCTGTGGTCATCTCCTGTCACTCAGCCCCTTGTCATTTCATTACAGCTCCCTTGGTCTTTTCCCTGTTCCTCATTTCCCAGCCTTTACCCTGTTGTTCCCTTTTTTTGGAACATCTTTTCCCCATTTCTTCCCATGGCCACGTCCTTCTAACCTCTCAGGTCTTTGCTCAAATATTGCCTCTTGGAGAGGGCTTCCTTGAACGACTTAGCTCAATAGATGAGGCTAGATGGTCTCTGTTGCTACTACTTAAATCTGCCACTATAGTGTGAAAGCAGCCATAAGTGAATGGGCATGATTGAGTTCCAATAAAACTTTATTTACAAAAGCAGGCAGCAGGCCAATTTTGGCCAATGACTAAAGTTTGCTGACCCCTGCTCTAACTTATTGTCCCATTTGGTTTTCTTCATTGTGCTTACAACTATCTAACATTATCTTTTCTGTTTTGTATATCAATTGATGGTTTTTCTTTACCCTTCTCCACTTCGACTGTTCACTCTAAGAAAAGGGACTTTATCCGTCTTGTTTATCTGTGGTAACCAGCCTTCAAGATGGCCCCCAAGGAGCCCCACTTTCTGGTATGCACACCATTGCGTGGTCCTCTCCCAAACTGAATAGAGCTGTTGTATGAAAGTACTGGAATATTATAGAAATGAAGGCATGTGACTTCCAAGGCTAGGTTATAAAAGGCACTGTGGCTTCCATCTTACCATCTTGGATCACTCGCTCTGAGGGAGCCAGCAGCCATGTTGTAAGGACGCGCAAGCAGACTTGTAGTAAGGCCCACACAGAGAGGAGCTGAGGCCTCCTGCCAACTGCCAGCTGTGAGAATGAGCCATCTTGGAAGTGGATCCTCCAAGCCCAGTCAGGCCTTCAGGTGAGCATGGCCCAGGCTGACGGTAACCTCAGGAGAGATCCATCTAGCTAAGCCACGCCTGAAGTCCTACCATGCAAAAACTGCAAGATAATAAATGTTTGTTGTTATAAATCAGGATGATTCGTTATGCAGCCATAGGTAAAATACAATTGGCCATCATAGTGTCTGGTACATAATATGTACCAATAAATACTGGTTAATAAATAAGTTAGGTGCTCAATAAATATTCTAGAAGGACACATTATAAAAATAAATATTTAAAAGACATGAATGTAATATTATACAAATACTTGTGAAAATCCAAGTTACATAATATAGAAGGGCACAACTGAGTCTTGCCTAATCTACTAACAGGACAAGATGCCTGGACAAGAATTCTTCCAACATTGAGATCCTCAGCTTCTGGGATGCTCAGTTTCTGTGTTTCTAGTACTTTCTAAGGTTATGATTATATGATCCTGAGATTTTAGGTATCTGTTTCACCAAGTCCACGATTCTACAATGTTGTTATTCTAATGTATTATGATTCATTAATCAACACGTATCTTTTTTTCAGCAACGCTTCTCTGCTGGGCACAGTGCCAGGAGCAAGGGATTTGGTAGAGAAAAGACAACCCTGGTTTCTGCACTCCTGTGGCTGATGGGGACAGAGGCGAGCATATGGGCATATACGATACCCAGGGAGCTCTGTTATGCAGATAGACATACTATCTGTCAGGGATTGGGGCTGAGGACATCAACCCAGCCTCTTCGGGAGGCTTGGGAGCAGAAATGTCTTCCCAGGAAAGACAGGAAGAGAGAGTATTCCAATCAGAGAAGGGGGTACTGATGTACACTGTTTTCCAAGTGGAGGGAACAGCAAGCACAAAGGTCCAGGAGCTAGGGTGGGGGAGGGAGTGCATGGCATATCTGGTGAACTAAAACGAGGTTGGTATGAATTGATGTAAAGTTGGGGGGTGGCCGGGGGGTGTCAGAGAGAGGCAGAGTGGCAAGAGACTCTCGCCAGATGAGAGAGGAGCTAGTAAACCAGGTCAAGGAGTTTGAACTTTATCCTGAGGGCAAAGGGGAGCCAGTGAAGGGTTTTAAGGGGAAGAGTGATCCGGTCTGCTTAAAGTTTGGAAAGATACCTCTGGTTGCTGCATGCAAGTTTGGAAGGAGGAAAGAGCAGAGAGAAGGCTGGAAGGAGACCCCAGGTGAGAGAAGAAGAGGCCTGAATGAATGGGAGATGGGCCTGAGAGAGAGAGAGAGATGTTTCATCGTGGTGTGGTAAACAGATGGGGGTGGGGATCATACTGGTAATGTACATGTTTGTGTAATGTATAGATAATGTATAGGACTCCTGGACTTCGAGATTCTAAGAGTCTCTGATCCTGTGTTCACCACTCCATCACTTTTGATACAAAATGCCCATTCTATCACTGTACCTTATGGTGCTTGACCTCACACAGCCCTGCATCCCTACTTTCTGAGCCGGGCTTTCCTTGTTTGCACAGAGGGGATCATCAACACCTTCCTTGGGGAACAGCCAGGGGATGACAGCTGGTGTATGGTCAGTACCCACACAAAGCAGGTGGGCCGTCCGTGGTGGGCACGTGTGCCCTAAGTGCTGGGTGCACAGGCGTATTCAGGAAGGAACTGGGTCTTAAGAGGATGAGAGAGGTCAGAGAGGAAGAGCAGAGGTAAGGAGGAGCCTGTTCTGGTCTGCTCCTGGTGACCTGGGAGGCTCTGGCCTCTGGGCGCCTTGTTGGGCATCTGGTCCTCAGATTTGGTTGTTTGCTTCCAGGCACCACCAAGTTTCTGAGTTGACTGGGGGCGCGCCACATATCTGTAGGCTGCTGGCTCTTCCAGTTCCTCCTTCTGGTCTTCAACTCCCCCAGGGCTGAAGACACCAGGCAGGATCTGATCTTCCCTGGGTAGGTCCGAGCCTGGCCAAGGGCTACCCATTGGGTTGGACCCAACCTGCTCCCAATCCAGCCCCCCCACCACGAGGACATACTATAGGCAACTGTTCTGGTGGCTCAGACAAGAGCAGTTCTTTGGAGACAGGAACCTCACTTGTCTCCCCAAAACAACAACACGTGGTCTCCAGAACCACAGCCACGGCCTATGTGTGCTCCTGTGTTACAATTTGCTTCTTGCCAGGGGTTCAGCTTTAATTCAGTTCAATCTGCAAAACATCAATTGAACAACACAACTGTGGGCACATCCCACAGACCTGGCATGACCCTGGGACACCCACTTCCTGATTGGAGGAGGAAATGGGAAGCTGAGCATGGGTGTGCCTAAAACTACACAGTGATTTTGAAGGGTCGGGCTTAGAGTCCAAGGCCAGAGCTCTCAGCCCATTTCTTTGCACACAGTAGGGGCTCTCCAAATGTCACTCATATTGAGTCAAGTTAGGAGTTCAAGTGACATGTGTCACATGGCGTTTACTAGTAGCATTTACTAGCATTTGCATCGATTGTTTCTAGAAGGTGATAAGAAGCCAGAGAGGTGAGCTGAGTATCTGAGGTCAGGGTGGAAGACCTAGTTTTCATTTTGTGCCCTTTTGTACCTTTTGAATGTTTTATTTTCACCAAGTGCACATAGAACAGAGTCAATCAATCAAACAAATAATCACAATTAAATAAATAATTAAGCGAGTGAGGCATTTCGTAACTCCTTTGTACATGCTGTTCCCTCTGGGGAACACCTTTTCCTGGTTTACTCCATCCAGAAAACTCCTATGCAAGTCACAAGCCTGAACCCCAATGTCCCGTGTCTGGGGCCTGTGGCCACCTCCCCGAGATGATGATTCTCCATTCACCTGCCATCTCCACGTGCCCTCGTCTGTCCTGCTCTGTGCCTGAGGAGGCACCCATGCCTCCTGACTTCTGTTGGATTTCATCAAAAGGAGGAGTCAGTGGGAGATTACAGACAGCATGAGAGAGAAGTGGGGACGTTTATGCCACCTGCTCCCTCCCCGTTTTTCCTTAATCTTGGCAGGGGCTTCGTTTCTCCCTCGCCTCAACTCCTGTTGTGGCCTCACTTCCACAAAAACAGCTATGTCTGGGGCAGTAGCACTGTTTCCTCTCTCTAACTGCTCCTCATGGTAGTCTCGGGGTGCTTCTCCATTCCTTGAAGTTTCCCAGAGCTCACCTACCTGGGTAATTACTCTATTAATTCACTTCAGTTAAGCCAATGGTTCTCCGCCCGGGGTGATTTTGCCCCTCAAGGGACAATTGACAATGTCTGGACACATATGTAGTTGTCATGACTGGTGTGGGGTGCTACTGGCATCCGGTGGGCAGAGGCCAGGGTGTGCTGCTAAACATTCTACGAGGCACGGGACGGTCCCTACCACAGAAAACGATTTGGCCCCAAATGTCAATGGCACTGAGGTTAAGAAATCCTGACTTAAACTTTTGTGGTGCCAACTGCTCCCTGCCTGGACCCTAGACCCATAGCTGGGGGTTCTGGATGCCCACTGCTCTCTCTGCACTGTGGTGTGATCTTCTCATTTACACACCTACCGTTGGCTTCCTCTGAATGGCACAGACATGAAAAGACCCCGTCTTCGCCCTCAATCCATCCACACGCAGGGAGATACTGTGGGGAACTGGGTCCCCCGCCAGACGTGAGTCCTTGAAGGCAGGGTCTCTATGTCATTCACCGGAAAGACCCAGTAGTAGGAGGTCAGCAGATATTTGCTGACTGAGCTAAAAAGAAAAATCCTTCACCAATGTCTTAAAAACAGGTTGCAGAAGACAAGGGACCAGACTCAATATCTACACAGGACTCAGAGAACCTGAGTGATTTTCCCTGTGACAGAAGTTCCAAGGAAACCACCATCATGCAAATATATACAGAAGGAATGAATCCCTGGGGATAGAGGTGGGTGGGCAGGAGAGAAGGTAAGAAGAAGGCATCTCATCTCTCAAATGGGTATCATAGTAGAACACACTTCCTAAACCTATTGTGAGAATAAAATTAGCAGAAAGCATTTAGTGTGCTACTCAGTACCTGGTTTTGTACAAAATGAACAGTATCCATCAGTTATCTGGAGGAAGGGATGGAGGAAAAGCATCCGAGATGGGGCCTGGGGAAACGCTCTGCCACTACCATGGGGCTGCTTTGCACTGCTGGGCTTCACTTTCCCAATCTGTAAAATGGGGACTATGTAGGCAAGATTAGAGCTTTGCAGCAACTATATCAGAAGAGATGCTTTAGGGATTCCACAGGTGTTTCAAATATTATTTTCAAAATTAAATCTGTAATTTAATAAAAGTAAAAGGCCAGTCTGTTAAGTTACAGTGAGATATTACAGTCAGGAAGGTCGAGGGTGACCAACTCATCCTCTTTTGCCCAAGACTTTTCCAGTTTTAGCAGTGAGATTCCCTGTGTCCTGAAAACCCCCAGTCTTGGGCAAACCCGGGTGGTTGGTCACCCTAGCAGGTCAGGTGACCAGCCTGCCCACATACTTTGTAAAATAATAAATAGCTACCATAGGTTGAATACTTATTTTGTGCCAGGTGTTTTTCTAATGACTCTGTAAGTATCAGTTCATTTGATCTTCATAAGAACCCAGCGAGGTAAATATTATCAGCATCCCTTTTTGTACGGTGGCACAGAGAGGTTCTATAATTGCCTGAGGTCACACAGCTCCTGAGTAATAGAGCCAAGATTTGATTTCAGGTCGTCTGGGTCCAGAGTGCCCATATTTAACCAGAACCTCTACTACACATGTGAATATATTTTAAAACATCTTTTGAAATGGTAATAATAATAGGAATATATTTTAAAACATTTTTTGAAATAGCAATAATGCTAATAATAACATTTTTGAGCACTCAGATATGTATTCCAAAGTTTAACTCAGGAGTGACAACCTGTATTCTAACTTGTGCTGCCAGATCTGCTCATTTTTATGTAGACCTCAGAGTAAAGCATTCTGGGCCACCTCTGCTGGATTAAACCTGTAGTGGAAGACTCACGTGTTTAACGGGCCAGGTGGGCGATATTGGTGAGTGAGGGGGCCTGGTTGTAATGCAACAGGGAGTGGTGGGGCTTGTGGCAAAATGGAATGGAATGCACGTGCCAAAAAAGAGCAGCCAACGACTCAACTCCAGGCACTTGGGTTTGGGGGCCCAGCAATGACAGGTCTCCCAAGAGAAGCCAGACATCCATCTTTAATGGCAACGAATTCAGTGAAAACAAAACAAAAACACAAGATGCGGGAAATAAAACTGTGGGCCAAACCCAGTCCCTGCACCTTACCCCTGCCCTCCGCAAGCTGTTAAAAAAAGAAAAAAATCACTATTTGAAATTGCGGTATATTCATATTATGGGACACTGTGCAGCAATGAGAATGAATGAATTCTAGCTGTAAAAACTATGGATGAGTCTCACAAACATAAGCCAGACATAAATGAATACACTCTGTGTATTCCATTTCTATAAAGTTTAACAATAGATGAAACTAATCCAGGGTGTTAGGAGTCAGGCCTGTGGTTACCTTGGAGAGGGGTAGGTTGTGATTGAGCAGAAAGACCATGACGAAGGCTTGTGGGAGCTGGTGGGGTCCTGTATCTTTATCTGGGTGACAGGGACATGGTGGTGTTCTCTTTGTGACGAGTATTGAGCTGTCCACTTAGGTTTGTGCATTTTTTAAATGTATGTTGTATATTTGAAATTATATAAACATTTTAGAACACAGATACGCACAGACTGTTACCATTTGGAAATATTTCTCTGGATGAAACACGATTGTATTTGGATATAAATACATTGTATATTGTATTTGGATATAAATATAAATGTAAAGGAAACCAAATGCTGAGATAATTGGACTCGGAGGCCAATTACCTTCAGGAAGTGTCTGATGGCTCTTTGTTGGATAAATGAAAAGAAGGCAAATGCCAGGTTATGCCCCAATTTGAAACTGGCATTTAATAAAACAGCCTTGTTTTTTTTCAGGATGGCTTTCTGTAATATCTCTGTTGAGAACTGTATCTCTTTTGCTCACCCCTTTCACCCATATTCTCAGGTACTTAAAGTTATAAAGTAACTTTTCTATATAAAATAACTTTCATGGGAAAAGGATTTCAGAGCTGAGAAAATCTGAGAACCTTAATTAAGGTTGAGGTTCAAAAATCCCAGCTATCGGAAGCAGGCTCCAAATGGCAGGGTGGATTTGGGGGTGATTCTGTACGGGGAGTGCCCATACCTGGAGGTAGAGGGAGTGCAGAGGAGCCTGCTGCTGTAAGCGTTTCTCAGAGGGCGTGTCTCCATTCACAAAGGGCCTTTTCATCCTTTAGTCATCTCTTCAGCAAACACATCCCAAGTGCCCACTCTATGCCAGGTCACAGGGTGCAACATTAATCCAGTAATCACGAAGACGGGCTGCTAACAGTGGCTAGGTGTAATGAGAGCACATGGCCAGGGGACCCTTCACTGGGGTCCACCCCACTTCCCAAACAACCCAAATGGAGCCCTTCTCAAGGCTCCCATTCCTCCATCCTGGCCCTGGTCTTCACCACCCCCACCTGCATGGTCTCTCTGCCCCACCCTAAATACATTCTCCACAGTATTTTTATAAAACACAATTCAAAAGACACTCACCCCAACCCTGCCCCCAACTTGAAAGTTATACTCAGGCCACACAGAGAAACATCCAGATTCCTTCTCACAGCCTGCCAACCCCACATCGTCACCCACCCCAATCGCCTCTGCTCCCTCCTCTTCTCTCCAGTAACACTGGTCCAGCCTTAGGCCTTGGCTCTTGCGGTTCCCTCTGCTGTTTCTTGTGAGTCAGATTGCAAATGTCACCTACAGGGGCCTCTCTGAAGTACTTTTGACAGGGTGATGTACACCACTTGAATTTTTACCATGTGCATACTCAAATAAATTATGAATTCAAATGAAAATTCTTCCTTGGAGAGGCCTTTCTAGAAAGCAACCTTCTCATCTACTTTCTCTTATGGTGTTTTAATTTTCCCTTATGAGGTGCTTAATACAGTGTGTCACTGCCTTGAGATTTGGTTTCGTTTTTCATCTTTTTTTAGTTTATTGTCTATCTCCTCTTCATGAGGAGACTTCGCCTGTCTTATCTACCACTTAGCACAGTCCATACACATAGTAAGTGCTCACTAAATATTTATTGAATAAGTGAAGAAAAGAAGGGAGGGAGGGAAGGAAGGATGTCTGAGATGATAATGGAGAATAAACCAGGTAAAGCTGGGGGTGGAAGGGTTGGGCTTAGTTCCAAGCAGAGTTGGCAATGTGAGGACCTGAAGAAGGCCAGGCTGATGGGACAAGAGATGAGAGAGCCAGGGTGTGAGGCAAGCAAGACTGTACCCATTTTACAGATGAGGACTCTGAAGTTCAGAGCGGGCAAGAGACTGGCCCAAGTCATCCAACAGGCCAGGGTCTGAGTTTAGAATCCAGGTCCCAATTCAAGGTTCCATAGAACCTCACAGTTCTTGAGCACCTATATGTACTAACTTACAAGATTGGTGCTGTTATTACTTCCTCAGTTGACTGATGAACAAGCTGAGGTACAAAGAGGTTGAGAGACTTGCCCTAGGTCACACAGCAGAGAAGTAGCTAAGCCTTAGGTCTTTCCCTGGCTTTGATGGTTCCCAGTTTGCACTTCCCAATTCTTCCACAGCCTCTGGCCTCACACAAAGCCCAGCCTGGACCCCAAAGAGGCTGTCAATCAAACCCTGATCCTCTCCTCTCTGGAGCTTTGGGCAAAGACAAAATAATTCCCTGAAACCCTCCAGGGCCTGGCTTCCCTCAACTTCAAACCGAAAGAGAGCAAAACTAGCCTTGTTTGCAAGGCTGCTGTGAGAAAAAAGTGATAAAAAACAATTATGGAACTCATAAGTGATAAAAGTAACTGTAGGGCTCCTGGAAAACAGCCTGAGCTGTAGATACTAATGATAGCAGGAATTTATGGCCCCATGGGCCCAGCCTTTTCCAGGCTGGGGTGATAGGAGCTGGGGTCACAAGTGGGGTCACAGACAGAAAACTCCCAGCAGCCCCTTCCTGGAGTGAGGCCGGAGCCCCTCTTTTACCAGCCTGGGCGGTGGTTTCCAGGGCTCTCAGACGGCCACAGCCCACACCCCTACACACACCCACACCCCCGCCAGCCCAGGGGGCCACCATTAGGCATCCATCGGGTCAGGTCCTGTGTCTCTAGCCACTTGTCTTTCTGAAAACCTATAAACTGTTAGCGCTTTATAGTGATGGGGTTCATTCATTATTTCTCGGGGTCCCAGGAGAAGGCAGGGAGCAGAGGGCAGTGATTCATTCCTCCTGTAGCCAGTGGACATTTACAGAGGGCCTACTCCATACCAGGGCCCTTGCTGGGGGAAAGGCGATGACTGGACACTGTAACTCACCCAGAATCACGAGTGCTCTGGGGCAGGGCTGGACCCTGGGTCCCCAACTCCTAGGACCATGATCACACCATCACAACAAAGACTGGGAGGGGCTTGTCCCTACAGGAGTTCACTGCTAATTCTTAAAGACATCAAAACCCCACCTTAGAACCCTAGTGTATTATTGTTTTTATAAAAACAAAGCCTATGTATCACTAAAGATCAAATAATGCAGAGATTTACCAAAAATGTTCAAAACACGCAAATTTTACTACCGAGAGAAAAACCTCCCTGAGCAGAGGTATCGGAGCACACAGCCTCCAAGGCCAAAGTGCCCGGGTCCCGTGCCAGCTAGCCAGCTAGCCATGCAACATTGAGAATGTCAACTCTCCTCTGCCTCAGTTTCCCCAACCTGTAAAATCATCTAATGGCAGCACCTGCCACATAGGGCTGTTAGGAGCACTAAACGAGGTCATTACCTGCAGAGCACGTAGCACAGCACTGACACAGTATAAGTGCTTCCTGAGTGGTGCTCAGTGAATCCTTCTCAGACACACTCTGTTCATATGCACTATACCTGCTTGTGGTTTTAGAGCCTGATTTTTAAATATATTCAACAAGATAATCCAGTCATCTTTCCATGTCTCTAAGCTCATTTATGGAAGTAATAAGGGTTTGATTTAAGGGCTAAGCAGCTTCGTCATGCAGGAACCTTCCCCCTCCCTCCCCACTGTAGATCCACACTATCTCCCCTTCAGAGCCTGGTTATTTTCTGCCCATATCTGCTTTCTGCAGATCCCTAAGGCAACCCTATGTGGAGATGTAGAAACTAGGACTCACAGACAGCAAATAACTTGTTGTGCTCACAGAGCTGGGACTTGAACCTCGGACATCTGGACTCTAGAAGCTGAGCTCAAGACTGAAAAACAAGCACTGAGAAGTCCAGGAGGGTTTTGGAGTCGGGTGGACATGACTTTGAATTCCTGTTCTGCCAATAGGAGCTGTGTCACCTTGGGCCAGTCCTTTCACTTCCCTGAGCATCAGTTTCCTCATCTGTGAAATGGGGCTGCTGATACCCTTCACACAGGGTTGCCATTGAGATTGCTACTGCCTGGCTAATGGCTGCTGTTTCTGCACCAGTAATGCATGTGGGGCTCCCTGCTAAGTGCTTTACAGACAATATTTCTTTTTTCTTTTTTTTATTCAGACAATATTTCATTAAACTGATGAGATACACAGGTAAAGCGCCTAGCAGGCAAATAGCAACATTAGCTCCCCTAGAACATAGTTCATAAGGGCAGAGGCTTTTGTCTGTTTTGCTCATTGTGTAACTGAGTCCTAAAACAATGCCTGGCACATAGTAGGTGCTCAAATAAAATTGTTGAATGAATGAATGAATGACTCTAATTCTGCCAATATCAATGACAAAAGGGCACTGTTACTTACTAGTATGTGACTTGAAGCAAGTCTCTTTACACCTCTGAACTTCAATTTTCTCCTACTAGGTCTAATGGGTACCACGATACCAGTAATATTTATTGAGCACTAACTCTGTACTGAGCTCTGTTCTAAGTGGCTTGTAGGTATAGCTCCTTTAAACCTTTGAGAGATTGTTATTATCCCACATTAAAGTTAAACTAGCTGAGGCTCAGGGAGGTTAAGTCACTTGGCTAAGGTTTCCTACGTAATAAGAGGTGGAGCTAAGATTCAAATGCCCCAGGTCTCTGAGGCCAGAGAGAGCATGTGCTTAACACTACTCTACAGAGCCTGTCTAAGAGTAACCTGTCCTTCCTCCTCAACAGTAGAAGCAGTAAGTATGCTGAAGTGCATTCACAGAATGGAACACGACGCAGCAATGCAAAAGAGTAAGTTCCTGGTAACCTCAACAACATGGGTGAATCTCACAATTATATCGAAAGGAGCCAGGTACAAAAGACTACTAGAGTAGCCAGATAAAATATAGGATGTCCAGTTAGAATTTCCAATAAACAATGAATATTTACTTATTTAGTATAAATATGTCCCATGGGAAATTCAAATTTAACTGCCATCCTAGATTTTTATATGCTAAACCTGGCAACCCTAAATAGTGTATGTGTATGATTCCATTTAGCTGAAGTTGAAAAACAAGTGAAATGAATAAATGGTAATAGAAGTCAGGATAGTGACTGTCTTCGGTTGGGGTGGGGAGGAGTGGAAAGGGTGTTGAAAAAGTTATTTACGGGCTGGCCTGGTGGCTCAGGTGGTTGGAACATCCCTGCGATCCTGAGGCCGAGGTCGCCGTTTGATTCCCACATGGACCAGTGAGCTGCACCCTCTACAGCTAAGATTGTGAACAACAGCTCTCCCTGGAGCTGGGCTGCCATGAGCAGCCGAAGGTCAGCGTGGGCTGCTGTGGGCTGCTGTGCACTGGAGTGCAAGGGTCATAATACCAACAGCTTGAACTGGAGTTGGGGGTGGGGGGGGAAGCAGAAGAAGGGGAGACAAAAAAGAAAAAGTTATTTATCTTCAAAAACACAAACTCATAGATACAGACAACAGAATTATGGTTACCAGAAGAGAAGTGGGGGGTAGGGAGAGGATGTAAAGGGTAAGGGGGGCCAAATGCAAGGTGACAGCAGGAGACTAGACTTTGGGTGGTGAGCACACAGTAGAGTATACAGATGTTGTATTATGAAGTTGAACACATTAACTTTATATAATGTTATTAACCAATGTTACCCCAATAAATTTAATTTAAAAAATTAAAAAAGGTATGTAGCTTGACCTTGATGTATATACTTGTTACAAATCACCAAGCTGTACGTTTAATAGTAGTACATTTTACAAGATTTGTGAATTGTGACTCCCTAAATATATATGTATTTTAAAAATTCTAAAGGACAATACACTATAAAATCTTTAGTAATAGTATCTAACCGATGGGGTGCTTGGGAGGAAAAAAGGAGATAAAGGTTGTGAGTCTCTTAGCACATTTTGGAAGCTCATAGTAAGAACTCAATAAATGGAAGCCATTGTAAAATGTAATAGCAGCATTCGTATTGTCATTATTATTATCACCCCTTCTGTGATTTTTCTCTATTGCAAATAGATTGGCGCGCCCTCAAGGGTCTACAGTGTGTCCTAGCACCTCAGTTATTGCAAAGAATATCCCTTCATCCAAGCTTGAAATTGTCTCAATTACAAAGGGCAATGCTGTGCTTTTCTTTTGCTCCAGGACCACACAAGATATTACCAAAATCCGCAGGAGACCAATGGGTCCCAAGTCCAGCTCCAGCCCTGCCTGTGACAGCTCCCTGAAGAGTATCAGAAGGAAGGCAGAAGGCAGAAGGAACGCACAGGTCTATCTTTCCGATTCACTGTTAAAGCGCAATCGCAAACAGTATCTTGTTTCGTAAGAACTCACGTGATAATATTTGAAAGGAGCACTGGTGGGCTACAAAATGCTTTCAATTAACAATAATCACAGCTAGCTTTTATTGATCACATCCTGGGTGCAAACACCATGCTGAGACATATATGTCCTTTATTTCCTTTCATCTTGACAATGACCTGTGAGGCGTGTGTTCTTCTGTAGCCTGCTTTTTTTTCCCCTCAGCGGTACGCTCTGGGCATCTTTCCATGTCAATAAATATAGCTGGGGCGGTAAGTACTTGATTCAAAGGCTGAGAAACTTAAACAGTCAGCAGCCACTGCCCCGTTGAAGATCGATAATAGTTAACGTTTATTGAGTGCTTTATTACACACCAGGCCCTGTGCTAATTGTTCACCATGAACAGTCCTCATTTGATCCTTAAGGCAATCTCAGGGTAGCTGCTATTATTATTCAGATGAGCAATCTGAAGCGCGAAGAGGTAAAGACACCATCCAAGGTCAGACAGCTGGTGTAAATGGCAGACTTAGCATGCAAACCCAGGTCAGTCTGATTCTGGTGCTGGGCTCACAAACAGGATATTTGAAGGACCACATGGGAGAGGACACACAGGAAGATCCCTGAGTGGAGAAAGGAGCCACTGACAAATTCTAAAGGCAGGCAGGAGGGTAGTGTGGGAGAGGCCATGGGGGAGGCAATTTCTGAAAAGCCACAGTCTGCCATGAAGGGGACAGGAAGGCTTCCTGGAGATGGTCCTATGTAGACTGTCTCCAGCCAAGAAAGGAGGTCTTTTAGTAACTTACAAGCTCCTGGGTGGTTTCACATCAGACACACGTGGGTTCAAATCCTCATTGGGCCACTCTAGGTTCTTTTTAAAAACAGCATGATTGAAGTATTATTGATGTACAATGAACTACCCCTATTTAAATTGCATAATTAGATGAGTTTTGACATGTGTACATACCCATGAGCCCATCACCACAATCAAGGTGATGAACGTTTCCATCACCCCAAATTTCCTGGTGCCCCTTTATCCTCATCTCCTTCTCCTTACCGCCCCCGACCCCATTCCCAAACAACCATGGTCACTATAGATTACTTTCTTTCACTACGGATTACTCTAAAATTTCTGGAATTCTATAGAAACAGAATCATACAATTTGTACTCTTTTTTTCTGGCTTCTTTCATTGAGCATCATTATTTTGAGATTCATTCATGTTGTTGCATGTATCAATAATTTGTTCCTTTTTATTGCTAAGATATATACTATACCGGGGGTGCCAAAAACATGTCTACACATTTTAAGAGGTGTTATCTATGTATTACTTTTCAAAGTTGAATTGAATTGTGGTAGCAATGTGTAGTATGACGTTTGCTCAAAAGATCCAATGAAAGCTAGCGTCCCCATGCGACAGGCAGGACAAAGAAAATGTCGGAAGCACAGTTGCCGTTCGAGGAGCGCAGGACCGGTTTGAAGTGGTGTTTGAAATTTGCCAATGTTGTGGAAGTACAACAATGGAGGCATGAGTGTGCACCAGAACCTCCAACACGCGTAACAACGGCACGCATTTGTGATCAGTGTGAGACACATGGTACTGGGTGTGATGTGCCCAAGGGGAGATCTGGGAGGCCTCACACAGCAACACGTCCTGCTGCTTCTGCTCTGGCGTTGGAACGCTTCACACGCTCGCCACAGAGGTCTACCTAACAATGTTCGCCATCATCAGAAGTGTCTGGACGCTGATGGCAACCACTTTGAGCCCCTCTTGTCATGGCAGGGGAGACTTGTATTCATCTTCTGTTATTGGTATATATTGAGTATTACAATTGTAATACAGGTTTTTTTCCCTTTCTTAAAACGTATATACATGGTTTTGGCTGTGTGTGTGTGTTACAGTTTTTTTACCCTATTCCTCTGTAGATAGACATCCCCCCCACCCCCCCAGTTTTTGGCTATTATAAATAAAGCTAAGAACATTTGTGTACATGTCTTTGAGTGGACAGATGATTTCATTATTCTTGGGTAAATACCTAGGAATGTGATTGTTGGGTCATATAAGTTGATGTTCAACTTTTAAAGAAACGGCTGTAAACTATTTTTCAAAGTAGTTGTACCACCTTTCATTCCCACCAGCAAAGTCGGACAGTTTCAGTTGCTAGGGTGGGTCTCTTTCATTTCAGCCATTCTAGAAGCACTAGTGGTTTGCTGTTGTTTTTTAATCTGTGGACTCCATTGATGATTTCTTAGCCTTTCTGAGCCTCAATGGGTCTGAGGGGAGCTGGGTAGAGATGGTGAGAGGAGAGGAACGGTGTCACTTGACCTGCCACCATCGTAGCTGGTTCTGAGTGCTCTGGACTCAGCCGACGTTTCAAGTTTCCTCTTTGGGTCTTGGACACTGTTGTGGCTCGTGGACATGGCCATTGCTTCAAGCTCAGCTTTGGCCTTGACGGATGCATCCCTCTTCCTGGGGTGCCTTTGTAATTTTTTTCTTCACATTTTGGGACTCTGCCACCCAATTCTAGCGTCTTGCTATTGCCATCCCTCTGCCCCTCTAGGAGGCCCTACCGGACAAGCTGACCCCTTGTAGGTGCTCTCTGCCCACATCGGTCCATGGGAAACACTCAAGCAGCCTTGCCCTGAAGTACCTGGGAGTGTGCGTGATCTCAGCAAACCCATGCGCTGGCTCCCTCATCAGTGCAGCCAGGCAACCTATTTCTTCAGCCTTTAGATAGATGTCCCACATCAGACCATGGGGTCCTCACAGGAGGTTCAGGTGTTAAGCTCTCCAAATAGTCACCCACCTCCCTTCCTTTTGAGAAGACAGCCACCAAAGGACTCCTTGCCCCTTCTTCCCGTCATAGGAGAGCTGTGGATGAATGTAGGGCTAATAACACATAGAGGGGTTTGGGTCATATTTTAGCAGTTGGGGGCTTTGTGCTCTTAGAAAGTGAGCGCTGCTGTCACCGCAGAACTTTCTAGCAGTATTGTACAAGTGACACACACACCCCTGGATTGGCTCACGTCTTCATGGAGGTGATCACAGTACCTAACCAGGTTGTTGTGGAGGCTGAGTGACACAGAGAATCCACTGAGTGTTGCTGGGTCTGAGCCTAGGATTCCACAATCACAGACCTGCAATTCCATCTTTGTGTGACGGTTTACAAGTGCTGCTGCCTCTGTGGGTCTCAGTTTTCTCATCTGTCAAACGGTGCCCATGAAAGCCCCCACCTGATAGCCTCTCTACCTGGTTACTTGGGTGAACTACACATATAAAGTGCTTAGCACAATGCCTGCATTTGGTAAGAACTTGGTCTTGCTGGGTGTTAATAATACAATGGAGGGTGGGCTGAGCGGGCTGTTAGGCTGGTACTTGTGGGGTAAGGGTACGGTGTCTTCACCCCTCCTACCATTCCAGGCCCTGTTTTGGAAATGCTTCAGCCTGGCTGGGATGTAGGGCCCCTGGGAACAGAGAGGACGGCCTGTACCTCCAAGCAGTCATGCTGACTCAGGTTAGAAAATCAATGTGTGACCAGAGAAAACACAGCTGGCCTCCCACCTCTTCTGGGAAATACATGCAGCCAGCCCCTGGCACGTCTTATCTCACGCTTAGAGAGGTGAGCGGCTCTATTCTAGGTCCTGATTCCAAGGCTTGTAAGTAAAGCCTGGCACACAAAGGTCTCTGGCTACTTGAGGGACACCAGGCCCACAGATCACAGACTTCGCACGACCCTCCAATTGGGGTCAGGCATATCTGGCGCTTGCCAAGCCCCTGACTTCTCCCAGCCCTAGTCTGGACACTTCTCAAGCCAAGCCAGGCTCCGGACCACTGGTTGGGCAACCCATGACCTCAGACTGGGTCAGATCCATCAGGGGAGCATCTGTTTAAGAGTATGGAACATTTTGTTCTTTAGAATCCCAAGGGCCAAAGAGTACGAACCCTCCCCATCCACAACTCAACCCCCCAACACTGACATTTACTTACTTTATAACTTTGGGCAAGTTCTTCACCTCTCTGAGTTCCAGGTTTTCCATCTGTTAAATGCGGACTAACAAATACCTCCACCTTCCAGTGTTGTGTGAGACTCAGGTAATGAGTGTCAAGGGGTGGCGCACACACTGGCAGGCACTCATAACAGGGAGTTAGTAGTTGTGCAAACAGGAGTACTGAACACCAAATTAAAAACCAGTAAGGTATATATACAGTGGGTAAGAATAAGGACTGAGGAGCTAGACTGGCTGGGTTCAACACCTGCTCTACCACTTTCTGTGTGGCCACAGGTAACCTCTTTGAGCCTCAGTTTTCTTTCCTATAAAATGGGAATGATGATGATGATGTGAAGATTCAGTTAGATTAGATGCACTGGGAACAGTGCCTGGCACATAATAATCACTTAATAAGCATCAACTATTTTTTAATTAGTCACACAAGTTTGTAATGTTGCTAATGGCACTGAAATCCCACAGGTGGGGGTTTTGACAGGATTCACAGGGAAAGGGAACTCATATCTAGTGAGCCCCTACCATGTCCCTGGTGCTCCCATAAGCCAGATATGTATCTTTACACACACACACACAGAAGTAATTCTGTTTTCACTTTTTAAAATCTTTATATGGTATGACAAACCACAGATGAAGAAAATCATGCAAATTAAATTTGTAGCTTACTGAGTTATTTCAAGGCAAACACACTGTAACCACCACCCAGGTCAGGAAATAGAACTTTGCCAGCTTCCCGGGAGCTCCTCCATCCAAATCACAGCCCTTTCCCCAAAAGTAACCTCTAACCTGACTTTTATAGCAATTATTTCCTTGGATGTCTTTATGGCTTAATCATCTGAGTGTGCACTCCTACACATTTCAGTTTAGTTTTGCCCATTTAAAAAAAACTTAATATGTCTTTTCAGCTTCTTTGAATGCATAGGTTCTTCCCTCTATCTCTTTGTTCTCCTTGAAGTTTATCTGTTGAAGAACTCAGGCTGCTTGACTTGTAGAGTTTCACAAAGTCTGTATATGGTCAATTGCATTCTCATTGTACAGTTCAACATGGCCCTTTGACCTCTGCATTTCCTGCAAATTAGCAGCTAGATCAGACCCAGGTTCCATCCCTTTGTCACGATAATATGTGGTGCTGAGTTCTTTTATCGAGAAACATGTATGTGGCTGGAGTTTTGCTCTTCACTTTTGGCTAGAGACATGAATTTATTGCAGGAGACATGAATTTATTTTGTTTTCATATATTAGCTTTAATAATGTAAGAGAAGTTGCTTTTCTTAATCTATTATTTGGTTACCCAGTGGTATAGTTCATATATGAACGGTGGAATAAGTACTTGATTCTTTCCTTTTATTTACCTGGTTTTCAAGAATATAATTTGTTTCCACGCCATCCTCAGAAGATAATCAATTAGTGTTTTTGTTGGATTTATGAAGTTTTCTTTGCTGTTTTTATCAACTCAGGGATTGAAACGTATTTGATGAGTTTCAATCAACTGCAATTATCTTTGCTGCAGTGAAATTGTCTCATCTTCAGAGTGGTGTCTAGTTCTTTTGACGTGACCCTAGTGCCTTTGATAGCTTCCTTGTTGTCTAGCATGACAAGATATTCCAGGCTCATCTTGTATATCTTCCTGCTACTGATCTGTAATCAGAAATTCCTCAGAGAGATCCCTTTATTTTTTTAAAATAGAAAATGGCATTTCAAGACTAGAATCTGAATGCTAGGTATGTTCATTGCTACTACATTAGTAATTGTTTCTCGGCCTTTCTAGTGGATAGAACTATATGTATTATGTGTGTGTATATATGTGTGTGTGTGTGTGTGTATATATATATATATATGTATATATATTTCATTTATATATATATATATTTCATTTTAAAAACACGTCATCTCTTGAATTCATGCTACTATTTCCAATGCAAATACATTATGGGGCTTTTAATTAACCTAATATGTCAAGCTATATTACATCTGTAGCTCCTTTCTTCCACATTTAGAATCTTTGGTCTTCAAGGACACCGGAGATGATAAAATTGAAGGATTCTGTAGTTACTGATTTGCACCCCCCCACCCCATCCCCCAGACAGTGAAGAACAGCCAGGTTCTTGCGGCCCTGATGGCTCAGCTCTCATCTCCCTGGGGCAGGGAAAGTAAGAGACTAAGGCCATCCCTTGGATACTCCTTTGGGCTGAGTCCTCCTGGACCACAGAATTTCTCTCTAGAAATGGCGTAACGTCTTTACTCTGCCTGAAAGAGGGACCGAGGAGATTCGTCTCCAAGCAGAAATGGCACAGAACACACGCTGACGGGGCGAGGGATGGACATGGACGTGCGGTGGGGTCTGCTAAAGCCTTTTCCAAGCTACCGTTTTCTGAAGGGGACTTCACGAACCCCACCGCCGGGGAGAATCCCGGGAGGCTCATCCCAAAGCCTAGGTGGGAAGCCCTGCACTTCATTGACTGCCAGTTTCTCTTTCATGCAACAGTTTCCATAAACGTGAGGATTTCCGGAGAGGATGGATGGACAGCACCCCGTCCACGGTAGCACGTTCCATCCTCTCTGCCCCTCGGGCTCCCCAGCTGTGCTCCCGGTTCCTCCCAGGCCGCTTCCCCGCACGCTCGAGGCCCACAGCGCGGCGCCCCGGCCGCCAGGTGGGGACAAACCGCCGGCCCTGCGCGGTGACGTCGCCCCATCGCCCCGAGGGCGGCGCCCCGCCCCCGCACGCCCTGCGCACGTCACTTCCGGCGCGAGGGCCCGGCCCGGCCGGCGGGGATGCGGGGCGCTTCTGCGCGCGCTGCCGGACGAGGCTCCCGCCGCCGCTCGACCCGCGCGCCGCCCCGTTGCCGGGCCGGTGAGTGCCCGCGGGCCGGTCCCCGTGCCCGCCCTGGGGGCCGGGAAAAGGGACCCCTGAGAGGCAGGGGTCACCGGAAGTGGGGGACCCTAGGAGAGAGACCCCAGGAAATGGGGATACCTCGGGACGGGGTGACAACCGGAAGTGGGGGCCTCGGAAGGCTGTCGGCTGGACGTAGGGTCTCCAGGGCTGCAAGAGGGAGGCTCTGTGGCCTCTGCTGTGGGTGCGGAGGGGGGAAGGCGGTGCCCGCAGAGCGATGGGCCCCCCCCGAACGAGGGGGCTGGCATCTCCCCGTGCCCCCGCCGGCCCTTTCCCCAGGCAGGCCGAGCCCTGCTCTGTGCTGGGCGCTGCCCAGGCCTTGGAGCTGCAGCCGGAGGCTCAGCTGGAGTCAGAGCCCAGTGGGGGGCAGACACATCCTTGTCTGCCTCCCGGGGGGGGGGTCCCCTGGGGCGCGTGGCCTCACCGCACAGCACCCGCTAATACTGCTGAGCACCGGCGCGCGGCAGGCGCTCGGGTGGCAGTGCGTGGGTCAGGCCGGTGGCCTGCCCTCGTGGGATGGACATTCTCGGGGGCGATTTCCTCCTTTGTAAGTGGGAACGGTCCTGGTGCTGTCACCAGATACTGTGAAGATTAAGTGAGCGACGGCCTGAGGTGCTTGTCGTGGCGCTTGGTGCGCGGTAAGAGGCGCCGGTGTGTATTGTTCTCCTGTAAGTTACACTCCCCAAGGCAGAGCGTTACGTTGTTCGCCCGGTGGGCCCGTGCCTGTAGGTGATCAGCACTGACTAGATAACGACGAGATGGTGACACTGGCCGAGGAGATCCGGGTAAACACCCTTGACACTGGACCGCCGTTTCTGAAAGAGGACGAGGAACCCGGTGCGGTGGGAAACGAGGGACTCCCCCCCGGGGAATCCGGGAAGGCTCCATGACGCTGGGCTTGGAAGGTGATGAGTTGTCTGGTTGGGAAGAAACAAGGAGAGGAAATTCCAGGCAGAGGTATCAGAAATGCATGAGGTGTCCTGAGAATGGCGGGTGATTGGTTTGTTTTGACTGGCATTGAATGTGCATTGAGAGGGGGAAAGATGGGCTGGAGAGGGACTTGGAGGCTAGGACACAGACTTGGACACTACAGTCTGTGTCCTGGGTAAGCACCAGGTTGGGGTTACAGGTGTCTGTTGGTGACTTCCATGGAAACAGAGCCCAGGGTGGGTCCTATGAATGATGATGGTTGCTCCATTCTTCCTTCAGCATATACCTCTGCCAAGCAGATTCAATTCATTCCCCAAATATTTATGGAGTGCAGACTATGTCTGACACCCTGTGAGGTGCTGGGTTTAAGGTGATGAACAAAGCAGAGGTGAATGTTGCCCTACCGACAATTACAGTGGAGTGGGAGAAGTGCTTGCCATGTCAGAGCTTCTGTGACAAAGGCTCCTAGCCTGGCCTGCAGTCAGAGAAGGCCTCCTGCTTTAAGCACCATCATCTCTCGTCTGAATTATTGCAATGACCTCTAGCGGGTCTCTTCACTCCTGTCTTCTCCTTACAGTCCATTCGCAAGACAGCCGAGTAATCCTTTTAAAGTATAAGTCCTATCGTGTCATTCTACCCAAAACCCTCCATGGCTCCCACCAAACTTGAGAGTAAAAGTCAAAGTGCTTACTGGCCTACAAAGCTCTGCACCAACGAGACCCCCCATTACCTCTCTGAATCCGTCCGCTAATGCTTTTCACGTTGCTCATTTGGCTCAAGCCACACGAGTCTGTTTCTCGAAAAAGCCATGCATGTTCCTGCCGCAGACTTTGCACTTGCTCTTCCCCCAGATAGCTGCCTGGCTTGTTCCTTTGTTTCCTTTGTCTTTGCTCAAATGTCACAGGTGAGGCCTTCTCTGACCACCCTATTCACAATTGTAACTCCTACCCCCAGATACATTGAACCCCCTTACCTGCTTTATTTCTATCCATAGTATTTACCATCGTCTAGTAGACTATAGTTTATTTTGCTGATAGCCCCCTCACACACTAGTATCTAAGCTCAATAAAGGCAGGATTATTTTTATTGGTTCACTGCTGTATCCCCAGTGCCTACAAGAGGGCCTGGTACATTGTAAGTGCCCAGTATTTGTTGAATGAATGAAATGGCATCTAATTGGAACTTAAGGGTGAATCGGTCAGGTGACAAACAGGAGGAAGAACATTCTAGTTGGAGGAATCAGGATATGCACAGGGCAAGAAAACACACCCTTGGGAAGAAGTGGAAGAAGGTGGGTGAGGCTGGAGGTTAGGATGCAAAGAATGGAGTAGGCAGACCTAAGGTTTAGAGGGAGTGACCTGGTCACTCTGGCTGCTGTGGGCTGCGGGGAGGCTAGCTATGTGCAGAGACCCCTGAGGTGGTCCCCACGTTCCTTGTTGAGCTTGGAGTGGGAGATCAGTGGCAGCCCATGGACAAGAGCTTGGGCTTTGAAACTGGGCAGTCCTGCTGCTACCCTTATTCCTGGAATATCTAAGCCAGCAGTTTTGTTTCTGTTTTGCACTCAAGAAGTGTGTTGTTGGTTCAGGTCTTCTGAGCAGACACTAGGATGAGATTAGACATGGAATGCATGAAACATAAAGGGAGGGGACAAGTCAGGGAGAGCCCTCAGGCAGCCACAGCATCCCAGCCCCAGGGTGGGAGGTTTGGGCAGAAAGTCTTGGACTGCAGTGCATTTCCACGAAAGGCTTGGCAAGGATGATAGGGAGTCCTTGAGGCAGAGTTGCCTGTTGGAGGAGTCCCATGTCTGGGGACAACCTGTGGAAAGTGTGGCATCCTAAGGGACAGCAGCTGGGGCCATCTGTCAATTATGCTCCACCCCAGCAGGAAATCTGATGAACTCGGTTTCATGGCCTCCATGATGTCACATGTGTATGGTTAAAAAAAAATAATCAGTACAGTGAATAGTCTCTTCTACCATAAATATCTGGTTCTCTAGTTCTGTTACCTGGGAATAATTGACAACTGTTTCTTGTATCTCCTTCCAGAAAATTTCGGTGTACCCACAAGTATATCTATGTATCTATATTTAAAATATCGACACAATTATTTTATGTACACTGTTCTGCAACCTGCTTTCTTTTTCGTTAGCATATTTATTTATAAAGATCTGCCTAATTTCTTTTCATGACAGAATAGTATCCCATTTATATGGTCATACTATTTAACCAGTCTCCAACTGGTATGTAAGTAAAGTGTTTCCTACCTTTTGCCATTATATCCAATACTTGTAATGGCCACCCTCGTGTACATATTTTGTGCACACATATAAATATATGTACTAGAAATAGAATGCTGAGCCAAAGGGTATGTGGTTTTAAAATTTGATATTGACAAACTGCCGTCTAAAAAGGCTATGTCAATTTATTCTCCCAACAGCAAGTGTATTCGAGTGCCCGTTTTGTATTTGTGCCAGTCTGAATTTCAGAGTTGTTTTCGTTCACATTTCTTTAATTACAAGTAAGGTCGAGCACCCATTCATCCACTTCTGTAAGCAAGGCCATGTGTTTGATGAGGCGTGTGTGTCCGCTGCTGGAGGTGCCCGGGCGCCTCCGCGGAGATTCTAACTCCCTTCAGTCTGGGCTGGACCTGGGCACGTGGTTCAGATCCCGTTCACTCCCCCAGTGGAGAACCACTGCTCTGAGGTTACTTGGCTTGACCAAGATGTTCCTGTCCCCCTACATCAGCTGCCCTGGGGTTTGAAATGAGCCGTGGACTTCATTAACTTCACTTGGAGCTCTGGTTTTGACAGGGATCCTGGGAGCTAATGTCAGAAGAAAGTGACTCTCTGAGAACCAGCCCTTCTGCGGCCTCACTTTCCGAAAATGAGCTGCTGCCAGCCCCCGAACCTCCTGGCTACGTGTGCTCACTGACAGAAGAACTGGTCACCAAGGCCAGGGAAGAGCTGCAGGAGAAGCCGGAATGGAGACTTCGAGATGTCCAGGCCCTCCGTGACATGGTGAGGAAGGAGTACCCCCACCTGAGCACCAATCTGGATGACGCCTTCCTGCTGCGCTTCCTCCGAGCCCGCAAGTTTGATTACGACCGCGCCCTGCAGCTCCTGATCAACTACCACAGCTGCAGGCGAAGCTGGCCCGAAGTCTTCAGCAACCTGAGGCCGTCGGCCTTAAAAGACGTCCTCGCTTCCGGATTCCTCACCGTGCTGCCCCACACCGACCCCCGGGGCTGCCATGTCCTGTGCGTCCGCCCAGGTATTGCATTCCACTTGCGAGGCACGCGTGTGCAGTCTGTTTGGGGGACTGTCCTCTTCTTATTCCCTTTTGTCCCCTCCCTGTTTTAGTCAAAGCTCTTTTGGTTGCAAAAACCTACTCGACCCAGCTATTTTTTTAAAAAAGGGAGGATATAGTCTAAGGAGACAGGAGCACCTTGCAGAACGAGTGAGCTGCAGGTGCGGCAGCTCGCCCTGGGCCCTGGAACCCAGACCCAGAGCCCAGTTCATTCCCCGTTCCAGAATTAGGCCCACCATTCTCCCTGTCTCTGCCGCTGCCTGCCTGGCAGTCTGTGTGTCTCTTTGGGCCCAGCACGTGCCTGCTGCCCTTTGCATATCTTCTTCACTTCTCTCTTTTAAACTGGCTATTGCTGCCTCTGTGCACATGGTTGCCTCTGGCACCCCTCAACTCCCAGGTTTACTTGGCCACCCAACTAAGTTCCTTGTATACAAACTCCAGCTTTCTAGGGCTGAGAAAGCTGCTCTGGTCATAGGGTACAAACAGGGCTGCCAGGACCCCCAACCCCATCCTTCCCTTGTGAGAGGGTGAGGTGCAGTTATCAGTGTGGGCTGGGCAACTGCTGGAAAGGTACCAGCTTACCACGTGCCTCCTCCAGCCTTTCCCTCCTTTCCTCTACTTTGTTAAGCCATTGAAAGGATGCACTTTAGATTCACTTTCTGATCTTAGCACTTCACGATAGTGATCAGGACACTTTACACTTCTTTGGCACAGCAGTGTTCAATTGGGGGGCCGCTTCCCACCCCCAAATAGCATTTCGAAATGTGTGGGGACCTTTTTGTAGCTGACACAATGACTAGGGGATGCTAGAACTCCAGCCTCCTGATTCTTTACCCTGTTCTCTTCTGTGACACCAAATCATTGGCAACTCAGGAGAGCTCTCAACCCAGCCCCAGCCGCAACATTTTCCATCAGACCAGAGCTGAGACGAAATTTGAAAGTAAGATTGTGTGTTCCTCCCAACAAGCCAGAAAAGGAGAACTTGCTGGCAGCCCTCTTTGCTCATGCATACAAAGGCCTCTTGAAGGGACGTCTGATGGGGCGCGGGAACCCCCCTGCCCCTTCCTCTGCCTTTAAGCCCCACATCACCATTTCCTTTAGTCACTGACGAAACCCTCTTTGGAGACTAAACCACTCTCTTGAGCCTTTACTACATTAACTAACTGCTTTACCTGCTATTTTAGGCCCTTTCCAAAATGAGGGGTGTCTATTTTTAAATAAGCAATGCAGTGGAGATTTCAAAGTACTGGGAGACCTAGAAACCGGTCACTGGGTTTTCTGCTGCTCCTTTGTGCTCAACTCATAAGAATCTTACAAAAATACAGTCAGATATTCTCGCATTGGTTTCACCTCTTTGCTTGCATGGCTTCCACCCTTTGCTCGTGAGATGAATTTTTCCCCGCTGTGTGTCTGGAGCAGATCTAGGCCCCTTCCCATTGACTCAGCCTTTTAGGTGGAGGCATACACAGAAGGTTTCGTCCTTAACTGGGGACTGGCTTTGCCTTTTTATAAGCTCTTTTGAGACATATATGATTGAAAAGGATGATAGCCAGTTATGTAGAAGCAGGTTTAATTGGCAGCAACATTAAACAGCAAGCTGACACAATTTTCGGACAAAGATGTTTTTCATAGGAATTTTGCAGATATATTACATCTCCCATTGGTGGCAATCAAGGGGATATACAGGTCTTGGTGGGATTTTCTTGAGAATAGTGGTTAATAGTCAAGAGTTGTCACTCATCTTTTTCCCAAACAAAGGAAATACTCCTCAAATATAAGGGGAGTAGTAAAGGAGCGTCCAGCCTGGAAAAGGGGATTTGCTCCAACTACAGCATTAGAAAGCCTTCTCCATCTCAGCTAGCCTCAGCATGGGCTTCCTTCTCAGACCAGTTCTTGCCTCATGGGGTCCCTGAGTCTCAGGCTTCCAGCTTCCCCACTGCAAGAGAGAAGAGAGATCTTCTCTTTCCAAAGGGCCAGGGCCCCCGAATTGAGTCCCCTTGGCTCTGCTTGACCTGGCTTGAATCACACACTGTGGCCGGGTGGCTGTGAAGACCCAGATTGGCCAAGCCCACATCTGGCACCTGGACTCAAGTCAATTTTACCTAAACTGCATGGCCGGCATGGGAAGAGGTTGTTGCCCACGGAAAATTAGGGCGGTGTTATGAAGATAAGGGGACATATCTGATGGCAGAAGGCACAGATGTCCATTAAGGTAAGTACTCCCATTCTACTTAGGAGGCAATATAGGCTCAGAGTGAGGAAGTAAGTTGCCCAGCGTCACACAGCTAGTAAGATTCAAACCCCCAGGTGTGTCTGAGTTCGGAGCTCAATCTTTTAGCTTCAACACTCAGTAGTGTTTCCATGTCAGAATATGCTGCTGTGTTTGGAGTTCATAAGCATCAGCTGCTGCTGCAAGCATCCCAGTTACTAACCTCCACAGGGTCATGCCAGTAGAATATCTTGCTTTTCTGTTTTTAAACAACAGTTTTAGCACGGAGATAAATCTTAGCCTGTCTGATTGTTTGTATTTGTTTCTGTAACATCCTGTCCATCTCTTACGACCTTAGACAGATGGATACCAAGCAACTATCCGATTACCGAAAACATCCGAGCCATATACTTGACATTAGAAAAACTCATTCAGTCTGAAGAAACCCAAGTGAACGGAATTGTAATTCTTGCAGACTACAAAGGAGTGAGCTTATCAAAAGCATCTCACTTTGGCCCTTTTATAGCCAAAAAGGTGATTGGCATCCTTCAGGTATGGCCCCTGTTTGTCGCGTGCCTGTGCTGTGGTTGTTTTGGCTTTCCCTGGGACCCTATCCGTTTACCCATGTGCTACACACACCCCACTTCCCACTCCTACAATCAGAAAAATACAAAAGCATTATGGGAAGAAATGTACAAGTTTTGTTTACCACTCATTCCCAGCAGGGTCTCCAGTAGTTTCTGAGGTACCTTCATTCTGGGCAATATCAGCTTCAGGGCAAGAGTCCAAACACCAGAGCAATGCTTTCTATCTCTTTTTTGGGGAGGGAGGTTGGTCCAGAAGGCAGAGGAGAAATTCTCCTAAGAAATGAAACCGAGCAATTATGCTTCTGTCCAAGCTGACAGAACCTGTCCTGCCTTTTGTAGGGCCTGGGGAAGGGGCACTGCTGGACTGTTTGGGTCGGATGCTTTTATACCTTATGTGCTGTGTTTCAGAACACAAGTTGCTAGGAACCATGAAATTCCCCCTATATCTTCACACTGTGTAATGGTTTGCTTTTACAGTCATTATCACCCGCTCAGGCCTTCAAGGAATCGTCTGAGATAGTCAAGGCAAGAACTATGTTGCCGTTTTAATAGATGGGAAAACTGAGACTTAGAGGATGTAGCTTGGCCCAAATCTCTCAACAGGCTTGACTCCTGTTCCTTCTGACCCGGCCCACGGGGTGCTGTCGCTTACAAACTGGGGGGCACCAGAGATAGGGCCGTTCTCCTTGTCGAATTCCACAATGCGTTGGAGCCCCTACTGTGCACTGGGCTGATTATTTAAACATCAGTGTCACACTAGGTCATTATCAGAAACGTGAATTCTGGCTTTGAGGCAGTACTCTGGCTTCCCTTAGCTTCCACTCTTCTTTGATGCCTCCTGCTAAAGACCATGTCGATGCAAGGGTCGCTATCATGAGTTTGAGTCCGTGTTTGTCCAGTCCTATAAGATGATCTGGGGACAAAGTTCCTGGGTTAAATAAGTTCAGGAAATGGGGTGTAGTATGTCCCTTCCTTGTGAATTTCACTGTAAACATTTACGTGTTAAAAGCTCTGAACAGGTGGCCGGTTAGCTCAGTTGGTTAGAGCTCAGTGCTCATAACACCAAGGTCGCCGGTTCAATTCCCACATGGGCCAATGAGCTGTGCCTTCCACAACTAGACTGAAAACAACGACTTGACTTGGAGCTCATGGGTCCTGGAAAAACACACCGTTCCCCTATATTCCCCAATAAAAAAATTTTAAAAAAAGAATTTACCCTTGAAAAGGTGGTTTCCCTCATTAAAAAACAACAACTCTGAACAGTCCTGCAGTTAAGGAAACCTGTTTGTCTATACTTAGTCTACTGTTTCTGAACATATTTACCTACCACAGAATCATTTTTTGCATCACACCTGGTAACGTCCTGAGAAATACACCTGGGCAGCAGTGATCAGGTCTCACATTTGCTAGATCCATCCACGTAGGCTCAGGCCATTTTTTGCCACAGAAGAGCAGCTCTCCACTTGCTTGCCTCTCTCCTAACCCAGCTGTGGGCCCCGAGAGAGACTTTTCCTGAGGCTCGTCTTCCCGTCCAGCCCCCACTGGGGCTGTCTCTGAGGAGGGTTATGAGCATCAGACCCGTGTGATGGGGCCTAAATGAAGATTTAAACGGGGGAGGCAGGCTGTGGGAACAGACCGTTTGCAAATAGTCCGCATGTTCTAACACCCCCTTCCTTTCCCACACAGGATGGCTTCCCCATTCGGATAAAAGCAGTTCATGTAGTGAATGAGCCTCGAATATTCAAAGGCATTTTTGCCATCATAAAACCATTTCTGAAGGAGAAAATAGCAAACAGAGTAAGTGATGATCCTACTGACTTAATTTTTTTTTTTTCTGGCTCCCTTATTTGTGACATCTGTAAGCTTATTGTGACATCGATAAACTTAGTTTATTCTTTTTGCTCTGGGACTATTAATTTGGAAAGTACAGGATCACAGGTAAAACAAATGAACAATCTTTTCTGTGAGGGAAAGATGAAATGAATAAGAATGTACTGTTTGACAGTAGAGAGACCAGGATTGTTATTCTAAGAGCGTCCCTGCTCTGTAATCATTTGGACTTTTTAATGTTCTGGCCTTGGCATTGTGACCTGACAGTGCATGGGACATGTGAGAGGACAGGGAAAAGGGGATAGCCTTTGGGCAGGGAGTTAAAGAGAGCTGTGGCAATTTCTTACTAAAGCCGTCTTGGGGTTTAAAAATGCTATTTAAACCTTTCCATTTGCTTAATACGTTGTCTCGCTGGATAAAGATTGTGGACTAATTCAGGATTGGTGAGATACGTGAGTTTTTAGCTTCATTTCTTATTTAAGAAAGCATAGATGACACTTTAAAAGATGGAAGAACCACTTCTCTTAACCTTTCCCAGTACTGCGATTGAAATGTGCCGGGTGGATTTTTTCTCCTTCTCTAGGCCAAGGAACACTGTAGTCGCTCCAAAGATTGGGTCTTGACTTTTATATTCTATTCCAAAGAGGAAGCATAGAGAGAGAGAGAGAATCTCAAGATTGCAAGGGAGGGAACTCGAAGTCCAGATCCAGAACCCCAGGCTTTTCCCTGAGGGTTTAATTTATCACCTCAGGGGTGGAGTCCAAGATTCTGTGCTTTTAAAATCTCCTAGGTGATTCTGACGTGCAGTTAGGTTTGAGGACCACTAATTCAGTGGCCTCCATGCCTGGCTTTGAGCCTGTGTTGGTCTCTGGAGATGCTACTGGAAACCTGCTTTTACCAAAGCAGCCTTTGGACCAGGTTGTTTACATCTGTGAAATGACCTTACTCGTGGCCCATAATCTTGTTCCTTTGGTCCTTTGCATGTTCATTCATTCATTCATTCAAAGATATTGACCAACTACTTTGTGCCCGTACGTATGTTTTAGACCAAAGTCTCTGCCTCCGGGAAGCTTCCATTCTAGGGAGACACAAAGGATTATGTATGTTATCTAGTATTAGAATGTGATGTGAAGAAAAATTAAGCAGACAAAGGGGATAGTGAGTGCGGGCAGAGGGGAAGGGGTTTAGTATTCAATAGGGTGGTTAGAGGTGGTGTCATTGAGAAGTTGGTGCTTGAGCAAAGACTTGAAAGAGGTGAGGTATCTGGAGACCAGCCACGGCACGAGCCTGAGGCGGGAGTGTGCCTGGCGTTCATGCCTGGTGAGGAGCAGCAGGGGTGGGTACAGAGAAGTAACAGGCCAGATGGTGACCTGTGGGCCATCGGATACACTTCGGCTTTTAGGCTGTGTGTGATGGGACTGGAGGGCTGTCTTGGGGCATGATGTGACCTGACTTCCACGGAAAAGAGCTTACTTGTGGGACAGGCGTGTGAGCAGGAAGACCAGATAGGAGGCTGCTGGGGGAGTCCAGGTGAGAAATGATGGTGGCATGGTACCTTTAGGGTGGCAGTGAAGTGGCTGGATTCTGGATATATTTTGAAGTACCAGCCAACAGGGCACGGAGTATAAGGAAAGGAGAGTGAAGGATCCTCAAGTTTTTCAAGGAAGTGGAAAGGTAGAGCTGCCATCAATTGTTTCTGTATTCATCCAACAGATATTTATTTGAGCACTTTCCATCCAGGAGGTTACTGAATTATTGATTAACCTAAGGACCTCTCTGTTTGCCTTTCCTTCCCCTTTAGTTTTTCCTCCATGGGTCTGACCTAAACTCGCTCCACGCAAATCTCCCCAGAAACATTCTTCCCAAGGAGTACGGGGGCACGGCTGGCGAGCTGGACATCACCGCCTGGAACACGGTGCTGCTGGCGTCCGAGGAGGACTTTGTGAAAGAGTTCTGCCAACCTGTGCCCGCCTGCGACAGCATTCTGGGCCAGGCCCTGCCGCCCGAGGGGCTGACCTCAGACGCGCAGTGCGATGACCCCACGTGGGCCGTGAAATCACAGCTGTACTCCTGCTACTAGCTGATCCCTCAGGAGCGTCCCCACCTTGAAATCCTGTCATTTTCCTCTGGACAGGCACAAGGAGAACTTGAGGTGCCATGGATTCAGTCTCGCTCCTTGGAATTCAGCTGCAGCGTGGAGGAAAAGCCGGTAGAGCTCTGAGGGTGAGCCAGGAGTGACACCCTTGATTACTTGAATTATTCCATGGAAAACGCCCCCCCGTGATTCCCAAATGTTTGGAATCTGTTTGCAATCCTGAATCCGGAAGCCGTATCTGGTTCTTCTACATCTCAAAGCAAGAAAAATCAGGACCAAAGTCACTTTGACCCTGTATTCCGGGAGAAAACCTGGTTGGCCAGTCAGCACACTCCTATGAAACAGCTTGGCCAAGCCTACAGGGTGGCCACACGTGAGACTTTGGGGGAGTCTGTGTCTTTCACACGAACCCTAACTCGAGACGTCTATTGCTTAGCAGGAATCTTCAGGTTTGAGGTCCAGGCCCCAGTTGCCATCACTGGGTAGCCCCTTCTCTGAACCAGGCATGCATCGGGATGTAAGCAGCACTTCCTGATCAAATTGGGGATCCAGAGACTTCGAGCACCCCTGGGGTTCATTGGTTGAATCTAGCAAGAGAAACTTAAGTTTTCCCAAACCCATGAAGCCTTAGCTCTGGTTCTCCACAGAATCACCGAGGGTCCTAGAAGTATGTGATTTTACTCGACCTAAAATATTGGATCCCGGGCCTCTGTAGCTAAAAGAATTCTGGCCTAAGACTCACGAGACCTGGGCTCCAGCCTCAGAGGTGTGACTGTGGAGGAGACCTGGGCCTCGGTGGGCCTCAGCTTTCACATCTGGAAACTGAGGCTGAGTGAAATGACGCCTGGGGACCTTTTGGCTGCTGAGGTTCTGGGCTTTGGTTTAGTTACTGAATGTTAGACATCACTTTTCTGCCTAGAAAGATGGACACTCTAGCTACAAGTGGCTGGATCCTGTTCTCTGTGGTACCACGAGGCCTTTCCAAGAGGGATGTGTCACCATCTGGCCCTGACTTGAAGAAAACGAGTATGTCTGTTCCTGGGATGGAACGATACCACCTTCCTTTTCGTAGTGAGGGTTAAACTCGAAAAGGACTGCCTTTGTGAGGGCAGGTGACCAGGGTCTTGTAGGAATTCCTTCCATCCCTGAGACGCTGGTGGTGTATTGTAAACCTGACAACAGGGAATGGTTAAATTACTTGGGATTCTAAAATGCTGGCGTCTGGAAACGAATGTGAGGGCAGGTTATTGCTGGGTCACTTCTGGGCCCCCTCAGCCCACTTGAGTTTCTCTCTCTTGTGTGGGTAGACGCACTTCAGGCTGTCCAGCCAGACTGAATGTCAGTTCTGCGTTTCAGCACTTTAGACTCTTCCTGTCGAGAATTTAGCCTTAGCCCAAGCATCAGATTAGGTGGTTCCTCTGGTAGCTTTTGACCTATTTCCTTTCATATTCATTCCATGCAAATTATGGTGTTAAAAGGTGACAAGTACTGTGTGTCGTGTGTGTACCTTCTCTGTGCATTTATTAGACCACCAGGCGAGGGGGACGGCTCAGTTAGGAAGAGAACAGTCCACCGAAATTCAAAGGCCAGTCTGTTGTGAGTGAGCCGTCCACCTTTATAGCACTTTGGAAATTGTCTGGAGAAGTTGTTGGTGCAAATTACTTACCTCGTGAGTGCCAATTCCAGGGAAAGCTCTTTTCACCATAGACACTAAACCTGTGTGAGCTGGGAGTGCCAGCATGCACACCCCTGGCCACCTCTATCTAGTTCCATGTGACAGTGATGTGTGACCAGCGTTGCTGAAAAGATCTCAACGGGACAAGCGGATGGCTAACGTAGAGGGTTCAGAACCCAACTGGCTGAAGGGGAGAATTGGTTAGTGGCTTTCTTAGGTCCCAAAGAGGAAAGAGAGATTAAAAACAGCAAAAAGCTAGACAGAGAGAACAAATCTCCAGCTCCACCACGTTTCCAAGGTTTAGACTCTGCATTGCATGGCTGGCCAATTGCCTTTGTCTATGTGACTTCACAGAGGGGTTACTCAAAGAAAGACCAGGAAGGATGTCGCTCGGGCTTTTCCAGTTGGACCAAGGAGCTATTGCATTCACCTTCTGAAAGGAGCCAGAGCCAAGGCTCGCCTGCCTCCTTGAGCTGCTGTGCTTTGTTTTGGCTCCAAAGAGAGATCCACTCACTTTGGCACCTCAGGAGGTTTGAAGCAAGCTGCGAAAGCAGGACCTCCGTGGATGAAAATCAAGGCCATCAGTGTGGCTTCAGCAGGCGTTTGTATGGCTTCCCCAGCAGGAAGGACGTGGGGATAACCAGGGGAGCACACGGGGAGCCTTACTCAATCCTTACTGACAGAGCAAACAAGTGAACAGCAGAACTGGGACTGTTTTCCTTCAGGAAAAGCTCCGGTCCATTTCACAGGCACCAGAAAACTTTGCCCTAAATTCAGGGTAGTGCACTGTCAGCCAGGGAAAAATGAAGTCAATCAGGAGACCTGAGTTCCAGCTATACCTTGCTGTGCGGCCTTGGACGAGCCACTGAACACCCTGAATCGTCGTATACTAAAAAGGGTCACACCCTGAGCCCCGAGCCCTCTGTCCCCGGCATCAATTGTCCTTGCTGCCACAGGGAGACTACTCTGTCTTTTTAGAGGCTTCCCTGCCCCTCATCTGGGTTATTATTCAGGAAATTTAGGTCTGAATGAATTGGCACCTAAAGCTTTCAAATGTTCAATCTGTAAGCTTAGGTAATAATGGGGGGTTTTCTCCCTCCTCTTACCCCATACATACTCTTACACTGAATTCTGGAAAATTGTTCCTTTTCACAGGGGGCTGCTGGTCTTTGTTTTACAAACACTTCAGCTTACAAGATACATTTTTGCCAGAAAGTGTCAGGGCAGTAAGAGGTATTTTCCCCAAATTCCTATGATATTGAGCTTTTCAGAATTCTCCCTGAGGGTGTGCAGTTTCTTTAAATGCCAGCTGATTCTCAGATCTGTCATGGGATTACGTTTTCTTTGGGGAGGCAAACGCTGTAATGCTGTTGTGGCATTATTATAATACCTCGTTTTCAAGTTTTCTTTTGAAACCCCTGTTATTTACAAAGTAAAATGTTAGGTAGTAATGTAAGTCGGGCAGACCTGTGGCATGAGACGTGTGGAGATACCAAACAGAAACATACCGACTGTTCAGGACTGATGTCGGTTCTCACACCTCTCAGTATTGGGAACTGTGAATTTGTAAATCCAAAGTAATTTCCTTTCTGATCTCCTGACTCAGAAATGGTTTGCTTGACGTGCAAGGAACAGGCTCCGTCAGTCAGCTATTCCTCCTTACTAGAACTGGCTCTGCGGGGAGGCCGTGAGGTGTGTGGGTGGAGAAGCTGGTGATGCATGTCCTGTTTGCCAGGCCTTTGCTTTTCCTTTCATCTCTCTGGGCGGCGTGTTTAGTCGGGCAGCTGTTGGGGATTCTTGTGGATGTCTTGCCTCCTGGCGTATCAGGTGGGAACCTGTTGCAAGTGAAATACTTGAAACCCCTCTGGGGCCTTGAGCCTCTGACACCACTCGGAAGAGGTGGGAGGTGAGCTAATTTTCTGACCAGATTGGGGCACCATTTCAGCCACTGGTCACTTTTCCTCACTTCATTCAAACTGAAATTCAGTTTGGCTTTGAGAACAGAGACACACGGTGGTGAATTCATCTACTTCAGTGTTCGTTTTGACCCAAAGTTTATTTTTCTAATACATTTTCTAAGTCAAAGTGGTGAGAACATGTAATTTTAGTATGCATGACAGGGTCTTAAACAATAAAAGTCCTGGTAAGGTTGAATGTGTATGGAGTCCTTTATTGACAATGACAGTTTGGATCGAGGCTATGAGGCTTTATTATTCGTGGTCCAGGATGGCCTGGGCACACTCCCTCCAGCTGGGGGCAGGGGCCACTGGTAGCACAGCGCATCCTGGAGATGTGGGGGCTGGCAGCCTCTGAAGATCACGTGCAGTGAGGCAGCAGTGTGTACGAGAGATGCATGGGGGTGGAGACAACATGCAAATGTTTCAGTTCTTGGGACCCGTATGTTCCTCCCGGACTGGCTCTCAATCCTTTCAGTAATAGCGGACAATTCCCAAGTGTTCATGGGCTGGGCATCAACCGTGCTACGTGCTTCACACAGTCTCATTTAATCGTCAGGCACCCCGAATGAAGCAGTTATTGCTCCTGTGGGGAAAGTGAGGCACAGAAAAGGTGAGCAGTTTGCCCAGGGACACACAGCTAGTCACACAGAACTGGGATTCTAATTCAAAGCCAGGCAGTCTGACTGGAGCCCAGTATTTCCTCCTGATGGTCAGTGATGGAGGTGTAGCCCGGAGGGAACGGGGGGAACGAAGGGAGGAACTTTTTATAGAGCAAGGAAGTATCAGTCTAAAAATTGGCTTTTTCCCCCTGGCTCCTTGGGAAATATAAAGCAGAGTTTCTTAACCTCGGAGACCCAAGATGTAATTGAACATTTTATTCTCGAAGCTCCTGTAAGCCCAGACTCCTTGGGGAGGGTCACTAGGGTATGGCGCGATCAGCTCTGGTCCTCTGCATGCTTAGCCGTTTCTCTACGTGTTTGTTTCTATAGAGGAGCACGCATTCTGCCCCCGAGGAGACAAACGCCAGTCCCCGTGGTGGGTCTGGTATGTAGGTGATGGCTCCGTTGAGAAATACTCTCGTGCAGGATGTCCACACACGCGACTGTCGGCTCTTGATGACGCAACAGTAAGTACTGACATTATAACACAGCAGCTCCTCAGGCCAGCCTCCACGGAGGAGGCTGTGGAACTGCAGCCACGTCTGTTTCTCACCTCTGGAAAAAGAGCTCATGCCTCCAACCCTTTGCACCTCACAGCAGTGTTACGAGGATACTCACGAGGCACTTTGTAAGCCACTGGAGTTATTTTCCATGTGATGAGTCAGTACTTTCTGGTGTCTTTGCTAAAATATCTTACTTTTTCCCAGGGCCCACTCTTCATATAGTATTGGTTAAGCATTCCTGTAATAAATGGCAGCAGATGTTTCATGATACTGCATTTAAAGCTGGAGAGGAATAAAATCCTTTAGGGTGCCACTAATCTAGGGAAAAAACATTTTAATTAGGGTTTCCAGGTGGGCATTCCCACCAGTTCTCAGGAATTTTCACTTTCCCATTCCCAAATCCCAAGATAAAAACTTTTCTGTTCTCCATGATGAATCGTTTCCACAAAGGGACGGCCGATACTACCAACCACGTGGGTTCAAGGAGCCGATTTTCCCAATTTCCCGACCAACTTTTCTCGGGATTCGGGAACGGGAAAGCAAAAAAATTCCTTGAGAACGGGTGGGAATTCCCCCCTGGAATTTTAACCATATGTTCACCCTCTCACCTGATAAGGCGCCAGCCATTAGGAATACAGTGACCTGGTGGTAAGAGACTAGTTGCTGCCTTCAAGGGATTACTAACTTTTCCTGTGTTGGTGGTGATGGGTAGTTTAGATTCAGCTGACTCCCCTACATGTCTCTGAGCAGTCTCTAGTTTATACTGTCTCCTGTATCCTAATAGGCCAGGAGACAATAGGGTCTAATTGAAAAAAGCACTTAAGTCAAGCCTGGGGTTTGTTTCTGCTTCTCTTCTTGAGAAACTGTAGGCAAGTCATCAAGTTCTCGAAGCCTTGGTTTGATGTGTAAAAGGGGGAGAACAGTCACCACCTCGCAGGGGTGTAGACAATGTCTGTTCATTGCTTGGAACACCCAGCTGTTTATGTGGTAGCCACTCTGGTTCTTCACGTGAGGACACAGGTGTCGTGTGGCTTGAGTCACCCAGCAGTACTGAGGTGACACCACTGACTCGGCTGCCTGACAGGCTCCTAGGTAACAGGACGGATATAACAGACCAACACAAAAGGAGGAGGCAGATCCACTGCAGCTCCCATTAGTAAGCATAAGCCTGGGACCTGCCATCAACCTGCAGAGGTCAGGTGCATGACTAAGATTACTGAACACTCCCTTCAGCCTGAATGTGTCAAAAGAAAAATACAATCGTGCAAGGGCTGGTAAGGAACAAAACATCAGTCCTGGTTTAAATTAAGCCTGAGTCAGGGTGTGGTCTAGAACATCGAAAGCACTGACGGCCGTGGCCATTCTTGGGCAGAATCTTTGATTGCCAAGAGAAAGTTTTATTTCCTGACCAACCGAGTATCTTCCAAGGCCGACCTAGAAAGTAGACACCCAGCAAGGGCCTACAAGCTTTGTCCCGGTGGAAATAGGTGCAAGTGGCCCACTGCTGTTGCCTTTGATGAATTCCTAGAGCACAATGCGGACCCCGAAGCCAGCACCCTCCATCTGCGATCCTGGGAGGCAGGCAGGCCTGCGCATGGTGCTGAGACACCAGGTATCTCATCTGGAGAATGACGACGGAGGCCTCATCACTCAAAACATGCCCCTGTGGACAGTGATCCTGGGCTACTCAAAATGCTGGCATTTATGCTTGTCTGTACCTCACTTACGTGTGGAATTCTCCTGCGTCCTGAGTGAACTGTTGGGTTTCAATTTAACTTCATTCTTAGGGTACAAGCAAGCATAGCAGGGACACTGCCACCTAATTTTTAAAGAATATTTTGTTATTTTAATTAATATCAAAGTTATCATCATGAGAAAAAATAAACTTTATTGCACTTTGTTACACTTGTACAGTTCAGTACTGTTTTTATTCCGAATTACATAAAGTGGGAGATGGTGTACCAGGTTTTTAAAGTTGAGGACCTCTGATGGTCTTCATCTGTCGGCCCTGCTGTTAGGAAAGTAGGGTCTCTGCTTTACACTGGCAACCTAAGGGCTAAACGTCGCCTATCTGCTCCCCAACTCCTTTACAACCTTATTTCTGTACCCTGACATAAGTCACTGGTTTTTAACGGTGGTTCCAACAGTTCCAATCAAGCCCTGCTTCCATACCCCCACCTCCACCCCCAACTGAGAATGTGCCCCCTATATCCCATGTGTTTCCTTCTGTAAGAACATCTCAAATCTAGTCTCCGTTAGATTATGGTTGAAAACCTCTGACCTTTAAATGTTGTCCAGTCTCTCTTTAGCCCATATTGAGATCAGCAACTACTACCAGACTGCTTAAAATGGGTTAAACACTTTGCAAAGTAACTTTACTCTCTAAACAATCTTACGTACTAGGTACTCTTTTGTTCAAACAAAGAAAACACAGGCTCAGACAGCAGTCATCTGTCCAAGGTCACAGAGCATAGTATGTACTCAATAAATATTAGCTGACCGGTTTGACACATAGAAAAATGGCAAAACTGGCTGTAAACACAGTCTGACTCCCAAGTGTGTGCTCTCAGCCATCCTTAAGGGACCACCTCCATCCTTCTAGCACAACTCGTTCCTCTTGCTGTCCCTCACCATACAAACGGAACACCATCAACCCAGGTAATTACTCCAGAAATACTCAGGATTCTACTTCTCCCCCGTATCTATCAACTGCCAGTTTTTAGAATATGCTCTCTGCTGCCCTCAACATAAGGTCCAAACTCTTTGGTGTGGTCTACAAAGCTCTTTATAACCTAGTTCCTGCCCACTTCTCCCCATCCCAGCTTTACTGAACAAATCTTGTTTTTTGTTTTTTTTTCATCTCCCTGGCCTTTGACACGCAGTTGGGTCTACCCTTCAGCAATACCATCCCACTTCCCCATTTCTTAGCTAACTCCTAACAATTCTTGGCTTAAGACATCACTTTTCCCAGGAGGCCTACCCAGGCACCTCCCCAACCCCGGGCACCTCTTCTTTGAGTTCTCTGCAATTCCTAAGTCACAGCACTAATGACACCACATTGCACCACTTGTCATCTCATCTTCACCTTCCTTGAAACTGCAGAGCTAAGATGGTAGAGCTGCTGCCTGTCATGCTTAAAGTTGTACCCCAGAACCTGAAGGGCTGGTAAAGAACAGGCAGGAAATCTCTGTTGAAAGAACAAACTTCTGTTTCCTTGCATGCTACCTCTCCTGGAGGAGTCCTGACATTGCCTGCCCTTGTCTCTCATCTACCCAAGCGTCTTACCCAGAGAAGATATTTAGTACAATTTTTTAATGAGTTCAAGACACTACTACTAGCCCTTAAGTTTTAGAAGGACTAGGTAGGTGCATTCTGCTAGATGCTTCATAAATCTGACCGCCCACATAAGTCTAAAAAATATAGAATAGCTGCTAATTCATAAAAGCTGTTAAAGAAAGGGCCTTGAAAGCTTAAGTCTCTATTTTAATCAAATACCTTTATAGTGCAAATATAATAAACTCACATGCATTTTACTTTTACATACTCATAACAAGATAATTACATAGACTAAAGGTGCACTGTTTTCCCAAGTGAATCTTCATTTTAACCAAACCTACGAAGCATTTATTGAAATTAAAAGTCTGGCAAAGCCCCAGACTTGAATCAAGCAGCATCAGTGTTGTAAGTATAACTAGTATAACAAAAGTAAATGAAAAACTCAAGATATAAAAGCAGTAGCCATATTAGCAACTCCTCTTCTCGGGAAAGATACACACACACTCCTTTGCCCGAGTCCCGTGATACTACACCTCTTCAGAGTTTAAGGATTGAACTGAGTGCTTGTATCACACGAGGAAAGACTTTCACAGAGGAAAAGTGTCATAGAAATACATTATTATTTTTTTTTCTTTTTGCTCTTTAAGGATACTGCAATACAAATATATTAACGATGACCTCAAATATCCAACATTTTTCTCTTATATTTTAAATCAAAGTTGGTCTTAATAAAGAACTCTCTTCACAGCACAGCTGTAGCTCACTTTACAATGCAAAAATGTCCCCTTTGCGCGATATCCTTACAAATAAACATACATATAAATGAGAAGTTCAGAGCCTGCATCAATCATTCTGCAATCTCGCCCTCCGACATAAATGTGGATATAGTCAAATTTGCACAGCATTCGCTTAGTATTTTAGTTGAAGCAAAAGCAAAAGGGCTTTCAGCAAAGGAAACCTTTATGGATTTCAGTGGTGTCCTTGGCCCTCAGAGCTTCAGCTGAAGTCTCGATTGGTGAGGACAACTGGAGCCACAAGGGTCCAGACGTAGAGGAAGAGGCAGACCCAGCTGGAGCTGATCTTGACCCACACAGTGGGCCACTTGCTGCTCACATTCTGGAACTCTGCATCAGGGCTGAGAAAACAGAAGCAAGGCAGGTGAAGGAGCCTGACAGCAGCACCAAACAGCCCCCCGACCAAAGCCAAGACATTCCCAGTGCCACGTGGCTGACACTACTCCCTAGTCAGGTGCTAGAAGGGACTTGAGGAAGCTGCTAGTTTTAGTTTTTAGGAGCAGGGAACGCTCCCTCTCAAATGGCTTTTATCTTCTTGCCAGTATAAAGAACGCTGACTAATCCTTGAGCAAAGGTCTTCAGAACATCTGGCTGTTCCAGACGCTGGGAAAAGTCTAGATTGCATGGCCTCCCTGAACCTTTCCGTCCTCACCACATCATCACTTTGATCAGAATACTCTATATGGCCCTCTCTAGACAGAGAAAAACTAGTGACCAAAGATGAGTCAGATGGCTCTATGTCATGATTTTCTCTCTCAGGTACTCAAGCCCGGAAGAGCGTCCCATGATTTGCACTGTAAGAATTCCAACTGAAGCTTAAGTCCAAAAGGAGAAAAAGTCAAAAGTATTTCAGAAAAGAGTCAGTACTGAACCAAACTTCATCATATGGGTAAGAAAAGGGGATTCTGAAGTCGGGAGGGTTTACAGGCACTCCAGGGGGCTAAGGGGCCTCCCATCTGTTTAGTCTGTACCTACCTGTACCAGCCAGTCACGGTCATCATGATGTACAAGGAAGCCAAGCAGAGCAAGAAGTGGAAGACAGAATAGTTGTACTGGACTCCCTCCTTCTCGTTGTCCATGACCCGCCGGGGCTGCCCATCTTCTTCATCGCCGGCACCATTGGGAGCTGTATCACGGAGGATCACGCTTTCGCTTCCTGACAAGGTCAGCTTATTTACTTGGCTATTGCTGGAAGTGCGGAAGCTGGAAAGTGATCCCAAACACGATAAATCAGAAAGAAACCATGAAGAGCTGCTGCCATGAAGGTTATTTCTGAACTGCTCGTACTTTGGGGACCAACCGCCTTCAGAAGGGCCCTGCTTAAAGTTCTGAACTGTCGCCTGTCATCACAAGACAGACAGTACTCATCAGTTACCGTTTGATGGTTTAACTGCTTAGGAGTTTCCCCAAACATACTATGCTTTCAATGTCTACTCCCATGACATCACAGGTACCTCTTCTATGCTTAGAATGCACCGCCCAGCTTCTCCTTGCTAACCTACCTATCCTTCCATTCTCTGGCTGCATGCCATGTCCTCTAGAAATCCTCCCCTGACATCACCCCATCACTAGGCTGGGTTCAATTCCCAGAGCTCCTTATGCTTCCTTCTGCCATAACACTTGTCATTCCTGTTTTTCTTGCTATTCAAAGAACTCCTTAGTCATCTATGTATTTCTAGTACACAGCAGCCGCTCACTAAAAGTTAAGGACTCAAAAAAGTCATACAAATAAATGACAAAAACCACATGGTCATCTCAACAAACATAAAAAAAAGCATTTAACAAAATCTCATACCTTTTCATGATAAAACACACTCAAACCAGGAATAGAGGAAATATTTCTCAAAATAATAAAGGGCATCTATGAAAAACCCGGAGTTAAAAATCTACTTAATAGTGAAAGACTAAAAGCTTTCCTGCTAAGATCAGGAACAGGACAAGTACTCCACTCTCATCATTTCTGTTCAACATTGTACTGGAGTCCCAAGCGAGAGCAGTTAGACAAGGAAAAGATAAAAGACATCCAGATTGGAAAAACAAGAAGTCAAATGATTTCTGTTTGCAGATGACTTGACCTTGTATATGGAAAGTCTTAAGGAATATACACATTATTAAAACCAATAAATAACCTTGCAGGATACAAGATCAATATGCAAAAATTTATTATATTTCTATGCACTAGCAATGGAACAACCTAAAAATAAATTAAGAAAACAATCTCATTTATAATACCATCAAAAAAAATACTTAGAAACTTAACAAAATAAGTTTAAGACTTGTACACTAATACACTAATAAACCACTAAAAGAAATCAAAGGCCTAAATGAGATATCCCATGTTCATGGACTAGAAGCCTTAATACTGTTGAGAAGGTAACTCTCCAAGTTGATGTACAAAGTCAATGCAATCCCTTTCAAAATACCAATTATCCTGTGTGTGTGTTTTAACAGACATTAACAAACTGAACCTAAAATTTACATGGAAATGCAAGGGACTCAGGATAGCCAAAACAATCTTGAAAAGGAATGAATTTGGATGACTCACTCTTCCTGATTTCAAAATTTACAATAAAAGCTACCGTAATCAAAAGTGTGGTACTGGCACAGGATAGACATACAGATCAATGAAATAGAATTCCAAGTCCAAAAATAAACCATTACATTTATGGTCAATTGAGTTTTTACAAAGATGCCAGGACAAAAGTCAATAGGGAAGGAACAGTCTTTTCAACAAATGGTGCTAAGACAACTGGATAGTCACACTCAACAGAATAAAGTTGGACCCCCTTATCTCAAACTATATATAAAACAATAAAAATTCAAATAACTCAATTTAAAAATAGGCAAAAGATTTAGATAGACATTTCTTCAAGGAAGATATACAAATAGCCACTAAACACATGAAAAAATGTTCAACATCATCAGTCATTAGGGAAATGTAAATCAAAACCATAATGAACTGCTGCTTCACATCCTCTCGAATGGCTACAATCAAAAAGACAATTGTGTAATGATTAGGTGATGAAATTGGAACCCTCATACATTACTGGTGGGATTCTAACTTTGGAAAACGCTTTGGCAGTTCCTCGAAAAGGTAAACACAGACGTACCATATAATCCAGCAATTCTACTCTAAGTATATATCCAAGAGGATTGAAAACGTACACAAATATTCCCAGCAGCATGATTCACGATAGGCCCACAGCGGAACAACTCAAATGTCCCTCACTTGAATGGATAAACGAAATGTAGTATATCCACACAATGGAATACTATTTCTTATAATAGAAAGGAATTAAGTACTGACACATGCTACAACATGGATGAACCTTTAAACATTATGCTCAGTGAAAGAAGCCAATCACAAAAGTCCATATACTGTATGACTCTACGTATAAGAAATGTATGAATAAGCAAATCCAGAGACAGAAAGAAGATTACAGTCTGCCAGGGGCTGGAGAGGAAGGGGAATAGGGAGTGACTGCTAATGAGTATGGGATTTCTTTTTGGGGAAATGTTTAAATTGATTGTGGTAATGGTTGCACAATCCTGTGAATATACTAAAAAACTGTATTGAACATTTTAAAAGAGTGAATTATATGATATATGAATTATATCTCAAAAAAAAAGTTAGGCCAAAAGCAAAACAAAAACATCATAGACAATATGAAAACAAATGAGCATGGTTGTGTTCCAATAAAACATTTACAAAACTAGGCAGGCAACCAGCCCAAGGGTTGCAGTTTGCCAACCCCTATTTTAAGCAATCATTAAAAAAATAATAGGTAAATCTATACATAATGTTACAGAAAGCTGTCCAGATTATAATGACAAATTCGTATCTCAGAATAGAGTATGTATTTATATAATATGTTCCCATTTAAAAAACTGTATATCAAGTGATATAAATAAAATTATGCATTTAGCTATGTAGAAAATTATGTATAATTATATAATACAGATAGAATGATAGTAAGCAAAGGAAAAAAAGCCTGAAATAATATGTACCAAATGTTAAGCAAGGAAGAGGTAAATTTAGAGGGAGGATACTTTCATTTCCTACTTTATACTTTTCTCATTTATGTTACTAGTTTATATAAATATATCCTTGCCCATTGTTATTATATATATATTTTAAATAATTAAAGTAATATATCCCATTATGTATAAAATCAATAAAAATGAGTGAGAGGATGAGTGCAAACTGCTAACATAGGTTATAGCTGGGGTTTTGGGATTTACTAGAGTCTTTATCATCAGATGTGTATAATTCTGTAGTTGTTTATTTATAATGATCAAGAAATAAAGACTTTTTTTTTTAAAGATAAGCCAACCAATTTTCAGAGCCATATTCTAGTTGATCTAGGGTCAAGTGCAGACTTTATCCTCATACAAAGGATAAGGTATCTCTTTGTAAGGTTGGGAAGAATTATTTCATGAGAGGATTCAATGAACTTTAAGAAATGTACACGGCTGGGTAACTGAGGCCAGTCAAGGACGTTCAACAAAGAGTTAAACTGTTTTTTTAAATTCTTCACACTGCTTTTTGAAAGCAAAATAGCTGCTTCACTCTAGTATTAACCTTCATGAGACTCTTGTTCTAAGTACTTTTTAACTTACCTAGAATACAAAAGGCATAAAACAAAGACTAGCAGCCCAATAAAATTCTCTGTGTCCATAAAATGCCCACTCTGTGACGGTGGAGCAGAGGTGGGGACCGGAGCAGTTGAATTTGCAGGAGCCAAGGTTGGTGCGGTTATGTGTGTAATAATGCTCCACAGTCCTGGGTTGCAGGAACGATCTGAAAAAGGGAACTATTTTACCATCCTGAGTTACAACTCCTTTTTCCAAGAAGGGATTTGAGGGGTGTGGTTACACCTCATTCAGTCACAATATAGTAAAACATGGGAATGCTACAGTTAAAAGAACCTGAAACTCAGCAGTTAGTAACATTTGTGCTACAACCAATGGCTTCATTTTAGAAAAAAAAGAAACAATTTGACAAATTTAATAAATGTCAATCTTGATTTCACTGGTTTTAAAGAATTGGTAAATCTTTATGGTTCTACAGTTGTGCAAAGGCTTTGAGCACAAAGACTTTATCCTGTTTTGTTGTTACATAGGGACATAATACAAAGAAGTTGGGTCATCATGTGAGGGTCTGCAATAACTATTTTCCTTTAAAAGGAGTCTATAGAATATCCTACTGAGAAACGATCCTGGAATAACTACAAAATATGTCCTACAGCTATTTCTTCTAGAGCCTATAACACTAAAGTAAAATTTAATTAAAACAATTCTATAAAGGGCCAAAATATTGTTGCCTTGTCTAGCTGTTAACCAGTTTGACTTAGTCCCAGGAAAAGCCTAGATTATTTTAAAGGACTGTGGTCCTTTAGGCTGTTAGCTATAAATAGCTATGAATAGATATGGAGAATAAAACTTGAAAGATAAACATCTACAAACAGATAGTGAACGTTATACATTTCAGTGAAGGTTTTTGTTTGCTCACTTGTTTGTTTGACATCTGCTCTAGCTCTAGTTTTTGCAGCCATCAAAGGAGTAATTTCATAGTTTCTTTTCATCAAATGAATGTGCTACTGACATTCTCTTACCAGGTTCATTGGTCAGGGCTGACCATGTGAGGTATATGGTGTAGAGGGTGATGACAGAGGATTGCAGGAGGCCAGAACGAGGCTGGTGTTCCTATGGAATCAAAAAGAAAACAATGCCAAAGGAATTCCAAGACCTGACTTTCTAAAACCCAGTGTACTTTCCTGGGACCTACTGAATTGTTATTAACTGAGAATCTTCTGATTCTGCTTGATAGTTTAAAGATGACAGTCACAAGGCATTTCATATTCCTGGAAATTCCTGTGGATTACACTAAGGCTTAGATTTACTAGTCCCTTAGTGTAATTGAATCTAAACTCAGCTTTGCCACCAACTATCTAGGTGACCCATCATCTCTCTGGAACTTCACGGCTTTTCTCAACTTTTAAAAGGAGAAGGTGATGTCTAGATGTTCTTCTCACATTTCATATGTAAAACTCTATAAATTTTTAAGAGTATGGTATTTAAGTGATGAAACTCAGGAACATGAGTTTTGTTTTTAAATACAAAAAAATCAATTCTTTTTTCTAGTTTAATTCCTCTAAAATATTTTGGTAAACGATTCATAAGAAGCACTCTCACGATGTAAACAATTTTATAAGAATTATAAATTCTCAAGTTACCTAGGTTTTTTTTAATGATAGGAAAATTATTCATTTAATTGTGATACAGGCAACTCAATGGCACATTTCATAGTTACTAAGTTATAATTATGAAGACTTTATTATAATATGGAAAAACGTTACGTAGATAAAACTTGGACATCAATTCATATAAAAGGTTACGAGGTTTCAAGTTTATCATTAATTAAAAATCTCACAGGTGGAAGAGGCAGAAAACCGTACCTGAATTTTTGGATGGATTGATATAATAGAAACCACAATGCAAAGGATCAGATTAATACTGATGAAGAACTTGTTTTCTGTGCAGCCATCTGGTTTGGTGTAGTATGCGTAGAGCAAACCAACGAAGATGATTGACAGGGTATACAGGGTGCTTGTGACAGACAGTAACACTGAAAAAAAGGGATACCAATATGAATGCCCACAATATAATGAAGACCATTTTTTTTTTTACTCCATATAAAAATAAAGAGGCATTATTTCACTTTTATAGCGGTCAATAATTTACAGTGACATGACAGAAGCCCCAAGGTTGAAGTTTCAGACTGTGTTAAGAGTTGGCTCAATGTTAAATTGCAAAATCCACCAAACAACTGAATTCACTTCCTGGATTACCTAATTTGATTTAATGGGTTGAAAAACCAGACATTTGATCATTCTAGCCAGAGTAAGTCCTAACTACATGCTAAACACTGTTCATTTTAAGTTTTTCTTAGGAACCCAAAAGACTCTTGGGCTCTCAAAATGGCCCAGTTCACAGCAAGCTAAATGCCAGGGCTGGTATTAGCAGAAAAGAGAACAGACAGGCATCTTCTATGGCAGCTTTTCCTCTGTAGCTGCTGGCTACATAAATCAGTTTCTTATCACAATGAGACTGCATCATTATGGGAAAGGGCTCATTTGCTTTTTTCAAATATCTAAAGTAATGTTCCTTTCTATTCACATGGACAGTCAACAATTAGCTGTGGAACTCTGAGAAATATGAAAGAGTACATAGCATACTCAGACCAACTGTTAACAATGTTGAGCTCAGTTAACTTGTGTTTAATTCAAAGCAAACTTATTTGAAAAAATTAGTTTCTACTTATCTCAGTATCAATGGATTTTGCATGTTTAAAATTAAATGATGTATATGTTACTATAAAATGATGATATACATTAAGTTACTAGCATAGTTCTAAATGTTTTTCCATCTGAACTAATAAGATTTTTCTACTTTTAGTTAATCCCAAGTATGGCAAATCTACAATTCATTATTAAATTGTAGAGTTGAATGATCTAAAATGAATTATACAAAACAGAATAGGTAAACAATGACATAAATTTTTGAGTCAGAAAGACACTAAAGAGGGAGTTTTAGGATTCCTGACCCATAATAATAAATGATAGACAATTTAAAAAATCTTCTGCAATAAACAGTCATTACAAACAATTTAAATGACTAATAACAGGGCAATGGTTAAATAAATTATGGTATACATGGCATGTAACATGAAGAAATTATATAGGTTGGAATACGCTGCAACTGTTAAATGAGTAAGACATACCTATATTCACTGATACAGAAGTACATTCATCATATAGTAAGTGAAAAGAGCATATCACAGAACCATATATATTAGGTTGGTGCAAAAGTAACTGCGGTTTTTGCAATTATTTTTAACCCTTTACACTGCAATTACTTTTGCACCAACCTAATAGTGTGAGCCTATTTACATTTAAATATAAAAACATGTGGATATGCCCAAATACATAAAGGTCCAATAACAGTGGTTACATCTGAAGAGGAAAGTGGGTTGCAGGTTGGTGGAGAGCTGCATGTTTTATTGTTTATAACATTTTATCTTTTGTGTTTATGGTGAGAAAGGTACTTTTTTCTTTTTCTTTTCCAACTTTAAAAGAAGCACTCTAAATTTCATAATATGTACTAAAAGCATTTAAAATATTTATAACCTTTGACTCTTCTACTTCCAGGAATTTATTCTTAGGAAATGATCAGAAGTATACTCAAAGACATGTTATTAAGTACTATTGCTGTACTGTAGGCAAACATTCACAAGCTATTTTTCTAAGTTTTAAAAAAGGGTCAAACTATAAACTACTTGAATATATTAATACATTTAAAAAGTAAGTAAGATACAAAAGTATTACACGTTTTTAATGATGAGTTTTCTATACATAGACAATTCATATATCCATATAGGAAAAAAAGACTGGAAGGATATAGACTAATATGTTATCAGTGAGTAGTAATTACTGGTAAGTTGGTTTATGGAGGAATTTGTTTTCTTTTGTGTTTCTGGCTTTTCAAGTTCTTGACACAGAGTATCTATTATTTTATAATGGAGGGGTCAGGGCAAGGAATCTCAATTATTATTTTCCTAACTAAAGTACGGCTGGGTCATTGCGCCTAATAAGTAGAGGGTTCCAAAGTCCCTCCCCATTATTACAGGCTATAAATTCCCAACTTAAAAATTCTCAGTACCCTTTTCCCACCAGAAAGCTTTTACAAGGGGTATGGGGTCACACTCTAAATAAAGCAGTGAGAACTGTTCACCTCCTTCTGCCTATGTTGGCAGATGTCCCATACATAGAATGCCTCTGAGCCCCATCCAGGGAAACAAGGAAATCAAACTAGAACTATGTCACTAAATACAACTTTTTCCCTTATCTAAACACATCTCAAAATAAGTGAATTGGGAAAATCTAACGATTTATATTATCTGTGCTACTCCTTTCTAGGGATGCATATAATTCAGAATTTATTCAATGGGAAATTAGTTTTTAAAAAGTCAGCTCTACGCTGGGAGTTGATACATTTAAATGAATGGAGGTTTTTCTTTGTACACCTGGTTTAATGCAGCATAATGTAGTATGGCCCTCATAGATGAGTTTAGATACCTACCAGCATACCAGCACCTTGGGTTTCCTTCTTCCATTCGATTTACCCATGATTCATTACAAGAGTGAGCCAAGTCTACCAACAGCACCAGCTGGATAAGGATGAAGAAAAAGGCCCCACCCGTGCCAATAACAAACCAGGCTATAAACCAAAAGAACAAAGTTATTCTTTACAATAGAAATAACATTTCAGAATGTTCCTGTCCAACATCCTAAAAAAGATTTCAATTTGAGTAAGAGAGAGATGACAAAGACATATTCTGTCTCCAGCAGTACAGCAAGATTATTCCAATTCCAAACTCAAAGGCAGTTCTAAGAAGTGTGCTGTTAGGCTTCAGTCCTTTTAAAGGAGCTTAGGATCTGACATTCCAAATGATACTATAAGCCTTTTCTTTTACCTTACAGGGGGTAAAAATCACAGTGAAAATCCAGATGTCACTTGATGCCATGGGAAGGAAGCAGGTTAAGACATCACCCCGCTCTACCTCCTCCATGCTACAGGAGCACATAAGTTACAACTTCTTATGCTGACAAGCTCTCCAATTAACTTAGTATTGTCAAGTGAGAAGGTAAACAATTAAAATACTGGCAAACAATTAACATGGTTCCAGAACAGCTGAAAAGTGAGCTGAATGCCTCCTGGCTTTAATCAATCAATCAATATCTTAATATTAGTACCACCTCATATAATTGGACAACAGCTCATTTAATTGTCAATTTTGCAAGATCAATAATGAAAACACAGCTTTCGTGCAATCATTTGTAGCGTCTATATGTTATAATTAACCCCCTTAACCGTGAGCCATACCTGTGGTGAAACGGCCCCCAGGGATGTAGAAAGATCCAACCATGATGCCAACAAGGGCAGCAATTTTGAAAAACCAAAACCTATATAAGATATAAAAGTGCATTTATGAAATGCTAACTTTCCCCGTACACCAATAAAAAGGAATTTCTGAAATGCAAAAATAACCTTAGTAGCATTTTCAACATGACTGCCTGCGTGTAGATCATCGTTTGACAGGAAGCTACTTCACTCAATTATCTCATACAACTTAAGATCAAATAGCACAGAGAACATTCACATTCATAATAAGAGAAACATGTATCTTTAGAGTTTCCCTACTTTTAGCGCTTAAAAGGCAGGCATTTTTCTAGACCACTAGAGCATTCTAAATTAATAATGTTAGCTAAATATAGAGCAATTAACAGTTAGGCCTGGGGAAAAGTGATCCCCTAATCCTTTTACAACCCAGGACATGAGTGCTTTGCCGGCAATTACACAGTTCATCACTGGCAAAGCCAAGACCAAACCTGGCTTTCAGTCCACAATCTTTAAAGACTGCCTTTTATAGCAGAGTAGAAAGAATCAGGCTTTGGAGCTGGACAGATCTAAGCTTCAATCCCAGCTCCAAACCTCAGTGGCTGAGAAATCTCAAGCAATTTATTTAACCTCTATGAAATTCAGTTATTGCATCTGTAAAAAGGGTATTATAATACACATAAAGTTCACAAAACTCCCTTCAGTCTTCAAGGAAAAATTAGGGGAAATAGGGGCCAGGAATGGGAAGCAACAGAATATGTAAATCAGTGGCCCAAATATATTCACTGTTTGTCTTCCTGTATATTGTTTAAACATATCATGTACGTGCTTATATTTTAACAACAGAAAAAAGTGTGTGTGTAGTACCTAGCACAGTGCTTGAACTGTTTCATAGGTGTCTGATAAAAATCTAGGAACTTGAAGCAAAAGGTATTAAAAAGGTAAGAGTCTCCTCATCCTGTCTACCTCCTCCATGCTGTAAAGTTCCAACTGAAAACCATATTCAAACAACTAGCCTTGTGTAATAGTCAGAAATATATGTGGGCCACTGATTTATAATACACGCTCTACTGCTTCCATCAGAATGGCAACATTAACTGCTGAACGGGAGGATCCAGGCCATAATATAACAACTTAATAATAAATCTTGAGAGCATTTGAGATCTTGCTTCCTGGCATGTCAGTTTGGCTCAAATAAACTCATTAAAAAATCTCATAAATAAATAAGCAGGTAGATAAATGAATAAATATATCTTACGTACCCATTGTGTATTGCTGCCCTGGGATCTTTACTTGTTTTTACTTTTATCATGAGCAGAGAGAGGACAAAGAAAAAGATGGTGAAGGCAAAGCTGATCCGATACACAGCTTTATAACCGACTTGCACATTACAATCTCTGTCTGCTTTTATATCAGGCATCTTGATTTTAAATCCCCCTTCACAGAATCCAGGAATCTGGAAAAAATAGTTTCGATGTTATGGAACACCCACATTTAGAGATTCTATCCCATATAGGAAAGCCTAAATTTATAAAACTGATTTCTTCAACAACTGCAAGACTTTCCTGTGGGGTTTTTCTCTGCCTTCTAATTCATTTATAATCTTGAAACCAAACAATATAAACACTTTGCATTTTGAAAATAAAAGTGAAGTGCTCTTGTCTTTGCTCCTTTCTACTGATGAGGTTAACTCCTATTTTCCCATGAATTTTCATGCTACAATTCACTCCTTCCAAAGGTGAAAGCCTAGTACAGTTTAAATGTTTAAATCTTAAACAACATGGAAAGAAAACATCTTAGAGCCACTCTTTTAGTATCTGTTTCCTCTCAGCTGTTAAACTAAAACATAAAGATGTTCATTCTGATTACCTTTATTTCTGAAAAAGGAGCAATACCTTCACATTCTGGGTCTTGACTATACCCCAAATTACAATGAACTTGATTGCGTTTCACAATAGTGAAGAAATACAAACATTAATTTCAACTACAATTTTGCAAAATATAAAAAGAATCAGTATATTAAGGGTACTGTTACTTCTACTTAACCTTCTTCAGCTCCGTTTCCATCCAGTCTGTCCGCATGATGGAGGACATAATAGTGCCCAGGAAGAGAATGCAGGCGTAGATGAAGCGAGTCACAGTGGAATTCTTACTGTTGGGACAGCAACCACACAGTAAGCACGATGCGCCGCTGCACAGGCATGGCACCTGGAAGAAGCACACAACAGCCATTCGAGGTCTCCTTCAGTGGACTCCGTCACGACACAGGTAAGACAGAATGGAACACGAAGCAAACCAGGCCGTGACAGTTTTAACTGAGAGAATTAGGGCTGTGTGGAAGTGGTTCAAAAGCATGGCTTCTGGAGTCAATATTGTTTCTGCCACTTTACCTCAGCAAACTTATTTCTCCATCTGTAAAATAGACTCAATAACAAATCTTCCTCCCTCAGACATTACTGTATTAAATGAGCATTCAACACAGTACCTAACACATACAAAGAGCCCAATACATGTTACTTATAGTCATACAGAGAGCATACTATATTTAAAAACAATATATATTAATGTTGAGAAAAAGACAAACCTAACTCTACTTGCTATTTAGTGAGAAGCCTAGTGACCAAAGCTGATATTACAGCATAAAGCAACATTACACGGAAACCCTTATAAATGACAGCAAGAGCCATTTAGCTCCATTCCTCCATTCAAAAGTAACCTGGAGACTCCTTAAAAAGTTAAATATAGAATTACCATATGACCCAGCAATTTCATTCATAAACATACACCCAAAAGAACTGAAACAGGTAGTCAAACAACAGCTCGTACATGAATGTTCAAAGCACCACTATTCACAATTGCCAAAAAGCAGAAACAACCCAACTGTGTATCAATTAATGAATGGATAAGTAAAATGTGGTATAGCAACACAAAGGAATATTACTTGGCCATAAAAATGAATCAAGTACCTACTATGTAAAAGTACTTGATCAGTGGAACAAACCTGTCCTATGATATGTTATGTCACCTCCCTATCTCAGTAAATGATAACTCTATTCTTCCTGTTGCTCGGTCCAAAAACCTTGGCGCCTTCTCTTTTTCCCAAACCCTCATCCAATCTGTTAGCATATCAGCTCTATCCTCAGAATATACCCAGAATCTGACCACGTTCATGGCATTCTTACCTATCACCTTGGTCCAAGCCACTACTATCATCTCTCATTGGGATTAAATGCAACAGCTCCTGTCTCACTGCTGTAGCGACCCATTCAGAACCCAGAGTTGGTATAAAGATGATTTTAAGATGAGAACATTTGAGATTGAGAACAAATGCAAGAAAAAAGCCCTGTTGGAGCTTTCCTCATCTGACTAAAAGCAGCAACTTCAGGGATACAAGGCTGCCATAAATTCTCTCTCCGAGGGAGTTTTATGGCCATGAAGAAGACAAAAAGACCTCTGCATCTGCACAAACAAGTGTTATCACAAACTTTCTTATCTCCTGTTTGTTCTCCGAAAACCCATTTGTCTTTCCGAAAGAAACTCATGTTCTTCCCATAGAGGTGCTTTCCTTCCCCTTCCTTTTCCCTTTAAGTTAGGCAGATAGCAAGCCCTGTACTCTAAACACCCCTTTGAGCTGTTCACCACTGAGCACTCCTTTGCATATATGTTACACGCGGACATAAACTTTTTGCTCGCTATCCTGTCTTTTGTCAGTTAATTCACAGGCGCCTAGTTACTAACCCCACAGAAGGTAGAAGAAAAGTCTTTCCTCCCCTACACTGCTTTACCCTTTATTTTCTACCGTCTATTCTCCACACAACCACCTTGTTAAAACACAGGTCACATCATATCATTCCTCTTTTCTGAAATCGATCCCCATGTCACTTAAGAGCAAAAGCCAAAGTCCTTAAATTGGTCGGCAAGACTATACAACAGCATTTACATGATTTGGCCCCCTGCTACTTTCTGACTTCATTTCCTATTATTCTTCCCCTCACTCATTCCGTTCTCTGGTACACTGAACTCCTTGCTGTTCCTACTGAATTTTAAAAAGGGGTTAATAAAATAGTAAAGTGTTTTGTAGATAGAAATGCTTTGATGGCATCAATTCAAATCTTAGCTTTGCATCAAAGACAAAATGTGTTTCAGGTTATCAGCACAGCAAGGACATATTTGTTTCAAATTACTAATTCACTCCTTAATTAATGACCTTTGTAACTGTATTTTTTTTTCTAGATCTATTTTGTAATTGGTGGCTTTGATCCACGAGTAGATTGTGAAAATCAACTGACCAGGACTTTTTTAATGTGATAGAAAATACAAAAGGTCAGAATCACTTCATGAAACCTGTGTCTAAAACATGTATCCACTCAACTATGTGCAATGCATTTCTGTAGGTCACGATCAAACACGCTGGAAAGCCACTGCTCCCAAGGAACCCGCCCTGTTGATTGGAGATCAACACCCTTAAAGGGTGGAAAGTACACTCCGTCCCTACAAGACGGCCGTGGAACGAGCTGAGATTGAGCTGAGATTGATGGAATTAGGAAACAGGGGAATGAGTTCGAGGGACCGTGCTCCTCTGAGCGAGTGTGTGTACGAGGGGACTCGGCGCGTTCTACTGCACAGACGCCAACGTTTCCTCTTTGAAATGTGCCGTTTGCAATCTACACCGCGATTCCACCCGTTTGTTCACTGGATCCTGACAACCGCTCCCCCCAGCGAGGCGCGCTGACGTGCTGGTCCTCGCATTAGGGGAAGCCAGAGACAAACGGCCCGTACAGGTCCCGCAGTTGAGCCCGCGGTTCCCAAGCGGAGCCCTAGCCCTAGTCCACAGGCCGCCGTCCCCTCGCTGCACAACTGCAGACGGGCCTCGGGAGAATCCCCGGTCTGCCCCACACGCCGCAGCTTGGGCCGATCCCGCGCCACGAGATCAAAGCGGTACGCAGGCGACCCCGAGGAAACGGCGCCACCCTCAGAGGGTGCTTCGAACGAGCCGGAGAACCCCGCCCGGGAACGCTCGCTCCCAGGTCCGACCGCCGCGTCGGAGGGACCCACAGGCCGGAAGGCTCGCCGGGGCGGGGCCACCGAAAAGGTAAACAATGGCGACCCGGCCGCCTACGTTCCTTAACAAGCCCAGGAAACGAGCCGCCTGACCCCGATCTCGGCGCTTCGCGGACTGGGGCGTGGGTCCCTCGACGCCGCGTGCAGCCCCGGGCCGGGCCCCCACCCCCACCCCCGGCCTCTGCGGCCCAGGCCAGTTGGGCTCTGCTCTTGGGGCTCACTATCTCCCTCCCTCAAAACACAGGTCGGACGGAGACTTCCAAGCCGGAACTCACCCAGCTGGCAAGGGAGAAGACGCCCAGCACAGCTCCCATGGTGACGCGAGCGACGGAAGCGGCCGACCCAGAGACTCCTAGCGCGGTGGTGGCGGCCTGTCGGGGTGTCTCCGCAGAAACGCGACAGTTTCTCAGGCCGGAAACGCGCGGCTAGCGTCATTGCGTGGCCCCGCCCACCGCCCTCGGCGGCGGCCTAGAGGGCACCTGTTATTGGTAGACGGAGAAGGAGGAGCTAACTCCTCGCCGTGCTACGGGAGGGGGCGGGGCTAAAGCTGCCTGGGGTGGAGGAGGAAGGCGGCGTGAACCCGGCCGGGGTCTGGCGGGGACACGATGGGATCCCGCGGTCCCGGGCAGCAGAAGTTGTGAAGGCTTTATGTCTCTCCTCATCTTTGTATTCACTGGGAGCCAATTATATGTCAAGATCTGGGGTTCAGAAGTGCACAAGAATTTATGGTCTAGTTAAGAAGACAGCGACAATGAACAGAAACGCATCACGACGTACTGTGATGAGTACAATGAAGTGGTACGAGGGAATAGTCTTTCAATAAAAGTTTATTTAATGCCCAATCTGTAAGGGGAAACCGACTTAATTGGGGGTTGGGGGTAGTCCTGGAAGGCTTTTCTGAGGAATTTATATTTAATCCGAGAACTGAAAGATGAGTCCAGGTTAACCAGAGAAAGATGGGCATTGTTTCCTACAATGTGGGCTCTGTGTACCCTTCGGGGTAAGTGAAAGGTTCTAAGGTGCATGAACGTGGCATTCGGTAACATTGAAAGACACAGTGAGAAAGTCCTGTTTCAAACCAAAGAGAAGGTTTGCTTGAGACTAGTACGTAGCTGACATTTTTCTGACATTTGCTTATCTCCCTTTATAATAGAATGACGGCTTCATTCAAAGGTAACCACATCCACAGTTAAATAACACTTTTGTTTTAGCGTTTGTGTGTGTGTGTGCAAAAATTCTTCCATTTTTACCAAGTAATGCTGGTTTTTCCATTTAAGCCGTGATGTAAATTTTCCTTTGTAAATGTAAGTAAAAATTGAGAGTCTATTTAAAGAAAAAAAACTTGAAAATGACGTATTTACACAACAGTATAGGTGGTATGTAGCTATGGCAGCAATGATGACAATGTCGTACCAATGACTACTGTAGGGGAACGTTTACCTGGAAATATAAGAGCCTGTAGAGTTTGGAATCCTACAATATTTTTAGAATGGAAGAAGCCTTACAAATAGACTTGAATCTTCTTTTACAGAAATGGAAAAAGGCTCAAAGGAAAATGGCTTGCCCAAGACCACAGAAAGGATTGATGGCGGAGGAAGGAGAATTACTTAAACTTTCCTAATTCCTGCCACAGCCTTTCTTTCCCCCCTAAAGATACCTGCCCAAGTCAGGTTGCTTCAGACCACTTCCAGGTAGCTCTTAAAATCCTCGCTTCTTCCTGTCTGGGTATTATTGGACTGGGCAGAAGAAAGCCAAGACTAATAAATAAAGACCACAGTCAGATTCTACCAGCAACAAACCTGTAACCAACAACAACAACAAAAAATTGATTTATTTAGCTTGTTCATTAAGTGAGAACACACACCAGAGAAACCATGAGGTGTGTTGGTAAGAGGAACTTGGGAAGAGCTTATTTGAGGATTTGTGTTTGTGGTAGGGATTTCAGGAAGTGGGGAACTGTTTTGAATTGGACGTAATCAAGAAGGAGGAACAATTTGAGTAGAGATAGGAAGGAAGTGAGGAAGCAAGCCACAGGCCTATCTGGAGGAAGAGGGGTCCCAATATGGAACAGCAAGAGGAAAGGCTGTGAGGCCGAAGCAAGCTTCACTTAAATACTGCAAGGCCAGTGTGATCGGAGCACGGACACGAGGGGAAAACGGTGAGAGACGAGGTTGACAGTGCTAACCACTCTAGATTTTATTCTAAATGTGATGGGAAAGCTGCTGAATGATGGGGTTTTTTTTTTCGGGGGGATACGGTTTTTGGGGGAGATAATGTTTACATTTTAAAAAGCACCTTTTGGTTGCTGGGTGGAGAACAGACTGGGGCAGAGTTGGCGTAAGGTTGAAGGTCAGAGAAGAAGCACAGATGGGACTATTGCTGTACGCAGGGCTTGAAGATAGGTCTGTATCTAAACTACATCTTTATCTTCTTTGGTCTCTTAAGTCTTGCTATGGTATTCTGGTTTATGGATCACCATAATTCGTTTACTCAATCTCCTACTGATGGGCATTTAGACTGGTCTCAACCCTTTCGCTTTTACAAAAAAATAAAAAATAAAATGGAGCGATGACTATCCGTTGTGCTGATGTTCCAGTGTACCTGTAGGATTATTCCAAAGAGTAGAATTGCTGGTTACAAATGATTTCCGTTACTGAAATTAAATCTGGTGAGCTAATTCTCACCTGGAGCCCAAAGAAACGAGTTTATTGGTTCTTTGCCACAGCCCCGCCTACCCCTCCCACAACAGTGTTCCCGTCTTTAACTATTACTCGCCTAGCAAGCTTCGGCCTGCGGCCCTGTCCTCTCCCAGAAGGGTCTCCATCAGACTACAGAGAGAGAAACTGAGGCACAGGCAGGCTCCGAGGCTCAGCTCCTCCCCCGGCTTTGCTGTCCCTTCCCCTCAGCATTCCCTTCCTTCTTTCTCTCCTTGGGGCCAAGTTCCAGGACGCCAAGCCCCACCGGGTCCTCCCTCGCTCGGAAACCCGACGCCGATCTGCTTTCGCTGTTCCGCCCGCTCGGGGGCTGCGGAAGGGCACGCGAACCCTCCGGGTCCCCTCTCGGCCGCCGTAGCGCCGGCCGCGGGAGGTGGGCAGCTCCGGTAGCCAAGGCAACAGGCTCCGCGGCGCGCAGGGCGGGCGCCTGGCAGCCCGGGGGAGGCGCTGCGGGCCGGCGGCCCCGGCTCGACGAGACGGTGGGACGGCAGGTGAGCTGGGGCCGAGCGGGCAGTCGCGGCCCAAACGCGCCGCCCGGGTGTCGACTCGTTGCAGGGGGCAAGGGGGCTGGGCGGCGGGGCACCCCCTGAAAGGAGACTGGGGCTGGACCTTGATCCCCTCAGCCGCGCCGCGGCGGCGCCCCCTCTTGCTCTTTCACTCGGCCTGGCGCTGGCGTGGAGTGTGCTTTTGGCTTTTCTGTACATTTGGGGACCATTGCTTGACCTGATCCGAAAGTTTCTTTAAGAAGAGGAAAAGCCCTTATTTGGGGACCGGAGAATAACTCAAAACTGCAGAAAATGTATGTCTGTGCGATTCTTCTGGGGCCAGAGAGGATGGATTGACTTCTTTGTGCCTCAGTTTTCCCATCTGCAAATTGGGGACAATGATAACACCTGACTTATAAGGTTATTACAAAGTAAACTTATATTTAAAACCCTTGCAGGTAAGTCCTCGATACTGGGGAGCTTTTATTATTACTCCTACTACTGGCATACCTCCTTTAATTTGTGCTTGGCGCTATTGTGCTTCACAGGTGTTGTGCTTTTTACAAATTGAAAACAAGGCCCTCCACTAGCAAAAAGATTAGGAGTCGATTTATTGCAATACTTGCTTTATCGCGGTGGTCTAGACCGCAGCCCACAATACCTCCAAGGTATGTCTGCACTTTAAGGAGGTCCCTCACTGAGCCTGTATTGTGAGCCATGGCCTGGGCTGATCTCCATGGGTGAAAAAGTGAATGGGATCTTGTCCTCAGGGAACTCCACAGTCTTACTGCATAAATAGGACGCGGTTGTGACTCACGCTATGATTTTAGACATACAAGGGACTGTGAATGCCCAGCGAAGGCAGTGAACCCAGATTTCTGGAGATGAGGTTGGGGTGGATGCTGAAAGAGAGATTCCAAAAGAAGACGACTTCCAAAATGAGACACGTAGGCTGCCTTTGTATTGGTCAGAAGATGAGGCTGGTGAAGTTCACAGTGCGCTAGGCAGAGAGAGCAGTGTGTGCAAAGCCGTGGGGAGAGAATGCAGGCTTCTTGGGCATCTGCAAGGGTTTTGCAAGGTGGCTAGCAACAGATTCTGAGAAGTGGAAGTGGTCCGTCTGGATGATGTTTGAGACATAAGCAGAGGTACCCCCTCTGAAAGACGTCCCTTGTATCTCCTAAGTTTTGAGGAGTTTGGACTTTGTCTCGGGGGTACTGGGCAGCCATCAAAGGATTTTTAAGCCAGCAAGTATGTGTGTGTGTTTTTCATGGAGGTATGGTTTCAAAAAGATCAGGGCTATTTTTGTTGTTCTCTTTTGGTGTCATCACTCCTCCAGCCTGCTCTTCACATTGCAGTCATGCATTGACGATGATTCCAAAAGTATGTATTGCACATCTACTATGTGTAGACAGTAAGGAATCCGGTCCCTGCCTTCAAGGCATGTATTCCAAACATGTTTAAAGGTACATTCATGGAGATGATCGCAGTCCAGTACAACTGGAACTTAATCAATATTGGCAGAGATCCATCCAGAGAGATGTAAAAAGGGCCGGATCATTCAGGGTCACTGTGCTGCACACTCTTGGAAAACCATTCACTTAGTCGACACCAAGAAGAAATGGCCAGAGCAATAGGAGGAAACTGAGGATTGTGTGGTTTAAGTGAGGAAAGCCAACTGTGGGGGATGCTGCTGAGCTTTCAAATTACATAAATTAAACAGGAAAATGTGTCCTTGGATAAGTAAATATAGAGGTCACTAGGGACCTAATTGAGCAGATTTGGTGAAATGGTGGGGGTGGACTCTCTAATACCGGCAGCCTCCAAAGGTTCAGTGCAATGTATCAGTGGGATGAGGAGTGAGTGGGATGTGAGAAAGTAAAGACAAAGAGTAGGCAGCTGAAAGAAGTTTGTGAAGGGGAAGAGAGGGAAGGCTGGAGAGTGATTGGGGAAGCAGGTGAAGCCTTTTTAAAAAGCATGAGAGAGGCGTGAGCAGATTTAAATGCTGATGGCAAAGAGTGGTGAGGGAGAGGCTGGGACAATACAGGAGATGAGAGGGAAAACCAGTAGCACAGTTTTCCTGAGAAAGTGAGAGTAGATGAGATCCATAGCACAGATACTTTAAAAGGGGTCTAATGGCTTCTACTTTTTTGGAGAAGTGGGAAGCAAGATAAATGCCAAAAAGGAGTGTACCAATATAATGCAATAAGAGAAATAAACATCGTAAGTGTGGCGAGAAAGTTATATTTTCATTATAGCAGACATTTATTGAACTAATATTATGTTAAGCACTTTTCATATACTAGTCTCAATTAACATGATCTTTGCAACAACGCTGTGAGATAATCCTTATTATAATTCCCAGTTATGGATGAGGAAACTAAGGGAAAATGCTTACGCGAGGTCACATAGGATTTGAACCCAGGTCTGCCTGAGCCCAGAGCTTTTAGTCTTAACGACAACCTTGATGATATGATCGTCTACTTGTGATATGATTATCTGCTGAGAAAATTCAACAGAATTAAGTTAAAAATAACAAGTATAACAAGTTAAGTGAACAAGGAGCTACAAGATAGACAAAAAGCAATAGCTTTATGCAAGCAATCATCAGAAAATGTGACTAGGAGAAATAATAACAATATGAAAAATAAATATGTAGGAATAAAATTTAAAATAAATGTGCCCAGGCTAGGCAAATAGAACAAGAGGTGGCTGGAGAGGAGGAGGTAGGATGCCATGTGTCTATTTGAGTAGCAAGGAGATAATTTTCCTTTCGGAAAATCAAGGTATTGATACTGAAAGAAGGGCATGTAGAAAAACATGTCTATCATAAGACATAATGAGAAAATATGCAAAGATGTTGACTATCATGTTTTTATAATATTGAAAAACTACAAACAGACTGGTTAAATTATGGTGCAGTCAGTCATATGATAGGTACTATCAGCCATTAAAACAGAATGAGGTGGGAGCTATTTATATGAGAAAGATGTTTTAACATATGGTTAGGTATGAAAAACAGATTACAGGATGTTCCTGTTTTTTTATTTTTTAAATGTATACATACATATTTATAGGAAAAGTGTCTAGAAAGATTTAGTTGTTTAATTTTTTTTAATTTTTAATTGTGGTAAAATACCCATAACATGAAATTTATCATCTTAACCATTTTTAAGAGTATAGTTCTGTAGTGTTAAGAATATTCATATTGTTGTACAATCTCCAGAACTTTTTCATCTTGCAAAACTGAAACTATATCCATTAAACAGCTCCCCATTTCCTCCTTCCCTTGGCCCCTGGCAACCACCATTTTACTTTCTGTCTCTAAGAATTTGACTCCTCTAGATACTTCATAGAAGTGAAATCACTCACTTATCTATCTTTTTGTGATGAGCTTATTTCATTTAGCATAATATTTTCAAGGTTCACCTATGGTGTAGCATGTGTCAGAATTTCCTTCCTTTTTAAGACTGAATAATCCATTGTGTGTATATTAACATTTTGTGTATATACCTTATGTGTATATACACATTTTGTTTACCCATTCAGTGGGTGGACATTTGAGTTGCTTCTTTATTTGCGCTATTGCAAATAATGCTGCCATGAATATGAATGTCCTAGAAAGTTCGTTATGTCTGTGTCATGAGATCGTGGGGAGATTTTTATTTCCTTACAGCATTATTTTTCTTTTTTTATGAACATGAATTGCTTTTATAATCAGAAAAAGCAATAAGGATATATTCTGTTCGGGGAGATGGGGGAGTAAAGGTTAAAAAAAGAGGCCTGATCTCGGGCAGTGGCAGCAGGAAGGGGATGGAGAGGGCAGATGTGAGAGACATTTCAGGAGAATCGACAGAACTTGGGTGGAAGAGGAAGCCTTCCCTGCCTATAGTGTGAAGGGGTGTCAGTCCCTGACGAGGGTGGAAATATGGCTGGAGAGCCACCTGAGCCTTTGTTCAGGAGTTTGGACATTTTCTTGAAAGGAGAGGGAAGCCATTGAATGGAAGGGAAATGACTTAATCAGTTTTGCATTATAGAAAGATCTCTCTGGCTCCCTCCAACCGATTCTGTAAGCTGAAGCCAGATTGTGCCAAATTTCCCTTTGTGTTACTTTAGACTTGAACCTCTGTGAATTTCCTTTCATTGGAGATGAAGCGTTAGTGCTGAAAGATACATATCTATTCTTCTAAAAGCACCTGGAATATTTTAAACAAAGTCCTATTTAGATTACATTGATTCCTAATTGTGTTCAGTTTTATCTCAACAACACAGTCTCCTGTAAATTTACTTTCTACATTTAGTAGGGGAAATACGAATAATTGGGAAAGTAAACAAGAACTGTAAACAACTGAAGTTGGAGGACTTCAATTTATTGCAAATATCTTTGACACTCCTTTTGGGAGGAAAGGGCCAATATAAAGTAAACAGTGTCAAATGAAGGAGTTACTACGGAAAAAAAAATTCTTAAGAGTCCAAATGGATTCAGCCCATTACCATTTCTAGTCCCCCAAATCTGTAATCTTTGCTTCCAGAGCAATGCAGAAAGAGACCTAACTGTTGTACTAACATTTGTAGGAGTTTTGCAGGTTCTAAGAGCTAGATTTCCAAAAGGTGTGAATCCATGATCTCATTTCATTCCTCGCAACGGTACTATGAGGTAGGGATTATCATTCCCATTCTCAGATGAGACAATTGAAGATCGGAGGATTCAAGAGATCTCCCAGGTACTACATTTAATAAACCCTGGTGTTTGAATGTAGGTTTTCTTATTTTCTTGTTACATTATAGCTGTTTATTGTGGAACATCTTAAGCATATACAAGAGTACAAAGGATAGTATGATAATACCTTATATTCACACCGCAGTTGCAACAGGTATCAACGTTATGGTCAGTTTTATATCGTATATGCCCCCACACACCCTCCCTTCCTTGGATTATTTTAAAGCAAATCCTACACATCATATCATTTCATTCATAAGTACTTCAATATGCATATTGAAGAGATACGGGCTTTTTCTCTCCCTTTGTTCTCTATAGTCACAGTATTATTATCACACGTAAGAAAATGGACAGTACTAATTCCTAAATATTACCTAACACCCATGCGGTGTTCAGTTTCTTCAACTGTCTCATAAATGTTTTGTGCTATTGATTTGTTTGAATTGGACTCCAAACGAGTTCCACCTGTTACATTTGATTGTGTCTTAAGCCTTGATCTATATAGCAATTTCTTCTCTCATTTTTTTTTCTTTTTTTATTTGGTGTAAAAACCAGGTCATTTGTCCCGTATGACTTCTCCCATGTGGATTTGGCTGACTGCTTTTCTTTAATGTGTTCCTCTACTCCCTTAATTTAATTTATTTATTTATTGTGGCCCTTGGACTTAATAGGTGGTGGTGTGTACCACATTAGCAGGCAGTAAAAGTCTAGTTCTCTCTCTTTGTGTGATATTCAAATTGGTCATTGGGGTCAGGTGTTGTTTGCATAGTCCATCCATTATAAGTTTCTCATCAGTCTTTCACAGAATGGTTTTAGCAGTTATTAATGATCATTGCCTAGATCTACCATGTTTCCCAGAAAATAAGACCTAGCCGGACCATCAGCTCTAATGTGTCTTTTGGAGCAAAAATTAATATAAGACCCAGTCTTATTTTAATATAAGACCGTGTATAATATAATATAATATAATACCAGGTATAACATAATATAATATAAGACCAGGGCTTATATTAATTTTTGCTCCAAAAGACGCATTAGAGATGATGGTCTGGCTAGGTCTTATTTTGGGGGAAACACGGTATTATTTCATTAGCGATTGCAAAATGAATCCAGGTTTTCTGATGCCAAGTCATGTGCTGCTCTGTTAAATTCCACTGTCTCGATTCAAGGGAGCCTTTGCACACTGTCGTATTCTCCACCCTGGTAGGTGGAGAAAAATCCCTCAGTTTAATATATTAAAAAAAAGGAAAAAACAAACAGAACCTGTGTGCTCTGTCCAACACTGGTTACTCACAACATTGCTTTCCTGGGTTGGTTTTATGTTTTGGTGAAACCATGGAGTGGAAGGGCTGCCTGTATCAGGGATTTTCAAACGGTGGGTTGTTACACATTTAGTAGTTTGAATGATTATTTGGGGGAAGGGTCCCAGCATTTTTTTTTTAATGAAAAAACAGAATAGAAAGAACAGAAAGAAAAAAAAAGAGTACATCTCATATAGTAAGAATAAGCTTTGTTTTGTAAAACTTTTGTTTCAGCTCTTTTTATGTCTGAGCCATGACACAAAATGTGTTTCTTATATGAAGTCATGGTCAAAACCATATTGTTTCAGAGTTCAGATGACCACCCTGGGATACAGCAAGTTTCTCAGCCAAGGATTGAAGTATGTTCAAATTTGCTACTTATGAAATTTATAGTACAGTACATTGACACATTTTAGAATTTATTTTAAAGGTTTCTTTGGGTGATTGCCAGTTAACTAAAATTACATTACCCCTATGACTTAATCCTGTAGTATTCAAGTTAAACTGAATACATGAAGAAATGTGAACTCTCTAGGGATTTTCACGTAGACTGATGTTTTTGATTCTCTGTTACCCTTGAGGTAGGGTACATGATTCCAACGAGCACTGGCATCGTTAAAAGGCATGCTGGCACCTCATTCATATGAGTTGGTTGGGAAGGGGAAACAGGACTGGGCAGGTGGAGAAACTGACTGGCCCTTTGGCTGGCTTCTGGGGCATGTGAGTGGTGTGGGGCAGCCAGACCACCCTTGAACACAATGGAAGCAAAAGCAGCCCTAATATTGTTTCTGCCCTAATCAGTATTGATTTAGGGCATGAGCAGGTGGAATATTTCATGACACCAGGGATAAGGGACTAGGAAATGCAGACATTGGGCTAGAATGTACAGTTAATATTTTAAAGCTATGGAAACGGATTCAGAGAGTGTAAAGTTGCTCGGAATCAGCCAGTAAGTGGGGGAGCCAAATTTCAAAGCTTTACTATATCCTGGAAATATTTTGAATAAATGTGTGATGTTGAGTAAGTTTCTTAATAATAGTACCTACTGCATAGAGTTGTAAGGATTGAGTATGTAGTTAAAACACTTAACACAGTGCCTGGCTATAAGAACCACTCAGTAAATATTAGCTGCTCTTATTATTTCTTAAATATGTTATCCATATTTATATGTTCTCCAACTATCCAGGGTTGAATAGTTAAGACTCCTGCTACCCCAAGCCCTGCTCAGTTTCATTTTTCAGCTGCTGCCTTTGCTTCTATATGGACTGGTGGCATGCCTTTTTTATTGAAAAAATGATCAGCAGTCTCCTTTGGTTTGAGACCACGAATAGGTACAAGGTGTTAGAGAGAAATCAGCACCTAGTTGGGGTGGCTCTGAAAGTAGTAGGATTTGTGGGAGATATACAGGTAGATGGTCGCTACCTTGTGAACGGAGAAACTGCAAAGTGTTTTGTACATAAAGCCTTTTTTTGTTTTTAATTTTTACTTTCATCAAAGTAATAATAAAACCTAAATTCTGTGCTATAGCATTCTCTATTTGGGGATCTCAGCTGCCTGGAGAATGACAGTATTATATACATAACATCATTTAAAAATATAGTCTCTGAGTTTTCATAAACAATTATGATACTATTTAGTACATGAGGCAGATTTGGGTAGTGGTTTTTTTCAGTGATTCTCCATAGCCAGAGTACTTACAAGACTAGACTGTGTTTCTATTTGAATATTTGTATCAAAGCTTAACATTCTACTACTTACTGATTGTATTTTTACAATCTAAGAAAATAAGTATGTGTATTATTTTAAATTAGTTTATCTGAAACATAGTACCTTTTTCCTTGTGGTCTTTAAATTAGAACCTGAGACATTGTATCTTTTCATATTAGATTATTTTCTTATGGATAATCTATTAAAGCTGAAGGCGCCGTGGTTAAAAGTAACTGAAACGTAATTAAAATGTATTTCCAGGGAGGCTAATAAAATGGCATAGCTTTTCCTATGGCCTCAGAGTCATTGTTCTCTTTTAGCCAACATTTGGTAAATTCTAGAACTCATAGGAATGCAGAGTCATATAGTGGGAAGAAGAAGAACTTGAGTTTCAGGCAGGTCAGGGTGACCTTGGGGAAGGTCGTTTAGTCTCAGTTCCCTTCTCTGTAAAAATGTCTCCTGAAGTCCTTTTAGAATTAACCATTACAAAACTTGGCCACTAGAAGGGGCTTAATAAATGTGAGTTATCTTTTTTTCTGCCATTCCCAATTCCACAAGCCTACCTACTGTGTGCTTCTGCTTACCAAAAGGAAGCTTAAAAAAAAAAAGTTGATGGTTTAATCCTAATTTCCAACATGTTAAACATGTAATTATATTGCTCTCTTGTGTACATAGGTTTAACACACAATGGTTCTTTTTTTTTTTTTAAATTTTATTGGGGAATATTGGGGAACACTGTGTTTCTCCAGGGCCCATCAGCTCCAAGTCGTTGTCCTTCAATCTAGTTGTGGAGGGCGCAGCTCAGCTCCAAGTCCAATCTCCATTTTCAATCTTTAGTTGCAGGGGGCGCAGCCCACTATCCCATGTGGGAATTGAACCGGAGACCTTGTTGTTGAGAGCTCGCGCTCTAACCAACTGAGCCATCTGGCCGCCCTACACTCAGTGGTTCTTGATGATATTTGCGTGTTATATGTGGTACATAGTAAATGTGGTGACCATATTTACAAGCCAAAAAATTAGGACTTGTGGTTAGATGAATATAGTGTAGTCAGAGGGTCAAGAGAACAGAATGTTTAAAATCAGGGCAAAAGCAAAACAAAAATAAAAAACAAAAACAACAAAAGGAGAAAAGAAAAAAAAGTAAAACAGTGCAGCCTCAGACAATCATAGATGTGTTTTTATGTGTCCTGAGGAGGCCGTACAAAGCCATGGAGAGAGGCACTGGAGTCCTTCGCCATGAGTTCAAATCTCGGCCCAGGCACTTTCTACTTGCATACGTTACTTTGCTTTCTAAGCTTCAGTGTTTCCTGATTTGTAAAATGGATGTAATGAGAGTTCCTTGTGTCTTGTGAGGACTGCATGAGGTAAAGAGCTCAGCACGAGGCGTCTCAGGTAGTAAGTACTTAATGGATAAGTGTTAACTGTTGTGATTATTATAAGGCTTTTGAAACATGTACATTTATTCAGTAACCTTTTTTTTTGTAAAAGCCTATAGGAAAAGCTTTTCTAACGGAACTCAGTATTGGGGAACTTACTGTATGATAACTGACCAGGCCTGTATGAAAAAGGCTCAGAAATGTTTGGAAGAACCAATGCCTAACTTTGCATGCCCACAGGGAAGACCTGACTTATTTGCCTTTCTCACAGTATTTGAATAACTCTTAACACCTATCCCATTGCCTCTAAGGTGGTCTCTTTGTCGTGTGGCTATTTTTTGGCTCGCATAATGTATACTTGTCCCAGAGGTAGGACAAACTTCACGATTAACTTAATCCACTGTCTCAGGCTTCTTTCCCTAAGATTCCCTTGGTTGTTCCCTCCCCAGGGTGTTGTCTTTATTCTTAGGCCAGCAACAAGCTACCTATAGCAGTTCTGGGCCCTAGATCCAAGTATGGTACCAACCCAAGGAATAGAGTCTCTCTTCCTCTGTTCTCCTCAGAGTGAGAATTTTAAGCCCCCAAAATACTATTCGTAGAGTCTCATTGGCTTGAATTGGGTCATGTGCCGGTTCCAGAGCCAAATCCTGTCACCAGGCCAATGCCATACCTTATTGGCTTAGGCCTGTTTTTTGAACAAGTCATTTATGGGGGAGAAGGGGTGGGGGATGGGGATGTAAAATGATCTTTAGGCCAATCAGGGACAAAATTGTGTTTCCCTTAGGAAGGATGTTTTTCTGTGACTGGGAGGCATGGGCGCTGAGCAGATGGGTCAGCTAGGAATTGCGGTGGCTGCTGATAAGAGTGCTTTGCAATACTACAGGTTATTTTTCTTTTAAAAAACATTAAGTCCCAAGTCGGGAGTCTGTGGCTGGGATGGCCATCAAACAGTTCTTTCTGCTTCACCATCCTTACCATGGGGCTGACACTCTTGTGGTCACCTTGTGGCCACAAGTGGGCTTCTGGTTCTCTAGCCACACAGTCCTTCCATGAGGCAGGAAGAAGTGTGAAGGGGAGGGCAGAGCATACCCTTGGAAGTCCTGGAAGCCCCCACAAACACATTCAGTTGACAACACATCGTCGGTTCTTATCTGTGAGGGAGGCCAGTGACTGGAGTGTCTTCGCTGTTCCCAACAACTGAGGGATTCCGTTGCTGTGGAAGAGAAGGCAAATGGCTGTCAGCCTGGCCGTGTGTAGCCAGCAGCGTCTACTGCACCCTCCCCTTGGAGGAACCCACAGTGTTCTGTATGTTTTCTAGCTTTGCATTCATGACTTTTCCATCAAACACGAATGAGATTAGGTTTTCTGTAGTGTCTTATAATTTATATTTTTCCATTTAACCACATGGTAAGTATCTTCTCATGTCAGTTCATACATAGTACAAGCTTCTTAACCAGTCTCCATGTAACGAATGCTCGATGAACAGAGCCTCTTCATTCTCGCTATACAACTTAGTGTTTAATTCCCACAGCCCTTAGCGTTCTCGGCTAGTAAACAACTCTTGTCATGTCGTCCAGTACGATAGCCAAGGGCCACGTGTGGCTGTTTAAATTTAAAATCCAGTTTCTTCATCTCGGCGGTCCCGGGGTGACTAGTGGTAACTGGATGGGGCAGCCCTTTCAGACGCAGAGCATTTACATCATTGCAGGAGCTTCTCTTGAAGGAGACTGCGTCTCTCGCTCATTTGGTTTTAGGGAGTTTCAGGGTAGTGATTAAAGTCACCAACGTGGAACCAGACTCCCTGAGTTAGAATTCTCTCTGCCATTTACTAGTCGTGTGACCTCGGGCAAGTTACTTCACTGTGCCTCAGTTTCCTTATTTGTAACGTGATGGCCACAGTGGTACCTCGTCTCTGAGGATCAAAGGACTTAAGATATGTCGAGCGCTTAGAACAGTGCCTGGCCCATATTCAAGACGTTGCGTTCCCTTGGTGATGGTCCTGTCTCATGTCAGCAAGTCAGGTGAGTTTGTTCCCAAACCTGTTTACACCTTGTTACTGAATTACAACGCAACTAAGTGTTAACTAATGAAATATGAGGACAAAAAGGAAAAAGAAGACATTGTTTTTGTGAAACATAAGTTGAAAGCGTTTGAAAGACCTGGTAAAGATAAATGCCAAAAAGTGCTTGTGAAATTACAGTGGAAGAGACCTCTGCAAAGACGGAGGACAAAAATTCATCAAAATGTAGAATTTTGTCTTCAGACTTCATTTTACAAAGTGGCTTTCCAGTGAAAGCTGGAACTCATAAACAAGTATCAGAGACGTGGTTCATGCAGGAACTTGAATTGCTAGAACATATTCTCAAGAAAAAGCCTTGGTTTATTACCAAGCAGTTGACAAATGAATGTGCGTTTTTAGTGAATCCTCTCTTTAACCAGCTGTTTTCTTTTCTTTTCTTTTCTTTTTTTGGTTGTTTATTTTTGATGAATTCTACCATTATTAGTCCTTATCATATCACGGAGAGTACTTGTTTATTTCTTTTTCAATTGCTGTGTATGGATTGCTGCACATCGATTGAAATGAATATCATCAAACCCTATTGTTGGACATTCACATTGTTTCTAAGTTTTTAGTGTTATAAGTGGTGTTTTGGTGATTTTCTATCCAGCTAAATCTTCTCCAGTAAGTATGTTTTGATCCTAGGACTTCAGAGGAATCCTGCCCTCTTGACCAGGAGGTCTGGATTTCAGTCTGGAAACTGTTATCATACCATATAAGAGGGCATGTAGGCATTCCAGCCCTAATTTTGATTTTGGGTCTATCTCCGTTTCTTCTTGTGGGCCACTTGTTGAGTTGAGATAATGTTTCGGGTTTACTACACCAAAAAGTTTGGACTGTCCCAAAGAGTTCCGTGTAATGGAATTTGTCCAGATGTGACTCTTTTACCAATTCACATAGATCTATGTTTGAACTTTTCTTTTTATAGCATTTCTCATCAATAGTCCTTCCCTATAATTATTTTTGCATTTCTTTTGTGTCTGGTACTAAACTCTTAGCTTGTTGAGGACAGGGATCCTTCATTGGACCTTGATTTATTCTAACATAATGGGCGCTCAATTTATGTTTGTGAAATGAGTGAATGATGTGACTTTTCTTATGATATAGCCATTTCCCATAATATTAGGTTGGTGCAAAAATGATAGCGTAGTTTTTTTTTTTGCAATTTTTTAACCTTTTAAACCGCAATTACTTTTGCACCAACCTAATACTTCCTTGAAATTCACTGTTAGTGTAGGCTGGTCTTCTAGCCTCTTCAGTAGGTCAGATTCCATGTTAGAGCAAAAAATGTTAAATGTTTATCAAGTAATTTTCAAACATAAACAAAGGTAGAGAGAATAGTATAAAGAAACCTCCATTACCCCTCCTCCAGCTTCAACAATTATCAGCATTTTAGAGCCCAATTTCATTTGGGATGAGATAGAACAAGAGGACTTTGGGGTGCCAATTTTTAATTTGTGGGGCAAGAAGCAGGGATGCATGGTGGGCCAGGGTAGAGAAAGGGGAGGTTGGTGGCCCAAAGACAAACCTATCTATTTACCGTAGGGCTCTTGTCAAGGTTGCGTGAGTTGACATGTGAATTGCAAAGAACAACACTCAGCATATAAGTGCTGTCATTGCTGCTGCCATTACTGTCACTGAGGCATAGCTTGAGGGAGTTGAGTCTGATAGCAAAGGCACTTACTAACTTAGTGACCTTGGACATCAACCTTTCTGAGCTGTAATTTCTTCTTCTGAAAAAATGGGAATGATAATAGCATCTTAGATACAACACAAGGCAATGAAATAAAGCATGTAAATGTGTTCTGGATTAAGTAGCATTAATCACAGTTTGCCAGAGCGGTGTTTTCCTCTGGAGGGACCGTGCTTCTGGAGTTTTGGGGAGTCAAGCCTATTCCTTGTATGGACTCTCATTCTGAACTGTGTATTAATGGGCCCCAGAGTTATCTGTCAGCCTAGCAAATAAACATTCTAGCACAATAAACTTTGTTTCCATTTGCAAAATGTTTGTTTCTAAAGCATAGAAATAATTTTGCTTTATATAGCTTGTCCATATATGCACTGGAAATGAAATACTTATCAACCAAGTTGATAAAGGGATAAAAATAGTTTTCCTAAGGAACTGTTTGCCCGGGATTAGTTTTGGAAAAATTTTGCAGCAGAATCTGTATCACCATCTTTGAAATATAAACAGTGTCTTCGTTTGTCTATATTTTTCTTATAACACTTTGCTTAACTCCTAATTAAAATAGCTTTCCCAAAGCCAGAATCCTCCAAAAAAAAAAAAATCAGTTTTCTTTTTTTCAAACGAAGACTAAGTTTTAAACACTTTGCTGTCTCCTCAGTACTGCAAAGAATTCAAATGATGCAGAACATTCATCCAAACCACACACACACACATATCTGTCTGAGATAAGAATTAGTAGATAGTGTGGGAAGAGAAATGGAATATCCCTGATGGTTATAATAAATTTCTGCAGTGTTTGTTTGGACAGGACAATCAGCTGTCATGTCTCCTGGGTATGAGAGTTATGTAAATCCAGGTCAGAGAGTCAGTGCCCTAAACTTAAATTCTCAGGAAGATTTTCTCTTTCAAATGACCACTTGCAATTAGGTTTGACTTTTTAAAAGTTTGGTTTTTGTTGTTTCTGTTAGTAAAAATTTGACCTTCTTACCATTTTGTGATTTATAGCATCTTGTGCTTTTCTAAACTTCTTCATTCAAACAAACTAAACCCCTGTTCTCTACCCTCAAATGACAAAAACAAATAAATACAAAATGCAGTTTTATTTCAGAAAGAGCCATATCCTAGTGCAACTATGTGTCCCCAGTGACATATGAACTCTGAGCTTTATTTCCCATAGACTGTTCCATTTAAATGTTTTATTGCACAGTCTCTTGATTTGTTTTCCTGGGATTCCAATATATTTTGTTAATATTTCTTTTCAAAGGATTCAGTACAAATCATTTCTAGTAGTCATCCAGCCAATGTTGTGTTAGAAGATACGCTGCTTCTAATTTAAATCTTAATTTAAATCCAATTTAAACTTCTAAATTGAGAGAGTTGATAGGAAAAACTTTGGATTTCTATATTTATGGGAATCCTTTACTTCTCTGTGATACATATTTATGTCTCTGAGAAAAAAGGAAATTGGAAAAGGGACCTAAATGTACTCCTTCATTTTCCTTGTAATCATTGGAAAATGAAATTTAGAAATAGTTTTAGGTGACAGCAGAAACATGGCGGCGTGAGAGGTCCCCCTTGATCTCTCCTCTTGAGGTTACAAGTTGAACAGCTACAGTTCAACAAAGGATTCCCACACAAACATGTCTGAGAGATCCATGCATTGAAGGTGGGTGCAGAGGAAAAAAATCATAGAACACCACCAAACTAAAAAAACAAAAACACAAAGACAAAGAAACGATGGCGACACCGAGCTCCCAGAAAACAAAAGATGTTAATAAAATAGCTATAGGAAATCCCCATAGATCAGTAATCACCCTAAATGTAAAGGAACTGAACTCACCAATAAAAAGGCACAGAGTAGCAGATTGCATCAAAATCCGAAACCCAACCATGTGCTGCTGCCTTCAAGGGACACAGCTCAGCAGCGAGGACAAACAGAAATAGTTTTAACTTCTGAATGACTTGGAGGGTTTTAGCCAGTATCCGAGGTGGATCTCTCTTTTTTTTTTAATGTGCTGGAACTTTAGGGTCAATTTTTTTTTCTTTCGTTTCAGCATAATATTGAGCATTCACTTCGGTATGTGTTCAGCATTGTGTTGGGTATTTTACATATATGAGCTCACTTAATTCTTACAGAAGCTCTGTTAGGTAGATAGGACTTAAATACCCAGTTGCTTCAACTAAAAACTGTCTTCCTTGATCACGGCTCCTGTCCACCCGATGACGTTGCCATAACAACGGAACACACCCTGCTCTGTGATGCAACCTGTGAGCCATCCCACTGAGGACAGCAGCAACCTCTTCGCAGATCTCCCCGATTCCCTTCTTGTTCCCCTGCAAGATTTAGGGTTGTACACCTATGACTGATACGTACAATGTTATGTGTCGATTATATCTCAGTAAAACTGGGGAGTGAGGAGTGAGTACCGAGAGAAATGAGGGTCCCGGTTAAATACCGGTGATCCACGGCCGTCGGTACAACTCTAGAGCTCTAGAGTCGTGCTGTCCAGCATGGCAGCCATCCATCCGCCACGTGTGGCTTTGGAGCACCTGAAATGTGGAGCGTGTGCTTGGAGATGTGTTGTGCACACTGGGTTTGAAAGACTTCATACAAAGATAAAGAAGATGTTATTAATTTTTATATTGATTGTGTTGAAATGATAACGTTTTGGAAATACTGGGTGGAAGAACACAGATAATTAAAGTGAAGAAAGATTTTATGTATCTGTACATATTACATATTACATATGTATGTATGTCTATTGATCTCCACATAGCAGCCGGGCTGAGTTTTTTTTTCAACTTTTTGAGATAATTGCCGTTTCTTATGCAGTTGTTAAAAAACAATGGAGCGAGATCCCATGTACCCTTGACCCGGTTTCCCTTAATAATAGATCTTAGCTCAAGTTCACCTCTTCAAGGCAGCCTTCTCGGCCCACTGTCATGTGGTCTGCTCTTCCCACTTTCATTTGCCTAGCCCATTACTCTGTTTCATTTTCTTCATAGAATTTGCTACTGTCTGAATATATTTACTTGTTTAATTGCCCTTTGTCCAGTAGAAGGTGAGCTAAAGAGAGTGGAAATCTTGTCTGTTCTATTCATCACTTTATCTCCAGAGCCCAGAACAGGAAATATTCATAAATATGTCCCACACGACTGAACTTTATGGATGAGGAAACTGAGCTGCAAAGTGACTGAGAAACCTCCCTGTCGTCACACAGCTAGTAAGTAGTAGAACCATGAGTTGAAGCCACAGGCACGAAGGCTCCAAAATGGAGTAGAGTGAATCCTGCTCAGGGAACAGAGAGAACCAAGGTGCTGGCGGATAGGCACTGAGAGGGAGAGTGGGTCTGGTTTCAGACTAGGGAAGTAATCAGGCTGTGTCAACTAAGTCCAGAGGGAGGTTCTACGCTATGAACAGCTTAGCTCACTGGGATTCTGCTCTGGCGCTGGGACCAACTCCCGCTCCAGAATGATGCTTTCCTTTTCCTTTCTTTGCTCCCATGTGTATCCCTTTCTCTTGGAGATCACCTCAGGAACAGGACTCCGGTCCTGTCACCTTCAGCATGTCACCCATGAATTACATGGGTCCCTCCAACAGGAATCAGGCAGAAGGTAGGTTTGCTGGGAGGGAGAGGAAGACACAGCTGGGCTCTGGGTAGGTGCAGGAGGAGACATCCGGAAAAACACCCAGACCGTACGGTACGTCAGTGTGCCCTGGCCTCTGGACGTGCAGCAAGGCAGCTCAGAGTTCTGTGGATCCACCCTGTGCCTTACGTAGCACAAAAGATACCATCAGGTGAAGGGTTCTGTTTGGGGCAAAGCCTTTGGATCAGGTTTTTATCTGAGGCATTATTAAAAATAAGGGCAAGGGTCAGAAAGCAAATGCAGCAGCCTAGATCTCTCATGGTGGGTCTTCAAGGGGCTGTGAGAAGCTTAAGAAAATACATGACAAAGGAAGGCCCCTGTCCTCAAGGAGTTTAAAGGGCTGTATGTTTAGAGAGAGTGCCATACATCGAAAGGTAATTGATGCTTCAAGGCAGTCTTATGCTGTGTCGTTGAGGACAGCCCGTGATGGCTGAGTCTGGCAAGGCTCACAAAAGAGCTGGTGCGTGGCTGGTGTCCTGAAGGATAGGTAAAAATTAGGGAGGAAGGAGCAAAGGCGTTCAGGTGGGATGGGAAGAGAGTAAGATCAGGAGGTATCTGAGGAGAAAAAAATGCTCTAGAGTATCAGAAGCTAAGTAGGATTTATCTAGTCTGGAGGCGATTCAAGAAGGGGGAGAGAGGGAAAGGATCTGATTGGAAGGAAATCGTGTGAAAACGACTCTTGGTCAAGAACTTCCAATCTTTCTGCTTGTACAGATAACTCAGGATGGAGAGATGGGCAGGTGTATGGGTGGGGGACTGTTTACTGAGGTATAATGACAATAGCTATGACTTCAGTAGTGCCTACCTGTGCCAAGCTGTGTTCTAAGCAGCTTCCATGTATTAAATTATTTAATCCTTATAACAGCTCTGTGAAGTAGGTACTATTATTATCTTCATGTTACAGATGGGGAAATTGAGGCACAAGGTGGGAAAATAACCTGCCTAAGGTCACAGAGCTCCAGAGTCTGTGCTTTTAGTCTCTCCCATGACCTCTCAGTTAATGAGGGCCAGATAGCTTTTCCACCAGCTTTTCATTATGAAAAATTTCAAACATACAGAAAAAAAGAGAAAGTACAGTAAGCATCTGTATCAGACACCTAGATCAAAGTGTTAACATTTTGCTGCTTATGCTTTGTCTATGTGTGTGTGTTTCACTTTTCAGAACTATTTGAAAATATGTTAACCGACATGATAATTTATCCTTAAATACAAAACAGCACCGTCTTCCTTTTACATGGTATTTACATCTTTCATTTTCCATGCATTCTTGGAAAATACATTTGCCACTAAAATATGCAAAAGTACTTTGTTACTTGTAAAAAGGAATTAAGTTCTAGGCTCAGGTAATTATAAACAGGTTTTTCACTTACGTGAACATCTTGATATTTGAGAGTCAGGCAGGGTAAGGGCAATTTTGCTTCCTGTAAGACTGCCTCACAATTTGCAGGATGTTTAACATCCTGATTCCCACCTACTAAATACCCATTTGATCGAGGAGGCAATCCAATTCCGTGACAACCAAAAATGCTCTGCCCGCCAACAGCCTGTGCCTGTTGAGAGTCCTTGACCTAACTCATCCCCCAATGAAGGAGCTGTAGGTTAAATTCAAAGAAAATGTGCACTCATAGAACCCATACTATAATGATTCAGTGTGGCGGTAATCACAGTGGTAGTAGGACTGCCCTGTAATGGTCCTTTTGTTATATAACCACATACGATGTCAGACAATTAAGTTCACGAACTCATCCTAGAAAAAGTGCTACATACCTCATTGCTGAATATCACTACGGTCACCTTCGAAGTCCTCCCCTTGGGAAGCTATGCACCAACACCAGTGCCTAGTCCAACCTGCAAAGCAATTTTGGAACTCTTTTTTCTGGAATGGCTATCAGAGTTGTCGTCGTAATACCCCTGATGTCCTGAATGTCATCAAAATGTCTTCCTTTTAATATTTCCTTTATCTTCTTTTGGGTCAAGAAGGAAGTCACTGGGGGCCAGATCAGGTGAGTAGGGAGGGAGTTCCAATACAGTGATTTGTTTACTGGCTAAAAACTCCCTCACAGACAGTGCCGTGTGAGCTGGTGCATTGTTGTGATGCAAGAGCCATGAATTGTTGGCGAAAAGTTCAGGTCACTAACTTTTTCACGCAGCCTTTTCAGCACTTCCAAATAGTAAACTTGGTTAACTCTTTGTCCAGCTGATACAAATTCATAATGAATAATCCCTCTGATATTAAAAAAAGTTTAGCAACATTGTTGCAACAAGTTCATGAACTTAATTGTCAGACCTCATACGTTTCATTTAATCAGTTATAACCCCCACTACCATCACCACTTTGTTGCAGAAAAGCTATTTGACAGTTCTTGATTTATTTAACCATTAAGTGTGTTTTCTCATGTATTGGTCTGAATCAACTAGGAAATATTTGCAATTCTTGTGCTTTTCCGTATAAAGGGACTTGAAGTAGGTTCGGGGCCCACACAATTTCCTTTCCCACCTTTATTTCTTCCTGTTTGGCTGGAGATGCTGAAGGATTTATCCCAACTGTACTGCCCCCTGTACTCCACTCATCCCTTTGTTTTTCACTGTAGCGGGTCAGAGTCCCTTTGCCAAGCGTATCTCAAATGCCGTGTTGTTCATGGATCTTCCTTGGAGCTCTACGTCAAAATACAATCTAACCTCCCCCGGCACATTTTCTCATGACACCACAACAACAGACCGCCTTGTGTTGCATTTGATAGTGTGTTTTCCTTTATCTTCCACATGTATTTCAATAACAACTTCCCAGGCCTTGTTCAAGATTCTGGAAATAGAGAAAGGAATGTCTCCCAGTAATCCCCTTTGCCTCTAACTTTGCTTTCTTGGTCATTGGAGTGGCCTCTTATTCCCTTGTGTCCCCTGCAGTACCTGTACTTTGCCTTGCTCGCGGTAATTCATAGGTAGTTCTGAATTGAGTTGGAGATACCGGGAAACAAGCACTTACAAGTCAGATCTGAGTTCAAATCATGGTGCTACCACCATGTAACCTTGAGTAAATCGCTTAACCTCTGTGAGCTTCAGGTCCCTTGTCTATAAAACGTTGACGATGATACCAATCTTACAGGATTGTTGTATGTTTACAGACGAATTATATGAAGTGCTTCAGGCACAGTTATTGGCACATAAGTGTTCATTCAGTCATTCCTTTCAGTCACTTGAGGGAGCAGTAGGAGTACTTAGGATCTTAATTGTCTTAAAGGAAATGCTTACTTAGCCTTAGGGCTTCTCCAAGAAGAAACGGGCCTTGGGGAAGGTGTAGCCCATCTCTGATGAACTGCTCCGTTTGTAGAGGGACCCAAGTTTTGGAACTACTTATATAATGTACACCACCTGTTATTTGTGTATTTTTAGTAGTGGGAGTCGAGTAATCTGTAAAAGAGCAAACTGTTTACCAGAAGCAGAGCTTTTAATGCTGACTCACACTGACTCATCCTTCTCGTTTTCCCTCCCACCCCTCTTAACAACCTTGCAAGGGGGAATTTTTAGGAAATTCAGTCTGGTTACTTTTTTTTTTTTTTTTACTTTCCAAAATTGAAAGCTTGACACTGTCATTTCATTAATTCCATCTCAGGAAAAGCTGGAGTGTGGGCTGCCCTGGAGTGTCTAGAATGACCAACGCCGTGGAGCCGAACGTCTCACATAAAACCTGTCTATAGACAAACCAATGTTTTTGGTGGAGAGATTAGACAAGTACCTGAGATGTCCACGTTAACGGACTAAACACATGTTGTCACCTTAGCCTAATTCCAGTTGAACCTAGAAGAAGGTTCTAGGTTCTCCTGTGATGAGAAACCTGAGCAGAATTAGAGCCAGAGCCATGACGCTGTAACCGTCGGAGCTGAGATGACAGCCATAGAATTCGGGCAGCACGTTAGAGACAGCAAAATGGGGAAGGAAGGTTAGGGGTCAGATGACTAATATCCTCATGCCTTCATTCGACATTCATTAAATGAATATCCGCCGGTCGTCTGTGATTTACCAGATGCTGGGGCTGCTCCAGGGAATGACAGAGGTGGTGCCTGCTGTCGTGAACCTTATAATCTGACGCATCGTGTGGTAATTAAATGCTGTGGTGATGGCAGGAGAGGATGACGTGGGAGTGGAGAAGCGCCTTGGCCGGAGTACGGGAGCACGCGCTTGTGCAGGAGGATGAAGGGAGGGAGGGAGGGAGGCTTCTCGGAGGACCAGGCACCCAAGCTGAGACTGGCTGGATGCGGAGAAGTCAGTTAGAAGGACGGGGTGGGGCCGGGATGGCTGAGGAGCGTCCAGGCAGAGAGAGCCACGTGTGTGAAGAAGGCCTGGGAAAGAGCTCGCCTCTGGAGGAAGTGAAATAGGCTCCAGGGTGACCAGAGGACAGTCGAGTGAGGCGGAAGTTGGGCACAAGGTAAATTTGGAGAAGCCGGAGGGGCCAGATCTGCAGAACATTGTTGGTCAGTGTATTAATTTTTTTTTAAAAAAATGTTTTTTAAGTGAGGTAAATTTTACATAAATTTTACATGACATAAATGCTCGTGATAAGTGCACACACCCATGTAACCAACATCCCACGATAAGTACGGACTTTTAACCTGATACTAAGAACAGTGGGAGGGATGGGTTTTGAGCTGGGCCCAGACTTGATGCTAATGGTGAGTTTAGGGGCCCCTGGGGTTGGGGGGCACCCGTAGGACAGGACTGGAATAGGTGGTTGTTTGCAGGTGGGCGGTGTGGGACCCAGTTTGGAAAGGGACAAGGGTCTTCGTTTTTCCTAAGATGTTTTTAGCAGAGGACAGACCCCTAAATGCTTTGTAGGATCAGAAGTATCTGCATAGAGCACAGAAGACTGGTTTGTCAAGGTCTTCCTGGAAAGACTCCCAGGCCACCTGCATTTCGAACAAAAGCCTTGCGAAAGCAAACAGGAAAAGAATCATCTTATTGATTTATTTTTGTTACCTACAGTACGTGTGGCATTTTCCTTTTCTAAGAGTAGAGTATGAAAATATTGTTACAGTTTGCAGCTTATATAGTTTAAGTGTTCTCTTTCAATATCTGGATTTTTGACATGGCGCCAGAAATCATTTAATGCGTTACTGTGCTATTTTTGTTGTTATTCTTTAAGATAGAAAGAGAAGATTTTGTGGATAGAATTATCCTCAGTATCTATAATTAGGAAATGGTTTGTTGTGTTGTTGTTTTTAACAAGTAAGCAAGCATAAAAATGTATTTGGAAATTCAGATCTATTCTCCACCTCTCTTATTTTCCTTTTGAAAAACAAGGAATAGTTTTTTTAAAGTTTACTGACAAAACACTCTGAAATGTGTTTATAAGAAGTTTGTTTCTCACCAGATTTGTCTGTTTCTCCAAAGATCCCCAATCTCAACAGATTTATATTTATAAATGTTTTTATACACATTGTCTTAACCTAAATCTTTCCAAGTATCCAAACTGCCTTATATCTTTCTGTGTCTCAATTCATAGATACCATCCTGTGAGTTTTGGGTACTTTACAGAGTAGTTCAGACCCAGATGGTCTAAGCTCACCCCCAGTTTTTTTAGTAATACTTGAGATTTCATCTGAAAAGAATCCTCAAATTTTGAAACTGTTTCTTTCACCTTCGTGTGCCCACCTATTTGGGGTATGTATGTGTAGATTATTTTGTTTATTGTTCCTCATATGTTAAAATTATTTTAATTTTTTCAGCTTTATTGAGGCATAATTAACAATGAAAAGGATGTATATTTAAAGTGTACAACCTGATGATTTGACATATGTATCGTGATTACTGCAGGTATTAACCCATTACCTCAAATAGGTACCTTTGTGTGTGTGTGGTGAGAATGTTTAAGGTTTACTCGAACAAATTTCAAGTACATCACTCAGTGTTATTAACGATTGTCACCAAGCTGTGCATTAGAACCCTAGAGCTTAGTCCTGTTATACCTGAAGGCTTGTACCCTTTAACCAGTAGCTCCCCAGCTCCCCTGCTCTCAGGCCTCTGGTAACCACCAGTCTACTCTGTTTCTATGTTTCTGTGAGTTCCCCTTTTCTTTTTTAGATTCCACATATAAGTGAGATCATAGAGTATTTGTCTTTCTCTGTCTGGCTTACTCACTTAGTATAATGTCCTCTGGATTAATCCATGTTGTGTTAAATGACAGGATTTACTTCTTTCTCATAGCTGAATAATATTCCATTGTGTGTGTGTATATATATACACATACACACACACACATACACACACACATCGTCTTTAGCCTGTTCATCCATTGACATCCATTTAGGTTGTTTCCATATATTGTCTATTGTGAATAATACTGCAGTGGACATGGGGATGCAGAATCTCTTTGAGATACTGATTTCTTTTCCTTTGGATACATACCCAGAAGTGGGATTGCTGGATTATATTCTGGATTGGGTGAGAAAGAAATGGGCCTCTTTGACGTGTCTTGCACAGCTGGGGAAACCAGGTGCTCACTGGTACACACACCCTTACTTTTCACCGTAGGAGAAATCGTGGGCTGAGAACGTCCCTCGTGGCTCTCAGTTGTGCCACCTTGGGGAAGGGATGACTCAGGTAAAGGGAAATTGTTCCTCTTACCCTCTTCAATGAGTCTAATCTCAGATTTTTATTTTTTATTTTTTGCCCCAACAGTGTGCTAAAAGTTCTCTGCTGAACTTCCACATAGGTACTCTTATTCATGGGTGATTGTCAAAATTGGTGTTTTGGGGGGAGAAGACAGTAGAACACTCCTGGTCCACCATTTTGCTGATGTCACTCCCAGGTAGTTTTTTGGTTTGTTTTTTTTAAATAAGAAAATATTTTTTGCATGATGAAACCCAACTCGTAGAATCTAAGAGTTGGAAGGACTATTAGAGACCTTCTCTAATTGTAAAGTTTATTGCTGATGGATCACTGTTAACAACTAAATTGTTTATTGCCTAAAATAATTCTTTTTTATGTTGTCATTTAGCTGAATTCCCAAGTTAAAAAATAAAGTTTAGCACATATATTTCAGTTGATAAATACCTCATCCCTCATACATGACAACCAAAAGTTACATATTAGCCATAGTTATACCTTTTGGCTAAAAATAGTAGTAAGTTTCTAAAGATCTGTACTAACTTTGGATTCCAACTATAACTTTTTGTTTTCATTGACAGCAGAGTATAGATTTGAGAGATATTTATTGATTTTTTTTTTTACCAATTTTCTCAAATTGGTATATTCAATCACACCAAAAATATAGGTTTAAGCCCACTGCACATAGTTTCCTTTCTGCCAAGTGTTTAGAAATGCCTTACTTTTCAAAAGGCCCCACTCATTATTTTTTATGATACTGGAATAAAAGTCTCTAGTCTGGCTAAGCTCGTTTTTCTTCAAGCCTTTCAGGATTGTTTGCAATTCCAAAACGAACTCTGAGGGTTGTATATATCTTGTAATATGAGTGCTTCATTAAAATTAAGGAGGGAGCTGTGAATCTTACCTATCCTGTTAGGATCAGATATAAATAAATGCTTTTATTGGGATTTTCAGTATATTTAGAGTAATCTATACTTATTGAAACTGACTTGCCCCTTTCATTTCTTTATATTATTTTACCAGTCAACTTCCCAACCTTTCCAGAACATAAAATGTTTAAAAGAAGCTATACCTTATACCTTGGCCTTGAACTATGGTGGAGTGTAGCCAGCAAACATGATACTACGTACTTTGGATTCCCACGACTTTTCCATATCTGAGACTGAAAGAGAACTCGGGAGGGAGCCTTGGCATAGCAGAGAGGTTTGGCACTTCTCTATTTTTTGAGAGTTGACCAGCTTTCTGCAAGGGACCCTTGTAAGGCCACAAGTCATTAGGGACAAAATTTTCAGTCTTTAAATGACTACAATATTTTAATACAGCAGAATGAATACATGACACCCCATTCCACAAGTAGGTATGTTTCTGAAAGAGACTTCTTGGGTATTACTTTTTAATTATTATTTTCATTGTCATCTCCATCATTGTAATAGTAGTAATAATAGCAGTAGTTAACATTTTTGGAAGACTTAGTATATTTTATATACATAGTTCCCTTTAATCCTTACAATCCTTTAATCCAAACAATCCTGTGAATTAGGTATTTATTCTTTCCGTTTTACAGGTAAGAGAACTGAGACTTAAGTAGACTATATGCTTTGTTTGGTTGATTGATTTTGGTAAAGTTCAGATACCTTTTGCCCTATGCTGGGCACTCACTAATAGACAGTAAGTATTTGAGAAAAATAATTGTGTGAGATTCAAAAATCATGTTGTCTTTTGCATTATTCCTTTCTATTCCATTGCTATTGCCAACTCTCTAGTCTGAACTGACATTTCTTCAAGTCTAATTGGTCTGCCTCTTTCCAGCCTCTTTGTACCTTAATCCATCCTTCTGATAGAGCTCCTTCTACCAAAGGCATATCTAAATACTACTTTGCCGGTGTTACCCTCCACTTAAAATATTTCAATCATTTCTTACCACCTGTCATCTAAGGATGATTGGCTTTGGCTTTGAAAGGCCCTCGGTAGGAACAAGCTCCTAGACGTTTCAGTGTGTCTCAGCTTCAGAACAATCCATTTTACCTGGCTTTTGTTTCCTTGTTTAAAATAAACTTTAAAAATAAAAATAAAGTTTTAGAAAAGTACACAGTAAGTAAAATTTCCTCTCCCTCGTCCCCCAAACCCTCCTTCTCATTTCGTAGAAGTAACCATTATAAACGATTTCCTACATAATTCTTCCAGAAATTGTGCCTATCCAAGCAGAAATATTAGATCTAATGCTTGCTTTAAAATTATATAAATGAGATCATATTGTACAGTGTGTTCTGCCACTCGTGTTCACATAGATCCATTTTATTCTTTTAAACCACTTCATGGTTATATCAGTTAAAATCTTTTGTGGGAGTAACAGACACAGGGAATGTACTGGAAGAATGTAAGACAAAGTTTAGAAAACGGTCCGGACCAAGGCAGGCCTCGGGAACCATGAAGTAATAGGTTCAGCGAGCGTCTTTCAGCAGAAGCAGCCAGGCCAGTATGTAGCTGTTAGTGCCCTCGGTCACTGTCAGGAATAAATCCCAAAGTCTCTTTGTCTTTCTGCCCCTCAAGATTCAGAGTCCCAGTGGGGGGAGTACCCCCAACTAGGTTCAGGCGCTTGGATGCTGGACAGCTTACAAAACTGATGAATTTCCATTGCAGTGGTATTCTGTTGTATAAATGTACCATAATGTATTTACTAGCTGCCCCTTGGTGCATATTCAAGTTGTCAAGTTCAGTTTTTCCCTAGCAAAAACTGTTGCAAAGAAAATCATTTCACGTGTGTGTGAAGTTTTGTAAGTATGTCTGTGGAATCAATTTCTACTGAAAGACTGTACTGTGTCAAAGGGTGTGACACCCTTTGATGAATATTGCCAATTCAGCCTTAGAACTTAGCAGTTCATCTTTAGAATTTAGCACCGGTTTACAGTCCCATCTGCAGAACCAACGGGCTTTCTTTGATAAGATACAACGTTATTTATAACCAAATACTCCACACAAGCTACAAAGTATCAAACCAGGTGGAAAACCATGTTCAAGTGGCTGGAGTATAGAATTTCAATATTTACCAAAGAATAAGTATCTTAACAGAAGGTTTTGATTAGCGAATTACATTTTTCTATTAGTAAACTGACATGTTCGTCACTACCCAAGCTATCTCAGTTGACATTCTATGAAATGTTGAAAGGTAACTCAACTTCCCTTTTCTTTCCTCCTTTTCATGTTCATGTTTTCCTCAATGTTGGATCCTTTCATCACTCTACTTCTTAGCTTTTAAAATTTGTCGTATTTATTTGAATAGGTAATACCATTAAATGCTCCAAAATTCACAAGTTAATGATAGGTATATGCAGAGGGAGTTTTACCTTCAGTGATGGCGCAGATAGTTTATATCAAGAGTGAAAGGGGGGATCTCGGTGGGACCCCCCCCCCAAAAAAAAAAGAGTGAAAGGGGGATCAGAATCATTAACAAGATAACATAGAGTGAACAACTGTATGCCAAAATTTTAAAAATTTAGCTGAATGGATACATTTATTGGTAATACAACTATTAATAAAAATTGAATCAGCAATTAAAAATTTTCACACAAACAAAACTTGAGGCCTAGAAGGCTTCACAAGAAAGTTAAGCATATAAGAGAGATAGAATTAATATTACACAAACCCTTCCTGAGAGTAGAAAAAGAAGTGATGGGGGGAAAAAAACAGAAACAAAAACAAAAACACCCTGACAGTGAGATTATAAGAAAGGAATATTCACAGGCCATTTTATTCATGGGTATGAAAACTCCTAAACTAAATATTAGCAAAGCCAATCCCATATTTTACTTATTACTGTGATATAAAAAACTAACCAAAAATGGTTGTGGCTTAAAACAGCCACTTTATTATCCCAAAGGTTCTGTGGGTGGAGAATGTGGATGGTGCACCGTGGGGGTGGCTTGTCTCTGCTGCGCGTCGTCTGGGCCCCCATCTGGGAAGCCTCAAAGGAGACCCTCAATCATTTGGAGGCATTGTCACTTTGCATGTCCTGCAGTTGATGCTGCCTGCTGTGTGGACCCTCCGCTCCTGTCAGCCGGAACACCTACATTTGACCACTCCGTGTGGTCTATCTGCATGGGCTAGTGGAGCTTCACAGCATGGCGGCTGCTTCCAGGTGCAGGGTCCTAAGAGAGCAAACTGGGAGTGCTTAGCATTTTTATGATCTAGTCTTGAAATTCACATATCGCCACCTCCACAATACTCGCCTGGCTGAGACAGTTGCAAAGGTCTCTCCAGATTCCAGGGAAGGGGTCATACACCTCACCACCCAAGAAGGGGAGTGTCAAGGTCACATTGTAAGAAAAGTATGTGGGATGGGGTAGTATCGTTGAGGCCATCGTTGGAAAACACAGCCTGCCTTATCTAACAGTCTCTGAAAAGGGTAAGACATCATGACCAGGCTGGGTTATGATGCAGGTTATACTAGAAATGCAACCAAAGACTCAATTAGTATAATTTGCTAACAGATTAAAAGAGAAAAATGATCGAATTCTAAAATGGAATATCCATTTTTGATTAAAACATCAACATGTAGTCACCTAGGAATAGATGAGATCTTCCTTCACCTGGTAAAGAGTGACGATAAAACATGTACATTATACTTCACAGCAAACATTTTACTTACTGGTACATTTTTACTTTAAGGTAATTTTCAGAGTTGCCCATTACTATTATGTCTACTCAACATTTGTTGGAAGTTCTAGCAATTGCAGTGAGGCAAGAAAAAGGAAATGTTTAAGTTTTGCAAAGGAAGAGTTAATAACTTACTGTCTACAGTTGACATGATTGTTTATATAGAAATTACAAAAGAATTCTATAAATCGTTGAAACTAATAAAAGTTGTGCAAGTTTGCTGGCTACTAAATCAATATACTAACCAATTATACTTCTATGCACCATCTACTAATAGAAAATTAAATTTTAAAAGATAGGCTTTACAACAGCATCAAAAATAGCAGGTAGCAATAGAGAAAAAGCATAAAACTTTATTGAGAGATATTAAAGAATACCCAAATAAAAGGAGAGACAGATCATGTTGCAAATATGAAAAAAAAAACCTCAGTACCGTAAAGATATCAGTTCTCTAAAAGATATGGGAGTGCTGTTCCAGATTAGAGGAAAATTAAGAAGTAGACAGCTTTCTAGTGTTCTTGATTGGATCCTATATCCATTGGAAGGAAGGAAAGAAGGAAGGAAGGAAAGAAGAAAGGAAGGGAAGGATCTTCCTTTCATCCTTACCCTTCAGCTGCCCTAGAGAGACCTATCACTGTCCAGTTTGTTACACAGCTTCCTGGAGATATTCCATAAATATAAAAATAAATAAACATTTTTTCTTATTTTTCCTTATTTTTTTCAACAAATTTAGTAGTATACTGTTCATATTGTTCCACATCAGGCTTTAAAAATATGTATATTTTGGATATTTTTGTGTCACTAAATAACTATCATTGTCTATCTAAACTATTATGACTGTATAAGCTCCGGTTGTTTGGAAGAGCCTTGATTTATTTAACCTATTCCTTCTTCATAGATAGATAATTTCTAATCTTTTGCTGCAATGCACTCAGTGCATACACATTTCACTCTTGTAAATGTAACCTTTATGATAAATGCCTAAATGTGAATTTGCCAAGGCAGAGGATGTGTGAATTTATTTGATTGATTGCCAAATGATGCTATACGAATGTATGACTACATTCGCAATGGATGCGAATTCCTGTTTTCCAACACCAAACAGTGAGTGTCTTGTCAGACTTTTTGCTATTTCCCAATGGTAGAAGTAAATAGAATATCAACTAAGGTTGACTACTTTTCAGGTATTGAGAGTGATAATGTATTTTCTGTAAATTCCTTGTTCATATTCTGAGCTTATTTTCCCCTTGGGTTGTTGGTCTTTGTCTTATCAATTTCTAGAAGCTCTTTATAGATTAAGGAAATATTCATGATATGAAGTACTTTTTTTTGTATTTGACATTTCATTGTTACTTTGCTGATCATGATTTTTGCCATGCAAAATATTTTTATTTATACATGGTCCAATTTATCAATATTTTCTTTAATGACTTCTAGGTTTTATATCATACTTGGAAAGCCCTCCCACATTGTAAGGCTATCAAATGTTGTACTCTATGTTTTTCTAGTACTTATATGGCCTGATATTTTTGCATTTAAATTTGTAGATCCACCAGGAACTATTTTTGGTGTGACACGTAAGACTAGTTATTAACCTTACCTTTTCAGATAGATGGAGAGATTAATTTTGACTGCGAGGAAGAAGGATCTGGTAAAGAGTCTCCATCCTCTTTTAGGGGATGGAATTCCTTTCCCTCAAAGTAATTGGAGTGAGCATCTGAAGTCAAAGCTCCCTCTTCCCCACAGCAGGTGGGGAAAAAGTCAGTTTTAAACTGAGCCCTTTTTCAATATTCCTTCTCATTTCCCAAAACTTTCTATTACTGCACTGCCATTGGCCTCATGACATGTTGTGATTCTGATCTCATTTTTGTTCTGTGTTAAAGTTGCGCTTTTCTGATGTCATGAAAGGACACAGCTTCATGTCTCTTATAAGCTCTCTCTAAATTGTGACATAGTGTGAATTACAGTGAGTTATAGACATTATTTTTCTGATCATGTTTCAAAGGCCTCTTTTTCCTGATTTTGTTTGCCCGATCCCACGTCCATCTCATCCACTGATCTTTCTTTAACTTTCTGTAACCCTCCATCCATTTATTATAAGACAGGTTGTGAGCCAGGAGGAAACACACCTTCCTGGTCACGATTCCACATTCATTGTTCTGGACAGAAATGTACAAACCTTTGAAACTCAGTTCAAACTTATCAATGGAAATAAAGAGAATTCACAAGCATTTTTTTCTCCTTAGGACTGTGGCCCCTGATGGGCATACTTCTGTGCTACTTGCTCTTGGAGGAATGAGACCAACTTTGACTTAGACACTTAAGGAAATAAAACATTTAAAAATGACAAATCTCACCATGCTAGATAAAGGAAGAGTTTTCATGTGTTTGTTTTTTTCCTAATCTGTCTATTTGTCTATACATATCTATTAGCTGCCTTCTGTTTGCCAGGCATTGTGCTAGGTGCTGGGCTACAGAATTCAGTAAAATACGTTCTCCATCTGGACAGAAATATACCAAGTAATCATAATGAACTGTGCCGGGAACTAGTAAGGGGCATCAGAATAGTAGCAAAGGACAGAATCCACTCCCACTGGTACCGTGTTTCCCCAAAAATAAGACCTAGCCGGACCATCAGCTCTAATACGTCTTTTGGAGCAAAAATTAATATAAGACTGGATCTTATATGACATTATAATATAATATAATATAAGACTAGCGCTTACATTAATTTTTGCTCCAAAAGACGCATTAGAGCTGATGGTCCGGCTAGGTCTTATTTTTGGGGAAACACACTATAAGCAGAAAGGTATTAGGTCAGTGCAAAAGTAATTGCAGTTTAAAAGGTTAAAAATAATTGCAAAAACCACAGTTACTTTTGCACCTACTTAAGAGCTTACAGCATCTCCAGGAAGTTACTAGATCCTGGCTTGAATGTTGCACAGGTGGAAATAAAGCAGTCCAGTAGAGTGTTCCATGAGAAATGCCTGACCACACTAAGGGGGATTGTTTTAGAGAAAACACCACGGCTGCCTCACTCACTTCTTCACAAGTGGCATTAGATAGTGGACATCAGAAACTATGCCCCAGAACAGCCCTTTTCTTTAAGGTCTCTCTCCAGTGCAATTAGATGTAGTTAACCCAAACCATGTTGTTTATATGCCTCAGGCCCCTCGTTGGTCTGTAGCAGCAACTACTGAGTTTGCAATCGCTTTGCCTTCAATGTGGACTTCGCTTCAGATGACTATAGATGATTATTTTAAAAACTCTTTTAACACTGCATGTCACTGACTACCAGAGTCCCATCCTCTAATACCAGGGGTCGGCAGACTATGGCCTAAAGGCCAATCTAGCCAGCCACTTGTCTTTTTAAATAAAGCTTTATTGTCATAGAGCCCTGTTCATGTTTGCTCAGTGTCTGTGGCTGCTTTCACACTCTAGGGGCAGAGTTGAGTGGTTGTAACAGGAGTTCCCTGCTGTGTGAGTTCTTTAAGATAGTCTGTGTAGGAGTAGCTAAGAGACTAGGGTAGGCAGTCGGTGCTCAGATGTTCATTCTGGGCTTCTTGCAGCTCCCAGAATATGAAGCTTCCTCCGGGCTACATTCCAGCCCCTTAAGCTTCAACTGGAGTGCCAGTGTTTATTAGTGCATTCGGTACTGCAAGCCTGTCTTTTTTTTTTTTTTCTTTCTGCTAGCCTGTCTCGACTGCTAGAGTCTGAAGAGCCTGTCGGATCCATTTCTGTAATTTTTTTTCTTGCCTTTTGCCTTTTGCTCTGCTAAGTGTCCCATCTAGTCCCCAGCTCATAGAAGATTCTATTGTTAGAACTCTAGTAAGCTCTCTGCCATAACGTATGGACATATGATATGACCAGAAACTAATGGCTGCTGAAAAGTACGTGGAATAATCCCTTTCCTGCAAGTTGTAAGCTAAGTCAATTAAATCAGAATCATCCCTGCTGACCTTTGCAAATGTGGAGTTAGTGGTTGAGTGCATGAGAATTATAGGGACCACAATTCAGGTATAGCTTTGTTCTTTGATCCCATGTAATAGATTCAGTCCAAACTGAAGTCTTCTGGTCTGGTTCCCCTTCTTACAAGGTAGGAGCCTGGTTCTCTTATCGTGGGATCCATGATAGAGAAGTTTTGATTGTTTCCATTTTTTTTCCACTGTTGGCTGTCCCATCTGATTTTCTTCTTTTACATTCACACTGAGCTTGTGGGTCAGCTTCCTCTAGTTCCTGTAGCAGAAGAGGCCAGCTTTTGTTCTCATTCTAATTTGTTTACATTTATCTTCAAGTATATCAGCTTTCTTTTCGTTTTCCTTATTGCGACTTTTAAAAACTTTTGAAAACAGAAGTATCTACAGTCTTCTTATCTCCCTGCCAGCAACCTTTGCCCTGCTTTAGGGAGAGGGAGAGGGGCCCTTTTATCTTTTTGCAAGTCAGCTAGGCTCTGCTTCAGGCCTGGAATTTTTTTCTGGCTAAGAATTTTCATCTGTGGACGCAATGGCTTCTTTGCAGCTCTTTAAAAAATCATCTCTGTTTGTTAGGAATGGTGGCTTTGGTGCACGTTGGTTGGAAGTTACCTTTACTTCTGTGGGTGGGTAGCCTTATTCTTGATCTAATCTGTCATTGTGCTGAGATCCACTGGATGTATAATTATCATCGAGCTTCCAGGAGCATTGGAAGGGAGAAGCAAGCTCTGGGGTCCTCTGTGATGGTCTCATCAGAGCTTGTGAAGAGAGCTCTGGCTAAGGAACTCAGAGGCTGCTCCATCTTACATCCTGCCTCGTGCTCTGTCTCCATCTCCATCTCCCTTTTCTGAAAGTCCTTCTATTTCTTCTCCTGTCTTATTTCCTTTTCTCTTCCTGGGACCTGCTTTCCTCCTTTCTTCTTTTCCTTTCTCGGGCGTTATGCTTCTCGTGATCGTTCTGTCATCATGTGGCTTGAATCATGGCTGAGGTGTCTGCACAGAGCTTGGAGACTTCATTTCCTCCCACTTGCAGGTGACCTTCTACATGTCAGAGTGGTCACCATGCCTCCCCAACCCCTGGGGCCAGGCACAGGCAGGCAACACACCTTCTGGGCCAGGCCAGGAGAGAGGAGGGCAGGAGTGAGGAGGGCAGGAGAGAGGAGGGCAGGAGCAAGGCCCTGGAAACCATGCTGGACTGCCAGAGTGTGGCTTGTGTCTCTCCCCACCATTTTCAATGGCCAGACAATGTGTTTCGTATTTTGATTGTTTCCAATTTTTTCACTGTTATAAATAACTGCTATAAATGTCTCTCTCACTTATAAGTCAGAGTGTGTACATATTTGTAGAGCTTGGTATGTATCACCCAAAGGAACTTAAAAGTAACTTTTTTAAAAATATTTTTTTGTTTTTATAGAAGTACTACTATTTTTTTTACAGAAATAATGCTTCGTAGAAAGATTTTAAGTACCACTGAAAGAAGAAAATAAAATTACCTGCAGTGTTAGTAATAGTTTCATCTGTTCTTTTTTTGTGTGCTAAATACTATTTTCTCTTTTGTACCTTACCATTGGAATGAGACTATTTTTTTCATGTCCTTAGAGGTTCTTCTACAGCGTCACTTACTGTGACTGCATAATAAAATGTTCCCTTCTATCGATGTACCAAAGCTTATTTAGCCACCCCCTTAATTGTGAATTTTCGGTATTGTTTTCAGTTTTTCACTATTCTAGGCAGTGCAGAAGTGAACAACCTTGCGTCCAGCCTTTGCACACATCTGTAACGATTTCTCTGGGGATAAGTCTCGAAAGTGAAATGACTGGATCAAAGGGCATGTACACTCTTTTTACTGAGTAAACTTTATTTTTTAGACCAATTTTAGGTTCAAGCAAAATTGAGCAGAAAGCACAGAGAATTCCCACATAACGTCCTGTCCATGTATGTTTTTTAAGCATTTCAGTATGCGTGGTAGTCAAATTGCCTTTTAGGAACGTAGTGCCATTTTCCATTCTCACCTACATTTTCCCCGTATCTCCACAAAACCGGCTATTATCATTACAAAGAATTCTTTGATAAGGCACGTTTAAAGGAGAATACCTATTCCAGTCATAAGACTGAATTTCTTTTCTTCTGGAATTCATATTTACGTCATTCATCCTATTACTATTTATTACGGCAGGTGATGGCAGAGTACCACCAACCTTAAAAGAAGGTAATACCTGTACACAAAAATAAACATCCAGATAGAACAGAAAGATACATAAAAAAAAAATTCTTTTTAAATCTCCCTCCCACTTACCCATGCTTTCTCTTAAAAGCCACTTGTTTTGTACTTAATAGTTTCTAGTAATTATGGCATTTACCTCCAAAATTCTAAATAAGATATATGCACACAGACATATTTTTTCCTTCATTTCTTTTTAGACAGTTAACTTTGATAAGTAGCTCTGTATTGTTAGAATTACAGGTGTCCTTCAGGGCTCTGATACTTGCTTTTCGTGCTGGATTTGTGCTTCTTATTTGGCCTCAGAAAATTTCCCAGGCTTGCTTTTACGGTCAGCCATGTATTTGATGTATTTGCTAGGGTAATGGCACCCATCATTGGGGCAGTTTTGAGAGGAGGGTTTTGGGATATTCAGTCCATCTATTGGCTGAAATGGCATTCTTAATCCACTCACTTTGTATCTCTGTGAAAGATAAAGAAATTAGCACTTCTCCATTTCTCGTTCTACCTCCTGTACTTCCCGCCACCTCCCTACTTTTAAATGAGATAGACAGTGTTATTTTCTTCATTTAACAAATGAGATGCCAGAATTCAGAGAGGTTAAGTGATTTGCCCGAGGTCACACAGCTAGTAAGTGGAGGATGGAGCCAGGATTTGTCCTCAAGTTCATCTGAGTTCATCACACATGCTTTAACATGCCATATTAACAATCTCTCCACTCACTGTCCCTGCTAGTGCCTCTCCTGGCCTTTTTGTTTTTGTCATTACTGTCATTTTCCCTGTGAATTTAAGGAAAGGTAGGTCGGTCTGTATTCTGATTTTGGCTGCAGGACTTAACAAACTGTAAATGACCCTGTGTAGGTAAGTCACTTTACCCTCCATTGCCTCCATTTCTTCTTCTATTAAATGAGAATATAAGCACTTACAAGAAGATAAGTGTTGCAGAAGAAATGAGACAATCTACGTAAAAGTCCCCCCATGCAATGCAGGTATTATTATTTCAGAGCTCAATAACTATTTGCTGATCTATCAGTGCAAATCAGCAATGTGGATTGCAGGCTTCTCTTAGCGTTAGATGAGTTTTCCAGAACAATCTTTTAGTTTGTTAATTCCTTTTTCTTAAAGGGACATTAAAAAAAAATCCATGGTCGCTGCTTATTAAAGAAAAGAGCTCTGGGTTTTGTTTTTGTTTGTTTGAGATATTTTTATGCAGACACAGAGGGAAATCAAAAATCCACAGAAGAGCAGGCTGGTTATTTAAGATGGCATCACTGTCTTGGTCCCTTGTTGCTTTCCTCTACTTTGCTCAGTATTCGTGTCAATCATTTCCACCTGCTTTCTCACTTCTAGTTAGTAAGTCCTGAAGCCAAAAAGGAAATTGAGGGGTGAGGTTAGTCTGATATGCAGCTTGACTCATCCCACCCTATTGCAGTGATAAGTTTTCTTATTTCCTTTCCTCGGTTGAATTTAACTCAATGTACTGTCCAGCACACGTGACGGTTATCTTTATACCTTCAGGATCTGGTGTATTAGATCTCCAACACATGTTTACAAATGAATGGATGCTGGCAGTGTTCTGCCGCCTTCTGCATAAACTGCAAGGTGGCTTATGATGCCCACTGTCAACAGCAAGCAATTTCCATCAACACTGTTGACAGTTTCCCTTGAACTTGGTCTGTGGGCCTGTCGTGGATCCAGAGATAGCCTACAGGGTTCCACAGACCCCGTGGAATTACATTCATTTGCAGATACGCATTTTCTGAAGAACAGGATCTTGGCTTTCATCACGTTCTCAAAGAAGTACGTGACCTAAGATGAGTGGGCATCAAAGCACAAGTTGTGAAAAGCTTTGCGTCGGTGTGTGGCGTAGTCTAGTGGACTTATTTTCGCTCACACACACGTCAGTTTGTTCCTTGATCTCACTTGATAAATGCACTGTATGTAACGCAGATGTGCTGATGCTTTCAGATCAGATCACATCAGCTTGACCCTTGGTTTCGTGCCCTGTAGAAGTCCCGACAGAGTTTCCTTACGATTCTGGCCATTCCTTGGGAGTGAAGGTGTGGCTTTTGTTCTGCCTGCTCACCTCTGTCTCTTTCAACCTGTCAGTTCAGAATCAAAAGTTAATCCCTTCCATGGTTTCCATCAAGAACAAAAAGCATTTGTAAGTGTTACTGTCAGCTCTGCTGATCCTTTGGGAGTCCCAAAAAAGGGTCACGTAGAAATTCCAGACCTCTGCCAGCTTCCCGGCTTCTTGCTCCTTCCCTGCCTTTTATTCCTCACAGATTGCCCCTAGAATTCCAGTTCTTCCTTCTTTCTTGTGTAGAGCTACTTAGCAACCGTCAGCTTTTTATTTCTGTTATTTACTTATTTTTTGAATGGCCAAACCCAAAAAGGTGATCAGCAGCCAACAAAGGGCCTTCCATCTGACGAGAGCCTTTCTCTTTAGAAGGCAGATGTGGTTATAAGGAATTTTGCTTCTTATTTGTGTGTATGTTAACATTTTCTCAAATTTCAAGAAGCAATCTTAATAAATTTTGTAGGCCTGTATTCTTATTAAGAATCCCCTTCACTTCCTGGTGAATGTAGGCCCTTGCAATGGGATAGGACTTTGAAGCACATTGAAATCTTGTTTCTACATAGAACAAAAGTGAAACCTTTTCATTTTGAGATCTGCTAGTTTCTCTCACTGTCTCATAAACTGAATTTCCTTCTTTAAGTTTCTCCCGTTTTATTTTCTTCATCCTCTTTAAATAAAATTTTAAAAAAGGAATATGTTTGTTTTTGATGAGTATAACATTCATTTTTATTTTATAAAACTTAGAACAGCATGAAAGTATGCAATTTAGTTAATGACCACCCCCCCAACAATCCTGCTGTGCAGAGAGCCTCTGTTAACAATTTGGCATGTTGTATGTCTTTTTAGAGATTTAAATGCGTTATAGCAACAACAAGAGAACAAACACTATGAGCGAGGTACTGTGCATTGTCTCATTAAATTCTCACAGTCTCTGAGATGGGGGCCTCTGTTTACCAAAAAGGAAACTTGAGGCTTATAGCTAACTAGTGACTTGCTTAAACGTATTTCCAGTATTTGCTACTCTAAGCAATCTTTAATAAGTAAAGATATATCTAACAAGGTATTCTTGTCTGATTATCTCCAAGTAATAAATATCCAAAACTAGAATTGCTTGGTCAGAAGTGTGTGCCCATTAAAACTTTGGGTTCATTTTGAGAGAGGTGGTTAAGAGCATGGCTTTGTAGTCATACATGTCAGTGTTAATATTCCCACTACCACTTACTGGCCACTCACTAGACTTAAACTGTGCCTCAGTTTGCTCATCTTTAAAATGGGATGATAACAGCAACCTCATATGGCTGTGAGATTTAAATGAGATGATCATGGAAAGTCCTTGGCTGGTATCCAGCAGATAGGAAGAGCAGTGTGTCACACCAAGTCCCTGCTCTTATAAAGCTGACATTTTATTGGGATGGGGACGTAGCAGTGAAAGACAAGCAGTATACAAACTGATGAACAAGAAAAATAGCAGTGCCGTGTAGACAATTCACAGGAAGTGATGGGATACTTAAATGGGTGGTTCCCTTAGGTTGGGTGGGTTGAGAAAGTCCTAAGGAAGGTGACATTTTAGCTAAGTTCTGAATGACGAGGATATTCTTTAAATCCCTAGAAGCAGAATCATAGGATCAAAGATTGCAGGCATTAAAAATTTTGGTCAATAGAGTATTGACAAATCGACCTGCAAAAAATTTTCTAAAATAATTTACATTCTCTTGGTGTGCAGACATGTGTCTTTCCTACACCCTCTTAGCACTTTCCTCCTAATTTTAAGAAGTGGGGTTATGGAAAGCTTACATAGAGACCTTTCTGTTTGTCTTTCTAGGGAGCTTCCTTGGCAGGGGGAAATGATAAGAAAACAAATTAATCCCTTGGAGGAATCCTTTCTGTTCTCTCTCCCCAAACTAACTGTCCATCGTCACCCCTCACACTATGACCCTTTCTTCTCACCTGCTGCCCTTTCTCTCTGTGCCAATTGCCACCTGCATTGTGTGACAGGACTGGGAAGCCGCCAACAGTTAACCAGTACACGTGGTGATTAATAGCCACTTTCTCCTTCGGGATTAGGCAGTGCCTGGCTCAGGGGAGAAGGCTGGTCAGCATTGCTTTTGCTATAAAAAAAAACTGGCAGTTTTGCAAACGGATTTGTTGGCAAGGGTATATAACACCTTCTGTGCGTTAAAACTGTGCAGAAGGCTCTGTGTATCTTTTTGTTGCAGTCAAACCTCAAACCTCTCCTGTTGGGCACGCAGTGGGGGGAGGGGCCATTGCTGAGCACAGGACACTGCAACTGCTCCTGCCCCAGAGTCGGTGGGTAATAAGATGTCTTTTGTTTGTTTGGAATGTGTATTTGATTACATATTGTTTGTGGATCTGTTCTGTAAAGCCTTTTATCATCCTGCATGAACTGTGTCATAAGAAACATTCTCTTTGTAGGTCCTGAGCAGGGTTCCGCATTATTACAACAGAATAGTACCTGTTAAAATAGAGACCTCATTCAGGTGCTGTTTTCATTTCAGTTGTATTTTTTATTGGATACACACTATATCAGAGTTTCATCTCTGAATCAAGTGTTAAAATGATACCTTGTAGACAAATAGAGTAAAAGTCACTGTTCTTAAAATGTGGTTTCTTTTTATAATCTCTTTAAACTCAGCAACTTAAATAAAACATCCTGAGGGCAACATGTATTAGAGAGCAGGGTCTGGGGGGTGGGGGAGCTGGGGAGGGAATGTGTTTGGTGAAATTGTCCAGGAGCAAAGCACTGCTTACTTGAAGCTCAGAGATTTGTCATCCAAATATGTGCAGACTGCGGGTGCTATAAATAGTTTGAACTCAAGTACACCGCTTCTTCCCCCCCTAGTTGCTGCTTGGCCAGAACAGCCCAGGGAGCAGTGTCTCACACCAGGCTGGTGGCACCTGTGCCCAGCTCGCGGACTGCTCCTCTACCAGGCAGAGCTGTCAGCTCCCCAGGGCTTGAGATGGTGACCAGGGGGCCAGATACTCAGGCGCCTGAGTTCCCCACTTGTGGCTCCACCCCAGCACAGCTTGTTGTACAGCTTTACAAACTCGCCTCTGTTCTGGAGTAGCACTGATTTAAGATCCCTGGCAACTATAAAAAGCCCTGAGCCACATGGCCGTTGACTGAAGGAGATTTAGGAGATAGACACTCCCTTTTCATGGCAGAAGCACGCACGGCTCATTCCTTTCTTTTGGAGCCAAGAAGAACGCGGCACTGGTTGTCGGAACTGCTGCAAGCTGCCTACGCCAGCAGCTGATCTGCTGTATGCCAGGCGGGCAGGCAGCTGACATTTAAGAGCCCCTGTGAGGACTCAAACAAAATGCTGACATTAGAGCAACCGAGGACATTGCATGGTTTATTACTATATTTCCTTTGGAAAAAATAGGAAGAGCCGTCTATTAGACCAGCGTATTAGATGAGTCTCTTTTTAAAATTCCTGCTTCAGCTGCATTCATTTGCAGGAGCTCTTATGTCAGTTGCCCATGAGGAGGTTATGAATAACTTGACATTTTGTTGTTGAAGGGACAGATGATAAAGGATGAAAGAAAGTACTGGATCCTTGGGCAGGTGACCTAACTTTTCTTAGCTTTAGTTTCTTCATCTGTCAAGTAAGGGTAATCTTGTCTCTCTTGTTTCATGGAGTTGTTGAGGAAGTTTATGTAAAAGGACTTCTAGACTCTATACCAAACTTTTGGAATGTAAAGGAGAGGCAGGGTAGTGGAGAGTCTCCCAAGCCTGGCCCGCTTCGTGACCTCAAGCAAATGACTAATATCTCAGCCTCAGTCTTTTCATCTGTAAAATGGGAATGTCAATACTGGTCTTGCAGGAGTGTCACACACAGTAGAAATAACAAAGGTAATGCACTGACAAATGGTAGACTATGGTTAAGTGGCAATAATGGTTATCATCACAGGTAACGTGGAGATAGTCACCCCAAGTAGTTTAGGATTCTTCACCTGGAGAAACAGATTCAGTTTATAGATGTCAAAATTAGCAAAAGGCCCTGCTAAAAGCTGATGACAATAACTAATCATAATAGATAACATTTTTTGAAGTAAAAGTAATACATGAACATCATTAAAAAAAAAAAAATCTTCGAATCCAGATAGGCATCATTCTCCTGCTTACCACCTCATCCTGAGGCAGGCATTTAATTTTTCTGCTTTTAGCTCTTCTGATGGTTACCTCCATTTCTCTAAATAGTATTGCCTCTATTCCTCTTTAAAAATTAATTCTGTTTTCGTCAAAATGACACCTGCACACAGCTTTGCTTTGTTCTTTTGAAGGTGAAACATTAAACACCTACACTTAAAAAGCAGCTGTCCCCTGGCCCCACTCCCTGGCTTCCCCTGCCTCCACTTCTGTTCCCAAGAGCATATACTTTTGTTCCTGTGAGCTGTTTGTTCTGGTCTTTTTCTTTATATCCCTTAAATCATATGCTTATATAGGTCTCTTTAAGCACTTTTTTACTGTGGAAACTTTCAAACGTATGCAAAACCCATTACTCAGCTTCAAGAAGCAAGATTAGTCTTGTTTCATCTGTGCCTGCAGCCATTTTCCCCCTGCCCCTAGATAGCGTATCGTTTCATCAGTAACTACGTTAGCATGTGTCTCTAAGAGAACGAGGACTCCTTTATACACACACGCACACGGACACATCTATACTACTATTATCGCATAGAAAATAATCCCTTACTATTAGCGATTAACCCTTAAGTACTTTTTGTTCAGACCAGATCCGAACCGCGACCACACACTACCATCCTGCCCTTTGTTTATTGGTCAGTTTTAGATGTTACCTCCTTGGATGGCACAGTGGGGCTTTAGCTTTTCTACGAACACCACAGCCCCACTTGCACTTCTTAACGCTTTCCTCCCAGTATCACAGTTTTTTGGTCACATCCGTGTTCAGTGTTTTGCAGTGTCATGGCAGTGTAAATGCTGTTTACCGCTGAGCCAGTCACGTCCTAATAATTTGTTCCTTTCTGTATTACTGTCATAGCTGCCTCTTGAATACCCTCCATTTTTCTTGTTCCTTATCGTTAAGTCTGTCCATACTTTCCCATAGCCTTTCAGTACAGCTTCGGCAAACCTATCAAGGAATCTGTCAGGTGTGTTTTTCTGGAGGCTCCCACCCTCCTCCTGTACTCGGCCCTTCGCTCTCTCGGCCTGTGAGCCAACGAGGTTCCCAGAGCTGCTTTCATTGTCATCCCTTCAGCTCTCTTGTTGGATCCCTGTTTTTCAACTCAGTTTAAACTCACGTTTAGGTCAAGTCGATTCTCCAGGAGTTTTACTGAGAAAACAGTGCATGAGAGATAAATTGTTCTACTGTGTTTCCCCGGAAATAAGACCCAGCCAGACAATCAGCTCTAATGCATCTTTTGGAGCTAAAATTAATATTAGACCTCATCTTATTTTGCTATAAGACTGGATCTTTAATATAATATAATAATATCATATCATATTATATCATATAATATGTAATATAATACCAGGTCTTATGTAAGACCTGGTCTTATTTTAATATAAGATGGGGTATAATATAATATATAATAATAATATAAGACCGGGTCTTATATTAATTTTTGCTCCAAAGGATGCATTAGAGCTGATTGTCCAGCGAGATCTTATTTTGGGGGAAAGGGGTTAAGTCCTTGCATGTCCACAAATATCTTTATTGGCTATAGCTGAGTGGAAATTCTAGGCTTTCCAAATCATTTTCCTTTAGAACTTTACCCTTGGAAAGCATGGCTCCATTGTCTTCAGGCCCCCAGTATTGTTGCTAAGTGATTCTTTTCTTTTGAAACACTCAGTTTTTGTCTCTCTAGAAACTGGTAGGATTTTTCTTTCCTTTTGAATTCTGAAACGTTAGGAGACTGTATCTAGGTATGGCCTCTTTTCATCCTTCTCAGCATGTTTTAAACTTTTCCGTTTGAAGATGCAGTGTTCTTTCAGCTCTGAGAAATATTCCACATGATTTCTCCCCTTTTCTATTCTTTTTCTCCCTTTCCTATTCTTTTTCTGAAATTCTACTGAGTCTGATGTTGGACTTCCTGGATTGTTGTTCTATATCAACATCCTTTTTAAATCCCGTGAATCCCTTGTATTTTGAAAGATTTCCTTCTCTTATTTTCAAGTCCTTCTACTCGATTGTTAATTTCACTATTCACATTGTTAATTTCCAAGAGCCCAGTTTTGTCAGTTTATCTTATGTTTTATGGACCCAGTATCTTCAGAATCTCCCTGAAGACATAAGAATTTTTTTTTTAAAGCTTCTCATTTGTCCAAATTTCCTTCTTCATTAGAGGGTCCATTTTCTCTTTATTTTAGACTTTGTCATGCCGTTGGTTTTCCTCAAATGACCTGTGATATTTTTTTTTCGGGGGTTGGGGGGTGGCGTGTCATTTGTAACTAATGTTAAGAGATTCCTTTTAAGAGATAGGCCTTATTGTCTTCTGGAATTGGTTTTCTGTTTGCCCCATAGGCCTGGTCCCTGCAGGGAAGCTATTGGTATGTCATTGAATGGGTGTGCTTTGCTTTAGGGCACCTGAGCAGCAGTGAGAGGACAGCTCTTTAAAGGTCAGAATAGGGGTGCCTGATCTCTTACTACAAGTCCTGGAGGGCCCCGGCATATCTCTCAATTTACTTAAGGAGCTCTCCTGTCTTTGCCTGGGGTTCTGCAGAGCTTCCTGGCCTTCTGTGTAAGACAGGAATGGAGCGGGGAGCTAATGATGCAAGAGGGAAAGCCTGGTTTGCAGTTTAGACGCCATGATACTTTTCTTCAAGCAGGCTATTGCTTAACCTCAAGCCTAGACTGCCCAAGGGTGTGTGTGTGTGTGTGTGTGAGTGTGTAGAAAATATTTCTTGAGTTTCCTCTTCTGTACCTGTGAACAAGGGAGACATGTTGACCTCATGGAGCTTACAGTCTGGCAGGGAACTCACGTAACATGTCCTTACAATAAGGTATGTTAAAGGTTCTAAGAGGAGAAAATGAGGGTGCCCATAGGACCCAGGCAGCAGGGGGAGCTAACCTGTCTCAGAGGGAAGGCCTCCCTAAGGAAGTGACATTGAATCTGAGATCTGATGGCTGAGTAGGATTTCAAAGTGCAGTGGCAAGGGAGGAGAGCCTGGCACCTGCAGGTTTTCCTGCTGTTAGAGCACCAGGCTGTGCACTCGGGAATCTCCTGCCTCCTCTGGACCTGGCATTCCTCACCTGGAAAGTGAGGTGACAACATGCGCTTTTCAGCTGTAAACATCAATGAGGCTAAGATTGGTTAAAATTAACGCAATAGTGAAGATTCGTTTTTCCTGTAACTGCCCGAATCTGAAACCTATGTCTCTAGCTGGTGGGAAGCAGGTCTTTAGAAGGCTGAAAAAGGCAGGGACAGGCAGTGTGGTACCCTGCAAACCCCTGTCCGTTTTCTAGATGCTCACTAACAGCAGTCAGGCTTAGTGCCAGCTCGACCAGGCACATGAGCAGTAGTCTGAGGGGGCCAGGAAGTGGAGCTCAGTGCATCGAACCCTGCAGAAAAGCAGCCAGGTGTACTGCCAAACAAACAAACAAACAAACAAAAAATTGAACATTTCTTTGTCACCTTTTGTATGGCTAACTCCTCCCTCCCCAAATGACTTAAGTGTTGATTTCAAAACATAGTTTTGAGTGTAGGTGTGATTCTTTCTGTGTCTGTACCCCACGAGGTTAACTGGTCATTTCATTTCTGGATGATAGGATGATGGATGGTTTTCCTCCCTTTTTTTCCTGCTCTTCTATTTTACATATATATATATATATATATATATATATATATATATATATATATGTAAGAAAAAATATATATATAAAATAAGTGATTATGATTATGTTAGAATATGATCAGGCATATGGTAAACATTCAATAAAAATTTTTGGTTTTGTTGTTATGGATTTTTATTTTATTTTAACAAGTGTCTCATCATATGCACAAAATGGTCATAAATTAGACATGGATCTTTTCCTTAAGAAGTTCAAATGCTAGCAGAGGAATAAAACCTGCCCAGAAATAAATATGCCTCAAAAGAGAAAAGGGTAAGTTTCTTAAAAGAGAAATAGATAAAGTACTAAGGAAATTCAGAGGGGGAGACACCCCTTCCAGACTGGGGGTGAGAGGATGGGAATTAGGGCAGCTGAGTGGCAGAGGGGCTGCCTGAGCCTTCCAGGCCAGCTCTGCTGTCTGAAGCAGCCAAAATTTCCTTTCTACTCAAATGGAGCTGATAGTGCTGGCTGTGAACCACCAAGTTTCCCACAGGGAAACTCTTTTTAAGAGGCAAGTGAGTCAGGGACTTAAAAATACAGGCCTGGCCCCAGACAATCATGGCTTGGAACACAGGCCCTGTCACTTACTCCAGTGAACCTTTGTAGATTGGTCAGTCTCTGCACACATCAGTTTCCACATTTGTAAGATGAAAATATTCATAATACCTCCTGCACCTGATTATTGTGAGGATGACATCAAATGGTATTTACAGAGTGCTCCGCACAAAGCATAGCCCCAGTTCACAAAGGATATCTGCCATTGTCAGGAGACAGAGTGAGTGTGCTGGTGTCGGCACTGCCCTCGCTTCGTGGATTCTGTCACAGAGACACAGCTATTCAGTCTGCACTGCAAGTGTTACAAAGTACATGTTGTAGAAGAAGACTGTATCTTTGTTTTTATGAATGGGCTCCTTCCTATTATTTTCGTTTAAGTAACAAAACATGAGTCAAAGCGCTGTGATGTCAGTCAATCAACCTGTCAAGAGCCAGCTTCATTTCCGGAGGACACTGGGCTTCTGGAGTAAAGAAAGGCACAGCCCAACAATGGCCCGGGCCCCCAGTCCCTCCACACTGAGTGTTACTGCTGAGAACACATGGACAGCCCCCAGCCCAGGCAGGCTTTTGTTCCTTACTCATCCTGACAGACTAGAGAATTACCGGGCCTTTGTTTCTGGCTTCCCGACATTCTTGACCTTATTCATTCATTGTCATGTCATTCTCAGGGCCGAGGATGGTCAAACTGAGTCAGAATTAGAAAAGAACGTCTTTTAGCATTCCGATGTGACAGCTTATTTGTGCAGGTGTTTGCACCATATAGTATGTGCCAGGCACTCATCCACATAAGAACTTTGTAGGATAAATGCTGTTATTCTCGTTTTGCATTGGGAAGTAGAGGCACAAATAAATGAGCATGCCCAAAATCAGACACAGCCAAAACCAGGAAGGAAACCCAGCTCTCTGAGCCGTTAATGGCTGCTCTCCATGACTTACCAGGCTGGTGTTCTTTTTATTCCACTGCAGTCCCACACCATCTTCTGGGAAAGCCTTCTGATTGGCAGACTCCTTCCTATTGTATAGCCTGTTGGGTTGGCCCTTTCTTCTCACTCTTTCTTTTTTTTTTTAAGGAGGGCACAGCTCACAGTGGCCCATGTGGGGATCGAACCGGCAACCTTGGTGCTACCAGCACTGTGCTCTAACCAACTGAGCTAACCAGCCGCCCCTAGGTTGGCCCTTTTTTGATGAGCATCAAAGTTTGTGAGAACTAATCAAAATTCTGGTTAAGTCGCAGGCTACCACGGCCTTACCCCTGCCTGTAAATAGCTGCTTCTTTCCCAATAAATCTCCAACCCCAGCTTCCCATCCAAGTAACTTTAAGACACATCAGGTCTTCCTCTTTGGGGGAGAGGAGATTGAAGCTCAGATTTGCTTCAGGCCACGTAGTATTTTGGCAGTTAAACAAGTAAGCACCACCTCTTACCTAGTGGCCACAAGTGTGTCCTTTCGGTGGCAGATTGACTGTCTCTCCCCATCCCTGGCCTGGCTGAATCCTGGAAAACTCTCCCTCCCACCCCTCCCCCACTTGTCTTACTAAGCTGAGCTCATTTTTCTAAGTGGAGATGGTCCCATTTAGAAAGAAGGGCCAGGCTTGGTGAAGTAACCACCTTGAGAAGTAGCATTGGCATGTGTGCTGGCCTAAGTAGGAGTTATAAGACTCATTGTCCAAATCTGGCCCTTTCCTCCTGAGCTGTATGACCTTGGGCATGTCACTTAACTTCTCTGTGTTTCATTTTCCTATTCAGGAAAAGGAGATTAATAACGAGGCCTTTAAGTACCCAATTCTCCTAAAATGAGAATCACATGAGATTATATACAACAATGAGAGGTACCATCGATCGACAGTATGTGCCAAATGCTTTCAATAAGAGTATGTGTGTGATTTAATTCTCACAGTCCTAAAATGGAGGCCTTAGTGTCCCATTTTACAGTTCTTTAAACAAACTGCAGTTTAGAGAAATTAAGTCACGCAGGACTCAGATCCACATCTCTGGCTCCCAAATCGATGCCATCATCACTATACGTGTCACATTGCTTTTCACAAAGGTAGGGAGGTTCTCTCTGTCTTCCCCATCAAGCGCTCTTATCTCTTGTTACTACAGCTGTTCCATGGTAGTCCCTAAGGCCAGTTAAGTTCTCTTGCTTCTTTATCTTATCTAGCAGCTTATGCTGCCTTTTGCAATGTCCCTCCGGACTTGTTTAGTGAATTCTTTTGGTTTTCTCCCAGAGAAACAGTTCAGCTCCACCATGGAGGGGGGTGGAAGAGCTAGGAAGAGCCTAACCTCTAGAGCAGTGGCTTCTGACCCCTCCTGGGTCCTTCCCTCCCTCAAGCTGGTAGTAAAATTCCTTATGTTGCATTTGTCAAGCTCCTCAGTCACTGAATTGCAGAAGTGGAAGACATTAAAGCCATCATTTTATTGATGGGGAAACTGAGGTCCAGGGGGACAGGTGACTTGCTTAAGGCCATTCAGTCAGTTAGGTACGTACGTGATTGGAACCCAGTTCCCCAGGCCTTTCATGTGAGCACGTGTCATCTCTCCTAAGTCTCTCTCCTAAGGACAAGCTCACGCAGGCACTGTGCCAGCATGCATTTAGGAAACTTTATGGAGAAATTAAACAGCTTGGAAAACTGAACAGGAAGAAAGAGACGGGGGTGGGGTGGGGGAGCAGATCTACACCCCAGGCTAGGATATTATACACCAAAGAAGTGAATTAAAACACAGCAAAGCAAACTCCACGGTGGGTCGACATTATCCAAGAGATAAAGGGATTTACATTGGTGTAATGCCCAGTGAGGGCATCGGAAGCCTTTTGTCAGTCAGGCTGCCGTGTTGAAAATTGAAGGAAGGATGTTGGGTAAATGTGACTGCCCGGGATGCAGTTACAGCCCCCTGGCTCATTGTCCAAAGGAAATGGATCTCTCCTATGGACCGAAAGGTGGAAGCTGAGCAAGGCAGCTGAGTGGGTGACATCATCAGGCTGAGCATTTGGTTACAACAAATGGGGACTTACGTGGCCGGAGACGTGGGAAACACCCACTAAAACCTCAAAGTGCATTTCATTTAGAAGACACAGAGAGAGGGAGAGAGAGGGACAAGAGGGAATCCTGCCCGGGCTGCGAATCTGACTTACCCTCAAAAGAGAGGTGTTCTGAATCCTGGTTGTTTAAATTCGACCTTCGCTTCTAACTGAGGACCACTGGACTTGGAAGAAACTCTGCCTCTGGTAAGTAGAACTTCATTCTCCCACCTCGGGGGAGTAGCAGAGCTTAGAGGCAGCTCTCTGGAGAGTCCGCTTTCCAGCCTGTTGGTTACAAAGTATCTATTTTTATATTATGATACATTATTGCTCTGAAAATTATGGCTTTGTCTGAAACTGTCTAGGGCTGGGGTCTGAGCCTCAAGTCTCACAGAGGGGCTCCATTGCAAATGCTGTTTTACTTTTTTACCCAAAGAACCTTGGCAGAGTATCTAGAGCTTGAAAAGCAGCTCCTTGTGCCAAATATAGGTGAAGACAGAAATCCTCCCTTAGAAATCGGTGTTTGTAAATCTTTTATTTTTTAGTTTTTGAGTATAAGGTGACACCAAACATTTAAAACATTTTAGAGAGAAATGTCTCTCAAAGTGAAAATTCCCTAGTCTTCCCCTCCTATAGTGGAAGTTTACCCTCAGTCAGAGGTAAGATTGGTATTTTCAGTGTAAGATACAGGCGTGATTAGATTTCATGAAGTTATCACAGACGCCCCAGTGCTGCCGAGCTGCGGGGAGAACTCCAAGAAGAACGGAAGTGTTGGGACTCTTTAACTTTGGCTTTGTGATCTTTTTATAGCTTTCTTTTAAAAAAAAATTTGTTGTTTATGCCTAGAAAATAAACAGAACACATAAGCCCATGGACATTTTATTTGTCGGGGGTGTTTTCAGGATTTTAAACCTACCCAGCCACACTCTGCACAGGGAGGGAAGGAACCCTGTTCCAGCCCCACCCTGTGCGTGTGTGGGGGGGTGTCATTCTCAGGTGGCTTCAAAGACAGGGCTTGCTGCTGCTCTGCATCTAGTGTCACCTACCTCCCCAGCTGGCAGGTAAAAATAGTTCAAGAATCACAGTTACAGGAGAAAGACTTCAGCTTTAAAACACCGAGAGCCACCGTACATTAGAAGGGCCACCCAAGGGAACCCTTTGACCCTTGGCAAGTCTTTCACACTCTCTGAGCTTCAGTTTCCTCATTTGTACGTAAATGAGGGGGCAGCGGAAACCAGAGAATCACTCTACTTCCAAATTCAGCGTGAAATGAACTATCAGTATTTCTTTCCCTTTGGAGGAAAACGGTTAGGGCTAGAGAAGCAAAGTGCCCTTGGCTTTCAGTATCCTGAGCACCTGGAAACGGTGCCTCCAGGAGAATTAAAAGAGGACATGGAACAGGCAGCTTTGAGTTACTTGTGAATTTTTATGGTTTCGTCAGGTTTGGTGCTCCCAAAGAAAGAAGTCTCAGTGTGATGATGCATGTGTGCGTGTGTGTGTGTGCACACGTGTGTGTGTGCACATGTATGCACACACAATGGGGAGGGAGGAGGGAAACGAGTTAACATTACTGAGTGGCTCCGAAGCTCCAGGCTGTACGTTGAGCTCCTCCTTTGACATAACACAGGGTGGATCTACCATTCCCTTACTCCGCTGTATGTTTCCATATTAGCCTGAACTCCCACCCAGTGTTTACCTGAACTGCGCTTACGGAATTACTGGCATTTCTTCCGGTCACTGTGTCTCTGCTGGACCGTATACACTCTCTCTTGTGAGGCGGTCTCATCCGTCCCTGTACCCCATTGCCTGGTAGACAGCCTGGCCCGTAGGTACGAAGGAGACACAGCATAGTGAGTTTTAACCTAAAGCCCGCCGTCCTCGTTCCTAGCTTGACAAGAGACAAGGAGAAAAGGTGGGGGCAACCTCTTTGTTTGCTTCCCTCACCCCTCCATTTCACCTAGACATGGCCTCCTCTGTGTCTGGGAAAGTATGGTGTGAGCCAAAGTACAAAGAAAAGCAAAAGAAGTTGTCACGTCTTGAATTCTGAGTCTCCAAGGTTCCAGGTCTTGGCAATCTAAGGGATCTTTGTCTTTAAGGTCATCAGAGACCCTGACTGTCAGGAAGAGGTAGCATTTAAAAACCGTTTGCTTGAGCTAAGGTCTTGGTCACCAGGTGGATTCTCAAAGCATATCTGGAGCTGTGGCCTTCCCCAGCAGCTCAGCCCTTTGAAGGGGGGCTGTTGCTGCCATGCCACTCCCCATGGGCCTGGGCAGTGGGAAGGCCTCTGCCTCGCCTCCCCCCAGCCGCCCAGAATCTCAACACTCTGGAGAATTTACAAAGTCATCTCTCTTCCTCGGGTGGTGGTGAAGAGGTAATATTCCGGAAGTCAGTACCTGGTGCTTGGGGTGGGAGCGGTGGAAATGGGGTAGAATGCCTCATACCCCTCAATGCAGGCCTTCAGGAAGCAGGTGAGGGTGGCTTTCACTTCCTGTTGTGTGCTTCAGAGTTAGCACTGTTACCTGTACCAGGGTGCTTGCCCTCACATGGCCCACCTGCCCCGGCAGTGAGGTTAGGGCCTCCTGGGAGAGGAGGTAGGTTGTGACAGAAACGATGTCCTCACCCTCTTGCTTGACTGTTGTTTTTTCCTGAAATCCATGTCATGCAGAGGGCTGGGCGTCTTGCGTATGTCCATTCTTTTCATCTTCACAGCAATGATGGGAGGCAGAGATTATCTCCATCTGACAGTAAAAAGGCACAGAGCGATGGAGTGATTGGTTTTCCCCAAAGCCCTTGAACTTTCCACCACTTGTACTGCCTTTTCCGTATCACCTTCCCGAATCTCAGTTTCTCCATCTATACAACGAGGAAGCACGAACGGGAGTCAAAAGTCAGAGTGGTTTGGGTTTTTATTTTTATTTGAATTTGGATGCCTTTAGGCAGGTGTGTTCCCCCGTTTATTACCATCGGCACCACTCCCTTGCCCAGTCTGTTGCTCTCTCTGGTCTCCTGCTTGTCCCTTGGCCCCCGTGGGCGTTTGCCTTTTCCACCTCTGGGCTGGTTGGTGCCCACAGTTCCTGCCACGTCAGGCAACTTATGGGTCAATGAGAAGCTGGCGAGGGTAGCAGTAAGAGCTCTGCCCTCACCACTTCCTCACTGAGACATCTTGGACAGGTGACCTCCCCTCACAGAGCCCGCTTCTGCTCTGTAAAGTGGGGGGGCGGTCACAATTATACCTACCTCTAAGGGGTACCACGAGGATGAAGTGGGAGAAAGCTCGCAGTGCACTTAGTTGGTCCACACATATGAGCTTGGGACTAGCTGCTTTGTGATTTCCAGAGAGAGAAGTTTAGCCAGTGTACACATGGGGCTGCCCCCTCAGTCACAGGACAGCACTTGTATGAGGAACCTGAAGTCATCTCTGACTTAAGCAGTGACAGGCCCTGGCGCCCTTATGTTGGCTCTTCAAGCCGAAACTCCGTGCTACTTCCTGTCACCCAGTCAGGCGCTGAGGTCAAAAGCAGAAGTGGGTGCCATCCTGGCCCAGCCACTTCAGGCAGAAGCTGGTGGCAGGTGTTACTTTCTGAATGTGACAAGAAGCCGAGCTGCCCAATTAATTCTGCTGAGTGTTTTCACCAGGGGCCAGAAGTAATTCCTAAGGGGAGACAGACGTGGAAAATCTAAAGTTCTTGGAAACGAGTCGTTAGTCATGACTCAAGGCTGAGCTCACCAGCTTCTGGAAGCCTCACAAATGCCTTACAAAAACTTTGGAGTGCGTACTGCTCCTTCAGAGGGTGGTTTCTTGGGAAGTAGCAGTCAGCGGCAATGCTGAGTGATTCCAAACTGCGGATTAAAATGCATCCACTCTTACTGGAGGAAGCCAGCGTTTCCTAACTTTGTTTAAAAGGAGTCTCTCTAATCTTCCGAGAAATTACTGTCTTCAACTTGGCTTTTCTGAACTGAATAATGGACCTTTAGGGCACTAAAGAAGTGAAGTACTTGGTAGCAATGAGTTCTTATTATGCCCCAGGGACCTAGGTCAGTCATTATGTGTAGAATTTTGTAGGTGTGGCCTCTGACATTCAATAAACTGTACTGGGGACCAAATAATACTAAGCACGAGGCTAGAGAAACAGGCTGATGAAGAGACAGCCTGTGGCCTGGTGGAGTTCTCAGTGCATTGGGAAAGACAGGCAGGTGAATGAATCGTTACAGCAGCTCAGCATATAGTGTCAGAGGTCCTGACCTTGACATGGATCGATTACTCCCAAGCTTTTCCTCCATTTCCCGACTCTGAGCTCTGTCAGCTTTCACAGTAGAGAGAAAGGAGAACTCCCCTGCTGAACCATTCATTCCCCGGCACCTTCCTGTCCCACGTGGCTTCAGACAAAGAAGTCGTCTTCTCAAAACACAGCGTCCCTGTCTTAGAGGATCCAGAATCTGCAATCCCAAGTTTAAGAAGCAAGAGTGGGTGCTTTTGTAGTTTAAAACCACCACTGGATTTTCTTTTGGTTTGTTTTTATGGCATTTACTGTGGGTGTTTTGTTTTCTTATTGCAAAGTTAACACTTTCATGGAAAGAAAACAAGACAAGTACAGAAAAACACTTAAATAAATTATCACCCACTGATTTCACATCACTGATGTTTTAATAAGGTGTGGCTACGTCACAGTGCACGAACTTGGTTAGGTCTCTGATACACATCGTCAGGTGGCACCAGAAAGTTTCTGCCCGTATAAGCTCCCATTAGCATGCTTGTCGCCCTTACCCCCATCCTCTCACCCACACACTACCAACTGCATTTCAAGGTTAGTTCTAATTTTAATTTCTCCCGGGCAGAGTCTGTTTGCATATCTCAGAGGTGCTCTGTTCTGGGCTGCAGCCCCCTGGGTAAGAGAAACCACTCTCCGTGGTTGGTTAGAGTCTGCAGCCTTCCTTTGTACTTTTCTGTACATATACATGAGTTCATCCACCTTGAGAACTCTTTATGTGTTAGGCGTTATGCAGGGTGCTCTGGGCAATACCAAGGTAAGTCAGACTTACGCGTGGCTAGTAGTCTGATAGGAAAACAAGACTCCGATAGCTCTTAACGTGTTATGTGCCCCGGGAGAAGGACAGTGAGTGCTGTGGCTGAGAAAGTGGAGGGACAACAGCATTTGAGATGAGCCTTCAGTTCACTCCAATACGTTCTCATGTATTCAGCCAGTATTTATTCAGCACCTAATACCTGCCAGGCCCTGGGCAGGTTGGTGGGCAGTGTGTCATAAAACAGGCCTGGCCCTTCCTCCCATGAAGCTTATGAGGACAAGTGGCGGTGTTACGAAATAAACAGGGTGAGTGACGGATGAGGAAGAGAGTGCTGTCAGGCAGCTAGCTTGAAGAGATGGTATTTAAGCCAAGACGAGGAGGAGTCAGTTATGTTAAGACCTGCGGAGGGCAGCTAGGGGGAAAGGGGTGCGTGGAGTGGGAAAGAATAATCCAGGTAGAGAGAGGTACACATGTAAAAGGGCCCATGGCAGGAAAGCATGTGGAATGTTGGAGAAACTGAAAGAGGCCAGTGTGGATAAAGCATAGAGGGAAAGGGAAGAGAGAAATGGGTAAAGGTTAAGGTTAGGAGAAGGCTAAGAGAACTAGTGATGGAGGTGATGTTGGATCTGCCGGCAGTTTCTGAGTGTGGGCTGGGATCGTGTCTCGTGAAGCCGAAGAGTGGAAACGCGGACCAGGGAGAGGCAAAAAGTTTTGAAAACAGGATAGTTTATTAGAGGCAGGAGAAGAGGTTGCAGCTGTCAGTTGATACAGGAGAGTTAGCATGTCCCTAGGTAGACCAGGAGGTCCCTGGTGGAATAAACAAAGACAGCCATATCCTAAAACTTCAGGTTTTGAAATCACTCCTTCGCTCCAGGACATAATGTAACAAGGCCTTGAGGTTAATCATAAAATTCCTTTGGCCTGACAAACGGAGCAGATCTGATAGATAAAAGTAGGTTACTTTGCTAATTCCTTTAGGATGGGCAAGCAGAACAAACCTGGTAGATGAATTTCATTAGAAGGTGCCAGTTCCCTTCTTCAAACAAGTTCACTTCTCCAAACAGCTCCCCTTCCCCAAACAGGCGAGGGAAGGTATAAAAGTATGAGCTTTTGCCTCAGTCATGGGGCACCCCCATTCGGGACCCCTTTCCGCTCCGGAGCTGCAACCTCTTCTGCCTCTAATAAACTATCCTGTTTTTAAAACTTTTTGCCTATCCCTGGTCCGTGTTTCCATTCTTCGGCTTCACGAGACAGGATCCCAAGCCCAACTCAGAAACTGCCAGCAGATCCAACATCAATCACCTACATCACCAGGGGTGGGCAGGGGATTTTCCTTCCCTTATTCAGCAGCAGTGATCCAGCGTATTTGCAAGGGTTCTGTCTGAGGTGGCATAGAGTATTACTCCTAGTCTAGAATTTTTTCCTGAGGGGCAGGAAGAATCTTTTCCTCCTAAGAGCCTGTTTTTATCCATTGGCTTGCTTGTGGTTCCCCTTACTTTCTGTGATTTCAAACCTGAACTCCCTACTGGACTTGGGGTTTGGAGAGCTAAGTTTGTTTGTATTGTAGCTCTGTTATCAACGTTTTCATCTGTAAATGAGAATGATACTTATCTGATCCAAGGGTCATTGTGAAGGTCAAATGAGATATTTATTGTTCTTCATTAAAATGTGTAGTGCTGTAGAAATGTGAGGTATCATTATTTCAAAGAAATATTTATTATCATTGAAATAAAATAACAAAAAGTTAAAAGCAGAGTGGAAGGCAGAGTATATACTTCCAGATAACTGGAATGGCAGATTCAGCTTAGGTAGCTCTTCTTGTAAGAGTTTGTTTGTAATTCTATTCCTCTTTTATTTCACCCACTGGGCTAAACCATTTCCTGTCCTTCCCCCTTCCATCAAAAATGGTCTGCAAAACAATCCATTCCACTTCTCTAGATTCCAGAACCCATTTGATATAGAAGCCAAAGCATCTGCTTGTCGAGCAGAGGTGCTGCGGTTTGTGAGGCTTTGGTTCCCAGCAGACAGTACACCCCCAGGAGTGTATTTAATTGAGTTTAGGGGAGGAAAGCAATCAAGGGCACCAAGCCACGAAAACAGTCAACAGCACAGAAACAGCCCACATACCACCTACACAGGGCAGTTTCAAGCCAAAACCTTAGGCTTTCTTTTGGATTTTAAAGGGAAAAATCCTTTTTTGGCAAGTGAACGTTTTATTTCCCTTTTTAAATAAAAAGCATAAATGCTTAGGAAATGTACCTTTTTTTCCCTCCATGAAGGTTTTTTTTTAAATTTGTTCTATTTTAACCAAAAAAGAAAGTGACAATAAGTGTAGTTAACTATCCTATGTAATGATAAATGGGTAGTGTGTAACATAGTTTACCAGTGTTATTTCTCTGCTTTCGTGTTTCTTTGTTATTGTTGGTTTTTATTTTCTTCATTATTTTCCCCTAAAATAATACATGTGCTCATTGTAACTAATTAAACAATCAGAAGATGTATAAAAAAAGTTATAATCTCTCTTCTCCCTCTTCTCTCCATTTCCATCCTTCTGAGTATAACCTGCATTATCAGTTTGGGGTGTATCCTTCCATACCTTTCTCAAAGCTGCTGTTTAAATAGAGACAGAGTTTGTGTATGTCCATGGTTATTTTTGTCAGACTGGGATCATACTTTATTATTTTGCAATTTATTTTTCCCACTAAACAATACATCACAGGTAGGTATAAATCTAATTCACTCCTTTAATTAGCTTCAGGGCTATAGATTTCAAGGTACCACAGTATATTCACACATTCCCCCTTTGACAAATACTCAAGGTATTACCTGTTTTTTATTTTTTATTTTCTACTGCAAATATTGTTGCATTAAATATCTTCATATACGTATCCTCTACTGGTCCTTTTATTTTCATAGGTTACGTTTTCAAAAACAGTATTGCTGGGTCGAGGGTCTATGTATTTAACATTTTAACAGGTAAAACCTACTTTACAAAGTAGGTAAATTTGTAAATTCTACTTCACAAAGAGTTCTTGTAACTAATTAAACAATCAGAAGATGTATTAAAAAAGTTATAATCTCTCTCCTCCGTCTTCTCTCCATTTCCATTCTTCCCAGCAATATATGAGTACTTCCATTTCCCTAAATCTTAACCAATATTTGATATTGGTAAAGATTCCCTCTCCACCGCCCTCCCTCCATCTCTATTGTTTTATTTTGTGACCAAGCTGATGGGAGGAAATGGTGTTTCATAGCTAGTCTATAGTTCTTACTGCTATGAAATTGAACATTGTTTCATATTAATTGGCCATTTCATTTTCCTCTTCTGTGAGTTTCCTTCATCCATTTTTCTTATGAGTGGTTTGCCTTTGTCTTAAGTTGTAGGAGCTGTTTATATATTTACATATCAAGGATTCCGCATGTGTTCCATGTATTTCCTAATCCATTATCTGTTTATTTTTTTAATGAAATCTATAGAAATCATTAAATTTTTTATTGTAAAATGTCTATTTTTTTTTTATTTTTCTCTGCATAGTGTTTGGATTACTCACCTTGTTCAAGAATAATTTCTCCACCTCAAAGTTATATATTTTCCTAGATGTTCTTCTAGTACTTTTATGGTTTTAGTCTAATCCTGAACCTTCAATTCTTTTGGAATTTATGTTTGTACATAGTGAAGGGTAGTAGTAAAGCTTTGTTGAAGATATGCCAGTACCATTTATTAAATAAGCCATCTTTACTATTTTGCATTGAAATCCCATCCTTGTTATAAATAAGTTCCTTTACTGTATCTATTTCTGGACTTGCTATTCTAGACTTGCTATTCACAGACTTTTTTGTCTGTTCTTATGTTAATATTATATATTTTTATTATAATGTCTTTACAGTAAATTTTTATTATCTCATAAGACAAATCCCCTAAATATTTTTTATAATTTTCTTTACTATTTTTTGGCTAATTTTCTTGGATATTTATTATTCATGGATATTTATGAACTTTAAAGTAATTTTATCCATTCCTCCTCCAAGAAAACTGTTAGTATTCTTATTGAAATTTAATTAAAATTACCTCGTAATTTGGGAAGACATTTTTGGATAATTAACCTTTTCTACCCAGGAGCATGCTAACTGGTTTGAAACATATGCATTCTATTTCTATATTTTGTTGTTTTTACCTTTAAAATTTCAATATGCATCATGGATGTTTTGTCTAAACATATTTCCATATTTGTGCTGAATTATCAAGAACCTTAAAAAGTTTTAACTGTGCTCTCTTTCCATCCTCAATGTTATTATTGCAAAATGTGTAATACTGTCAAATATTGTCCAATTTGTTTTTATCTCCTCATTAGCTTTATTTTACTCAATCAGTGCCTCTTTAAATTTACCAACATACTTACAAATTTATTTGCTTACTGTTGATTCTAAAATCTCACTTATTTTCTGTGTTCAGTTTCTTTCTGTTAGAGAATGTTCCTGGAGTCTCTGAATGGTAAACTCGCTCAGCCTTTGTCTGGAAATGTCTTTTGCCCTCATTCTTTATATTTTAGAATTTTAGAGAGACAGCATATATAATGATTATAAAAGGTATGCATGCCTCTTTAAAAGTTTTCAACCAAAACAGAAATAGTTAATGTAAGAAGTGAAAGTCTTTCATCCCTCTCCCCCCAGTTTCTGAGTCTCAGGGGAGCCATTCTTTAGAGTTTGCTGTTCACCTTTTTCTATGTAGATTAAAAAAAAAAAAAAGTGTATGCACATAAATGCTGTACTTTTTTTCTAAGCATAAACAATCATGTTCATATTTTTATTAAAAAGCGATAATATATACAGTCTTATACTGGTTTTTAACAATAGAATATGTACATCTTTCGGTATCAGTAGAAGGAAATCTTCATTCTTTGTAATGGCTGTATAGTTTCTCATTATATTGATACACCGTAATTTAACTCTTTCCCTATTAAGAGACATTTATTTCCCCTTTTGTTTCGCTATTATACACTATGTTTTACTGAACATCCTTTTACTCATGTGAACCTATCTATAGTATAAAGGCCTAGATTTTTGACCCAAAGGATGTGGCCGTTTAATATGTTCACAGATACCGTTAACTTGTCTTCCCAAAAGATTGCTTCAGTTTACAACCCTGGAGTATAAATGGCTCTAAATTTTTTTTCCTTCTGGTTCCTTAGAATTTCCACACTGCTTAATCAACAGTGGAAAATCTGAAGAGATGCGAGCAGGAAAAAGAAATTAAACCAGGTGGGTAGTTATATTGTTCACATCACTCTATGACAGTGTCACAAGTGTTTGCTTAAACACCTTTATTTCTGTTTGAAGAAAGAAAAGATAGAGGTTCCAGCTGAAATTAGAGAGGCATTTTGGCTCCATGAAGGAAAGGCAAGGTGGCGCTTTCCGGAAGTTATATGATATCACTCTGCAACTCCACAGAAATGATTCCATGTACAGATAGTTTCTTCATAGCATCAGGAAGACAGTTTATCTCTGGTGGCTTACAAGAGAATGGGTTTCTTCGGCCGTCTACTTAAGCAGATTGAATCACACACAGGAGATATTAGCAAATTTGGGTGCGATGCTACCTTCCTGTCCACCTTTTATTTGTTGTAAAGCTACTTTGGCAAAGACTGGGACACATTATGGTAATTTTATACTGTAATAGGGGAGCAAAAGAAAACCAACCCAGCCCAAAGAAACAAGAGCTGCCCAGTGGTCTGATGAGGGGAAATGCTGCAAGTTACTTCCAATTGGAAGAAAATTGAGTTTATAGATCATGAGTAGCCTGGAAATATGGCCACCTTAGGTCAGTGTTCATATTTTTATGGTATCTACATGTTTCTGGTGTCAGTTAATAATTTCTAACAGCCTCTGATCCTTGCTTCACCCACGTACCCTACCCCCCAACCCGCCTACCCCTTTTCAACGCTGTCTCCTTCAGCCTGTACTTCTCTGTCCTGGGAGTTTGGGGGATTTCCAGCTCTTCTGAATGCCCTCTCATGGCCCAGCCTGCCTCCAGCACCTCTCCTAAGTACGTCTTCTCTGTCGGCAGAGCAAGAGGCTCGTCTGATGGGCCGCTGCCTTGGGGTTGGAACTCCCCGGCTGCTTATCAGCTAGGCTTCTGGGCTTTGCCCTACAGCAGCTTCCCAACCACCAGGCTTGTGTCCTGTTCTGACTCAGTGCCCCTGGGAATACCCTGGATGCAGATGTTTGCAGTTAACTAGGATGCAGCTGTCAGCTCCCAGGGCTGTTTATCTGACCAAGGCCCATGAAGGAGGGCAAGCCCCCAAAGGGCCTTCTGTTCTAGTGGCTGTGGGAGCATCAGGGCCCAGAGCCAGGAACCTTGAGATGCTGGGATTATATGAAGTCTGGAGGTTTTTAGGCCAGGGCTCCTTGGCTGACTTCTGGGATCCAGGAGCCCCTGGTAGCCCTGGATACAGTTTTGTGTGTAGACATACATACACACTCACACACACGCTTCTCTGGGCCAAGTGTCCATAGCTTTCCCGAGATTCTCAAATGTGTCTGTGACCTCTGAGTTTGAAGAACCATTGGTTTGGAGAGAGCCTAAAGTGTTTTGGGTAACTGTGTCCCCTGGGGTTCAGATACCAGGATCACAGGAGACCTCACCAGGCCTCTTGGTTTTTCTGTTCAGGCCTGGGGTGTGTTGGGACAAAGTACCTAATGTCACTGAAGCTCAGAGCCATCCCATGGGATCTAACCAAAGCCCGATAATGAAATCCCCTCCTCCCCCGCACTGTTTCGTCTTCCTGAACACCGGGAGTACTGAACGCACGCTGTGGGTTTTCTGGTGTGGGGCCCCCAGCTCAGAAGGGTTGCCCCAGGCAACTTCACTGGCATCATCAAGAACGGTGTTGATGGCTAAAATTTCATGTGGGTCACCACTGCCGAGGACAGCGTTGACCGCTCTCTACATATTATCTTCCTTCATCCTCACAACCCTCCAGTGAGGTTGCTTCTGTTATTTTACATATGGAGAAACTGAGGCACAGAGAGAACTAGTAATTCTCCAGAGGTCACACAGCCAATAAGGGAGCGCATTGACTTCTGTACGTGACATAGGACACACGCACACGAGCTTAACCACCAAGCTTTAAGGTGAAAGTAAAAGGCATTTTTAGAGGAAAATAAAATGTGGGGCTGCCTAGTGTAGGGCAAACAGCCCTATATATTATAATACTGAGAACATTGTGTGATGGTAGCAGATAAGAAAAACAATGCTCACAGCAGTGACCTTAAATGAAGAAAAAGTGAATGGCTGATGCAATGACATGAGAAGAATGTCTGTCCATTATAATTCAGAGGGGCTTTTTGTAAACAGCTTGATTCAGATACAATTCACATACCATACAATTGGCCCATTTCAAGTGTACAATTCAGTGGCCTTCAGTATATCCTCAGAGTTGTGAATCCATCATCATAAATCAATTTTGGAACACTATCATTAACCCCAAGAGAAACCCCACACCCACCCTTTACTCATCACCCTTCCATCCCCCAACCCTCCTCTGTTCTAGGCAACCACTAATCTACTTTCTGTCTCCAGATAAAATTTTGAGACTTAAAAGAGGAACAGTATGGGAATCGTAGTGATCTAGAGTCGGTCATTCCCTGAGGAACAATTAGATGAATGAAATCTGACTCGGTGTCTTTTATAAATGGTTCCATTGGCTCAGAAGCTCCAAGCCCTATATGGGGTTGACCTAGGCAAGAGACAGGTTTTTCTCATTTCCACTTGTCAGCGTCACCTGTCAAATACCTTCTTCTCAGTGAGTGGCTGTAAAACGATGACGGTTTCATGGGGACGCATTTCTCCACTGGCATCAGACCTCGTGGTAGATCAGCACGGGATCCTTTTTCTGTCATCTGAGCCCCTGGCTTGGTTTCTCTCTCTGCCTTGCTGTCATTGTCAGTGCGAAGGGCACTCAGGTGGGTGCCCTTTATTCTCAGAGAACCAGGAGGCAGTGTGCATGGGGTCCTTTGGGTGCTTGGAAGATGCACGACGACACACGCTCTCGAGCTGTTTCATGTCAGCAGATGCACTGTGTGTCTCTCCTGACTCATGCATTTGTTCTTTTAGAAAACACTTAGTAGGTCTATGCACTGTAGTAGGTGCTTAGTAAATCACTCGGAAAGCCCACCACCCCCATTGGTACAGTATGTGGCCTTCCTTGGCCCGGGTGGGGTGGCCGTTTGAGCTGAGAGAAGCCAGAGAGGCAGGGAGGTGGGGAAAAGGACATTTCTGTGATGGGACGAGACAAATGCAGTATCCTCCACATCTGGACAAAGCCGTCACCAGAATGCACCATCCCAAGGAATGTGCACTGAGTCAGGAATGAGGAAACGCCGATGCAAGTCACTCACTGGTTGGAGGGCCTTGGGTGACTCACACCCCCTTTCTGAGCCCAGGGCCCCTTTAGTGAGGGTTCAATAATACAGCATCTCCAGAAGTACCTTTAGTGTCATTGCTGGAAGGAGTCCGTACGTAGTACGTGCTGAATGGATAAGTGAAGGACTGAGGGAAGATGCTGTCATTCTCACTGCTAGAACTGAACCCTACCTAGCGAGGCAGATGACAGGTGTGAACGAGGACAAAGGAGAACCCGTCTTCTCCCAGCCAGTCCCCTCTTGCCACTTCAGCCCCTTTAAGCTCACCTTTTTCTAGGGCTCCCACATCCTCTGCTTTCCTGAGTCAAAGAGAGGTGTCACCTTTGAGCCCTCGGGCCTGGGAACCAGCTAGTCCTGGGTGTGACCAGGCTCCAGGACGTCCTAGCCATCTATACGAGGGATCTACGATGCTGGGCTACTGCAAAGCATCAGTAAGATGTCATATGGAAAAGGCGTGTTCCCAAGTCTGAGGCATAGCATATCCACCCCATAACCAGTAGCCATTTTTATTTTGTTACTATTGTTGCTCATTTGGTCGGGAGCCAGCACTCAGATGGTGATTTCAGTCACTGGCTTGAGAGTGTGGATGTTCTTACGTGCTAATTCTGTCTGCTCATGAATTCATTCCCATGTGTATATTTATTGAACATCTTCTGTGTGTCATGAACGGTGCTGGGGATACAGTGACACAGAAGAAGGTCAGAGAACCTACCCTCTTGGAACCAGTTGGGAAGGCAGACACTGAACAAACATGTCTGCGGCACCTGTGGCACGCAGGGCTCATGGGAGACTGCGATACGCATTTGCTGACTGTCGATGAACGACAAGTACAGTGATCATTAGGTGGGAGAAGTCTAGGTGCTGCAGGTAGCGAAACGAGGAGCTCTCATCTCTTCTGCTGGGCCAGGGAAGAGGATGCCCAGTCTGAGGGGTCTGGGTCCGGGGCCGCCAGGAATTACACAGGACACTTGGGCTGGGCGCTGGCAGGAAGACTCAGTGCCTGGAGGTGGGGGGTGGAGGGCTGCCATACTGAACCAAGGGGTTGGGACTAACTGTACCGTGAACTTTCCTCAGTGGACACAATGGTGATTTCCTGTTTTCATATCCGTAGCATCTAGTCCCAAGCCTAATACATACGGAGCAATCAGTTAAATTTTGTTGAATGAATGAATGAATGAATGAATGAATGAATGAATGAATATTATAGAGATCATATCTTTTCATTCTCCACAGTGGAGTTTGGGCATGTTTTTTACAGAATTCTAGAGGCACTGGAGAGGGACCCCAGAGCTAGCAGTACCATTAGAGATCAATCTGGTCATCCATTCCTGCATCACACATCACCCCCAATACGCAGCGGTTTAAAACAACAGCAGTCATTGGTTATCTCTCATGGTTTCTGGGGGCAGGAATTTGGGAACAGCGTGGCTGGACCATTCTGGCTTGGATCTCATGCAACTGCAGTTATTAGGTGCCGCTCAGGGCTGCGAGCTGCGTCTGTCTCTGTGCTGTCAGGACTCTCCATGCGGGCACTTCATGGGGCTGGTTTGGTCTCCCTGGCAGCCTCAGATTTCCTAGATGCAGCTCAAAGCTCAGAAGATAAGTGTCCCGAGAGAGCCAGAGAGAGCCAGGTGCAAGCTGTGTCACCTTATCTTGGAAGTCACACAGCGTCATTTCTGTGGCATTCTCTTAGTTAGAAGCAAGTCACTAAGGCCAGCTCATTCAAGAGGATGCAAATTAGACTCCACCTCTTGATATAGGAGGAATGTCAGAGAATTTGCAGATGTGTTTCAGAACCACCCCATAGATGCCCAGTTTACCCCTTCATTCCACACTTGAGGCCCCCGAGGTTTGAGGGGAGGGACTTTGCCCAGCGGTGCCCAGCCTGGCATCAGCAAAGCTGGAGTCCAGTCCCTGGACTTTGGCTGGCCTGCTTGGAAGTGACCTCACTTTCCCTTCCTGCCCCTCCCTCCACACTGTGAGTGGACTGCCCGTCTCTGGGAGCCTCACTTTCTAGCTGATCTCTCACAAAGTTTAGATAATGTGTAAACAGCGGGAGGCCCGGGGGGGGGGCAGCATGGTCTCCAAGCAGTTCTTCAGCTCGACCCCTCTGCCTCTTTCCAAAGACCTCCACAGAAGCACAGACTTTCTTGGGTTGAAGCATTTGTATTCCTGTCCCCAGCCCCAGCCCTGCGTGAAGTACTAACACCGCCCATCACAGGGTGAAATGGAGCTGCTGGGGTGGTGAGAGTTACAAAATTTGTACCCAAAATAATTATTTTTACTGTTGCTGTGAAGTTAGATAACAAAAAATTGAATTTGGTGGTAGAATTCAGAGATCAACCCAACATGACTGAAAAGATTCTGAAGTTTTTCGCCACTAGCTGAACATTCTAAACAGAATTTTCCTTAAGCTTGGGTACAATCCATCTGGATATGTTCTCGTCAGCATTGTCGAATGTTTACTTGGGACTTCACTGCTTTCTTGCTCTTCCTTCAGAAACGCCTTATTATAAGGTTGGGGAAAGAAGAGAAAGAAGGGGAGAAAAAGGAGTGTACAGTTTTTAACAGACCCTTCTGTGTGCCAGGCATTATGCTCATCCATGTCCATGCCTCCTAACCTAATAGTACAGACTCGTCCCTGCTCCGCACTCAGTGGGTACATGACCTTGGACAAGCTACTTAAGTTCTCCGTGTCTCAGCTTCCTCTTCCATAGAACAGGAATAACAATGCTTTCGACTTCATAGAGTTGCTTTGAAAGGAAATGAAATAATGTCTGTAAAGATACCTAGCACAGTCTGTCATGCAGTAAGGACTCCATGAATGCTGGCTCTGATTAGTCTCCACAAGCACCTTTCAAGGTAGTTGTTACACCACCATTTCATAGAAGAAGAATGTAGTCAGGTGAGTCACTCAGCTGTGGGGGCAGAAGCTGAGGTGAGCCCAGGGCCCTTGCTGTGTCTGCCGCACCACACGAGACTCCAGGCAGCTCAGCCAGACCCGCGCGACATGCAGTAGTGGTGGGCAGAGGGATTCTGGAGACTTCGCACCCTGCAGGGTCCCCCGGGTCAGGGTCCTAGAGCAGGAAAATGTGAAAAGGCAGGGCCAGGGGTCCACTTGTGAGGCCCTGTAAAAAGCAGATTGACAGAGATGTTCCAGGCAGAGGGAACGTCTCGTGGCCTGTTCAGGAAGAGCTTAGCTGGTTTGAGTAATTGAAGAGAAGCCAGTGTAGTCGACACAAAATGGGCCAAGAAGAGAGTGGAAATGAGACAAAAGGTCACACAGGCAGGGCCAGATCCATGCAGCACTTCAGGGGCTGGTGTAGAGAGTTTGGATTTTGCCAGATATGGAATGGAACAGCATGAAAGGTTGAACGAAGCACGGGAATTGCATGACCCAATGCCGGATTTGAGAACATCACCCTGGCTGCTTGTGTAGAAAACAGACCTTGCACGAAGGGCAAAGGGGTGGGGGGAAGAGGGATGCAGTGAGCAGGCTCCACCAGGGGTGCAGGTGAGAAATGATGGATGGAGAGCAGGTAGTGCACGGGGAGGGGCGGGGTGGGCCAATTCAGGCTCTGCTTTGCAAGTAGAAATGACAGGACCTGGTGACGTATTACATGTGAGTGGTGAGGAAGAGGGAGGAGTCCAGGATGGCTCCAGGTTTCCGACTTGCGCAGTCTGGATAGGTGGTGCCCTCACAGAGCTGGGGAGGGCTGGAGGGTGCAGGCTTGTGACTTAACAAGTGACATTTGAGATGCTGGTGAGATGACGAAGGAACATGCTAATGAAGCAGTTAGATTCACAAGTGTAGAGCCCTTAAGACACGCATGGGGCTGTTTGGGAATCATGAGCACATACTATTCAGCGAAAGGGGTAAAAGCCCCCAGGGAGTGAAAATAAAGATAAGAGGACCCAGGCCTGCTCCTGGTCCCTAATGGAGGAGGGCCTGTGTGGGGGCCCAGAGGGTGTGGTGTCTGGAAGCCCCTGGAGGACAGAATGGTGTCTATGAGGATTGGCAATCTGGAAGTAACTGAGCACCTTCCCAAATCCAGCACCCTGCCTTTTCTTCCTCACCGTGAGACCTCCCACAGCCTGTCCTCCACAGCTTGTACCCGGCCGCATGGTCTGGCCTGACTGCCTGTAAATGAAGTCTCACCGGGGACTGCTCTCTGAATGGATAGCAGGAACTGCCCTGGCAGGAGACGGGCTCCTCTCTGGTGACTCTGAGCTGGGTGCGCCCCGAAAGCACTAGACAAAGTGTGGTACCAGTCCCCAGCAGGCCACACGTGGCTAGAACTGGCCGCCCTGCCCTTTCCCAGGTTTTCGGAATGTGGGCAGTTTGGGGCCCTAACTTTTCCGCTCGCCTCAGTGCCTCTCTGGTTCTGGCTGCCCATCACAGAGAGAAGCCGCTTCCCTTCCAATTTGAGGAATGCCAGCTCCATAGGCACCGGTATTTCCATCAGCGTTGCGCAGCCCTTTCTTCCCTCAGAGCAGCCATAGAGGAAGTGTTCGCCCCGCCCCCGAGGAGGCCTCTCTCTGGGGACCAAATCCTACTCTGTGCTTTCTGCAAAATGGTCTGCTTGCTTTTTTGTATGGTGTCTTCAAGTATTTGATTTTTTTAAAAAAGAAAAAAAAACAGGAAATGACCTTTCTGATATATTTGGAAAACAATTTGGAGCTGTAATGGAATCTGCCTGAGCGCAGAGGACTAATAGTTGCAGACTTGGAACAGACTGTGTAGCTTTTGGCAGAACCCAGGGTCTCTGAAGTTGACAAAGCTGGGGGAACCTAAAAAAACAAGGGGGAAAGTGACTTCCTGTGGGGGAACCTGACAGTGCCCAGAGCAAGCACCTGTTGGAGTATAACCTCTGACTCTGGGCACCAAGGGAGACTCTGGGAAGCTGAATCCAGGCTCCTCCCTCCCAGGCTGGGCAGTCAGGGTCAGTGAAATACCTTACAGGTGTACAGACAGACGCCAGGAAGGCACCAAAACCTCCTGAAGATGAGGACGCAGGAAAGAGTGTCACTCTTGCGCATGCTGGAAGGCTCGAGCTGAGATCGGAGATATTGGATCACTGTAGACCCACGTTGTTGGCTCTGCCGGGATCGCCATCTGTGTGGCTTTTCTGTAGATCTCAGCCCAGGGTCACCTCCTCAGGGAGGCCTTCCCTGAGCATACGACCTTTAACTGAACCATCCACATACAGAGAACCCTGTGCTCTTCTTCCATCGCACTTAGCATAATCTGTGATGATAGATTCATATATGTGTTCAGTGCTTTTTCTCTTATCAGATTGTAAGTGTCTTTTGAGTCTCCAGTGGGAAGATGGTCAGTAAACACTGAATGAGTGGATGAATGAATGAATGAAATGTCAGGACTGGAAGCGCCTTAGAGATAATATTTCGACCTTCGTTATTCGGATATGCGGAAAGGAAGCTGCATGAGAGGGAGGGCCTCCTTCCTACACAGAGATGGAGCTAGACCTTTGGGCATTTTTATGATGCAGGGCTGCACGCCCCTTGGCTCTTTCTATCCTGAAACCTAGAACACCATCCATTATTCACTCATTCATCAAATATTCATTGAGCTTCAGCTGTGTGCCGGGCTTCTCAGATACAGCAGTGCCCATGCCGGTCAGGTCACCACTTTTGTGGAACTACATTCCACTCAGCACCATAAAACACAGAAGAAGGAAGGGTAAGTTTTGGCCTTCTGAACAGTAAAAACCAAGCAGTTGAACAAAACTGTCAAAAGGGCGGTTTTACTGCTGTCACCATCAAAAACCGGAGCATACGAATGATTTATTCACTGCATGCCTCTTACGCTGCATGTACCTTATCAGACTCTTTACGCACGCCACCTCCTTGAATCTGCCTGAGCAGCAGGGTGTCACTGTTACCCCCACGTTGCTGAGGAGGAAACTGGAGTCCAGAGAGGTGAAGGAAGGTGTCCAAGGTCCCTGAGTTAGGAAACGGACGCCAGGCGGGATGCCCACACAGGATGTTTCTGCCATGCCACACATCCCCTCAGAGATTTGTAATGTCCTTGGGGATTCCCGAGGGGACAGTGTGGCGTGGGAGAAAGAGCTCTGGACCAGGAGTTTGGAACCCTAGATTCAAGAAGTTTGGGCAAGTCACTTTCCCTTTATGAACCTCAGTTCCCTTAGCTGTTAGTGAGAGGCTTGTCTCAGTGAGCTCTGGGATCCCTTTCAGTTTGATTAGTCCACAAATGGTTTTGAGATAAGTGGAAAAAATAAATTAAGATGGATCTTTAATCCAGACCTTATAGCAAATAAGTTCCAGATCAATCAAAGATTTAAATATAAGAAATAAAGCCATTAAAAGTATAAGAAATAAACAAGGGAGAATTCTTTACTAATCTCACAGTAGGAAGATATCTCTAAGTATGATCCAGAAATCAGAAACCATAAAATGAAATCGAGATCAATTTGACTACGTGAATAGAAAAACAAATGTGTGCATGGGGAGAAATGCCAAAAATAAAGTCAAAGCACAAATGACAAGTAAAAAATACTCGTAGCTCTTCCTGAGGCAAAAGACTGATTTCCTTAATATATAAAGAAAACTAAGAAGTAAAAGAAGTAAAAGAGCTACGATCCAGTAGAAAAATGGGCAAAAGTATTTGAATAAACAGTGCACATAAAAGGAAATATGCATGGAAATATGCTCAGCTTCATTCACAGGAGCAATACAAACTCTTAACAACCAGACAGTGTCTTCACCCTTCAGATTGGGGGTGGGGGGAGACAGTGCTGATGAGAATGGTGGAACAAAGTACTCCTCACAGATACCCCACTGGAATTAAATAACCTTTGTGGGGGGAAATTTGGCAACGTCTACTACCAAAACCAAACCAAACAAACAAAAATCATAGATCCTTTAAATGTGGTAATTCTACTTATATGAAAACAACCCCAAAGTCCATCAGTAGGGAAATAATTAAGTCAGTTTACATCACAGAGAGGACAGGATACCAAGCACCTAGTTAAAAAAAAAAAAAAAGAAGCTGTAGAAGGACTTTGGGTTTCCTTCTGGGGTTTTGACATGATCAGTGATTCAATACCATCAGGATGATCTGGAATTGTTTCCAGGATACATTTTTAAATGCAAAAAGCAAGCTGGAAAACAACTTTCAGAACGATTGGAAGGAAGGAAGGGAGGGATGGAGGGAGGGAATATGTACATTGCATAGAATATTTCTGGAAGGACACAAGAAAGTGCTTCCTTTGGGGAGGGTGTCTGTGAGAAGGAGGCCACCAGCTGACCTTTTCCTTTTGTATCTTTCAAGGTTGACACCACATGCACACATAGTCAAAAATGAACTAATTTTAAAACAAATGAATGCTTTCACTGTAAAAGCTGAGGAAATACCGAAAGCATTTAAATCACTCATAATTGAATTAACGGGTACTAGTACCTGTGATCATGTCATATGGATTCTTCTCCATTTAACAACACACGGGAACATTTTCCCATGTCTTTTAAAAATATTCACAAATATTTTAGTGCCTGAATAGTGTTTCATTTGGATATAAATTAGCGTATATATATATATATATATATATATATGCTTCTCTGTTGTCCATTTCGGACGTTTGACATGTCCATTCAGGAGTTCATTTTGGTGTCCTTGTTTTTGACGGTGATAAATAGTACTGTGATGAACATCTTTGTGCATTTATCTTCATGTACAGCTCAGGTTATTTTCTTAGAATAAATTATTATAAGCTGGCTTAGCAGACATGCTGACTTAACGGCTCAAGGATAGGAAAGAAGCTGAGGTTGCTTGTCAAGTCGCTCCCCAAAGAGACCTGGGCAGTTTACACTGTCGTTAAGAGTCTAAGAATGACCATTTTCTGATGCAATTTCCAACTCTGAGGAGTCTTTATTTCCACATTCGCTATTGACTGAAAAGGGCAGAGAGTGAGGGAAGAATACGACGTTGAAGAAAAATGAAATGTGCTTACGGTGCGCGTCAGAGCACTCCCCAGACACTCCCCAGACACGAACCCCAGACCCGTCTTTGGAGCTGCTGTTCCCTGAGGGGGTGGGGATGTGGCAGCCAGGGCTTATTGGCTCTGGTGGTGTTTTCCAGGATTGGGCTTTGGGCTGGGCACACTTCCCTGTCCGAGCAGGGAGGGTCAGCTTCCTGCACTGGACAGCTTGTAAGGGCCGCCTGGCAAGGGCAGGCACCGAAGCCCCAGGGTGCCTGTTCCTTTGAGATGCAGCCTGTAACTCCATCCCACGGTGTCAGATCCTGGAGATGGCAGACAAGCACATCAGCACAGCACAGGGGCCTCTCTCTACAGTCCTGACAAGAAGTCGCTTTATCGTCCCCACAGACAGGGAAAGAGGGATGGAACGAAGAGAGACAGGTAGGCAGACAGACAGACAGATTCAGATTTGATCTGAGGATTATTTATTGAGTGCCTTCCCTTTGCCAAGTGCGGGTCGAGCATCTGAGGGTGGACCAGCCAGAGCTTGGGGAAAATCCAGACCCAAATCCCTGTCCCCATGGAGCCCACATTCTAGCTGGAGGAAAAGAGCTGAGGAAACAGGGCCGGGGAAATGGTGTGGCCTGTGCAGGCACGGTCTGTCCCTTCCCGTCAGCAACAGGTATTACAGGTATAACTGGAGGATGAGCCTGCGGCCTTTCTGAGTCACGTTAAACTCACCTGACTGACCTCAGAGGGCTGCTGTGGCAGTTTAGTAAGTGAGGTACGGAAAACATATAATGACTCGGTAAATGTTACGTTTACACATTGTTAGGATTGTCATAATTGTTTTTCTGTTATTACTGTGATTGCAACAGGGCATTTCCCTGTTCTGAAGCTTTGAGCAATTTACCCAGAGGGTGAACCTTCTGGGCCCTGTAGAAGGAGCCACCTCTGGGACTTCAGAGTTTTTTGCTATTTGGTTTTTTGGTTTGTTTGTTTGTTTGCTGAGGAAGAGCCGAAGCACAGCTAGAGCAACTTCTTTCTGTCAGCCGCTGAGAAAAAAAATAGGCTGGGCGCACCCTCTGCTGGAGCTTGGGGGGATTACCTTAGACATAACTCTGGCCCGCCTTTATTTTACAGGTAGGATACCGGAGGCCCAGAAAGTCTTTCTTGCCCAGTGTTTGGTGGCAGAGCTAGGTTCATTCACACGTCACTCTCTTTTCTCTCCCCTATAGGACCCCTCCCTCTCTCCCCTGCCTGATCTTTGAGTGCCCCTAATTTACTTTTCAGCTGTCTCTTCTGAGTTACTAGGTGTTGTGGGGAGAGGTGGGTCCAGCCTTCTATATTAGCCAGCCCCCGCCTTCTCTCTCTGTATCTGTCACTAAGATACACTTCTGGAAGCTCTTACCAAAAGAGCCCCACCCAGGACACTTTGGGCCATATCCTGCCAACATCAGTTACCTTATGAAAACATTGCACAATAACGTGAGCTTATGAAAACTTCCACCTTCGCAAAAATAGTCTTAGAAGTGAAAGTTCATCTTAGTCACACAGAATCACACTTGAGAAGTTTTTTATTTTTTATTTTCTCGTATCTGCTGTCTGGGTCACAGATAGCACAGAAACTGGGTTTTATTTTAGGTGGTGTTTTGCAACCTACATTTTGCAGTTAACAGTTTATCTCAGAAACCTTGTGCCAGTGCAGGCCCATCTGGTATATTTCTTTTGTGTGAATGCAGTACTTTGTAATATAATGCCTAGCCTCCTGATGGGCATTCGGAAGGCTCCCTACAGCTGGCTGTGACTGGCCTCGTGCAGTGAACTTCCTCACACTGTAGAGAGCCTTGGCTCTTGCCTGTGTGTGTCTAGAACTGGGATTTGCTGGACCCGCCCCTGCCGGGAGGACCCTGCGCTCCTGAGGTCAGGCCAGTGGCTTAGACCACCCCTCCCGTTTCACAGCTCAGGGTCTGCAAGTAGCCAGAGTCCAGGCGCTGACTGCGATTTGATGGCCTTCAGGAAATCGTAGGGGATCAATGAGAGATATTCATATCCCCCAGCCAGATGAACACTTTTCATATCATAGCAATACCTGTTGTTGGTAAGGGTGCACATAAATCTTACGCACTGCTAGTGGGAATACGAATAGGAACAGTATTGAATTTGTAAGGTTTTTCCCTCACTTTTTGTCATTAGAAATACAGTGAACCCTTGAACAATGCGCGTTTGAACTGCGTGGGTCCACTTACACGAGGGTGTTTTTCAGTTGACCCTCACAGTTCAAACCTGCATGGTTCAAGGGGCAGCTGGCAGCTGGGAAGCTGAGTATGCAGAAGGCCAACTGAAGTTATACGAGGATTTTTGACGGCACGGGTGGTCAGCGCCCCAACCCCGCATAGTTCAAGGGGCAAATGTACCACCATGCTATTGGTGAAGGCAACATGGAAATGTGTCAAAACAGTGTGTCTTAAAAGTTATTTCATCTTTCCCATTAGCCCAGCAATTCTACTTCTGGGAACATAAGGAAAGAATAGAGATAGACACAGAGATTTACCTGGAGACCTAGTCTTGATTATAATGGTGGAAGATTAGAAAGTACCTCCATGTTCATTTCTAGGGGACCGAGCAAATCGTGGTCCATCCAAGTGCGTATGTGCAAAAATCACCTAGAGAGAACCTTAAGGACACGTTCTAGAATGTTCCAAAGAGTAGCCTATAAAATACTATGGATAGTATGATCTCCATATGATTTTTTTAAATGTATGTGGCTCTTCACCCCATCTCTCGCAATAACTCCTCATTTCCTGTCTTTCCTTCCCATGCCATTCCCCATCTCTCTTCTGAGTTCCAGCTCCCTATCTCATGTACGTACTCTACCTCTCCCCTTGATGGGCCCACAGGCATCTCAAAATTAGCTCAGTCTTCACCCCACTGCCACTCCCCAAAATATTCCTCCTCTGCTACTCCCCATCCCAGGAAACCATGCTTCTATTCACCTACTTATTCATACCAGGAAGTTCACTTCCCCGTTCGTCAACACCAAGTCCTGTTATTACATCCTCCAAATTGCCCCTCAAATCTGACCAATTCTTAACTCCTTCCTCCACCCACCATTTATCTTTTCCACACCAGACCTTCTGCAGGAGCCTTAGAACTTGCCCCTTTTCAGGCCCTGCTCACGTCAGACGCCAGAGTCATCTTTGAAACTGCAGCTCTGATCATTCGTGACCTGGCCTAAACCCCTTAGGGACCACGATCAGATGTGATGTGGCCTCTGCCAGCCTCTGCCAGCAGCACACTGTGTGGCACTGCCCCTCCCCCATCGTCCTCGAGCCTGTTCTTCCATCCTGCTCAGGGCCTTCACACATGCTGTTCCCCAACTTGTAATGCTTTTCCCATCAACTCCTTGTCTCAGTAATGCCTATTCCTCCTTGGATCTCAGCTAAATGTCACTTCCTGACTCCCAGCCTTGGTCAGGCCCTGGTTGTCACTCTGGCACCCTGCCTTCTCTCAGAAGCCCTGAGCATCATGGTAATTACTGAGGTGGGAGGTGATTTAGGTAATTTAATGCCACCCCAGTAGACTCTGTGCTCCCTGAGGGCAGAGACCGGGGCTGGCCTGTCCATCCCTGTACGTATTTGCAGTCCTTAGCCAGTGCCTGGCACGTGACTTTGGTAAACACGTAGACATTGAGCAGTAATGAAGAAAATACAAAAGATAGTCTTTGAAATGTCGGTGGTTTTCTGGGTATGAAATTACAGGTGACGTTTTGTTCTTTGTACTTTTCTGCGCCTGTGTGTGTGTGTGTGTGTGTGTGTGTGTGTGTGTGTGTGCGCTTTCTGTTTTGTCTTTAGTGATCGAGGCAGTAATTGTCATTTTGTCCAAACGCATCAGTGCTGGAGACCAGCGCTGAGTCTCCCCTGATGGGTGCACCTGGCCTCACCGCTGCCCCCCTGTCCTTGTCCCCGCAGGCCTGAAGAGCGATGCAACGGGCATGATGGAGGTCGAGTCCTCCTATTCGGACTTCATCTCCTGTGACCGCACGGGCCGTCGGAACGCGGTTCCTGACATCCAGGGAGACTCTGAGGCCGTGAGCGTGAGGAAGCTAGCCGGAGACATGGGTGATCTGGCGCTTGAGGGGGCAGGTCAGAGCCCCTTTGCTTCTGCATGTCTCAGTGTTTCCTATGCGAGAACATCCCCCCCAGCACTGTGGCTGCTGCCTCCTCACCCTCACCCCACGCTCAGAGACCAGGTGCTCAAAGGGGCTTTCCCTGAACCATCCCTCCTAATCATGTGACCCTCATCACTCTCTGACGAGGTCTCGTGTGTTTAAATATGACCCCCAGGAGATTAGGGCTTCCTGTTCTGCTGGCACACGGTAGGTGTTTGGAAACCGCAGGCTGAGTGAGTGAATGGAGGAAACAGCACCTGCTACCCCAAATAGTGCCCGGCATGCCCCGCCTCTCAGCTCAGTGCCCCGAGACCTTTCTCTGGGAGCCTGCCCCGACCCCCCTGCAACTGTCGGGCTCTGTGTGTCGCCCACTGAGCTGGCCTTGCAGGGCCACAACCCTTTTTTTTTATCCCTGTACAGCCCCCAGTCCACAGCCCTTGGTCCCTTCTGGCCAGAAGTGACCTATGAGTACAGAACTGAGTAGACTTTGTGGGGACATAGATCCAACCCTGTCATGTTCTTTATCTGGACAAATAGGCCCAGAGAAGTTGGGTAGCTTACTCAGGGTCACCAGCAAATTAATGGAGTTAGAACGAGACCGTGGCTGCCCCCAGCGCTCTGCCCAAGGAACCATGTCCCATCCCTGTTGAGTGGTCTGTCAGCTCTTCCTTGTCATGTGACCCAAACTCCTTACCCAGGCAGGTGAGCCTCCACGGCTCTCCCCCTGCTCAGCTTTCTCCCCTGCTGCCTCTGGTTTAGCCAAAGGGAAGTACGGCTGTTTCTGGAAAGCTACTGATGGCCTTCCATACTGCTCCCTCTGTCTGGTTCTTCCTGCCCTCCCCTTGCCTGGCTCCTCCTCCTCGTTCTTAGAGACACAGACTGCTCTGCTCAGAGGCCTTCTGACCTCATCCCCCCCCCCCGCACCCCCCTCGCAGGCAGGAGGAGCGAGCCTTCTCCCTGCCGCTTCCACAGCCCCGCTCAGCACAGTGCCCTCCCCGAGGCTGGGAGCTTCTCCCACACAGGATCTGGGTCTTGTGCCCTCGGTGCTTGGTGGCATTTGGAACATGATAGAGGCGCCTCGTCAGTCGCTGTCCACTGTCCAGCTGAATGACCAGCATGCCCAGCTGCCACCTGGGCACGCTGCCAGAGGGCCCGAGCTCAGGGCTTTTGTATCTGTAGTGTCTCCCTCAGCAGTCGTAGCCACTCATCCATGGACCCAGGCCCTTCTAAGACCTGTTCCCTCTCCCTCCCCCCATCCGATTTGAAATCCCTGAAGTGTCTGGATCCCCCAGGTGCGTGACATTTAACAAGGGGACCTGAGGAAGGAACAGTGCTCACGTGGGGCTGAGGGTTCCTCCAGCAGGCCCTGGCCTGCGCAGTTTCCACAGGCAGGTCTGCGGGCCGGCGCAGTCCAGCAGACTCGCTGAGGAATGAGGAACGGGCAGCCAGAGACTGGGATCCACCAGGCCCAGCTTAGCCTGCTGCAGAGCCAGGATGGGGGAGGGGAGCCACGGCCTGAGCCTGTCCTGGAGGCCTGCCTACCCGGCTCCCCAAGTCTGTGACTTCGTTCTGTTTGTTAGCACTCTGCAAGGAAGTTGTGTACATGCATGAACATTTCCTTACTTGGCCTTATAGTGAGGTAAACAATAGACAAGGCATGAAGAAATAAGTACACTGCTCGGCAGTATGTGACCCTGCAACTGGTCACAAGGGTGGTGGTTGGCAAAGAACGTGCTTAAGGACCTTCTCCCCAGGCCAAGAGAGCTGCACCTGGCACAGAGGCAGTGTTACCATTGGCTGAGACATTCCCACGGGTCACATGACCACACACAGGCCCTCCATCCCCGCCATGAACCGGAACCGGCAGAGGTGTTACCTTCCTCATGTTATGGATCAGGGAGCAGAGGCTCGGAGAGATTAAATGAATTGCCCAAGATCCCACAGCAAAGAAACGGCAGAGCAGACATTACAGGGAAATCTAACAACACTGTTCCTGCTTTCCAGGGTGGAAGGCCCAGGGCCAAACGGGCATCACAAGCTATGAAATTTGCCCAAAGTGCTTTCTAGTTTGTCAGCCTTCTGGAAGGACCAGAAGGACCCTCTCCAACCAAGCCTTTGCTGGGGGCACCACCCAGGACAGGAAGTAGCCTGGGTTTGGGGAGAGCCAGATGGCAGAGTTCTTCCTGCACCACTCGCTACCCCTAACCCCCACTTCCCAAGACTGCTGCAAAGGCAGAATGAGGACAACGGGCCTTTATAAACCTTGGAGAATGCTGCGTTATGGCGGAAGTTAAATTTCCTGGAAAGGACACTGGCTCCCTCTACCACTTGACCTCAGGCCAATCAGTTCCCCTCTCTGAGCCTCCGTTTTCTCACCCATAGCATGCCCCTAATCACACCTCCAGGTGTTGTGTGGATTGCACGGAGCTGGGTACAGGGTGGTGGCTCTCCTTAGTCACATGAAGGGCCTAGCCTAAGGACTCAAAGACAGAGGCCAGATCGGGAGGTGCGGCCAGGCTGGAGAGGACACAGCACAGTGAAATAGCCGCAGCCCACACTCTGGCACTTCCCTGAGCTGGTCTAGTCTGACTCCCTTTTCTGTCTTCTAAGAACTACCGCTGCTCACTGAGCACCTGTTGCATGCTGGGTCCTCCCATTTGTCCTCCCCTTCTGGAGCACCCGCATAAGTCATCTGACCCTCACCAGCCCTCTGCCTGATATGTTTAGCGTCTGTCCATGATCCTGGCCTTTAATTGACTTTAGTTGTACTAGTAACACCACTTGCATTTTGTTTGTAAGCGTTAAGATGTCAGCCACCAGGCTAAAGTTCCCTTTGGCCACCACCACCCCTCATCTAGCTCCTGGCCTGCACTCCAGGGCTCATCCACTGTTACCACTTTGGCTGGGCCCTTTCAGCCCACCTTGTGTGCTTTACATTTGTGTATATGTGCCTCTTCCTCTCCTCTCCAGAAGGACAGGCGGAGGCAGACACCCCAGACAAGGAAGCTAGCAGCCAGCCTGAGAGCAACGACGGGGCCACCTCATCTTGAGCCTGACCTGACCCAAGAAGGCTGGAAGAGAGACCTGCTGTCCCCACCTGGATGGGGAGCCCTGGCCCTGGCCCGGCAGCCTCTTTTCTGAGCCCTGTGTCCCAGTCCAGCAAGGCGAGACTGAAAGGCATCCCCCAGAGGCCGACATGGCCCTGACCCTGCAAAGGCCCTCTGCCATGCTCCCATCACCTCCTCCCCGTGCCCAGGTACACTTTCAAGACACTGTATTCACAGGATGTTATTTATTCAGTGGGCACCGGGACTCAGGGGCTGGGCCCTGCCCACCCAAGAACACTCCTCTTGTGGGCGACCTGGCCAGGGACCACGTCCCCGCTCTGCCCTCTTTTCCAACCCCAGCCTTCTAGGTCAAGGTAGACCTTTTGATCCCTTTTTTTAAAAACCACTTTTAAACTTTTAAATCTGTTTCAGCAGAGAGGGAAGGAGCTGACAATCAATTGACTTTTTTTGGGGGGAAGCCAAGCTAAGAAGCCAAGCTCTTTGACCATCTATGCAGCTCTGAGGGTCCCTCATGGAGCTTCACAGATCTACTTTTAGGGAAGGGATTTTTGTGCTCCAAACTACCTGATCAACTCTTTGCTCTGTCTTTCTACCAAGACAAGTAACACCTGGGACCCAGGAAATAAATGCTCATGATTTGTGTGACTGGTTTAAAAATGATCATTTCTCCTTTAAACAGCAAAAGCAGGGGCTGGCTCTTGTATTCCCAAGTCCACAAGAAGCTGGGGTCCATCGCTGCCCTAGGCTTTCCTGGAAAGAAGCCATCTGAGAAGGGGCTGGTGTCCCGCGGGGGCCAGCACCACTCCTTGGCCTGGTTTCTGAGGAATCTTCTTTCGTCTCACCCACTCTCTCACCACAGTCCACAGCTCAGCTCCAGGAACCCAAAAGGAAGGGTTTCCCTTTAGGACCTAGAGTAGGAAGGGCTAAGCGTTCAGGGAGCATAGGAGCAGATAGCTTTTCAAGGGAAGCCTTGTTTCTTCTAAGAGGGGCGGTGGGTCCCTCTGAGCCCCCAGCATCGGACGCTCTGGCTACCCACGTGCAGCCACTGCTGGGCTCCCGGGCGCAGCCACCGGCCAGGCTGCCTGAGTCTGCGAGCTTCAGAGGCTCATTCTGTTCTCCCCCCACCCGGGTCATCCCGCCCGAGTCCACGGCACGGCACACCACATGGTGTTGCACACCAGCCAAGGCCTTCTTTATTAAGCACCAGCTTTTTAGCACAAGTCACCATCATAGCACAAGTCACCATAGGAGGAGGGGTTCTAGTCACCGGGGGAGGTGTGGCCATGCCGACTGAGGTATACATCTGTACAGAAACGGACACACAGCTTTCAGGAGCATCAGCTGACTATGGAAACCACAGTCTTCCCAGGAGTCAAGGTAAGAGTGTCGTTCAACCTCCCCGAGTTGCGAAGGCTCCATCTACAGCATGGGGACTCGGAGAGGCAGCCCTGATGTCTTCATGGATGCGGCCCTGCTGGCCAGGTCAGAGAAGCAGAAAGATTAGGCAACTCACCGTACCCATCACAGAACATTAGAGCCGGAGAGGAGCCCCCTTCTACAGATGGGCAGACTGAGGCTTAGAGCAAGGGACCGCTCCGCCAAGGCCACACAGAACGGAGCTGAGACCTGGGCCCAACTTCCTGCCCTTGCATTTAGCCATGCAAATGCCCCAAGTTGCCAAGCGCTTTGGGACTGGGCTTCAGAACGTCTCCCCCTCAGACCAGCGTCAAGACAGCATTATACAGGAAATAAGCCAATCTAGTGAGAGGCAACCAAAAGCTAGGGCCCTGGAGCCAGGGAGTTGTTCCACATCCTTGGTGCTACCCCCGACAGGAAGGGAGTGCGTCTTGCCAGGAGTTCCACAGCAAGCCAGGCTGGAGCCAGGGCAGGTTAGGGGCCCAGACGCTTCGGAACATACCTGCAGATGCCAAAGGTGGCATCCCATACGCTTTATAGAGCAAATCCAGAAGCTCCCTCTTCTCATGTTCCAGGAGGAAACTGGACTTTGCTGCATTGATGTTCTGGAAGGGCCAGCATGGCAGACGACATGGAACCAGAGAGAAGTGTTCAGAGATTGCCAGGGAGCGCTTGGCAATCTAGTGATAGTTCCCCCTCTTCATGCAATAGGGGCAATAAGCTCCAGGGAGGAGGACTCGTCCCAGACCCCACGGCAGCAAGTGCCAGCGCAGAGGCCGTGAGGTTCTGTGTTAGCAAAGTGGCACTCCATGATACAGCAACGTGAGCAGGAAGCCGGGGAAACTTTCAGAGACAGGGTGGGAGGTGGGGGCCAGCGATACCTCTGCAAGACAGACTTGGGAGTACAGTGGCCCCTAAAATCAAAGGCTCAGCCTGCGATCTATAAATGGCCTGAAAAGGGCAAAATTTTATAGCTGAGCACACCTTTTGGGGAGAGGGTGGAGAGCTTTCATTAGATTCTTTAAGGGCTGTCAACTCCAGCCAAGGATAAAACGCCTGGCCCTAGGTCAGGACATCACTCTGTGGAAGGCGTCTCACTCTAGGTCTGGCTTTGCCCGTGGAGGCAAACTCGGCCCTCGCCCCCAAAGGCTGCAGGCCTTGCACACTCCCAGGGTCAAGGCCGACAGCCCACACCCACTCACCAGTCGCTTAAACTCCTCTTCTGTAAAGCCCATGTCCTTTTTGGTCATCTCGTAATCAGTGTCCAGGGTAGACTTGAAGATAAGCGGGTCATCTGTGTTGAGTGAGTAGTTAGCCTTGTCGTTTTTGAACCTGGATAGGAAGTGGGGGGCAGGCAGAGAGAAGAACCTCCTTTTACACTTCTGTGAACAGTCACAGCTCACTGGCCTCCACCCTCCTTTGAGCCTCACAGCATTGTTCAGCACACCTGCAAGATCGCGTAGAAGGGAAGAAACAAATCCAGAGAACTTGGGTGACCTGTCCAGGGCCACATAGCCACCTGACCAGTCCAGAGCCAGGCAAAGGCAGAAGAAAGCCCGGTCGGATGGGGTTGGGGGACACCACACAAGCAGTGCCCTCCTCCAGGCTTCCCCATTCACAAGCAGCATTCTGGGTGTTTTCCACACCCTACCCCAGTCGTCTTCAACCCCACTGGGAGCTGCTCTTCAGACACACCATGAAGACTGTTCTTGGCACGCTCTCCAACCACCGTCTGGTTAAATGCAATGGACCTTTCCTAGCTCTTCCCACACTCAACTTGGGTGGCAGAATTTGACACTGTTGACTGTTCTTGGAAGCCTTTCACTCGATTTTGCAGCCACCACACTTGTCTCTTCTGCCTGTCCCCTAAATGGGGCACAACCGTTCTGGGTTCTATCCTAGGCCCTCTTGACCCCAATCTCTTGCGGCCATCGCTTCTCCTTCGACCACCGTATCTGTGTAGATGGCTCCTGACTTTTTCTCCAGCCCACTGGCTGTATACACACGTGCCTCCAAAAACCACCTGAACATCCCACCGATACCACACACTCCGCTTTCCCAAAGCAGACCTCCGGACTCCCTTGAAATCAGCACATCAGAGCCCAAACCAGCTCTCCTAAGCTTGGCAGACCAGTGCCGGCCTACCCGTGGTCTCCCCAAGTTCTCACCATCCCCATCCTGTGTCAGAGGACGGTGGCTTTGTCCTCCTAAGACCTGATGCCACTCCAAGGGACCAGTCCCAGGACAGCCTCGGTAGTCTGGGGGGGTGACAGAACAGTTCAGAGAGTGCCAGGGAGCGCTTGGCAATCTAGTGATCGTTCACCCTCTTCCTGCAATGGGGGCAATAAGCTTTGACACATGGGAGGCAGAATCCAGCTGAATAAGCTCTAGAGCACCCAGCTCTGCTATTCAGTCAAATTACAGCACGTCTGAGCTTTGGATTCCTCACCTGAGGATAATAACGCCTGCTTCCCAAGGGTGCAGACAGATCGGTGTCAAGACACCCAGCATGGCTGCTGCCCAGTCCCTGCATTTCCTTCCCCACCTGGGTTCTCCTAGTGAAAAACTGAAGGGGCCCCAGGGCAGCAGGCCTCACCGAATGACTGCATGCTCTGTGCCCGGCTTCCAGGCGCCTGTGAGGTAGCTGGACCAGGGGCAGACCTGTAAGAGCAGGCGTGTGGCTGGCATGGACACCCCCAGGCCACACGGACTCCCCCCGCCCCCCTGCCTGTGCCCTGGGGTGGAGCCATCTGCTCTGGCACCGTTCTCGCCATGGTCACTGGCCTCCCTGCTGCCCGTCAGCCCCAGTCTTCCTCCATCACCTGGCAGCTGTAAGGCTCACCGCCCCCACCTGCCACTGCTTGCCCTGCTCCTTCCATTCCTGGGACCCTCTTGGCTTTCCAGCTCTCCATCCTCCCTCTCCCTGGCACCTCGAAATGCATGTTCTCCTGTCGCAGCCTGTTGTAAAGGGCCTCATCCTCCAAAGTGTGGTAGCCATGTCCCACCCTCTCCGTCTTGAGTATGTCCACAGCCTGCAGAGATGCAGAGGGGAGGTCAGTGTGGGTGGAGGCAGCAGCAAGGAGCAGGGTCCCGCAGCCAGCCTGGGTCAGCCTGGCCTCACCTCTTTCACCACCTCGGCAGAGCCAACCTCCCCTGCGTGGACTGTGCGGTGAATGCCGCTCTTCACAGCCTCCTGCAAGGACAAGAGCCAGGTCATGGGTGGCCCCGGGGCGGTCCCCAGCGAGCTCTGCCTTCACCGCAGCTCGGGTCTGAGTTTCACCACGCTGAACCATATTCACGGTCAGGCTGGCTGCTTCAAGATGGGGAAGTCTGGTATTTTTAAATCGTTACTTAAGTGACAGCTTTCATTTATGAGACAGTTATATGGCAGGCACTGTGTGAAATGGTTTGTATACATTAACATTCACAACTATGGTAATACCCGTTTTACAGGGGTGTGGGGTGTGGAACTGAGCTCAGGTAAATCCAGTGACACAACCAAGGTCAAACGGGATAAGAGGCCAAGCTCTGAACCCAGGCAGTGAGACTCCAGAGCCCCCACTCGACCCCATGCTTCACCCCTCTCCACGGGAAGAGCCTCATGAAGCTGAGACATTTGCTCCAACGCAGCCATCCCAGCAGATAAGACAGAGGCCCAGAGAACAGTCAGCCTTGTCCACGCTCACACAGCAAATCATAGGCAGATTCAGGCTCACACACAGACTCCCAACAGCAAGTGGGGTCTCTTCTTTAAACCAGATTCACAATTCCTGGAGCCCCCAGAGCCCCGTCCGTGAGACTTCTCCCTACTGTGGATGGAGACGGCTCCTCCCACGACTCACCCAGCCATCCTCACCCCATCTCCTGCCCACGGACCCACCTCATAGGCTTTCACGTGTCCCGGGAAGAGGCTGCTTCCTTTCAGGGTCTCGTCTCCAGCCAGGTCGACGGCCACCACGGTCTGCTGCTTGTACTTCTTACACAGCTCCACCACCTCCAGGGACCAGTCTGTGGGCGAGACGCCCACCGGGCCTCTCAGCAGCACCCCCAGGGGACAGATTCCCTCCAGAAACCCTGCTTGCTGGCCCTTCCCGACTTCCCCATCCCCACCCAAGGCCAGCGCAAGACAGAGGGTCCAGTGTCTTATCTTCTAATCCCAACTGCCACGGCCTAACATGGCCTTCAGCCAACTGCCCCTCCCCCCCAGGGCCTCAGTGTCCTGTCCTCTCAGAGGAGCCACCACCAGCCACTGCACAGGCTCATGGTGAGCTTTGCCGCAGTCCTATTTGTTCATCACCAAGGGCAGGGCCTGGGCTCAGTACACAACAAATGGCGGTTCTCTCATTTGTCCCCATGACAGCCCTCAGGGTGGGCTTGCCCCCACTTAGCAGATGAGGATGGAGGCCCACAGTTTAACATTTAAATCTGAAACATAACTCAGCATTACTAAACATAGTGCTACCGTCCGTACTGTGGACTCTTAACGGATCAAGTCATCCTAAAGTGTTTAGAAAAGAAGGAACGATCACAGGCTTTGGAACCAGATGGCCCTGGCTTCATTCTAGGCTTTGTGCCTTCCTAACTGAGGAGCAAGAAGCTTTACCGCTCGCTGCCTCAGTTTCCTCATCTGTCAGGTGGGATAGACCACATATTCCTCCTCACAGGCTGCCGCAAGGGCCGGAGGAAACAAGCGCAGGTCACTCTGCAGGTAGGCCCTACCGGTTCCATTAACGCTTTGCTTTGGTGCTCACTACTCCTTAGAAAGGAGAATGAGGTAAGTACCACCACCTCCTGTGACAACGTGCGTCTGAAGCCCAGACAGGTGATGTGACTTGCCCAAGGTCACACAGGACACCTTGGTCACACTTGCCCAAGGTCACCGAGGAGGTTCTGTGCTCCTCGGAAGTTCCAGCCCTGGAGATTTGATGAGTGGAGGGATTCCTCAGATCCCAGACAGCTGACCTATTCGCAGGTCCTGTGGCCCACAGGGTCTCACGGGAGGACCGTGGGCTCGTCAGAACCGGGCTTAGACTGTTTTCTATTGGTCAGGGTCCTTTGGTTTTGAACCTCCTGGAGGTAAGGCCTGGTCTCCATGGGGAGAAAAGTCTCTGTTGCCAAGAAGTTCTGAGTCTGCCCAGGAAGGTTTGGATAACTTCGGGAAGCCCCAAAGTCCCACTAACGGGCTCAAGGGAGACCTGATGGCAGGGGCACAGGGGAGCCCCAGCACCGGCCAGAAGGCTGGGGCCGGCATCACATGGCCAGCCCGGGGCAGGGCTGAGGTTTTACTCACTGGGCTGGTGACGCATGCAGCACAGAATGGAGCGCACCTTCACCCCAAAGTCTCGCTCTCCCTCCTGCAGGCCCTGGCTCACAAGGGCCACCACCTCATCGGGGGTGAGGTCCCCTCTGTGTGGGGAGAAGATGAGGGATGGGCCTGAGACAAAGGAAAGTCTAAAAAATAACCCTGGGATTGATATGGGGAGGGAGAGGAAAAGGATGGGGAGGGAGAGGAAAAGGATGGGAGGGAGAGGAAAAGGATGGGAGGGAGAGGAAGAGGATGGGGAGGGAGAAGGAGGGAGGGAGGCAGGGAAAGGAGAAAGAGAAGGAAGAAGAATCTTCCAGGAGAAGCCCCCTCCCCCCTCCCTTTCTTCAGGTACGCTGCCTCTGAAGAAAGATTGAGGGAGATGGCCCAAGCCCTGCTTCACCCCCTTCCATCTTCCTTGGAACTGCCTGGGTACTTCCAGACTGGAGATGTCCCAGTGTGTGCATGTTGGTGGGGGTAAAGGGGCAGGGGTCAGACACAGCCCTGCGCCCCAGATGGAGAGCATTGCTAAACTCACCTGGTCAGCTCACTGCTAAGCTCACGTGTGTCAGAGTCATGGCTACAAGGGGACAGGGTGGTTGGGTGATACCACTTAGAGATTCCTGGGGGCCCAGGCGGAGGGAGGGGGCAGGAATGGGCCAGACTCACGTCAGGTACATGGTAAGAGCAGGACCCCAGGAAGTCACTGGATAAGCATGTTAATATTCCCAGACTGGCCTGTCTCTAGGACTAGGGGTGACAGGACAGCCAAAGGATTTCACCCCAGGTAAAAACAAGCCCAGGTGAGGGATGGGAGGCACATCTCTCGTGACAGAGTTAAGCCCATCTTTCTGAGGCCACAGAGCTGAGCAGGGGCAAGATCCAAGTCTGGCTTGGGTCAGGGCCTCCCAACAATCTGCTCCTCGGGTCTCAGGTCGGGCCACCTGCTACACCTCAGCGCAGCCCCCGAGGCGGTCACGTACTCGGCCTGGTTCCAGGGGATTGGCTCCACTTTCGAGTTGGCCAGCAGGTGTGGGCTGTAGCGTACCTCCACGTACACTACGCCCTCCTTGGCTTTCATCTCAACAAACTCATAGGCAATCCTTTTGATGGCCTCCCGGCTGCCCCTGGGAAGAGAAGAGAAGGGTTGGGACAACCTTCCCTCAAGTCCCTTAAGAGCTCCAGGGGTAATGAGGCTGTCCCCAACCCTTGGCAAATCAAACCCACCTCTGGTCCCCAATCCCTTACCCCCCAGCCCTAAGCTCTGGGCATCCTCTGAAGAAGATACTAGGAAACAGCAAGTCCTGTCAGCTCTACCTCCAAACTACATGCCAATTTGTGCCCCCTCCACCCTGGTTCTAACCGCCCTATGTCTCCAGCTGGCCTCCCTGTCCCCATGCCTCCCCTGCACGTCTGTTTTCCTCACAGCAGCCAGAACAATCTTTTACAAACATACTTCAAAGCACATTGCTCCTCCACTCTGAACCCTAATGGGTTCCCACCACGAGGAACGAAATCCCAACTCCATCGCCTGGCTCCCAAGGCCTGTATAACCCAGCCCCTGCCAGCCTCCCCAGCACCTACCTTCTCACTCATTCCACGAGCCCACCACAGCCTCTTTCCATCCAAAGCCTAGTCGAGCTTGTTCCCACATCTGGGCCTTTGTGTTGGCAGCTCCTGGGCCTTCATGCTCTTTCCCCAGATGGCCCTGCGCTTTCTCCCTCCCTCCATTTAGATCTCAGCTCAAGCCTCACCTCCTGACAAAGGTCTTCCCAAACCACCTCATCTTAAAACAGCCCCTCTGTCATTCTCCACCCCTTTCTCTGGACTTTAGTTGTCCTTGTGGCCCTTATTGTCACTCAACACTACACGTCACATTGTTTCTTTATTAGCAAATTTTCATCTCCCCTACTACAATGCAGTCTCCGTGAGCCAAGGATTCCTCTCTCTTGTCACTGCTATGATCCCCCAGCCGAGGACAGAACCTAGGACACAGTGGACACTCAAATATTTGTTGAGTGATGGATATAGGGCAGCAGGGAAGAGACATAAGAGAAAAGGACACACAGAGGCCATAAAAGCAAAAATAGACAAGTGGGACTACATCAAACTAAAAAGCTACATAGCAAAGGAAACCATCAAGAGTGCAAAGGCAGAGGGTCGGCCCGGTGGCTCAGGCAGTTGGAGCTCCGTGCTCCTAACTCCGAAGGCTGCCGGTTCCATTCCCACATGGGCCAGTGGGCTCTCAACCACAAGGATGCCGGTTCAACTCCCGCAAAGGATGGTGGGCTGTGCCCCCTGCAACTAGAAAACGGCAACTGGACCTGGAGCTGAGCTGCAACCTCCACAACAACTTGACTTGGAAAAAAGTCCTGGAAGTACACACTGTTCCCCAATAAAGTCCTGTTCCCCTTCCCCAATAAAATCTTTAAAAGAAAAAAAGAGTGCAAAGATAACCTACGGATTGGGAGAAAATATTTGCAAGCTATGTATCTGATAGGGGCTAATATCCAAAATACATAAAGAACTCCTACAACTTAATAGCAAAACTCGAATAAAAACCCCAACAAATAACCCAATTTAAAATTGGGCAAAGGACCTGAATAGACATGTCTCAAGACACACAAATGGCCAACAAATAGCTGAAAAGGTGCTCAACATCACAGATCAGAGAAATGCAAATGAAAACTACATGGAGGTGTCACCTCACACTTGTTACAATAGTTACTATCAGGGAGAGAAGCCAAGAGGTAAGTGTTGGCAAGGATGTGGAGAAAATGAAGCTCTTTTGCAGTGTTGGTGGGAATGTAAATTGATGCCCCCACTATGGAAAATAGTATGGAGATTCCTCTAAATAGTGAAAAATAGAACCACCATATCATCCAGCAATCCCACACCTGGGTATATAGCCAGAGGAAATGAAATCAGTATCTCAAAGAGATACCTGCACCCCCCAAGTTCATTGCAGTATTAGTCGTAACAGCCAAGACATGGAAACAACCTGAATGTCCATCTATAGACGAATGGATCAAGAAAATGTTACACACGCACACGCACGCACACACACACACACACACACACACATTATTCAGCCTTCAAGAAGGAAATCCTACTATTTGTGACATAAGTGAACCTGGAGGACATTATGCTAAATGAGATCAGCCAGACACAGAAAGACAAATAGTGCATGGCCTCACTTCTACGTAGAATTCATAAAAGCAGAAAGTGTAAGGGCAGTTGCCAGAGGCCGAGGGGCAGTGGGTGGGGAGACATTGATCAAAAAGGGTACAAAGTTTCAGTTATGCAGGATTATATTCTGGAGACCTAATATACAGCATGGGACTATAGTTTTACTCTACCGTACACTTGGAATTTGCTAAAAGGCTATATCACAAGTGTTTCCACCACAGACACACAAAAGATAACTATGTGAGTTGGTGGATATGTTAACTAGCTTGACTGTAGCGATCATTTCATTATGTATCAAAACATCAAGTTGTAGACCTCAAATGTATACAATTCCTATATGTCAATTATAGTCCAATAAACCTAAAAAGAGAGAGAGAGAGAGAAATGGGCACAGGTTGACAATACTGTGAGTATTGATCAAATAACAGTGGACGAGGCCTTAACTGGAAGTTTCAGCCATGAAGAGTGAAACCGGAATGGTTACTAGAAAGCAGAATGTGTGAGGGAAACTCCCTGGGAAATCAGCCACTCCCAGGAGGGTCACTGGAAGTACCTGTGCCTTTGAGGATGAGGATGGGCAGCTGCTGCCAATCTTATGGGGAAAGTCCTGGGCAGCAGGGTCAGCCCTGCTGCCAGGAAAGCCGGTCTTCCCCACGGCTGTGGAACTCATTCGTTCCACACTGTGGACGACACTGTCCTGGCTACACACAAGGGATATAGCAAACAAGGTCAGCAAATCTCTGCCCTCACAGAGCCTACAGCCCAGCGAGAAAGACAGGCAAGGACATACGTAACCCCCGCATTCTGTCACTTCTCTGTAGAAGTTGAAGGAATTTCAGTCCATCACATTCACTTGCCAGAAGGGAAAACCAAGGCCCAAAGCAACAGAGAGATTCAAGTAAGTGTACACAATGGTGAAGAACAGAGCTGGGGGCTCCCACCCACAGGCAAGGGTGTAGGCGTGGTGCTGGCAGCCTCTCCCAGGCACAGGGATTGTCGCTGCCCAGGGCCTGAGGGTGGAGGACTCACGCGATTGCCGGCATGTAGTAGTTGAACTTCTCCAGGAACTCCGGGAGGCTGAGCGGCTTATCCATGCCGATGATTTCCTGCAGCTTCTCAGCTGTGTCGGCAGGCAGGGGGACCCCCCTCAGCCTGGGGACAAAACAGGAGGGTGGTGGACTGCCCCTGGGCAGGACCCAGCTGACTCCTCAGGGGGCCACAGCTGGAAACCTGGCGACCTCTCCATCCAACTCCTCCCATTGGACAAATGGGAAAACTGAGGTCCAGGGCATACAGAACCAGGACCGGATTCTTTCCAGAACCTCCTGTCCCCAAAGCCATGACCAGCCAGAGAATCTCAAGGGGGACAAATAGGGCTAATGTCTGTTTGTGCGCATGGAAGCACACACACATGCCTGGGGACAGGGAAGGTGCCAGGGCAAGCTTATAACTTCCGCTCAGCCCCAGGAGTAGGGACAGCCCGCTGGGTCCTACTTCAGCTCAGGGGTTTTCAGGGGCAAGAACTACAGAGCAGGGGCAGCGTCCAAGGCAAGCACCGGACCTCCCCCTCTGCCCTCTGTCTGGCCCAGTGTGCTGGGAAAGGGCAGGGCCAGCTGCTGTCAACCTCAGAGATCCCTCCCCTCCGTGACCACAGCCCCCACCCCCACCCCAGGGCTGGACATGCCACCACTCAGTAAGGCTTGCTGAGAACAGCCCTCGCCAGGGCAGCAGGGTGTAAGGCTGGGCTGGCTCCCCACTTTCTGCACATTCCCACCTCCTCTGCTCATCCTGGCTGTGCCCCGGCTCATGGGTCACTCCGGGGCTCGGTTTTCCCACTTTCAAGATAAAAGGGACAAAGAACACCAGACATCAAGAAATGCTTCTAGGGGCCAGCCCGGTGGCTCAGGCGGTTAGAGCTCCATGCTCCTAACTCCGAAGGCTGCCGGTTCGATTCCCACGTGGGCCAGTGGGCTCTCAACCACAAGGTTGCCAGTTCAACTCCTCGAGTCCCGCATGGGATGGTGGGCTCTGCCCCCTGCAACTAAGATTGAACACGGCACCTTGAGCTGAGCTGCTGCTGAGCTCCCAGATGGCTCAGTTTGTTGGAGCGTGTCCTCTCAACCACAAGGTTGCCAGTTCAAGTCCCGCAAGGGATGGTGGGGGCTACGCCCCCTGCAACTAGCAACGGCTACTGGACCTGGAGTTGAGCTGTGCCCTCCACAACTAAGACTGAAAGGACAACAATTTGACTTGGAAAAAAGGCCTGGAAGTACACACTGTTCCCCAATACAGTCCTGTTCCCCTTCCCCAATTAAAAAAAAAGAAAGAAATGCTTCTACTACAAGGGACAAAACAAGAGACAAAAGGAGCTGTGAGGAAACAAAAATTGCAGAAAACAGAAGAAAACTTAAAAACCCTAAAATCAACATCCTCAAGATGAGAGGATGTTTCAGCTTTGAAACAAGAACATCCCTGTTTAAAAGGGACATTTTGAGAGTCAGAAAGTGCTCTTGGAAATTGAAAAGCATATGGCAGCAACCACCAGGATGTACCGTGTTTCCCCGAAAATAAGACCTAGCTGGACAATCTGCTCTAATGTGTCTTTTGGAGCAAAAATTAATATAAGACCTGGTCTTATATTACAGTAAAATAAGACTGAGTTTTATATTAATTTTTGCTCCAAAAGACGCATTACAGCTGATTGTCTGGCTAGGTCTTATTTTCGGGGAAACAGGGTAATAAAAGGAATGGAAAACAAAGCTGAGAACATGCTCCAGCAAGTAGAACAGAAAACAAACAAACACACAGAAAAAATAGTAAAAGGGATCAAACATGGTGATGGAAGGAAAACTGACTCTGGGTGGGGAACACACACTGGGATTTATAGATGATGTATTATAGAATTGCACACCTGAAATCTATGTAACTTTGCTAACAATTGTCACCCCAATAAACAAACAAACAAAAAAAATAGGAGCAAACTGTTAAGAAAAGTAGATGAAATCAGGAGGTTCAAGCATCCAGTGATCCACAAAGCAACACAGAAGAGAGGGCATTGCCAAAGACACAGAAGTTCGAGCAAATAGTGTTTAAGTCCTTGAATGGCTTGTTATTCAAATATTACAATGTTTCCCTACATAAATCCCTGTTCCCTAAGCCCCCTAAACATGCCCTCTTCCCATTCTTGTGCCCCCAGTCCCTGTGAGTACCCCCGAGAATCACCGGGGCTCGCCCTGGTACCCACCACCAGTCTGCCAGTCAGCCCAGCGTGACTCCTCCATTCCTGACCGCAATGACTGACCGCCATTCCTGCAGGACGCCAGGGGGGCAGAAGGCACCTCAGGCGCCCAGTGCCCACTGAGCCTTCCACTGTTGTCCAACCTGCCCCAAAGGTGCCCTTGTGAGGCCATCCCCAGTAACCACGGCCTCTGCAGAGCTTGTACCAGTTGCTAAATACTGTATTTTGGATATCTTTGGGGAGCTAGTTGGAAGAAGGCAGAGGAAGTGACGTTAAGGCTCTAGTTCCCAGATGAGCGACCGTATCTGCCGTGGGCCTCCCGCTCCCATGACTCCACCGCCTCCTGGTGGGGCGCTTCCTCCAGACCACTGTCTTTCAGATCTCCTTTTATGGATTTCAATCCTGGATCCAGAGGTCCACAGCTTCTACTCTCTACCTCTACCCACCACCCTCTGAGGGCCTAGGACAGGATGGACAGCAGCGACCAAGACAGACCTGCGCGTCTGACCACCCCTGGAAGGCAGGCATCTCATGCCATCTTTCCCCTCCCACACCCCTGGGCTCCACATTTCCAAGTAGGGCTCCTCCATCTAGCCGGCTGCCCAAACCAGAGATGGGGGCCTCCCCCCAACTCCATCTCCTTTGTTCTCTTCCCACCACAGTGGGTGATGTACCTATAAGAAGCCTGGCCACAGAGAGCCCAGTGAGGAGGATATGCTCAGGCTTTGGAGTTCGAAGTTCAGGCTCCTCCTGTATCAGCCACCTCACGCAGGAACCGTCCTCTCTGAGGACTTCTACATCCTTGTCAGTAAAACTCAGTATTTTGTTTGCAGGGTACAGAGAGGAACACATTAGGCTATTTATATGTCCTGGAAAAGACACACTCAAGCCAGATAGCCTGGGTTTGAATCCAGCTCTGTTTTAAGGGCTGTGTGACCTTGGGCAAGTTACCCACCCTCTCTGTCTTTACTAGGTCTGCTGCGTTTGAGAAACACCTTGTATGGACTAAGCAAGGAGCAGTAGAAGAGGTCAGGAAGCTTCCTCAGGCCTTGTAGAACTTGAAGGGCCATGTGCAGACTTTGGCTTTGACCGAGCAAGGTGGTAGGGACTGTGGGAGGGTTTGAGAAGGGAGCGAGCTGATCAGACCATGTTTTAAGACACTGTTCTGACTACAGTACTGTAGGGATGGTAGGGGGAGGCCAGAGTGGACTCCTGGGAACCAGTCAGAAGGCCATTGCCATAGTCCAAGTGAGAGACTGGTGGTGGTAGCTCAGTGCATGGCGGTGACAGGGAAAAGAGAACAGGCAGATTCAGAAAGAGCTGCCAGGGTCTTGAAGGTGATTGAGAAAGAGTCAGCAGAAGCCCCTGCAGAGGGTAGAATCACAGGAACTGAGGGAAGACAACACAGGAGAAAACAATAAGAGGTTCAAGTCACAGAGGCAAAAAAGAGGCCACTGGATTTGGGTCACAAGCCACATGCTCCCCTCTCCGCCCTGGTCCACTCCCACCAGGGAGTCCTCCAGGGCTGTCCATATCCAAGACTGACCAACTCCCTGCTTCCCCTGTCTGACCTGTAGATCAAACTCCAGCTGGTACCCACACCCCGCTCTAGGACCAAGAATGTTCCCGAGACACCAGGTGATGTGGGAAATGGAAAAATCCGATCAGCCACCCACCCCTGGGGCTCCCTTCCCACTACCCCACCCTGGCACTCCTGCCCCCTTGCTGCACTAATGAGCACTCTATGACCCCTTAACAAGCACCCCGATTAGATCCCATCTTGGCACCTGATAATCCCCCCAAGGACCTCATCGAGGCCTTGGGACAATGCCTGGTGCTGGACATGGGCAAAGGACAGGCAGAGATAAGCCAAGCAGCTTTACCCTACTTAGCCAGAGCCATCAATTATGATTAATGACACTGTCATCTTAAGTGCGGTTCCTAGAGCACTCACTATGCTCAGCCTGAGCTAAGCATTCTCATAGAATTTTGCCTAAAGCGCTAGTGGGTGGGGCCAGGGTCATGGACTTGGTCACACCTGTTCAGACTGGACAAGCCACTTCACCTGTCACGACTCAGTTTCCTCGTCCATAATGGGACAGTGATAACACCTACTTCACCAGCTGTGAACATTCCGTCAGCTAACCCAGGTGTGGCACTTAAAACAGTGATTGGCATGCAATCAATGCAAACATACTTATAGAAATAAAATCAATAGCTACTTCCTACAGCAAGATCACTGGAATACAACAAGATGGAGGAAAGAGTTCTTTCACCAGGACTCTCTCCGGGAGTTGGAAGACATGCTTCTGAGAGTCAGGGGCAAACTCCAAGAAGCACCAGTTCTCTGTGGATGGCGCATCTGGGTAACTGAAGGGATTCTGGTTTACGGAGCAATGTGTTTAAACCTGGGTCCAGAGCTGAACGTCTCAATGAAGGAGAGGCAGAGTCCTTACAGCTCCAAACAAAACGAATATTGGGCGAACTATGAAGAACTCGGTGGGGTGGCTGGAGGGGCCCCCATCTTCCAGATCAGCTCTGGAGGAAGGCCCTATTGTTACCCTCAACCTGCAGAGGCCCAGGTCGTAGCGAGGAAACAGTGTGTCTGGATTTGAATCTGGATTCACTGGCCTTGTTCCTGTGTTAGTCCCTGTTCATAAGTGCTAGACCCAACAGAGGGGCCGCCACGAGCCCTTGAGGTGTGGGGAGGGAGGGGTGGACCTCCCTCACTGGGGGCCCCTGGAGACCCATTGGCCCACTACACCCACGAGAGCTGAGGCAGGAAGTATGTTCTCACTTGGAAGATGCAGAGACTTGGGCCCACAGAGGGGAGCCATTTCTCCATACCACCCAGCCAGTTATTACCACAGTGACACAGGAGAAGCTCTGAGGGTCAGATGGCCACATCAACTCTTAACTCTACTATTTACTTGTTGTGACTTGGGCAACTGCTTTCACTTCTCTGAGCCTATTTTCTCCTCAGTGAGATGGGGATAGCAATATCCTCCCCTCCAAGTGTGGCCGGATTAAATTCTCTCACTCAGAGAGAGGGCCCAGCCCAGCCTGAGAAGATGCTCAGCAAATGGTACTGGGATCATGGGTGTGTCACCTGTCACAGACTCTCAGCCAAAAGACAGGGACTGGTTCCACTCATGTGTATGTGTGTATGTCCATGTGTGTCTGTGTGTCATGTGACACAGGCTTCCCCTGGCTCACCTGTTAGCAAGAAGACAAGGGTCAAAGGCCCAGAAGGCAGAGACACGGGCTGTGGGTCTCCAGCTCAGAGCTGAGATCTCCATGTCCCCACAGATCCCTCCTTCTGGCTGATTCCACAGGGATACAGGAAGGAGCAGCAACCCTAGAATTCCCTGGAGGCCTCTGGGTCAAACTGTGGACCCTGCCCAAATCCTGGGGAGGAAGGCCCACACCTGTGAACTTACCTGCCATAGTATAAGATGGTTTCGGGCTTAATGGCTCCATCTAGGTGGACATGCAATTCTACCTGCAAGGGGCAAAGGGAAGAGAGAGCACGCACACATCCATGAATGTCTGAAGAACCTTCCAGAGAGTGAGTATTAATACTAACCGTGATAACCATTAGTCACCACTTACTGGACATTTAACCACACACGTCACTAAATTACACACACTATTGTGTTCAATCCTCACCTGTGGGGTGGGCTTAACTGCTTCTCTCGCTCTTTCACATTTGAGGATACAGAGGTTCAGAGAGTTTAAATAATTTGTCCAAGGCCACACAGCAAGTCCATGATGGAAGCAGGAACCCAACCCAATGCCTTTGGTCTTAACTACAGATGGTAAGTGGCAGAACCAGAATTCTAACCTGAGCCTGATTCTAAAGCTGGTGCTCCTAAAGCTGGGAGAAGGCCAGCCATGGTCCCGTAGGAGCTACTGAGCCCCAGCCACCCTCCGGGGATCCTGCTATCAGCTGAATCACCAAACAAAACCCAACTTTAACAAAAAGGGTTTGACCACAGACCTCCTGGCCTAGTGAATCACACAACATATTTCAAAAGTCAGGCTCCATTTTCAAAAGCAGGTGATACTCAAGCAGAGCTTATCAGGAACTGATCTTAGGCCACACAAGATCTTTCCAGTACTCTAGAAAGAAAGCTAGATACTCGGTCATTGGGGTTACCATCTTCTACATGCTGCACCCCACGAATAGCACTCGATACACAAAGCCAAGAAGACAGGGGCTTGGGAGACAGCTGGTCAGGCTGGACCCCCAGCTCTGCCATTTCTCTGGCTGTGTGACTTAGACAACACATTCAATCTCTCTGAGCCTGTTTTCTCGACTATAAAACAGCGGGACATTACTACCTCCAAGAACAATTGTAAGGATTCACAAAGACAGTGTAGGTGGACCTATGTGGCCCACGGAACACAGCCCCTGCCTCTCAGCCAGGATGTTTTCCACAAGGTGATAAGAAGCACAGCAGACGTAGGGAGACCGAGGGAAAGCTCCTTCACCATCCGCCTGTCCCCAGTCATGGAGGAAATTTTCTTGGGCCAGAGGGATATCCAGAAAACTCTTAACTGACATCTGACCAGGGTGGGGCCTTTTCTGGAACTTGGGGACCTGAACAAGAAAAATGGCTGGGACGGGAGCCAAGGGCCTCGTGGAACACCCATATGAGCTGCCTCCTGCAGAGGAAACCCGGCCCAGGCCCCGGGGAGGCCAGCAGGGCCAGAGCTGCCAAGCCCCTTATCAGCAGGTCATCCGAGTTATCAGATCTCTCCAGAGGTCATCCAGCCAGCAAAGGACCAAGCTGCACTCACACCCAGGCTCCAAGTCGTCTGAGCTGTTGGGAGTCCCTGACAAAATGAGTTCAGTACCCACTCAACCAAACATTTACTGGGCTCTCAAAAAAAAATCAGCATTGGGAACACGGATGCTTCAAGTCCAGGCTCCTGCCAACCAGCAGTGTGACCTTCGACAGGGGACCTCACCTCTCTGAGCTTCTTTTCTTATCCCTACCGCTCCCCATGGCTGTGGTAGGATCCAGCCAGAGAGGCAGGGTTGTCTTGTGGTTCGAGCTGGAATCCCAGCTCCTCTACGTGCTCCCTGGGGAAAGTTCCTTCACTTTCCATGCCTCTGTGATCCCATCTGCCCAACAGGGATGATAACAAGCCGTTTTCCTAGGCTTCACGGCGTTAATGCATGCAGTGTGCTCAGGAGCAAACACTAAATAAGCATCAACTAAGAGTTGAGGCCCCGCTGGGTGCCAGGGATGGAGAGGCAAGCTAAAGGGACAGAGGCGTGCGCCGGTGACGCTCACAGTCCAGCAAGGGAGACAGACATGAAGTGTCACGTGGATAAATATACAATCAACGCCATGACGACTCCTTGGGAAGTACACATTCTTAGGAAAGAGGTCACAAAAGGAAGACCCTTACCAGCTAACGGGCCAACAATGGCTCCCTGGAGAAAGCAGAGCTTGAGCAAAGATCTGGAGGACCAAGCACCAAGTAAGCAAAGGCAGGGGTGAGGAGGAAAGCCGAGAGAGCATGCCAGGCGGAGGGAATAGCATGTGCTAAGTGTCTGAACCAGGGACCAGTCAGGGAATTGGCAAGAGTGAGGTTGGCAGTGAGAGGTGAGGCCAGAGAGAAAGAAAGGAGGTGGGAGGCTGGGAGATCTCACATTGAACAGCTTTCAACAAGGCAGTCCCTTTTGAAAAGGTTCTTCTGCTGCTGTGTGGAGAGCAGGTTGGAGGGAGCCAGAACACAAAAGACAGCGAGCGCTGCCATAGGGCCAGATGGGAGAAGAGCAGTAACCACGAGAACTCCTACACCATTACACACAGTAGGGGATCAGGAGGCGTGAGCGACCTGGGCAGCCGTGCACGGAAGGGAGATCTGACACACAGGCAGGAGGGAAGAGCACCCCGTGGAGGACGAAAGCAGAGCCCGCCCCGCCACCCACCATGCCCCACAGGTCCCACCCTCCTCAGGGCTTCCTGAGGGCTACCTCTGGACCTACGCCCTCCTCCAGGGCTACCTAGACACGTTTCAGGGAGGAGCAGAGGCAGGTGCTACCTCCATGGGCAGCCCAAGCCTCCTCCTGATCTTTCTGGAAAATGGCAACTATCCATGGAGAAGGCTGTCAGCCTGCCCCAGATGAAAATGGCATACAAGCTCAGACACTGTGGTAGGGACCCTGCTCTCCTGGCCCCATTTGGGGAGAAGGAACAGCAGTGGTTTCTATCTACTATGGGCTAAACCATCGACATGCATTATCTTACTTCATCCTAACAACCAGTAAGGTAGGCACTTCCCTCCCATTTTACAGATGGAGAAACTGAGGCTCAAGGAAATATTTAAGGACACAGAGGCAGTGAGTGGTAGTCAGGTTTTGAACCCACGTCTGAGTCTTGAGCTCCTACTAGATGGATGTTCTCTGAGGCCTAGCCTCAGATGTAAATAATACAGCAACAATAACATCAGCTGCCTACTATTATCGCATACTTCATCTCATTTAACCTTAACTCCTAGTCAAGGTACATCTTAGCCCTGTGTTACAGATGGGGAAATGGACTTGCCAAGATAAACTCAGCGAGATTAATAAAATTAATTAGTAATAAATAATAAATTCACTGACCAGCTCAGAATTACACGTGAGAGTGGCAGAGCTAGGTTGGAACACAAGTCTCTCCCACTCTAAGCCCAAGTCCTACCCATGGGCCACACCGCATCCCTGGCACTTGGGCCAAGCCTCCTGACCTCTCTGGAGGGGAATCTCATGCCCCATCCCCGGCACGTACTCTCCATGAGGCTGACTCACACTGAGAAAGGCAGGAAATCCTCCCAGATTCGGAACATGAAGCATCCCCAGTTACCAACAGGTATTTACTAAGCCCCCAGCAAGGTGCTGGGCACCATGGGACATGGGAAAATGCACTGTATCCTTGCTCTTAGGAGATTCCAGCCAGACAGGCGAAGTCCACAGAGGTACATTCACTCGCCCAAAGTCACACAAGGTGGCAGAGGCAGGACGAGGACCCAGGTCTTGGATTCCTGGGCCAGATACTCCCACACCTGACTCCCTGCTCACAACTGCTGAAGGACAGGTGGGACTGTCCTCAGCCAAGGCCTACCCCAATCAGACTTCTCCCCAGGGCCCCCCAGATTCCCCAACACATCACTCTGTTTCCAGCACATACTGACTTAAATTCATGTACTATGTCTATCTTCCCCACTATTAGTTCTCTGAAAACAGGGACTTTGTGTAATCATGCTGTTCCCTCAGTACCTGGTACAGTGCCTGGCATAGCAAAAAAAAGTTTTCAGTGGGTGTTGAATGACCAAGTGATAGTTTTCTTCTCTCTCCGTCCTAGGTCAGTTGTGCTGTGTCCTCTCCCTGCCTCACAGAAGGAGCTGACCTACCCCCTGGGGCCTGGTGCAGAACCCACATAGGGCAGAGGAACCAGTGTTGCCTGACCAGCCCCCAGAACCTGTGTACTGCTATCAGAACCCAGATGAGCAGACATCTCCTCCTTTCCCAGCCCTGCCCTTGGCAATGAGCTTGGCAGTGCCGGGGGTGAGTGCCACCATGATCTCTCAGCTGACTTTTGGGGTAAGGTCAGGAGACAGACCAGCCCTGGGACTGACAAGTTGTTTCAGCCACACCTCCTCCAGGAAGTCCTCTGGGCTCAGCTCCATCTGGGCTCCAGCAGCTCTTAGGCAGAAGAGAAGAGGCAGAGCAATCCCTCAGGGCCTCCTGCAGACTGGGGACCTGACTGAGCTCTCTGTTGCTGCTGTGAGCTTCCCCAGAGGTTTCACAGAAAGTATGTCCTTCAGCCAGGGGGACAACCCATGGGGGAACAGCCTTGAAACTCAGCACCGTTATCTCCATTTTGTAGGTGAGAAGACTGAAGCTCAGCGAGATTAAGGACCTTTCCTTAGGTCACAGATGAATGAGTGCCACAGTCAGGAAGGTGTTCGACTCGAAAGCTGGAAGTTATAACCACTGCAATACACTCCCTTCATCCTGCATATTGGTGCTGAGTCAGTGCTGGTAAAATCTGAACAGAATGATTAATAATCATGATGAGAATGGTGACCTATAGCACCATTGGCAGGGCCCACCCCCAGCCAGGCCTGTACTTTGTATTTTATGTAGAGTGGATACAAGTATGATTACCATTTTACAGATAAGCAAACCGTGGCACAGAGAAGCAACTCACTCAAGTTCCCACAAATGCTAAGTGGGGGAATTGGCATTCAGACCCAGGCGGCCCAGCCTCAGCTAGTGCCCAAGTTTAAAGACCTCACTGGTCTCCCTCTGCGGTCACAAGGGCCCTAGAGGTTGTTTCCTTCCTACCTTGCTGCTCTGGGGCCTCAGAACCCTAAAGGGTGAGGTGAGCCTGCCCACAGCACTCTGGGTAAATACAGATTCGAACCTCACTTTGGCCTACTCTTCTCCTCTGTTAAAAGCCAGGCCACAGTCCTACACTTCCCTGCTGCAGGGGACACCCCCTAGGACAACTGGGCAGATGGACAAGTTTCTCCCAGCTTACATTGCCCCTGCCCACCAAGACCAAGCCCATCTGAGGCCAGATATGGAATCTGGAGGCTGGCAGGCTTCCCCTGCCTTGCTGTGTGACCAGACACTTCCCCTCTCTGGTCCTCACTTCCTCTTGTCAAAGAGAAAGCTTCCAAGAAATCCAATCACTGATCTCCCTCCCACCTGCCACAAGAGTTGTAACGGTATAAGGCAGGCTCTTCCCAAAGGCATTTTTATTTTAACAGGTGGCTCTGGTAACTGAAAAAGCACTGAAAGCCCAAAGCAGTGCTGACGATGGGCTTTGAGGTAGGAAGGCAAGAGAGAGGGAGGGGGAGAGGGAGGGAGAGAGGAAGGAGAGAGAGAGAGAGAGAGAGAGAGAGAGAGAGAGAGAGAGAGAGAGAGAGAGAACCAGTAGGCCATGCCAAGAGAGGCTTCCTGGAGTCCACAGCAATTCCCGGAGAGGAAATGCAGACCTTAGGACCTCCTGCTTATCAGCCCAGCACTTCATAAGCACCAGTCAGAGCATCAATTTCCCCCAAGAGCCTTGGTATTCTCAATCTACTTTATAGAGAAAGAAGCTGGGGTTCAGGAAGCTGCCCATCTGAGCTTCTGTAACTGGTAAGTAGCAAGGTAGGGGTCCCAGCCCAGTCGATCTGAGGTGCAAGGCTGCCCTGATTCTAACTCTTCCCCCACCAAGTGGGGATGACAAGTTAGCAAAACAGGTAACAGCATTCATGCCGTTTCAGGTAGATTTGGGTTCCAGTCTGGCCCTGCTTCTTTCTGGCTGTGTGACTTTGACAAGTTCCTTCCCCTCTCGCCGAGCCTCAGTGTCCTCATATGTAAATAAAGAGAATCATAGGACCTACCTCAGAGGGCAGTAGGGAGCATTGAATAAGTTAATACATACAAAGCAATTAGAACAGTGCCTGACTTGGAGCAAACATTCGAATATGAGAAAGAAAAAAGTAGATCGGAGATTTAGGCCCAATTCTCCTCTGCATCAGAAAGGGACAGTGTAGAAGCTGTTCCAACATGGGCCAGCTCACTCGCCAGCCTACAGCTTCCAGGAGCTTCGATTCTGAGTAGCCCTGTGCAAGTGACTTCACCTTACCAGGCCTCAGTTTCCTCATCCATCAATAGGGATGAAAATACCTGTCTTCTCAAGTTGTCCAGAGGATTCTGTGAGCTAAATCACAGAAGGTACCAGATACCCACAAACACTCAAATGACAATCACTGTTATTATTATTAATACAATAACAGGCGTGTGACCAGCACTGCCCCCCGACAAAGGACTCCAGAGTGCCATGCATTCTCCAGCCTTGCCTCCTCTGAAAATAGACTAATAAGGGCCACACCTCCACCTCCCTTTTTTCCTCCTCCCATGCCCAACAGGTGCTCAGGAAGCATCTATTGGAACGATGTAATCAAACCAGGGAGGCAGCTGCCTAAGGCCTTGCTACTCAAAGTGTGGTCCATGGACTAGCACCATTAGCATTACTGGGGAGTTTATCAGAAGTGTAGCCTCTCAGCCCCCACGCTAGACCTCCTGATTCTGTTTGAAAATTAAGAAAAGTTAGGTGATTTGAATACACATTAAGTTTGGAAAGCACTACCCTGTTCTGCCTTCTTAAAGCCGGCCAGGTCCTGGGCCTCCTCTGGAGGTAGGTATGAGAAGTCACAGAGGCCTGCACCTGGGGTACTGGCACTTCTGCCCCCAAAAGCTTCTGCAGACGGCTAGGTAGGGGCACAGGAACCCCAGCTTGGCTACTTCCTAGCTGTGTGGTCTTCCTAGCCTAGTTAATCTCCATGCCTCTGTTTCTTCATTTATAAAGCAGGATGACACCAGCTACCTCATAGAATCACTGCATTAATGCAGATAACATGTGCAGAATGGTGCCTGGAACAAAGAAATAACCCAACTCAATAAGCACCAGCTACTAATACTAATAGTTACTATTTGCCATAGGAAGGCAGAGAGCTGGCTCCAGTCACAGTGACTGAGACACTCCTTCTGGCTTCCTCTGCCAGCTCAAGCATGTTACCTCCTCGCGCGAATATAAAATTTATTACACCTGCTGTACATAGTGGATGACACTTCACCTTCACCCTCAAGCATCAGCTGTTAGCCTCTGAACATCGTCACAGGCAGTGAAGCCCATTTCCCAGGTGTGGAAACTGAGGCCCAGAAGGGGAAATGATCTGCCAGCTTGAATCAGAGGATTGGGCAAGGCCAAAAATGGGAGATAATAGTAATAGTCCCTCTTCCATGAGACTGTTATAAAAGTGTTTCAAGGAACAAATGGGGCTTATAGCAAGTTCTATAAAAGTGTTACCTATTATTTATCTTCATAAGTCCCACTTCACTCTATATCAAGGGGCTTTGTCTATTGCCTTGGGATTCATATCAGAGTAAGGTGGCTCCCCGGCCCATGAGCAGAGGGAATCCAAAAATAATTTTTTTTAAAGCCTTTAAAGGAAATAACCACTAATGATGGGGCATGGACATGAAGACAAAGTGTGAAGGAGGTATGAGGGTGGGGGAGAGGAATGTTGCCCCAGCACTGGAAACACCTAGCAGGAAGCAGATGAGCATTTGCCCTATGGTGGGGGCATCAGCAGTCGGGGGAACTAGGCTTTACCTCCTTTCCTCCCTCTCCTGTCCTCCCCACTCACACACACACACATACACAAAATTCTCACCATCACTTTTGTGATACTGGCCATCATCGCTCACACCTGTTTCTCAGATGGATCGGTAGACACGGACTGAAACTCACTCCTTCCCTTGACCCCTTCAGTGGTCTCAAATCCTACTAGCTGATTCACTCTGCTGGGCAGACTTCTGGGTTACTCTCCGCCCTGGATGAAATCTCAGCGCTCTGAAACCAGCCAAGTGGGCCTGGACTCTCTCTGACCCCACCATTCCCAAAACACCACAGCGAATGGAAGGAGGGACAAGAGAGTTATTCCTCGGGGGCAGTGTGGCAGCTTGGCCCAGAGCGAACCTTACCAGGGCCCAACGCCTAAGGCCCACCCCAACCCTCTGCCCCTACGGTGGAGAGAGGGGGCGACCTGCTCCCCCCATCCCTTCTCTGGCATGGCTCATGGTTCCTCCCACGGGCACACCCACAGACCTGGCCTCCTTGGCATTGACAAAACCATCACAGTGTTACAGTATAAAGTTTTCATTCACGGAATGCTCAGCACCCACTGTGCAAAACTAGATACCTATGGTTGTAGCCACCAGCCCCCATTTAAAAGCCGTGGTTCAGAGAGGTCAAGTCCCCTACCTATGTTCACGCAGCTGCTCAGTGCAGCCAGTGCTAAGATACCCATTTGGCGGATGGTGAAACTGAGACCCAGAGAGGCCAAGTCAGCGTAAGGAGAACTTGGAAGCCAGCCAGAGGCGCCCCTGGATTTAGTACCCTCCCTATATCCCTCTCTCTCATTAAACAGCCTAGAGGCAAAGCGGGTACTGAGTTGAGGGAAGGAAGCCCCTGCGGAGGACCAGTTGGCTCTCTTGGGGAGGATGCCCCGAAGCCCTCCAGCTAGACGAGAAGCGGAACCCGAACCCCGAGTCCCCGCTCGCGCTCACTTTGGGCTTGTCGAAGGCGGGCGTCTGGGTCATGGTGATAGGCGTGCGCCCCGGCGCTGCTCTCGCCACTCAAGGTCGGTGATCTCAGCGAGGTGGGTGGCGGATCCGTTTCCCCCGGGCCCGAAGTAAGCGCGGCCCGCCACGCTTTTCTTAACGGGGCCAGGCTCGGCCCCGCCCCGGCCCCGCCCCTCACCGGAGACCCCGCCCCGCTGTCCCCAGCGGCGCGTTTCCTGGAACTCCGGCCCAGCATCGGGGACAAACAGGAGTCCCCTCAGGGCCGTGGCCCGCCCGAAAACTCTGCTCGGTGGATGCCGGATTGCAGCCACCTGCGGGCTCTGCCTCCAGCCGCCGGGCCCTCGAGTGCGCGCTGGGTGCTTACAGTGTGCCGGGCCGAGCTGGACTGGAAAGCCCGGAACAACAAACTGCCACGCGAGACCCCGGCTCATCACATAATCAGACAACAGAAATGTATAATTAGGGAGCTACAATGGGGGCCAGCCGTGGCCTGCAGGGCGGGGAAGGCTTCTCTGAGGGCCTGAGGTGCAGGGGTGGGGGGAGGGGGGGTGGAAGAGGGCAACCCAGGGGGAGTCCTCTTGTGTGAGGCCGCAGGGAGCTGGGGAATGAGGGAAGGGGAGGGGGACACAGCACACCCCCACTCCTAGGCATGGGTTTCCCTCGAGAAACCTGCCAGTGTTCAGCCAGAGAACAGGGAATGTGTTCACACCTGCGCTGCGCATGATACAGGTATTGGAAACACCCCACATGCCCATCCACAGGCAAGAGCGCAAATAAACTGTGTAATATTGACACCATGGACCACATTATACAGCAGAAAAATTGAATGAACGTCAGCAGCAGACAGCGGCAGACAACCACCCAGATCTCTCTCAGAAACCATGTAAAGTAAAAAAAAATAAGTCACAAAAAAACTGCTTTTTTTTTTTTTTTTGCACTATGGTGCAAATTTCAGAAGGCGTAACAAAGGCAAAACCCAAGATATGCACTTTTAGACACTTGCATTGGTAGAAAAAAATTAAATCAAGGAAAAGATTAAACATACATTTGAGAAGAAGGGTTATCTCAGGTGAAAAGGGCCGGAGAGGACAGGGGGAAGAAGGGAAAAGCCTACAGGTATGTTCAAGTTATTGGTAATGTTCCAGTGCTTGGGTGGGATGGTGTTTTATTTATTTCATTATATCATAAGCAAATTAATAATAAATAAGGGGGAAAGAGAAGGCGGAGAGTGGAGGGCAAGGAGCCAGAAAGCCAGATGAGAAGTAGGTGGCACAGGCCCTATGGATGTGGTGAGGTCCTTTCCCTAGGAGTGCTGGAAAAGCAGTGGAGGGTTTTAAATGGAGACAAGACAGGATCAAACTTTATGTGGAAAAAAAACATTCTCCAGCTACTCCAAAAGTGTGGTCCGGGAATCATCAGCATGGAAGTCCCCTGGGAGCTAATTAGCACTGCAGCGTCTCAGACTTCACCCAGACCTGCTGAACTGGCGTCTGTTTCAACAGGATTCCCCAAGTGCTCATGTGCACGTTGCAGGGTGAGCAAGTGAAGCCAGGGCGCGCTGCTGTGAGGGCAGGGCATTGCAGAGGGGCCAGAGCAGGAAGGAGGCACGTGCAGCAGGCCTGGAGGAGATGCTGGGGTTGGCGGCGGCGGTGGGGAAAATCGGATTCATGCTGCATTTAGGGGGTAAAATCAACCGGACTTGGGTTGGGTTGTATGTGGGAGCGAGGCAGAAAGCAGGTCAAAAATGATTCTTCTGATGCACTGTGGAAACCAGCGGAGTGTTTTGTGAGGCCCTTTCCTGGCTCTGCGTTACTTAGGATAAATCATTATGGCTCCTTTATAAGCATCGTCCCGTTTAATCTTTGCAGCAATACTGTGATGTAGGAACCGATCTCATTGCGCAGATGAGAACACTGAGGCTCAGAGAAAGGAGCAGCCTGCTTAGCACGTGTGTTGTAAGTGGCAGAGCTGGGATTTGAATTTGAACCTGCCTCTAGAAGCTTCACTCTCCCCGTTACTACTGTTTCCCCAGCCCCTGCCCTGACATTCCAGTCCGTCTCTAACCTCTAACGTCACATCACTTCCCGGCACATTCCTTAAACACCAGCCAACCTGGATGACTTGCTGGTCATTAAAGGTGACATAAGTTCTTTGTTACTCCTCCCATTGTGAGATGGGAGTATAATTTTCCTCCTTTTGTACCTGGGCTGGACTGAGTGACTTGTTTGTCCCATAGAGTGTGGGGAAACTGACATTCCTGAACTTTGAGTCCAGGTCCTAAGAAGCCTTGCCGCTTCCATGGGGGTCTCCTGAACATTCTCTCTCTGGCAACCTTGAGTCGCAATATTGGAAAGCCAACTACCCTGGGACCATCACAGGAGAGAATCGGCACGTAGTCACTCTCATCAACAGTCCAGCTGAGCAGAGCCTTTCCACCATCACCACCAAGGGACCAAACACGTTAGGGAAGCCATGTTGGACCCTCCAGACAAGAACAGCTGCCAGCTGAATATGTGACGCCCATCATGCCATGTGAAACAAAAGAATTCCCCAGCTGACCCCAGCCCACCTTCCTGACCTGTGAGAGTGTGGTATATAATAAAACGGTTGTGATTTGAAGCCACTAAGTCTCGGGGTAGGTTCCACAGCAGGAGGTAACAGGAATGCTGGGTCCTACCCACCCCAGCCTCTTCAGTCTCTGCACCTTACTTAACTCCAAGCCTGACACCTGGAAAAGCCTTTCCCCAGATCCTAGAGTGTCCAGATGCTGCTTTCCAAGCAGGTCAAACACAAAGGAAAATAACCAGGCTATATGCTGCAAATCTTCTGTTGACACCCCCTCTCCCTCCCCCCAGGGACTCTCCACCCTTCTCCACACTGTTTTGTGCCAGGCAGCCTGACCACTATGGAAACACACCAGGCTCTCTTGCCCTCTGGCTTCTGGTCAGGTTTGGTGGATGGGGCACCAGCAGGAGATCAGAAGGTGGAAGAAGGGAGAAGTCAGGATACATACGTATTCCCTCTCTTCCTCCTCCTTGCACATCGCTGGGTTACCTGTGTCTCTCAGCCAAACATGGCAGGTGGTCCTCTCCCTACCACACCCTTTTCTCCTGTCCCTTTCTTGAAAGGCAATGATTCCATTGTTACTAGCCGCAAGCTACTGCAACACCCTTTATTGCTTTCCCTAAACTCTGCTCTGGGTTAGGTTTCCCCCAGAAGGTGAGCCTGAGACAAAAATTGGAGTGCAAGTCATTTACTTGGGGAGAGATCCCAGGAAACACGGAAAGGGGGATGCTGGCAGAAGTAAGACAAGAAGTGAGAGAAGCCGACGTGGGCAGGTTACCAGACTGGGCACTGGATCTCGGTCCCTCAGGGAATTCTGGGAGATGATGTAGAGTACGTGTCAGAGTTAACCCAAGAGAAGAGCCAGGAAGCTTTATCAGCATCGCCCTCTGACATTATTTGAGGGCTGCTTCCAGGATGTTAACCTCTTGCACTCAGCTTGCTCAGCACACTGGCTTAGCTTGTTTCCATGGCTAGAAAACTCAACACACTGGCTAAGCTTGCTCCCATGGCTAGAAAACACCTGCAGCAAAGAGATGGTGGATGCAGGGGGGTGGGGGGGAAGAGAGACTGCCTCAGGTATTAGCAGTAAGAAGGTGTTGCCATGCAGAGGTGAGGCTGAGGGCATATGGGTGGGTGGTCACTGACAGCTACAGCTACCCACACTTTGTAAATAATTTATTTTCAGCTTTTTCGAGGTGTAATTGACAAAACTGTAAGATATATAAAGTGTACACATAATGATTTGATATATGTATACATTGTGAAAGGATTACCTCCATCGAGTCAATTACCCACCACCTCACATATTTACCTCTTGGGAGCAGGGTGAGGACATTAAAGTTCTACTCTCTTAGCAAATTTCAGTTATACAATAGTGTTATCAACTATAGTCACCATGTTATTCATGAGTTCCTCAGACTTTATTCATCTTATAACTGTATGTAAATAATTCCTTTATTAAACTCTGCTCAATTACTCAGTTTGAATGTATCACTGGTATCTGCCCAGTACCCTGGGCGATACAGGCTGGTCTTGAACTTCTCCATGTCAATACATAGTGGGTCAATGTCTATAGAGTTGGAAGAGGGATGGAAAGAGATGGATTCCCCAAAATGCATTATCCACACAGCATATCATTCACTTATGAAGACAAGACAGATATATTCTCAAACATGCAGGAATTCTAACTCTCACATATCCTTCCTGAAAAATCTTGTGCAAGATCTAATTCCAGCCAACAATAAGAAAGCAATGCAAACAGAACTAATAAGGATATCCTAATCTGAAACAATGAGTGCTGCCCAGGAGTATTATCTGCAGCTAAACAAAGTCTTACATTGTAACAATAGCATTGGAAACTTAGTGCCCTAGCACCAAATGTAATTGTGAAAGTTGTGAAGGGAAAGCATTACATAATGAAGTAAATCAGGCTTTCAAGGTAAATGTATTGCTAGAGTAACCCTAGCTCCTACAACACAATAGAATGTTACAAATACCTGACAAATATGCTAGAAATTGAGTTGATTCTCACTTAACAATTCTGGGTGGGTGGCAACTCTCTGCTCAGTCCTTCTGGGACTCAGGCTCAATCTACAACCTGTGAGTCCCAAGGTCGACCATCTTTATTCCAGCCATTCAGAGGGGGAAGAAAGTATCAAGGAATGTTTTGGGTTTTTATGGGCCAGGCTCAGAAGGCACACACAGCACTTCAGCCCACATTCAGTCACCACAGCTGGGTCATGTGGGCTCACTGAATTGTGGGGACACTGGGGAAGGCATCCAGCAGCATGCTGGAAGGAAAGGAGAACAGGGATATGGGTGAGTATCTTGCATCTCTGCTGGGGTAGGAATGCATCTTCCTCCAGGAAGCACTTTTGCTCCCTGTCCCATAAAACGTGTCATCAATTTCCATGTACTGGAGAGTCATGTGACCTTGTTTAACCTTTCCAGCCAGGTAGATGGTCTTCAAAGGGTGGACAGGTTCAACTTCTTCCAGATGTCCAGCCCTGACCCAGGGCCTGGTGGAGAGTAGAAACTTGTTATGTGTTGGTGAAATGATGGAATGTAAATGGGCAATTCAGGTCATTGTCCTCAAGCTCCTGAGATATACAAGGTCTGGCAATTACATTCGCAAACTTGCCACCATGCTCTTCCATTGGCAGCACTGTACAAACAGCTCAGTATTAGTGTCTCACGGCTGTTTTCCTGTTGATGTGTGGCGGTGTCTTGCTGAGTGGCGTTCATTAATGTTGTTGCATACTTTTGTGTGCTGTCGCGAGAATGTCTCAGCTTGAGTTAGAGAGAAATGAACAAACATGAAATATCTTGTTAAACTTGGCAAGAGTGGAAGTGAAATCAGGGACATGTTAGTCCAAGTTGTTGGGATTAATGCCATGAAGAAAACAGCAGTGTACAAATGCATTAAACATTTTTCTGAGGGGAGAGAATGCGTCACTGATGCAGAGAGTTCAGGGCAGCCAGTAACGAGCAGAACTGACGAAAACATTGCAAAAATTTATCGAATTGTGCATCAAAATTGTCAGCTGACTGAGAGAAGCACAGCAGACCAAGTAAACATCGATAGAGAAACAGGAAAATCTTAACTGACAATCTTGGCACGTGAAAGGTATGTGCAAAAATAGTTCCAAGGGAGCTCACTGATGAACAAAAGCAAAGGAGAGCTGAAGTTTGCCAAGACCTTTTGGAGAGGCAAGATAATGTTTTGGGCTGTGTTATCACTGGTGATAAAACATGGGTGTATTGATACGACCCTGAAACAAAGCGTCAAAGTGCACAGTGGAAGTCAACCAATTCTCCAGGACCAAAAAAATTCTGTCGGTCCAAATCAAGAGTCAAAATGATGTTGCTGACCTTTTTTGATATCAGAGGAATTATTCATTTTGAATTTGTACCAACTGGACAAACAGTTAACCAAGTTTACTATTTAGGAGTGCTGAAAAGGCTGCATGAAAAAGTTAGACGACCTGAACTTTTCGCCAACAATTCATGGCTCTTGCATCACGACAATGCCCCAGCTCACATGGCACTGTTTGTGAGGGAGTTTTTAGCCAGTAAACAAATCACTGTATTGGAATACCCTCCCTACTCACCTGATCTGGCCCCCAATGACTTCTTTCTTGACCCAAAAGAAGATAAAGGAAATATTGAAAGGAAGACATTTTGATGACATTCAGGACATCAAGGGTAATACAACGATAGCTCTGATGACCATTCCAGAAAAACAGTTTCAAAATTGCTTTGAAGGGTAGACTAGGAGCTGGCTTTGGTGCATAGCTTCCCAAGGGGAATACTTCAAAGGTGACCGTACTGATATTCAGCAGTGAGGTATGTAGCACCTTTTCTAGATGAGTTTGTGAACTTAATTGTCAGACCTTGTATGGGAAGCCCTCACCTGAATATGACCTGTGTCCAGTCCTTTGCAGGGCAGGGCTCAGCCTTCCTTGGGTTAAGGGAGGTCAAGTCGACACCGTAAAGGAAAGGATTTCAAGACATGGGCAAATTAATCCTTCCCCAGCCCAGAAACTCACACAAAATACATGTCACAATAACAGCTATTATTAATCAAGCTGGTCACCGAGAGAAGGGATTCACATGCTTGATCTCATCTATCCTCCCAGCAGCCTTGCGAGGCAGGCACCAAGATTAGCACCATTCACTGATGGAGAAACCAAGGCTTAAAGTGATCACAGCTAGTAAAAGATGAAGCTGGAATTTGGGTGTGAATATGCCACACCTCAGAGCCTGTGCTCCTGACCTCTGTCAGGATCCAGGAGAAAGCAGGGTAGGTCAGACAGCAGCCAGATGTGGGGGCAGAGCCCTGGGTGGGTAGGCAGGAGCCCTGGGCTTGCACCACTGCTCTACCATCTGGCTGTGTCACTTCATTAGCTCAGCACACAGTTCCCTAGGCTGTCCCTGTGACAGGCACTGAGGATATGGAGGAAAAAACCCAGGAGAGCCAGCACCCTCGGTTTGATACAGTGTGACGAGGGTCCTTAAGTGTTTCTTCCTCCTGGGCTCTATTTTCTTCTGTGAACTTCAGATAAGTGGTTGGGGAATTCAAGGTTGCAAACGCAAATTCTGACAGAGCAAGCATGGGATACAGATGGTGTGGAGTCCTGGCTCCACCTCTCACAGTTCTGAGACTTTGGCCACGTTCTCTGGGACCCTCGAATTCCTCATCTATTGAGTGGGAATAACACATATAATACGAAGCTCATACGATAACACATATGCGTATGTAGCTCATAGGCTAATCCATATTCACGAGCTAACATAGACATATATGTAGCTCAGAGGATAGCAATAGAAGTCAGCACTGTGCATGGAGGGAGCAGATGCCTTCTTTAAATGCCATCGTGCTCAGGTATGAATTCACTGTCGTCAGATATCCCCCGATTATTCTAAAATGGCCAGAAACTACAATTTGAATGTTTAAAACATGTTCGAATATCTCCTAATTTTAAAACTTTCCATGAGCTAAAGAATACGTTGATGGGCCAGATTTTGTTCCTGGCCCTGTAGGCTCTATAATAACTCAGGTTTCTGCTGATTCTGATCTTCTAGGATCCCTTACTAGGCAAGAGGACAAGGGAGGGGTGTCCCCAACTCAAATTTACCCGACAGGATTAGGATAAATTGCACACAACACAAGAAAGAAGTTTCTCTATCATGTAGCAGAAGTCCAAAGGAGAGCAATGCATGGCTAATATGGCAACTCCACGAAGATGGCTCCTTCCATCTCTCTACTCTGTCATTCCTAGCATCTGGCCCTTATCCTCACGGTCCAGCATAGCTGCAGGAGCACTGGCCATCACATCAGCAATCCAGAGAGCCGAGTGGAAGAAGAGCTTTCTTCTTTTAAAGATACTTCCTGACTTCCTGATTTCCTCACAACGAATTCCACTTCTATAGTCACATGGCCACACCTGATTGCAAAGAAGACTGGGAAATGCCTTGAGGCTGGAAAGCAAGACAGCTAGCTGAAAAAGGGGTCCTGTTACTAAAGAAGAAGATGGTAGATATTGAAAGGCAACTAGCCATGTCTGTCACATCAAACAGCTTGACTTGTGAGGAGGGTGCGTGGATCAGTAAAGGGGTGTCACCAGGCACCCAGACTCTGCCATCCACTTCACCTCTCCTGCCTCATACCAGCGAGATGGAACAATGAAGTTCACGAACTCATCCTGGAAAAAGCGCCACCTCACTGCTGAGTATCACTATGGTCACCTTTGAAGTACTCCCCTAGGGAAGCTATGCACCAATGCCAATGCCTCGTCCACCCATCAAAGCAATGTTGGAACTCTTTTTCTGGAATGGCCATCAGAGCTATCGTTGTATTACCCTTGATGTCCTAAATGTCATCAAAATGTCTTCCTTTCAATATTTCCTTTATCTTCGGGTCAAGAAAGAAGTCATTGGGGGCCAGCTCAGGTGAGTAGGGAGGGTGTTCCAATGCAGTTATTTGTTTACTGGCTAAAAACTCCCTCACAGACAGTGCCATGTGAGCTGGTGCATTGTCGTGATGCAAGAGCCATGAATTGTTGGCGAAAAGTTCAGGTCGTCTACCTTTTTCATGCAGCCTTTTCAGCACTTCCAAATAGTAAACATGGTTAACTGTTCGTCCACTTGGTACAAATTCATAATGAATAATCCCTGATATCAAAAAAGTTTCACAATATCGTTGCAACAAGTCTGCAAACTCAATTGTCTGACCTCACATATCTTTGAGGCTCTTCCTGACCAAGGAAGGAAAATAAGAAAACAAGACAGAAAGAGGTCATCTAAATATAACAATGACACAATAACTTACCAAGAACCTACTATATTCCAGGCCCTGTGCTTAGCCTTGGGTGAATGTTATCTCAGATGACCATCTTCCGGCCTCTCCCACAGCAGAAGTGCTGTGGAGGGGAGAGGTCCTGTGCTGTCTGTGCCAGCTGGGGTAGGAGACCTAGAAGCCCAATTGTTCCCCAGATGATAAGCAATCAACCCTTCCATTTTTAGTCCTGCCCTGCCCCTCAGTCTTAGGTGGTTCCTGGTCTCTCCAATCCCTGAGCCTTTCTAAGGATCTTAAATTGCCTTATGTGCTGATGGCTCCCTCTGAACATTCAGGTTTCAACTTCTCGAGTTTCTTATATCAGTCCCCACTCACCATCTCCTTTCCAGCTTCCAGAATTTGGTTGAATCTTCTTACATGCTCCTATCTCCTCATATGTTCTCTTTGTTCCCGTGGATAGGTATGCCTTCTTTAAAAAAAATGCCTTTATGTCATTTTATTGGAATTTCAAAACATAGTAGAAGTAAATACGTGTGTTCAGTCGGCCATGTTTCACCAGCAGCCACACGCCTGTGTTCTTGACTGGGGGAATCCTCAGCGGTCATGGGAATTGTACGGCATTAGCGTTCCACCCCTGTCCTTCCTCACCCTGCTCAGGAGCCTCTGGGACCCTCAGCACACGAGGCTGTTTCTCTCTCTCTGAGCCCACGCATGTTTCTCTCCTGCCTCCATAGCCCCCACCTTGCTTCTCAAAGGGACTCTTCTTTGCACCCAGACAGGCCTGGGCAGGTGAATATGAGTCCCTGGTGCAGCTTATTTCTGAGAAGTCAGGTGTGGGCTTGACCGAGTTAAAATTCAAAGTTGGGGATAAGAGCCAGTCATTTCTAAGTTGCTATATCAGACTAACTCTCCCCCCCACCCTACCCCACCCCACAGGAATATCCCCACTGTGTTTGCAATGGAGTCCAAAGTCAACGTTCAAGTGGAAAGGATCTCACTTGTCCCTGAAACCCCTTAGGCAGGCGTTGGGTTGAACAGACACACTGCCTCTCGGTAAATCCGACACAGCCAGCCGTTCCTCCAGGCTCCTACCCCCCTTCCCATCTTGGTTAGGTGCCCCTGGTTTGCATTGAGAAACCATACTGTGTGAACAATATGCATTTTCAGACCCTAGAATCCCCCTCCGTGCGTTGTGATGCTCACAATGTTCTTTCTTAAGGGAAGAGACACATGGTCCCCAAGATCCGGGGTGACCACCCCTCCTGGTGGCATGGTGCTGAGGAGTTGCCAGGGATGCAGGGCTTGCCAGGCAAAACCCAGTACAGGCCCAGGGCAAACCAGGAGGGTTGGTCACCCTATGAGACCATCTGTCACAGCACGTTCACTCCTCAAACACCCTCCTGGGTGTGTCCTTGTTGCGCAAGCAGCTTAAAATGGTAATTCCTTGCACTTGACCACACCACCTACCCACCCCTACCTCGCCCAGCCAGGAAGATGGTGGAGTGGTTCAGAGGTGGGCTCTGGAATCCCACCCCCAACACTCACCAGCTGAGAAGCAAGTCACTTTACCTCTCTCTGCCTCGGTTTCCTCATCTATAAAATGGAAGTAATAAGAACAAGTTCTACCCTATAGGGTTATTGCAAGGATTGAGTTAACAGATGTAAAGCACTTAGAATGGACACAGGCTACAATCCCTTATCTAAAACCCCGATGTCTCAGGGCCTTCATGAGTTTTGGGATTTTTGAGAGTTTGGGGGGTTTAGAAAGCACATGCCACATGTTATATAACACAGCAGTGGGGTCTGGATGAGCCTGCCATAATTAAACATCTCAATGCTTCTGCAGAGAATAACGTATGAGTATTCACACATCTGTTCAGGTTAGGTTTTGGCCACCAAAGGAGCTTCGGTGCTAAACTTAAATTATTTTGTTCATAAAGTTTTGCATCTCAGAAGTGTGGGGCATGATTGCAGACCTGTGTCAGGGTTTGCTATTATCATTCATGCCCCTCTGGTGCTACTGCCATGTAATCACTTCTGAGGACAACTGAGAGCTTTTGTGCCCAAGGCCCCCGTGGGTTCTTGGAGTTTTCTAGTGGGGCCTTCCTTTCTGCACCAACAGCGCTGAACAACTTTAGAAGGCTGAGGGGACGCTCTCTTTTCTTTTCTCTACCCATGCCCTCAATTTAATGATTTCTCCCTGTTCGCTTCAATGTGGTGATGATGGTGGGTGGTAGTGGCTGGGAGAGCGAAGGTTGCAAATTCAAGTCTCCAAGAGCCTTTTCCAGTCTGAGCTGCGGGGGCCAGTGGGCCCCCAACGGGGGAGGGGGACATAGCTGTGGAGAAGTGATGAGCAAGCCAAATTTCTGTCAAAGCTGCTGTGGGTTCCAGGCAGGGTTCTGGTCTGGGCAGGAAAGATCGTGGAGACAAAGCAGGGTTCATGGCCCCTCAGGAGCCCCTGGGCGTCTACAGACATCTCCATGGTAAATATTACTGCACTTGCAGAAAAGTGTGCAGAGGGGAATCTGGATGCTTCCTTAGGGGGTGTGTTTTTTCTGAGCACTCCAGGAAATTCATGGAGGACAGGTGCTTAAGGTATTAAGACGTTTTACAGTGGCTATGAGAGCGGCGGGAGAGAAGCTACCCGGCATAGCCACAGTGAGAGCTCACCTGGAACCTACCTCCATACCTTACAGAGCTCCCTCCCAGCCCTCCCCACAGGGACATTCCTGGTGCACTGACCTTGCCATGGGATTATTTTGCAAATTCATTTCTTTCGGGATTTGATTGTCTGGAAGGGAAAATTGGTTCCTGGTTTTTTGGGGTTTTTGTTTGTTTTTGTCCATGGAGCTTTGCAGTCAAGGACATGGGCCCTTTCCCAAGAGGGAGAGGAAAGGGGAGGATTGGGGCCAGGCTTCCCCACAAGACTGGCAGGTCTGTCCCTTCAGGAGGGAGCCTTGCGCTGCCTGTGGACATTTCTAAGCCTTTTGCAAACTGTGGAATCAGAGAGAAGTCATGGCTTCCTCCTCTTTTTAGCCCCTCCACCATCGGGGTGTCCCCTTCCTCTTTTGGCCACTTAGCTCCCCCCTACCCCAAAAGGGCCCTAGACTTTGGACACCTTCCCTTTTTCACTTCCTAATCCAACCTCTTCTCTGCTCACAAGTAAGAAAGTCCCTGAGCAAGAACCCTGGCACAGGATTTAGGAAACTCTAGTCCATGTTTTAGCTCTGCCCCCACACACTGTGACCTTGAGCTGGTCCTTTGTCCTCTCTGTGCCTCAATTTTCCCCATATATCTGAGAGAGAGAGACTGAATTTGATCAGGAGCTGCAAAATCAAGTAACTGTAGGAGTCAAGCAGACTGAGGTCGGAGATCGGATACACTAAGAAAATGCCAGCCATGCTGAAAGGGGGCAGCAGTTAAACATTCCAGCTCATTGCTGCCACGTGCAAAAGTTAGCCCGGTGTTACAGATTTCTGATTTTCCAAGAGAAGCTGTATTAGTCAGGATAGGCTGCTCTAACAAATAACCCAGAAATTCAGCCGCTTAATACCCTAAAGGTTTACTGCCTGTTCCTGCCATAGTCCAATGTGAGCCAGTAGGGGGCTCCGCACAGCCAAGGAGGCTCTCCCACCCCCACCCCCACCCCCACCCCTACCCCCACCCCCACCCTCACCCCTACCCGCACCCGCACCCACATCCGCACTGGGCCGCCCTTCTGTCTTGTGGCTCTGCCGTCCCCTAAGGGCTAAGAGGCCTCCCCTGGAACTTCTGTATCTGGCCAGCAGACTGGGAAGAGAGTGTGGAGGATTGGGTGGGAGGATTTTAGGGACCCTGCGTGAGGTGGTGCATATTGCTTCTGCTCACATTTCACCGTCTAGAATGTGGTCACATGGTCCCAGCTAACCGCAAGGGAGGCTGGGGACTATAGTCTTGTGTGCAGGGAAGGGAAGGATATGGGTTTGGCGAAAGGTAGATTTTTAGTGACAGTGCCACAAGCTGGAAGCCTGGATTTGATATGAAAGCTTCTAATTTTTAAATAATGGCAAGTAATTAAAAAGTTAAAAAGACATTGTACGGATTAAACAAAACCTCCTTAGGAGTCATATAGCCCACATGCTATCAATCGGTGACCTGTAGGGTAGATGGTCTCACCTTGCCCGAATGAGCTATGATTCTACAGGGAGAGGCCACGATTATTGAGGGGGCTGCTGCTTTCGTTTATTCGGGCATCCACACGTCATTCTACAAACATCTACTGAACTCCCACTCCATGCCAGGCCCTGTAGTAGGCAGCGAGGACATGGGAAAAACAAAAGCAAAAAACAAAAACAAAAACCCGCCTCATTCCCTCCTTTGAAGAGCTCACTGTTGTTTTTAATTCTAGACAGAAAATAGTGTTCGATTTTTAAAACTAAATTTGAGAGTTCTTTGCCATTAACAGAAGAGAATTCCTTAAAGAAAAGAATGACTTCCTAAGGGGGAAATTCCAGGCATAAGGACTAATCAGAAGAGCAGGGGACAGCGTCAGAAGCCCTGGCTGGAATGTCCCTTCCCAGCTTTATCATTCAGTATGTGTGTGGGCTCAGGCAAGTGGTTTGTCCTGGCTGAACCCAGTCTCCACCCCCTTGAAACAGGGATAATGGTAGCTACTTTACAGGACTGTGGGAAACAGGAGAAGCATGTAGAAAAGCCGACCATGGTACCTGGCACCCAGTACATGCACAACCCCTGGTTCTCCTGCTTCTTACGGAAGTGAGGCTGGTCCTTGCCTGGCCCACGATGGATGTGTCCCCTCACCCCTTGAAGCAAGAGGCTGGAGGGAGGAATGCTTGCTCATTCCAGAGTGACTTTATCATAACAAGCTGGTTAGTCGTCTTGGCTGACATCAGCAAAGAAGCACAAGGAGAAGCCTTGGGTGAACCCCAGGGAACTGGGGTGGGGGTGGGGGCCTGAGATAGGCTCAGACTATAGTGAAGAAGAAGAGACTTCTGCTTAGGCCCCAGTTTACAAGACAGTGCTTCCGCTTGGTACCGTCGGGGGCCAGAGCACTTCCTTTAATATAACACTAGAGTCTAACGCTGTGGAGGAGGTGCTGTCATGGCCCCATTTTGCAGAGGATGACGTCCAAGTGTAGGGAGGTAATGCTAATTTGCCCAAAGCTACACAGCTGCTAAGGAGCGGCCTGAAGATTCAAAGCCACGTCCACATTCTTTTCTATGCTTCCCAAGACTGCCTGGAAGGGAGATCTCTGCTGCAGGTCTCCGAAGACACCCTCTGGGAGTTCCCAATCAGCCGTCCAGGATGGAGGAAGGGAAGCAGCCAGCTAGGGCTCTGAAGGGGTCTGGCAAGAAATGAATTTCTCTGTCAGAGGCCTGCAGCCCATCTGCGTAGCTAGAGTTCCTTCCTCCCATCTTTCTTTCCTCCCTCCGTCCCTCCCTTCCTTCCTTCCTTCCAGGTTGATTCCCAGCGCTGGTACTTACTGTCTAGGTGACGTTGGCAGGCCACTTCAGCCTGCTGAGCCTACAATTCTACTATGTACCAGGCGCTGCTCAAAGTATACTGAAGGTACAGGGTGAGATAAGACAGACAGACATGGCCTCCAGCCTCATGGGGCAGCTAACCTATTCCGGAGCCCTCTTGGAAGAAGTGATGCTTGAATGGAGGGCACAACGAGGAACCACATTCATCAAGCACGAACAGGGTAGGGATTTCATTCTGGGGAGAGGCAGAAATGGATTTACCGAAATCCCCAAGCTTACACCGTACAGTCACTCACGGGGCAGGCACTTTCAGTGACCTGGGAGGGGTCGTAGCAATGCCTCAGGATCATATACTGTGGTAGAGTTGTCAAAGCAAGCGATTAACTGCAGTTGATTAAGAATGCTGCCTTTTACCGCTTCACCTTCCCGCTTGGTCACACTTGCCCTGATTGCGGGTATCACTGGGGTGGCTGTGGCATTTTGGGGGATCTAACTAAGAGGAAGTTGTCACAGAATACCAACATCGACAGAAATAACAAAACTCAGATTACATCCTTGTAAAGAAGACATGGGCAAGAAACGTGTTAATAGGTGATATCAACTCCACACCATTTCAAGATTAGTAATGAAGGAACATGAGACATCTGAAACCTTACAGCTCCTGTAGGAAAGAAACTTGATAGAGATTTTCCTAAATTTAACGACAATCCTAAAATGTTACGACACTACCAATAATGAGCTGTAAAGCTGAAGGAAACTTTTCTAAACGATCAACAATAAAAAAAACTTAGTTGATTGCGCTAGAGAAAAGACTGAATGATTTTCTTATTGTTTCTAAAGAAAATGACATGACAAAAATCAATGTCACATGAAGAGGTTATCCTAAAAGCATACAACCAAAACGTAGGAATGAAAGTATGATAGAGGTAAGTCTGGTGGTAAATGTATATACGAGTATGTTATTTTCCTGAACACTGTATAGTGTTTATCGGCTTTTATTTATTTATTTGTTGATTTATTTATTTATATTTTTGTATTTATTTTTAAGGCGGGCGCAGCTCACAGGGGCTCTTGCAGGCCTCAAATTGGCAACGTTGGTGTTAGTAGCACCACACTAACTGAGTTAACCGGCCACCCCTTTTATTGGCTTTTAAAAATTTGTTTTGGTTTTGTTTCTCATTCTAAATATGCACAATCTCATCTGATTTTATATTCTTTACAAGAAGGTCTCCCAGTTTCAGGTCCACAAAACCCGGATGCACTTCTATGGAGAGGATATGGCATTTGCAACAGCCTCAGTGGTCCTGGGATTGGAGTTTGGCTGTGTGCAAGGAATAGAAGCAGAGAGAAGACAAACAGAGGCGGGGGAGGAAATTACTGTCCATAATCCTGTCTTGACCTGTCACTGGATATGTGGCCAAACAGGACAGGGAATCTTGGGACCCTGATCCAGAGAGACCAAGGCCACATAAAGGACCTCATAAGTCATTTCCTCAACCTCCCACCAGTGCAGGAACCCTCACCTTGATAGCTGCCCACTGAGCCTTGGCTCTGTGCACCTCCTTGAGATGGGTGCTCACCCCCTTCCCCAAATCCTATATTATTATAAGTCAAAAGGGAAGTTCTGTCAAGCTGACCACTAACTGTCTGTAGTTCCTTCTTGGGTCCTGATCTTTCTTTCCTAGGGGCCCTAGAAATATTTGGCTGCTTCTTGCTATTTCATTATAGCTCTGCAGAAACTTGGTATCTGTACTCAAGTTCTGTCCCTGCCCAGGATAACCCAGCTTCTTCCAAAGATTCCTCTTGCGACTTGACTTCCAAAGTCTTCCTTTTCTATTATCTCAAAGATTTCTCAACTGCCCTTACATAGATATGATGATGACAATGATAATCATAATAGCTAACACATATTGGGTGCTTACTAGGCACTAGGTTCTGCGCTGGTAATCTTTATGGAGATTTTAGGAAATAGGTACAATTACGAAGCCCATTTGACAGATGAAGAAACTGAGGTTCAAAGAGATGAAATAACCTGCCTAGGCAACATAGCATATAGGTGGTGTAATCAGACTCTCTGACTTTAGAGCTCATGCATTTAATCACCATATGAAATGGCTGGAAGTAGGGGATTCCAATCTGTGTATAGGAGAATAACATTGATTTTTATCTATAACCAAAATAGGTCAATTCATCAGGAAGTTATGACAGTTATAATAATTTTCTATGTGCCCAATGAACAAAGCTTCAAAGTACACACATCAAAAGTTGACCAAATTAAAGGGAGAAATAGAATCCATAATCATAGTTGAACATTTCAATATAATATATTAAATTTTTTAAAAATTGTGGTAAAAATACACATAACATAAAATTTACCATATTAATTCTTTTTAGGTGTACAGTTCAGTAGTGGTATCTTCCCATTGTTGTCAATTTCCAAAACTTTTTTATCTTGTAAAACAGAAACTCTACCTATTAAACAACTCCTCACTTTCCCTCTCCCCAGCCCCTGGCAACCACCTCTATGAATCTGACTGCTCTAGGTACCTCCTCTAAGCAGAATCACACAGTACTACTTGTCTTTTTGTAATGTGCTTGTTTCACTTAGCATAACATCCTCAAGTTTCATTCATGTTGCAGTGTGTGTCACAATTTCCTTTCTTTTTAAGGCTGAAAAATATTCCATTGTATCGTTTATCCACTCATCTGTCGGTGGACATTTGGGGTTGCTTCCACCTTTTAGCTATTGGGAACAATGCTGCTATGAACACATGGTGTAAATATCAGTAGCTGGAGATTTTAATACCTCTTTCTCCATAATTGATGGGACAACTAGTCCAAAAAGCCAAGTCAGTGGCAACATGATCTGAATAATACCGGTAACTGCCTTGAGCTAATTGTCTTTTATTATAGTTAGTTCATTATACCCAAAATCTTCTGTTTTTAAATTTCTTTTCTTTTTTTTCCAACAACTTCTTTTCAAGTGCATGTGGCCCCTTCGCCAGGGCAGACTCAGGCTGTGTCTCAAAACCAGTCTCACTATATTTCAAAATGCAGAAATCTTAGGGTGTGTTGTCTGTTCACAATAGGATGGGGTTAGATATCCATCACAAGGTATCCTGAAAAAACCCACATGGTTTAAAACTAAACTACATATGTGTATATAACCAATGCATCCCAGAAGAAATCATGAAGGAAATTAGGAAGTACTTCAAACTAAATGGAAATAAAAAGACAATAGTATATCAATTTTTGAGGGGTGCATCTAAAGCAGTGCCTACAAGGAATTTTTAGCTTTAAATGTTAATATTAGAAAAGAAGAAAGTCTGACACTCTAGCCCTTATGGAGAGTCTCTTACATATTTTAATTAAAAAAAAATCTCTCTTGCCTGGACGAGCTAGAGTGGTTTCTATTGTTTCCAAGTAAGAATCTTGATCAGTCATTATATTGGAAAAGGGGTCTGTGGTGGTAATTTTATGTGTCAGATTGGCTACGCTATGACACCCAAGTGTTTGCTCACGTCTGGATGTTACCGTGAAGGTATTTTGTAGATGTGATTAACTTTTACAACCAGTGTACTTTAAGGAGATCCCTCTCAATACCGTGGATGGGCCTTAAATGCAGAAACAGTTTTCCTGGATAAGAAGGAGTTCTGCTTCAACGCAGTAACTTTGACATCCTGTCTGAGTTTCTAGTCTGCTGACCTGTCCTGTGGATTGTGAGTGGACTTGCCAACTCCCACAATTGTGTGAGCCAATCCTTAAAATATCTCTCTCTCCCTCTCTCTCTCTCTCTCTCTCTAATACACATATATGTATATACAGAGGGTGCCCCCAAATGTATATACCTTTTAAGAAAGGAAAACTGTATTAACATTGTAATAGTCAATATATACTGATAACAAAAGATGAATACAAGTTCTGCAACTACAAGAGGTGCTCAAAGTGGTTCCCATCAGCGTCCAGACACTTCTGATTACAGTGAACTACTGCTTGAGCAACGTTGACCAAAGTGTCCACTTGTGTACATATTTTTGGCATCCTTGATGTGTGTGTGTGTGTGTGTGTGTATACGCACTTTACACTTGAACAACACAGGTTTTAACTGTACAGGTCCACTTAAATACGTGGATATTTTTCCATAAATACTGTAAATGTATTTTCTTAATAACATTTTCTTTTCTCTAGCTTACTTTATCTTAAGAATAGAGTATATAGAGTATATATAATCTATATAACATACAAACTACGTGTTAATTGACTGTTTATGTTCTCGGTAAGGCTTCCAGTCCACTGTAGGTTATTAGTAGTTAAGTTTTGGAAGAGTCAAAAGTTATTCATGGATTTTCGAATGTGCAGGGGGTCTGCGCCCCTAACCTCTGTGTTTTTCAAGGGTTAACTGTACGTCCTTTATTGGTACTGTTTCTCTGGAGAACCCTGACTGATACAAGGGTGTCTCCCAACCTCTAGCCTGCATGTAGCTGAGTAAGGCATCTAAGATATTCAATACTTCCTGATCACCAAGTCCTAGTGACACGATCTTATCCATCACTTGGACCAAAGTGATACTGTCAGATGGTGAGATGGTCACGCAGAGTTGGAGGCCTGGCCTAGTACTGAAGGAAAATGGTGAAGGTGAGCAGCTGTCACTGCTGGATGAAACCAGACTGCTCCGGTACAGGAGCTAGAGCCCTGAGGATGATTTTGCTCACTGTCTGACATTGGATAAGTCGGTTCCCTTTTCGGGCTCTGTTGTTGTCTCATCTGTGAAATGAGAAGGTTGGATAAAATGACCTCCAAAGACCCTAGTACTCCTTCTAATCCTGAACTTCTACAAGCGATTAGAACTCTGTCTTGCCAGGGGTGGGATACTGACCAGTCTATCACTCTCTCATCTTCGGTTCTCTTCCTTGAGAAATACAGCTAATAATCTACCTACCTCGTAGCATGACTGCAGCTGAAGTGCAACACAGAGGCAGGCAGCCCTGTGTCTGAGGGCACTGGCTTTAGCAGCTGGCCAAACTTGATTTTGAACTCCAGCTCCACCAGTGCTCAGCTGTGTGGACACCTTGGGCTATTCACTTCACCTCCCTCAGCCTCAGTTTCTTTGTCTGCTAAATGAAGACAAATGCACCTACCTTGCAGGGCTGCGGGGAGGATTAAATGAGATCTTGATTGTAAAGTGCATATCGCATCCTAGGTATCTGATGAGTTTTCAGGCCTCTTTTCTCCCTGAATCCACGTGGTCACAATATTTCAAAGCTTCGCTTTCCCTGGACGTCAAATGGGAATGAGGAACCCTACTCATTACAGTCATAACGAAACAGAGTGAATTGCTCCTCTCTCTGACTTGACCTTAATTCTTCCAGCCTGCATTTCTCCCACAGCCTTCAGGCGCATAGGGCTTGCTATAGATACGCGAGGTAACTAGAGGAATTCCGCACCAGGACTGGGTATTTTGCAAAAGCAGCCCCTAGACGAAAGGTGACTCCTGAAGAGGTGGGGAAGTATATACAAAATAATGACAGTTTATCAAAGATTTACAGGCGCCTGAAGACTAGACTCAGGTCAGCAGGGGTCCACGGAACAAAGAGACTTAGCGATTTCGTGCTTTTGGATCTCTGTGGGTGCTCAGATGTCGAAGACCCTCACCAACCTCTTGCCCCACCCCTCCTCCCTTCCCTTGACATAAAAGCAGCCAGAATTCAGGGCTCTCTTAAGATGGATTTGTGGAAGCTTTAAGGCACCCCCTCACCCCCATCTTTCCGAGCTGGCACCTACTTGATCAATAAACCTTTCCGTACTCCAAACTCTGACGTTTTGAATATTGGCCTTTGAAGAGTAAGATACACAAACCTTGAACCAGTAAAAATAGTAGCTTCACACAGTGTTTGATTCACTGAAAGATTCTTGCTAGACGAATAGAAAAGAACATTATTGACTTTTCTGCCAGAGAAACAGGCACAAAAGGATTCTAGAGGCCAGCAGATGAGTCTGGGTGAAGGTCGCACGCTCCAGTCCCTTAAGGACTACGGGGGCCAGGAATGGGTGCAAAGAGTAGAAGAAGAACCCCAGAATTGATTAGGTGGAGCCTCTGGCATCCCATGGCTCTCTGGTGCTCCTCCTGGGAGAAGAGGAGTCACGTTAGTGACAGACTCACAATGGGAAAGGCACCAGGGATGGTGGTGCCCTGCAGCCTGCCCCAGACCCTCCTGGCTCGGGAAAGGAAGGCTCTGCAGTCACCAGATACCTGGCCCCATAGAAGCTCTAACAGCCTTAGCTGGGCCCTGCTACAGGCCAGGCTGTGCCTGCTGGCAACGATCTCAGAGCAGGTCTGCTGAACCTCAGCCTGGGGCATGGTAGGAAACAGCCTGCCTTTGGGTTCCCTTCTCCGCTTCCCCATCCGTCCCTATCCATTAGGAAGCTGGGCCCCCAGCTCTCAGCCCATTGTAATAATATGGCGTTTGGGGACCATAGCCGTTTAGTAGCCATGTAGCCATTGGCTACATGGTAGGATACAGGCAGAGGTTGGTCTGGGGGTGGCTTGTGGGGGTCTGCTTCTCTCACTTAAGGTACTGTGAACCTTTTCCTACTCGATAAGCACCCTTCTACTATATGAGCTCTAAGCGTTACAATGCATTCTTCCCCTACACATTCTGTTGCCTAGTAACCAGTACCCTAGTGCTGGGCATTTAGGTACTCTCTGGGTTTTCCCTATCATAAACAATGCTGTGATGAATATCTTTGTCCGTACATCTCGTGCACGTGTATTATTATCTCCGTATAGTAAAGATGGGACGTCCTGGGGACTGCCCAGTGGACAGGCTTGGGCACTGCTTTGGACAGGCCTGAGCTGAACCTGTTTCCCAAACCAGTCCCCGGGTCTCTTGGGCAGCCCTTTGCTGGGTGTTTACTTAAGGGGCCCTAAACAGGGAGATGCTGGGAGAAGGTCCAAGGGAGCGATAAAGAGCCCTGACCCTGAGCTCTGACTGCCCAGGCCAGATAATGGGCAGGGAGGAGCCCCAGACCCAGGGCCCCACTGGTCCTCTTGTTGTATATTTGTCTGTCCAGCTGACCTGGTGCACCAGCTCCCGGCCCCTTCCAAGGACATAACAAATGCACTTCAGGTGCAGGTCTTAAAAGTTGGGGTGCCCGATGTGGGGTTCAAACCCTTTGGTCCTCAGGGAGAAGCTCAGGGTTTTGAATGCCCTCCCAACTGTGGGTCACCTCCCGATTATGGCCATGTGTCTCAGCCCCTCCTACCTGCTTTGATGTGAGATTTTTCTTGTTCGTCTGATGTGTAGGAGCTGCTCAGCTCTTTTTTTTTTTTTTTTGCGGGGTGGGGGTAAGGGGTGTTTTCCAAGGCAACTGTTGCATACGTGGCTGTAGATTCTGTGTGTCCGTTGGAGGAGATGTGTTCAGGATCCTCCTATGTTTGCATCCTGAATCAGAACTACAACAAAAGGACTTCAAGCTGAGCATGAGCCTTCTTACAGGCGCATTGGTTCAAATCACAGCTCTACCACTAAGGAGCTGAGTGACCTTGGGCCAGTGTCTCAAACTCTCTGAATCCCAGGGTCTATATCTACACGCTGGGGAAGACACCTGACAGGTTATAGTGGAAGTGAGGTTAACAAGTACTTGGCCCATAGTCCAGGCTCCCTATAAACGATGGTGTATATTTTCATTGTCCTCTTGGGTCTCCATCCTTTTTTTAAAAAAAGCCGAAAGATGTATACGATCTGAAGAGAAACCAGAGTATCCATCCTTTTTTTAAAAAAAAAAAATGATTCTAACAGTTTTATTGAGATAAAATTCACACGCCATATAATCTACCCATTTAAAGTATACAATTCAGTGGTTTTTACTGGGTTTATCACAATTAATTTTGGAACTTTCTCATCCTCCCCCCAAAGAAAGTCTGTACCTATTAGTCATTTGTTAGTCCTCCTGCTGATCTCACCCCCTTCCCAATCTCAGGTACCCACCTATTTACTTCCGTCTCTATGGATTTGCCTCTTCTGGACATTTCATATACGTGGAATCATACGAAATGGAAATCATACAAAGTCTTTTGTGTCTGGCTTCTTTCACTTAGCATAATGTTTTCAAAGTTCATCCAAGCTGTGGCACGCATGAGTACTTCATTCCTTTTTATTGCCAAATAATGTTTCATTGTGTGGATAGACCACATTTAATATATCCTTTCATCAACTGGTGGACATTGAGATTGTTTCCACCGTTTGGCTCTTATGGATAATAATGCTATGAACATTTGAGCGTGGACACATGTTTTCATTTTTCTTGAGTATATACCTAGGAGTGGAATTGCTGGGTCATATGGTAACTCTATTTTTAAGCTTTTGAGGAACTGCCTGACTGTTTTCCAAAGCAGCTGCCCCGTTTTACATTCCCACCAGTAGTTTTTGAGGATGCCCCTTTCTCTATATCCTTGCTATTGTCTATTTTCTTGATAATAGCCACCCTAGTGGATATGGAGAGGTATTTCATTGTAGTTTTGATTTGTATTTCCTTGATGGCTAACGTCTTCACTTTTTTTCAATGGAATCATTTTATGTCCAGAGACAGATGAATTCTAGGAAACCCCGGTCTCAAAATGGAAACACTAACATGTCCCAAAGGAAAAAAAAAAAGAACATTATATGGAAAAAGATGTCCATTACTGATTCACATTTCTTACAGTGATTCTTCCATAAGCAAATTAACTATTTCCCAGTTTGGGGGCATTGGGAAGTTTCTAATCTTCTTCTATTGTCTCTAATAATTATAAAGACTGGTTGTCATGTGGAAAATGCCCATGATAAGTGAACAAAAGCAGGAGAAAAAAATACTGTTTAGTCATCTAAGCTGAAAAAAATATCTGTTTGTTAATCCATCCATGTTTTAGGCACCACCTTGGTGCCAACCCCACTGCCAGCTTTCTTACGGACAAAGTCTGGAGAGGAATAGCAAAAATGAAAGTACTACTTGCGTTGGGGATGGTGGGGTTCTAGGTGATAGATATCACAACCTTCCCCACCTCTTTTTCCCAAACTCTCTCAATTGTTATTATATTGCCTTGGCAACGTAAAACCAAGGGAAAGAAGAAAAACAAATTATTGATCTAAGAATGACAGGAGAAACTTTTCTGGAGCCAGACTCTCAAAGTATTATTTCATGGAATCTCCACACAACCCCTAGGAGGATGATATGGTCATAATAATTAATTCTAATAATAACAACTACTGATACTATGGCACTTACTGTGAGTCCGATACTGTGCACCCGTTAGGTCCCGTTATTGTCCCCATTTTCCACTGAGGACACTGAGGCTGGCAAGGAGATGCCCTCCCGCTTTTGTGGTCTGTCTTTCCATTGCCCACACACGTGCAGAGTTGCACATAAGTTCATGTTCACACTTAGGTCCACATCTGCACCCTCGGACCCACACAGGACCGCACATGCCACAGCCAGCCACACATGTGCACTCACATACAGGACCATTAGTATCCATACCTATGTGCATTGGGACACATGTGTCCATGTGTGTCTACGTAGATACCCATGTGTACATAGGCCATACACTTTGGGACATACACCTAAGAGTGGGGAAAGGGGTGCAGATAAAGGCGCAGAGTCCAACTCTTGTGTCCTCCTTGTATCCTCAAAGCTCTGACCGCTGCTGGAAGGTGCGTACAGGACTGGGTGGGGTAGAGACAGATGGCTATAGGCTCAAAGGGCAGAGATGACCTTGCATTAAAAACCCACGGACACCTACCAACTTCCAAGCAGGGCTACAGAAGCTAAAGGGCCTCATTTTCCAGGCAACCCACCAGGCTTGAACTGAGGGCCTACAGCACATCGAACTCTGTGCCGGAGGCTCCAGGGGCTGTTCAAAAAAAGGCATGATTCAGGTCCTCCAGGGTACCCAGACGGCTGAGAAGAGAAGATTCACAACCAGCCGCCCTCAGGGAGACAGCATGCCCTAGTGGTCAATGGCAAGCGTTTTAGCAACAGACTGCCTGGATGAGAATCCTGCTTCTACCACGTACACAGTCTGATCTGGGCAAGCTAGTGAACTGATTGGTGCCTCCATTTCCCCACCAGTCAAACCAGGAAAATTCTAACATCTACCTCTTAGGGTTGTTGCTTAAAAAGTACTGCATAAGTATGTATTTATAAAATAAGTTGATTTGAGTGAAAGGGGGATGGGGATGTGGGGAGGAGGGAAAGGAACTAAATAGAATTTCCTTAGGATCCCGGCCCCACCTCCCACGAGCTGGGTAATCTCGGACAAGTCACAGAACCTCAGGTCCTCATTGGTAAACTTTGCACAAATCATTCTTAATCATTAAATATGTATCTATTGAGGACCTACTATGTGCCAGGCACAGCCCTAGGCATGGAGAATAAAGCAGCAAATAAGCCAGACAGTCCCTGACTGCACAGAGCCCAGAGTCAGAGGAAAGATGAAGCAAAACGTCTGGTACACAGCCGGTGCCCAATCGGTGTTTCTCCCTTTCTTTCAATGCATCAATATTATAGAGTTTGGAGAATGGGGTGGGGGTGGTAGGGCGCTAAACTGGGTAAAATTACCCAGAATCTCACAGCCACTAACAAAACTACTAGCTTTATTTCTGCCAATCTCATAAGCCAATACAGGGCTTGGCTCACAGTAAGCTGTTCAACAAAACATTTTAACTGATCGATGCATTTGTGTTCAGAAGGAACTGTAGCATATTTACCTGATGGAAAGTAACACAAGCAATCACGGCCATCCCTCTGCATATAGAGACTTTTCCCTTCTTTGGGACCAGTAACATTTTCGTTTTGTGGAAGAAGAAACTAAGGCTCAGAGAGGTCAAATCACTTGCCCAAGGTCACACAGACAGAAATGGGAAGAGCTGGCTGTAGAAATCACAGCTCTTTTACCCACACTCTTCCAGGCTGTTGGATGCATTGAGGGATGGACAGTGGGGCTTAGAGCATGATGACCTGGTTGACTTTCTAGCCATTGGAGCTTGAGGTTTGTGGAGCCCTGTGGGACAGAAGCAGCCTGCCCCCCACCACTGACAGGCCTAGAAACACAAGAAACCTGCTAGGTTCTTGGCTGGCCTTGGGTTCTCTTTGAGACCGGAAACCTCTCACTCTTACCCCCAAAGAACTTTGGGCGGCCTGCTTCTCCAGGGTGCAGAACCCTGGACATCAAATTCATGACTTCTGGTGCCTTCTAGTGGGCAAAAAGAGAAAAGCCTCTGGAACCCACAGCTGAGCTGGGAGCCAGCGTTGAAGTCAGCAGCTCCTGCTGCTAATGATGATTGCCACTCAACAAGTACTTCCGAATGCAGGCACTTTTACACCTAATCTAATGTAATCCATGCAATCACTCTCTCAAGCCAGGAGTCATTGTTGGCACTTGATTTAAGTTATCTGGGAGACTTGGGGAAATGACTTGTAACATATAAAAAGGGCGGGAGTCGCCCTGGGAGCTCAGAGGAGGAAGCGAGCGTCAATAAAGTCTTCCTGCACCGGGAGCCGGCCCTGCATGATTGGACCAAGGTGGATTTACCCTGAGGATGGTGAAGCTTTACGAGGCCTCACCTGCATAGCCTCCTCCTTGGGAGGGGCTCTACGGTGCAATCCCATGGTCATATGTTTTACAAAACTTGCAAAATTCAAACATTTTAGTAGCGATTGGTTGAGACCACTGTCTCTTTATCTAGTGGGTGATAAATATATATTAATAAATAAAGTATGTGTTCAATAAATTGTGTTAGGTGACAACACAGATGATAGAGGAGTGAATGAGTGAAGTGGCATTGAGTTCAGACTTGAAGGAAAAATAGGATTTTAACGAATGCTTCTCGTGTGGAGGGCCGCCCTCCACACACAGACCACACTTAGGCCACGGGTGGTCTTGAACGTCAGGGTGAGGAATCTGGACTTCTGGGGCAGGCAATGGGGAGCCATAGGAGGTTTAGAGCAGAGGAAGAATTCGAGTGTAATTGTCAATTAAGCAAGAGTTGAATGTCAGATAAGAGGACAGGGCCTTCTGATGGAGGGACCAGACTGGCTCAGATAAAACTGCCCTCACCCAGCACCCCCAAAGAGTTTATGCTTGGGTGATATAATCATGGGGGTACCTTCCGTTGGGGTGCTCTCTGAAGAGAAATGTCTCTAGAAAGCCCTTGCCAGGGTCTCCGCAGATCCCTGGAAGGGAGAGTCCTGGCTAGGAGATTCCAAATGGCGTGGTGGGTGTCCAGCCTGGATCCGCTCAACACTCTGTGTTCTCAGCCCAATGTGGGGGAAAGATTGGGGCCCTGCCCAGCTTAGGGTGAGAGGGTCCTAGGCATTGCCACATGTCCCAGCCCTGTGCTGTGAAGTGGCCCTTCCACAGAAGAGGAAATCGAAGCTGGCTGAGCAGTGGTGAAAATCCTATGAAAAACCCAGCTGCACTGCTGCCTCTTTCACTAGGCTCCAAGCCATTCTTTCTCTCTCCCACTGGGTCCAAAAGAAGTCCAGTTATCATTTATTTAGCACCTGTTTTGTGCCACGCACCTTTATTTCCCATCACCTGATTATTCCTCCAGTAACCCTGTGAGTGAGAGGAATACCTATTTCTATTTTAGGGGGGTGGGAAGGGGTGGAGAGCACAGACAGGTGGAGTTGCTTATCCAAGGTCACACAGCAGTAAATGGTAGAAGTGGGATCAAATCCAGACTCCTGAGGCAGCCCACTTAGTCCCCAAGCTGCCCCGCCTCCTCTCCTGATCCAAGTCAAGGTGGAGAGACTCAGCTTTGCCAGCAGAGGGAGATATGCCCTCAAAGGTAAGCCCTGTTTCCCAGAACTCTGGCCAACAGAATTTTTGCTGTTAGGAACCTAAGCACTACTGTGTGATTCTGAAATATCTGGCCTTCAGGGCCCACTTACTCCCAGCTGTGGTGGGACCTGGAACATGCAGAGATGTGTAGAGAAATTCAAAATACAGCCTTCAAATGAGGTGAGCCAATGGTTCACAGAAAAGAAGGTGCAATGGCTTGTAACATATAAAAAGAGCTCACTCCTAATAAGAGAAAGCTGGGTTAAATCCACAATGAGCAGGCACTTTTTATCCATCAAATTGGCAGTTGTACAGGTGAAGGTATGGAGAAATACACCCTCATATATTACTGATGGGATTAAAACTGGGTTTAACACCTGTGGAAGGCAAGCTGGTACTATCTATCGAAATTAAAAATATACAGGCATCCAACAGAAATGCATAGTACATCAATCCAAAGACTTACACTAGACCCTCTCTATTTAATATGGGAGCCACGAGACACGAGTGGCTTCTGAGCACTTAAAATGCATCTAGTCTGAGTTGAAATGTGCCATGCGTGTAAAATATACACCAGATTTTGTTAGAATGGAAAAAAAAGTAAGATAACCTTAATATTTTTTATATTGACAATTGTTGAAATGATAATATTTTTGATAGACTGGGTTAAATAATTTTAAAAGTTAACTCCACCTGTTTCTACTTTTTAAAATGTGTTGCTAGAAAAATTTAAGTTATACATGGCTTGCATTTGTGGCTCATATAGTTTTTTTTATTGTGGTAAAATGCATATAACATTCAATTTATCATTTGAACTATTTTTAACTGTACAAGTCAGTGGCATTAAGTACATTCACAATGTTGTGCCACCATCACCACAATTCATCTCCAGAACTGTTTTTCATCATCCCAAACAGAAAAGCTGTACCCATTAAACACTAACTCCCCATTTCCTCCTTCTCCCAGGCCCTGGTAACCATCATTCTACTTTCTGTCTCTGGTTTTACTCAGTCTACCAAAAAGGCCTCGCTTCTCTTGCAAGGAAGGCTGGGAAATATAGACTACCCGTGTGTTCAGGAAGAACAGAAAATGGGTTGCCAGTTTCCGCCACACTTGGCAAGTCTTACGCCCATTTAGGCTTGTGCCTGCTGTGTGCTAAACCTAGCAATCCAGCAGGGTAGCTCAGCAAGAGCAAGGACCTGAGCGGGTATGGGGGGTAGAGGCCCTGATTCCCCAGGTGGGTGACCACTCACTTCTGCTCTCAGGACCTCCATTTTCCCATCTGTAAAATGGGGATATAACAATCATAATAATCTCTTCCCATTGATACGGTGGTGATGAAAGCACTCTTCAATTCATGAAAGCCTGACTGCAAAGAAGTGGATGGCACTCTCCCTGCCCTCAAAAGCATTAAATAACTAAAGGAGACAAGAATTCAAGACATGGCCCCAGATCTTGGGAGAGTGCAGGATTTGTGTTAAGAGAGGCAGCCTCAAGAGAGGGCTCTATGGATGAGCTTTGACATATGATGAGCAAAATGGGAACAGACCCAGGAGCTAGGATATGGCATAGCAGGGAGGAGAAACAGCACAGGCAAAGGTGTGGAGGCTGGAACACCCGTGGTATCTCGAAGGGTCCCATACCCTGGTATTGAAAGCAGAAATTTCCAAAGGGTGGAATGTGGGCTGGGCTGGGAGCTGATGCACACTTACATGCTTGTTCTTTGGCAGGATGGGTTTGAAAGGGAAAAAAAAAGAAGAATGAGAGATTGAAAACAGATTATTGGGGAGAAAAGTATTTCAGACTCGAGACAGCTGTCTCTGCAGCCTCTGGCTCCCTTCCCACCCATTCCCCAGCCCTGATGCAAGGCTGGCTGGAAGAAGGTATTTCTCCTGGGACTCTTCATGCTGAGGGCCTGGCTGGCAGGAGACTAAAGCCTACCCCATTCCTGCCTGGGTGCCAAACTCTGCACGAGGCTTATACCCACAGCCTGACAGCACGCGTTAGGCCATGCTCATGTTTTCCATGCTCCTGGAAGTCTCCCCTCGAGACATATTCTGTCATTGTGCCCATTTCCAAGATAAGTAAACTGAGGCTCAGAGAGGTTAACTAGCTTGCCCACAGTCACACAACCAGCCAAGAGTGAATCTGACTGACACCATTGCTTTTTCCTGGGCCCGGGGTTTAAACAGAGCAGGGAGAGGTTTAGGGCAGCAAGAAAGAATGTTGCAGAGGGGCAGTATGGAACAGTGGTTAAATGCTTGACTCAGGAATCAGACTTTGGGGTTGTTTGTTACAGCAGCATGACCTATCGTGTATCCTGATACAAATCATAATAAACTAAGTTATGGGTCCTTAAAAATGTGACGACTTACAATCTTCCTCTTAGAAGCAGCACTTTTCAAAAGTGTTTGCTGTTTCAATTTTGGTAAAATACATGTAACATAAAATTTGCCATCTTAACATTTTAAATGTACGGTTCGGCGGCATTAAGTGCATTCACATTGTTGTCTGCTGTCATTATCATCCGTACACAGAACTCTTTTCATCTTGCTTAACTGCAGCTCTGCACCCATTAAACAACTCTCCATTTCCCCTCCCCCCAGCCCTGACAACCACCATTCTATTTTCTGTCTCTATGAATCTGACCATTCTAGGAATCTCTTATAAGTGGAATCACACAGTATTTGTCTTCTTGTGCCTGTCTTATTTCCCTTAGCATAAAGTCCTCAAGGTTTATCCAGGTTGTAGCACATGCCAGAATCTCCTTCCTTTCTAAGGCTGAATGATATTCCATTGTGTGGATAGACCACATTGTGCTTATCCATTCATCAATCCATGGACACTGGGGTTGCTCCCATCTTTTGGCTGTTGTGAACATGCTGCTGTGAACATGGGTGTGTAAATATCCGCAGTAGTATTTCTAAACAAAGTTGTTGGGGGCAAGAGGCCCTGACCAAGAAGCCTGGAGACCAGGTTCACTGCCTTTCACTGCCTACTTCACAGCAGCGAACGGAGACCAAGTGAGACCGTGAACACTCTCGGCAAAGAGAGAAGCCACGAGGGATTGTTATTGTTATTACTCAGTGGGATGAGGGCCATGATTTCCCAAAGGCATGAGTCACTAATGGTGAGATTCCAGGCATCAGGAGACGCAATTCTGGGCAGCAGAGACCAGATTCCACACAGAGCAGTGACCCTGACCCTGAGGCCCTGAGTGAGCCACACCCTCCCTCCTTGGCCACTGGCTGTTGTGAGGAAGGAGTCAGTGAATGTCATAGGCATATGGGTCCTTAGGGTAGAGTCTGCAGTCCCATTGCTTCACACAATTGTTAAGGAGATGCACTGGCCCAGGGTCACAGAAAGGGCGATGCACTGGCCCAGGGTCACACAGGCAGAGAGCAGTAGAAGCTGGACTAGAATTTGAAATTCCAGGCTGCCAGCTTTGCACCACACTGCCTCCCATGTAGTTCCAATTCTAGGAAGAGAGTTTCAGAAGTAAGCTCTGGAAGAGCCATTGGGGTCCGAGGGAATCAGGGGACCCAAGTAGACTCAAGGAGAAGTGAAACTTGCCTCTTCAGTGTCTCATGGAGAGTGACCTTGGAACCTTTCAGCTTAGAGCCCTCTCTGTACTTTCCAAAACCTTGAGACCATTGGTGATAATAATAATTGCTCCGATTAACTGAGCCCTTTCTAAGTCACTGGCGTGGAGCTAAGCACTTCACATGCCTGGTCACATTTCATCTCTCCTATGAGCTAGGAACCAGTGTTACCCCATTCAAAAGCCCCTAGACCTTAATTCAGTGGCATTTTCAAGGTCACAAAGTGAGAGGAGGCCAGAGCTGGGTTGGAACCCAGGACTGGGTGCCTGTGTGATCTGTCTACTGAAACACAACGACCTGCTGCTTCATCTGAATTCTGTTACAATTCTGTGAGGTAGAGACAGGGAGAACCGATTGTGCCCATTGTCCAGGTGGAAAAACTGAGGCTTGGAGCAGATTGATGGCATGCTGGCAAGAGGAGGAGTCAGGGCTGAAGCTCCCCCTGCCAGGGTAGGCTTCTGTCCAGTACATCTGGTCTGGGAAAGAGAACGCTCTTCCAGGAGTACACAGCCCCTGCCAAACCTAAGCCTGGAGATATGAGATGGGGCGGGGGTGGTGATAGAATCTAAATGGGGTCCCCCTCCACTAGTGACAATGAGGGCATCCAGTATTTAAGGAGCACGATTTCATTTCATGTTCACCCATGTTGAAGAAAATAATTTTTCTCTCCCATTGAAAACACTTAGGTTCAAGGTGGTGAGCTCACATGTCCAGCTGGCCAGGCTAGGAAGTTGTGGAACTGAGATGCTAAAGTCTGGCCTCTTATCGACCATGCACATTCCTCTCCCCAAGGAGAGGAGGGAGCAGCAGCCTGGATACCCCTGCATGGCCCAGCAGGCTCTCAGGCCCTCAGCTCCTGAAAGTCTACGTGCTGAGAGTCCTGGACATGTGGTTCTTAGAACCCCAAATTCCTCAAGTGGAGCCACCATGTTAGGATTCAACAGTTGCCCAACTCTCTGCCACCCACAGGATGATACATGGGGTGTGTACCAGAGGGCTGAGCCAACAGAGGCCCTGCGGTGCCGAGGGGCTGGTGACCCCATGACAGGTCTGGCTTTCTACAGAAGCCCGCTTACCCCCGGCATGTGGGGAAGGCAGCTGTCTCCCTAAGCCCCATCCTCCTGCGGCCTTAGATCCAGCTCAACCTTAGAACGCATTGCTCACTTACCATCCTGCCTCCACCCTTCTCTCTAGAGACTGCCTATGTTCTGGTATAGGGGCAGACAATGTGTTCAAGAAGAAATCTCTTCTCCCGCCCGAGGGCCTAAGCCATTTCAGGGTCTCCAGTCCCCTTGGCTGGTTTTCAGAGATGGGCATGTGTATTGGCTGGGTTAAGTCATGCTAGCTGCTGTAACAAATACCACTAAGATTGCAGTGGCTTTACTAAAACCACAAATGTTTCTCACGTCACAGTACAAGAAGGCTTGGCAGGAGGGCTCTGCTCTTTGCAGCCTCTGAATTAACCAATCCCAAACCATCCAACCTCCAGATTTCTGGACTACAAATGTCCTTATTGTTGAAGTCAGAAGTATTAGGATATTCTGTTACTTGCAGCTTTTAACCTGCTAACTGACACTCAAGAGTGAACGCTGAAAAGGGCTAAGGGGCAAGCCTACTCAGTGCTTATTTTGTAGTAGGGGAAGGGGCCAGCAGTTCAAACACAAAATGAGCACCTACTATGTGCCAGGCTCTCAATATAGTGTCTAAGTGGGGGCAAAGTGCATGGATTCAAATCTTGGCTCTATCACCTCACCAGTCTTGTGACCTCGGGCAATTTACTCAATGTCTCTGTGCCACAGTTTCTCCATTACCAAAACTGGGGTGCTTATAAATATTCTGCCTAGTAGGTAGAGGATTAAATGTCCAATTGAAGTAAAGAATTTAGCACATTATCAGCAAACATGAGCTTAAAATTTCCTGACCAGACCCTGTGGGGTATAAGTAATACTAACCCTACCTGAGAGAGGGGGAATCTGAGGTTCAAGGAAGTAAAGCCCAAAAACATACAAATAATAAGAGACAGCCTGGTGAACCCAGGTCTAGCTGAGCACCTACTATGTTGCAGGCCCTGTGTCAGGTATGCAGATACATTATCCCGTTGGATTCACACAGCGGTTGTGCACAGAGGGTGTTACTGTTGTTTGATGTTAAGACTTGAGATTCATGCAAGGTGGTGGCTGCTCCACCAGCCTGGACCCTGGAGGATGGATTCGCAGAGCAGGGCTGCCACTGACCTGACTGGTCACGCAGCAGGAGTGACTGAGAAACAAGGTTTGGGGGTGGCTGTGACTGCACCCTAACCTCGTTGACCCTGACGGATGCCCAGCTCTCCCCTCCCCCACTCTCCTTCTTCCCAAATAAGAAGGTTGGGAAGAGAGCCAGAGAAAAACTGAAGTGTGAACATATTTTTAATCCTGCGGGTCACTGTGACAATGAAAGTGTCAAAGAATCCAGAATTAGAGAGAGGGCAAGGACTCGAGAGGTGAAATGATCATGCAAGTGGGCCTGAGACAACCTCACACTTAGACACAATCACAGGGAAAGTGAGTGAGTGTGTGTGTGTGTGTGTGTGTGAGATGGGGTGGGGTGGGGGAAAAACTCTGATAGAGATGAATTTTCTGTCCACATAGGAAGTGAGGTATCATAATAAAACTTCATTCAAAATAGATCACCTTCCCTGCCCATCTGAATTTTAAACTGAGATTTGTGCCCGCTCCCCATAAGTCTAAGATTTCACAGTCCCAAGAGTCTTGGATCTGGGGCTCTTGCCATGACTCTTTCACTTGGTGGAAAGTTGGACATCAACACAGAGAGCCCCCAGGCCCGGGAACCAGGAGAACTGAGCCCTACTCTCGGGTGTCACCTTCCCTGGGAGGACTTCCCTACCCACTCATTTCACAGTGAAACTCCCTCCACCCCCCTGGGCATTCTAGAGTTCTCATCTGTTTTTCTCCAAAGTACTTAGCATCAACTGATATCTGCAAGTTTTACTTATTTGTTTATTGTCTATTTCTCCCTACTTGATTGTAAGTTTCAAGAGGGCAGAGACTCCTTCTTTCCTTCCTTCCTTCCTTCCTTCCTTCCTTCCTTCCTTCCTTCCTTCCTTCCTTCCTTCCTTCTTTTCTTCCTTCCTTCCATCTCACTTCTCTTTTTCTTCCTTCCTTTCTTTCATTTTTAAAAAATTTCAAACATACAGAGAAGCATAGAAATTATCACAAAAAACCATTTGCATTTGCCCCTCCCCTAGAGCTAACAACTAGCTGTTAACATTTTACTATATGTGCCACCTTTTCTGGTGCCAGCATTTTCTAAAATAAACAATCCATGTCACCATAGTCCTCTCTTACAACTTGAAGGTAGAGAGTTTTGTCTCTTTTACCCCTTGTCTTCCTCCTCACTGCTTTCAATAAACAGCTGCTGACTGAATGGATCTCATTTAATCCTCATGGCAGCCCTATGCAGTAGGTATTATTATTATCCCCATCTTACAGAAGAGAAAACCGAAGCACAGAGAGGTAAAGTAACTTGTCCAAGGACACACAGCTAGGAGGTGGTAAAAGGGGACTCTGAGCTCAGGCAGCTCGAGTCCTCGACCCACTAATTTACTGCACCAGAACTCTCCAGGGACTCTCCTTCCACTGAGATGTTCTTTGATCCTCTCTTTCCACCTGTCCCATCCAGACACATCCACAGAGGAGACTTAGAGGAAGAAGAGGGATTCACAGACTGGCCAGAAGCAAGTCATTTCTGTCTAGGCACCTGGGTGGTCTCCATAAAGGCTGGGGCCCTCTCTTCTGCTCTGGGGTGGAGACAGAACACTCCTTCCCAGACGGGTGACCTTTGGGGTTTGTTATGAGTAGAGATTCCTTCTGGGGAATGTGATGTCCGATGCCGGGAGCCTAGATCCCCAGACTTAACCTTCAGGAATGTGGACAGAAATCTCCAGGCCCCTGCCTTGCAGGCCAGCTCTCCCAACCTCTGGGCCAACCAGAGGAGGGTGGTTCTAGGCATCTCTCCTGGTTGCTGAATCTTCTGGGGAGGTGCCCTGGGGCCTTCCATCCCCAGCTGGGTGGCAGTTCCTTAGGGTAAAAACAGCTCCAGCCTTCAAAATCAGAGAAACTTGGGGTCTGCCTCTTCCTTCTTAGCTGTGTGACGTTGGACAGGTGCCCAACCTGGTGAATCCTCAGTTTTCATGTCTATCAAATGGGGATAATTACTGTCCCAACCTCACAGCAGATCTGGAACTAAGGTGAAGCAAGCTAGGTGCCCAGGGCACAACACTTAAGGAGGCACTGGCTCTCAGGTACCGACCCTGTACTTGTAAGAGCCTGAGAATGAGCACCTCCTTAAATTATGCACCCATCACCTCGCAGGAGCACCACCAGTCTCCCAGCCCTGCTTCCCAGGTTGTTCTGGGAAGGAAATGAGATATTCTGTGCAAACAGTTAGAGCAGTGCCTAGCACACACTTAGGGCTCACTCTTTGGGAAATGCTGTTATTGTTACTATTCTTATTAACTGCTTTTCTGAAGTAGGCTGAGCCCTGTCTCTGGGTCTCTCTCAGTGGGCTCCATGGCTTCCTCTACCTGTACGTACTGCACCCTCGTCATTAGTTATTCCCTTCTAACAGTATTAAACAACTATGGATTTCATTCTTTTCCTTGTCCTAAAGCTCTTGCTCTCTGCTGTGATGTGGAAACGATTGCTAATATTTGCTGCATGCTGAGCACAGGGCTAAGCATTTATACACCAGCTCTCACTCATCTTTACCATGACCCTGCGAGGTAGGAGCTATGATTATGCCCATTTCGCAAATGAGGAAACCGAGGCCCTGAAACATTAAGGGGATGCACTGTTAGGGAGAACGGAAGCTGGGGTCAGACCCAGATGGTCCAACCCCAAGCCCCACGTGATGGAGCCCAGAGCCTCCCATCTTTTCTGGGCTCTGCCCTAGGGGTGCAGACAGACAGCTCAAGGCAGGGCCCCAGTGCCTGTTGGGGCAGACCGACTTCCCTGAGCTGTGTCAGGTCCCAGGCCCCTAGGGACAGGGGGAGGGCCTTGATGCCCTCTGGGCATTTCCAGGCCACAGCAAGCAGTTTCTGAGTTCTTCCCAGGCCAGACAATGCCTCCTACCTTCAGGCTGTGATAATGATAACAGCGAGTTCATATTTATCCAGCATTCCTTCTAACCAGCACTGTGCTACATACCTCACGTTCAAGTTCCCCATCAAGCCTCACAACAGCCCTCTCATTATTAGTCTCTACGTTACAAATGAGGGAAACCGCAAGGCCAAGGTCACGGCCCTGGGAGGTACATGGCAGGTCCACGATCTCGACTCCCATTTGTCTGCATCCCAGATGGGCCTGTGGCTGAAGGCTTGACTGCTGAGGGCCTTGTGGACACGTGACCTTTTAATCACTGCTACCTTCATGCTTCCTCCCACTGCTGGCAGCCGCTGCTGTGGCCAAAATGGGGTGGCCCAAAGGAGGTCATCGCAGGGGCTGAGTGGGGCGGAAGGCAGGTGTCTGGGCTCCAAGGATTCCGAGTGTGGCTGCTCCATGGCCAGGCTCTGCACCCCAGAGACACACACACATTGCTTTGGATGAAGTAGAATGCAGGGCAGGTAAGTTTTGCTTTGGGGGCAGATAGCTCATCGCCCGTGATGACACTGAGGTTTGTTATTTGTACACATTAGTTTATGTCCCTGCCTCCTACCTCCTTCCTTTGTAATGCATCTTTCATCGGGCCAGCGGAATGGTCATACATCTGGGCACATGCAGGCTCTGCTCAGGACTGTCCAGGGGCCTCCACCCCACAGGACAGTCTAAACCTTTCCTGGCGTTCAAGGCTGTTGGCAGACATCCATCAGCCTTGCCACCTGTTGCTCCCATTCACACACCTCAGTCTTTGTTATACAGCCAGGTTGTGTTGCAGAGACCAGTGTAGTGGGCTGGCCTTGCCTTTTCGACATCCACAGGTGGATCCCTCTGTCTCAAAGGTCCCCTTTCCCAAGATCCTCCTGGATATTCTCAGGCGGGACGGGACACAACTCTGAACTCCCAAGCCTGGGGGTGGCTGTGCAATTAGCTTAGTGTTAAAAATGCAGCTTTGAACGTAGACAGAAATGGGTTCAATCCCAGCCCTGCCACTTACCGGCTCGAGGACCTTGGGCTGACCTCTGAGTCTCAGTTTGTTTCTCTGAACACAGAAAGAACGAAACGACCTACTCCATTGGGGCGCTGAGAGAACGGAAGGAGGCCGCACACGAAGCTCTGGGCTCAGTGCCTGCAACACCGTCAGGACTCAAAAAGCATCAGGTAAATCTATGTAAATTTACTAACAATTGTCACCCCAATAAAATTAATTAAAAAAAAAAAAAAGAAAAGCATCAGGTAGTCATCCACTCATTCTACAGCCAGGTTTAGCCTTTAATTATTATTATTATTTTTTTAAGGCGGATGCAGCTCACAGTGGCCCTTGCGGGGATCGAACCAGCAACCTTAGTGTCACTGGTACCACGCTGTAACCAACTGAGCTAACCAGCCACCCCTACAGCCAGGTTTAGACACCCTCTTGGTATAGATCTCTATGCTGGGCTCTAGGAGACAGCAGTGAAGGGACTCGGCCACAGGGAAACTGGAGAGGCAGACATTCACCAATTAGTTGTCACTGTGATACCCCCACACCTCCAGAGTGTGGCTGGAAACTTGACCTTGAAGCTCCTTGGGGCAGGCTATAAACCCAATTTATCTCCATAACCTCCGCTCTTTAGTCCATGGTCTGGACACTCAGCAAATATTTAAGTCGAAAAGATTTCTATAAGAAACACTTAAGGCACTTAGTATGTGATAGCAACTGTTCGAAACACTTTATGAATATGAAATCATTTAATTATATCAGCATCCCTGTGAATTATGTACTATTATCATCATCCCCATTTTTCAGATGGGGAAACTGAGGAACAGAAAAATTAAGCAGACTTCCCAGAGTTTTATAGCCAGCGAGGGGCACAGCCAGGATTTGAACCCAGGCTGCCTGGCTCCAGAATACTTGTTCCATGCCTCTCCTGAGTAGATGCCACTTTCTAGGGGTGTCCACAAAAGGCTTGGTTCCCCTGTTCTGGGAGGCCCAGGGCTGACCTGAAGACCTTGCCCACCTCCAATGCCCTCTGACCCTGGGCTCCTCAGCGTTCTAATCCCCAGGTGGGCCACGGGGAAAAACAAGGCCTCAGCTGCAGCCTCTGATGTCCCTTGCCAAGCTGGCACTTTGAGGCCAGGGGTTGCCAGCAGCTGGGCCGGCCCCAGGGCCAGCGTTCCTGTAAACACCCTACTGAGCCAGCCCTCAGTGGTGACTCCAAGGGCTGCTGGCCTCGAGGGCAGAGGTTTGGCTGACCCTGTGCAGTTTCCTCTAACATGGCCACTTCCACCCCCTCTGCCTGGCTGGGATTCCAGTAATAAAGTGTTTTCTCTGGGGCCCGTGAGGCTGGTAAGATGGGTCTCTGTAGCCTCCCTGACCCACTTGCTCCCACTTGAGCTCCTGAAAGCTGGTCTAGATGCCCCTCACTGCAGCCTAGGCAGCCCATATGCCTACTTGGGTGTCTGAGAGTGAACTGGCCTCTAAAGGGTCATGTCTCAGGCTCTGAGCCCAGAGGGAGGGTGTAGCTGGAACCTATCCTGTCAGTCATTTCTGAGAGGTTGGGGGATTAAGGAAACAACTTCTCCTGGAGGCAGAGCCAGGCAGCTTAGAAATGGAAGGGGAAAAGTCTCAGCTGTGGCCATCTTCCTCACCCAAAGAGAGTGGCTGCAAGGGACCATGGAGGGAGACCGAGGAATATTAATCATGGTGAGTGTACCACCTCCTGAAAGCAACGAGGCCCCAGTCCTTTAATTCTCATCACCACCCTTTTGGAAACTGAAGCCCAGGGAGGTGCAGTGACTCTCCCAAGGTCACACAGCAAATGTCAGAGCCAGGATGTGACTGAGTCGCACCCTTTCCTTGGAACCACTTTTATTTTGCTGTCTGAATCCCAGATAGTAGGACTTGGAAGGTGTTTCCTGGCCATCTTTTAAGAGGCAATATAGCACAGAGCAGGGACTCGGGCCAGCTGCCTGGGTTCAAATCTCAGCTTTGCCTCCTACTGCTTATGTGACCTTGGGCAAGTTATTTGGTTTCTTGGTACCTCAATTTTGCCATCTGTGAAACAAGGATAATAATGATACATCCTTTAGGGATATTGTGAGGATTAAATACTAGGCCCTCCATGAACATTCGTTATTTCTAGTCTCTCACCAGCCTTCCCATTGTAGAGCTAGGGAGATACAGGCCCAGAGATGGAGGCAAAACCTGCTGGGTGTTGCTTGGGGCAGAGCACAGCTCTAGCCCCTGTCTCCTATGGTACCACCGAGAAGCTGTGGTGTGTCCAAGCAGAGGGGAGCTGTCACTGGACAGTGGCTTTCTCCAGGGGAAGGGAGGCCCTTCAGAGAGAAGGAGACAATGAAGGACATCTAGGGAAGGGCAGTGTCAGAGCTCAGGAAAGGAGAGGAGTGAGTCAACATGCGGTGTGACCTCAGGTCAGTCCCTTATGCCTCTGGGTCTCAATTTCTCCTCCTGAGGAGTGAGGGCATTTGGACTCTTAGACATGGAGGGGCTCCTCAGGAGGGCCTTATCCCAAACAATTTTTTTTTATTTATTAAATTTATTGGGGTGACAATTGTTAGTAAATTTACATAGATTTCAGGTGTACAATTCTGTATTACATCGTCTATAAATCCCATTGTGTGTTCACCACCCAGAGTCAGTTCTCCTTCCATCACCATATATTTGATCCCCTTTACCCTCATCACCCACCCCTCACCCCCTAGAGACACGTGTACTCCAATGTTCATTGCAGCTTTGTTTACGGTGGCCAAGACGTGGAAACAACCAAAATGTCCTTCAATAGATGAATGGATAAAGAAGTTGTGGTATATATACACAATGGAATACTATTCCGCATTAAGGAAAGATGATATAGGAGCATTTGTGACAACATGGATGGATCTTAAGAGTATAATGCTAAGTGAAATAAGTCAGACAGAAAAAGCAGAGAACCAAACAATTTTCCTTGGGCCTTTTTCAATAGTAAAATTTTGTACGAGATTATTTTTTATAAACAAGGGTCTGTTTTGAGAGGGGGGCGGTGAGACAGCAAGGAGCTAGGAATGGGGCTCCCCTCCCACCACCTGGGGACCCTGGGCCCCAGGCTGATGACTAGACAGTGACACTCCTTCTCGCATTGCCTGCCATCCCATGACTGGGAGCCCCACAGAGGCGGCCCCTAAGCAGGGTCATCCTAACCAGTGACCTACCCCAAAACACGGGGACTGGGAACAATGAACTCCTTCCTAGAGCCAGGCCAGATGTTCACGTGGGTATTGGTTTTGGTGACCACATGTGACTCAGAGACTCCCTCAGAGGTGGAAGCATCTTCAGAGGCCACAGAGGTCAACCATGGCGAGTCACAGTGGGGGAACTGAGGCCCAATTAGGTGAGATGCCTTGCCTAAGGTCACACAGGGGTCGAGGGGAAGAAGGAACCTGGCATGCTGATGCTTGAGCCAGCGCTTTCCTACATCTTCACGTAGTCCCTAGATGTCCCCAGGCCTCAGCTCCTGCTCTCCCCCCAGCCACAAATGTCCTCCCCAATCAACACAGGCCAGGCCTCCAGTCTCATCTCACCCCACATCCCACCGATAGCTCTCCAGCCTTCATCCAGACTCAACTATTCACAGCTCCTTCTCTTCTGCTGTCTCCGGGACTTTCTTCTTTCTGTCCCTCTGTTGTAGTTTTAATTGTCTTTTCGCCTGGACAACTCCTACTCTTGCTTCAAGACTCAACTCAGATGTCACCTCCTCCAATAAGACTTCCAAAGCCTCATCTCCCACCTCCCAGGCTGGGTCAGGTCCTCTTCTCTCATTGCCCTCGGTACCTGGTACTTGCCACTTCCTGTGCTGTAATCGTCTCTATCTTTCCTTCTAGTCTGTGAGCTCATTGTGAGCAGAGACCTTATTTTTCACTCTTTATTTAATAGTAACGCATGGCCCACTACATTCAGTGTTTGTTGAAGGAATGCATGGATGCATGGATATACGGATGGACGGATGGATGGATGGATGGATGGATGGATGGATGGATGGATGGATGGATGGATGGATGGTCAAATGGATGAATAGGTAGATCAACAGACAAACGGATAAATCGACAATCACATGGGTCAAGGGATGGACAGATGGATTGATAGACAAATGGATGGAAGAATTAGATAGATAATGGCATCTGTAAGAACTCAGACAGTGAGAGGTAAATCCGTAGAGACTGGGTACCCTGACTGATGAGAGGCTCTTGGCTGGGGAGGCAGTAATCTAACCTGTTATCTGTCTCCTCCAAGGGATGTCTGGCCAAGAGCAAAGCCAACTCTGCCCAGGCGCCTGGTCCCTCTTGACCAACTGATTCCAACTCAATGAGGTCTCTTGAATTCTGGTAATTAGTCAGACATCAGAGAGCCTATAGGAGCCACCTCTGCCTCTGATATTCTGGAACTCTGCATTCCTGAGGGCCCTCTCTCCATGCTTCCCTCTGGATCAGAGCTATGACTCCTGAAATGTTTCCAGGCAGAGAAACAGACTCCTAGAGCCAAGAAGCCCTAGAAAATATGATATCTATCCCTCTCACATTTTACAGATGAGGAAACTGAGGGCAAGCAAGGCCACAGAATTTGTCTAAGAATGTACATTAATAAAGCTGGGACGAGAGCTCGGTCACCCAATTTATTCATTCATTCATTCATTCATTCATTCATCCATGCAAGAACTATGTATCTAGCACCTAACATATGCCAGGTTCAGTGCCTTTTCCCTACCACAGTAGGTCTGTAAATAAACCCTCACACCAATTTCGAAATCTTTTCCATGTCCCATTATGATCTCCTCCAGAGGAGGAGGCCTATCTATGGCACCATTGACACAGCCCCTATGTTAACCCCCTTACCCAGCAAACCAGGATCACTTCATTGCCAGGAATCCCAGCTCATGCTGGAATGTGCAGCCGTGTACAGAGTCGCTCACATGCGTGTGCTGAGAGCTCCACATTCCAGTCCTTCCCCCGCCTTGGTGGGGACCATGTAGGTCCCTGCACGCAGAACTTTGCCAGCTCATATGAAAGCCAAGTGTTAAACTGTTCAAGCCCCACAGCTGTCCTGGGGTGGGAAAGGAAGCTCACCATGGCACCTGGATCACAGGGCCAGGAACAGACCTTTGAACTCCTGCCCAGACTGAGGCTCCTGGGGGGGAGGGGCTGACTAATTGCAGGCCAGATGAGCAGGCAGCCAGCTGCAATTCCTCCATTAGCCCCTCCCCACATGGCCATAGGCAAGGCAGAGTAGAGGCAGCCAGTCTTGAAGAGATGGAGCCTTGCTTTGAGGGCAGGCGCCTAGATAGGGGCATTCACTGGGCCCATTCACCGGGCCCCTACTGTGGACCATCCTGATGGAGGTCCATCTTCCTGAAGACGTGGAATAATTCAGGATCGTAAGGGCCAAACTAAGGTCCAGCTTCTCATAAAAAAAAAAAAAAAAAAAAAAAAAAAAAAAACAAAAAACCTTCTAAGAACAAATCAATGAGCTAAAGGACACAAGAAGAATGTGTAAGAATAACAGAACCAAATGCTGCTTCTAGGCCCTATTAATATGAGACAGACTCCTGATAAGACTGATCATGACAAAAGAGAAATGATGCAAATAAGTACAATAAAATACAGAGTAAAAAAGGAGAATGATATCAACTTAACAGAGATTCAAAGTAATTTTAAAACTATTGTGAACTGTTATGTGCTTATAAATTTGAAAGCTTAAGGGAAATGGATAAATTTCTAGAAAGTTATAAAATGCCAAAAGATTGGCCCATGAAGAAATAGAGAATTTAAATAGTTCCATGTCCAAGTCAGTATTACAGAAACAGAAATGGTAGTTAAGCCTTCCTACCCCCCCGAAATCAGACGAGGATTCTCTTTCAGGTGAGTTCTGCTGAATTTTTAAGAAAGAGTTACTGCCTGTAGCTCAAAAAGAAACGAAGAAGCCAGCCTAGTTTATTTTATGAGACAAGTGTCATCTTGATTGCAAAACCTGGAGAAGACAATATAATAAAAGGAAATTATAAGCCCGTCGTATGAACAGAAGATGGAAAAACACTAACCAAAACATTAACCAAGTGAACGGAGCAATGTGTTAAAATACAGATCATACCTCACCATCAGGAAGGGTTTATCTCAGAAATGCATCAACATGAGAAAATCTACCCGTGTAATTCACTGCATCATTGGATCAAAGGAAAGACAAAAACCCAACGGTTATGTCAACTGAAAAAGCTCTTGCTAAGACTGTTAGGTATTTATGATTTTTTAAAAATCCAGAACACAATTGTCACTCTAATAAACTTTCATTAAAAAAATGAAATTTTAAGATAAAAAATCTACAGAAAATGTTGTTCCTAATGGAGAAACTTTATCCACATGTCAGGGTTAGGAATAAGCCAAGAATGCCCATTAGCATGCTATTGCTTAATAGATAGCAGCAGAGAGCCCAACTAAAGCTACAAGGAAAGAAAATGAGAGATGCAAGGATTGGCCCGGAAGAGATAAGGCTGTCATTGTTTCTAGACAGCGTGATCATCTACCATGAAAAACTACCAGATAAGCTGACAAAGTATTCGAACACATAAGAGAAGACCATGAGGTTCCCAGATACATAATCAACAACAAAAATCAATAACATTTTTACACCAGCAATAACTCACCAGAAAACCTCAAAATAATGGGGGCTTAAACAAGAGGGTATACACATACATATTGTCAGGTTGGTGCAAAAGTAATTGCGGTTTTTGCAATTGACCTTTTAAACCACAATTACTTTTGCACCAACCTAATGTATCTAGATAGAACAATAGATAGTATAATATATTAATATTCTCACAATATGAGATCTGACAAGTAAGTTCGTGAACTCATTGCAATGATTTTACTAACCTTTTTTGACATCAGAGGGATTATTCATTATGAATTTGTACCAAATGGACAAACAGTTAACCAAGTTTACTATTTGGAAATGCTGAAAAGGCTGCGTGAAAAAGTGAGACGACCTGAACTTTCCACCAACAATTCATGGCTCTTACATCACGACAACGCACCAGCTCACACAGCACTGTCTGTGAGGGAGTTTTTAGCCAGTAAACAAATAACTGTATTGGAATACCCTCCCTACTCACCTGATCTGGCCCCCAGTGACTTCTTTCTCTACCTGAAGATTAAGAAAATATTGAAAGGATGACATCTTGATGACATTCAGGACATCAGGGGTAATACGATGACAGCTCTGATGGCCATTCCAGAAAAAGAGTTCCAAAATTGCTTTGAAGGGTGGACTAGGAGCTGGCATTGGTGCATAGCTTCCCAAAAGGAGGACTTCGAAGGTGACCGTAGTGATATTCAGCAATGAGGGATGCGGCACTTTTTCTAGGATGAGTTTGAGAACCTACTGGTCCGACCTCGCATACGTACACTATTTCCTTTTAATCACGTGAATGAAATCTATCTATCGGTGGAGTGCAGGGTCCACATGGTAGTTCCAGGTGTTAGGAACCCAGCCTCCTCCTCTATGTCTCCTCTTTCCTCCTCCACCTATGAGGTCCATCCTCACAGTCCCCTGATGGTCCTGATAGCTGTCAACTCTCACCATCACATATGCATTATTGCCTGGAAGCAGGAGGAAGGGAGGCGTGGTGGAGATGGGACAAAAGGAAAGCCCTTCCTTTTTAGAAACCTTCCCAGAATTTGCACACAACACTGCTGCTTATATCTCGTTGCTGGAGCCTGGTCACACGGCCTTGCCTAGCTGCAAAGCTGAGGGTGTTGCTACCCCAAATAAAATCAGAGTTCGGTTATATCAGAGAAAGGATATTAGACTGGGTATCTGTCTGGCTCTGCCACAGTTCCCAATTTCCCAACTGAGGCCCAGAGTGGTGAGGGAACTTACACACAACCACGAGGCAAATCAGTGGCAGAGCTGAGATTTTCATCTGACTCATTCTTGATCTTCCTGTTCACACTGTACAGGTGTGGCCTCTCTCAGGGGTGTGTCCAGCCATGGGAATACTGACCCTGCTCACGACCAGCCCTGCTTGGGGCGGGTTCTGTTTCGGGGTGTTCTGTCCCCATCACTGAACGTCATCCCTGTGAGCTCCCCAGCGTTGGGTCTCTCCAGGGTCTCACACGGGGCCTGGAAGTGGTGTAGCTTTTTACAGAACATGGAGGAGGAATGCGTGAAGGGAGGTGACAAACTGAACAGCTGGAACTGGCGTCATCTTTCAGCTGCAGGTATATTTTCATGGCTTGTATACGCTGTGTCCTGATCTAGATGCATGTTGTGAGTTTGACTTTTCAGATGCATTTCCTAGATCCACGTAGGCCACCTCCAAACAACAAACAAATAAGACAGAGGAGCTGAGGGCCAGAGAAGCAAAAGCACGTGTCCCAGATCCCGAGATACTTGTGGCAAAGAGGATGTCATTTGTCCGTCACTCTGGTTCCTCTTCTTGCGCACTCACAGAAAGATCACATTTCCCAGCCTCCCTTGCAGTTAAGTTGGGGTCATGTGACTAGTTCAGGCCAACAAAAGATGAGCAGAAGTGATAAGCATCACTTCTGGTCTGAAGCAGTGAAGGGCCAGTGTGCCTTCTCCACCTCTTTTCTCCAAGGTGACCTTGGAGACCACTGGTCTAGAACAGTGATTCACAAACCGTAATGTATATAGAAATCATTTGGGGGTCTTATTCAAATGCAGACCCTGACTCTGGGATGGGGTCTGAGATTCTTCATCTTAAACAAGCAACCTGATGACCATGTGGATACCTCAGAGCAGACCTCTGGGGAGGGAAGAGCCAGAGGGCACCGCTCCAAGGTGGAGAAGCCCTGCCCAACATCATTGGGCCATTTGTGAGCAAAAAGAAACCTTCATTGGGTTAAGCCACTGAGATTTGGGGGTTCATGTGCAACCTCAGCATAGCTTAATGTACCTCCAATGAGGAACAGGAAATTGTCATTTAGTCAGTCAATCAATATTTATTGTGTTCCTACCATGAATTCATTCTGTGCCCTGAGCACCCCAATCTTAAGGAGGCCCTCACTCTTGGGGTCGTGCAAGTGCAAGGTTAGCACCTGAGAAACACAGCTCCTTACATTTTGCTTCCTAGGTGCCCTTTTTACTGCACCTTAGTCCCAGCACTGCAAGTGTGTGGGGAAGACAGGATTGGAAGCCGGAACGTTTTGACTCGGAAGCCTGAGTTTAAGGGCAGGCGTGCTCATTCCGAGATCTTATTTGGGGGGCCGTAGCAGCAGCCAAAAGACTCATGGGTTCCCTGGACTGTCACATGCCTCTTGGCAGTTTAAGGCCTGAAGCACACACAGTCAGTCAAGTGGCAGTTCCTGCTGCGGTCCTTCAACACTTCGAACTGTGTGTGGAAGGTTCATCACTCACACTTCCATCACCAAACACCCTTGATGCCAGCCCTTGTGTTCCCTGAGCTGGCCGGGCCCCAGGGCCTCCCACGGTCCACACGTTCCCATCCTCATTTACTAGAGAGAACAAAGCAAAACTCCATGCTCTGACTCAGAGGGCCCCTCCAGGCGGGTGGCAACACGTCCGTCCATCCACTCGTCTCCTGTCGCCTCCCTGGGCTGGGCTGGCCCTGCCTCCTGTCCTGCCCTCAGCGAGCACAGCCTGCCTCACCTCTGCACTGTCAGGGGACGGTCTCCTCCTCTGTCACTGGTGTTGCTTTAATCAGTGTGCCTCTCTCCTCCTTCTCACACCTCCTTTCTCTCTCGTCTTCCTTCTCACCTCAAAGAAAGAAGTGGTTCAAAACTGCTCCTCCCAGGACAAATGAATCAATGGTGACAGCGGTCAGAAGAGTGAGCAGCTGGGCAGCAGAGGGCATCGTCTTGGAAGGGGCCTGAGGAATCTTCCAGAAATGTCCCTTGATCTGGGTGATGGTTACATGGATGTGTACCTATGTGACGAGTTATCAAGCGGTACACTTAATACTAGTGCACTTTAAGCACTTCTCTGTATATATGTGACCCCCCCAATTTAAAAAATAATGCCCCAGAGAGCTCTCTCAGCGGTAGCAAAATAAATGACAACATCAAAAACCACAACGTAAGTTTTGGAGTCATACGGACCTGCGCAGAAAATCTGGCTGTTTTCCAGTTGTGTGATTCTAGGCAAGTGCCTTGGCCTCTCTGAATTTCATCTTTCTGATTGAGATGACTGAGAATTGCAAACACCACTTTTTATAAAAAGTACTTGGCACAGGGCTGGCTCCCACTGGACGCTCAACACCTAATCACTTTCGTGGCTATTAAAACCAAGTGGTCCTACAAGGTTTTCCCTGAGTGCAGGCAGTAAGAGGGGCACATTGTCCATAGAGAATTTAAAGAGAGACTAAAATCGAGGTGAAGCCAGTCTGATTTCTGTTATCACCGTGCACTGGCAAATATCACTCATGTCAGTTGTAAAGTATTCTGTCCCCTAAAATATCTTTTTTTTTTTTTTTGGTCTAACTTCTAAACAATTGATGCAGTAAGTGTTGAATTTTATTAAAATGCATGTAAGCTTTGAATAAGTGCATGTTAATTCTTATCCTTTAATAATCATATTCTACATGGAAGTAAATATGGAGAATTGTTAGGGTTACCGTTGCCCCCCCCCATCCTCTATGCGTACATGAACTCAGGAACACGCGTTCATGACAGAGTCAGTTCCTAAGAGTTTAGAGTCTTTGGCACTTGCTTCAAGTGAGTTCCTGTCTCCAGCTCCGAGGTGTTACATTATTTGTGCATCTCAATACAAAGTAGATGCAAATGACTGGAGAGTGAAGGTGAAGACAGAGACACAGGTATTTCCATGCTGTCATTCTATGTGACCACGTGGAGCTCTGATCTGTGTTTAAAATTTAAAACAGTGAAACAGTGTGAACCGTGAAGGATAATGATGTTGTTTGGTGGGTGCCAATTTTAGTACACACCAGAAATCTATTTGTTTCAACTCATGTTCATGGCTGAAAATTATTTTGGTGCACGAAGGAAGGTGGGGGTGTTCCAAGATGATCTATTCTGGGTATCAAATACCTTAGGCACGCTTTTGACTTAAAACGGAAGCATTTATCAATCAGTCACTGTATCCCTCCTTCCCTCCATGTCGGTGGACACCTCCCCCACCACAGCCACTTCCCCCAACCATAAGGGTCAAATCCTGAATTTTCACTTTCAATTTCCATCCCCGTTGTCTCCTTCCCCTGCTGAAAAATCCCTGTCTGACTCCTATATCAAGTCACTCCTCTTCCGGACCAGCCACCCATTCTGGAACCCTCTGCTGTTCCACTCACTCACTTTGAGGTACGGGGTACCAGTGGAGATTCTGGGGCCAAAGCCTTCCTCACACACCTCTTGACATTACCTCTATTATTTTTGCCGAAGTCTATAGTCAAAGGTCATGTCTTTACATCCTCCACCCCTCAGTGGCTGGAACCTTGTAGATGTCCCCAAAATACTGGTAGAATAAATGCGGGTGTCTTACTCCCCACATACAAGACCACCCCCCTCCTCACACTTAGCTCCAGTCATACCAGGCACCTTCATTTCCTGGAATAGGCAATGCTATCCTGCTCTCTCCCACCTCTAGGCGTTTGTACCGCTATTCCCCCTGACTGGAACGTTCTGCCCTCTCTAATCCCCTATGTCCTTGGCTCTCTGAAAAGACACCTCCTTCAGAAAGCTGTCCCTCACCTTCCGTCTCAGCAAGGACCCTCTCCTCGGTATGCCCAGAAATTCCACCTGTTTTCTCACGGTTGTCTCCCACTCTGGGCTTTGTCCCAAAGTTGTACTGGGTATCCAGTCCCTGCAGAGGGGGCCTCAGAGATGTCTGGCTTACATGAAATGGATTTGGTTCTTCCAGGTTATCTCGTAGTGCCCAGCAAGCACCGGCATGCAATAGGTCCAGCCTGCATGGGCTCATTCACCGCAGCTGCCTGCCAGAGCCCGGAAAGCAGGCCCTGGGGAGGCCCCTCACTGCCAAAAGCAAACAGGCCGCCAGGGAAGTTTTGCTTTGGGTCACACCCACCTCCGGGAGGCTGCCAATCCTCCTGCCAGAAACCGCAGGCCCTCCAAAGCTGCCCAGAGACTGGGCCACGGGGATTAGGAAGACTTGGGTCAGCTCTGCTAAGGGGGTGTCTGCCCAGCACTTCCTGGATCCACAGCCCCTTGGGGTCAGGCAGGGGGTCTGGGCAGGGCTGCAGCAGCGACAGCAGTGGCTTGGTAAGGCCCTCTTGGACTGGGAGGAGCTACGGAGGCCCTTGCCAGCCTGTCACAGGCTCTTGGTGCTGACACTGGCTCTGGCTTTCACACACACACACACACACACACACACACACACACACACACACACACACACAGGTAGCCACCCTTTTGGTGGCCTCTACAGTCTCGTCTTCAGGTAAATGGGCTCATCAGTGGAAGGGTAAGGATGGGGAAAGGAGCGAGGAATGCAAAGACCTGTGTGTGTGTGTGTGTGTGTGTGTGTGTGTGTGTGTGTGTGTGTGTGTTTGCCTGGGAGTGCCCTCACAGCCGCCGGAACATAAAGACTTACAGGTCCTGCTTCCCAGGCTCAAAGCTGGCTCCGTGGGGGACACAGTGACATGAGAGGCACACCACAGACCCACCTCCTGGCCTTGTCCTTCCTCTGCCTCCTCTCAAAGGTAAGGGGGCTCTGGGCCCCAAAACATACTGCTGGCTTCCTTGGTGTGGTGGGGGAGGTGAAAAATCACTGCCGAGAACCCCTGGAAGGATCCCTGCAGGCCCTCCCATGTTGGGCACAGCCAGGCTACCCCTCCCTGGTACCCAGACAGCTGCCTCTGACCAGCTCTGCTATGTGACTTCAGGCAAGTCCCTTCTTTCTGAGCCTCGGCTGTACCCTCAGTTGAATGGGTACAATGTTCATGAGGCCTTTGTGAAGATCATTTATGATAATGCATCTAAAAAGCTTAGCACAGGACCTGACATGGCAAAAGTTCAAAAGAGGACTTTATTATTCTTACCTATTCTCACAGGCCCTCTACAAAGCCCCTCTATAAATGAGACTCAAGACATGATCTGCTTTGCCTAACGATGAGCCAGGATTTGAATGGATGGTGGGGTCTAACTGATTGGAAAGTTCACACAGCAAGGGCATTAATGCTGTTGGGTTCTCAGGCAGTGAGTGACCTGCTGACCCTGGCTGGTGGGGAGAGGGAGACACCTCCATGGAATAATGACCTTCTCTCATGGGATATTTTTCAAAGGGCTTTTGGAATGTCTACCTTGCCTAACATGCCTAACAACGCTATAAGGAAATATTATCCCCTGTTTTCAGTTAAGCAAGGCTCAGAGGGGGTGAGTAACTTGCCTAAAGCCACACAGCAAAGAGACATCAGAGCAATAGAGGAGGTGAAGCCTGGGATAGGCCTGGGTGTGTGTTGGGGTGGGAGTGGGGCTTCAGTCTGTGCCTGTCTACCTCCACCCTGGACCATGGCCACAGTTGCTGGGCCCTGTCATCCCCTCACAAATGCTGAGCTCCCGGTGCCATGGAGTCTGGCCCTGCCCCCAGCCATGATCTCACTGTATCTTCATGCTCCTTTGAGGAGCACAGACAGGAGCTTCTCTCCTGGTCCCGAGCAGTGGTATGGGAACCCTGCTGACCTCCCAGTCCCGCTGTTTGTTCTCCCAAAGGGGATGGCCAGGCCAGGACATGTTGCCAAGGTGGGTGGCTGGGGTAGCTGGAACAGAGGAGTTGAGGTTTGGGGCCCAGAACTAAAGACCAAAATGAACCTGTCCTCTACTCGCTGCGCACCCCGCCACTCTTCCTGGGTCCCAAGGAGCCACGCAGCATCCTGAACACAACACAGGGACTCGTCACCACGAACATGGAAAACCCCACAACCCTCAGAGAGAGAATGCCAGTCCTCCAGGCAGGTGGGCTCTTGGGCTGTGGCCAGTGGCCAGTGGCAGAGACCTGGAAACACATCCACCCCATTTTACAGAAGCTCCCTCCCCACGGAGCAGTTATGTGAAATGCTCAAAGTCACAAAGCCAGCCAGTGGCAGAACTTAGATTTCAACTCTGCCCAGAAGATTCCATCTCCAGGGCTCTGGGTCCTCAATGGGGAAACAGGTGCCCAGAACTGCAGCTAACACACTGTGACTTTTGGCAAATCCCTTCCGCTCTCTGGAGCTCAGTTTCTCCATCTGTGCATGGCAGGACGGAGGGAGTTAGCCTCAAGCAGAGGTACCAAAGACCTGACTGTGTGTCAGAAGTCCCTGGACAACCTGTCAAAAATACAGATTCTAGGGCCCCGTCTCTAGAACTTCTGATTTGGTAAGTCCCAGAGGAGGCCTGGGGGTCAGTATTATACCAAGTTTCCTGGTTGATTCGATGCTCATCCAGAAACAGCTTTTGGATTGTTCCAAAGAGCAAAAACATCCACGATACCATTTGATGTATTCAGCCCTCAAGATAAGTATCTACAGTCTACCTGCTGGAAAGTGTACAGGACGCTATGGTTTTAATCTTTCATCTTACTGCTTTTGCCTTTCTAAGCTCCTAGAGCCCTTTGTTGTAATTCACAATGAAGACCGTCATACCTAAATGCATTGAGTATTTACAGCATGCCGGGCCTGTGCTAAGTGTTTGACAGGCATCGTTTCACATACGCCCAAAGCAATCCTCTGAGTTAGATACTACTATTACCTCCCTTTTACAGATGAGGAAACTGAGGCTCAGAGAGCTTAAGCAACTTGCCTAAGGTCACTCAGCTAATAAGGGGAAGCGTGAGGACTGGAACTCTAGACCAGAGTCTGTGCTTATGACCACAGTGTCATGCCACCTCTTAGGCAGTGTCAAGGGACCACCAGGGTTCAAGGCCAGGTCTGGGAGACTCTGGGACCAATGTATGGACCCCACACTGCCCAGCCTGACAGAGAGGTGGCCAATTCACTACCCACTGTGAATGACCACGGCTGAGCGAGGTCTCTGTCTCTACAGGTGTGTGCCCAGCTGTGCCCAACACCGTGTGCCTGCCCTTGGCCACCACCCCGATGCCCCCTGGGGGTGCCCCTGGTGCTGGACGGCTGCAACTGCTGCCGGGTATGTGCACGGCGGCTTGGGGAGTCCTGCGACCATCTCCACGTCTGTGACCCCAACCAGGGCCTGGTCTGCCAGCTGGGGGCAGGCCCTGGTGGCCAGGGGGCCGTGTGCCTCTGTAAGCAGGTTTGCGGGACTGATGGGGGTATGGTTGGGAGGGTGGGGGTTCAAGGCCATTGTGTCCTGAATCAAAGAGAAGCCCTTCTCTCTCTACCCCCTTTCACCCTCACTTCAAGTACCTCGTCCATTCCAGCCAAACCTGATGACCCAAGGTTCCCCAGGCCCACACCCTACTTGTCCCCTCTTGTCTCTGCTCAGACCATGCCCATCATCTGAACAGCAGTCCCCCATTCCTACCTGTCCAAATCATAGCCAGCTTGCAAAACCAAGCTCAAACCCCACCTCCCCCAAGAAGCCCTCCCAGAGTCTTCTAAGCAGACGTCATCATCCCCTCCTCAGGGTGCTCATGACACTTCTGGGAAGATGAAAGTGCAGCTCCTTATTTAGGGCATAATCTGTGCCGGGCACTGTGCTAAGCATTGACGACACAATGCTCACAATAATCATCTAAGGCGAGTACTTTCAGATCCACTTTATAGATGAGAAAACTGAAGCTCATAGATATTAACTGACATGCTTAATGTCACACAGCTTGGGACCTGGTCCAACAGGCTCTAAAGCAACAATCTGTCTGTCTTCCTCCTGGATTGGGAGCCCTTGGACCACAGTTTGAATTCTGTGTTTGCATTTACTAGTGACGTCCAGCATCTTACATCTGTCACTACTTTTAGGCCTCAGTGCCCCTGATACTTTCTGTCAGGGGTTCTCAGCATTGCTCTAGGGACATTTGGGACCATATAATTCTTGTTGCCAGGGTTGTCCTGTGCTTGGTAGGACGTTTAGCAGTGTCCCTGGTCTCTACCCACTAGATGCCAGTAGCACCCTCATCCCCAAGATATGACACTCAATAAATAATTGTTGAATGAGTGAATTAATGGATGAATAACAATAGTTCTACTGGGGCTAGCAGTAACAGGCACCACTTATCGAGCATGCACTGTGAGCAAGCCCTTTACATACATGATTTCATGCTAGCCTTAGTAATGAGGTAGGTCCTAATATAATATTATCCCTATTTTGTGAGGGAACTGGGGCTCAGAGAGGTTATGTCCCTCGCCTAAGGTTACACAGTGTGTAAGTGGCTGAAGGCAAAACACACACACACCCGTTGTTCCTTCTTCTGCAAAGGACTCTCAGAAGGGAAGAAGGACACAGAAATCACCAGATGACAAAACTGTGCTCTGAAGTTATTTGGGGAGATCACTGGACAAGAGGGCATTGGAGAGGGCCTGGAAGGAAGAATGGGGCAGCTGTTTGTGTGTATGGATGGGTGGATGGGTGGGGAGGGGGAATCTAAGAGTAAGTCTGGAGGTTCCTCATGCTGTTTGAGACCATGTACATGTACCAGCGGTGGGGTACATTCCCTAGGAGTCATTCCCTGCACCCCAGCCCAAGCCAGCTCTGAGCTGGAGGACCCAGGAGAGGTGCCAGGAAACCTTGCTAAAATTATTGCCCCCTCCAGGTGACATTCCTAAACAATCCCTCTGTTTACCAGGTCATCCCAGCGATCAGGAAACCCAGAGCTGTGGCACCAGGAGTAGGACTGGGAGACCCGGGCTTGGCCAGGCTGAGGGTGAGGATTCAGGTGCCACTGCCCCTGCAGTTTCTAGGAAACCAGGGGCCAAAAAGGACAGGATTTGAAGCCAAAGTGCTGCGGCCTGGAAGGAGCAAGGAGAGAGAGCGGACATGGATCCCATCCTCCCCAGAGGGAGAAACATCACCCACTCCCATTTATTGAGCATCTGTTGTGTTCCAGGCTGGAGACAAAATGCTTTAAGTGCACCAGCTCGTTTAATCCTCTGATGGCCCTGTGAGCAGGGTACCACAGCTCAGAGAGGTGAAGTAACTTCCCCAAGTCCCACAGCTCACATGCCGGGAACTGAGGTTTGAACCCAAGTCTATGTGGTTCCAAAATTCCTGCATGTGCATAGACCCATCTGAAGTCCTTCTCTGATGACCTGGGAAAACCTGCTTGCCAACAACCCAGCTGAACTGCCCCTCGGGTCTCCAGAAAGCCATCCTGATTGCTCCTTTCTCTGCACTTCCTGAGCAGCTTACATGTACTTCTCCAGGGCTCTTTGTTGCTTTGGAGATGAAGACTTTCATATCTGTCTCCCCCACGGGCCCTGAGTCCCTCCAGGCAACGACTGTGTCTTACTCCTGTCTGGGAGCACAGTGGTTGGCACACAAGAGGGGCATAATCTAGATCTCTGGAATTAGAAGGAGTCACGCTATCTCATAAGTGCCTCTTATGTGCTGGGCCTTGTGCCAGGCATTCATTCAAAGGACATGGGTGTGTCCCATTCATGCTATGAGCCAGCACAGGGGACGCCAGGATGAACACCCTTAGCCCCAGTCCTCAAGCAGTTCATGCCTGGTGGAAGAAGTGGTAATAGCGCCCATATCTGGAGAGTTTCATTCAAAGACTGTTTCCTGAGCACCTACTATGTGCCCAGCACTGTGCTAGATACTATGTACATATGATGTCATGGAACTAAAAGGAGAGATTATTGTTTTCATCATTGCTATTGCTGAGGGGACTCAGAGAAGTTCAGTAACTGACCTAAAGTCACACAGCCAGCAAGTTAAGCCCTGACCTGGCAGTGATGGCTACAACAGATGGAAGTGCGAGTCTGTTGCATGAAATCTCAGTGTATATATCATAGCTACCCAGTACTAACATAATAATTATACTAATAACAACAACCGAGCAGCTAGGATCTATTGGCTTTCCTTTATGTGGTACTCATTACATATATTGTTTCACTTAGTCTATACCACAACCCTGTGAAATCGGTACCATTATCACCCATTTCGCAGGTGAGGAAACTGAAGCAAGAAGAAATTAAATAATTTGGCCAAGGTCCATAGCTAATAAAGGGGCTCAACCCAGGCCAGTCTTCACGCAAACCCTGTGCCAGGACGCAGTGGGCCACGCTGTCTTTCTGCAGGCGCCAGGGCAGGCTGGCCATGGTGGGGGGGGGGGTCGTACTAAGGCACGGAGTCCCTTGACAATGCTCAGAGGCTGTAAGGGCACTGCCTCCCCAGTGGGATCTGGGCCAGCGCTGCACAGAGGGCCATGTGGAGCATGTGGCTGGAATAGCCTTGCCCAGGGAAAAGTTGGGGATCAGCGATGGGGTCCTGTTTCTCCTCCACAGGGGGAGAGGATGATGGGAGCTGTGAGGTGAACGGCCGCCAGTACCGGAATGGGGAGACCTTCCAGCCCCACTGCAGGATTCTCTGCCGCTGTGAGGACGGGGGCTTCACCTGTGTGCCACTGTGCAGCGAGGATGTCCGGCTGCCCAGCTGGGACTGCCCTTACCCCAGGAGGGTAGAGGTCCCTGGCAAGTGCTGCCCCGAGTGGGTGTGCGACAAGGCAGGGGGGCTGGGGGTCCAGCCCCTCCCAGCCCAAGGTGAGTGCAGGGCTGGCCCAGGCCAGGGGGCGGGGCCTCTCAAGGGCCAGGACACCTGGCCACATCAAAGCAAAGGTTTCACTGACAGAAACTAGGCGGGTGCCCTGGCTGAGGAGACATTCAAGAAAGCAGAGTGGGCAGTCACAAGGCCTCTTTAAAACTGAGAAAACAAGAAGCAGTGATGTAAGTGTATCATTTTCAATCATAAACAAAAGTAAAAATTGATGGCAGAATGGGGAAGGGAAAGGTGGGTTAGGATACTTGAACCAAACTCTCACATTTCTTAGCGGAGGTATACTATCATAATATATACTATTATACTAACATTGATACATATTAATAATATATTTATACAACATCATTTAAATATTATACAATATTATTATTTAGTCTTATAAAAAGAAGAATTCAAAACTGGAAGTGTCAAGGTAGTTGTCTCTGGGACATGGGCACAGGGGTGGGCAGAGGTGGAAGACACTTATCTCCTGCTATAAATTCTTCAATTTTAGAGACTATGTGGTTGTTATGTTGCCAGGGATTTTAAAATTATTATATGAATGTGATTTTTTTTTCCAAAAAAAAAAAGCCTACTGAAAAGAGGGTGCCGTTTCCATAGATGTCGGTGCCACGGGAGAGGCAGTGGAGCGTGGTGGGTCTACACCCTGTTCTTCCACTTCCTAGCTGTGTGACTCTGAGACAGTTGCTTAACTTCTCTGTGTCTCAGTTTCTCCACCTGTAAAATGGGAATAAGAGCATGCATCTTGTGAGCACTGGATGAGTAAGTATAAGTAAAGTAGTTATGACAGTGCCTGGACACAGCACTCCATCAGGGGTAGCTTTTATTATCCCTATGATGGAACGTGACACATCCGTTTAAATCCATAGACTGCCCATGGGTTCACCTTACATATAAAAAAAGCAGGATAGGACACCATACATGTAATTTGATCTCCATGATGTGTGAGCATACAAGGTCAGACAATTAAGATCGCGAACTCATCCTAGAAAAAGTGCCACATACCTCATTGCTGAATGTCACTATGGTCACCTTTGAAGTCCTCCCCTTGGGAAGCTATGCACTGACGCCAGTGCCTAGTCCATCTTTTAAAGCAATGTTGGAACTCTTTTTCTGGAATGGCCATCAGAGCTGTTGTCGTATTACCTTTGATGTCCTGAATGTCATCAAAATGTCTTCCTTTCAATATTTCCTTTATCTTTGGGTAAAGAAAGAAGTCATTGGGTGAGTACCAGCTCAGGTGAGTAGGGAGGGTGTTCCAATATGCTTACTTGTTTCCTGGCTAAAAGCTCCCTCACAGACAGTGCTGTGTGAGCTGGTGCATTGTCGTGAAGCAAGAGCCATGAATCGTTGGTGAAAAGTTCAGGTCGTCTAACTTTTTCACGCAGCCTTTTCAGTACTTCCAAATAGTAAACTTGGTTAACTGTTTGTCCAGTTGGTACAAATTCATAATGAATAATCCCTCTGATACCAAAAAAGTTGCAACAAGTTCACGAACTTGTCAGACCTCCTATGTGTATATCTGCAAGTAGAAGCCCACATATACATCATACATGCTGCACACATGTGTGTATAACACAGGGTTTCTCCACCTCCACTAGTGACATTTGGACCAGATAAATATTTGTTTTGCGGAGGGATATCCTGGCACTGTAGAATATTTAGGAGAATCCCTGACCTCTACTCACTAGGTCCCAGTAGCCACATCTCCCAATTGTGACAACCAAAAATGTCTTCAGTGTCAAGTGATTCCTGGAGGACAAAACTGTCCTTGGCTGAGACCCACTAGTATGAAGGACCAGAAGGAAGGACATCAAAATATTAACAGAGAAGAATAAGACTTGGGGAGGAGGAAAAGCTAGGCCCTGGTGAACCCACCACGTTGTTCCGGGCATGGCCTCTGAATCACTAGTGTCATCGTCGCCAGGACGCGGCACTACACACAGGCCACAGCCCCCCTCCTGTAAGACATTGTGGAGGATACAGAAATGAGACACTCACCAATTATTAGGGGACCGTCACGGTCAGCACCATCATAGTTGCCTAATAACCATCATTTAAGAGGGGCTCACAAGTACCAGGCACTGTGCTAAGTACTTCACCTCCATTATTTTATTCAATCCTAACAATCGACTGTTAGGAAATTTACGTAGGAAGAGCCTGAGGTCCAGAGAGATTTAAGCAACTTGACAAGGTTGCACCACAAGCCACTGGGCTGGTTTGGTTGCCAAGCCCTGATCTCACAGTGTTGACCTCTCTTTCTTTCCCCCAGGACCCCAGTCCTCTGGCTTTGTCGCTCTCCCACCCTCCGCAGTCCTCTGCCCAGAATGGAGCACAGCCTGGGGACCCTGTTCAACCACCTGTGGGCTGGGCGTGGCCAGCCGCGTGTCCAACCAGAATTACTTCTGCCGACTGGAGACCCAGCGCCGTCTGTGCCTGTCTGGGCCCTGCCCACCCGCCAGGGTCCACGGCCCACTAAACAGTGCCTTTTAGAGCGGGGATGGGGGTGGAGACTCAGTGCCCACCCTCCCCAGCCGGCAACCTTGGCTACAGGCAACAATCCAGCTCAGGTCCTCTATGTGGGCCCTGGAGGACAAGAAGGTTCCCATGCCTCCTGGTCTGTCTGGACCCTGAGATACAGCGGGGATGTATGCCCTAGTCCTCCATCCCCTAACTCCCAGCCTCAGAGGCTGGCCAGGTTGCTAGGGTCTTCTGGTCCAACCTCCGCACAGCCTTTATCAAACATGGGCGTGGGTTAGCTTTCTGGAGGTGGGGCAACTATCTCTCCTTAACCATTAGGCTCAGGCAGGTGCTGGGCTGGACGGGCTATTTCTCTGGGGGTGTGGGGAAGAGGGGCGCAGATGTTCTGCATCCTTTCCTGGAGTGACGTGAAAACAACCCTGAACATGTGCCTATACATGAACTTTGCGTCAGGCTTGTGCTGTCTGAGAAAGGACTCCCCATCCCGGGCAGGATTCAGGGGCTGAATGCTTTGTGAAAGATCACAAGATGAAATCACATTGTCTTGAAGAAAGTCAGAAAACAGGCCTTGGAGTGATCCGTTAAACCCAACCTGTATCAGTAAGAATTAACCTTTCTTGAGCACTTGCGATATACCACACACTGAGCTACACACTTTCTATGGGCCAGTGCTTTGCTGCAATGTTTTTGACTCAAGAAAAGGAGAACAGAATGTCCTCTGGGAACTGGGGAACATGGCCTGAAATAAACCAATCCAAGGGCGAAATTCTGTTTGAAGTCTCATGTTTTATTTTGTTGTTTTTTTTAACCTACTTATAAATTTGATATCCTCCTCTGTGATCTCCTTGTGTTTGTTTAAAAATAAAAACTGTGTTTTCATCAGGATCCAACCAGGAAATTAGAAAACATACAGGTAAACACACGGGTCTTAAGCATATGGCTGCATGAGTCTTTTACAGGGTCCACACCTATGTAACCAACACCTCAATCAAGGTATAAAACATTTCCATCATCTCTGAAAGTTTCCTCTGGCCCCTTCCCGGTCATCCCCTCCATCTCCTGAAGGCATCCACTCTTCTGATTTCTATCACCATAGATGAGTGTTGCCTGTTCTTGAACTTCACGTAAATAGAATCACACAGTAGGTACTCTTTAATGAATGGCTTTTTTGCTCAATACCAGCCCTGGGGTGGAGGGGAGGAGGGAGGGCAGAGCCCTGTAGCTGGAACCAGTCAGTGGAAGATGAAACCACGCGGCAGCGCCATCTGCTGGGAGCAGGCGCCTCTACAGAGATGCAGCCCTATAAATCTTACAAAAAGCAGAGAGAGATGGGGAGACAGACCCTGCTCTCTCCTGTACCCCAGTTTCCAGCAGGGCCTTCCATCGGTCAAACCTACTGGGAAGGTGGAAGGGGAGGGAGCCTGTGAATCGAGTGCTCAGAGACACAAAGCAGATCCAGGGGAGGGCAGGGACCCTGAGAGCAATGGAGATTCCAGCCTACAAGGCTGTAAATGACCCATCACTCAGGTACCACCGCCTCTAGGAGCCCCAGTTTGAGAACCACAGGCAGCATTTGAGCCATTTAATCTTCATAAAATATAACTAACTCTAGTTCACAGATGAGGAAATAGCGTGGAAAAGTGATCTGCCCGAAAGCTAGTCTGTAGATGGGGTGGGATTTTAGTTCAAGCCGAGTTCGACTCTTAAGACTGGGTTTATGATCTCACAGGCTGAAAGTTTCTGTGGGCCTGGACCTGAGCACATAAACTCTGAACACATAGCCAGGAAAAATTCTGATAATATGCTAAGAAATAGGGAGACGAGAATGAAGACAATGTACCCGCTTTGAACAAGTCCTCCAGGTGGGGGGGGGAGGGCCCTCTCTGCCCAGAGATTTACCCGCATAATTGCATATTGCTCTTGGGACATCCCTAAAAAGTGCTGTTACTATTTCCATTTTAGAGATGGGTAAACTGAGGCTCAGAGCGATTAATGAGTTGCCGTAGGATTGTGGTGTTGGACTCTGGACCAGGTTGACTGCCGGCCCGTGACTTCACTACTAAGCTGCTGTGAGCAGATCTGTGAAGAGTGGGCTCGGCCAACCTGCCATGTCCTGGCTCTGCTGTTTCCTAGTGTGAATCTAGACAGGGTACTTAACTACTTTGTGCCTCAGTTTCCTCTTCTCTAAAATGGGGATAGTGACAGTACTCAACACTGAGGGTGGCTGAGCGTAGTATGTGATTGAAGTAAAAATGCTAGCTATCATTATCTTGACTTGACCTCTTGGTGTTTTAGTTTTTTCACCTGTAAAATGGGCATAAATAGAAGTGCCCACCCTATAGGATCACTGCGTTGAGTGAGTACCCACCACAAAGTGTTATCGTGAATATTAGGTGAGTAATTCCTCTGTTTGCCTTAAATATCAGCTATTATTGTCATCCTACTTCCATGGCTTTATGTAAGTCAGAGAAATGAAGGCAAGGGCTGGGATTCTTCTCTTTTGTGGAGAAGAGGAGGTAGTACTGGGGACAAAGGTCCCGAGGTAAAAATCAGTCTACCCCCACTGACACTCACAGCCAAAGTACCAGGCCCAGCCATTCTCATTACATCTGTATGTTGCAACCGCTTTGTTGCAAGTCACAATAGTGCATTCTTGTCGCTATATAATATTCCACTGTGTGAATATACCACCTTTTGGTGATGCATTCTACTCTCCATTGGCATTTGGGCAGTTTTCAGTTTGGGGCATTATGAATAGGGCCTTATGCACATTTTAGTACGTGTCTTCTGCTGGATATTGGTAAACATTTCCATTGGATATATATATCTTGGAGTAGAATTGCTGGGTTGGGGCCTGTGATCTTCCTCCTGGATTAAATTATCTCCCAGAATAAAGGAGGTCTCTATACATCATAGATGCTCGATAAAGACTTATTGCATAAGTAATAAAAAGAAGAGTTAACATTTATTGAGTTCTAACCACATCCCAGGTTCTGTTGCAAGCATCTTCTATGCAATGACTCTCTTGACCCTCATGATAACCCTTTGAAGTAAGTATAAGCAGGCCCATTTCACAGACGGAGAAACTGAGGTACAAAGAAATTAAGGAAATAGCCCAAGTTTACACAGTTCAAAGCAGGCAAAACCAGGATTCAAACCCAGAGAGTCCGTCTCCAGAGCCCATACTCCTGGCTACCAGACTATACTGACCACAGTTGCTACAGTGTTTGGGGGAAAGACGCCAGGGCCTGGAGGAGAAGCTGTGGGTGTGGGAAAGAAGGAACAGAGGGGAGAATCAGCAGCGTGTGAGATCTTGTTTGAAAGATGGACGTGACGAGCAGAGGAAATGAGACACTAAATATGTACCTGGGTTTTCTGCTGGAGGATGGGGAGAATGGGGGAAGAGCAGAGGTGAGCCCCATAGGCGGCAGATGGGAGGGAATGTCCTCGATGTTTTGAGTTCGAGGAAGCAGTAGTCACCCAAGACAGTGTGGCCGTAGGCAACTGGAGATCAAAAATGGGTCAGGTCTGGATATAGAGAAAAGAGTTCAGATCAAGAATTTGAGTCACCTGAACAGAGGTAATCAGATTGACTGAGCCAGTTTAGTTACAGAAATAGCAAGCAAGTATGTGTGTGTCAGAGTGTATAACCTCTTATCACCCGCCCATCCTCACTGCTGTCCCCTGGCTGGGCCATCATCTCTGCGCAGAGAACTACAGTGGCCCCTTCCTGCTCTCCTGGCTTCCACTCTTGTTCCTTACAGGGTGAGCCGGAAGGATCCCGTTAAAACCAAGCCAGATCAGACCACTCCTTTTAATTCCAAGAAAAGCGAAAGGCCTCCGTACAACCTACAAGGCCCCCACTCTCTGCCCCAGTCACCTCTCTGCCCTCACCCTCAGTTACGCTCCCCCTTGCTCATGCTGCTCCAACCTCCTTGGCCGTCTTGCTGTTCCTCAAACACACCAGACATGCACCCACCTCAGGACCTTTGTACAGGCCCTTCCCTCTGCCTGGAACCATCTTGCCTCAGATATCCCCGGGGCTAATCCCTTTGATCGCTTTCAAGTTTGACTCACAAATCACCATTTCACTGAGAACCCAACCCGGCCACCCTCTTCCAATGACGCACACAGCGCACATCACCTTTCAACACACTGCATAAATTACTTATAATATTCATTATTTGTTGTCAGACTCCACAAGCGCCGGGACTTATGTCTGTTTTGTTCACTGATGGATTCCCAGGACCTAGAATAGTACCCAGGACAGAACCAGGCTCAGTTGTTATTGAATGAGTGAAATAATATATCTTGTTTGTTAAAAACGGATTTAATGGAGGTTAGAAAAGTAAATATATAGTTGACAAACGGGAGTGGTTGCCCGGTTCACAATGATTTTCCAATCCGAACCTTAGTATTTCTCAAAATCGGGTCCCCAGACCAGAGGCACCAGAATCGCCTAGAAACTGGTTAGAAATGCAAATATCTTGTGCCCCAGTCCAGACTCACAGAAACCGTGGGATGGGCCTAGAAATCTGTGTTTTAATACACCCTCTGGGGACAAAGCCCCAAAAAGCAGTTTCCAGGCTCTCGGCTTCACATAGAAAGGTGCTGGCTCGGGTAGTAAACGGCCATTAACTGTGATCAGATGGCCATCAGCTGTGGCTAGTTGGCCGTCAGCTGTAACCCGTAAGCCATTGGCCACTAATATAACGACTGTGGCTACGCTAGCAAAAGGAATGGGGGCTAGCAAGAAGATGGTGGCTGGCAAGTGCGGACTGCTGTTAGGACGGTGGGTTGCAGATTATGTAGATCCCACTTTTTGTATCTCCAGACCAGCCGCCAGTGAGAATATATTGGTTTGACTCCCCTATCTATGGCTCCGTGGGTGTCCCTTTTTGGCCTTACCGTGTCCTGCGTCCTTATGTGGGGAGCGGGACCAGAGACCCGGCAGGACGCCCCGCACGACATACCCTCCACCTCATTAAAATCTGTGAGATTAATACTGTGGCTTCAGGTGAGAAGCAAAAGAAAACGGTGGTGCGCTGCTGCCCCCTTGTGGCATTTTGGTGTATGAATCGTAGAGAGGCCACAGGCAGGGAGAAGCCCTCGGAGAGGAGACTGGGGCCCAGCCATCTCCAATTTCCTAGATGGAGAAGCAGTCTCAACGAAGGGAAGCGCCTTGCCCAAGGCCTCAGCGTGAGGCACTGATACCGCGAGGCCTACGGTTCTTTCCTATGTATCCAATGCAGCAGCTTTCTTTTCTTAAATATGATTTAAACAGATGCCTGTAAAGGGCCCTGCTGGGCCCTGAGCCAGGCCACCTCCATCTGTCCCCTGGATGACTCCCTGGTCCCTCTGCCCACAGTCCAGCTCCCTCCTCCCATCGGCCATACTGTGCAGCCAGAAGGATCTTTCTGGGGCACAATTATAGTTACATCACTGCTTAAACTCCCCTGAGGCTCAGAGTCGCCCTGTGGGTTGGCTCTGGGCTCCTTCCATGATTCATGGGCCTGCTGTGTCTTCCAAACTCTTCTGTGCTCCAGCCACACTGGATGACTCGGGCTACACACTCTGATCCAGGCCTTTCCCCAAGCTGTCCCCTCTGCCTGGGGAACTCTTTTCCCCAGGTCTTCACCTGGAGGACCCCCGATTATGCTTCATTAGTCAGTTTCCATGTCTGCCTGAGGGTGACCCTCCCCAGTGGGCTGGCTCCCATCCCTCTCACCTGCTCGGGTGCTGTCCTCCTGCCACTCTCCCCCTCTTACTCCCACATCTTCCCTTCCTCCCTTTTTTCCACATCAGTCTCATCAATATACACACATGCTGGTCCTTTTTCCAGGGCTGCAAAAGGTGGTCATGCAGCCCACGAGACCATGCCCATCCTGGCTACTCCGATAACAAGAGGTGGGGTGCCTTCTTCAACAGGTGACACTAGCAGCCTCCCTGAGGGTACCTGGGAAAGCTAAGGCTACCCATGGCCACCATGTTTCACATCCCATTGAAAGGTCCACCTGCCTCTCCCTAGATAACATGGGGTCTAGGGGTTGACTCCATTCTCAGCCATGGGGTCGTGATTTAGCTGATTATGATTTAGCTCATTCTTGAGAACTCATCTTTTCCTCCTTCCACTGCAATTAATTATAAAGCCAGGGAGAACCCAAGGACAAGAGCCCAGGCCACTTGGACACCGCAGCGTTGGCCAACGAGCCTCATTGGAAGTGGTCCCATAGCACTGGTCTGGTTCTTGTCCGTGGCCCATTGGCTGGTTCCTGGCCCCTCACGACTGGCTTTCATAAAAATGTTTCCAATCTCATCACTGGGCTAGGTCTTTTCATCCACACTCCGTCAGATGGGCAATACTTAACATGAGCCTCTTCAGTCGCTTCTCCCCAGCCCTGAAGCCAGCAGGCAGCAAACACAGGTGGTTGACTGACTTTCATCTGCCTTCTCACCTCAGGGACTGGACCTCCACGTCCCGATTACCCTCCTGCATCCTTCTGTCTCTGAGACATCCCATTCATGTCCCATTCTCCTCCCTTCCTCTCTTGATTCCTGCTCTGTGCCCCACTCTCCACCCCATTAAAGTCCAAGGTCTTGGAAGCTGGGGGCCTCCACACTGCCTCACCCTTGCTCCAGACAGTCAGTCCAGGGTCCTGATGTGGCCCCGGTGATGTGTAAAGGCCCCCTGCATCTTTTCACCAGCTCAGCCAGATTTCTTAGGTATTTGAATTTGATCTCCAAAAGAAATCTAAATGTATTTTAAAATTTCGTGTCAACAGTCAGATTTGTAATGTTTCTTTCATCATTGTGGTATTTGAGCTGCTGGATCCATACACCCCTAAACTTTTCAGTTATGGGGCCAATAAATTATCTTTAGTACTTAGACTAGTTTGAGTCGGGATCCTATTGCTTGAACCAAGAGTCTCACCAAATATAATTGTATACAGTCACGTAATTAATTACCTGTTTATTCTTGGCTCTTTGTTGGGTTTTGCACCCTAGAAGTTGAGTAGATTTCTGATTCATTCCCATGTCGCTGGAGCCCCACACAGGAACTGGTACCTGGTAGGTATTTACTACATGCCTGCTGAATGGTGACTGAGGTCTGGGCTCTAGCCTTGACTCTGCCTCTGGTGTGTGACCTTGAGCATCTGTGTCTCCTTTCGGAGCCGTTTCCGATTCTGCACAATGAAAATGATTATCTTTGCCCTGCCTGGCTTGAGAGCTGTGGTGAGGACCAGATGAGCCCAGACTTCTGAATGCACTTGGCATACTCGAAAGCTCTGCATACAAGGGAGCTATAATTAATTATATTTTCAAGGATGCACATTTTGTCCTAATTTCATCAGCCTCTCCAGCCCCCCAAATAGACTGTGGGCTCTGCGGGCACAGAGCAGACAGCATGTTGGAATCGTAGAAAGAAGATCTGAGAACAGCTTCAGCCGTCCCCAGCACCACCTCCAGGCAACATGAGACTTGTTGTACCTGCACAGGAGGTCAGCAAATGGGCCCTTTGTTTGTGCCCAGCACCTGCCTCCCACAACGCCCTGCCAGAAACCACTAAGACAAAGGGTTCCAGTGTCTCCTTGAATTGGAGTCATTGCAAGTGACATGAACACGGGACAGAGGCTGGCTGGCTGTTCTCTAAACTGTCTCCCTTTTTCTCCTGGCCACCCAGAGAGAGAACACATCTCTAGACAGGTGACTGAGGTCTAGCCATGGGATATGACTCCAAATCCGGACCATCAACTCCCCTCACAATGCTGCTCTACACCCACTTTCTGCCCTCATCCACTGGCCGCATGCAGAGGACCCAATGGTGACCTCCAAGGCTCTACAACACGGTTCTTCACTTCTCTTGATAAGCCCGGGACTCCTCAGGCACCTAGTAAAGTCTACAATTTCCTTCTCAGACTGGTGACATTAAATGTATAAAATATAATGCATGGAATTACAAAGGAAAGAAATCATTGAAATATGATAACCAAAACAAAAAGTTTGTGAGATTCTTATTATATATGCTTCTTTATGAACATATTAAGCAAGATCTAATTACCATCATTTCAAGGTAATTATAGTATTATACAGTAGTTCAAGATCTCTGCTGTAACTGTCACATGATATGAAAATACCTGTGATTTCTATTGGCTACAAACAGGTATGCCAATACTACTGTGTTTGTTGTCTTCATTCATACCTGAAGGAAGTGCCAAATGTTAGCTAGAGGTCAGTGTAACGATGCAATTCAAGTTCATGAATCCTTGAATTCCATCCACAGATGTTATCTCTGGGATAAGGATATCTGCTTTAAGGCAAGACAGAGTCACAAGAAAGAAGGAGCCTGGGTCCTTGGATGACCACATAGAACAGAGGTCCTTTCAACACATATTCAACCCAGAGGAAAAGACTGTAAGTCCTCATCAAACATCCTCATTAGGCTCTTGGAAACTGTAACTTTAAGTGAAACAACCTATAACAAAACCAATTTTACCCTAGGTTAATTGATAGAAACAAGAGTTAAGTTCCTACGGCATATTTCTGGTCACAAAGACATCACTCCACACTATAAAGTCTTTGATAGAGTGTGACAACGAAGCTCTTTTTATCACTGTCTGTTTAATCAGCTCAGCAAGCTAACCAGTGCTCTCCATTCTGTCTAACTACACCACTCCTGCCCAGGCATACTGAACACTCACCACTAGCAGGCCACTTACACCCTTGCTCCCTTCAGCTCCCTCCCACAGAGTTGTGTTATGGACTAAAAGCTGAAAGTTTGTGCCCCGGCTATATATCCTATGTTGAAATCCTAGCCCCCAAGGCGATGGTATTAACAGCTGGGGCTTTGAGGTGATTAGGTCAGGAGGGTGGGGCCTTTATGAATGGGATTAGTGCCTTTACAGGAAGAGATGAGAGAGCTTGTTATGTCTCTCTGCTCTCTGCCTGGTGAGGAGCCAATGAGAAGATGGCAATCTGTAAACCAGGAAGAGGGCTTTCACCAAGAACCTAACCGTGCTGGCACCCAGATTTCTGACTTCCAGCTTCCAGAACTGTGAGAAATAAATGTTTGCTATTTAAGCCACCCAGTCTACGGGATTCTGTTACAGCAGCCCAAGCTAAGACAAACGGCACATTTACCAAGAATCTGTTGGGTTTGTTCCCAAACCAGTTTGTATCAGCCGTACTTGTTATTGTACTCACGTAATTTTATCAGATAGTCTACAAACTGATGAAATATGAGTCCAAAAACGATGAGATTTGTTTTTGTGAAAACCCAATAAAGATGAGTTGCTAAACTATACTTTCAAAGTAGGTGTGGAAGAAACAACTACAAAAGATCTGGAAAATAATCACCCTGAGAATGTAGGGGGAATTCTGCACTCAAGTTGCTACCCAAGTGTCTTCAACTCCTTGCTCCACTTGAAATAAACCAAAACTGGAAGTCAGAAGATAGATTCTGGGTGTAGTTTATGCCAGGAGGACAATGTGAAAAGCCCATTCGCCCCACATTCAAAGAACAGACGGGCAAACATTCAAAGTGTATTCATTTAAAATGATTCCCTGCTTCTCTGATTAACTGACTGACTAAGCCTGGTCCCAACTAAGTGGGTCACGTGGGCTTTTACGTGATTATTGCCTTCATTTTATAGGTGAATAAACTGAGGCCCAAGATAACAGCAGATAAGGGGTGGAGCCACAATTAGAAACCAGCCAATCTGGTTGCAAGTCCGTGCTCTCCCTGTCTAGGCCAGCGATGTCCAGTTCCTCCATCCGTGATGATGGATCTGTTCTGTATCTGCCTGTCCAATGTATTAATAGTAACCACAGCACATGGCGCTACTGAGCACTTGAAAGGTGTCTCATGGGACTGGATAACTGAATTTTTCACATTTAATTCAATTTGAATTAATTTAAATATAAATAGCCACATATGGCCACCGTATCAGAGAGCAACACAGCTCTGTGCTACACTAACAATAGCACACGCCTTTCTTGGTGTCTAGGGTGCTTTTATTTCTCTGCTTTGCCCCTTTGCAGTTTTGATGTCTTCTGAAATGCAAAGCCTGCCCCCTTTGATTCAGACACCTCTTGATTCTAATCCATTAAATTGACTGGAGAACGGGAGGGTGGGCATTGGCTGGAGGAAAAGCGGCAAGCCTCTGTTGGCAACGGCTGAACTCGAATTGCCATGTGGCAGCAACTGTCACCTTGTGCCAGCACAGGGCGGTGTGTAGCCTTTAGGAGCAAGAGCTTGGCAGCAGGCCAGGACAGCCCCCTCTCTCCTAGGCAGGGTGACTTCAAGCAGATTGCTGCGCCCCTTAGAGCCTTGGCTTTCTCCTCTGTAAAGTGGGATTAAAAGAGCCTGGTGTTGTGAGGATTACATCACGTGATGACTGCTCAGCCCTTAGCTTCCTGCTTGGATCTTAGTAATTGCTCAGGAAATGTCCATCTAATTCTCTCCAAGCCTCAGAATCACCCTCCCACTCAGACCAAAGGAACAACAGGAAAAAAGAATTTGGGGTTGGGGATGGAGAGAGAGACAATGTTCTTTTAAAAACGTTTTATTGTGAAAATTCTTAATTGTACATGAAAATAGAGAGAATAGTTTAATAACCCCCCCATACTTCTATCACTTAGGTTTTTAAATTATTAACCAGAGTAAAGGTTTCAAGCCCTCCATTAACCCAAATATCCATCCTTAGGAAGCTGAAGAACAAATTCCCAGGGGTTCCAACTAAATGGCCACAAACACATGTCAGGAATCCTCTAAGCAGTCCTGGTGGGTTCCAACAGTCAGAGATGGGGTCGTACTCATTTGTCCCCCAAATAATATCCTCATCACCCCAGGAACAATGGTGCCTCCCCCCATACTGGGCATGGCTATGGTGTTTTCCTGAGGATACTCAAGGTTCCATCTCTCTGGGTCTCCCAAACGATATGGCTTGTCTCTCAGTGCCTAGAAGATTCTGGGAGACCCCAACTCCTAACCAGTAACATTCTTTAAATTAGCATGAGGCAGCTTTTAATTTCTTGTAACCCAGATCTCTAAATGATATTCAGGCTGCCAAAAGGCCACAGCTGCCATCTCGAAGAAGCTGGGACCTATTGTCTCCTGAGTTCAAAATAATCCATTCTTTTGGAAGAGAGACAAGAAAGAGATCTTACCTGGGAAAACTGTCGGGTCTTCTGGCCTTTGGGGAAATTACTGAACTATATTCAAACTATAAAAATCAATGCTTCAGGATGCCGGATGGCTCAGTTGGTTAGAGCAGGAGCTGTTAACAACAGGGTTGCCAGTTCGATTCCCACATGGGCCAATGAGCTGCGCCCTCCACAACTAGAATGAAGACAACGAGCTGCCACTGAGCTGCCAGAGGGGCAGCCGGATGGCTCAGTTGGTTAGAGCGCCAGCTCTTAGCAACAAAGTTGCTGGCTCAATTCCCTCATGGGAGGGTGGGCTGCACCCCCTGCAACTAAAGATTGAAAATGGCGACTGCACTTGGAGCTGAGCTGCGCCCTCCACAACTAGATTGAAGGACAATGACTTGGAGCTGATGGGCCCTGGAAAAAACATACTGTTCCCCAATATTCCCCAATAAAAAAAAAATCCATCAATCAATCAATGCTTCAAGATTCCAGTAAGCCTGGGGAGTAAGTAGTGTGGAAAAGGGAAAGAAATTAACTGGGTAGAGGAGGGGTACAAACATTTCCTGGCACCTACTGCACCTACCATGCACTGAGTGCTCCTTCACACTTTCATTGAATTGTCACAGCAACACCATTAGGCAGATATTTTTTACCCCCGTGTCACAGATAAGGAAACTGAGACTCACAAAGGTGAAGTCACTTACCCAAGATGGAACCAAGATCTGGCTCACCCACAAACTCATGGTCTTTCTTAACCACTTGCCCTCCTGTGTGCCACCTTAGATGACACTCTTCTCTCTCTGAGCCTGTTTCCTCTTCCTGACATGGGAATGGCAAGGCCGGCCCAGCTCACAAAGCTTTCAGAAGTATCCAGACTCATAAAGGATGTGAAATGCTTTGAAACCTGGGTTTTTTGAAACCCAGGGCCCAGGTGGGGACTGGGGTCACCTGTCTTGTTGTCCTCAAAGCCAGTGACCTGGGAGCCGTGGAAGGAGATCCAAGGCCTCGTTGAGAGGTCACAGGTTGTGACTCTGGCATGAAGGGACAGAGGAAAATCACTGGGTTCTCTCAGGTTCCCAAAGGAAGAAGAAGGGGGGAGGTGGAAGCAGGAGAGCTGCAGGGGGTGCCTTGGGGCGTTGCTGTTTTTGGTGACTGCACAGTTAACAGTTTTCCAAGCTGAGAAACACACATACACAAACTTGAACCTCCTTTGGCTTAAAATAGAGCCACTGAACCAAAAATGCCAAGCACAGGGCAGAGTCACCTGCCTGGCAGGGCTAGACACCTCCCCCATGGGCCTGGCAGGGCCAGACATCTCCCCCAATAATACCCCCCCACAGCAGGCACATTTGAAGAAGCACCTCTCAGCTGCGTGTCACAGGGTCCTCACAATGGGGGGGGGGGCAAATAGCCAGCCAGCACTCTTCAGTCCCATCTTAGAGATGAAGAAAGTAAGGTCCAGAGAGGTGATGGGAGAGTGATACAGCCAGTGGCATCTTGCCTGATGAGGCCGTGTATTGGAAGCATCGTGATCTTGGGGACCAAACAGCCCTGAGTTCAAGTCCTGGCTCAGCCAGGGCCTGGCTGTGAGGATTTGGCAAGTGGGACCTCTTCTCCTCTGTGCCTGTGCTTCCTGCATTGGACAGTGAGGGCTCCTTTAGTAATGTCTGTGAACATACTGTGCACCGACAGCTGTGTGACCATTTTAGCTTTGTTCCTAAGTCTGCAAAAGAATTCTTGACATCTGCAGGCAGACAGTTGTAAACAGGGAAGAAAGCGGCTACCTGCTACCACGCACCTGGAAAGTGACACACGGTATCTTTTATAATCCTCTGCATGGTCCTAGGAGGTGGGCATTATTATCACCCCATTTCTCATATGGAAAACCAAGGCACAGAGGAGTGGGAGCATTCGATCCATGGACACCTACCTAGAATGTGGAGGAGCTGGAATTTGAACCCAGACCTCACTGGCCCCAGCTGTGTTCATGACCAGGACCTCAATAACTATCCCCGTGCGGGCCCTGTCCTTTCCCCAAGAACAAGCCGTGCCCACCCCCACACTGCCCCAACAAGCTCTTCTCAGGTCCTAGTGCCCCACCCACCCCCACTCTGAGATTGTAGCCCAGGCTTCTGCTTTGCTGAAGTCTGGGCAGGAATCAGAAAATAAAACTTGCTGATGCGATTGCTAAAAATAAGGCTGAGGCAGCAGCCCCAGTGCCCTGCTTCTGGGCCACTGAGCTGCAGTCCAGCTTCTGGTGTGGGGAGGGAAACGGGGTCCAAGGACCCGTGACCATGCACTGGGCCCCAATTGTACCTGAGAACTGAGTCAGGGCAGGCACTGGGTGCAACAGCTCTGTGGAGCCCAGTCTCTATTTGCTCAGTTGTGGTATTTGTCAGAAAAGTTGTGGTATTTGGCTAACACTTCCAGACAAGTCTTCAGGGCCAGACACTGCTCTGAGTGTCACATCTACTGTCTCATTTGATCCTCACTGTAGTAGTTTCCTGTTGCTGCTGTGACAAGTTATCACAAACTTAGTGGCTTAAATAATGCAAATATATTATTTTCCAGATCTGTAAGGTGGAGGTCTACACAGGACGCAATGGGCTAAAATCAAGGCGCTAGTAGGATTGAGTTACTTTCTGGAACTAGGGAGGGATCAATTTCCTTGCCTTTTCCAGACTCTAGAAGTTGCCTGCTCTCCTTGGATCATGGCCCCTTCCTCTACCTTCAAAGCCAGCAATATCTGGCCAAGTCCGTCTCATCTTGCATCTCTCTGGGTCTCCCTCTTTTACCTCCCTATTCCAGTTATAAGGACCCTTGTGATTGCACCAGGCTCACCCAGATATTCCAGGATCATCTCCAAGCTCAAGGTCAGTTGCTTAGCATCCTTAATTCCACCTGCAACCTTAATTCCTCTGTGCCATGTAACCTATTTACAGTTCCCAAGGATAGGACAGGGCATCTATGGGGCAGGGGGGGCATTATTCTGCAGACCATAGCACCTAATGAGATAGAACTTTTCTAATCCCATTTTACTACTGGGGAAACCGAGACATCCAACTTCACACAGTTAAGCAACAGAAGTGGGATATGAACCTAGGCAGTCAGGGTGCAGAGTCCATTCTCTTAACTTCTACATGCTGTGGCCACTCCTTTGTCCATAGTCACTGGTGAGTACTCTTGCCAGGTCTGGGTGCTGGTGACAGAGAGGTGACCAAGATAGGATCCCTGTTTTCGGGAGGGAAACAGATATGAAATGCAATCACTTCAATGCAGTGGGAGGGATACAAGATGGCAGGAGGCAGAGAAGCTTCTGGCAGCAGAGAAGGGCCACCTGAGGAGGAGTCAGGAAGGGAAATGTCTAACTGAGAGCAGAAGGATGACTAGGGCTGTATCAGCCACACCTACTGCGCAAGGAGATGGTGATGATTAAATGCATTAATCCTTGGAAAGTGCTTCAACTGCTATCTGGCCCCTGCCAGACAGTCAACAAATGCTGGCTGTTGAGTGGGATGGGGAAAGAATGGTTCTAAGCAGAGCAAGAGTTTGTGCAAGGAGCTGAAAGTTTAGTGTAACTGGAGCAAAAAAACGCAGAGGGGCTGTGGGGAGAGCGACTGGAGCAGTGATGGGAGACAGGTGAGGCATGCCCAGGCTGCAGCCGGAGACCAGGGGACGCAGACACTCTGGATGGCTGCAGGAGAGCTTGCCGGATGTTTTGCCCAGAATCTCTACAAGGGCCTGCCCACACTCTGAAATGAGTGTCACCTTGGTGCTGGGGGTGGGGGACAGGAGTGGATTCCTCAGGAAGTGAAGTCAATGGAAGTTCTCCCGAAGTACCTAGCTGTTCAGGCCAAGGACCCAGGGGTCATCCTGAGTCCTCCCCTTTGCCCTCCACATCCGACCCTGTTGCTCTGTGTGTCCTGTTGCTCTGTGTGGCTGGAAACACCAGCTACAGGGGCTTGACACAACAAAACAGATGTTCCTGGTGGGGGTGGCCTTGCAATATGTCATTTAGGCACCCAGGCTCCTTCCACCCTGTGGCTCTGCCCTCTTCTAAAGACTCTGCATTCAGCCTGCAGGTGGTGAAGACTGGTAGAACATGGCATAAGGGAGGGTTTTATGGGCTAGGCCTGGAAGCGGCAGACATCACTTCTGCCCACATTCCATGGACCACAGCTTCTAAGCGCCAGAAAGGCAGGGAAACGTGGCTAGCTGTGTGTGGTCAGCTCCCCCTCCCTAAGACATCTCAGGTCCGTCCGCTTCTCTCCATCTCCCGTGCCGTGCCCCTGGTCCAGGCTCCCCTCAGCACCCATTTGGACTACAAGAGTCTCGTTGTAATTGGTCTCCACTCTTAGCCACCGTCCCTTTTCCACATGACAGGCAGAATGCTCTTTTAAAAAAATGTCAATCAGATCATTGGTGTGTTTGTTTTCCTGCCTATAGCCTTTCCAGTTGTACTGAAGAAGAAACCCTTATACAGGCCTCTAAAACCCTGTGTGAAGTCATCTCTGTCTTCCTTCTGCTCCCTCCTCTTCTACCTCCCCCCACCCTGCAGCACCCCAATTCTCCTGGCTCCAGCCTTACTTCCTAAAGCACTTGCTGCCTCATGCTCCCTCCCAGTCACCCCCCAAAGAGGCTTTCCCCCACCATCTTAGCTGGCAGACCCCACTTCCCCCCAGAAACTGTTTGTTTCCCTTCTTTCTCACACTTGTGTTAAATCATCTTTTTGTTTGGTTTTTAGCCAACCCTCCTGTCTAGGACATCAGCTCCATTTACATCAGGAATCTTGTTTGCACCAGTAGGTGCTTGGTAAATATTTGTTGGATGACTGAAGGAAGGAGTGAGTGAATGAATGAATGAGGTCATTCATTCATGAGGTCATCCAAGGGCACAGGACGAGAGGGTGGTGGAAATAGGACTTCTGCAGACCCGGGCTTCGGGCGCTTTGCTCCAGATGTCTCTATTTGCAGACACATTAGCCCCGGGGCGCCAGCGGGTAAACAAAGGCAGATGTGTGGTGGAGGCAGGACAGCGGTGGCCGGAGGAGCCCTCCCTGCCCTGGCTTGCCACCCCCTCGAGGCCCCGCCTCTGGGTGCCCCACTCCAGCCTCGTGCAGCCCGGGCTCCTGCCGCGCGGGTCGCGTGGGCGCTGGGGGGGCGGAGCGGGTGCGGGGGGCCGTCGGGGCGCACGGCCGCAGCGGGGACCGGGAGGGACGGCGCGGAAGGGGGACGGCGCGGCCCCGGGCGCCAACATGAGGCAGCAGAGCGTGCGCACCGCCGCGCTGGTCCTGTGCATCCTGTCCTACCTGCTGGTGGGCGCCGCGGTCTTCGACGCCCTGGAGTCCGAGGCGGAGAGCGGCCGCCAGCGGCTGCTGGCCGAGAAACAGAGCGAGCTCCGGAGGAAGTACGGCTTCTCGGCGGAGGACTTCCGCGAGCTGGAGCGCGTGGCGCTCCAGGCGGAGCCGCACCGCGCCGGCCGCCAGTGGAAGTTCGCCGGCTCCTTCTACTTCGCCATCACCGTCATCACCACCATCGGTGAGCACCCCGGCGGCCCCCGCGGCGCCCGCTCGTGCCCCCGGGTTTGCAGTCCACCTCCGCGCTTGCCCGGCTGGGGGACTTTGGACGAGTCGTTTCAGCTCACCGGGCCTCCCTGGCCTCCCTCTGCCAATGGGCTGTCATTCTATGCAGTCGGGGCTGGGAGAAGTCAGGAGGTCAAGTTGGCCAAGAGGCCGGCATGCAGGAGTGCCCCGAAAACGCCCCAGGGGCTGGGAGACAGCTGAAGTGGGACCGGGAGCCCAGGAGGCTGGAGTTGCTTCCTTACCTGGCTGCACCACGCTAGCTGTGTGACCTGAGACAGGTTGCATAACTTCTCTGAGCCTCAGTTTTCTCCTCTGTAAACCAGGGGTGCTAAGAGGCCCGCTCTCATTATCAAGCAAATAACATATGCAGAAAGTTTCAGCACAGGGCCTGACACAAGAGAAAGCACTAAAACAAGAAAGTGATTTTTTTTTGTATTATAATTATTATTCTCTTACTTCTAGTCTGTCGTAGTCACTGCAGTATGGCCAGTCCTGGCACATAGTAGACACTCAGTAAATAGTTATTGAAGGAATGACTGATTACCACACGCTCTGGACTTCACCCTCCGGGATCCACAGCACTCTCTCTGCAGCATCTGGACTGCCAGCCGTTGCCATGGCTACCGTCTGGCTGGTACCTGAGGAGCCTAAGCCTAGGGAAGCAGGAAAGGAGGCTCTGCAGGGCTCCCAGCTGGGTACCAGCCACTCGCGGGGCCCCAGCTGTGGATGTTCAGACGCCCCCTTGGGCTGGGATCGCCACCCTGCCTTGGTGGAAATGTCTCCATGATGCTCTGAGAAGTGAACGGGAGCTTGTGGGTTTAGCATTGGAGTTACAAGCCTGGGTTCTGCATTTACATAGACCAGAGTTCTAGTCTCATCTCTATCGCCTCCTGCCTTCTCTGGTCACTGATTATACCTCTCTGCGCCCTGGTTTCCTCAACTGCAAAATGCAATTGTTCCTACCTCAGTGGGTGGTTGCCAGGTTTAAATGAGGTCAAGCATGTAAAATGCTTGGCACCGTGCCTGAAGCTAAATAGGCACTATTAATTAGTAATAATGACAATTCATTATTTGCCAACTGTGGGCACAGCTCCCATTCAGCCCTTATGTCCCCTCCTGTCAACGTGGGCACCCTTGCTTGCCTATCTTGTCTCTCAGCCTAGACTCTCCCTGCCACCAGGCCCAGTGGTATTTGACTCTATCCGCCTCTTCTGCTCTCCCCCTCATTGTTCGGAAGCCTGCTACCTGGATTTGGCCTCCTCTCCTGGCTGTCCCATCCCCCCACCCCCCCACACTACCCAAACCCCGCTCCCTATGCATCTGGGAGACCAGGCGGGCGGGGGGTGGGGGGTGGAAAGGGACTAAGAGTGGAAACAGGAGTTTTGCCTTTTTTGGCCACCTAGGGTTGCCAGCACTTGCAGTGTGGTCCCCAGGGCATAAGCCAGCCTTGTAAAGAGCCAGGTGCCAAAACCCAGGATGGTGAGCACTGCTTTGGTAGAAGAGAGGCACTGAGAAACAATGGAGGACAGTAGTTCATAGCTCAGGCTTGTGACCTTTGCACAGCTTCCGACCAATGATCCTAATTTCCTTATCTGTAAAATGGGATAATGTCATCTCATGCAGTCACTGAGGGTTACATAAGATAATCCATGTAGAGTATCCAGCATGGTAAGCTATTACCATTACTCATTTCACTCTGCCAAAAACTTGACACAGTCCCAAACAGCTGGAAACAACACTGCCTCTGCCTGGCCTCTTATTCCTAAAGAGTTTCCTCTGTTGCACACTTAGCAGCACCCCCTTCAATTTGGTTTTGTCATTATTGATTATTAAACTTTCTTTGAGCCCTAGTCTGTGTCAGGCTCTGTGCAAGGCACTGGTGACTAGGGACAAACAGAAGTAGTCAGCATCGTTTCTGGCCTCAAGGAGCTCAGTATAGTGGTGGGCAGAACCCCCCCCCCCCCGCCTCCAATAACAGATAGGATCATGAAATAGAAGCATGAAAGTGGAGCCATAGTCTTTAAAAACACACATTGTGTCGATATTTTGAATAAGTGATATATGCACACAGTACACACTTCACCTGGCACAAAGGGAATATAATAAAAAGGAAGTCTCCCTCTCACCCTGTCCCTCAACCCACACATTCCTCTCCATGGATCAAATACAGTTACCAGTTTCCTGTGTATCCTTCCAGATATATTCTCTGCCTATATGTTTCTTTAAAACACACACACGCATACATTATATAGACATATTATACACACAATTTTTTCTCTTTTTTAACTTAATATATGTTGGTGATGTTTTTATATCAGTCCCTAAAGAACCCTGTTGTCTTTTTCATAACTGTGTAGCAGTGCTTCTCAACCTTGGCACTACTGACACTTTGGACTAGATGGTTCTTTGTTGTGGGAGCTGTCCCGTGCATTGTAGGATGTTTAGCAGTATCCTTGGTCTCTACCCACTGGATGCCAGTAGCATACAGCCACCACCTCCCAACTGTGACAACCAAAAATGTCTCCAGACCTTGCCAAATGTCCCCTCTGAAGCAAATTCACCCTGAGTTGGAAGTGCTACTGTGTAATATTCCATCATTTGGATGGCACCATGACTTATTTCACCAGGCCCCTATTGATGGACATTTAGGCTGTCTCAAATTTTCACTGTGAGCCACAATGCTTCAGTGATAACCCACAATGCACGTGTGTGTTGGAGGAACTAACTTCCTAACTGTGGGACAGCACAGGTCAAAAGGTTTGTGTATTTTACATTTTGGCAGATGGCGCCAATCTTGCTAGAGAGGGCATATTCTGTTGGGGGAGGGTTACTGGCTTTTCCTGGGTCATGGGACCCTTTGAGAATACCCTGAAAGCTTTCACTCCTCTCTCCTGCAAAAGACACATATCCACTCATTCCAACACTCAAGGAAGCCCACTTATGTTTAGGTCCCCTACAACAGTTGAGGGAACCTAGTGAAGAATCGCTACATCAGACTGAAGAGGTGTTTAGGATCTGGGAAGGAGAGTGGACTGGGGCAGGGCAAATAGGGCAATGGGGGTGGGGGAGAGGGAACCTGAGAAAAGGAGTATGGAGGTGGGACATGCTTGTTGGGGAAACAACATGAAGTGAGGCTGGAGGGGTGATAGGTAGTCGGATCATAAAGGAACTTAGACACCATATGGGAACTAAGACTTTACCCTGTGGATTCTGGGAGCCACGGGAGTTTGCTCTTTTTTTTTTTTTTTTTTTTTTTAAATATCAAGACATCATTTACATACAGTAAAACTCACCATTTTCAGGACACGCTTCTGCGAGTTTTGACAAATGAAGGTCTGTCCTGTAACTGCAGCCACGACCAAGACATGTTACATTTCCATCACCCTCCAAAATTCTGTCATGCCCCTTTGTAGTTAACCCCCTTTCCAGTCTCAATGACTGGCAACCACAAATCTGTTCTCTGTCCTCATAGTTTTGCCAGCGTGTCATTTAAACGGAAGGTGCATGTCATTTAAAAAGTACATGCAGTATGTGCTTTCTGAGCTTGGCTTCCGTGTAACACATTTGAGATTCCTCCTTTGTTTGTTGCTGCAGGTGACTGCAGTTCATTCCTTTCTACTGCCCCAGGGAATTCCATTGCATAGGTGTAGCGTAGGTTGTTTATTGGTTCCCCAGTTGAGGGACATTTGGGTTGTTCGCGATTTAGGGTGATTATGGAGAACCACGCAAGGTTCTGAAGCCAGGGAATGTCCTAGTTAGAACTAGCATTGTCCAGACGCTCTGCCAGCTCTGGGGGGATGGAGGGCGCCCCGGCAGGCAGGCCGAGGGCGACAGTGTTGTGAGATGGTGCTGAGCACTCCCCGACCCGACGCTCCGCTCTTTCTCCAGGTTACGGCCACGCGGCGCCAGGTACGGACTCGGGCAAGATCTTCTGCATGTTGTACGCGCTCCTGGGCATTCCCCTGACGCTGGTCACCTTCCAGAGCCTGGGCGAGCGGCTGAATGCGCTGGTGCGGCACCTCCTGCTGGCGGCCAAGCGCTGCGTGGGCCTGCAGCGGCCACGCGTGTCCACCGAGAACATGGTGGTGGCCGGGCTGCTGGTGTGCGCGGCCACCCTGGCGCTCGGGGCCGCCGCCTTCGCGTACTTTGAGGGCTGGACCTTCTTCCACGCTTACTACTACTGCTTCATCACCCTCACCACCATCGGCTTCGGCGACTTCGTGGCGCTGCAGAGAGACGAGGCGCTGCAGAGGAAGCCGCCCTACGTGGCCTTCAGCTTCCTCTACATCCTCCTAGGGCTCACGGTCATTGGCGCCTTCCTCAACCTGGTGGTCCTGCGCTTCCTGGCGGCCAGCACCGCGGCGCCCGAGCGCGCCGTGCGCCGGACCAGCCCGAGCCGCCTGGGGGCGCCGGAGAGCCGCGGCCCGGCCCGCCCCGGGGGCGCCTCTTGCGTCTCCTACCGCATCCACCAACTTGAGAAGTGGGCCCGCGACAATCTGGGCTTCTCGCCCCCTGCGAGTCCCGGGGCTGTGGGCGGCTGCGGGGCAGGCAGGCCCCCAGCCCGTCGGAAGTCCATCTGACAGGCCCACGCTATCGGATGTCCATCCCAGAGCCGAAGGTCCGGCACCACCCTCCCCAGAGCTGGGAGCCCGGCGAGGGAGCCGTGGCCGCAATGCCAGTCTTCTGCCACGGGCCGGTTCGCATTCCCTTCTGTGGCTAGCCCCTCTTTCCTCTCCAAAAATCTATTAAAGTCGCATCACAAGCCCAAGTACGACTCTATAAAGTCACCCAGTAGGTGCAAATCCCTGTCGTCCAAATTGTTTCGCTAAGCGTCTCTCCATCAGCCACCTAGGAGAGGCTCTCTACAGACCCACAGCACTATCCCACCCTCCAAAGTGGAAGCAGGTGGCTATTTTTCTGTTGTGGGAAGAGGCCGGTTTTCCGTGTTGTAAGGAAAATGCATAATTTTCAAAACTGGAATCCTACCAGTGAGGCCAGCTGCTCACACGATGAGAAGCACAGGGGAGGAGATGAACGGACAGGAACCATTTAGCATCCAGTGTGGATGAGTGGGCAAATGACTGCACTATTTAAAGGATCACTCTCTCTTGTTCAGCGTGGAGAGAGGAATTGGCCCATGTGTTAAGGAAGCACATTGCCCCCCACCCCTCACGGCCCAGCTGATGCTCTTTGTCCTTGGCCAGCCCCACTCGGAGAGGAGCCTTGTTGACACCCACCATGTCATTGGGGCCACCTGGATGCAGCTGAATACTGTGAGACAAGCTCTTCTGTGAGTCCTGCCAGTCACCTGCAATGTGACCTTGGGGAATCTCATCCCCTACCTGGGCCTGTTTCCACATCTGTAAAATGACTGGGTTCATCCAGAATCCTGCTCTCTCCTGTGCACCTCTGCAGGGGTTCCGGGGACGGGCCAATGAGGGGGTATCACAAAAGCCCCTGGTGGGGCATGCTGCTATCCTGTAGCACTCAGCTCCTTAAAACACCAACTGCCCCCAGCTTCCCAAATAGAACTGTCTCAACACAAAACAGCAAGCCAGGTTAGAAAAGCCAAAAACTTTAATTTTCAACATGAGCTACATGGTCATGAACACAATGCAATGTGACCCACTCCAACCCAGGGGCCCCAGAAACCCTCCCTCCTCAAAGGCCCGTGCTCCCAGACAGGGAATGAGGGAGAGGTGGGTGGACAGAGGCCCCAGCCTGCGGACCCGGACCCGCAGTCCTGCCTTCCTGCCTCCCCCTCAGGAGGCAGCGTCCAGTGAAAGGCCTTCACATGTGATGCCTGAGGCCCCGGGTTCAAGTCTCCACTTTGCTCTCACAGAAGCTATGAATAAAATGGGCACGGTCAGCCTCTCCACAGGGTTTGTGAGTCAGATGCTCATGGATATGAAAGCCTCCCATTCACTCTGAGGTGCTGCTATACAGACACAGGGCCCTCCCAGAGAGCTGCAGGAGTCATTACAGGGGAACAGGGACAGCTCGGTCCCCTGGGCCTGGCACAGCGCTGCTGCTCAATAAATAAATGCAGGTGGCCTTGCCTGGTGCAACAGCTGTGCTCCAAGGGGAGTGGGGCTCAGGGCTGTGTTGCAACAGCGAAGTGTGCCCAGGAGCTCCTGGTTTAAGGAACTGGATGGTGAGTCAGCTTGTAAAGTGCATAACCACCCCCTGAACTGCTTTACCTCCCAGTGTAGAAGAAAGAACTCTGAACTGTTGGAGAACTGAGTTCTGGTCCAGGCTCTGCCACTCACTCACAGCAGGATCTTAGCAGGTGCCTCCCCCTCCCAGGGCCTCAGCTTCCCCTTCTTTAAAATGGGGCTAATAATAGAGGCCCCACCTACTGCCCAAGGGCTCCTGGGAGGGTCCACTCCAGGTAAAAGCACTCTGAAAACAAAAACATTTGGGAAGTACTACAGGAAGATCAGAAGTTATTACCTCGGAAGGTTTGGTGAGGATTTCCTTAAGATGCGGTGAGCTACAGCCATTTCACTCCCTCATAGGGCCCTGCAGAACCTGGTGCTTCTTACCTCTCTCAAGTTGGTCCTGGAGGATTATAGCCCCTCGGTGGGAGCCCCCACCCCATCAGCAAGGCCTGAGCCAAATCCTGTGCACCCTTAGTCAGCTGGGCCTGACCCCCAGGAGAGCTGTCTCTATGGCAACCCTCTTCCCCAAACCCGGGTCCAAAAAAGTTACTGGCCCATGGAGATGGAACCAAGCAGGGCTGGGTGGCCCAGGGCTTAAAGGCCACAAATATTTATCATGGCAGACATGCCCTGGATTGATGGTCTTCTGGCCTGTGAAGGAAGGAAGCACAGTGGAACCCCTGTTCTGTCGCCACTGCTTGTTTGCTGACTCTGGGCCTCAGTTTCCTCATCTCTCAGATGGGCTACAATTGGCCCTGCCCATCTTTTCAAAGCCACTGGGAGGGGAGGAGGAAAGGTCACGAGAAAAGGGCAGGTTACTCGTCTTGCCCAGGCTCTAGCTCAGCCTCAGGTGGGAGGAGGTGGCCCAGGTTGGGGGTGCCATTGAACTCACAGGTGACCCTAGGCGGCTCTTCCTGCCCTGGGCTTCGGTCTCCTCGTCTGTAAAATGGAAATGACTTTACTAAAGCTCCTTTCCCTTTAGTATGAAAAGTGGATTCTGGAGAAGGAAAGTGGAGATGAGTCCCTCCCACGCTACCCCTGCATGTGACCTTTGGCCTAGAGGTTGAAAAAAAATATCGTCCCCGAGAGACCCCAGCCTCCCCACTCTGAATCCCCCCAACTCTATCCTCTCTGGTCCTCTCCAAATGGTGGAGTTTGAGCTACAAAGGATCTGATCGCAGTGGGGACAGGCTGGGCTTGGAGGTTCTCAAAGCTAATAAGAAGAGTCACCCCCTCCCCAAATCCCCTTCCCTTAGTAAAGACAGAAGGTGGTTCCCATGCCCAGTGCTCACTGCCCCTTGGAAGGGAGGGGGCACGTGCTCACAATGATGATACAAAGAAACAGGGCTCCAGCCCCCACTCATCCCACCCCTCCAGGAGGTGAGCTGAGGTTTCACAAAACAAACAAGAAAGTCAGTGAGGCGCCCTTAGGGACCACCCCCAGGATGGTGTTATTGCTTTGGAGCTCTCTCTCTCTCTCTCTCTCTCTCTCTCTCTCTCTCTCTCTCTCTTTATAAAGGCTGTGCAGACACCAGAGGGCAGGTTCAGGCTGGGGGGGCCCCCCCGAGCCCCCTCTCCCTTGGGCTGGGACAGCCAGGTTCTTCCTGTCTTTGAAAACTACCTCTGAACAACCAGAGCGGTGACGGCTGCAGAGAGAGGGGAGGCACTCTCCTGGCTCAAAATATTCCAAATGGCGAGTAATACACAGACAGCAGAGAAGTCACATGGGTTTTAAAAAAAAATGGAGGAAGGGTTGATCTTGGGCCTCAGATGCCAGTCCACCCAGAGCCCAGCTGCCTCATATCCCAATCTTGGGGTTCCACCCCCTCAAACCTAGGGAGCTCTGAAGGTCTCCTGGATGAAGGGGATTCTCCATCACCCCTTCCCAGTGCAGTGTGAGAAGCTCCATGGAGGCAACTGAACCCAACCAGAATTTAAAGGATGCCCAGGGCTCAAATAGGCTGGAGGTGGGGTGGGGTGGGGTGGGGGGAGGAATGCCAGGTGAAGGAATCGCCTGGTCAGTAGCTTAGAGTGGAACCAGAGACAAGGTGGGACCAGACACAGCCAGGTATCCTCAGTGGAAAAAGTCCCCCTCTTAATGGAGCCCAGGCCCCCTCCACCAAGGACCAGATCCTCAGGAGTGCCTCATAAATAAAATCAGTACCAAGGGTAATAAATCAGAACATCTGAGTATAGGGGGCAGCTCCAGCTAGAACCCTACAGGAGGAGGGGAAAACAGGGGGAGGAGGAGGGGCTGGCCTCCTGAGCGCCAGGCCCGGGCCAGCAAGGAGACAGGGGGTCTCCTGGAATGTACTTGCATCTCCTCTCCACCCCATCCTGGGACTCCGTGAGAACTATATGCAAGCTAAGAACAGGCCCCAGGGCTTGGAACACTAACTCTACCCAGCTAACCTGGCCTATGCCCTACACAGCAGGGACGGGGTAATAATAATAAGGGGTGGTGGGCTGCTGGGTGCCTCCCAGGGGAGGTGGCAGAAATGTGCTTCTATAAAGAGGGGCCAGCCCGCGTCCTCCCCGGCATGCAAAAGGGCTTCCTAAGGGAAGCTCTAGGGAGGGCTGGGCCAGGAAGGCAGCTACCCAGGTCTGCTTGAGAAGGAATCTCCCAGTTCTTAGACTCACCACCTCCGCACTCTCCTTCTCTCCTTGAGCCAAGGTAATGGAGGCCGGGACAGTGGGTTCTGCCCTTAGTACACATGGTTTGTTTAAAAAGACTAAAATAGGGGAGCTCTGTTGCCTCCCCAGATCCCTCGCCTAGAGGCAGAGGGTAGACAAGATGACCTTTGACCTCATCCAATAAGAAGGGATTCTCCTATTTGGGAAACCCTCACCTTGGCACCACCAGTCCTACTCCCAGCTTTCGCCAGACTCCCTCTCCAATCCAACACCCCAAAATACAGAGATGGTGAGCTCTCTGGGCTTGGGTTTCTGGAATATCAGGGTCCCATAGCTCCTCCACCAAAACCCAGGTGACGGTTCTTTCCAGTCCGATAGTTTCCAAAGTAAACTGTTGCAATCCCACAGAGTAAGGCACCCTGGGGGTCTGTGCCAGGCCCTGGGCACCTCTTCCTTTCCTTTGGTTCCTGCTGGACCCCAATTCCTAGAGCCACCAGAAGAGGGGCAGGCAGGAGGGGACAGACAGATGGACTCGGACAGGCTGCGGCAAAGCTCCTTCCACGGGCAGGTGGAGGGAGGCCTGAGCTCCTCTTCAAGTGGGGGGCTCTGGGCCCCCCCGGAGCTGGCTCCGGATCCTTGCAAAGCTGCCCCATCAGCTTTGGGGCAGGTGTAGCTGCCTGAACCCGGTGCCGCAGGAAAGACACTTGCTGGTAATTGGCACCATGGAGATGGCCGCTGGGTTCTGGACTTGGCTCTGGGCAGCGAGCTTCCGAGGACGCAAAAAGGGGGAACGGTCAGACAGTGTCTGGGGCAGGAGAATGGTGTGCTCTGCCACCTCAGTCTTTCCCTTCTCCGGATTGCAGCCACATCCACCAGGTCAAGAACCAGCCAAGTCACAAGTGCAGCCAATCCCGTTGGGAGAGGAAAGGTGTCGGGACAAGAGGCAAAGAAGGGGTGAGGAGGGTCTCATGGGAGGCAGGTCTCCCCGCTCTGCTTCCCCACTGTGGGGGAGAACTCCATCCTCCTCTGTTCAAGGTGCCCCTGGGCCTGGGGTCCCAGGTCGGGGCTGGGTGGTCTCCAGGCCATCTCGGGGAGCCCCTCCCCACCCCTGGCACTAAGATCGCTCGCCGCAGGGCCCCACGGTGCTCTCGAGGGACAACTGGGATGCCTGCCGGAGCAGGGGCCCTGTGGCTGGGTCCACCATGGAGGAGGTGGGGAAGAGCTTGTACCAGCCCACGGCCAGGGTGCTCAAGTCCAGCTCCTCTAGCAGCACGCGGGCCACTCCCATGAACTGCTTCCGCTCCATACGGCCGTAGTTCCCCCACACGATCACCTGAGGGCAAGAGACACAGTGGTTCCAACCCTCCAATGCCACGTTCAGGCCCAGAACCAGACCCCGAGGTCACCCCATGCCCCATTCACCGTTGAGCCCTATGGGTCTGACCCCCTAAAATATGCTCAAGTCCAACCATATTTTCCTGGCTCCAGTGCAGCCGTCATTGCTCACCTGGATGGCTGGCTTCCTGCCTCCAGTCTTGCCCTCTCCATTCTATGCGATTCTCGACACGCCCCATCTTTTAACCCAAGTCTGAGGGCTGACCCTATATCGTGCGTTCTCTACCTGTTTCCCCCATGCGCCCTCTGCTTCCAGAGCCTCAGAAACCCACTCGTGAAACATGTAGACTGGATGGCCCTCGGGTTGTTTCAAAATTGTGTTTGCATGCCTCTAGACGAGAAGGGTTTTCCCACACTTTTTTGACAAGGGTCACCGGGAAGACCTCCTCACCTGTGCCCACCTGGGCTTTACCATGGAAGCAAGTGCCCCCCCAAAGAAGACTTCCATTACTAGGGGTGATAAATGTTTTCTCTCCTATTCCATTCCATTAAAGGAAAAGTTGCTGAGACTGGTAAACTGATTTCACAGCTCACTGATGGGTCTCACCCTCAGGCGGAGAAACCGTCCGAGACAGGACCTGGGCTTCCCAGTTTGGCAGAAGTCCCACTACCTGGGAAGCTTGTAACACCTTGGCCCCATCCTCATTTGCTTTGCCCTCCCAGGTGAGGAGCGCAAAATTAAGGTACAAGCCAGAGATGCCCAAGCGACAACTCCGAGAGGACGGGCCTATGGCTCCTGCAGCCACCTGATCGGGGCCTCGCCTGTCCCCACGACAGGCAGCTGTTTCTAGCTCCAGGTCTGAGTCACCACTGGGACCCTCTGAACGGCCGCAGGGCCAAACACCTGTGTGCGTCCTCAGAAAGCTCCCGGTCTATTATCAGTGTGCTCCAGCCCACGGCCCTGGCCTCCAGAGCAGGTTGTTAATGATGATGCTGTTGGAAGCCATTTGTAGAGCACATACTACAGGTCAAACCTGTAAATACTTTTCTTGCGCAGGGCACACATTTCACGGTCACTGTTATCAGTAGGTTTGATCAGTGTCCCCCTTTTACAGATGAAAAAGCTGAGGCTCAGAATGAAACCTGTTCAGAGACGCACAGTGAGTTGTGGAGCGCCCCTTAACCACAGTGCTCTATGTCCTCCAGGCGAGGCCCTCCCCAGGAGCACCTCCCTGTCCCTCTGGTACCGTGCGTGCGCGATCCCGCGTGTATACACACACACACACACACACACACACACACACACACTCACACACACACCATGCCCCTCACCTGCAGGACTTTGCCCTGGGGACTCTCAGGAAACAGCAGCACCTGGTTATACAGTGGGTCCAGTGACTTGCGAGCGACTTTGGTCTTCTTCTTGGCAATGCACACACCATTTTCCAGCAGATAGGCCTTGATGTAGGCCGCTGGGGACAGAGGCCAGCAGGGTGAGTTTCAGGGTGGGCCTCAAATGGCAGGCAAAGGGCACAGTGGAAGGAGGCCACCCACCCACCACTGGGGATCAGAGCGCCCTTGTGGGCTCTAGGGAGAAGGCAAAGGGGGCAAGTGGGATGGTGGGAGTGGGCGGTAGGGTGCAGCCAGGGTTGGGTGGGACCTGCTCCACCCCCTTGGGTTGTCCTGCCTGCCTCCCCGCTGCCTTTGCTCACCCTGTACTCACCTGTTGCCTCTGTCTCTGACTCACCTACCCCTCCCTGGCTTACAGTCATCGCCAGCCATTCACTCAACAAATGTTTACTGGGCACCCACGGTGTGCCAAGCACCCTACCTGGCACTGGGGTATAACCATAAACAGGAAAAATGGTCTCTGCCCTCTAGTAGCTCAGTTCAGTGGGAGGCTAACAAGGTCAGCTGACGATTTCAACTGGTTCCCCAGAATAAACCCTAAATCACCAGTTCTACGTGAGTCACCAGAGTTGCAACAAAGGGGTCCCCCACAGTGGGGCTCAATTTTCTCTCTTCTAGACCCCCTCCCTCCCTCCACCCCCACCTCACAGGGGGAGGGCGTCCCACACCTGGCAGAGTCTTGGAGCCTGGCTTGGCCGTCAGTCCCCGAGCCTGGATGATGTCCACTTCGAGCTGACCGTTCCGCTCCTGCAAGCCGATCTCCACGTCTCCTGCAAGAGGCCTCAAGAGATGAGTCTGGGAAGTAGCTTCAAAGCTCAGTCAAGGACTCAGATCCTCCTCTCTGCATAGGGAGGAAATCCCCTTCCCCTGCTCCCAGCCCCAAACAAGACCAGAACCCACTCCCACACTGCATGCCCAGGCTCTGCTGAGGGCTTGGCAGGTGTAGACCAGGCTCTAGGCTGGGTCCTCAGCAGCTGCAGTCAAGGCAGAGGAGATGCAGGGATTCTGGTGGGACCCCCCACACACACTTTGGAACACGTCCTGGGACACTCACCCATCGGCGTGGTGGCCAGGGTCTGGCGGCCCACAAACTGCGCTGGTCCCATGCTGCCCAGGAAGTCACTGAACTGGGCATCCGATGCCAGGCAGACTCCCCCGTAGTTAAGGCTGCAAGAAGAAAGGAGGAGACAAAAACAAATGTTCCGGAGCTGACAGAGGGCTGTGGTGATTCAGGCGGTCAGCTCCAGAACGTCCCACATGCCACGCCGATTCTGTCCACATCTATCACCCAGCCTCCGGCAGACCCGTGTCCTGTCTCTGTCTGTCCTTCCATCTTCATGGCCCTAGAACCTCAGCTCTGAGTCCAACATTCTAGGGGGCAGCTTTTGTGTCCTGCACCATCTCCCTCTCTCTCCTTGCCGAGCCTTCGGTTCCACCTCTGGGAAACGGTATGGTGACACCCGCCTCTTGGGGAGGTTGTAGGAATCGTGGGAGAAGATGCTTGTCAGTGCCTGGCTCCTAGAGTTTAATGCCATGACACTCAAAGTGTGGTCCAGAGGCCAGCAGCACTGCCTGGGAGCTAATTAGAAACAGAATTGCAGCCCTCTTCACCCTCGGCTGCTGACTCAGATCCTGTCTTTTACCACGAGCTCCAGAAGACGCGCTTGCAGCTGAGAGTTTGAGATGCACGGCACAGTAGCTTGGCCTCGGAGGCCTGCATTTGTTGCTGCTGGGGGCTGCCCAATGTCTACCCGCTTCCTTGGGGAACAAGACCTCCAAGTTCCTTTGGGGGAGCCCCGTCTCCAAGACATGATTCCCATGGAGCAGAGCAGACCAGGCTCCAGAGGGCGGCATCAGCTCAGCCTGGCCAATCAGGGCATTCCTTTCCTGGACCAGGATTGGCTCAGAGACAGACGTGTGGCCCCATTCAGCCCCCAGGTATGTGGCCGGGAACCTTTCTTTGAACTGTAGTGGGTGAGAAGCTCTCTTTTCCCACCAGACTTGAACCTGAGACAAAAGACTGGAACCTCTGGCAGCTCTCTTGCTACCATCCGGAGTCCATGAGCGAAGCCATGAAACTGGTGGCATTGTGTGAGCTCCGGGATCACACTCTGCCTGAAGCAGACCTTCATCTTTTCTTGGTTGCACAAGTCAATAACAACAATTACAGTAATAATGTATTTTGCTTAAGCCGATTTTCGTTAGTTTCTCTTTCCCATCTCTGAAATGGGAATAACAATGTTCCCATCTCCTAGGTCTGCTGTATTAAATGAGGTGAGGCAGTAAGTTCCATGCCTAAGGTACCGTGATTCTCTTCAGGAGCAAACCATCACAGGAAGTTGCTTGTTTGTTTTTTTAGCTTTAGCACCATTATTCAGATGAGGACGCCCAGCTTCAGCTGGTCTAAAGCCGCAGAGCTCGCAAGGCAGAGTCAGTACTTAGATACTGCTAACACCAATCCCAGGTGACTTTCCAACTGGGCAAGTTCCAAAAGTGACAGTTAACTTTTAATAAGCACCTACTGTGTGCCAGGTTTCACAGAGCAGCCAGGGAGGTCTTTGAGGAGGAGGAGGGAGCTGCCTTGGGCTGCAAGGGCACTACAGACTTTGTTCACTGCCCTGAGAGTACCCCACCCCCCACCCCACCCAGAACTCCCCTCTTGGGGGACCCGCTGGGATCTTGGCCTTAAAGGAGCGGGAGGAGCTTCCAAGGAAGGTTGGGTTTCTGGTTCCACCCAAGATAGATGCCCCCTTCTGCTTCCAAACCAGTCTGCTCTTCTACCTTTCCCCAAATTCTTCAGAGATAACAATACAATAGGGTCCTCTCTTCCTGCCTCCAGGTCTTCCCAGCCTAGACCTGCTCCCTGTGCTCCCTGACGCTTGAACCAAATCTTTCTGGCCATTACACCTGAGTGCTAATTCACAAAATCTCACGGTTGGCAAAGGATTCACCCACTTGCTCAGCAAAGAGTGACGGGAGAATGTTCTCTAATCCAGCAGATTAGAAGATTAGAAGACTGAGGCCCAGAGTGAGAAAGACACCTGCCTTTCGATGCTCTGGTCTGTATGAGGGCAGTGCTTGCTGCTACACCAGCTTTCTTCCGATTCAAGTCACCCAATAGTATTTTGCACCTTTATGTATAAAGTTCCAGGCAAGCTGCCAAAGGGACCAGAGAAAACCTGATATACAACTTATCATTATGCTGGGCCAATGTGTTGCTCCTAAAGAAACAACTAAAAAAGACACTATAACAAGGCACAGCCAGTCCCCTACCCACCCACCTTGGGTTAGGTACCTCGGAACCAAGGCCCTACTATGTGTCAGCACCCTTCCAAGCTCTGGGGCTATAAGAGTGAACAATACAAAGTCCTTTCCTCATGGATCATACTTTCTGGTGTGACTCCTGCAGTGATTCTATTGAAGGAGGCATGATTTTATTCAGTTGACATGCAAGGAAGCCGAGGTTCAGCAAAGGGAAAGCCACTTGCTTACCAGTGCGAGGGTGGGAGAGGCAGGATTTGCACCTGGCGTTGCTTGTGGAAGACACCTCTAAGCTGGCTGCCCTGGCATACAATAACTTCCCCTCGCCTGGGATTGGTCCCCACACACGCGGTGGGCTGCTAGAAGTCTAGTGGGTGTGGTAAATGCTATGTGTTTACCTTTTCCTCCTGGGTACACAGCTCGATCCATTTCCCAACTTTGTAACTAAGTGTGGCCAATGGATGTCAGCTGAAGTAATGTGGTCCACTTCCACGCCTACCCTATAAAAACCTCCCACATGCCATCTCACGCCCGTTAAAATGGCTGCTATCAAAAACAAAACAAAATTTAAAACACAAAACAACAAGTGTTGGCAAAGATGTGGAGAAACTGGAATCCTTGTGCACTGTCGGTGGGGGTGTAAAATGGTACAGCCATTGTGGAAAACAGTAAGGAGGTGCCTCAAAAAACTAAAAATACAACGACCATGTGACCCAGCAATTCCACTTGGTATATACCAAAAAAGAAAAAAATGCTAAGCACAGTTTCTAAGAGATATTTGTACACTCATGTTCACAGAAGCATGATTTGCCATGGCCGAAAGGTAGAAGCAATCTAAGTGTCCATCGATGGATGAATGGATAAGCAAGACGCAGTGTATACACACACAGGGGAATATTATTCAGCCATTGCAAGGAAATGGAACTCGTTCTGACACAGGTTACAACATGGATGGACCTTGAAGATGTTACCCTAAATGAAATAAGCCAGTCACAAATGGACAAATACTCTATGATTCCACATATATCAAGAATCAATTCATAGAGACAGAAAGCGGAATGGTGTTGCCAGAAGCTAGGAGATTGGGGGACAGAGAGTTATGGTTTAATGAGTGTAGAGTTGCACTTCAACCCGATGAAAAGGGCTCTGGAGATGGATGGTGGGGATAGTAGCGTAACAGAGGGAAGGTGAACGTACTTACTGCCACTGGACCATCCACTTAAAAATGGTTACGATGGTAAATTCGATATTGTGTGAGTTTTACCACAATTTGAAACAAACCCCAAGACGTCCCACATGTGATCTTTTCTTTTCCCCCATCAGTGTCACCAGCAGAGGGTCCTGATGCCCTAAGGATGGTGAAGCCACAAGAGAAAAGGAGCCTGGGGCCAAGCCACCAGAAAACACCTATATTGAAGTTTGCATGAGCAAGAAATAAACATAAGTCATTGAAGGGGCTGGTTATTGCCAACTGGCTTTACTTAAATCCAGTGACCCTGTCCTCTGGCCAGAGTTGATGGATCTCGGGGTCGACAGTTGACCCAAGCTCAAACAGACTGTCTAGAAAATAAAAAAGAGAATCCCAGACACAGAAAGTCACGAGGACTGAGCTGTGTGAATGGTCTGCCCTCGCAAAGAGCCCCAAACTACTAGCTACCCAGTCCTGCCTGCTCAGCTCTCCCCTTCCACATTAGAGACCCCAGCGTGGTTCCAATACATTCTGTTTTTACTTATTGGCAGAGTTGCTGGCAGGAAAATAATTTGATATGTTAGCCTGCGTGCTTTTCATTTTCATAATTTCCTACCATTCCCTGCCACCCTATCCCATTCAGGCAGTAGGCAGGGAACAAAACAGTCAGATTCTTGGCTTTTGAGCTTCAAATCTAAAAAGAAAGAGACTTAGAAAGATAGGTGCAAAACTGGGCTGCCCTGCCCCCAAATAAACAAGCAAACAACAAATCCCCAGCCAGGGAGGGCAGGGGATGTGAAGCGGGGACAGCAGGGTGCTGATACTGGAGGGTGCTCACAGGTCTGGGTCCCCCGGCTGGGCTGGTGGCACTGGAGGATGACAGGAACCCCTCGCTGGGTTTGGGAATCTGAAAGCACAGGGGACTTCTGCCATCCTCCTTATTAGGAGGAGCTAAGGGAAGGGCACGAAGCTTTGCAGAAATGGCTGCCTGGCGTCTTGTCAAGTAAACCTGTGAGAGCCTGAGGCTCTGTGGTCCCTCCACGCGCCAGAGGGGAGCATACATTCCTGCCACATGCAAGAGAAGGCCAAACCCAAACAGAGGCAGAGTAGTGTTTGAATCCAAGCAGTCGGGCTTCCGAATCTATTATCTCCACAATTATGCAACAGTATTATAGAGAAATGACGGGAAAAATAACTTAACTATCTGGGGATAGAAATGTGTGCCTGTCATTCTTACAAACCAAAAGACCCTGAATTAATAATAGCACCACAGCTAAGAACTAGGCTCTCTCACAAAGGCCGGTGACATGGCCTTTCTTTCACACCCAGTCTCTTTTCCACCCCATCCATCCTCCTGGCCATCTGGGCAGAAGTGGGGGGGTGGAGGGACAGTCCATGCTCTTATTTGTGAGGAGGGTCTGTCTGGTCTCCAGAAGCCCGAGAAACGGCATTGCCTCTTGGATTCCAAGCCCCTGGCAGGGCTGGGCTTCTACAACCTGAAATTGAAAGTTTCCTCCAACACCATCATCGTCTGCTCTTCGGTTCCTGGTGGGATTGTGAGCAGACAATGGGGAACTGGCAGGCCTGGTAATTAGCAGTAATTGTTTATAATATTTGGGCGGCTGCCTGATTTCCCATCCCAGGGTGCCTCGCCGGCTGCCAAGGAACCAGGCAGACGCCCCAGAAACCCTGAACGGGTTATCACATCCTCCATGGAGGAAGGAAGAATACAGTGATGGCAGGTCCCTGCTGGCCAGAGGACCAACTGCATCGGAGACCCCACTCCACCTTGGGGTCTTGCCAGGAGTGGCCCGCAAGGCAAAGGATACACAGTCAGAGCTGCTTTTACCCCTCGCCAGACACCTGCCTGCCGTGTGACCTCTGGCAAGCTGCTGGTGTCTCTGCACTTGAATCTTCTTATCTGCAAACAAGACCACGCCCTCCCTAATGAACAGTGTGCAGCCATTGCACTGGGGGGTGCCTGTACATTACCCGTTTGAAAGGTATCGAACATCTCTGCTCATTGGATCCATTTGCAAAGGGGTAGGAAAGAGCTTGCTGAGTTATTATGTACCTGTACATGCTACCATGTACACCATGCCTCGCAGGCACTAGGAACTCAATCAATGTTCACTGCCGAACCCTTCAGCTGGTCCTAAACTGGGAAAATACAGTGGTTAAGACTGGATTGGATTCTAGCGCTGGGCAACCTGGGGTAGGTTTTGTAACCTCTCTGAGGTGCTGTCTCCTCATGTATAAAACAGGAATACATTCTAATCGCCTTGCTGGGTTGTTGGGGAGAATCCATGAGATAGGCAGGCAAGGCGCTTAGCAGAGGGTCTGGCACACAGTGTTTGCTGAATGAATAAAGGCTTGCAATACCATGGCTGCTGGTCCTCGCTGCCCAGCCAGCGAGAGACTTTTCATGGCATTTCTGATGCCAAACCGGTTAGAAGGCGCAGCATCTGGATGCCTGAGACCAAGCTCAGGCCATCTGGAAGTATGGGGGGTGAGGGGCACGGAGGTTTGGAGCAGCTGGTTCCTCCCAGGGGCACACGCCATGCAGAGGCTTGAAATAGGACTACAACCCATGTTCCACGGGCCTTTCATTTTTGTGTTAATGGTGAAATGAGATTACCCGCATTTCAAATCGTGTTAGCTTTTTCTGAGGAGCTGAAACCCATTTGTCTTTTATTATTAATCTTGGAGCTTGGATTTTCTGTGCTCTCGATGGTTAGAGGAGTAACTGGGTTATTGGGGGTTTGACTCTATTCCCTTTTCCAGACCTGTCTCGATTGCATCAGGAATTAAAAGGCTGCACTGCCCTCGTGGTGTTTATGGGTTACATGGTTCTGAAAGGTTTTAGTGTTTTACGGGCTCTCTGTCCACCCATTCACAACCACCTGCCCCACACGTCTACCCATCCATCCACCATCACTCAGACTGGCTGAACCTACCGTGCGGTCAGTTCAAGCCAGGACCATAGTAAAAATGGGAGCATAGTCTTACACACATTAAGTGGTTAAGAAATGAGTAAATACCATAAACATGGGGCTTCACCGTGTTTGCAGATGACCTGAAGTTTGCTTATGGAAATGAGTGTCGGAAGGATTGCAGCCTAAGAGTTACTGCGAAGAGGGGAAGGAGGGCTGTTGAAATGGACGGAAAGTTGTAACACCAGGCGTAGATGGGATAACACACACAGGTGAGGCAGCAGGGAGATGTTTGAGGTGTGTTTTGTGTATTCCTACAAGGGTGCAATTTTCTGCGTTCACCTCGTGTTTCTTGTGGGTGAACTCGCACCTGAGTGAAGGGAAAATGTGTGTCGTGCTCACATTATTCCCTAATACTTCAATCGTGTTGGAACAAATTCATGTTTTCAAAACAAGCGTTGGAGCAGAACTAACTGAATGCCAGGATACACAGCACTGCACAATCCTGACCCTGGTTTCTTCAGTATTGAAGACATTTCCAAACCTACCCCTCCTGCTGCCCCTTGCTCCAAGAGTGTGGTTTGTGGGTATGAAGCCAGGGATTGGTTTTATTTTTTATTTTATTTATTAAAAACTAGGTCATGAGCAAGCACTCTAGTACTAAGTTATCAATATTAACTCACTTATTTCTCATTTAACAACTCCATGAAAGTTAGGTACCCATTATCGATACCCATTTTACAGAAGGGGAAAACAAGGCACAGAAATGTTAAGTAAGCCAACCAAGATCACTCTGATAGTAAGTGGCAGGCAGACCTGGGTAACCACTCTGCTCTACTGTCTCCAGGTGCCCCGAGGGACAAAGCACAGGGAATTGCAGTCCACGCTTTGGGGTCAGGCAGGCCTGGATTTGAATCCTGACTCGCCCACTCACTAGTTGTGGTGACACATTCTTCACTTCTCAGAGCCTGGGTTTCCTTTTCGGTGAAATAGGAATACACAGTGATAGGCTATCTCCTCGGTGCTGTTTAAGCATTAAAAGAGAGAAACGTCCCAGAACGGAATCTGGCACAGTCAGATGCTGATAACCCCCATCTCCTAGCGCACGGCCCCATCCAGTCTTGGTTTGTCCTTCAGGCCTACGACTGCTAACAGCAGAGGTGGGGAAGGGAAAGGGTGTTCTGGCCTCCTGGACCTTTGGTGATTAGGAAAAAGCCTTGGCAGGAATGTGTCCTTGAGCCCAGGTGAGGTGGCCCTGCCATCCGCTCACATTCTGCTTTCTAGGGCTGTGGGCAGAGTGACCCAGACACCCAGGGAACTGGCTGCTGATGACCCAGACACCTCAGGACAACGAGATGCAGAGGGAAGGGATGGAGGGGCACTGGCAGCCAGCTCTGAGAGCTTTGGGTCCTGATTCTGGGATGAAGACGGAGCGTGCGGGTGTGTGTGTGTGTGTGTGTGTGTGTGTGTGTGTAAAGTGTGTGTGCATCTCTTCCTAGTTCCTACCCCTTATCAAAATTTACAGAGGATCACTTGTGGCCAGGCCCCATGCTGGGCAGGCACTGAACTCAGTGTCTAGACAGACACACATGGGACAATTTCAATAGAGTAGAGAGTGCTATGGTGGGGAGTGGGCAGAATGGGCTGCGGCAGCTACTGACACACCCAGAGGAATCGTGGGTCCTGCGGTTCCACATCTCCTGCCCATGCCCAGGCCAGACATTGCTAATCAACCTCAACACTCCTGCCAAGCCTGGACTGGGCTCCAGAATCCTTCTCAACACAGCACTCAGGGGGCCACTATCAGTTAACTGGAGCTGGCACATGAGATGAAGCTTCTGTGCCAGTTCTAAGCTGAGATCTGGAGGAGGCATGAGTCAGAGGGTGGAGAGGGAAGAGGGTTAGGGAAGGGGGTGCCGGGTAGAGGGAGCAACGTATGAAAGACCTGGAGGTGAAACAGAGGGGAGCATAAGAGTTTCAGGGTGCTGGAGCGGGGAGACATGGCTGGGGCCTCGGAGAGGCGGGCAGAGGTCAGAGAGAATGAGCGCCAAGTGACTACAGTGTTTGGACCAAAAAGGACACTTGCAGGTATCCGGGCAAGAGTGATGAGTGGCCTCACCAAGGGGATGGGGATGGGGAGAAATAAATGAAGTCAAGAGATTACTAGGAGTGAAATGGCAGAGCCTAATTACAGATTGGATTTGGAGTGTGAGAGAGGGGGACACATCTGGGAGAACCCCAGGATTCTGGTTGGGCAGCTGGGAGATGGTGGCACTATGCTCTCAGGCAGGGTAGCAGGCTCTGCTGGTCCCCTGACCCCCATATTCCCTGACCCTCACCACGTCACCCTGACTTCTAACTGCCAGCACTTGCGTTCCCCTGGCCCCTGAGGAACTACTCTGGCTTCCAAAGCCCACTGTGCTACAGGAAGAGCAGGGGCGTCAACCGGTAACTGATGAGAGTCGGAGTATAAATACTTCAGCTCTTGAGGGATGACGCTCAGGTGTATGTTCCACATTGGCTCCCGTCAGGACTAAGCTCCAGCTGCCCACAGTGGCAGCTGGCTTCTCAACGCACACATGACTGGACGCCTCCCCTGCCCTATCTCTCACGTGCTCCTCTGTCATGGTTTTCTGGAATCACCGGCACGCGAATCCATGTCTCAGGTCTGGTTCTGAGGAACCCAAACTAAAGCGGACAGTCTAGGGAGTACCTCAGGGTTCAGGGGGGCCCAGGGTGGTACTCTCTCATGGCCCTTTCTTGGGGGCCTTGAACCCTTGGCCCTTTGTCTGGAGGAGACGGGCCTGCTGGTGGAGGGGAGTTTGGCTGGCTGCCAAACCCACAGCTGTTCCCTACCAACCTTGACTTATAGAACCTCCGTTTTCAATCAGGCAGAAAGGGGCTCAGAGAAAGACCGCCCTTCCCCAGCTTCAGGAGATAAACCAGAATCAATCCAACAGGCTGAGGTCTGCGGAGGGAAAAGATGGAGCGACTTGGGGCTCTTCCAGGAATCTTGATACTAGATGCAGCCATTACATGAGGGAAAGAGTCCAATGTCATGGTTAAGGGCAGACGCCAAACATCTGAACTGGAATCCCAGCATTTGGAGCCACTTACTAGCTGTGGTGTGACCTTGGGCAAGCTAATTAACCTCTCTTGGCTTTTTCTTGTCTGTATAACGGGGATGTGAACAGTCCCAACGCCTGCAGGCTGTTGTGAGAATTAAAGGAGTCCACAGCTGTACAGGCACTGAGCACACAGCCCGTGCTCTAAGTGTTACTCTGCGACATGATTACTGTAAGCCAGGGCTGACCAGCCTCAAGGTGCTCGCGAAGCCCCTGGAGACCTCATGAGCATGCAGATTCTGGAGCGGGACAGCAATGGCAGCAGGTGAAGGGTCCAAGAGAGATATGAAGTTGGTGACTCGGAAGACGGAAAAAGAGGGCCACGCATGAACCCAGGAATGTGGGCAGCTGGAAGCTGGAAAAGGCAAGGAAACAGATTCTCCCCTAGAGGGTCCGCAAAAGAATGCAGCCCTGTGGATATCTGGATTTTAGCCAGTGAGACTCACGTCAGACTTCTGCAGACCTGTAAAACCATTTGCATTGTTCTAAGCCACTCAAGTTGTGGTAGCTTGTTAGAGGAGCGATATAAGTGAATACAGGTCTCAGAGTGTCCTTCAACAGCAAAACAGGACCTGCCTGGAGCTATGCCACCCCCCAGAGACTTTGCTCTGAGAGGGTCCATGTTTTTTCGGATTTTGCTTCAGGACCTAGAGGGAAGGCGTCATTTCTGTTCATCTATTTTATTACTTAGAAACCAAAGGTCTACTCTGTCCCATCTAGTGGGCCTCCAATAAATTTCTTCAGACTCTTCAAAGAGTTCTGAATTAGAGGGATTAAAAAAAAAAAAAAAAACAGATTCTGAGTCAGTGGGTCTGCATTTCTCCCGAGCTCTCAGAGGGGGCCGCTGCTGTTGCTGCTGGCCCCGGGGCCACACCCCAGAGAACGAGGGCTGCAGCCACCGTTAGCTGGCACTGTGGAACCTGGAGCCCAAGGGCCTTCACTGAGAGGACGGCCCAACCCACAGGCACCAAGACCTGGGGGGCACGCAGCCTTTGCAATGTTCTCTTCAGGACTTTGCAGCTCTCATCACACGGCTACGGTAGTTACTTGGTCAGAAGGCAGGGTCCCAGAGGTGCCCAGCCCAATTGTCTGACACACTGTAGGTGCTCGAGGCCATTTGCTGAAATGAAGAGCCACCTGGGAGCAGCCCTGTGCCCACTTACAGGAATACACATGCCCGGTGATCCAGTGCCCAGGGTAGACAGACCCAGAAGTGCCCAGGGCCACAGGCTTGGGGGCCTGCTCAGGCGCTGGCTTCCTATAAGCCTCAGCTGGGCTGGCAGGAGCCCAGGAAGAGGACGGCCACACCCCCTCCTGTTTCAGAGCTTGGCATCTGGGTCCTGAAAATGCCCAAAATACCTCCGGAACAAGGAGGAGGCCGACCACAGCTCAAGGTCCCCACCTGTCCCTTCACCTTCACTTTCTTAGCCAGATGTTGGGCAAGGTGGCAGCATGTGTCTGGACTCAGCCCCTCTCAGGAGGGCAAGACTCTGCCTTCTGCTGGACCACACACGCTCCAACCCACCCAATCCTCCCTCAGTCGGGCTCAAGACACACACCCAAAACCTTTCAACAATCATGACCATCACAGCCAATATGTATCCCGTTTACTCTGTGCTAAGCACTTTACAGACACGAGTGTATTTAGAGGGGCTCACTGTTATCTGTTAGAATGCCATTTGCCTCGAGGAGCAAAATGCCCAACCGACAGTGGCTGTGTCAATGACAGACAACAATCATCACAGGAACAATAAACAGTGCTTGCGGTGTGCCAGTCACTGTTCTAAGTGCTTTCACATACGAGTATGTTAACTCATTCAACCCTCAGAACTTATTAGTGGTCTGTACTATTGTCCTTTCTGTAGATGAAGAAATTGGGCTCAGAAAGGAGAAGTACCTTCCCCAAAGGTCACACAGCTACTAAGAAGCAGAAATTAGGTACAAACCAAGGTGTCTGACTCAAGTCCTGGCTTTGAACTTCTGTCATGTAAGTCGTCTCTCTGGTTCCTTAAAACACATGCTAACAAGTGACAACAAGAGCCACCTCCCAAGCACCATCATCTCATTCCTTCTTCACAAAACCCTCCTAAGCTGCTCTCCTTGGAGGAAGTTGTGTTGCATCTCTGAGCCTTTACCTGCTGTTCTATAAAATGGGAATGTGGATCTGACTTCCTGTGGCTGCTCACTACACCACACTGCCCTCCCGTGACCTGGTCCTCCCACCTGCTTGGAAGTCAACAGATGAGATGTTTGCTGGCCTCCCGAAGCTTTAGCAGGCCAAGGAAGATAACCAAGGCCACCAGAGTCAGTGGCAGAGCCAAGACTGGGACTCAAACCACCTGACCCCCTGAAACTCAGCAAGGACCCACTGCTCCCCAGATGCGTACAGTACCTTCCTCCAAGTTTTGCTGCCTTGCCAAGTTTCTCAGGTTAAAGAAAACATTTGTTCCCTTCCCTCTCCTCCTCTCCCTTCCGCCTAGCCTCCTCCTCTTCTCCCTAAGAGGTGGGCGGGACCGCAGCATCTGCCAAGGCAAGGCCATTCACAGAGGCCGGAGATGCCCAGTTTAGGAGGGGTTGGGGGGTGGGACGGCTTCAGGCGGCAGAAGCCCCCAGCTGCGAGGCAGGGCCTGCAATGGGAGGGAGCAGAAGGTGGAGGCCGAGGACTCTCCAACACTCTTTATAAAAATTAACCCATTTAATCTTCATAGCACCCCTATGAGGTTAGTATTATCCTCATTTTACAGATGAGGAAACTGAGGCACAGAGAAGTGACTTGACCAAGGTCACATAGCTGACGAGCAGTGGAGCAGTCGGTCACCAAAGTCTGGCTGTCTCACTTTTCCTCGGAGGTTCCTGGCTTCATCACCTCCCTTCTGAAGACGGGATGTCCCAGGAGCCCTCTCCAGCGCCCCTCCCAGCCCGAGGCCCTCCCATCCCACCCCAGAGAAGACTGAGGGCCGGGATGGCCAGCAGGAGCCGGCCGGGCCCCTCACTCACTTGCCCTCTGAGCCGTAGCTATTCATGCTGTCCTCGATGGACTCGTGGCTGGCCTGGCGCAGTGTCCGGCTGGGCATCTCCACTGCCAGGCCCGTCTCTGTGCTCCTCTGGATGGCCCCCTTCAGCCTCCGGCTGTCTCCTTCTGGGCAGAGAGGCCAAGAGAGGTGGGGAGGCAGACACGGGATGGGAGGGGACAGAGAGGCGAGACATTTGGTTAGTATTTCCAGGGGAGGTGGCTGACCAGTTTTGGCCTCCACCTGACTCCATCAAGCTCCTCCCACCACAGGTCTCCCCAGCACCCACCCTCCTCCGGACAGCCTGTCCTTCTCACCCCCCTGCCCACAAACAGCATCATATGTGTTCTCTTAACTGACGGGTTCATGTACGTGTACCGTTTCTCCCCCCTTAAATCACCTGAGACCTCCTCCAAATCACGTCTCCTCCTCATCATCAGCTACTATTTATTGAGCACCTACTATGTGTCACATATTCTCTTCAAGTGCTTTGCATGGATTTGGACCTGGGTTTCTCAACCCCAGCACAACTGGCCGTTGGATGGGCTATTGCTTTGTTGGCAGGGGCGTCCTGTACATTGTAGAAGGTCTGACGGTATCCTGGCCTCTACCCAGTAAATGCTAATAGCACCTTCCTGTCCAGTAATGGCAATCAAAAACATCTCCAGACATTGCCAAACATCCCCTGGGGGCAAAGTCATCCCTTATTTGAGGTCTGCCGATTTAGGCCATTGGCTATGAACCCAGACGGTCTAGGTTCAAATCCTGAATCCCTTTCTCACTGGCTGTGACACTTTGGTCAAATTATTCAGTCTCTCTGTGCCTCTGTTTCCCCAACTGTAAAATGGGAGAACAAGGTTTTTATGAGGACAATGGCCCTCTGCCCTTTCTATTCCCTCCCCTTGAACAACCCTTCCCCCACAGCAGCTCTACTCTGTGATCACGTCATCCTATCCAAGGCCCTCCTGGACCTGGGGGGAAAGAACCACCCAAATCCCTTCATCTTTCTTGGTAAGAGACAGGAGAGCTGGATCTGCACGCCACATATCAGGGAACAGAGCGAGGCCAGGACACCTCCAGCTGGCCTCCCAACTCTAGGCTGGTGTCCCCTTCCCCCTGACTCTAAGACACACACACACACACACACACACACACACACACAGATGCTGTGTGTGTTTCTCACAGCGTGTGCCCACATGTGTGTCTCCCACGTGTCTGTATTATTCAGACACAGGCGCCCGCATACTCGAAAAACCACACAGTAATGTCCACACACATATAGGGGAATACGTGCAAGGACACGGAGTGTGTGTCTATAGAGCTGAGCGTCCGTGTGTGTGTGTTTCCACGCGTCTCCACAGGCCTGTCGTGCTGTGTTTCGGAGGCCAGTCACACGCAGAGATAAGTATCCATAGATGAAGGACATGCCAACCCACTCAAGACAGCACAGGGAGACATGGACACTGCACTCCTGGGGGTGTGGCACCCTGCGTGTTTCTGAACATGTGGGGGAACGCATGTGTCCTTATGGCTGTGTTCCCTTCCCTCTACCATTTGTTCTTTCCCTAATTTCTATCTGCAGTCTCTGTTTCCTTGTGTGTAGCAGGTACAGAGGCACAGAGAAACATTCTGAAACACACACATGCTCACTCAGAAACAGACTCACAGACATAGAGACGTCCGTCTACTCACCCGTACACACAAGCACAGTCCTATGTCAGGGAACACACAACCCCTCCGCACCGGGCTACACACCCATGACCAGCACCCTGCAGGCAGGCTGCAGACACGTGCCTGGGATGATGACCTCCCCACCGAGCACGGTTCTGGAGCCCAACACCAGCTCGTCCCCATGCAGCAGGATCTGACATTTCTCCAGGAAGAGGGAGGACCAAAACATGACAACTCAGTCGCCGCTGAGACTGACGAGGCCTGGAGAGGTGGGCTTCACATCTGTGTGGCATCTACAGCCCCACAGCGTTCCACATCCAGTCCCCTATTTGGACCCCAGAACAGGTGTGGGGCTTTGCCTGGCTTTGCAATCAGACAGCCCAGGCAGAGTCCTGGGCAAGCAGACCTTGAGCAAGTTGGGCAGCAGCTGTGGAGAAGGTTAAATGGCAGCACACTGACCACAGTACCTGGCATACAGTAGGTGCCAAACAAGAGTAGCCACAGCCACTGCGGAGAAAGACCTCCCAGGACCTCCCAAATGGGCCCACGCCAACTGTCTTTCATCTTCCCTCGGACCTAACACCTTCTCCACCTCAGGAGTCCTCAGTCTGGGAACTCAGGTTGTACCCAACCACACCAACAAGGTCCCCATCTAACCTCAGCCATCGAACCTTCCCGTTGGCCATCTCCCGCTCATCTAGTCACAGCCCCAAAGTGACTTTCCCAACCCCTGCCCCACACCCCATCCACCCCAACAGATGACCTTGCTCCTATTTGACTGAGAAGGTGCGTCTGTCTTGCTCTTTTTCACTTCCCAGTTTCACCATCCTCCAACCTGCCCCTCGACCCTCCCGTCCCCTCCTCTCTGAGAGGAAGGGGTGACCCTTCTCCTTGCCAAAGCTCATCTGCCATCTGTTCTCCCCATCCCACCTCTTCCCATCCTCACTTGGAATGCCTCCCACCACTGGTCCTCTCTGGACGTTGAATCTGCCACCTCTGCGTCTTCTGGCTCTTTCCATTCCTCCTGCAAGCTTGCTCAAGGCTTCACTTCTTCCACCACCCCCTTCAACCAGCACACTTCGGAGAACAGCCTCTCCCACCATGTCACCAACCACGCACGCTCATCTCAGTGTGGCTTCCACTCCACCACTCCGTTCACATGCTTTCTAAACCCGTCTCCCAGGACAGCTCACGACCACACACAAGGGCTAGCTCAGTCCCCAACCCCTGAAGGGTGGTGCCTTCTTCATTCACTTAAGAAACATCTACTGAGTGCCCTCCTGTTCAGTGGGGTGCCCTCATGAAGATGCTAAACCCACTTCTAAATCTGGTCTCCACTGCTAAGAGGCTTCACCACCCATGGTTATCATAACGCTCCACTGGAGAGGCTGGGAGTTGAAGTCCTGTCAACTTTGGGGACCCACAGTGGCTGGCCACTGTGATATACAATGAAATGGAGTTTGAATGACTAATTTGGGGGCTACCCAGTCACACTTGCTGCACCCCAGACTCAAACTGTGCAGCTTGAATTTTCTCCCACAGGGTCCTAAGTCCCTCTTCTGCGAACTTTTGCAGAGAACTTTGTGTGTGTTGTATGCAGTTGTAGATGGCTTACCACCACTGCTATGTAGTATTCCACTGTACGAATATACCACAATCTATTTTTCCATTGTACTCTGGATGGGCATTTGATTTTTTCCCCGGTTTGGAGCTATTAAAAATAATGCTGCTATAACCACTTTAGTGCATGGCCTGGTGAGTATTTGTACCCATGTCTCTCCAAAATATACCTAGGGGTGCAATTGCTGGGCCATAGGGTAAGCATTTGTTCAGCTTTAGCAGACGCTGCCAAATGATTTTCTTAAGTGATCGTACCGATTTACACTCCAACCAGCACATGGGGGGAGGGGCGGATTTTATTTCTCTTTTGTATGCTTCTACGTCTCTTGAAGTTTTACAGTTAAATGTATTCATTCTATAATACAAATGAAGGTAAAATACAAATTCATTAAAAAGTCACACCTTCAGTCATACTACGATCCCATTTAAAACCCAAGTGGGGAGTACAATGGCTCCCCACTGCCCGCCAAATTAGGTTCAATCTTTGCACCCAAGCATTCAACACTCTCCATTACCTGATTCCCTCCCCATCTGCTCCCGGCTTCCCTCAATCTCCACACCCCAGCCCATCCCGGCGCCTCATCGTTCATAAACATATCTAAAATTAGGATATGAATGACAACCTATGGCAAGTCAGCGTTAAATTCTGACACGTTTTATCTCCCTGGGTGGTACATAACGTAAAGCGGTGCCTTGCCGCACAAAGCGCTTTGACGCTACTAGTAAGTTTGGTCCCCACCGCCAGATGCCGAGGGAACTGTCCTTGGTGCTGACCAGGAGCGGAGGCCTGGGCTTGCCTGGGGCGGAGATGGCAGCTCGCAGGGAGCGGAGATCTCAAAACCACACAACCCCATCCCGTGCTGGTTTTTCAACCACTATTCCTTTCCACTAGCTTTCTGATGACTCAAAGTCCTCCATTCCACGTAGACAGGGACTCCCACTTACTGAGCTCAACCAGAGCCTATGACAGCTGGTCAACTTATATTACTTCATTTAAGCCTCACAACCATCATTGTCTCCATGTTCAGAAGAGAACACTGACTCAGAGAGGCCCATGAAACTGCCCGAGATGGTAAAACCGCTAAATGGGAGCAAGAGTTTGGTTCCCATTTTTGCAAATCAGAGTACAACTTGCCTTTTAGGCTGCTTTATACTGGGGAAGGGGGGAGGGAAAATCAGGAAGATGCAAAGATGAAACGGGTGGCAGCAAGGGAGGCAAAGAGCCCATGATAAGGATTTAAGAACACTAGACAGAGAATCTGAAGATTCTGAGAGGATCAACTGGGTACTGTATATGAATATACTTTCTAACTCTAAAGGGTTCTGCCCCTGGAATGGAATGTATTCTCACTTATCCAATGAAATAGACATTTATGGAGCTCCTCTCTCATGCCATGCTTTTCTTGGCCTTGAGGATTCTAATAAGATATCGTCCTTGTCTTTAAGGAGCTTATAGTTAGTGGGGGTGGGAGTGGGAGATGAAACCGATAAGTAATAATCATTCAATCAACACATTCTTACTACGTGCCTCTTCAGGATTTGTGCTGGAGACTCAGGACACAGATGAGTTAAATCCAGACCTTGCTGAAACTCCCAGTCTACTGGGGTGCAGGCAAGCAAAGGGGCCATTATAACACAAGGTGTTGTAATTACAACACAGTATACTTCAAGGACAGAGGTATATACAGAGTATTGTGAGAGCTGAGAAGAGTAATTAATACAGCACTGGAAGCGGAGGGAGGGTCTGGATTGTAAGTAGAATTATTTCAATACTGAATTAAAGTTGATTGCAAGTAAACTCATAGTAAGAGTTTACTATACATGCAAGTACTACCTTCTGGAAGTTTCCAACCAAGAGCTACATTGACAAGTACAAAACATCTAGGGAGAAGGCAAAAATGTGGAACCAAAATGTCAACTGAGGACCAAGAATACTGAATGCAGAGTAAATGCATTTAGCGGAGGAGAGGAAGGTCTTACACTGAGCAGGGATGGTCAGAGGAAAGTCATTCACTCTATTCTGGCCAGCGTGGGTAGACTTTCTGGAGAAGGGGCATCTCAGCTATCATTGGAAGGAAGACAATTTACAATCCCCACAAGTGGGTGCCTTTCCCCAGAAAGCCATTCTCACTAGCACTGGAGAAAAACTGAGCAAGCTCTGGAAGAAGTTGGGTTGTGGGCAAATGTAGCGTCTATGGGCCCATCTGGCACTAGCAAGCTTCACAATCCACACAGCACTCAAGGATCTGCCCCAAATCTATACCGCAAGCCTGATTCCACGCACACACCAGGTGTTCCATCCACACTGGGTTACTCATCATTCACCAAACACAGCCCCCGTACTTCCGTCTTCTTAAAAGCATAGGCTCTAGAGCCGGAATAACTGGGCTTGGGACTTAAAGTGTCCCTCTGCCACTTTCTGAATAAACTAAAGCAAGTGACTGAACCTCTCTGAGCTTCAATTCCCTCATAAAATAGAAATACTATTAGTAACCTCCTCACATATTATTGCAAGGGTTAAATGTATCTGTCAGCTCTCACTAGGTTAGGCTGCAGTAACAAGCGACCCCCAAATCTCAGTGGCTTTTAAAACAAAAGTTTAATTCTTGCTCATATTAAATGTCCCTTGTGAGTTAGCTGTGACCCTATCCCATGAATTATCCTGGGATGCAGGATGAAGCAACCAGCCCTATCTGGGACATGCCGTTCTCATAACGGGGAAAATAGGAATGATGGAACCAGGAAAGAACTCTTCCAGCCACTGCATTTTTCTCGAGATATATATAATTTTTTTAATGTACAAAAGGAAAGATAAGAAATATGTCCCCTAATAATGTAAAAAGGCCAAGTGTAGGGAAGATGGGGTGAGTTCTCTCTCCCACACATACAGTGGAAAGAGAAGTCATCAAGTTGACAAACGATTTGCTATAACAAGGCAGGATGTTAGCCCATTATAGCACAGGTCCACAGTAATTGTGAAATAAATCCTCTCCTGCCCCTTGTAGGGCTGAACTCAATGACATAACATATGTCCAATGACTATCACAATCAGACAAAGGCACTCAGTAAATTATAGCTGCTGTTATCAACATGTAGTGTTATCTATCTACTGTGAGATACATAGCAGTGTCCCCAATTCCCAGAAACTCTCCGAAAACTGAGGCTCTGAGCACTGAAGCAGGTTGCTCATGGTTCCACAGCAAGTAAGTGGTGGGGAAGCAGAATGCAAAACAAAGCCATCCCATCCACACAGAAGAGTCACACATAAATGTTCACAGCCGCATTATTCCTAAGAGTCAAAAAGTGGAAACCATCCAAATGTTCACCCACTGATGAACAAACAGAATGTAGTATATCCATATACTGGGATATTATTCAGCCATAACAAGGAACGAAGTCCGGATAAATGCTACAGCACAGATAAACCTTGAAAATAGGCAATCTGAAAGAAACCAGTTATGAAACACCACATATTCTATGACTATTTATATGAAATATCCAGAATAGGCAAAACCACAGAGACAGAAAGCATACTAGTGGTTGCCAGGGGTTAGGGTGGTGGTGGGGGGGCTGACAGTGACTGCTACTGGATATAGGATTTCTTTTTAGGGCGATGAAAATGTTCTACAATTGATTGTGGTGATGACTACATAATGAATACACTAGAATCCAATGAATTATAAACTTAAAATACGTGAGCTATACGGTATGTCGTTATACCTCAATAAAGCACATACGAGTATATATTCTCCATCTCATCACCCAGGCCCTACTCTTGACCCCTAATCTACACTGACTCCCAGAGGGCCAAGGAGCCAGTGGTGTGGGGCGGGTCAGCACTGGCCTCTGCCAAGGGCAGCAGAGGGTGCAGCTGAGCAAGAGGCCAGCGCATAAGCCTGTTCCAGCAAAGGCCAGACGAGGCCTGGCTATGCAGTTTGGATCCCAAGCATGCCATCTTCAAAGCACATACGTACACTCGTACCCCCACCGAGGCACACCTGTGACAAGAGGCAGTGAGCACCTGGGGCAGAGGAGGTAGGACCCCTTACTCCCAGTGCCTTCTGTCTGTGCCTCAGGCTCTCCACTGCCACCTTCCCCGGTCCACACATGGTCAGCTTCCTTCAGGGCCTACCGGACCCAGAAGAGCTGGCCAGGATCAGGTGAGGCCAGTTGGAACCAGCTAGAACCACCCAGCACTAGCACTCACCAGGGTAAACCCACCTTAGATCAACTGTTCTCAGTAGCAGAGGCTGCTGGTAAAGCAGGCCTCAGGCAGCACATCCCCTCTTGCTCCCTCTCAGCTCATCCAAATCCCATGACTGCAGTCCCTTTTGTGGAAAGCTAACCCTCAGTGCCCACTGAGGCTCTCTGGGCAAGAACCTCCCTGCACACCTGCTTAATGCCGGCTGGGTTCTCAGACACCTTGGACAGAAGGCCAACCCTTCATTTGCAAACAGTTGAAACAAAGACCTCCCTGGATGTGGCCTTAGCAATGCTGCAGAGCATCTGGGCCACGCCTTGGCGAAGGAGCCTCAGTTTCTTTCCACTCCCTCTAATGTGGGCAGGGACATGTCTGTTTTGAAACACTTTGCACTTGCAAAGATGCCTGGCACTCAGCAAGCGCTCCATACCCAAGTGGGAAACCAACGTCTGCCATGCTTCCAAATTCCAGCCCTAAGCCTTTCAAACGTTAATATGCAAATGAATCACCCAGGGAGCTTGTTCAAATACAGATTTGGATTCAGCAGGTGCTGGGTGGGCCTGAGAGTCTGCATTTCTAACAACTTCCGAGGTTAGGCCAATACTGCTAATCTGTGGCCCACACTTGGAGTAGCAAGACTTCCGGCCCGTTTCACTCACGCTCTTTTCTCTGATTTCGTTGCCTTTCTTGATGGTGCAAGGAGCCTCTTGAGAAGCTGGAGAAAGCTGTTCTCTCTTTCTTTAAAAAACTATCTGCCAGCGCATACACACAATATGTTGCATACAATTTTGAGGCTTACAGTCCATGGGTTAAAAACCTTTCTTCTGAACCGTTCTTGCGGAAAAGAGGATGCAGCAGAGGACAGAAAGGGAAAAAAGTCTCATGAGAGTTAGGACTCCTGGGTCTGGCCCCTGCTTCACTAGGGACTTCCTGTGTGACATCAGACAAGTTTCTGCCCCTCTCTGAGCTTCAGTTTCCCCCATCAGGAGGGGGCTGGACTAGATTATGATGATACATAGGTTTTCTTATTTTTGACACTCTGGTAACTATTGCTGAAAATATCCATGTTAAGAATTCTTAGACTGTCTAGACTTGGCAGAAAAGGGTGCCTTGATTGATTGGTGATACCTGTCATGGTCCCAGGAAAGGGCGGGGTGGGGGGGTGGGGGGGGTGGGGATCTTAATTGATTGGTGATGTCTGCCAAGGTCCCTGTGACATTCCATAGCTCATTTAGAGTCATCCCAAACTGGGGAAACAGAAGTCTGCGCTTGTCCTCAAGGGGGCAGGAAGGGATAATTCTTTAAGCTGCTGGCTTCTCACACCTGTCACCCTGCAGCCCCTTTGAGACCAGGTAGCAGAATCCCTGCTCCATGGCAGAGAACGACAGCATGTCCTCATGCTCCCATCCTTGGCTATTTTTAACTTCAAGGACAAAGGCTCAGGCAGAAGCTGAAATATAGAAGGGCTGCCGCAGGCCACCCAGCCTCCTGAGGGAGGGGAAGCCACCACCTTCCCATCGGTCCCAAGTTGTTCCATCGTTGGCCAAATGAGAGTCAAGGCAAGCTGCCAAGCCAGGGCCAAGAGCAGGTTCCTCAGGAGGTGTGCCATGCGAATCCTTCCCTGGGACTGCCCCACCAGGTGGGCCGGTGCCCCTCCTTGGTACAACCACAGATACTCTGCCAGCCCCTATCCCATTACACCCGTATCTGTTCATTCCTGCATCCAGCCCACACATACGAGCTGGGCCTTGTGTGCTGAGGACACAGCATCCAGCAAGACAGACGGGGGTCCTTGTCCACTGGGCCCATCCAATCTGGGGCGGAAGAAAGACTGCATGCAGGATGGCAGCACAATTCCGTAGTTACGACTGCAGTCAGGGCTTGCAGAGAACTGCACTGTGGTCATGCCCACGCCTGTGAGCTCCTTGAGAACAAGGATGTTCTCCCTTACCTCTCTATCCCGAAAACCTCAGACCCGACCTGGCTCACAGAAGGGTTCAGAGTATATTTGCTGATTGCAAATGCTGCTGAGGAGACATGTTCTGGAGTGTCGGGATCCTACAGGAGCCTATCTCAGACTAACTGAGAGCTATCCATTCATTCATTCACTCACTGATTCACGCACTCACCACGCCTTTTCTCAAGCACCGTTCGAGACATATTCTACGCACTGGAGCTAAAGCTGAAAAAACACTAAGAGACACAAAGTGCCCTCCTAAATCTCCAACCTAGGAGAGGCAAGTACACATTAAACCACACAAATATGTGACTATAGAGAGGGTGCTAGAAGGTGAGTGGAGGGATGGATGTTTCACTTTTAGACAGAGGCTCGAGAGGCCTCACTATGATACGTGGATAAGACCAGAAGGAAGTGAAAGAACAAGCCAGGTGGACATCTGTGGGGAAAGCGCTCCCAACACAGAGATGACAGACAGACCCCGAAGCAGACATACGCCTGTGTGTTCCACGAACAACAAAGGAAGCCAGAATGGCTGGAGTAGAATGAGCAAAGGGGAGTGATACAGACAGACTTTGAGATGATGTGGTGGGCGAGGAAGGACAGCTTAGGGAGACAGACACACGTTGCGTTACGCCTGGCGTACAGTCAAAGGAAACAGTGGTGACCAAGAGGAAGACGATGGTGACGATACGAGCAGCCAGCACTGACCCTGTGCCCGGCGCTATGCTACACAACGAGCGTGGATTCGTTCATTTAATCCCCACGACCACCCATGAAATAGGTCCTATATTATCCCCATCTCACAGACGAGCAGGCTGAAGTCCAACCAGGCTCACGCAGCTTGGAGGCGGCAGGGCTGGGACAGGGACGCTGGCCGCCTGGAGCCAGCGTTCGCCCTCTTCCTGAACACACCAGCCCTGACGCGCATGCACTGCAAGTACCAGTTTCTTTCCCTCTCACGGTCCATGAACCATGTGGACTCCTTTGACCAGCTTCGGAAAGCTGTTCTTCTCCATTTAAAAAATTCTGGGTTTCTCCAGAATGAAAAACAGACGCGCACGATGACACAACTTATACATCATTTCAAGACCTTCAAGGTTATGAACTTGGGCTCTGAAAAGAAGCGCTTTATAAACATTTGCAGCAAAAGCAAGAATTGTCAGAGTTGTCTAAAGAGGCAGGGGCCACGGGCTCCTATCAGATCAGCTCAAACAATTTCTACAATTTGTCAAGAGCCTCCTGGGAGAGAGGTGCTTGTAGATTCTTTGTATCTCATTTAAACCTCATTCAAACCCTGTGCGGGGACTGCTATTATGCCGCTTTTACAAATGAGGAAACTGGAGCACAGAGAGATAATGTGATTTGCCCAACATCACACAGCTGGTATTTGGCAGAGCTGGCGTCGACCTCAGTCTGATCCTAGACCTCCGCCTCTATTCCAGACAGCTTCCTCTGAATTCTAACATAATTGCACCCCTTTATCTTCCCAGAGAGGGGAAGAAACTTGTTCAAGGTCTCACACCTTAGCACATACAGAGCTGGGTCTAGAGCTCTGCTGCCCAAGACGGTAGCCACTAGCCACATGTGACCACTGAAATTCAGGAACATTTTTAAAAATTAAGAATTTAGTTGCTCAGTTGCACTGACCACACGGGCTTGTTCTGAACTGTGCAGATACATTTCCACCATCACAGAAATTTCTATCGGGCAGCACTGCTCGAGAGCTTGGCTCTTGACTCTCAACCCAAGGTTTCTGCATTGTCAGAAGCTACTAGTGATCACATTTGCCTGACCAATGAAGTGGATGGAAAGGGAGACAGGAACAGGGCAGCTGAGGTTGTGTAAGAGAACAAGCAAGCTCAGAGAAAGGCTGGGAACAGGGAAGCTTAAGCTGACATCTTGTACAGGATAAAAGACATGAGAGCCACTGGCTTAGGACCCACCTCCCCAGCGACAAACATGCCGGTATGTCTGATCACAGTTCTTCTCAGTTCTTCTAGCTACAGTTCTGATTTCTTTGTTGATGTCTGTGGTTTCATTACCAGAGGACAGGGCCTTTCATCCAGTGGAGACGTCAAGCTGAATGGCAGTGCCCTGGGAGAGAGAACTCAGTGGCCAAAACTCCAGCTCACTCCGCTGAGACAGCAAGGAGACTGAGAGCGGGGCATTCCGTAGCCAGCCTTGGACCCAACAAATCCAGTGGGGCCTGGACTCAGGGAAGCCACACTGTGGGCACCGGGCAGTGACTCAGGGTGGATGAGACTGCAGACGGGACAAGGGTTGGCCGCAGCTGCAGCTGCCAGAGCAGATTTGAAGACCCAGACCACACCCAGGAGAGCCACCTGAGCAGCTGGGTCACACGGTGCTCTGAGGACTCATTTACACCTGCGAGATGCTCAAAGACCTCCTAACCGGGTTTCTCTAGTGGAATGTTGTACAGGGAGAGAAGAAAGGACCACAGAGCTGCCTGGCACAGAGGAAACCATGCAGGCTAAGGCTGGGGCAGTCCTTCACCCTGTGCATGATGGTCCTTCCTTCTCTCCCTTTCTTTCTTCCTTCCTTCACATATGGACAGCTGCAAAAGCCCGCTGAAAAGAAGCGTATGAGATGGAAGACACAGACGAATTCCTTCCCATCTCTAAGCAGCTGCGTGGGCTTTAGAAACCCGCTAACCCTCAGAGCTTCATCTGCCTATCGGTAAAAGGTGAGTGATTTTGCTACCTACCCCAGCAGCTCTGAAAGGCTCAACAGATGCTAATAATACTGATAATGACGACGGCCATTTATAAGAACTTTTTCGTGCTGGACCTTATCACTACATTAGGGCTGGTCATACATTAAGCACTCAATAAAAGCCTCTTGAACGTTGAATTCACCATGTAAATGTTTTATGTCATAATAATAATAATAATAATAATAATAATAATAATAATGAAGTGAGTGCCTTACTACAGTACTGAGCCCGTATCACGCACGTTACTCAATCCTTCCAGTGACCTGAGAGGTAAATACTATTATCTCCATTTAGGAGATGAGGACACTGAAACACAGAGAGGCCAAGTCATTTATTTCAGGTCACAGCTAATAAGGTAGGACAAGAAAAGGGGAGTGGTTTAAATGCGGGTCTGTTTGATTTTAAAATCTAGGTCGTTTTTGCCTTCAAATTAAATAAGCATTTTGTAGACAACAAAGGACTGTACAAATTTGATTTGCAGTGTCATCACGGAGTTAGGAATACTGGTGAAGGTGACCTTGGGCACAAGGGAAGAAGGACTTTCTGCAGTTGAGCTGTGTGTCAAGGGAAGGAACCGCCTGGAAAGGTTGTGAGTTCCCTTCATTGTCATCCAAGAGAGACTGGACTGGGGACGAAGGCACAGTCCCCAGATGGGAAGCTGGACAGACATCACATGAATCACCAATGTACGAGGTTGGGCAACTAAGTTAGCGAACTCATCCTAGAAGAAGTACCACATACCTCATTTCTGAATATCACTACGGTCACCTTCGAAGTACTCCCCTTGGGAAGCTATGCACCAATGCCAGCACCTAGTCCACCCTTCAAAGCAATTTTGGAACTCTTTTTCTGGAATGGCCATCAGAGCTGTTGTCGTATTACCCTTGATGTCCTGAATGTCATCAAAATGTCTTCCTTTCGATATTTCCTTTATCTTCAGGTAAAGAAAGAAGTCATTGGGGGCCAGATCAAGTGAGTAGGGAGGGTGTTTCAATACAGTTATTTGTTTACTGGCTAAAAACTCCCTCACAGACAGTGCCGTGTGAGCTGGTGCCCTGTCGTGATGCAAGAGCCATGAATTGTTGGCGAAAAGTTCAGGTCGTCTACCTTTTTCACGCAGCCTTTTCAGCACTTCCAAATAGTAAACTTGGTTAACTGTTTGTTCAGTTGGTACAAATTCATAATGAATAATCCCTTTCACATAAAAAGAGGTTATCAACATCGTTGCAACAAGTTCACAAACTTAATTGTCACACCTCAGATGTGGTCAAACATCAGAATCACTTGGGGAGCTTGAGAAGCAATAGATTTCAAGGTCCATCCAAGATTTTTGAGTCGTCTGGGTTGGAGCTCAGGATTCTGGTTTCCGATGGGAAGGCATGTGCAGAACAGGTTGAGAATCAGTGGGCTACTGAAATGCTGAGCGTCCTCCTCATCCAAGATTGTTGGATTCTAGAAGCCATGGAAGCTACCAAAGGAACCCAGGACATGCCCTCAAGAAGCATGCAATGGCTTAGTAGTAATGAAACCTTGCTCTTTGTCAAGGATTACACACATGGCCCCACAGACTCCTTCGCTTAGGCCACTTCCTCCCCAGGTTCCCTGTCTCCTCCTTCCCTTTCTCAGCTCCAGCATCCCCTCCTCCAGGAAGCCTTTCTGGACTCCCAGAGTTAGGGACCCCTCTTTGGGCTTCCACGATGACAAGATTTTCATTTGCAGGTGTCCGTTTCTACATATACCCCCACTACCACCGGCCACGATGGAGCTGGTGGCTCACTCAAGCCTGTGTACCCAGTACCCAGGCCCAGCATAAGTGCTCACTAAGCATTTAGAGCCGGACTTGCTCTGCTCCATGAAGGATGAGCAGAGGAGGCAGTGAGGAAAGCAACTGCGGCAGGAAGGAAGTAATCCAGGTCACCAGGTTGGGAGGAAACAGAACCTACAAATTCTCCCTGCCACTGTTCAGAAGCAGCCTGGCCTATTTATAGCTCCCAAGCCTTCTGCTTCTTGCATTTAAATGCTGGGCCAGGCGTGGAATAAAAATCCTGGGTCGGTCTGTTCATTTTCAATTTTATGTCTTTCTTTTTTCTTTTCTTTTCTTTATTTGTTTTGTTGAGTGTGTGTGTGTGTGTGTGTGTGTGTGTGTGTGTGTGTGTGTGTGTGTTTACAAGAATAGGAACAGAAAGCAGGGAAGAAAATGAAAATGAACCATGGCTATCAGGCTGAGCTACCTTGTGTCATCCCTGGGTCTGACTCGGCAAGCCTGTGGTTTACAGACAAATCATACGCAACTCTAGACCTGATCCTAGAAATCAGTGTCCCTGTAGAGAGGAGCCTGTGAAGGTCTTTTTAAGGTGATTTTTAAATAGTGCCTTCAATTTACAAAACAGTATCACAGCATGATCCTGCTTTGGTTGAAACATGCATTCCTGCACACACACACACACACACACACACACACGCACACGCACACGCACACCCCCATAACACAACAGGAAAAAAAATTGCTGAAAAAAAATGGTTAAATATTCTGCTTTTGGATTATAGAATTGGAGTCACTTTTACTTTCTTTTTGTATGCATTCTCTGCATTTTCCCGAAATTTCCACCAGGCATAGACTGGGGATGTTAGATGCAGGAAACCGGCTCTGTCATTTGCTAGTGTGTGACCTTGGGCAGTTCCTCAATTTCCTCATCTGTACAATGGGAATAGCAGAAGGACCTCCATCGGAGGTTTGCTCTGAGGACTACACAAGGTCACATGCATGACATCTAAGCATGGCATCTGGAACATGTATGTGCAAGAAATGCCAGCTAGTGCAAACATACAAGTGTTTGCAACTTGTGAAAGCACGACATTGTTTTAAAAAATTAAAAAGATAAATGGTGATTCTCCCACTCCTGGTGTAGACCACAGCTTGGGAGAACTCAGAGGCCCGACTGAGTTCCACATCCAACCTGGCTGCAAAAGCACCAACTGACCCTTTCTTCTCCTCTCAACCTCACTTTCCTGGCTTTTAAAAGGCCCACCCCTCTCGGCAGGGATCCAAGAGGCCTGAAGATGATGACAGAGCTCTGGGCTTCAAGAAGGGCCACGAGGGCCTCTCCTTACCCACCCACCCCTCCTTCCCCAGGTCAAGCCTGCTAAACAGCTTTTCCTCTTCAAGACCATACTCAGCACTCCTCGCTCAATGGGGTCACCCAGTTATCTGCTCTGCTTGTCTTCCCTCCTCGGCTGAGGGGGAACCAGTCCTCTCCCACACCATACTTTTGCTACCCAGCACATTAGAACAAGGGTCAGTAAATATGTGGATTGCATCAAGAATGCTTTGAATATTGAATGTCAACTATAATTAAAATATATATGTATATATATATACATACATATATAGTTGCTGAGTGTAAAATACAGCATAGGGAATATAGTCAATGATATTGTAATAGCTATGGATGGTGTCAGATGGGAAGTAGACTTGTTGGGGTGATCACTTTGTGAGGGGAGTAAATGTCTAATCATGATGTTGTTTTGAAACTAATAAAAATAAATAAAAACTCACAGATGAGACAAAACACCTTATGAATGGAATAAAATAATAAAACAAAAAGAACATTTTAAAAAATTACAAAGAGTGCAGGGCAGTGACCAGGCTAACAGACTCAAGCACCGGCAGACCAGTGTTTGACCTTACTACTGAACGGTCCTGGGCCAAAGACAAGCCTATCCTCTCCGAGCCTCAGTTTCCTCATCTGTACAATGGGTACGGCAATGGTACTCCCCTCAGGTTCTGATGTTTCAATAGGATAAGGCAGGTAAAGTGCTCAGAATACCTGGCATGTATGAAACACAAAAGAAACATCAGCTATCATCATGAGGATGATTACTAAAAGTGTACAATGACTTAACGGTTATCTCGGGATCCCAGAGTGTCAACACCTTCCCTTCCAGTCTCACCCGTGGCTCTTCTCTGATTTAGGTCCATGGGACCCTGTGAACCATGGGACAGGTTGCTACCTGCACAAAGGTGCCCAATTGAGCATGGTCACAGGGCTGAAATACAGCCTGTTTGCCCTTGCCAGGCCATACACCCCACTGTACTAGAGAGGGGGAGCCCTTTTCTAATTCATCCTCCTACAGGAAGACCCTTCTTATTTATTTATTTAATCACCCAGGATGGAGGTGATTACCTCCATACAAGCCATGTGTCTGCACAGGGCCCAGGACATGGAACCACGGGGGCAAGGGTGGTCCCTAGGCTGCTCTCACTCTCAGTTCAAAGGATGATGCAAACTTGCAAAGTTCCCCCCACCCCAAATGTTGCAGGGCCCAGGGCAATTGAGGCCCTCATACTTACTCTAAATATTTAAAAGTTATAAATCAGGCTATTAATAAAATATGTTCTACCCTTCCACTCTGACAAATATGCCTCCATAATGACCTTGACAGCCAGGACAGGTTCAAATTTAGAATCCTCAGAGTTCCATGGCTGAATATGGAGTGAGGAGGGAACTGGCCCCAAGCTGCAGTCTGCCTCTTCCCTTTATCATCCCCTCCCTACCCTTAGACTCCACCCTTCCCCCTCTGTTCTCACCTCCACAAACTGTCACTTTGGGGCCACCTATAAGGACAGCAGCAATGGACAGAGTCCATCCTCAGGATGGACCTACAGAAGGGGTCTGGACAGACCCCAGAAGCTGACTCAGAGCCCTATGAGCAGGGAATTCTGGGGTCCCGATACTCAGAACGCTGCCTGGAAAGAGAGAACAGCATGGGCATATCCTGACTCACCTCAATGAGGAGCGCCAGAGAGCAACCCAGTAAAGATCTCAAATCAGGGCACTTCCTCCCGGTGTAAAGGCGGTAATATGCAGCCCATGGTTCTACCGGCAGCCAGGTCTACCACTCACCAAACAGGTCGTGAGAAAACTCAGGAGAGCCTGACCCGGGTTGATTCTTTCAGAGATTGTGGCCCAATTATTACCAAACCCTTTCACAAAGCAGCAGATTTGCCAACCACTTGGGGGTGAGGTGGCATGAGGCCTCTCTCATCTTTCTCTCCCTGCAAGGCCCAGATTTAGGGGTTTAAATTTCCTGGGCATCCCCAGGCATCAGGAGGCCCAGGCCTACTCTGAGCCCCTGCTGCAGCTGGAGACATACAGACCCTGTTCCCAGTTCCTGGTCAGGGCTGGGGTCACAGACAGCGCTACAAACCCAACCTTTCACTGAAGAGTGGTTTTCCTTTATTTTTTTAATTTTAATTTTTTTTTAAGACGTAGACATTCACCTCTGGAGAGAAATTATGGGTTTCAAGAGTTTTTGACAAAGAGCTTCATTCCAGAAATGTAAAGCCGGCATTTTAAATTTGGTTCTTATTCACTGCTGGAAAGTATTAGAATGAAGATTACAAATTTAATAATGTAACACGGCAGGAATTGGCCCAGCCTCATCTCCAGGAAAGTAATGTGTTCCTGACTTCAAACTGGCACTTCCCAGCCTGCCGGCATCACCAGACTAGCCTGGGGACACACTCCTGACTTTTTCGTGTCTTGCGCTCCGGCCCACGCAGCTAGCTAGCCCAGACCCCAAAAGATTGCCATCACCAGAGGCTGGGGATTCAGTGCCGGAATGGTCAGACCCATTCGGGGACAGTCACTCTAACCAAAGGTGCCTCTTGGCTCCATTCTTCCCACCTGCAGCCAGAGAGGTCTTTGCAAACCCCAGATCTGAATCTGTCACTTCACTGCTCGAAACCCAACAGGGGCTCAACTGTCCCTAAGCTCAAGTCCAGGAGTCTTGACTTTAAAGACCTAGTATGATCCAGTCCTGCTACTTCACCAGCCACATGCTCCTTTCCCTGGGTTTTCAAAACACCGTGTGCCAGTCTCAGAGATAGAGAGAAAAAAGCTGATGGTTGCTAGATGGGCGGGGGTGGGGATAAGCGAGAAGGGGAGGGGATTAGAAAGCACAAATTCGTAGCCACAAGATTGCCACGAGGATATGAAAGACAGTATGGGAAATATAATCCATAGTGTTGTAAAGATTTGGTAGGGTATCCAATGGACACTAATCTTATTAGGGAGACCACTTCATGGACGGTGTAGATGCCTGACCACTGCACTGAAACCGAAGCTGAATAATACTGAATGTCAACTATAATTTAACATATATATATATATATATATATATATATATATATATATATATATATGTATGTATATAGTCACAGGAAGTGGAGTACAGCATAGGAAATACAGTCAGTGGAACTGTAACAGTTACATACGATGTCAGAGGGGTAGTAGATTGGGGGAGGAAGGATTATGACTTTGTGAGGGGTGTAAATGTCTAACTAGTACATTGTTTTGTACACCTGAAATAATTTTTTAAAACCCCACTGTGTGCCCACCTCTGCACAGCTGCTAATAATGAGAACTAAACTAACAGAGCACTGACTGTGTGTCACACTGCGCTCAGGGCTTGACAGGTGTCCTCTCAATCCTCACCCCTACCTCGTGTATAGGCAGTAGAGCTTAGTGGTTAAGCTCAGACTCTGGAGTCCGATACAGGGGTGTAAGTCCTGCCTCTGACCCTTACTAGCTGTGTGATCTTGGGCAACATGCTTAACCTCTCTGTGCCTGTTTCCTCATCTATAAACAGGGATGGTGATGGTACCTACCTCACAGAGTAGCTGCGAGGCTCGACCGAGTTAATGGATGCGACATGTCAGAACATGATGGGTGCCGTATGTTAACCATCACCTCCATTTTACAGCAACAGAGACAGAAGCACCGAGTGATTAAACAACGTGGTTAAGATTACACCGTTACCAGTGGGAGCGCGGTCTCCAGACTCTGAAGCCCTCAGTTTTCACCACGACACATCCATTGTAAAACATTTGGAATATGGAAAACGAAGCACAAACTAGAAATCGAAAACTACCCATAATTCTGCCATGCAGAAGCAATTATGGTTAATATTTCCATCCGTGTGCATGAATGTGTGGAGGGAGAGGGGAGAGAAAGGGAAACAGCCACACAGACTGAGAGAATCCAGGATTCAACCCCCCCTCACCCCGCATTCCCATAATTGACTCCCAAGTATGTGCTCTCAGAATTATGGCATCCAGTCACACTCCCCTGCCCTCACTTGGCCAACTCCACTCATACCTTAGATCTTAGCTTAGCTGTCCCCTCTCCTGCCACCCGCAACCCCCCCAGACAGGTCAGTTCTCCCAGCTCCAGCCTTTCTGGCACCCTGTACTGGTCTTGTATGACACCCATCACAGCAGTCATCAAATTATTAGTTGTTACTTTGGTTATGGAATGTCTAAAGCCACCCCCCCTCCACCACCACCAGACTGTAAACTCCATGAGGGCAAAGACTGGGCCTGCCTTGGGTCACCAGCACCTAGAATAGGGCCTTGCCATCAGCAACTACTGGAGGAAGAAAGGAAGAAATGGAGCAGGGAGGAGAATGGGAGAGAGGAAGAATGGGAAGGAAGGAGAACTTTGGGATACAGCTCCAGCTCTTAGCTCCAAATCAGCATCCCCAGTGTGAGATGCCGACAAGAATTACACAGTGCCTGCCCTGGAGGGGCTCACAGTGTGGCCGTGGAAAAGTGATGGAAGCCAGACTGTGCAGGGGCTGGAGAGAAAGAAGTGCAGAGCGCCACCCAAGTGGGCATCCAGGAGAAATGAACAACTCCACCCTAGAGGAGTCAGGTGAGCCTCCCGGAGGAGGCGGCACTGGAGAGCCCTGAAAGGAGAGGGGAGGACACTCCAAGGAGGGAATCACCCAAGCAGAGGCATGGAAGTAAAAAAAAAAAAAACACAAAAAAACAAAACATGAGCAAGACCACGAAGAATGGAGGAACCAATTTTTGCCTGGAAATAACAAATAGCTGGAAAGGCTGGAACTAGGAAGTTAAGTAACCTGGCTCAGCACAAAACTTGTTTTCCTGTTCATCCTGCCACCTTCTCTCCAGCACACTTTCCAAACAGAGCCATGCCCCTGACCCGGGGTGACTGATGCTGTCAGTCTCCTGCCCCATATGCCTCATCTTGACTGTTTCCGTGACTGCTGGCCCGATCCCCTGTTGCCCGTACCTGTATTTCTTGGCCCAAGGGCTACCACTTGTGACAGGTCAGAAATGATGGCAACAAATAACTCTCCGGCCCATTCCCTGTGGCTCTCAACTGAGGACTGATGGAAGTTGGTGTATAAATACCCCCAGCTCCCATGTTCTACTGCAGGGGTCCAGAAACTACCGCCAGTGAACTAAATTCAGCTCGCTGACTCTTTTTGTAAATAAAGTTTTATTAGAACACAGCCTCGCCGACCATTTACATATCATCTGGGGCTGCTTTTGCACTCCAACTTCATAAGTGAGCAGTTGCAAAAGAGACCCTCTGGCCCTCGCAGCCTAAAATATCCACCCTGTGGTCCATTACAGAAGTTTGTTGAGTTCCATTCTACAGCCTCCCAGAAGCCCCCAATAAGACTCAGCTCAGTTGCCCTGAATCAATTGGCAGAAATGGGGTCTCAAATCCAGGTTTTCTTATGACTAATCGAAGGCTCATTCCATGACAAGTCAGCTACCCTTTAAACCTTTCGCCTCAGGCAGCCTGTCGGGTCTCTGCCCACCTCTCTGGAAAAATCCTTCCTAGTATGTGGATCTGGGGAGATCAAACAGGCAAAAACGTTCTGTCACAGCCAAAGGGCTTTCTGTTTTCAAGGTACAAGAAAATCCAGACAGACACCCTTCAAAGAAGTACTCGGAAAGAGGTCCACTAGGAAGCATGAAATATATATACATGTGACAAACATTAACTGCAGTACAGAATGTTGGAAAGACCACAGGTGTTGCAGGCAGGCCTGGATTTGAAGCCCTTGCTACCCTCACTGGCTGTGTGCCCTTGCCCAAGTCGAGTCCATCCAGATACTTGATTCTCCCAGCCCGCCTAATGCAACGATCGCCTCGTAAGACTGTGGAAAAGGTGACCTGAAATCGGGGTGGGCACTGCTCAGCACAGAACTGGCCCCACCTGCTCCCCCCAGGCTGTCGCCAGAAGCTCCTAGACAGCAGGTGGAGCCCAGCCAGATCCCCTATTCCAAGCAGGGAGTCAGTACCCGTGAGTATCTGTTGTGAGTAACCGCGGGTCCTGCCTCATGGCTGCCCCTTCTTTGGGGAACTGCCCTGAGCTGATGGGAGCTGCCTTGTCCCAAAAGTTATGCCCCCATCCCCTAACCTGGGGGACCGCCCACAGCCAACGACGGACTGATATGGGAGCACAGCAGGCCGGGCAACCTGGGATGTCATCCGCTCCCCAGAGCTTCCCACGGATGTCGCTGAAGCCAGCCTGTGGCTTAGGGCCCATCTTTAGCTGCTTCTTTTCCTGCCCATCCTGTATCCCTCTCACCCTCTCACGGGTCTCACCTGAGAGCACTTGCATAGCATATCACCTGTACACGAATCCCGTGAGAACAGGAGGGAAGAGATGTCCCATCTTCTGTATTCTTCTCAACTAGAAGACTGCTGGGAGGAGGCTAAGACTGTTATCCAGATAGACCTCAGAGGTTCTGAGGGTTGTTGCGAGACCACCACAACAAATCAAGTATCACAATAAAGCGTGTCACAATCTTTTTGCTGATAGAGGGTCTTGCCTTCCACGTGTAAAAAACGCAACATCTGAGAAGCACCATAAAGCAACACGCAATGACACAAGGTATGCCTGTACATGTTTCTTTCTGCCTCGCTAGTGGCACCCTCCTGATTCCCATCAGGGCCAGGGTCCCCCGTTGGAAGGTCCTTCTCCCGGCACTCAGCACACCCAACAGAAGCTGGACAGAACTGGCAGCTTCCTAGGGCCAGCTGGCTTGGGGGTGGGTTGGCCAGGGCCTGGGGGGGACCCAGTGGCACCTGGTCCAGTCTTGCTGTTGGGCCCAGGCAGATGTTTCTCATGACATTTGCTGAGGAACTAATTAATTACCATTACAGGCCCCAGTGAGTGACACATCCTCCCACCCACTCCCAGGGAGGCTCCAGGTGGCATTTTTCAGGGACACCAAGTGCTGGAAACACAGGGTGAGGACTCGAATCCTCAGGTACTGATAGAGTCTGGGGTGGCCACTTGGTCCTGGCTGGGGGTCCAGACACATAGGTTCTTTTCCTGGCTTTGCCAGAGATCTGCTGTGAGGCTTTGAGCAAACTGTGCGTTCCCTTTTTGGGCCTCAAGTAAAGATGAGTAGATGACCTTGGAGCGATTTCCACTGTGAAGGCGCTAAGATAGTAATAGCCAACACTTTTGAAACACTTTCCGTGTGTGGGCTTTCTACAAAGCACTTGACAAATGTTTACTCATTTAACACACATGACACCTTCAAGGCAGGGAGGGGCTATGATTAGCCCATTTTACAGTTGAGAAACTGAGGCTCAGAGAAGTTAAGTGACTTCCTCGAGGTCACACAGCCATTAAGTGGCAAAGCCAGGATTCAAATCCATCTGGCTGTAGAGTTCGTATCGTAACCATCAGCATGCTACACTGGCCTAATATAACCTGACTTACCCTCGGACCCTCACAGTGCCTGGCACAGGTCTGGGCACCCTCTAAGTACTTAATAAGAATTTGGTAACTGGAAAAGAAAGAAAAAACTGGTAGCATAAAACCAGTGGTGGTTTATGGGAAGGGGCTGGGTGGCTGAGGTAGGAGGTAGGCTGATGTTTCCTTGAGAGCCCTTTGGTGCTCATGGGCTTTTTAACCAGGTAACATGTTATCATCAGTAATAGCCACAGAAAGGGTCGTAAGAGCTGCAAACCATGTCGCTCCCAGGGAAAGGACAGGAGAGTCAAGGATGGAGGGGCCTGGGACACTTTTCACTGGGTTTCTTTCGTGCTTTTAAAATGTTATAACATCTGCATATATTACCTAATCCAAACAATATGTATTCTTTTAAAAATTATTCAATGATCAATCAGCCAAGGATCAACTAGAGAGAAACGTTGGCAGGAGGGGACGCTCTGGGGATGAAAGTGACAGTGGAGGGGCTATAGCGGAGTGGATAGGGGACTCTAAAGGAGGAGTGGGGGGGCGTGGACAAATGTCCTGTTTTCTGGAAGATTCTGGTTGTATCTAAACCACGCTCACTAGCCTGTCACTCTTCAGATGGGGATTCTCGGCCTGAAAGACAAAGGGAATGGCCAGAAGAGACGCTGAGGTTCAGCAGCTGCGCAGAGACCTCTGGACGCCTCACGCGGCCTCTCGGGCTCCCCGGGGGCACACAGAAAACACCAGCAATCCGGACCGGAGCCAGACACCCCACGCCAGGCTGTGCACTCCCATCTCCCCGCCCTTCCCGCACCCAGGACGTCTACATTGGCAGGAAAGGAAGCGGCTTCCACTTCCCGGATGCCTCCTACATGTAGCACCTACGGTATCTCTAATTCTCACGAGGTAGGAGTTATTCACGCCATTTTGTAAAGGACGAGGCTGAGGCCCAGCACGGTTACATACCACAGCGAAGACACACAGCCAGTGTGTGACAGAGACTCAGACCCAGGTTTGGGGGCCTCCAAAGTCCCTGCTCTTTTGCTACCCGAGTCACCCCGCTCAGAGAGTACTTCCCATCAGTTTAGGACAAGTCCCACCCGAAAACTGTCCGTGCCTTTTCTGGAGACTCTTGAGTTTTATGAGACTGGATGGAAATCTTATCACATCATAAGATTTGTCCCTGCTGCCTCCCATCTGAGCTAAATCCCAACCTTCCCAAGAAAATTACCAGCGACCCCTTTCTGAGAAGTGCTGAAAGAAGCTGACTCAGTAAACTCCCCCGGGAGCACTTCCCAGCTTTTCGCCCCTTTACATGGATGATTCCTTTGATTTACTTCTTCCCAGCAGAGGCCTGTCCTCAAATGAACCTCCTGGTCCAATATCCCACAGAAGGATATTATGGCCTGATGTGTTATTCATGCTGACTCATTTATCAGGTATACAGACGATGACTCCCAGAAGGATTTTATAGGGTCCTACACATTACACCCAGTGCAAAGCAGGGCAGCAGCTGAGGCTCATTCGGTCTGAGACCGTGTAATAGAAACACGTGCCTGAAGATGATACCCACGTAGCGCATTTGGTACCCAATACCCCAGGATCTAAGACACAGGTAGCCAGGAGACACCCCCACTTGAGCATAACCCTCCATTTCTCTCCAGCTTTTCTCTCTAACCCAGTGGTTCTCAAGGCAGAGCCCCTGGCCCAGCAGCGTCAGGATCAGCATTACCTGGGGACTTGTTAGAAATGAGATTTTCAGGTCCCATTCCAGACTGAACAAGAAACTCTGGGGTGGGGCCCAGCAATCTGGGTTTTAACAAGCCCCCTAGACGAGTCTGACCCATTAAAACTGATGGTAATAACCACAATTGCAGCAGCTCCCACTAACAGCACGTACTATGTGCCCAGCATTAAACACAATCTCTTTTCCATAACTGAGAAAACCTTAATTCTACATGCCCAGCGCTGGGCTAGGTACATTTTGTGCATTATATCATTTATTCCTCACAATAACCCTTTGAAGACCTCAACTTTTATTATGCTTCCATTTTACAGATGAGGATATTGAGCCCTAGAGAGTTGAAGCCACTTGCCCAAGGTCACACGATTTAGAAGTGGCAGAGGCAAGATGGAAATTCAAGGGTGTTGGATTCCAAAGTCATGTTCTTTCTGCCCCACTATGTTAGCTCCCCAGGGTCTTTCACAGCTACGTCAGCCCGAGAAGATATACAGCTGGCTCAGGTGAGATTCAAGGAGGAGAGCAGGGTGGGCAGAAAGAGCCCTGCCCGACTCCACAGTACCTTCCAGCTACAATGTGAAAGGAAGCCTTTAAAAGAAATAACCATCGTGTCTAAGGAACAAAAAAGACTCAGGGCGCTGGAGTTCTCGGCCTCTCTCTGACTTTACCCAGCTGAGGGGGCCTTTTTTCTTTCCACTCTAGACGTCAGTTTCCCCACCTGATAATCAATATCATTGTCTACATGACTGAGTAATCTGCCCCCAGTTTACTTCTCTGACCTCATATCCCCTCACCTACTCTCTCTCTAACTGTGCCGGTCTGCTTTCTGTTCCCTAAACACCCAAACTCACACTGACCTCAGGATCTTTGCACCAGCTGTTTCCTCTACACCCTCATATTCCCATTGCTGTCTCTGTCATTTAGGCCTCAACTCGAATGTCACCTACTCAGTGAGCCTTCCCTAACTGCCTTACTTAATGTTATCTCCTATCCTGTTTTATCCCCCATCAATCTGTTTTATTTTCATTCCACTTAACACAACCTGAACTAATTTATTTTTTAATTGATTGCCTGTGTATCATCTGTCTCCCCATGCCAGAACATAAGTCCATGAGAGCAGAAACCATGTCTGCCTTGTCCCGTGATACCATGTTTCCCTGAGAATAAGACCTAGCCGGACAATCAGCTCTAATGAATCTTTTGGAGCAAAAATTAACATAAGACCGGGTCTTATTTTACTATAAGACTGGGTCTTTATAATATAATATAATAAATATAATATAATATAATATAATATAATATAATGTAATATAATACCGGGTCTTATATTAATTTTTGCTCCAAAAGATGCATTAGAGCTGATTGTCCGGCTAGGGCTTATTTTCAGAGAAACACAGTATCTCCCACACCTAGAATACTATTTGGCACTGAGCAGCTAATGAAAGGCTAGCTGAAAGAAAATTACCAAGGAAGAAATACCAAGGAAGAAAACTCAGAGGCCAGAGCCCTTGATCCTTAACACGTGACCCTGGCAAACCACTTTGCCTCTCTGAGCCTCAGTTTCCTTTCTTGCCTAATAAGGGAAATGGACTAGATACTCTCCAAGGGTCCTTTCAAGACTGCCAGTCTTGGAAAGCCAAGCCTGGAACCCGTCCAGTTGGTCCATCCAGAAGCAGCAGCTGCCCCTCCCTACCCCCACCCCCACCCATGTCCCTGCCCAGCCGCCCAGCCCTCTCACTCCCCCCTGGCAGAAACTGTTAATGAAGTGCGCACTGCTAAATGCAGTTACAATTACGGGGGCTAAGAATAAGGTGCTGACATCAGCCTCTTAGTTTCCGAGTGAATCAGAAGGGGCGGGGCGGGGGGGGGGGGGGGAGGAAGAAGAAAAGGGGAGGAGGGATGGCACTCTGGAACTGTCAAGTGGAAATAGCACAGCGTTAAATATAATCCAGCATTGGCCTACATCGGTCTGGAGAGGCAGGTGACGACTGGCCCCCAGGGCCAGGGCAGACACCCGGATTCTTCAAGGAGGCCAGACAGCCCCGTGATGGGGATCATCCAGGAACTGGTGGCCAGGAAGACATTCCAGCGGGTTGGGGCAAACTGTGGTGGGATGGTGGACCCTAAAGGGACACCTCTGAAAGTGAAGAGGCCCATGTGCCCCAGTCACTTGTTTTGACAGCACAAGCACAGCCCCTAGGCTTACACAGCCCTTTCCCACATTTCTCACTTCACGCCAAGAGGCAGAGGGTGGCCGCTGAAGTCAAACACACCTGGGTTTGAATCACCACCATGCAACCCAAGAGAGTCATGGAGCTACTCCCAGCTGCCTGGTTTTTCCTCATCTGTCAAATGGGTACATCCACAATAGCAGCTGCCTTTTGGCTGCTATAGGATTCAGTGAGATCATGGAAAGCACTAAGCACAGCCAAGCAGCCTTTCAATCATGTTATCTTTACAGTCTTGAGAGATGCTCAGAAAAGGAGAATGAACCCTTTTTTTCCAGATGAGGAAACTGAGGCCCCAGAGCCAAGGAGGAATCAAATCCAAACCCCAAGAAATAAACTGGGTGGCGGAATTGAGAGAACTTCAGTGCCGTTCAATCATTCCAGGTGACTGAAGGGTGGGAATTGGAGCTCTAACAGTAAAAAGTGGGATTGACTATAGCCCTGGAAAGGGGGGCATAACAGTGGGGGAGATGTTTACCCGCTTTTGAGCACATTCTCCAAAACTGACACCTTGCTAACAATTCAAAAGAAATACTGACCCAATGGTTGTTAGGGCCAAAGGGAAAAGACATTAGAGGAGGCAAAGTACAAGAAAGGCCCTAAGAAAGGAGAGAAGGTCAGCTGACATGGAAGCTCTCTTATATTCTGGCTCTCTTCCACACCTCAGCCCCACCCTCACTCCACCTTCAACTAGAACTGGCTCAGCCTCTGGGATGGAAGTGGATGGGGAGGGAGACAGCATCATCCCCAAAGGAAGACAAGGTGAATGGACCCCTCCTTCCCCCTTCCCACCGAACCGAACCTGATGGGCCTCTGGCAGCTGCAAACTGTCAAGGAAGCTGAGGCCATGAGTCTGGCAGCACGGGGATGGGGAAGAGGCGGTGCCTAGGGGTGAGAAATCTAAGGAAAGAGCGCGAATAGCATCGGAGCAGATCCTTACGCCCGTGAGCTGTGGAATGGGGGAAGGAGTGAACCTCCAAGCACCTGATTTTTTTCTGAGAGACTTCTTTCAGGATAATTTGATTAAGATAAAGCAGTATGGGTCTATATTCTCATCTCATTCCACACTTGAACTGTGGGAATAATTGGTTCAATTCTTTACCATGCCTCAGTTATCCCAATCTAGAAGAGTTCTGCCCAGCTGTTTACACATAAAGGAAATTACTGCACTTGGTGGTAAACTGGGGAAGGGGCAGAGCGGCGACTGGAAGTGGCTGCCCTAGGGATGAGAGTGGGAATGGAGGCTTTAAAACGTCAACCTCGTGCCCTCAAGTGGCCCTGGCCCCAGAGGATACTTTAAGCCTCCCCCGCACCCCACCACCATTCCCACTTATCCATGTAGCAACCCCTCCAGGGCTGAAGCACTTAGTTCCCACCATCTCAGAGGGACATTTTGTTTCCCAGAAAAAGCTCAGGTCAAATTTCAAGGACAAAAGTTAGCACATGGTCTGGAAAAGAAAACTCTGCCAAATGGATGAAGGGAGGGGGGCAGGAATTGGATCTCTGATTCCCCCTGCCAGGATCTATCTGGCAGGATATGAGTTTCTCCACCCCACAACCCAGAAGTAACTCAAACAACCCCCTCCATTTCCCCTCTGTCCAAAAAGAAAGGGGGTGGACTTCGGTACTAGTTTGTAGGACCCATCCACCATGCCACCCCACCCACCAGATTTGGCCTTTGCAGAAGAGGGAGGTGCCATGAAGGGCTTTCCAGCCCAGAGATGTGGCCCTAACAGCTAGGAGAGGGACCGGTAGCCAGCCGGTGTTGCCATGGCAACTTCCTCCCTGCACCAGATCGAAGCATCCTATGGGCAAATCAGAGCTGGCTGCTCCAGCTTCTCCGCCCTTCTCCCGGGCGGGGGAGAACTAGACGCCAAAACCACTTGGTCAGTCTCTGACCATCCTCAATTCCAGACCCTGATGTAACAACCCCTTTTGGCATTTGCTAGAAACTGGAGACATCTCTGCTCCCCAGCTGTGCCCCAAGGCAGACTGGCAGGGCTGCAGCTGTAGATGTGATGAAAATTAACTGTCAGGAAGAACAGGAAAATGGGGAACTGGACTGCTCCCCACCCTCTTGTTCCTCATGCAAGTCCCCCAAATCCCCATCTTTAAACCACTTCCAAGAAGGAGGGCCCAGCTCTACCTTAATAGCTGTAACAATGCAATAAAATTAGCTTATTAAAAATTATAAAAGCTAGCATTTTGAGAATCAGGATTTCCCCCCTCCCAAACCCCAAAGATTCTTTTCTATAGTCATGCTCAGAAACAAGTCTTACTTGGTAATAAGACAGGTAAGCGTTAACAGGTATTGCAAGCCTACCTGGTGCCAGGTACTATATATATACTAAGCCCTTTACGTAGCACAAACAGCATAATAATCAAAAGCATAAATGCTCAAATCAGATTGTTCAAGTTCAAATCCCAATTCCCTCACTTCCTGGTTGCGTGACCTTGAATGAATATTCTCTCTGTGCCTCGGTTTTCTCATCTGAAAACAGGGATGTTACATGCTAATTCTACAGAGTTGCTAAGAGGAAAGAATTAAACTAACACATGTATTTCAAGTGTCTAGAAGGACGCGTAGCCAAAAGGAATCATCTGTAAAATGCTGACCCTATGCGGTCCATGCTCTTATTTTCTTCCTCATACAGATAAGAAGACCTGAGGTCCTGTGACTCACACCTCCCCCCCCATTACAAACCCAGTGCCAGCAAGGCTGAGTGATGGAGACACAGACACAAAAATGCCCCGAAACGCAGGCCTCTCTAAAACTCCAGCATCTTTGCAAAAAGGGGCAACTAGTAGCGCAAGAAAGGAGTTCTGAGTGCACGGGGAAGGGGGGGGGAGGGGGAGATATCCTGCTCCTTGAGAGGATTTCTAGGAATCTGCAACGGCCAGCATCCTGAGCCCCTGGGTGGCTAGAGAGGGGTAGGAGGGAGGGGCAGCTCCTCTGTGCTTTTGATTGTTACACAAAATGTCCAAACCTCCCAAGCCCGAGGCAGGAAAGTGCTCTGGCCCAGTTAAGGCTAATGAAATAGTCTCCTTCTCACACGGTTCCTCAGGAAACCAGCTGAAGGGTGGCACGTAAGCCATGAAGATGGCTCTGGCTCGATCTGGTTGATGGAAAAGATGCATTTGACAGGAGTCGGAAGCAGCAAAAAGGGGAGGCACCTAGATGAGCCAGAGGCCCTTCAGGGACACACTTCTGAGCCACTAAGTGGACGAGGGGAGGGAGCAGAGAAGAGGATGATAGAGAGAAGCCAGTTCCGACAGCCCTCCTCCCGAAGCGGTCTCTGTCCAGTGTTTGAGAGATTATTCAAACTGCTTTTAGAAATTAGTTCAGTGCAGTTCTGGTCTAAGAGAATAAATCCAAAAGGCTTTTTTAAGGAGAAAATGAATGACTTCGAGAAGAACAAGAGATATTAAGCACCAAGACAACGTTCTCTACTTCAAGTTTTCACCAGACGCTCATTAGTCTTCCGGAAATGAAACTTGACTTTCTCCCTCCCCCTCCCAAACTCGAAGCATCCCTTAAGATAAGCAGACAGTAAGCAGGAGATGCCCAAACCAAACTCTTGGCTGTCAGCCACTCCCTGGGGCCTCCTCACCTGGGAACCATTTTCTACACAGTGAGATTTGGCTTTTTAAAAAATCCTCTTTCAGAGAGAGGGCTAGTGGTTTACTGGAAAGAGAACTGGAAACCTGATTTTAGTCTCGGCTCTGTGCCTGCCTCACTGGGTGACCTTGGGTCACACACACACACCAGGCCTCCAGTCTCACACACACATACATAAATTCTCTCTCTCTCTCTCTCTCTCTCTCTCTCCCATCTGAGGTTAAAAAGGGGTTGGACAAGATGATTTCTAGGTCTTTTCCAAGTGAAAAACTTAAGAATTTGAAGAAACCCGCTGGAAAAAACATCAGGTGGCTCTTTAAAAAAAAAAATCTCTAATATTACATGAAGTTTGACTTAAGTGAAACCAGGGCAAGTCGCCTACAACCAGCAATAATCACCAAGGCATCGGACCCATGACATGGAGCATGACTTTGGAGAAAAATCTAACTGATAGCTCCTACAAATCCATACTCCTGTCCAGCCCGGCTTTTGAGACCCAAGTGGTCTGTTGAACTTCAGGAGAGTCCACAACCATCCAGGGAGGGGTGGGGAAGCCATCTCACCGAGGCTGGTGGGGCTCCCTGCCTCAACCCCCATGCTAGCCTGATTTCTTTCTGATTTTGCTCCAGTGGAGGCCACTGTGTTAGAGAGCCCCTCCGTTCCTCCTCACAGTGCCTTGTCCAGAAAAATAATACAACCCCCCTCTGCTACATCAAGGGGGAAGGTAAGCCTCTGAGCCTCAGTTATTTTTTTCTGTAAAATGATGATTCTGTAAAATGGCTCTGCAGAAACCATCTTTACCCTATCCCCATCTCCAGGTCAACAGCAAGACAGGGGTCTGCCTCACACACCCCCCCCCCCCCCCCCCGTTCACTCACTAGGCCAACAAATTCTTCTGGAGAACCTTCTCCCCCTTTTCCCCAACCTGCCTGCTGCTCCATCGCAAACATGAGTGCGCCCATCACCCACAGCTCCATCCGTGGCTTATCAGATAATGGATTGACCAGACAAGGGTCTCTGCAGGCAGGGAGTCTTAGGCAGGGCCCATGAACTCCCAAAAACTGTGCACAAAATTTTGTGGATGGGCATATGTGTTTGTTTTTGGTTTTGTTTTTGGAGAGATAGTCCATAATTTCATCAGGTTCTCAAAAGTGTCCATGAAGCCATTTTACTCCTCCCCATCACAGACAGCCCTTTTCCCTTTTGTCCCCTGACTGAATTCAAATACTCTCAGATTTTTCAGCTTACAGAATACTTTTAACTCCCCCTTGTGTCTGTGACACTCATCCCATTTTACAGATGAGGCTATCCCATGATATGCCCAAGGTCACAGCTAATAAGTAGCGAAGCAAGACTGGAATCTGATTCTGACTCTTAAACTGGAACTCTGGGGAACTGTCACCCAGGCCCTCTAGCCTCCCCACCTGTTGGTGGATTCGCTTCCGCAGGGCACAACCTGATCTGGAGGCCTCCTGTTCTCTGTCTGGTCCCAGGGCCCCAAAGACCAGGTTTCCCGACATTTCCCCGCCCCTCGGGCTCTGGCTGAGGTTCTGCACAGGCCAGGGAACCAGAGGTTCGCGCCGCTGGATGGTGGCCGGGTTCAGCTCGCCGAGAAGGGCTACTCCAGGGACAAGAGTACCCGGGGTCAGGGGCACACTCCCGAGGCCGCGCAGGTGTAGAGTTGGCACTGCCCTACGCCTCCCCCAAGGACCGGCGAGTGAGAAAGGAGACGACAGGCCGTCACTGGGCCCGGCCCCCCACCCCACCCCCAGGGTCCGCTCCAGTCTGAGAAAAAACCTGGAGTCCAGAGACCCCCGCCTCTAGGAGAAGCGGAGGAGAAACAAATGGGGTGCTAAAGGCCTTGGGCGCAGGGCGGGGGGTCTAGGGCAGGGAGCCTCTGGAAGCATCCAAGACAAAGATGGAGAGGTAAGGTCTGCGCGCCACCTCCGATGGCAGGGGGCGCGTCGGAGCCCCAGGGGTGAGGCCGCCAAAGCCCCGGGGTTTGAGGAAGGGGCGCAAACGAGAGGCTCAGGGCGGGCGGCGGGTCCGATGCAGGGGCAGGACAGGGCCATCCAGTAGGCGCAGGTGAGTAGGAAGCTGGGTCCACTCGACTCAAAGGGCCCACCTGCGGGAAGGGGGTGAATGCAGAGGATCTGGGGTCCCTGGGGGGAGCGGGAGGCTAGAAGGCGCCGCCTCCCGGAGACCCTGGAGTGCCGTAGGTGGGGAAGGAGACCCTGGGGCGCATCCCCGCGCGGGGATGGGGGCGGGGAGGGGAGAGGCCCCCTCTACGGGCGCACCGGGTCGGGTGCAGGGCCTCGGGATCTGGCTCCCGGGACAGCCCCCGGGGTCGGGGGTCGGGGGCGGGCAGGCTTACCCGCGTCCTCGTCGTCGAAGGAGTTCATGCACGGGAAGTAGATGGCGAGCGCCTCGAAGGAGGCAGACAGGCTGAGGCGGCTCTGCGAGCGCTCCATGCCCGCGCCGGCGCCCGGAGCCTCGGCCGCGGCCGCGGCGGCGGGCGGCTTGGGCAGCTTGGCCGCCCCATTCTTGACGCGGAGTACGGCGCGCGGCGTGGTGGCGGCGACCCGGAGCCAGGCCGGGGCTCCGCGGCAGCGGTGGCTGGCGCGGCGGGGCCGGGGGGCGGGCGGCGGACGAGCCGGGAGCCGGCAGAGCGCGGAGCCCGAGGCGCGCGATGCTCCCGGCGACCGTGGCGCTGGCGCTGGCGGTGGTGGCGGCGGCGGCGGCGGCGCAGCGAGCTCCGGCCCGTGGCGCCCTCAGCCGGTCGCGTGGGGTGGGCTCGGAGCCGTCGCCGCAGCCAATGGGCGCTGCCCGGGGGAGGAGGCGCCGCGCTCCGGGGCGTGGGAGCCGGGAGGGTGTGGGTGACACCTCCTCGCCAACCCCCGGTCAGGCAGGTGTGCACCGGAGGGAGGATCGCGCCAGGCTGTCAGCGACCCAATCCCGTGGCCGCGCCCCAACCCCATACTCAGCCTTCATTCAGATTCGCTCCGTTTCAGGCTTCCAGTCCCCCACCGAGACAGGCCTCCCCCAGGGACACAGACGCGCCCAGAAGGGACACACTAGGAATGACCGGCACACAAGACCCTCAGATTCACACAGGAACCCATGGAGGCGCTCACACAGGCACCCACACGATTGTATTCACTGCAAGATACACCACAACCACCCCGACTCAATACACACATCGGCAGAGATTCGCCCGGACTCGCTCATAGAGACACTTGCCAACCAATCCACAGACACCCTCAGCCAGACTCCAGACACCGGGAGACCCACACAGGTAGACACACCCGGGGACATACACAGACTCACATCCAGAGACTTGCAGACACACACAGAGTGACAAGTATGGACACCTTGGGCCACAAAGGGAGACTCTGGGATCCCACACAAACCACAGAGAAGTTCAGGTGGGCACACACACTCTCACGTACCCACACTCCTCACAGACACCCTAGAATTCATACACATGGCACTCCCAGCCTCAGAGGACACACTCTCAGACCTGTACACTGAGACACTCGGTACCCTCCCCCTCAGCGCTGACCCCCCCGCACTGATTCACACATACACACAAACACTGGCTAACACACAGTCATCCTCAGACACAGAGCCTCACAGGGAGACGCAGACACAGTTCAGTGGGCACGCACATGCTCACACTGAGACACAGCCACACAGACTTAGTCATTTCAGTGACAGATACATTCTGATGCAGAGCTGACCTCCGACTCACACACAATGAGACACACTCCACCAGGTTCCCACACTCACACAGACACACCCACATGGACACCTTCAGGGACCCACACACTCAGGTTCTGACACCAGGATGAACACAATCACAGTGGAAAACCTGAACTCCGTTGCCCGGCCTTGACCCAGGACCTGAGGCCTCCATCCAGGCAGGTTCCAGATGTTTAACCTCTGTCAGCTGCTCTGACACCCTCTTTAGGAAGCAGTCTGGTACGATGGTAAGATTCCCAGAGTTTCAGTCCCAACTGTGGCACTATGCTGTCCGGCGTAGGGCAAAGCCCTTTACGTCACCTACCTGTTCCCTCATCTGTACAATGGGAACGGGACCCTCCAGGTTGGATGGTGTGAGGATTAAGTAAAATAAGTTTCTATTGCTGCGTAGCAAACTATGAGGCTTAAAAACAACACGCATTTATTAGTTTGCAACGCCATAGTTCAGAAGTCTGAGCAGGCTCAACTGGGTTCTTTGCTTAAGCTTCACAAGACATCAGCCAGACTGGGCTCTTGGCTGGAGGCTCTAGAGAGGAATCTGCTTCCAAGCTCACTCAGGTTGTTGGCACTGTTCAGTTCCGTGTGGCTGTAGGACTCAGGCTCCCGTTCCCTGCTGGTCATTGGCTGGGCATCACTCTCAGCTCCTAGAAATGGCTGTCTGGTCTTTATACACAGCCTCCTCCATCTTCATGGTCGTCACCAGGATGTGAAACACTTCTCGTCCTTTGAATCTCTCTAACTTCCCTTCTGCTTACTAGCCTGAGAAAACGTTGCTTTTAAAGAGCTCACATGATTAGGTTAAGCCCACCCAGGTAATCTCCCTTTGTCATGTAATGTGACATAATCACAGGAGTGACATCATATACACCAGTTTCACCCACATTTGGACAGGAGGCACTGATAGCAGGGCCAGAATCTTTGGGGTCATTCTTACAATTCTGCCTACCACCATATGTAAAACACCTAGCACAGTGCCTGGCACAGGTAAATGTTCCTGTTCCCTCCCGTCTTCCCAGGAACCAGACCTAGACCTTGAAAACAGCCTGGTGGAGTGCCTGGTATGGTGGTTAAGGGTCAACCCCCGCCCCCCAATCATCCCCATCTTGGTGATTGGCAGCTCCATTTTTCCCCATTGTTCAGGCCATAAATCTTGGAGTCATCTCTGATTCCTCTCTTTCTCTCACCTATCACATTCAATCCATCAGCAATTCGATACCCAAAATGTATCCAGAATCTAATCTAACTTCTCTCCACCACACAACCTCCCTCCCCCATTACTACCCTAAGCTAAGCTGCCATCATCTCTCAGCAGGAGTCTTGCAGCAATCTCCTCTCTGGTCTCTATATCTGCCCTTGGCCTCTACAGCTCATCTGTGCCCAGCAGCCAGAGGGCCCCTGTGAAAGCTGAAATCAGAGGCTACCGCTCCTCTGCCCAGAACCCTGCTGTGGGACCCGTGAGGAATGGCTAAGAGACCAGCAATGAGCCAGCCTTTAGAGCTTCAGATTCAAGCTTTTCCACTTATCAGTTAAGTCCCTTTGGTGGTTTTAAAACATGTGTGCGCATTCTCTGTCTTCCCATTTAGAGGAGTGTCTATGTCTCCTGCCCTTAAACTGGTTCAACCGTCGTGATTGGCTTGTCACTGGTAGAATGCAGAAGAAGTGATATGCAAAATTCTGAAGCTAGGTCAGAAAGTTTCCTGCAGCTTCTTCCTGGCTCACTAGGGTTATGCCCTTGCGAGGAAACCAGCCTCCAGGTAAGAAGTCTGACTACTCCAAGATGGCTGTGCTGGAGAGGCTGCAGGAAGCCCAGCTGACCTCTCAGCCGACAGCCAGCATCAACCACTAAGCATGTGAGTGAGTGATCTTGTGTGTCCCACTTCAGTGGAGTCCCAGCTGACATCTGATGACAACTGCATGAAAAACACTCAAGCAAGAGTTGCTCAGCTAAGCCCTCCCCAAATTCCTGACCCACAGAAAAAATGGTTGCCATTTTACACCACTAGGTTTGGGGATAATACATGCCCCAAAGGAATAGTGACCTTGAGCAAGTGAATTAAGCAATCTGGGCCTCCGTTTCTTCAGTTGTAAATGGGGGGCAGTGACTCACAGTAAATGTCCTCATCAAGGGAGGAACAGATATGGCCTTCTTAGGACAGTGCCAGACACAGTAAGTCACAAGGACAAGACAGCTCCACCTATCAGAGGCAGATGTCCAGCGCTGGAAGGGATCTGAGAGGTCATCCAACCCCCCTTCTGGGAGAGGGAAACCGAGGCCCGGAAAGTACCAGGAACTGCCTAAAGCCTCATAGCAATTGGGGCAGAGTGTTGCCAGGTCAGAAGCTTCCTGATGTGGGCAGTACCCTTCCTACTGCGCTCACCCGGCAAGAGTGGCAGTCCCCCCACCCCCACCCCCTGCCCCAGGAAAGGCAGCCAAAGAAGCTGACTCAGCCTCTGGGCAGCAATATAGGCAGTAGACTCCTTGTGTGATTTCTCCTTTCTTGGTTAGCTCATGCCTAAAATTCCACCAATAGGGTTTGGGCCTGTAAGCTGACATCTTTGATCCCTTGTGAATACGTCATTTCCTCGTGGGATACCTAAGTTATCTGCTATTTTGCTCCTGAATATGAATAGTGTGTTTTAAGAACAAGTTTGAGGATACAGGGTGCTTGACATGGTGCTTGGGGGGTGTGGTGAGTGCAGAAGAGGGAAGGGTGGGGAATCACAGACAAACTTCTCATTTGGGGCTTTATAGCCCTGTGAGGTGGAGATGCCAAGGGTTAGACGGCATGGTGGGCTGGAGTTGAAGAAGTCCTGCCTGCCTTGGGTTAAGAGCCTATCCTTATTTTAGCTGTGTGACCTTGAGCAAACCCCCTCAGGGTTTTCATTCAAAAAGAAGCATAATTAACACTTTGCAAAGTCATGGTGGAGATTAAATGTGTATATAGTGCCTGGCACATAGTAGGGACTTAATAAATACATTCATTGAATAAAAGTTTTGAGTGCCATCCTGTGCCAGTCATTGTACCTGGCACTAAGAACACATAGACGAATAAAACAGACTTGGTCCCCGACTTCATGGCTTTGTAGTCTGGCAACACTAGACAAATTATCATTCCCGTAATCATTTCATTATAACATTATATAATAGTTTCATTATAATACAAGATGTACTTTATAGTGCATGTGTGTGCACCTGCAAATGCCCCCCATCTGGCCTTAGGAGATCTAGGAAGGCTTCCATGGGGAGGCGACGTTTAAGCTAAAAATGGCACTTACTGTGTGCTTGGCACCGTTTTTGGCCCTGAGGAGATATATAGAGATATCTATCAGTAGATATCTATATCTATCTATCTATATACATCTATCTATATCTACATCTGTATATCAATAGATAAAATAAAGTCACTGCCCTCACATTTGCATTTTAAAATTATTCCTGGAGCTGCTCTGGGCGAATGTTTTGGAGTGAATTCAGAAGGTTGCCTTCCCCCTTATCTTCAGATAAGTCCTGATTTGAAGCAAAAAGCCACTGATTTTTTTTTTTAATGGGCAAGGCAGGGGAGGCTGAGGAAGAATGTCCCGTGGAAAGACAAGGTAGTGGAGGTGGGGGCCATGGGTCCGAAGGCCAGATGAAGGCTGCGGGACTCTGGTGGGAGGCAACAGAAGCCAAGTCTGAGGAGAGGGCAGGAAGGGCTGAGCCTGAGAAAGTTCCAGAGATAACTTGAGCAGAATGAAGACTGGACAGGTGAGGCTCAGGAAGGAAAAGGAGGGATGGAGCCACTACCAAGCTTCGCAGCATCAAGAGCAAACAGCACATAGAGCAGCCCTCTACTTCAGCATCTTCCCTCTACCATGAAGGACTGAGGCACATGGCCCCTAAATTTTGCATATTGAGCAAGACCCAGATGAGTGCCATTCTGGAGAAAGTGAGAAATGACTGAAATGTAGCTAAACCTAACAGGGCCCAGTTTGCTGCTTTGTCAGAGAGAGAAAGACTGATGTCAGCTGTGTTTGACCTGCTGGTGTGTGTGTGTGTGTGTGTGTGTGTGTGTGTGTGTGTGAGAGAGAGAGAGAGAGACAGAGACAGAGAGACAGACAGACAGACAGACAGACAGACAGAGAGACAGAGACAGAGACAGAGGAGAGACTGGATAAGGGATTTCTGCCCCAATAAAGTGGATTTCTGCCCCAATAAACTACCACTTTGGAGAAGAGACGGAGGAAAAAGGAAACCAAGGGTAGAAAGAGACAGAGATTAGAAAAGGGACCGGGAGGTAGTAACAGAGAGACGCTAGAGACAGAGAACAAGAGGCAGAAGAAGAAACGAGAGGGAGGGAGATAATTAGAGATAGGAAAATAGGAGGAATGAAGTCAGGCTGTATTGTAGACCTGGTTTGAGCCGCCCCAAAGCAAGGCTTCACCTGTAGCAGCCCCTGCATCAAGGGCTGCCATTGGGTCACCCTCGACCAACACACACACACACACACACACACACACACACACACACACCTCATCCGAATCGGACTGTGATATACTCGTAAGCAAGAAATCAAATGTTGTTGTCTGAAGTCATTGAGATTCCAGACTCATTTGTTACCGCTGTTAACCTCCCCTGGCTAGCACACTCTCTACAGGACACTTGTACTTGAACTGGGAGGAGATATTAAGGTGGGGCTAAAAGGACACTCGTCTGGGCCCTAGGCCATGTGGAGCAAAGAAAGTCAGACTGCCCAGAGAAAACAGGATAGTGAAAAAGAACTCTGTGGAGATGAACAGAGAAAATCAAGCTGTGGAAATAGGGAAGGGCAACCCTGGGGCCTGATGTTTCAGTTCCCGGTTCCATTTCTTCTTGAGGTCAGAAACAGACACGGTGAATTGCCAACCCAAATCCATCTTCCTGCCCCTTCCTGTTTTTATTTGGGTGATCTACCCTCCACGACACAGCTATTCCTCTTGCCAGTGTTTGCAGTAGGCATATGACTCAACTGTGACCAATGTGATGGGAGTGAAATTGCAGGGGAGGGGCAAGCAGCTCCTTGGAAAGGTCCCCTCACTCTTGATAAATAGACACACAAAGAAACATTACCTTTCCCATTGTTGGACATATACTCACTGCAACGAGGAGGAAAGCTAAATTAGGACAAAGCTGAAACGCCGTTTGGCAGAACACGTAAAAGAAAGAACCCAGATCCTTAATGATGTCATTGAGCCACCGAATTAACTAACCTTGGAGCTGCCCTACTTAGTGGCTTAGTGTAATTGTTAGCATATACGTTTCATTATTGTTTAATACATATTACTTTAGGCATCCCAATGGATACACCCACCTGATGATATACTTCCTGCCAACAACCTCTTGGCATTGGCCTGCCTCCCTTCAATAAAACCCCCTCTTTGTTTTGTGTCTTGAAACCAAGTAACCCCAGACTGAACCAGAGCGCCTCCAAGCCACCTCCAAATGTAGATTTTAATGGCAGGTGTCTTTGTTTCTGATTCAGGCAAGAAAGGGGCAGACAGAAGGGAGGAAAGTGGGTGCAGGCCTCATGTTAATGCTATTGTGCTGTATGTTTTATTCTATTGCCCCCTTTTCTTCAATCAATACTGTTTTTAAGCTCTGTCTGTGTTGATTTATGTAACTCTTAATTTACTTATTTGAGCTACTATTTAATTTTTGTTTTCATTTTTTAAATTCATTTTCAGACTGATGTAACTGGTTGCCATCACTTTGCTATTATAAACAATGCTGTGATGAATATCTTCTTACTATCTCTTTCTCTTTGCTAGAGTTTCTATGCAGAAACGGGATTGCTAGGTGGTAGGGTCTTTCCAACTTATTTTTACATCATAATCTGGTAAGGACCCCCATCCACACATATAAGTAAAACAAGCGTTTCATGAAATAATACCCTTTTTATGAGAAGAGCATTCTGGTGTGTTTTATCCTATTTAATTCAGCTTCCTTTGTTAATGTTGTTCATAGCTTACTAAAGTGATTTTATGAACTATTAATGGGCCATGACCCACTAATTTGAAAAATAGTGGATTAAAATATATTCGGTTTGACTATATACTTTGAAATTTCAGAATGGCCACGCTAATTTACAAAGCAATAGGCTCTCATTTCCCTACAATCTAGCCAGCACTTGATACTATCTTTTTTTCTTTTTACCAGTCTGATGAATATAAAGCAGTAAGCATGCCATCGCTGTTTTAATTTTTCTTTTTCTGGTTACTAATAAGTTGAGTTTCTCTTTCTATGTTTATTCACTACTTGAGTTCCTCTGAGAGTGAGTTTGTCCATTTTTTTGTCGGTTTGCAGATTTTTTTCTTGCTGATTTATTGCTAAGCTTCGTGTATAATTTAAATTTTAATCCTTCATTGGTTGTTGTTGCCAAAATACTGCAGATACCTTTTCCCAATCTGTCAATGATTTGTTAATTTTGCCCGTCATATAATTTATTGAACAGAAATCCATCAGTCATTTTCTTTATGGCTTGGACTTTTTGTATCCTATTTGAGAAATGAATATCATAAAAGTAAAGTTATCCCTAACTCAATATCATAAAGATTTGCCTTTTGATTTTTTTACAGCTTCTTAAATCATCTGAACTACTTTCCCCCATACCATTAAAATAATCCATCCTTTCCCCACTGATTTATGTTGCCATCTCTATCACATACCAAATATCCATATACTTGGGTCTTTTTCTGGATTCTTCTCTTCTGTTCCTTGCATTAATAGCACACTTTGACAAATTAGACTTTGTAATATGTCTCAATATCTGGTAGGGGAGATCCCACCTTTGCTTTTATTTTTGAGAATGCTTGACTTAGCTCCTCGTGGAAACTTGTTGTGTGCAAATTTTAGAATTGGTTTATGCAATTTCTCTCCCCCAATTATTTAATTAGACATATCTAAATTGACATCATTACAATGCTATGTCTTCCCTTCCACAAACATAGTATATTTCTCCGTTTATCCATGTCCTCCATCTATCCAAGTGATAAAATCTCCTTCAGCAGGTTTTCTCTGGATGCTTGGTTAATTCTAGATAGTTTATTCTCTCTCTCTCTCTCTCTCTCTCTCTCTCTCTCTCTCTCTCTCTCTCTCTCCCTTTTTAAAAATATAGTCTCCAATTTAATAGTTGGGAATGGTGTCTCTTTTCAGGACATCCAGGTTTTCTATATACTTCCTACATGGCCTTGCCTCCTGCATAACTTCTTTGGTAAGCGATGACCCCAAAGATCTCAGAAATCCTGGAAGAACCAGTATGGCACTAGTCAGATGGGCAGTTACCAAGACTGCCAATATCTAGAAGGTGCTAAGCATTTCTGGGGTTCTAAAACAACTTTAGAGATAAAATGAGATGGAGAGAATTATATTGACCTGAATTCCTCTCAAGGATGTCACTACCTATTTGAAAGTGATACTTTGAAAAACTGCTTGGGGTGTTGGGGGGTTGGGGGAGATGATTTGGACTGTTAAACAGTCTCTTAAGGAAGATGGGTCACTCAACTGCAGGACTCTAGTTTCATTAAGCCAGTTATGCAAGTTTGGGGCCAGAGTTGAATTGCTTGTTGCCACAAGGAGCCTTCCTTCTTAGCTCCACCTTCATACATCACCCAGTCTCTCTTCTAAACAAATGTTGAGCAAACATATGTTTAAAAGCAAAAAGAGACACTGAATTGTTAGCTGCTTTGGGCACCTACACATCTCAGGCAGGCAAGGTGTGAGGGAAAGGGGTAGTCAGATAGCAAGTGGTCCTGGCAAGAATGCAGCAGATGCCCAAACCTAGAGGAACCAGGAAATCAGGTAGATCACCAAGGTGGGAACTTGGGAATGGGGACCAAGGACAAAGCCCTCCTGTAGGAACTGTGGCCCATGCATGATAGAACAGGACTTCTTGAATTGGACCAGAATTGGGTACTGGTCCAATTATTGAAGCACCGGCACATGTCCCAACAGAAAAAAAAATGACAAAAGACATGACCAGGCAAATTTCCAAATGAAGAAAAACAAATGGCCAACATACAAAAAAGAAAATGTTCAACCTCGTTAGAAAGCAAAACAATAATAAGGGATTTATTTTTTTCCCTATCTGATTGGCAAGGTTTATTTTTCTTTTCCTTCTCCTTGTTCTCTCTCTCTCTCTCTCTCTCTCTCTCTCTCTCTCTCTCTCTCTCTCTCTCTCTCTCTCCCTCCCCCTCTCTCTTTCTCTCTCTCTCTCTCCCTTCTTCCCTCCCTCACACTCATTTATAAGAGAGTGCTGAGAGGGTACTCTCACACACAGCTGGTAGTCCCGTGAATTGGCACAGCTTATCTGGAGGGTGATTTGGCAGACTGTATTTAAAACCCTAAAGACAAGCACTGTTTTTGATCCAGCAATTCTACTTCTAGGAATTTTTCCTAAGGAAATAATTAGAAGTGACCACACAGATGAATAATAACAGCATAACATTTACTGGGTGTTCACTCTGTGCCAGGTAATATGCTAAGCACTTTACACTTCACTCATTTAGTCCTTACAGCAACATACAATGAAATGAATATTAGTGTGCCCGTTTTCAGGTGGGGAAACTGAGGCTCAAAGAGGTGTTGTAAGTTGCACAAGTTCCAACAACTGGTAAGTGACAGGTTAGGGCTCAAACCCTGGTCTCTATAAATCCATCTCCGTGCTCTGAACTACGGTGCTATAGAACCCTCTGGAAACTGAAAAAATGATGCTCCACATCGTACTGTTTAAAATAGCAAAAATTCAGAAATAACTTTAATGTGCAAAAACTGAGGGATAATTAAATAAATCATATAGAATCATATGGTAAAATACATAGCCATTAAAAATAACTTTTGAAAGAATAATGATATGGGGAAATAGCCATGATATATTAATTTTAAAAGACACGACATAAAACAGTTACGTCCCATTTTAATTTTAAAAATGCATCTATGCCATTTTTACAAAGTTCAAAACTAGGAAAGACTAGTTGATGGTGATCAAGATTTTGGGGGGTGGTCATCAATTTGGAAACCTGTTGGGGTGTTCTAGAAATGTTCTAGATCTTATTCTGGGTTGTAGTCACATCGGTGTCTTCAAACATAAAAAATAATCCAGTGTGTAGTTAAAATTTATGTGCTTTATAGAAGTTTATCTATCTCACTAAAAAAAAAAAAAATACATAGAAAAAGTCCTGGAGGAAAAGAACAGAAAAATATTAGCAGTGATTGTTGCTACTTATAATGTTCATTTTAGTCTTCACACTATTCTGTATTTCCTTTTCTTTCTTTTGTAACAATGAGCCCATATTATCTTCATAATTAGGACAAAATAATGCCAAGTTCATTACAGTGCCGAGCTCTGCTTGGAAGGAAAAGCTGAGTGAGATGCCCTGAGGTGTCTGGCCTGGGATGAACTAGAAGCAACTCCCTTAAGACAAATTCCTCTGACTTTAAAATCCTGCTGGGCAGGTGCTACACGAAGCCATCTTTCTGCTGCCAGTCAGATGTCTGCTGCTCACTGGCAATGATCAGGTCTCCAGAGAGGACATTGACTGTGAATCAGAAGCCATTTCTGACAGCAGTAAGCCATCTCTGCCTCCTCTGTCTTTTAAAGGGATAGCTTCTGCCCAGGTAAGGGAAGCAGGTTTGGGCCACCTTGACTCTTTCCATTTTATGTCTGAACCAGGGAAGTGGAGAAATTAGGGCGTGCAAGCCAGGTTTCTAGAGATCCCTGCCTCAGCTCACCCCGACAATGAAATCCTGCCAACCAAGAGGTGGATTAAAAGAATTTAAGTATAAAGAAGCTTTGGAGCTTTGCGCAGTGGCAGTATCGTAGCCAATGAGGTTTATCTGAGGCGCGATTATTGCTAATTAAAAGAAGCTTTGATATATAAGATTGCTGTAAATATCAAATGTATTTAAATATAAAACAAGAAAATATAACTGTAAGAATAAGCAGTTAGTTATTCCTTTCTTCCTTACTAAGAAATAACAATTGGGGGAAGGGGAGGGGGCGGGCGACAAATGTGTCTAGTAAAAAACAAATCCCACTTTTTCTAGCCTCTGCTGCAGCTTGGGGTTACAATAACGTAGCTATGGCCAATGATATATAGACTAGGAATTTGTGGAAAGCTTTCCTTTCTTATTAGAATCATTTTCTTGTTCTTCCTTGGTGGAACAAGAACGTGATGGCTGGAGTATAAGCAGCTGTTTTGCAATCATGAGGAAAACTCCAGAAGAACTGCAGTGAACACAATCCTGACATCCTTGAGGTACTAAACAAGGTGACAGCAACTGCCTAACTCTTCACTGCTTTTTAAGCTACTGTACATTTAGGTTTCCTGTAACCCATGACTAAAAGCAATCTTTCACTGATTCACCCAACAGTGTAAAAATATAACAGAGCAGGATGGTTAGGGAGAAGAGATGGGAAAAAGCATAGTGGTACAAATGTTTCATTGCAGATAGTCACCATCTAAAATTTAAATATATGATTAAAAGTGAGACGGCTGCAACCTCTTGATTTTTTCCTGAGGGAATCTTTGAGGAGCTAATATCATTTTTGGTGGAAGGATAGCTATCTAACATTCAGAAATTCTTTACTTTCAATTTGAAAAATTCTGTGAGATCCAAGTAAACTAAATACCTTTCAAAATTTAAGAAGAATATTACAATATGAAATAATTAAAATTATTTCTGACTATTCGTATAGATGCATTGAAAGATGTTTGGCATGACATTCATCTCATTTGAATTGTGTGAAATTCAGGCTTTTTTGTTTGTTTTTGTTTTTAAACTCTTAAAAGATATTGAAATGATTGTAGAGTCACAGAAAAGTTGAAAGATAGTACAAAAGTACTCGATAGTACAAAAGTACTCTCTTTTTACCCTTCACCAAACTTCCTCTAATGTTAACATTCCTCTAGTGTTACATAAGCATGGAACATTTATCAACATAAAGAAATTAATTTGGTAATTGGTATACTATTCACTACACTACAGATTTCATTCTGATTTTCCAATTTTTCCACTGATATCTTTTTTTCTGTTCCCGTTTCCATATCAGGACACCACATTGCTTTTAGATGATATGCCTGCTTAGTCTCCTCTGGCTTATGACAGTTTCTCGGTCTTCTCTTTTGTAATCTTGACACTTTCAAAGAGTAGTAGTCAGATATTTTGTAGAATATCCCTCAATTTTGGCTTGTTTGATGTTTTCTCATGCCTAGACTGAGGTTAGAGGTTTGCGGGAAGAAGACCATAGGAGTGATGTGTTCTCATCACATCATATCAGGGGCACATGATATCAGCATGACTTATCGTTGGTGATGTTGACCTTGATCACTTGACCTTTTTTACTTACTTTCTTTTTTACTTGACTTTCTTTTTTACTTACCATTATGTACTTTTCCACAGTGATTTAATTCCTATAATGAGCATGTGAAAACAGTGAATCTGGAAGTGCTTCGTAAGCCGAAGAACTCCACAAATGTGAGGGTTAAATTTTTTATTTGAAAGAGAGAATTGATGTCCAAGGCTTGGCTGGAAGAGGGAAGAGAAGATAAGTATAGCTACCACATCAATGTTTAATTGGCCTGGAGGCTAGCCAGAATGGCAGGGAGAGATAGAGATGACTTTGAGATTTATGTAACTGCTAGCAGAGCAAAGAATTAGGGTATCATCGAGATATTTTTAATGTAATTGATTTCCCCTTACCCTATAGCCCTGGATGAGACTGGAGGCCACCCCAGTAGTTAACTTGGAGATGACGTAACAGAGGAGAACTGATTCTGCTCAAAAGCTAGTGGGCATGGAGACACTAACTAAGCACCATTTGTGTCCAGGTGCTTCACCTCATTCATTTAATCTTCATAATGCTGCTAACCAAGTATGATCATCTCCATTTCACAGATGGGGACATTGAGACTCAGAGAAGTGAAGTGACTTGCCCAAAGCCTCTGCCAGTTAAGCTTCCTTCAGGCAATGTATTGGGTGGGCACAGGGGAGTCACTGCTCGAGCCTAGATTTCTGTGACATCAAACCTACACTATGTGTCTTCCACGTCACACCACCTGCTGCCCAGAAGAACTGTGAGTGAGTAGAGGAATTCCAGTCATGGGGAAAGCTGATTAGCTTTGGCGACTATCCCCTACCCATAAGGTTTCTCATATTCTTCACAATCTCTCTCTCTCCTCATTGATGAGAGTCACCCGGCATGAAACCCCAGGTTTGGGACCACACTGCCCTCTGAATGCCTTAGACAACTACCCTCTGCAATCAGAATCAGACAGGGTCGAGGGCACAGGATAGCTGGGACAATGTCCCCCCCACCCCTCCTTGTCTGGATGTCAGTATGCAGAGAAAAGCCAAGAAAGAGATGGAGAGGAGAGGGGAGAGGGGCAAGTGGAGAGGAAGAGGAAGAGGAGAGAGAAACAGCTTGGTTTCGGGTATCAGACTCTTCTTCCAATCAGCCCTATGGGCCAGCCCATTTCACACCCCTCCTAAGGATGGATTTCAGCCAATGGAGAATTTTTGATCAAAGCTCGTTCAAGTTTGATTTCTACAACTTGAAACTTACATATCCACATGAGCACATTCTACTTGCTCCAGTTTTTCCTCCCACGTAGTGTCACCGTGCCTGTGATTTTTGTCTTTCTAGGCCCCCAGATCTGCTTCCTGAGTAGTTATAACTACAGGCCCTGGAATCTGAAGCTGGGGGCAGTCAAATTCCAATTCCTCCACCAACAAGCGAAGTAGCCTTGAGCAAGCACTTTAACTCCTTGAACTTGTTCAATCTGATGAAAAGGGCTGATAATATTCTTTCAAGGGGTATTACAAGAATTACACAAGATAATGTATGTAGCACAAATGCTTAGTACAACACAAATTTAATTTCGCATTCAATAAATGGTAACTATGATCGTTAGCATTATTCAGCTCTCCTTGCCAACTGACCAAAATTTATTGATTTCTGAAGTCCATGAGACATCTACTGGCCTAAGCCGCCAGGCCACATAATTCATGTGCCACTGGTAGCCTGTGGATAAGTCTCCCGAGGGTAGGAGTCTGTCTCAGCTCCTCAAGTTATAACTTAGGGTTAGAATTCCAACAAAGGTTTTGAATTGTATGGTGGCCTGTGCCCAGTAGTAGACTGGTAAATATTTAACAACCAGAGCTCCAAAACAAACAAACAACAACAACAAAATGTTTTGCCAGTTTCCATGGTGCAAATACTTCCATCATGGCAGATTTCAAGCTATCAAGGTGACGTGACTGAACACAAAGTTGGGAAGAATGTGTGCAACGGGTCCTTATGAGCTAGAGCTGGCCCTGTGCAGGTGGAATTTCCCCAAGAAGGGAATACGATCAGGAAAAGCATTCTAAAACATGTCTCCTAGAGCAGCGACTAAAGTGGTGGTAGTGTGCGTTAGATTTGGTCTCCCTGAAGCAAAGTCTGAAATGGGATTATTGCACGAGTGAGTTATTGAGGGATTTCTCAGGTGAAACCTGCTAGGGGATGAATGAAGCAGACTAGGACAGGGGAGAAAGCTAGGTAAAAAAACAAAAAGACATTGTGCTGAGCTCTAGCCTCAGCCTGATCCCCCAGAGAGCTCTGGAGCTGAATACGACCACAGGGTTGTCCCCGCATGAGGCAAAGAGGTGGGGGATTTATATATCCCAGGTCGTCATTGGGTGCAGGCTGCGTTCCGGGCTGTAAATTCCTAGGCATTTCCTGGCAAAGAAGTTCCTTTGGCTGAGGGTAGTTCTCAGGAGACAGGAGTAGCTGTGACCTGTGAGTGACCCACTGTCACAGCAGCCGGGGGCATCAGTGTACCAGCCTGGAGAAGGGCCTCCATCCGGTGGGAGTCCAGTATCATTGACTAGGTAGTGATAACAATGCTGAGAATGTTTAGAGTGAAAATAATGGAGATGGGGATGCTTGAAGTGGTAACAGTGATGGTGGGTCCACAGCTGCCTGCAACATTGGGCTTGGTTGGTTTACGGGTGGTAGTTGGCGGCCTGGTGGGGATGGTGGTCGTGTGGCGGTGTTGTGGTGGTGGTGGTAGCTGGGGGCACGGTGATGTTGGTGTTTCTGAGGGTGATGATGAATACGGCGAAGGTGCTGGTTATCGAGGAACCAAGGATACCAAAGACCCTATTTCTTCAAGGTGTGTCTCTTTGTTTTATGCTTTGTATCCCCACAACTGCCCTGGGGAATGAAACCACTTAGAATTTCATCTTGTTAAGACTGGTGAATGAAAACATAACTGAGTTGAAATACATTTATTTCACCAGTGATGTCCTCCCGTGTGTATTTTTTTAAAAAACAATACACACATTCCCCAGGGCTGTCATTTACTCTATATGCCACTATGTCACGCATGGTTCACTGTGAAATGTTGTAGGGGCGTGGTGACTTCAGACTTCTTAACCCATCCAACAGATGAGCAGAGTTTAGCACCCCAACATTAGGTCAGGAAGTTCTGGAGGTTGCTGGAATGGATCCATCCTGCGCTCAATGTGGGATTGTTGTTTTCAGCTAAGCGCCTTGCTCGGGAGATGAGGGCAGAGTGACTGTGACGTGATGTAAGAAGGTCAGCGTGCTGGTGGGGAGTGTGTCAGGGGAAGAGACTGTAGAGTCCCTCTGTTTATCTATCTCAGTGTCTCCTAGCTGTCCCCCTCCCTCACCGCTCTCCCCAGAGCGAGGCGGTGAAGCAGGAGGGGTTGTTCCCCGCCACCCCAAGGACCTATCACATTCTCTTTGCAACAAAATAGCTCTCTACCTAAAAGGTATTGTGGGACAAATATAAAGTTCATTCACTCATTCAATAAGTATGAACTGAGCATCAACGATGAGCCATGCCTTGGTCTAGGGGCTGAGGATATAACCGTGGGGGGAAGACAAAAATCCCTTCCCTCAAGAGCTTCTATTCTCATGGGTTTAAGCATGTCTCATTCTCACCACACACAAATGAAAAAACTGAGACTTGCAGAGGTAAGTTGACTTGAAGACAGATAGTGAAGAACAGAGCTAAACTTTTAAATGAGTTTAGCCAGCGCCCCTTGACCGATTGTATACGATCTGCAGTGGACATATTTTTTTGTTTTGTTTTTGCCACCCAACATCCTCTTGCCATTCTTCTGGTACTTGAACCTTTGGGTCGCTTCAGGAAAACCACTCTTCCCAATACCATCTAGAGACACTCAGTCAAGGCACGCTGTCCTCCTTTAACTGTGGACTCATGACCCAAGCTATGTCATCACAGTGCTGCTACCCAGACCTCCTGGAACTATGGTGCCCTTTGTGTCCGACTTGGTTTTTCAGCCTGGCCTGCAATTCTGTGAGCCATATCCTATTCTTCCCCAATATTAGGTTTTTTCTCCCGTTATAGAGTCCGTTTCTGTTGCACACAATCAAATAACCAGTTTAACACGTGGTCACTCCAACCTCTGGCACTCAAGCAAGTTTTGTTATCTGCTAACTAGGAGGTATAACACCCACCTTGCAGGAGGCAGGCGAGAAGGTCTTGTTTCCTTGAGCCAGGCCTTGCCAACATCCCTGGTTTCTAGCGCCTTCTTCAGACACTCACTCAATTCCCTTCTCCCAGGAGAAGCTTCCCCATTGTTCACTGGGGCTGGCAGACATGCGGGTGCTGCACACTCAGCAGAAGCAGTGCAGGCGCCTGAGCTATATTTGAGCTTCCCTGAGAACACACAGACGCAGCCTCCTGTGCTCTGGCTGGCCAAGGAGAGTGTAATTAATGGTACTCTTCTTCCGAGCATGGACAGAACAGGTGATGGCTCAGCAAGTTCAGAATCACAGCCATGCCAGTCCCTCCTCCCCCCACGTCTATTTTTGGCTCACCACAGGTGCTTATTAAGGCCACATGTCAGGGCTACAGGGCAGACAAGAGACTTTTCTTGGAGAACTTGTCAGTTAGGATTGCATGGCGTTGCATATAACCTAAACCTAACCAAATACAGCTTTATTTTCCTCATATAACGAGAAGTCTAGGGGTAGGCAGTCCAGGCTGGTACAGAAACTCAAAGAAATCATCAAGGACTGAAGCTGTTTCTATCTTCCTGCTCGGCTATCCCTAGCAGGTCGCTTTCACCCTCATAGTCCCAAGATGGCTGTTCCACTTCCGGAAATCTCACCTGCATTCCAGGTGAGAATGAAAGCAAAGACAATGAGGAAAGTCAGGTGCCTGCTGAGTTCCCCCACCCCTTTGTATGAGGAAGACAACCGATTCCCAGGAAGCCCCATTCAAATTTCCACTTACATCTCGTTGGTCAGGACTGGGTCAGAAAACCACCCCTAGCTGCAAAGGATGTAGGGAGATATTTTTCAACTGGGCATATTTTATCCAAATGAAATTGGGATTCTGTTATTGAGTGAGAAGTGGACAATAGATACTGGTTAAGCAATTAGTAGTGTCTGATGCTAAAGGTGAGATGGGGAATAAATTATTGGAAAGGAAGCCATTGAGGGGCTGAGGCCGAGGGTCTCAGAAATACAAGAGATGGACTAGTCTCCAAAGCCCTAATGTGGAAAGTTAAGAAAGGGCAGGAGGGTGGCCGTAGAGTTATTCACACCCCACCATCATCCTCACTGTGATGTATAGACAAAACCAGGAGCAACGTAAATATGTCCCTTAAAGACGGAATTGACCTCCAAAGCACGTGAAGGTAGATGGGATTATCAAAAAGAGTCAACATTTCTGGTTTTTAAATCCCACGTATGCCAAATAGTGACTCTGTGACCGTGGGCAAATCATTTAACTTCTCTGGGCTTCTCAATTTTGTCAACTATAAAACAGGGATGACGTGTTGCATAGTTTTTATGTGGCTCAAGCAAGACTCTATGCATACGTTTTACATTATAGGCATCCAACAAACGGGAGTTAATATTGGTTTAAGTCCCTCATTTTCAAAATGGTGACAATGAAGCCCAGAGAGGGGAGGGAAGATGACCTAAGTCACACAGCCAGAGAGGGGCAGAGCTGGGACCAGACCAGCCTTTTTGACTTCCAACCTGGGCGTGTTCCATTTCACTACTGCCTCTCCCTGTTAAAAAAAATAAAACGTATTAACTTTCACCGAGGTGTAAAATTAGGTCTAAGTAAGTGGAACAAAGTAGCTGGCTCAGAATTTTTTTTTTTAACTGTGAACAAAGTGTTTTCAGATGCTTGAGGATGCCAAAAATTACTCAGAAAAGGTAGAGGAATCCTGGTGTGTGTGCTCCTTCTGGTGAATTCTGGTGTTTGTTATGATTATTGTGATTGGTATTTATCGAGCACCCTACCTGTGTGTCTGACATAATGCTGAAGGCCGCATCTAATGGCAAGAGCACTGTGTTAATTTTCTATCGATGCTGTCACAAGTTAACACAAATTTAGCAGCTTAAAACAACACAAAAGTATTCTCTTTCCGTCCTAGAGGTCAGAAGCCCTACAACCAAGGTGTCAGCAGGGCTGTGCTCCTTTTGGGGGCTCCATGGGAAAATCCATTTGCTTGCCTTTTTCCAGCTTCTAGTGGCTGCCCACATTTCTTGGCTCATGGCCCCTTCCTCCATCTTCAAAGCCAGCAGCATAACATCCTCAAATCTCTCTCTCTGTCTTTCTCTCTCTCTCTCTCCTGTGATTTTGTTGTCACAGCTCCTTTTCAGACTCTGCCTCTCCTGCCTCCCTCTTTCACTTATAAGGACCTTGTGATTATATTGAGCCCACCTGGATAATCCAGGATAATCTGCCCATCTCAAAACCCTAACTTATTCGCATCTGCAAAGTCCCTTAAGGTAACATTCACAGGTTCTGGGGGTTTGGGGTGGGCCATTATTCTATCTACCACAAACATTTATTACATACCTGGCACTGCTGTGAATTCATGTAACTCCCCGTTACAAACCTATGAGGTAGATGCCATTGCTTTGTCCGTTATCAGATGACAAGCTGTAGTTTTGCATTGCTGCCTATAACAAATCACCACAAACCCACTAATTCCCTCTTGCCGTGAAACTATAAACAACATATATGTTGTTTATAGTTCTGAAGCTTAGACGATCTATTTTCTGAGCTAAAATCTGGTTGTCAGCAGAGGAGCACCCCTTTCCGGTGGCGTAAGGGAAAATCCACTTACTTAACATTTCCAGCTTCTAGGGACCACTTGCATTCCTTGGCAAGTGGCCCCTTCATCTACAAAGCCATCAACAAGGAGCCAAGTTCTTCTCACATCACGTCACTCTGACCACTCTTCTGTGGTCACATCTCTCTGCTTCTCCCCTTCTGACTCCCTGTTCTACTTTTAAGGGCCCTTGTGATTATATTGGACTTACCTAGAAAACACAGGCTACTTTCCCTATCTTGAAGTCACCTGATTGGCAACCTTAATTCCATCTGCAACTTTAATTCCCTCTTGCCGTGAAACCTAGCATAGTCACAGGTTCAGGATTGGGTTGTGGACATTTTGCGGGGAGGCGCATTATTGTGTCTACCTCAGAAGCCAAGGCCCAGAGAGGCTAAGTAATTTGCCCAAAGTCATATGGCTAGAAAAGAGCAGAGCCAGACTCTAAATGTAGGATTCCCACACTGTTAACCATTGTACCACACTTCCCTATCTCGTTTTCCTTTCTCAGCAACTCTCTGGCGAGGTAGGTAGTATGATTACTACGTGCAGTTTTATAAATGAAAACACCACGACTCCTAGGGATGATATGACTTGCCCCAAATTCACACAGCTAGTGGAAAGAGAGGAGCCAGCTTTGCCAGACCCTGCTGAGAGAAGCACCCAAAACAAAAGAAAGCAAGCAATGGGCTGATGTGAGCTTGTGATTACCATCCTTACACCAAGATTTCAAATATTTTTCTTCAACCCAGCTATCCACTGCTGTATTGCCAGGGCCTGGCCCATAGCAGGGCCCTCAGTAAACATTCTTATTAATATGAATGAATGCAGACATGCGTGAATGGTTCCAACCTCAAGAGCCTTATCAATGAACTTCAGAATAAACAAATGCTATTAACTTATGTTTACGTATTGGGGCTCTTGATGATATTTCAACTGAGCAAAAGGCTTTCACAGATATGAAGATTGAGCAATATGGGGTCCGCCATGGTTTCTAGACTTCACTGGTCTTCAGAATTGAAAGGGACGTTTGTTCAAAATACCAATAGCCAGTGCCTACCCTCAGAGATTCTCACTCAGTTGATCTCAGGAGGAGTCTAGACATCAGTATTTTTTAAAGCTCTTCAGGTGATTCTAATGTGCCTCCATGGTTGAAATTTATAGCCCTGAACCTCCTAAAACAGAATCTGAAACACTGGTTCTCAACTCTGGTGGCTTTTGAAAATACTGTTGTATTTTGTTGTATTTGATGTTGGGGCCCCACCCCCAGAGATTTTTGTGTAATTAGACTGGGGGAAGGCCTGGGCATTCGATTTTTCATTTCAGTTATTATACTTTGCAGCAGGATTTCTATTTTAGTTCCTTTTTATCATTTCTATCACTTTTGATAGAATATCTCTTTTGGTGGAATATTGATATACTCATTCTATTCATACATTGTTTTTCTGATTTCTTTTCGTTCTTTATCCATGGTTTCCTTTGGTTCGCTGAGCATATTTAAGACAGTTGATTTAGTCTTTGGCTAGTAAGTCCAGTGTCAGGGCTTCTTCAGGGATAGTTTCTGTCAGTTTATTTTGTTCTTTTGACTGGACCACACCTGCCTGTTTCTTTGTGTGCCTTGTGATTATTTTTTTCTGAGAACTGGACATTTAAATATTATAATGCGTTAACTGGAAATCAGATTCTTCTTTTTGCCAAGGGTTTGCTGATCTTGATTGCTGAAGGGTGCAGTCATCCGTTTGTTTAAAGATTTTTCCAAACTATTTTACAAAGAGTGTATTCCTTGTCATATGTAGTCACTTAAGTCTCTGTTCCTTTAGCTCATGTTCAACCAGGTTTCCTTGAACACCAGGAACTAAAAACAAAACCAACCAACCAAACAAACAAAAACATAGCTTTCAGTATTTGCAGATTGGCTCTGTGCGGGGGAATGCCTTCAACACTTAGCCAGGCTGTTTACAATTCTGCCTTAGACTGCACTCCCTGTTTGCACTGAACTGTTTTAAGTTGCTTTTTTCTTGATTTAGCCTTCACTTGGTTGCTGTAAACCTTGACGGTCTTTCCAGAGTTCTGACAATATTGGTTCTGAATGTTTCTGCTTATTTTTTCAATATTTCCATGGAGAAGCTGAGAGCACTTTGTCTTAGCAGCAGTTTGGGCTGCGATGACAGAAATACCATGGCCTGGGTGTTATAAACAACAGGAATTTATTTCTCACAGTTCTGAGGGCTGGAAGTCCAAGATCAGGGTGCTAGCATGGTTGGGTTCTGGTGAGAACCTACTTCCAGATTGCAGATTGCCACCTTCTTGGAATCTCACGTGGCAGAGAGCAGAAAGAAGAAGCAAGCCATCTTACTACTCTCATAAGAGGACTAATCCCATTCATGAGGGCTCGGCTGTCATGACCTCATTTAATCTTAATTACCTCCTCAAAGCCCCACCCCATAATATTATCACATGGGGAGGGAGGTTAGGTTTTAACATATAAATTTCAGGACACAAATATTCAGTCCACCACACACCTATTCAGCCATTTTGTTTTTTAAAAGCTTCCTTGGTGATACTAACGTGTAACCAAGGTTGATATCCACTACGCTGGGAATGAAACCTTGGCATCACTGCTTCCAGCAAGCTCCTCAGGTAATTCTGAGGTAGCCAATCCAAGCTTCAGGAGCCCAGGGAGTAAATAAATCCTGGGACTGGCCTCAGGAAGTCCACCTTCTCTCACCTTCCTCTGGTTCCTGGGAGCCAGACAGGATGAAGAATTTCACTCTTTGTGTAAGTGGCTCTCCATCACCCACTACCCCATATGGACATGCCTAGTGGTGAGTTGCTGCATTTGGGGTTAATGAGAGGAATTGGCTCACTGTTCCCATTTGCCTCACAAAGGACTCAGACCGGAAATAAAGCAAGGAGCCCAGGATGTGCCAGATTCCCCATCTCTGAGTGTGACAGTTCAACTGAAGTTTTTCAGCAATCGATCTCTGTTGAGACTTGGCATGTGGGTCCCCTGCCCCCAACCTAGAATCCCCTGAAGTCGCTAAGACTTCAGCTATAATACAAGGTTATAAGCTTTCCGGTCAGTGCTACTGAAAAGATGAAGTCTTCTCAGTCCAGGTGAACCCCAGGGTTTGCCCCCTCATAGAGATGATGAGGTCCTTGAAGAGTAAGTAGCTCTGGAATGACCAAGAGATTTCTTCCCCTCTCACCAGGTGTGATCATGGACAAGACGTTAATTATCAGAGTGTCAGTTTCCTTACCTGTATGGTAATGATTACCTGCCTCAGTTCTTATTATTGCCGTGGAAAATACATATAATGTATTATTTGTAAAAGAATAAAAATGAAACAAATAATACATGTGTAGTTTGATCCTGTTTTTGTTAAAAACTATGTGTATGTCTTTATACACATACTTATCTTTGTATACGTTTATGTGTATGGATGAATATTGATATGTATACCCATACAGTGCTGTGGGGACAAAGCCCCCAAAAAACAGTTTCCAGGCTCTCGGCCTCACATAGAAAGGTGCTGGCTCGGGTAGTAAATGGCCATCAACTGTGATCAGATGGCCAGCAGCTGTGGCTAGTTGGCCGTCAGCTGTAACCCGTAGGCCATTGGCCACTAATATAACGGCTGTGGCTACGCTAGCAGAAAGGAATGGGGGCTAGCAAGAAGATGGTGGCTGGCAAGCGCGGACTGCTGTTAGGCAGATTATGTAGATCCTGCTTCCTGTGTCTCCAGCCCAGCCGCCAGGGAGAATATATTGGTTTAACTCCCCTATCTATGGCTCCGTGGGTGTTCCTTTTTGGCCTTACCGTGTCCTGCGTTCTTGGGCGGGGAGTGGTAGCTGAGACCCTGCACGACAAATGGCGCAGCGAGCAGGGTCCCCCGCGTGACAAGTGCTATCTGAAACAACATTCACTAAACAGGTAGTGGAACCAGAGGTGATTTTTGCTGTCCTCTTTGTACTTCTCTAACTTGTTGATGATGTGAATGTACTGTTTTTACAAAAGAAAGCTGACGTTTTGGGTCAAGAGGGCTGATTAAGTGCATCTGTTTATCTCTCCTCCCTCCAAATAGCCCACTGAAATGACAAAAGGAGCATTTCAAAGTCCTAATCAAAGCTATCAAAATAATAATACCTAGTCTTAGATTTAGAAAGTCTAAAATCAGGCACATAGTGCTTGATGAGTATTATCTCTATTCCCATGCACTTTTAGCTCTAAGAGAACATTGATACAGGGGGTTTTAACCCTTATTGGACCATGCGCCCCTTTGCAGTCTGATGAGTCTATGGACCTCTTCTCAGCATAATATTTTTAAATAAACAAACTTCCACACATAGGATTACAAATGAAATCATTTATATCAAAATGCAGTTATCAAAATATTTAAAAAACAAATCTGTCATATAGTAACATATGGGATTCTATATTAGACAATTTAGCAGCATGTCTAATAACTACCATAATTTCAAAGTCATGATGAGCACAAATGATATTTTGAGATAACTTCAATAGCACTGTGAGAGGAAAATATCTGGTTTCTAGTGGTGATGAAGCCACAGGAACTACTAAAACTACTGTAGTTTGTCGCTTGTGTTCATAAGTGAAGGAAGTGCTGGTTTTAGGTTGAACTTAGGGGAAATCCACACCATTTTTCTCATCCAACTTCATGGCCCTCCAAATTTAATAAAACATGTGTTTTTATAGAGTTTGCCTAAACCTGTTTATCTGTTTGTTTGGTTTCCTTCTCATTCGCATCTTTCCTCAAATGTTTGACTAAATTAGACTACAGTTTATTGGAAGCCAGGTGCCCATGAGGAGACCTTGTTAACTATGAGCTTCGGCATGACTCTCCATTAGGGAACCCCCAGTGTATCTTTAGGTCTTTCCTCCTGAGCCGGTCAAATTCTCCAGAGAAGTTTCTTCTAGCTTCTTTTTAGGAGTGTGTAATCCTCCCTGCCAGCATTCTGGAGTCTAGGTTGGGGGGAAAAACCTGAGAGGAGGAGGCTGAGCAAGATATCTCAGGCATCTACGTAAACTGTCACTTAATCCCTCTGCTTTCGGGATGATGCCCCACCTTGGGGATGATGTGTGGTGTTTCCCAGTTCCCACCTGTTATTGCCACAGCTGCACCATCCAATAGAGCAGCCTCTGCCACATACAGCTGTTTAAATTTAAGTGAATTGAATTAAATGAGAGTATTTCAGTTTGCTTAACAACTACATTTCTTAGTATCAATGACTACGTGGACATACCTGTTTGCCACATCAGTCCCACAAGCTGGGTAAACGTAATTTCACCTCTGAGAAAAGATATCAGCCCCTATGCCTGTGTAGAATCCATTAATCAATTAATTAAACTTTCAGGTCCTTAGTTGCACTAGCCATATTGCAAGCGCTCAATAGCCACATGGAGCTAGTGGTCAGCTACTATATGGGACAGTGCATGACATTTCTGTCATTGCCAAAAGTGCCATTGAACAGCACTGCATAGAGCAGAGGTTGGCAATTTTTTTTCTGTGCGAGGCCAGATAGTAAATATGTTTGGCTTTGCCCGCCATATGGTCACCATTACATCTACTCAGCTATGTCATTACAGCATGAAAGCAGCCGTAGACAATACCTGGAGCACGCATTGGAATACGTGGGGTGAGTGTGTTCCAACCAAACTTCAGCTGACACTGACATGTGAATTTCATGTCATTTGCATGGATCATAAAATATTTTTCTTTTCATTTTTTTCCCCAACCGTTTGGGAATGTAAAACTATTCTTAGCTTACAGATTTGGCCCTGGACCATAGCTCATTGACCTCTGTCTTACTGCTTTGTCTTTAAAAAATACCTCTGTGCTGTTGTTAGAGTAGGTTCAGAGAAGAAGCAGAGGCGAAAGTGAGCGGTCTTATTTGTTTTTGTTTTTTAAATACCTAGAAGTCTCATTATCTGTTCAGGGCCTGTCTTCTCCCTACAGCTTAAAATCCATGAGAGCACCGAGCCCCATCTCTCTTCCTCCCTATTCCACCGCTAGCATCCTGCACAATGCTTGACATGTAATAAGCTTAGTCAATATTGCTGAATGATCAAATGCTCACCAAGCCACCTTCCTTGTATAATTTGACTTTCCACTGAGCTCTGCCTTCAGGAAAGAATGTGATGACCATGCTGACGAGAGTATTCCAGTTTGCTTACCAATTACGTTTCTTCTTATCAGTGACTACGTGGACATACCGGTTTGCCACATCAGTCCCAGGAGCTTGGTAAATGTAATTTCAGCACTGAGAGAAGACATCAACCCCTACGCCTGTGTAGAATCAAACAAATCTTGGTTACAGAAGCATACGTCTCGATTGAATGTGGTAAGAAGACTTACAGAGAGGAGAAGTGATCTGGCAAAAACAAAGTACTTGGACATTTTCAATGCTGGGGTGACATTGCCTGCTCAGCAAGATAAGGAAGAGAAGGTTACAGAATGTTCACGTTGCCATGACTCTAGGAGGATAATATGCCAAGGGCATTCTTGGAAACCAATCAGATGGGGCAAAAGCCACAGGTTAGAGTAAAACTATACATGCCCCCAAACTCCTAGCAGGTGACAGGAGAAAACCTTGGGTATGGTGATGACTTTTTAGGTACAACACCAAAGGCATGATCCATGAAAGAAATCATTGATAAGCCGGACTTTAGTAACATGAAAAACTTCCCAACACACAATGGGAAGAGAATGAGAAGACAAGCTACATACAAACTGGGAGAAAATATTTGCGAAAGACACATCTGATAAAGGCCTATTATCCAAAACACACAAAGAACTCTTAAAACTCAGCAATAAGAAAACAAACACTCCGATTAAAACATGGGTCAAAGACCTGAGCAGACACCTCACCAAAGAAGATACAGAGACGGCAAATAAGCACATGAAAATATGTTCTACATCATATGTCATCGGGGAAATGCAAATTAAATGCAATGAGATACCACCACACAACTATCAGAACAGCCCAATTCCAAAACACTGACACCACCAAAAAGATGGGAATGATGTGGAACAAAAGAAATTTTCCTTCATTGTCAAATATGGTGTCTGAAGAAAATGTTCCTCTTACTTGGTGGTTTCCCACCTCCCAGTCTGCTCCAAATCAGATCCTATGACTAGAGATTCCCTGGTTAATTGATATATGACCTGTTTCTGTGGCGTGAGTCTAGCAGAGGTAAGATAAATATATGAAAGTGAGGGACAATGAGCTACACAGACGTAATAAACAACTGGACCAAGCCCAGCTACAGGTGGGGACACGTGACCTGGTCTTATCCACAGCTACATGAGGACCAGAATGAGCTCCTGACCTCCAGCCCAGAAGCGGTGGCTAAAACTTGTCTTTTCATCCTTTTGGTCTTCTACCTCAGAATCCTAACTGCATTTGGCTCTGGACAGAGAGAAAAGAGAGAGCCATTCGGGAGGCATTGAAACATTTCTTCCTGTGCAAATCGTTTCTTTCTGTGTTGGCAAGTCCAAGGTGTTCTAACAGAGGTCAAAAGTATTTATTTTCTTTAATACTCTCAGGATGAGAGTGAGACACAGAGGAAGCGGAGCCAGAGATGGGAAAAGAGAAAGGGGTGTGTTGCCAAATTTAATAGCTGAAAGAGCTTCTTGTTATCATAGGAAATGGTTGTCTTTGACCACTGAAACCACCTCTGGTTTGCTATCAAAAACAGCAGAAATTACAAGGAAGGAATAATGAGAAATCGTTGGACAGATAGATGGTGTGGTCAAGGCCATGGTGTTGTATCTGGCCCTGCCCATCTCCCCCTGGTCCCCACTTCCACGTGACACTTGAGCTTTGCCAGTCGGCTGAGTTCCTGACCACTGAACTCCCTGTACTCTTCCCTCTGACTGGACTGCCTGACCCCAGTTTCTTGGCCTGCTGAGTCCTCCTCTAGGACTCAGATCAGGTGTCATCTCCTCCCCAGGCCCCGCTGTGCTCCTGTGCACTCCTCACATCACGTCTTTCTGTCTTGGCATTGATCAAGCTGTGTTGAAATCTCCCAGATGCCCATCTGTCTCTCCCATTGGACTGGAGACCATCTACTGGACCCTTGGGTTCAGATCTGGCGTTCAGACAGAATCATGCTTTATTTGGTCTGCAGCACTTGGGCTCACATGGTGTTTTTCAATTTTTGCATTCATGGCCAAAAATTAAAAATCAAGAGATTTCACATAAAAATCCAGATTTCTGGCTTTCCTTACCAAATTAGAAATCCAGCAACATGCATGCACTTTTCCAACCTTGTGGCAGAGCAGAGCCTGGCTCTTCCATTTCTCCACAGTCCCCACCATGTCCTATTGTCTCTGCAAGAAAACCTCGTATCAGAGCCATTTGTTAGAACTCTTGCAGTATTGTTTTTTTCTCACAGTGGACTAAAGGAGAGAGTGAAATATTTACATCACCAGACTAGACCCTGTGGGCACCTGGGCTTTCCACCCATGCACTAGGTTGGGAGCTCATTGAAAACAAACATGGTGCTTTATTCATCTCTGTGGCTCCAACAGCAAACACAGAGCCTCGCTCCGAGTAGGTCCCCCATAAATGCTAGTTAGGATTATGAATGTCATTATTGCTTTCAGAAAAGAACCTCTTTCTAAATTCTTTCTTCCCTTTAGTCTTCCAGTCAACAAATATTTGCTGAGTTCATCTGTGTGTTCACTTTCCTGAATTGGTGTTCTCTTTAGCTCTGGAATCCTGGATCCTCTTGCAACCCCTAAATAATCAAAGCCTCTCTTCAGATTGCCGGTTTGGGTACCTCTTATAAAATCTTGCTCTTAGCAATGACATAAAAGAAGATCATAAAGAACCATTGGTAGTGATGGTATTACTAATAGCAATAAGTAGTTATCATTTATGGAGACCGTCCCATGTACCAGGAACTCAACATACATTTCCTCATTCAAGCTTTACAACAACCCTGTGAGGTGTCATTTGTCCTCGTATTAGTCAGGACTGTTAGTTGCAAGTAGAAAAAACAAAATAACCAATTCTCAAAATGGCTTAAGCCAAAAGGTTTATATGACTGAAAAATCAGATCTAGCATTCATTAAGCCACTATGTGGCTAGCTGACACAGTTATAAGAATTGTCATTCCTTTAATCTTCTAAACACTTTGAGAAAAGTACTAATAGTAGTTCCGTTTCACAGATGGGAAAACTTGAGTGCTGAGATTTCAATAATTTTACTATAGTCATCAAGCTAATCATGTCATTCTTTTTTTCTTTCCCAACATCTGAACCCCTTTTCTGTTTAAGGGCGTTGCCTACTTTATTAGACTCCTTGGAACCTGGAGTTCAGTTTCCACAGAGAAGGCAGAAAATATCAAATGTTGACTTCCCAGCCTCCTTTGCGTCTTAGACAAGAGCACGTCTTATAAGCTCTGCCCCCTAGCTTCTGGCTCAAGATAAACCATGGTAACAATTGATGAGTATATTTGCAGACTTCTCTCCAAGTAAACATAATCACACACACACACACACACACACACACACACACACACACACACACCCCTATATAGAAATCCTGCTCTTAACTCCCATTTTAAGGGACAATTCATTGGACAATTCAATGGTAGCATTTTGGGCACCAGAGATTGATTGTTGAGGGAGAGAGGGATCCTCCCACCCATGGAGGGAGCCCTTCTTGGCACCCCCCAAAATTGCCCCACTGAGGTGACCTTCAGGTAAGTTCATTCCCCCACAGGTCTGAAGTGGGTGTGAGAAGGTTGGGGTGGGCACCTGCAGTCCCTACCATACAAATAGACTTCGACTGAGCCCTGGGCTCATGGCTTCCAGGAAGCACTGCTGGCCTACTTGCAAAGCTGAGGGACCTGCAGTCACTTCTGTCTGGAGCTCCTGAATCCAGGCCAGCTAGCCCCGTCCTCTCCAAGCCCTTCAACACCTCCTTGATGGACTTCTTTCTTCTTTCTCCTACTCGGCAATTTTAACCAGCCCGAGGACCAACTGCTCTGCCCTCATATACATAGCCTCTGGGAAGGACGGTGGATGGTTCCTGGGGAAGCACCTTGGCTTTCTTCCTGACTCAGTCGGTCAAATTAAGCTTCTTCCGCTTTATTAAAGCAGGCTCCTTCGAGAATACGAGTTGGCACCAACCCAGAACTAGTGGCTAAGACTTATCTTTCCATCTCAATTCGGCTTTCCAGCAGCGTCTTGGAGTTTTATGTGTTTTCTTTTTTTATTAGCCACCATCAGGTTTTAGAAGGGATTTAAAGCTGCCTTTTGACTGGAGTTAAGTGCTCAGTAAGCATTTGTTGAAGAAAAGATGAAAGAATAAATGACAGAATAGTCAGCACTTGGTTAATGGTTGATGGAGAATCAAATGAAATAAAGCATGTGAAACTGATGTAAACAGTGAAAATTAACTGAGCCTCACAAGACTGCAGCCTTGTCCGCTGGCGCCATCTTCTGGAAATAAGTTAGCACAACAGGTCTGCTTTAGTGAGGCATGGGGACACTGGCTTCCGGAAATGCCAGCAAAGAGCTGTTAGAAGCGGTGCTAAGGGTTTTATGGTGCTAAGGGTTTTATATGCATTATTTCTCTTTCTTCTCACTGTAACTAGAAGAGACAAATACTATTATCATTACATCTTTAGATATTAAAAATCTGAGGTTTATAGAGACTTATAGTGGATTTATATTGTCTAAGGCCACACAGCTAGTGGGTATTTAGGATAAGACTCAAACCCAGTTCTGTCTCATTTCGGAGCCTATTGTGGGTTGGGTTCCCCAGGAATCAGATTTCAACATGGAGTATGCACACAGGAAGTTTATTGTTTATTGCGGAGTGCTCTCAGGATCACAGGCAGAAGGGAAAACTCAAATTGCAATGCAGTCAGGCATTTTTTTCAGCATCAGTGGCAGAGACCACTAAATGTCCCCTAATAAATGTCTCCCTTTCTTCCACAAAGCAACAAGAAACTCCGGGATCCCAAAAACCATCAGAAAACAGGGCTATAAAATCTGTGCCATCCCCAAAAAGGTGACACTAATGTCTATTAGATATGGCCATGAGGATACTGGACAAGGAAAAGTCTCCCTGAGGGAAGAACCAGGGGTCATGGAGCTTAGAGGACAGGGACACTCCTTCTAGAAAGCAGGACAACTCACCTGCCAGAGAAGGATGTATGTCCTTCTGGACTTTGAATAGTATTTAGAGGTCATCTCCCTTGTACTAGGCACATGGTCCCTTAAATCAATGCCAATTTTCCCAATCTCCCTATAGCCAAGTATGGCCATGTAACTGAGTTCTGTCCAATAGGACACAAATCAAATAATCACAGAGCAGATTCTAGAAACTTCGTTAAGAGATAGCCAGGTTGCACCCCATACCTCCACCTTTCCCCCGCCGGTCTCTTCCTCCTTCCTTCTGACTTGGATGCAGTTGTAATGGCAGGAGTTAGAGCAGCCATTTTGGAACATGAGGTGAGCTTAGAAATGGCAGCTATATCGAACAAAGCAACACCATGAAAAGAGCCTAACTCCCAGAAAACTTCACGGCACAAATGACCAAATCAGCCCAAACTTCTTATCTACAACTTTTACAGGAGAGGGAAAACAAAGGAACTTTTAATGTGTTAAAGTCACTGATATTTGGCATCTCTGTTATTCACAGACAAACCTAACCCTAATTGATACAGCATCCAACTATTGACAATTCATAGTCCCTACATTTAATTAGAAGGAAAGATACCTTTCTTTTTTGTTGTTGTTACAGTTAGTGAAACAATATCACTTTAAAATTTAGTTTGGAAATTATTCAGTGTGCTGGGGGTTAGAAAAAACTAAATTGGAGTTAGAAGATCCAAGTTCTAAAACCAGCATTGTTGACGATGAACTGTGTGACCTTTGCCATATTTCCCTCACCGGTAAAATAAGGAGGTTGGAAAAGGAAATATAATAATCAATAAACACAGGCAAAGATGCTTACCTTCACTAATAATAAGAGAAATGCATATTAAAACAAGCAGATACAATTTCACACCAATCAGACTGGCAAAATCAAAAATCCAGGTATTGATGTGGGTATAGAGAAAACAGTTTTCACACAATGCTAGTGGAAATGTAATTTGGCACAGCCAATGTAAATTACCCATCAGTGTAAAGCTGGAAAATGTGCATATCTTGTGATCCAGTAGTTCAACTTCTAAATGTACACCATACAGACACTCTGGCTAGTGTGTCTCATGAAATACTCCAGGATGTTTATTGCAGCTTAGAGAAAACAACCTATAATCTCAATGTGTATTGTAGAAATAAATTAGATAAGTACATTGTGGTACATTCAGGCAATGGAGTATATCACAACAGTGAAAATGAACCACATCTGTGAGTATGTTTAGTTCTTGAGAACCTAGGTTGAATAATAAAAGCAAAGTACACAATGATACATACAACAAGATGGCATTCACATAAAAATTTTTAAACCCACAAAGCAGTTCTATGCTCTGTTCATGGATATATACACATGTGGTAAAAGTATTAAAATATGGTAGGAAAAGATACATAACCAATCCATGATGGTGGTCCCTCTGGGAGAACAAACTAGGAAAGGATATCAAAGTGATTTCGACTTTATCTACAATGTTCTCTTTCTTTACTTTTAAAGTTAGAAGCAAAAATGAAATGTTTTTGTATGTTTAAACTTTTGAATGTATAAATAAAAATGAGAGTTGGAATACAGTGATATCTAAGGTCTTATTTAGCCCTAAATTTTTATATACAAAACATACGAAGCATGGTACGAGATAAAGAATGGAGTTCAAATCCCAGATCAGTTGGATGTCTTTCAGTTCACACACACACACACACACACACAAACCCCACTACGAACTAACAAGTGTCTGAAGCAAAAAGGAATTCATTGGCTCATGTTACCGAACAGTCACGAGTGACCTCAGGTAAGGCTTGATCCAGGACTCAAAAGATGCCACCAGATCCATTTCTTGGCTCATCCTCTCCACTGGCCCCCAATATAATGGCACAATGGCTGAATCAGTATCTGGCTTTTACATCTTCCCACCACTGAACCCTGGGAAGAAGAGACAATCTGTGTCCCGACATTATCAGTCGAAGTCCTCACTAATAATCAGGGCAACACAAATTGAAAATGCACTTAAGTACGATTTTTTTGCTTAAGGTCTTGGCACATAATTAAGTCATTTCCAGGATTGTGGGCGGGAGAGGGGTGCTCCTCCAGATTGGTTCTTTCCTCTCCACCTCCTGTGTCCCAAGAGGCAGGCCTGCCTGGGTTACATCAACAGGCTCCTTGGCCCTCTGTCATCTGGGGGAGGTCAGCCCAGTAGGAGACTGAAGAGAAAAGAGTGATTTGAGGCCTGTATTCTTGGCTCCTTCCAATGGGGCCACACTGGGCTGGCTTTGCCCATCCCTTTCCACATCACTGTTCTCCTCCTTGTTCTACTAACTGCTCTCTCCTCTCGTTCCTTCAGGCCCAGGGGAGTAACAGCCCCACTGTTACCAGCCCTGGGGTACTGCACTGTTTTGTGTAAACAGTCCTGTTATTAAACTCTCTTTAAAATTCTCCTAATGAGTGAGCCACACTGGGATACGGAGAGAAAAACTGGCCTAATTCCTTGGGAGAGCTATTCATCAGCCAATCCACTACTCTGTACCCACCCTAGAGAAACACTTGCACATATGCACAAGGGGCAAGTAAGGAATATTGGCTACACCCTTGTTTGCAATAATAAAAAATTAGAAACAATTTAATTTTTTTTCAAATAGGGAAATAGCTAGTAAATAAGCTATAGTACACCCGTGTTATGGCATAGTATGTAGCTGTTTAGAAAGGAAATGGATGTATTTGTATAACATGGAAAGACTTCGAAGACATATTTTTTGCTTGAAGAAAGTAAGGTTCAGGACTGTAATAAATTATACACTAATGATGTTTATATCCATAGTTTTATGCACTCTTCAAAACTTTAGACAAAAGCTCACTGCCCCTCCCTATGATTTTCATTCACCAAAGAAACATGAAACTGACATGAAACTTGCAAGCAGAAGTTTTAAGAGATCCCACTATTCCGTTTTTCCCCTCTGTTATGAGATTAGCATACTCTGCTTGCTTTTTCCACCTGTGCCCAGAGATACAGCTGAAGCCAACCCATGACAAACATGTAAGGAAATAAACCTTTGTTGTTGTAAGTCACTGAGATTTTAAGAATGTTTGTTATCACAGCATAACCTAATGCTCGCTTCTATGTAATTGATACTTGGTTACTTTCTGGGGAGGAGAAATGGTCTTGGTGGGGTGGTGATCACAGGGGACTTTAGTTTTTATCTTTAATAGTTTAGTTTTCTTACAATTAAAATATATTCATGCATCACTATGTAATAAAAACGCATTATTTAAAATGAATACAGCAGGCTGTTTTCTTACTTAAATGCTAAAAAATATCATTCTTAAAATACACACACACAAACACCCAATAAATTCATGGTTCTTTTTGCCCAGCTGGCACTCTGAAGAAAGAGACTGGAGGTGAATAGCTGTATGCACTTTCCAAAGCTAGAGGAAGTACTGGAGCATGACAACGCTGTGCCACTTTCTCTACAGGTAGAAATCTGCAAAGCCTAGACACACTGTGAAACTTATTTCTGGTTCAGCTATCACGAAACAGAAATACAGATTCATCTTTTGTTTTTACATTAATAATATCTACCTTTCAAATGACCTCATTTATATGAAAACAAAGGTGATTATATAGCCAAAATTCAATTCAGTGAGTTTGGAGAATGCTGGTCTCCTTGACACAGCTTACCCTTGTCTGGCAAAATTAGTGAGAACTATGGGAGCTCTTTTTCTGATACACCAATAGACCTCTCTGAGTCAGGATTTCAGCCTTTGTTCCATTAAAATGAAAAGCCAAAATTGGTTGGATGGATATCAAAAACCTCACGCAGGTTGACATGTCATAGGCTACCCTTCAATTTCAACTTCTTATTCAATCCAAACAGCAACCCTCTTGTCTTTGAACTTGACTTTGGCGCCAAAGGTCAGTGGCCAGATTCCCCGGTCCAGTGCCCAGTCCCCAGCTTCGTGTGATCAGGAAGCTATGGTGCTGCAACAGGAGGTGCAGTAGTAACTCTGACCTCTCAATCACAGCTATGGTGACTTTGAAACAAAGTCCCACCTGATTTAGGCAATTCTAGCTCTTCTAAAGAGTCCGCAAGCACCTAATTCCCTTTATTAAATCCTGTTCTGCTTGAAATACCTAGAGTGGTTTCTGCTTCTGTCTCCTGCACAGAACTCTGACAAATACAAGTTGGAAGACAATGTTCAGAAAGTAAAACCAAACACAAAAAGATTTAACAAAAATAAGAGAGAGGAAGGAAAAAACAGTATAATTAGAAAAATCATTCCAAGAGCTCAGATATCTGAATAACTGGGGTTCCAGAAAATGAAGACAAAGAAAATAGTGAGGTGAAGGAAAGAAATCTTCATGGAAATAAGCCACAAAAATATCCCAGAACTGAAAGAAATAGGTTTTCAGATTAAAAGAGCCCATTAGTGACAATTAGATATTATATGCCTCCTGGTATGAAGCAATAGGAAACATAGTCCCACCTGTAAAATTTTCTTGCCGAAAATTAAGCCAAAATCTAATCAAGTCTTTAGATATAACTACCAGTTTCTAGGACATTCAAAGGATAGGGTCACATTTTTAAAACTGCAAGAAACCAAATAGCCAAATTCAGACTGTGATAAGATAATTTACCCAATTTCTTCAACAAATCAATCACATAAAGAAAAAAGGAGGAAGCGTAACTGTGATGGATTAAAAGACATTTATGAGATTTAGCAACTAAATGCAATGCGTAGAGCTTATTTGCATCCTGATTTAAATAAACCAATGTAAAAAGTAATTTTTAAGACAATTAGGGAAAATCAAACCTGGACCATGTATTATAAGATAATAAGGAATTGTTAATTTCCTTAAATGTGATCGTGGAATTGTGGTTATTTTTAAAAAATTCTTACCTGTTAGAGCTACATATTCAATGATATAATGTCTGGAATTTGCTGTAAAATACTCCTAAAAAAAAGTGCAAAAGATAAATAGTAAAATAAAGCTGGGTGATGGGTACATGGAGTTCATTGTACTATTCTCTCTAATTTTGAGTTTGTTTGAAAATTGTCATAATAAAAAGCAAAAGAGAGGAAGAAAGAAGGGAAGAAGGAAGGAAGGAAGGAAGGAAGGAAGGAAGGAAGGAAGGAAGGAAGGAAGGTAGGAAGGAAGGTAGGAAGAAAGGAAGGAAGGAAAGAAGGGAAGGGAAGGGAAGGGAAGGGAAGGGAAGGGAAGGGAAGGGAAGGGAAGGGAAAGGAAGGGAGAAGAGGAAGGAGGGAGTGGGGAAAGAAGGACAAACTGTGGTACATTCATACAATGCAATAATATTCAGTGACAAAAAAAACAAGCTCTTAAACAATAAAGATATGGAGGAATCTTAAATCACATTGCTTTAAATCAGTAAAGGCTATAAACTGTATGATTCCAACCATACAACATCTGGAAAAGGCAAAACAAAGACAGTGTAAACGAAAAGTCACTGCCAAGGGTGAGGGGGTGAGGGCTGAATAGTGGAAGCACACAAGATTTTTAGCACAGTGAATCTGTTCTATATGATACTGTAACGGTAGGCGCCTGACATTGTCTATTTGTCAAAATCCATAGAATAGAATAAACCCTATTGTAAACTATGGACTAATTATTAATATTAGTTTATCAATTGTAACTAATGTACACTAATGTAAGATGTTAATGGCAGGGGAATCTGTGGGTGGGGACAGGTTGAGTCTATGGGAACTCTGCCATCGGGTTAATTCTTCTGTAAACCTAAAACTGCTCTAAAAAAATCGTCCACTAAATTAAAAAAAAAATTCATTATGGAATCCAAAGCTTAACTATCACCTCTTTCAGGAAGTCCTGCCTGCTCCCCCACCACATTCCCAAGATGGGTTAGGTGCCCTTCTCCCAGGCTCCCATAATACCCTGGGCATATATATTCCTATGGCTGAATCTGCCACATTGTATGTTAGTATCTCTTTGTGTCTCTGTCGGTTAATAGCTGTGGTTTGTTGACCAATGGCCTAGAATGCAGAAATGGTGAAAGCAGCTTATCCATGCAACCCGTTAGCAGGCACCCAGGGATGCCTGGCAAAGGGCACTTCTGTTCCCTCAGCACCCTGTTGATGTCGTCTGTGGTGTAACCATCATGAGCCCTGTGACCCACTAGGCTATTTTCTGGATGGGGGCATAAGGCACAGTCCTGTTACATGAAGGCTTATTTCAACCTGATCAGTCTCTGGATTACTGACCTTTGGTTTGCCAAAGATAGATCCCCATGGGGACGTTTTTGAACTGGGGAACTTTTCTGGGGTTCAAGCCATCCTGTGGTTTTGATGTCACATTCGTGCTGTTTACATTACACAACGCTCGAGCTTGCTCAAGTTAAAAGGTGGTATAGCACAGGAGTGGCAGGCACAAACACCTATATGACAGACAACATGAATGAGGAAAGCAGACTTGGTCAGGAGGGGACCCTGGCAACTTCGAAAAGTCCATGTCTGACCTAGAGTAGGCAGCCACACTCCTTGGCTTCAGCAAACTGTTCCCACACACAAATGTTGCTAGACAAGGCAGAGATGCACATTTTTGTTCACACAAAAATCTGTCTTTACAGACTTGGCAACTAACACACGATTTAGGAATACTGGACCTTATCTTGGGAGAAGGAATCATCCAGTTGAATTAGTTGAATTTTATGATGGGGGAGAAAGAGCAGGAAAAGGGTACAGGGTAAGGGCAATCTCTGGAGAACACTGATTGTCGCACTCATGGGGCCTACCAATTGTCTTCTAGGTCTGTCTGACTAATCACCGGAGGATTTAAGCCAGAAAGGAGCAGGATTAGAATGGCATTTTAAAAAGATCACTTTGGCAGTTGATGGAGGCAGGGCTCAGGGTAAGGTGATGAGCTAGAAGTCTATCATTAAGGTGAGTCGGGGTAAAGAAGAGATGACAAAGGCGTATTCACTTTGTTTTTTCTCCTACCAGAGTGTAAATTCCAAGACAGCAGGGCCCCGTCTTGTTCTTGCTGTGTCTCCAACAATCAGCACACAGCCTGCTCAATACACATTGAAAGAATGAATGAAAGGGAGGGCATGCAGGTGAGAGGCATTTCGAAGAACTGTGTTTAAGACTCAACTGCCTTGGGAGAAACAGATAAACGTTGATGACGGTGAGTGCGGTCCTGCGAGTGGGGGGCTGTGGAGGCCTGTTTCCTTCCCTTCAATTTCCTCTAGGAGCTTGAAAGGGGGGTATTCAATTCCGAGACTATAAACACAGGCTTAAAAAAAAGGAAAAAGACCTTCGATCCTCACGGCCTCTTCAGTCCAAACAAGAGGAAATGATAAGTACCTTGAAGGATTGAAGAGAGGATTAAGCAAAAATTTAGGAATGAGCGATTTCGGTCCATCCCCTAGATCCAGTATTTCCAAAGGACAGAGCAAAAGGGGACTGACCTCCACCTCTAACCCCACGGCGATTACTTCTAGGGTGGGGTGGGAACCCATGACCTCGGAATCTTTGGGCCTGGCCCTCTCGTGTTTTAGCCTAAACAGAGCGGGCCTCACGCCCGCCCTACCCCAAACCTCGCCCAGTCTTCCTCGTTCCAGCGCATCCCAGTTCTTGACCCTCCCCCCAGCCGCCCCCTCTCCTCCTACCTCCCCTTTCCGCTCCCCCGCCCCCATTTCCGTCCCCCACCGCCCGCCCCCTCCTTGCTCGGAGCCCGGGCTCCCCGCCCTCCGGCGGCAGCCGCGTCCAGGTCCCCTGCTCCGCCGCCTCCACCCTCTGTCAGCGCCCCTCTCGCGCGGCCGGGGCAACCCCGTGCCCCGCTCGCCCAATGAGGAGAAGGCGCAGGGGCGGGGCGGGGCTCGGGACGGAGCGGAAGTGGTGACCGGAGCGGAAGTGGAGCTGCCGCCACCGCCGCCGCCGATTCCGGAGCCGGGGTGCCTGCTGCCGCCGCCACTGCAGCTGCCGCCGCCGCTGCCGCCGCCGCCGCCGCTTGAGGAGTGGGCCTGGGAAGAAAGCGGTCACCGCGCTCGGAGCTCCTGTCGCAAGCGTCTTTGCCCCCTGCAGTCCTCCCACGGTGAGTGCGGCGCGGGGTCCGCCCGTGGCCCCCGGGGCTCAAGGCCAAGGCTCCCCCCCACCCCGGCGGCGGCGACGACGACCCGGGCGACCCCGCGGGTGGGCTTCTAGGTAGCGCGCACGGCCTTGTAGGCCCCGCGCGGCCGCCTGCGGCGCGGGCCTGGTCTCGCCGCGGCCCCTCCCTATTTCCGGGGCCGGGCCCTTCGCTCTCGGAGAGGCCCGGGCCGCCCTCGCCGCCTGCGGCCCTGCCCGGCGGGCGGGGTGCGGCTCCGTACCGGGCGGGAATGCACTTCCAGCCGCGGACCTCAGGCCCTCCCTCACTGCCCAGTTTCGATCCCCGCGCGACCCCTCCCTGCTGCTCGGGCGCGGAGATCCGACCTTTTCAGCCCTGTCATCCCTGCTTAGGACTTTCCGGCTTCCAACAATTAAAATTGAACCAAAGGCGGACGAGTTCTCGAGGCCCAGTGCTCCTGCTTCACCCCGCCTGGATGGGGAAGGGGTTTAACCTTGGCAGAGAGCAGAAAGAAAACCCCCTCCCACTTTGCAGGAAAGCCATTTCTTTCATCATCCTTCGCTGGTTTGGGAGCCTGGCAGAATCCGAGATTCCCTGGGAAGTCTAGGGTTGAGGTTTGAATCAAGAAAATGCATTTGTTGGAACCGGTGACTGAGTCAGGCCGGATCCCCAGGGGAAAAAAAAAATGTAAAAGGCTGAGTATCGAGTATTTTCCCACGGTATCTACCGTCATTGATGCCAGTGTCTTTTTGTGTCCTCGCCCCAAATTCCCTCATGCTGTGTGTTAGTATGTTTTTAGGACTGAAATTTGCCCTGATGGCCTCCCTGGTGGTGGGGAAGGGTAGGAGTGATTTGGGCCCCTTTTCTACCTAAGATGAGTACATCTTTGTCTATTGCAAATGGAGAACTCGGTTGCAATGGGGTTTTCAAAGGTGGCGGTATTGGTAAGACAATTTGCCAACCTTTCTGTAAAAATCCATGTCTCTTGTCCTTGCTGTCACTGCTTTTCACTTTGGTACGGCTAGATAGCGAGCATCAGGCTCTGGTTTTACTTGCTACGTGTGGGAGATGGAATTTGGAAAGATGATATTATGAACACGGCAAATTAGGTGGCAACAAGAGCCTGAACAGAAAGACGAAGTATTTGTAAGAATATAAAAATGGTCTGCATTTCTCATTGTCTTCAGTCGTTCATATGAAACCACACACAAGCAGTTTATAGAACAGGACACATGGTTACGCAGCTTTTTGCTTTTTCCTGTTAGAAATGTATAAGTGCTATTTAGTTCGTAGTGATTTTTCTCCTTGAACACTTGCAGTGAACCCCATTTCTTATTTAGGAATTGTATCTCAGTTCCCTGAGCCCTCATTTTTCTTGGCTCTATGTCCTTAGCAGCACACAAGATGGTGAGAGTAAAATCTGTCAGTGTTACTGGACCCAAATTAGAATTTTATGGATAGTCTTCAAAATAGAAGGCTAATAATCCAGTAGCAAATGCTGAATTATTTTCCTGGCCCCTCCTTTCGATGAGATAAGAAACCATTCACCCATCTTACAGATGGAGTCTTTATGAGAAGTGAGGTGATTTGGCCTGGACCACACACACCTGGTTTTCAGACTGAATATCTTCATTCATCAGTAGTAAATATTTATGGACTGTCAGTCCCTGGAGTATGGTATGGCTCCTACCCTGTAATCTTCTGGACGTTTCCCATGATGCAGTGCTTGTGTTATGTTGAAGCCATTTTAGAACTGGATCTCTGGATCAGGGAGGCAACCTCCATAAAACCAGGCTGAGCAAATTCCCATGATGCTAGTTCCCAAGGCAGAATCTCCAGATTTTTGGGCCACTGCAAAAAGTGCGTTTTGCCCATTTGGCTGTGGATATAGAAGCAGAAAGAGCACTAGACTTGGAGTCAGATCAATTTGATTCGGGTCTGGCCTGCAGCATTTTCTAGCTGTGTGATTTTGAGCATGCTGCCTAATCTCTGGTTCTTGCTTTCTTTATCTTTATTGTATGAGGCCTTTTTACAAACTGTAAATTGTTAAATTCAAGCTTTTGATTTTGTTTTTTAATCACAGAGTTCACTATTAATGGCTTTGTTTTTTCCTCCAGTTGCATTCTGATGAGACCCAACTCCTCTGTGTACGCAATTTGCTTTTTTTAAAAAATGACATAGTAGTATTATAGAACCTGATTTTGTGTATAGCATCTCTAGTCTTTCTGAGCCCATTTTCTCATGCAAATGGTAATAGTCTTTAATGTATTCTTGTGGGAAACTCAATAATTAAATAAGGATCTGGGCTGTACAATAGGTGTTGTGTAAAGGTTATTTGACCATATAAATGAATATACATATACATGTATAGATAAGATATGTGTATATATACTATATAGTATGAACACATATACAATCTATCCATTTGTGATTTATTCACCAACTGATGAGATTGCATCAAGCAATTAGTTTATAATAATAGCTACCACTTATGTTGCTCACTATGTGCCAAGCTGTGTTCTAAATACTTTACACATATTAATAATCCTTCATAACTAGCAATGATAGGTACGTACTGTTGGCCCCATTTTATAGATGAAGAAACCAAAGCACAGAGAAGTTAAATAATTTTCTTAGGGATATACACACACAGCAACGGTAAGTGCTGGAATCAGGAATCAAACGCAGGCAGTCTGGCTCTAAAGATAGATTTCTACTCGTAGTAAAACAACACGTGTATATCTTTTGTGTTAACATTATTTCATCCTTATTTTTTCTTTACATGTGTCTTTTTAAAATAAATGTGTTTGAACAGGAATTTTGGCTATTTTTGAAAATGATATAATGTAATTTATTGGGGGAGAAAATATATACATTCTGGTTTGTAGGGATACTACTTATGAAAGACCCAGGTTTTCTAATATTTGCTTCATACTAGGGAGAAAGTTCTTCACTTACTTTATGGCACGCTTTTTGATTTCTCCAATCCTAGGTTCTTCATCTAATAGGATTTAGTCAGGACCACCGTTATTAATTATTACTTATCATACTACCTTTTATGTGGAGTTTTAGATTATATTATGTTAGGGAGGAGGCGATAAGGAATATGTGTGTCTACATAAGGGGAGAGAAAATTCTAAATTCTAGCATCCTATTATGCTGCCTGCTCTTTTAGTGGCATCAAACTAAGCGGTTTTCCTTTAAATGAGGATCAGTACCTTAGAATGAACTAAAAAAATTTACTTGTAAAGGAACTTTTAAGGTTCCTACATTTTTCTAGGGAGAGGTGACAATTCATACTAAGAATTGTCATACTAAGTAGAGGGCAAGAAATTAATTGTATAATAGCAACTTTTAAGGTTTAGAACTATCTTGGTCTCCACATGAATATGGTCCTGGTAGTCATATATATGTCATGATGGAGAAACTAACACAGTTGGATTCGCAGGGAATTTTTCTAAGGGGAATACTTCGGAAGGAATTACTTTGTACTTTGTGATGTGTATGCTCAAAGCCAATCATCTTACTGCTTTGTCTGCTAAAAGATCTCATGTAGGTATCATTGTATATTTGTAATACTTACAATGATGAAATTGATTGGTGGCCCCAAGAGAACAAGTCATTCCCAGCTGACTTTAAGTCAGTGAGATGACTTATTTTTAATCTGGCCATTCCTCTATTATGTAACTTTGTGCCTGTACTGGTTAGTTTATTTTATTGTTTTCCTTAAGAGACCCAACAATAAAAGTTATTTCTGAATGGCCTTGACCAGGACAGAACTTGGAGGCGACAATAAAGTAGTTGTGAGCCTTGGCCATTGTTACTGTTTGTCCGCAAACCTTACCTTAAAGCTTGTTTGGCAGTCCAGTGAGTTTTGGGCATATGCTGTTTTTAACTGCTTGATTTGATTTTGGTTTTTAAAGCTAGATAAATAAAGGCCAGTTCTCAAACCTCACTGTAATAACTTGATAGAGCTTCAAAAAAAATTGTCCATTCTGTTTTTTCCTGAGTAAGCATTGAGACTCATAATTACTCTTTAGGAATAGTGAGTGCTGCAAAGAGCGTGTATCAGATATACCTGTGTGACCCTGGGCAAGTTACTCTTGGCATCTATAAAAGGGGACAACGATACCTACGTCATAGGGTGCTCAGGATTAAGTGAGTGGATATAAACCCTTAAGTGCCTTGCACATTTAGGCAGACCATAAGTGGTGGATTTTTGTTGTTACTAAACCATTCAGCCAGCATGACTTTTCGTATAGCTAACTGATTGGACTTTTGAATAGAGGAGATGGACAGAAAGTATTCCATGGGCTTGTTGAAGCTCTGTTTGAATCTGTAAATAAAACAATTGGTAGCTGAGAAAACGTTAGTCAAAAAGTATGGTGTTGTCTCCTGCTTGGGGCTGAGGTGGCTTTTTTAAAAATAATAAAAAGCAACAAATGAACACACAATTCATAGATACAGACAACAGTATGGTGGTTACCAGAGGGGAAGAGGAGCGGGGGTAAGATGAAGAGAGGAAAGGGGGTCAAGTACATGGTGACAGAAGGACACTAGACTTTGGGTGGTGGGCACACAATGGAATATACAGATGGTATATTATAAAAGTGCACACCTGAAACTTATGTAATGTTATTAACCAAGGTTATCACAGTAAATTTAATTTTTAAAAAAGAATGAAAGTAGTGTAAGACACCATATAAATGTAGACTATTTTATAGGCCAGGTGTGGTCTGTTTACTTCTATCCACGTAGGAAATAACAGCCTATTCACTTCCTTAAAAATGTGCATCAGTTGATGGAACAGGTTCATATTCAGCGTGGCAGGCATTGTGCTACATGAGGGGAGCCCACCGATAAGTCTGGGCTCCTCCCCGAAGCTCACAATCCAGTGTGGGAGCCGACAAAGGCCTTTACCGTAAACTGTGATAAGTGCTCATTTAGAACTAGGCATAGGTAAGTTAACATGTGCCTTTTAAAAGTCTTAAATTTGAAGAAAGCTATCTGGATTGAAAAGAAATGAGGTAGGTAGTAAGTGTCCCTTCACTGGCTGACCATTTGTTTGTTAGACGTGTGTGGAATATACTGCGGCCGCGTTGACTGCTTTTACAGTGTGCAGAGGCTGTGCTGCTAAATGTTTTGCATTGTGAACAAAAGTTTGTTCCTTACAAGAACCTTAAGTAGATTTGTCTATTTAATGCATAAGAAGACAGACAGAGATGAGGTAACCTATGGAGTTGGGGTGTGGTACTGGTAAGTTGGTCTGGGTCACTCCCATTATGTTGGTAGGCCCAAAGCTTTTGAACCCCCTTCATGAGGTAGACCAATTGGGCTGTCTTGATTGATCAGAATTAGCCTATTGTCTTTTTAGATTGATCACGTAAAGCCAAGAGATCAATTTATTGTCCTATCTGCTATTGATTCACATTGTGTGACCTTGAGCATATCACTTACCACCTCCATAGTTTTCGCTTTAAATTGGGCTAATTGGACATAACAATGATAGTCAACAACTGATGTGAAGGACGGAAGGGATTTCAGATCGAAGTACAGTTTCCCTCCACAATTCCAGTTCTCTGGACATCAGCGCTGGTGACTTTGTATTTCAGACATGCTGTGTTTTATTTTCTAACAAAAGAGCCTGCAAATGTTTGAATGGAATTAAGTTTATCACAGGACTTTGAATTTTATGTGTGGAATGGCACAGACATTTTTAGAGTGGGTGTTTTTCAGTGAGTAGTTTTCTTTAAGAGCCAGGAGTTCTTTTTCTGGGTAACACCCACTAACCACCTGGTCCCACTGACTTCCGCAGTCCCGCCTGCAGTAGCTGGGCACCTGTTTGTCCTTCAGCAGAGTGACTCCAGAACCGTAACTTAGACTTTATGGTGCTATGAGTGCTCTCTCTGGAATGGTACATCTGTGACACCTATTCAGAATTTACTACCAATTCCTCAACCGATGGGGACTCTTGAGACTAGATTTCTAAGATGTTCCTATCAGTTTCCTTGCTCCAGATTGATAACTGTTCTCATTTCTTTATCCACCTTGGCCTTTGATTTCTGTTTCATCTAGAGAAACATACACGCACTTTATTCATCCACTGTTTCCTGTGTCTACACAGTACATGGAGTTCCCTCTTTCTCTCCTATGTATACACCCCCACCCCCAACCAGTGAAGCCAGTCAGGACCCAGTCACATTTAAACTAAACCTGTTCCCTCAAATTCTAGCTGGTTACTTCTCCAAGAAGCTTTGTAACCCTTAGCTGTCTTCTCGTGTTCCTACCATGGAACTCCTCTCAATAACTAATCAAGAGGCCTTGGAAATACTGGTAGTGTTTTCATTTACAGTTATTTCAACATGCATTGAATCACATACATTACACTTGGGGAACTAGTTTAAGGATATTTAAATATTAGGAGCCTTTACTCTGATCAGCACTACCTAGCCATTTTATGTATAGCATCTTTGAGGAAACCGGAAGTTCAGGAACGTTATTTTAAAAATACCTAATTTACTTTTTAGAAGCTGAGATTTATTGTGTGTAGGACTTTCCTAATAACAGGTCCCAATCATATGTGTTTTATATTAGAGCTTTGGTAGTGCTGACATGTGATAATAGAATCCTCATTTTAAACTTCTAACAAATTATTAAACTCAAATTGAGGGTGTTTTTTTCCTTGAAAACAAAACATACGTGAAAGTTAATACTTCTAAAAAGCCACAGGTGTCATTATCAACGTTTTTCTTCCTTTGCAATGCTTTTTAAGGAAAATATGGATTCACGATGGCTAGTCTTTTATTTTCTAATTTTTCCTTATCCTTGGATGTCTGCTTCTGGCCACTGGGAAATGACCTCTCAGGATTTTGATCCTGACTAGAAAAATACTCCTTAGGCAAAGAATTGAGAAGGAGGTGCTAGGTTGTTTCATAGATGCTCTCATTTCAGCATTTACTGTCGGATTTAGGGTTTTATTTATTTGAAGGAAATCCTATTAATTCATTGGTATCTGTAGAATTACTCTTCTTAATGTTCTTTCTTTAGGAGACATTTAACAAAAATGAAATATTGTTATTCAGCTTTTTCCTCCTTTCTGTATCTTTAAGAAATACTTCTCTGACATTAAATCTCTTCTTTTGATGGCCATGTAATCTTGGGCCATTTCTCTCTTTTAACCACCCCACTGTTGGATATTCAGATTGTCCTCCATAAAGTGCTGCCTCTCGAGGCCTTCAGCAGCTGGACAGCCATGATAATGTGGCTGTGCTAGAGAATTCCTGTCCTGGGGCATGTCGGCGTCTTCCTGAGTTATGCCGGGCACAAGGAAGTCCCTTGGCCCACTGCAGGTAGACTTCCAGGCCTCTAATAAAATCGTCTCCTCCGGTATCTTGGTTGTGCTGCTAGTGCCAGGGCTGGTGATGAGACTGCAGCCTCTTACAGCTTTTTAAGAGGCAAATAAAACCTCTTGCCAGTGTTTATCTTGGTGACACTTGGGTTCAAAGTTTCAGAACTAAGTCCTGATTATAAACCATCACTACTTGGCATCTCCAGAAAATTCAACTAGGAACTAAGGAATACTGTTAACATTTATGTACATTTTGAAGACATTGAAGGGTAGAGTCTTATCTAGGAACTTAACAACATATCCACCTCCTATACAGGATTAATCTAGACTTGGCTTTTCCTTCTCCTGGCTTGTATATATTTTTTTTAAAACCCAAGCTCACATTTTGTGGGCTAAAACAGGGATATGTAGATAATGCGAGAGGACTAATAGTAATTCAGATTTGTTTTGCACTATGCATTTTTTTTAAACAAATTTCCTTATTTACTATTCTTTAATTTCCTGTCCCTCTTGACAGCACCTCTTCTGAGGGAGATGCTGTTGTCTACAATTTATAGGTTGGTTGGAAGACTGAGATCGCGCACACGCGTGCTGTTGTAATGGCAGGTCTTACACATTGTCGGGTTGCCTTTCTGGCCAAGTAGCCTGTGTTCTTTCTCCCAGTGATGATTTGTTGAAAAAAATCATAGATGCTTATTTGACTGGCTCAGCTTTAGGCATTACATGAGAAACAAATGTAAAGCTTTCCTTTGAGAACATGTACGTGTGAAACTGTTTGCAAAATGGTATACTACTCATCATCTGCACCATAGAGCACATAGAACGTGGGCGTAAAGATGCCCTAGACTGGGTAGTAGGCTCCAAGTATATTTGGATTCGTAGGCAGGGTAGATAAGTGGGGGCTTGGGGTATTCAGGGAATGCCTTCTAGCCCTGGATGGATGGATGGAGGTTTCATAGGCAGGAAGTAAAAAGGAGACCAATCTAAATGAAGGGTACTATAGTAATCCCCCCTTATGCTTGGGGGACATGTTCCAAGGTGCTGCTGTAGATTCCTGAAACTGCAGATAGTACTGAACCCTATATGTACTGTTTTTCCTATACATGCATACCTATGATAGTTTAATTTATAAATTAGGCACAATAAGAAATTAATAACAGTAACTAATAATAAAATAGAGCTATTATAACAATATGCTGTAATAAAAGTTATGTGAATGTAGTCTCTGATAACCTAATAACCAAGATGGCTACTAAGTGACGAGCGGACAGGGAGACCGCAGTTGACCGTGGGTAACTGAAACCGTGGAAAGCAAAACCGCAGATGAGGGAGGGCTACTGTACAGAAGCAATTTTATAGGGTATTCAGTGGTGTCCAGCCTGGGAGAAAGATTCATGTTGGAGAATAGTGGATGAGAAAACGCAACAGGTCTGGTCGGGAGGAGCCAAGATACGAAGGACTTTAAAAGCCAGGTAGAATTTAGACTTGATAGAGTAGCCAAAAGAGAGGCATTGAAAGTTACTGAGTAAGGGTGGAGGCACGACTAAGTAATTTTGAAGTAGGGTTCCAAAAGTACAAGGAATAATGAGGATTTAATGTGCTGATGAAGAATCGGTGCTTTGAATTATTTGAGAAGAGAGAACTCTACCAAAGTGGCAGTTTTACTAGTCTTTTCATTTTGGGATCTGTTCATTCACTCAGCAAATGTTTTTATTCATACCTATTATGTGTAAGGTGCTTTGGGAGATATGCCCTAAAGTTTATGGTGTAGTAAGGGATTTAAGGGATATGTACAAATAATTTTAGTACTGAAGACGTGATAAAACCTTAAGATAGGTGTAGATGCTTTGTGAGAATGTTTTCAAACCTTAAGATAGGTATAGATGCTTTGTGAGAATGCTTTCAGCTTAGAGTAGCTCTGTCCAATAGAATGCGAGTCACATGTATTATAAATTTTTCTGGTAGCTAACGTTTAAAAAGTAAAAAGAAACAAGTGAAATCAATTTTAATAATTTTTAAAAATTTAACTCCACATAGCCAAATATCACAGTTCAAACATGGGGCATTAGCCACGTGTGGCTAGTGGCTGTCTAATATTAGACAGCTCAGGCGTAGCAGCTTAAGAAAGGCTTCATGCAGGGGATGGTATTTGAGCTGTGCTTGGAAAGAATTTTGTATGCAGAGCAGATGGGAAAAGACATTCCAGGTAGAGGGAGTGGTTTAGTAAGCCGACACACTAAGACAGAAAAGCATACTTTATATGTAAGAAGACTGTTTCGACTGAGGTACTTACTTGTGAAAGGCATGTTTGGGGAATAGTCTGGGAAGGTAGGTAGGAAAGCTTTCACTGACAGGAGGAAACCTGACTGTTACTGGCAGTAGGGGACATTAAAAATCTTTGAACAGGAAGTGACTTGGTCAGAGCTTTAAGAGTGGGTCTGATAGCAAAGGCATGAAGGGGGCTAAAGATAATGAGAGACTGAGCAGTGGAACCAGGGAAAGATCATGCATGGGAAGTTTATTGTAGATGTAGAAATCGGAACAATTTAATTTCTCCGTTGTCTGCTGCCTTCCGCCAAACTGCTGGGTGTTGTGTAACCCATTTCCTGTTGAAATCGGTCTAGCTGCTTCAAAATCTATGTTATATAAGTCAAAAGTTATGTAAGCAGTAGGCATCAGGACACTTAGCTGTGGCTCTTGCTTGCTTGGTGTGCGTGCGTGCGTGCTTGCGTGCGTGCGTGCGTGCGTGCGTGCGTGCGTGTGTGTGTGTTTTAAACAAATGGATATTTTTCTAGGCATGTATTCAGTCCTACCATATCATGATGGTCCTCAGTCTCCAAGAGTTCTTGCAGTGATCCCAGAGAAGCTGCAAATATTGTTAGTTGGCCCCAAACCAAAAAGGTCACATTTTCTTTTGAGAAATAGGGCGTGTACATTTGGGAGGTCCCAAGGAGTGGTCAGGATTCTTCTGAGAGGTATGATTTAGCTTTTAATGTTTGGGAAGGGGAGGAGGCGGGGGGTGTCTGAGTTGGGGGGCGGGGGGGTCTAGTAGGGCCAAAGTTTCATGGCATCCTTGAGCAGTGTTGGTCCTTTGTACTTACTACTCTTTTATAATACTGCCTGGGTGGCTTAGCTCTGAATTGGCTTTTGGCCAGTACTTTCTTAATTGGAATCTTTCCTATGTAGAGTTGGACAGGTGCTCCTTTATGAACTTTGGAGTGGACCACCAAATGACTGCTAACTTTTAATTAGTTTACAGACTGGAAAATTGGCTTCTTTCTGCTTCTCACTTTTAGGAACAATGAAGTAGGGTTATTCAATGATGGAGATGGTGTTCTGATCTGAAAGACTTTATGGTCAAGAAAGTTAGACCATACTGACAAGGTGGATGATTTTATGATGATGAATAGTATATTTTTGACGTGCTTATTATTAGAATAGAGCTTCAGTTGCCTTAGTGGAGAATAAGAAAACTACTAACTCTCCATGGGCTGCTGTCAGGAATAAATCACCTAATCTACATAAAGACGCTTTGAAATTCACAACGTTATATGCAAATACCAAGCACTAATTTTGTACTTGGTGTATGCTGCGAAAGATATGAGTGTATTCAACACTTAAGCTCTCAGAGGTTAAGTTATTTGACCAAGGTTATACCGCATGTAAGTAGCAGAGCTGGTGCTAGGTAGAGCTGAATCTGCCTGCCCTGCATTTATGCTATAGTATGTTCTTGTAACAAAGTTAGCAAACTGCAGAAGATACGGTAAAAAGAGCGACTTGTAGGTGCCTCCTGCTGGACGAGCACTGCCACATGAAACATTTAGTCATATCTTTTAAGATGGATTGAAGCAATTAAGATGTTTTGCCATTTACCATGGGACAAAACCAGATAATTCTTGAAAAAAGTAAAGGCACGTATTTAGCATAAGTATCTAAAGAAATACTCAGAGATAATGTGGATGCCTGATCATGGCATTGTACACCAGAAGCTAAACATTAATGAATGCCAACTATAATTTTATATATATAATGTGATGGCTCGGTGTGAGGTCGGAGGGATAATGGATGGGGGGGAAGGGGGTTCACAGTGTGAGGGATATAAATGATGAACGTCTAAGTATTACCTTGTCTTGTACACCTGAAACTAATAAAAAAAAAGAAGGAAGGAAGGAAGGAAGGAAAAATAGTTAGGAAGCAGTGTGTATATTGAGGAGGCAGATTCGGGAAGTGGAAGAAAACAGAAAGCTCTAGAGGCAGATTTGAGCTTGGTTTCCTGGCTCTATCAGAGCCTGTCAGTGTTGCCCGGGGCACATTCCTTGCCTTTGCTGAACCTCCATATCTTCACCTCAGAAAAAGGAGGAAGGGACTGGTGTGAACATACCTACCCTGTAGGACTGTTGGGAAAATGAATTGCCCAAAATAATAAAAAAGACCTTGGCAAAGAACCAAAGTACCTAATCCTACAGGTATTCCTGGTCGGTTGCTGTGGAGGGCCTCTGGAAATAGATGTTTCACATGGAGGCATGTTTCTATCCCGGTGGTTTGGAAGATTCACACGTGCATTTCCTGGGCCCTGAAGCCTGACATTTGCTTTCTCCTTTTTCTCTTCCTCCCATTCTAGGGAATGACCATGGATAAAAGTGAGCTGGTACAGAAAGCCAAACTCGCCGAGCAGGCTGAGCGCTATGATGACATGGCTGCAGCCATGAAGGCAGTCACGGAGCAGGGCCACGAACTCTCCAATGAAGAGAGAAATCTGCTCTCCGTCGCCTACAAGAACGTGGTAGGCGCCCGCCGTTCCTCCTGGCGTGTCATCTCCAGCATTGAACAGAAAACAGAGAGGAATGAGAAGAAGCAGCAGATGGGCAAAGAATACCGTGAGAAGATAGAGGCAGAACTGCAGGACATCTGCAACGACGTTCTGGTGAGAGGCCAGTGTTTCCCTTCAAACACTGATTTCCAGATAGTCGTAATTTAATGGACAAATGCAGACTCTCAGAGCGCCTAGGAGAGGGAGGTGTCTGATACACTGGAAAGCTGCAAACCACTTGCAGCTAGTGTTTAAGCATCTGATGTGCTTTTTCTCACCTCTTACTTGAGCAGAGGTTGCTTATCACTTACGGAGTACTTTCCTCTCCCTTCAAAAAGACCTGTGAAAAACAGGAACGTTTAGTCAACATCCCTCCATCTGTAGAAATTGAGTCCATCCGGGTAGGTAGGATTTAGACCGGTGCAGCTGCAGGTAGGCTACTTTATATATTCGTCTGAATGATGATGTCATCTCCAGTGGGAACAGGAGCAGAAGGCTGAACTGCCTTACATCCTCCGCAGTCATTCCCGCACAGTAGAGTCCTGGTTTTGTCTGAGAGTTAGCCACGTTGGTCCGTTCGGGCCTGCGTTCCAAAGGCAAATCAACAGTGGTTTGGGGATCCTCCTTCCTGGTGTATAGAAGCCTCAGTCAGGTAATCCATTCCTACCTGCTTTCACTCTGGCCACCATCTTGGGTTGGAGGGAAGGGGTGCATGTCCTAGAGCAACTCATGATCCTGTTGTGTTTCCCTCACGTCCTGAGCCCACTGGGAACTTTCTTTTTCTTCCAGGTGAAATCAGGTAAAAATGAACGGTGAGGGCTGCTTTGAAGGGAAAAGGAATTCACTCTTGTGGATCTCTCTCCTCCCCTGCTGGGTTGCCTCTCCGAATTACTATCCATGACACCTTTCTTTTGAAAACCTGTGCAAAGCTTATCAGCCATCAGACAGTCTCCTCAGACCTAACCCATAAGGAGTTACACCCTGTCTGTCTGCCAAGGATGTTAAAATGACTACTGCCCTCGCATCTCCTCACTTTGATTGATGAAATCCCCTTATAACTAAGCTTTTGCACTGAGCTGCTCTTTTTGTTAAACTCATGGTGTAAGATGTCATGGCTAAATCTGGTGCCTGTTGGTAATTTGGGGGTTTGTTAATGGTGCACTAATTCCTGAATGTTAGGTACATCTGGTATTCAGATGAAGTATGGCATGCATTCCAAGGGCAAGAAAGTTCCATAATTCCTGAGAATGCAGACCAGCTTTTAAGAGTATCTGAAAGAATGTGAAGAAAAGCATGGTACTTACTGCCTCTTAACCAGTTTTTCAGGATGCCACATTCTAAAACAACTCTTCGAAAATATTGCTCTGTATACGAAGCTTGGACTCCTTCAGAACTGCTTTTGTTGTAAGCATAAATGTTTAAAGGAATTTATTATTAATAATAGTAGTAGCTACTTTCTGAGTGCTTACTACGTGCCAGGCAACATGTTAAACACTTTATGTACGTGAGCTCATTTCTCCTCATAACTACCCTAAAACGATGGCTATTATGCTTCCCTGTTGGAGAGCTGAGGAAACTGAGGCTCAAGGTCATGAGGTCATTTGTCTGGGGTCATACAGATAGTGAGCGGTAGAGGAGGGATTTCTACCCATGTCTGATTGATTCTAAATTTAAATTTTTTTGCAGTGTTGCTCTATTATTACCCTTTTCCTCCAAAAATGGAAAAAAGTTTTCTTTTTCTCTAATAGAAGTATTAGGTTGATGCAAAAGCAATTGCGGTTTTTGCAATTATTTTTAAACCGTTTAAACCACAATTACTTTTGCACCACCCTAATAACAAAAGTTAATCTTTTTTTAAAGGGAAAGGCAGAAGAGTATAAATAAGAATCATTTCTAATCCGATCACCTAGAGAACCATTAACATAGTGGTAAATATCCTTCCAGACTTTTCCCTTACATATTTTTGTGCATGTACACATGTATATTTCAATATTAAAATAGGATTCATGTGGTATTTATAATCTGCATTCTTTTTTTCACTCACACTTTTAAGAACTTTTCCATGTTATCAGTGTAGGTCTGCATCGTCATTTTTAAGGCTTGTGTGGCTTTACTTTAATCAACCCCTTATGGATGGTCAAAGTGATTTTTATCAGAAGAAAACAGGCATCTGCTCTTATGACCCGGGCTAAAAACCACATAAAAGCTTTGGATGAAAAATAGGTGTTTTTTAAATCTTCAAAAAAAAATTAGAAGTGGTAGTGTCTATCTTGAATCTCAAACATAGTTTTAACATCTTGTAAATAATATTTCCAGATTCTTAACAGAATGTGAATCATTTTTTAGGAGCTGTTGGACAAATATCTTATTCCCAATGCTACACAACCAGAAAGTAAGGTGTTCTACTTGAAAATGAAAGGCGATTATTTTAGATATCTTTCTGAGGTGGCATCTGGAGACAATAAACAAAGTAAGTAACATTCTTGTAAAAAAGAAATTTGACCAGTAGTGGAGCCAGTCTTCCTTCCTAATAATTTTAACAGTTTTTGCTTTGTCTGTTCATCATAGACACTAACCTCACAGTGCTCAGAATCTAAAAGACCACAGCATTGTGCTTACCTGGGTGCAGACGGGCTCATGGGGGCTGACACATCAGAATGTAAGGGGACGATAGGGAGGGCATGAAAAGGCTGGTGCAGTAGTGCATTTAAAGAGATTTTATCTTGAGGATTATGTGAGGGTCTCTTTTGAGAGGTGAAACTTGAAAAAGTTTGATAGCATGAAACTTCCATAGTAAATACTGAGGCATGTCTTTTATCACATACATGTATTACTGTGATGGTGATAATTATAGCTATGCTTTATTAAGTGCCTGCTACGTGCCACGTATTGTAGAGTTTCCTCCATTCACACACAACCCTAGGAGTTTACATTTTTCTACTAAGGAAACCAAGGCTCACGGAGGGTTTCACTTATTCCAAGCGACACACCTAGTGAATAGAGTTAGGAATTCAAGTTTGGATCTCAAGTCCATGATCTTTCTACTACAGCATATTGTTTTCCATGTTCTATCTTGTTTAAGGTTATTTCTGTATTTCTTAATTGCTTTATAGACTTTGTTTTCGCCCAAAGCATTTAATATAGTACTTGGCTTAGAACAAACATTTAACAAATGATTGGTAAGCAAATGGTGGAAACAGTGACCCCCTCATTTGATAGGTCATTTAGTCCAGCCTAGCTTGGTAAAACAATTTAATAGCGGTCCCGTGTATGATGTAGCCTATGAAAGAACCCAACCTTTAATGTTTTTTTATCTTTTAGCCACTGTGTCGAACTCCCAGCAGGCTTACCAGGAAGCATTTGAAATTAGTAAGAAAGAAATGCAGCCGACACACCCAATTCGACTTGGCCTGGCACTGAATTTCTCAGTCTTTTACTATGAGATTCTTAACTCTCCTGAGAAGGCTTGCAGCCTGGCAAAAACGGTGAGAAACACCCCCAGTGGTTTCTGATCCTAGTAAAACAGTGTTTGTGCTTTTTAATTAACTTCTTTTTGTTATCTGAATATTACTCATTGTCTTGGACTTTTTTGAAGATTTTCTGGGGATAGGAGTATATCTTTTATGAAATAAATGCAGACCTATTACTTTTGATTTCTTCTCAACACCTCCTAATTTTTATTTTTGTGGTTTGATTACTGTTTTTAGGGGTGGTGGTGGAAAATTCAGGGTGAAGGTAGTTTGTTGTTTCTTGTTGAACTTTGGGCTGTAGGCTCCGTGATACATTTATTGTGTTCCTGATACCACGATTTGAAGTGGTGGCTGTGGAAATGAAAGAAATAGGACCATGTTTTCTTCGTGTTCTGGGTTACCTCCGAATTTTTTGGTAACCCAGCTGCGCTTTTTTACATGTGTTTGTAGTCATTCCACATGCACACTTTCACTTAAAATTCTTTTAATTTGGAAAAAGTGTGTGAAATGAATTCTCAAAGTTCTATCACTTTATCAGATTTAGTGGTGTGAATGTCTGTTCTCCCTTTTTCCTTTGTATAACCTTTTGAGTTAGTTTTTTAAAAAAAAAATTACTAGAAATGTCTTTGGTAATTTAAAAATTACATGAATTTGCCTAGAACGAATGGGCTGTATTAACAGTAATGCCTGCTGACATACTAGGTGAAGTTCTTATCTGGGAATTTTTGACACTGTTGGTTGGTGCTTTATAAACATTTACTATATGATTGCTGAAACAACTGGCAAACGAGATAATACTGTATAGGAGTACTGTATGGGAAGTATAGGAGTACTGGATAGGAAGAGAAATGATTTTCACTTGTTAACAGAAAAAAAATGGGCCTAACTTGGTTCAAAGAACCTGTGACTTCTTTGCTAACGGCTCTTTGTTGTAGGCATTTGATGAAGCAATTGCTGAATTGGACACACTGAATGAAGAGTCCTACAAAGACAGCACCCTGATCATGCAGTTGCTTAGGGACAATCTCACTGTAAGTATGACTGATTTCAGTGACTGCTTTTGGAGGGTTTATGGTCTGCTCACCTACCTAATAATCCATGATTACCCAAGGCTCAAGAGGGGATTTGTGCCTTGTAAATACGTTCAAATTTTCAGTTGTTAAATTGGTTCTAAATGAGTGCTAAAATTTCGACCTTTGTAGCCCTCACTATCTGCAGTAATAAAGGAGGAATTTTAAACAGTTGAGTGAGTTAAGATGCTACAGACCGGGTCACCTCCCTGAGTAAGTTTCAGTAGCCCTCCTCTGATTATAGCTCTGTTTTTCTCTTGCAGCTGTGGACGTCGGAAAACCAGGGAGATGAAGGAGATGCTGGGGAGGGAGAGAACTAATGTCAGTCGTGCTTCGTGATCTGTTCAGTGTCACTCTGTACCCTCCACATACGTCCCTTTGTGCGATAAAAAAAAAAAAAGAATCGTACGTTGACTTTCGATTTTTCACAGCCTCAGCCTAGCAAAAATGGTCCATGGGATAAACAGCTGGTATTTGTATTTCAAACTCAGATTGGTCACATAAATGCCACGGCATTCTGAAGGTTTGATTTTTGATTAACATTGACAGGATTACTGTGTGTTTAATTTTAAAAAAAAAAAAACTGAACACTGTGATTATTGGGTTTTGTAATTAAGCAGAACTCTCACTGGTAGAAAAAAAAAGACCTGAATTACATGTACCTTTTTGGAAAGTTTAATCTGATATCAAAACAGTCACTGAAATACAGCTCATTGTAAAGTTGTACAGAAAGTTATAGATTATATTGAGGTGCTGGGACTTGGAGTAAGACACCTATCATTTCGCATTCGAGTTTGATGGTAATTCACAGTCATTCTGCCTGTTGTTCGGGGCTTATAGACACTTGACCAGTCCGGGCTGTTGCCACTCCAAAGTTCATGACCGCAGATGTCCATAGTGTCTTCCTCTGAGGAAACTCGAAGCCTGAAATTGAAATTCTTTGTTTCAGATAACTGGGTTATGGTACCATGAGAAGGTCCAGTGCTCACTTAACATAGGTGACTGAAACCCCTTTCCTTCAGCAATGTGTTACTGATTTGTGACTTGTGCTTCAGTAGTGGAATTTGTTTTCTTTGTAACCACGAGCTAAAGAAGAAAAAAGGCCGTGTAACTTATGAATGACCTTATCTGTCTCCTGGGTGATCCCTTTAAGGATACTGTTCTGCAGAGATTGTCCTTCACGTGAGGAGTACTCAAGTCTTTGGGGTCTTCTAGCTCGGGGCTTTTAAATTTTGAAATCTGAAGATTCTTTCCCACTGTCATTTTTGACTATTTGGTTTTTTCTTCCCTCTTTAAATTTCTGTCCTTCTGCTTCTTTGCACTTTTTTTTGTTCTGACTTTTATCTTTGTCTTTTGTCCACAGTTGAATACTATATGGGCAGGGATAGGGGGCCTGGAGGGAGTGAGGCGTGAAGTTGGTGAGCACTTTGGTGAGCAGGCATAGTTTCAGAGTTAAGAAGAGCTTCCAGCACCATAGCTCTGCCTTCCTCCAGTTCTCAGCCCGGTTGTTGCTCTTCAGTCATACCAAGACCTGAATCCAAAAAGTAGTTTTAAATATCCATGACTTCTCCCTGTACTGCAGCCAGCCCTGATAATGCTTGTTAGCACCTGTCACCAGAGCTCCCAACCGTACTCATCCAGCCAAGTTCACAGACGTGTTTAAACAAGCCCCTATTATGCAGGGAAGTTGCATGAACACTGCAATGGGAAGAATCAAGAATACCCAGGCCTACCAGTCTCACAGTAGCCTACCCTCCCTTTAACATTCCACGTAGCTGTAGTGTCCATCTGTTTGTCCATCTGCTGAAATGAGAATAAAAAAACATTCATGCACTGATGAAAACAAACCAAAAAAAGAAAAAAAAAATCCCTCCTTTCTAGCTGAACAAATGTGCAGTTAAATACTTGGCGCTTGAAAACGCAGTAGTGAATGTGGAACGAGCCTGTCTGTATATCTGGTAGCTCTTTCTTGCTTTGTTTTTCCTTACCAGTATTCTGCCTCACGTTTGCTTCTGTGGTGGTTATATTGCCTAGCAAGCACACCCATGGTTGTGAAAATAGTATAGCAAAAAAAGAAAAATCCCCAGTTATTGATGTGCTAGATTTGTGTATGTCTTTTAAACAGTTCTAGTTTCCACCTTACACGGAATAATCAGGAATAAGTGTACAAATTCAAACGTGAAATAAAAAATTTTATCAGTTAGTTGCCTGTGAATTGATGTGTGGCACCATCTCTATCACTACAGCCAGAACTAGCTAACTTTTTTGATTACACTTACTTTTCGGCTCTACTCTTTAAAAGTAGGCAACAGCTTTGTGTCAGCCTTTAGAACCAGAAGTGTCCTAAAGGGGAAGACATTACCATTAATTAACACAGAGCCTATCCACCTTCCACAACAAAGCATCCAGGTGTTAGGGCTTCTTTTGGGGCCTCGAAGATTTGGTCCAGTTATTTTGCATCCCATTTAAGTCGCGTTCCTCACCCCATTCTCCTTTTTAAACCCAGAGATGTAACCAAGTCAGAGATGGTTGGATAAGGCCTGGTCATCTCCAAGGTTATGCCAGTCTCTCATCTATCCCAGTACTTTATGGCAGTCTACAGCACTTTCATGGGATTTGTTCCTTTCTAAAAATGTCCACACTTCCACAAAGAAAAAAATCAGGATGGGGGGTATTTTTTTTTTTTTTACCCCAAGATTAAAATTGGTGCTTTCTTGCTACTGTCAGCTGGGCAATGAGACTAGTTCCTGCTCCTGGTTCCAGAGCTGCTCCACCTATTGAAGTCTCACCCAACCAAAGGGCAGTGGGAACCTACCTGCTTTGTTGCAGCAAGAAACAGTTCCTGAGAGGCACGTGAAGTACATCGCACAATGTATTGGAATTCACAAATGGCTACACCACCCATTGAGGCTGCAAACGCACAGGGGACTTGCTGCTCAGCTTGGGGCCACTGCCAAGACCTTCCTTCTGTTAGGTCCCCCTGTTCCCATAGAGGCTAGGTCACAACTAACTAGGTGAACCTTCCCGGTGGTGTGCAGGTGGACTGGATTTGTTATGGGAAAGGTTGGCAGGAAATGTCCCCCAGAAAGGTCTCCATATAAGAGCCAGGGCCAAGGAAGGCCTTGGTGGGCTCCAATGCTCACATACAGCCTTCAGCCCCAACTCACCCGGTACTAGAAGGGTGCCACTGGCTCCCGGCTGTCTCAATGAGAAAAAGACACCTTTCAGGTGGCTTGGTGCACAAGCTTTGAAACTGGTCATCTGCCTCCGAATTCTCCCGCTTTTATGTGAAACACACAGGATACAGCATTGTCTAATGCTCGCGAAGAGGAAGTTTACAGAGAAGGGAAGCGGGCCCAGAAAGGCAGTGACATTAGGGATTATTTAGAGCCCAAGTCTCCTGCCAGAGCTCCACCGCATCCCCGCGGCCCTACCCCAGGCCAGGTGAGGGCTCTCCCCGCATCCCAAGGCGGGGTCAGATGCCGCCCACCTGAGGCTTCTAGAACGCTGAGGGACACAGGTGAGGAGCAGGGAGGGGCCCTAGCTTCGGCAATTGGCCCGCGGGGCGGCGGGGGCGGTAAAGGGAGGGGCGGCTGGCCCCCGGGAGGCAGAGCCCCGCGCCCCCTGCGCGCCCACCGCTGCCTTGCTCCCGCCGGGGTGACGCACGCGGGCGCCGAGCGCGGGGCCGCGTTGCGGGCCCCTTGTTACCCCCTCCGCCGCCCACCATGAACCCCAGCGGCTCCGGCTTCCCGCTCGCCTCGCTCTACGTAGGTGACTTGCACCCCGACGTGACGGAAGCCATGCTCTACGAGAAATTCTCGCCTGCGGGCCCCATCCTGTCCATCCGCGTGTGCCGCGACGTGGCCACCCGCCGCTCGCTGGGCTATGCGTACATCAACTTCCAGCAGCCAGCCGACGGTGAGCCGCGGGGAGGGGGGACCGTAGCCGACAGCATCTCGACCATACGCACTTTCATCTCTGGCTGCATCTTCCATTTTGCAGCCAAGGAAACAGGCTCAGAGATACAGGGCATTGGAAGGGACCCTGCCCCCCGAGGCTTCTAGGGGCAGAAAGTAAGCAGTTAGTGTGCGCCTGCTGTATTTTTTACTAGTGCTCCATTTTGCAGAGGGGAGGTATTAAGGCTGAGTGAAAACAGGCCAACCTGGGATTAGAAAGCCAGCAGCTGTGTGACTTTGAGCAAACTATGTAACCATTCTGAGCTTCAGTTGCCTATGGAAAAAAGGGGGACCAGACCTTCCTGATAGAGTGGTTGGGAGGATGAGAAATTCAAAGCACCTGGTGAGGAAGATACCTGAGGTGACACAGGTGATGAGTGTGGGGAAGCCGGGAGAGCTGGGCCTGGGGCTCTGGCCTTTCCCGGCAGCCTGACAGGTCTGCACCAGGGACCTTCCCCTTGGGGAGCCCCGAAAAGCCACCTCCACTCCAGACTCCACAACCCGTTTCTCTGAGCTGATAGGGTTGGCTAGAGCTTGCCAGAGGGGTATGTCCACACTTGTGTTGAGAGTGGAGAGGATGAAGGTTAAGAGCACTGGGTTTGGCTCAATCTCTGCCACTAGGGTGTGAGTTTGAGGAATGGGGCTAAGGCTTATTCCCCAGTAGCATGGAAGAAAGGGAGAACTGTGTCTATGAACTGTCTCCAGAACATTGTAAAGGTTCAATGAGTGAGAACCTAAGAAAAGAAATAGTAGCTATAGCCTTGGGGTGTAAGACTAGAAACAACCCGAAAAGGCCCGACCTGCCAAATCCAAAAGAGGGCGTCCTTACTCTGGGTCTCCTGAGTGGATGGGGTAGGGAGGTTCCCTGAGCTGGGAGTTTGCTGGGTTGTTTCTGCCTGTTTCCCAGCGGGTGACGGAGCTGGATTCCAGGGAGACTTCCGCTTTGCTCTGCTTTACCCAACCACTGCCACTTCCTTCGTCCTCCAAGCCCTGCGTGATCTGACCTTTTGCAGACTTCATAAATGGGGAAGCTGAACTCCCGAGAGGTTTTGCCCCTGGGTGTTCATGGCAGGACTAGATGGAAAACCCAGACTTCTTGAAATGTGCTCCACTGAGGTCTGCACGGTTCCCCTCCATGTCTCAACCTAGGGGATTCCCTGAAGCAGGGGACAGCATATTACCTGGGAGGGGACAGGCTGTAGCAATGGCAGGAGGACCGGCATAGGCTACTGTTTTCAGACACACCGTGTTTGCCAAACACCTGTTTTGTGCCTGGCACAAAGGACAAGGTACTTTGCATATCTTATTTACTTTTCAGCCTATCTGACAACCTGGAGGTCGATGGTATTATCTCCCTTTGTTAGATGTGGAAGGGTGGGTCATGTTCTCATCATTCCTACTTTATAGGTGAAGAAACCAACTCGGAGAGGTGATGTGATGTTCATCTTCCCACCAAACCCTACTACCGTGTTTCCCCGAAAATAAGACTGGGTCTTATATTAATTTTTGCTCCAGAAGACGCATTAGGGCTTGTTCAGGGGATGTCATCCTGAAAAATCATGCGAGGGCTTATTTTCCAGTTAAGTCTTACGTTTCGGGGAAACATGGTACCTGGGAGCAAATCTCAACTCTGTTGCTCAGCACCTCTGAGCTTTAATTTCCTCAAACTGCCACCACCATTTGTCACAGGGACCCTTCTTTACATTTTTATCTACTCAGTGTGCTTTGGAGACCACGGTAGACCCGGCTCTGCCACTGATCTTTCACCTTTCTGAGCCTCAGTTTTCCCTTCTGTAAAATGGGGATAGGAAACCATGCTCACATAGCTACGGTGAAAAGTTGAATGAGATCCTAACTGGAAAGTGGGAGGAGTACCATACACATTAATTCTTCTTGTCCCTCCTGAGCCTTCAGGCTCTTATCTCCAATGAGACCCACAGACTGGCTCTTTTTTTGGGAGGGACTCCCTATTAAGCACCTTGGGGCTTAGGGAAAGAAAGTCCCCTTACCTTGTTCCTTTCGCACCTCTTCCTGTCCAGCGGAGCGGGCACTGGACACAATGAACTTTGAAGTGATGAAAGGCCAGCCCATCCGCATCATGTGGTCCCAGCGAGACCCAGGACTTCGCAAGTCGGGTGTGGGCAATATCTTCATCAAGAACCTGGAGGATTCCATTGACAACAAGGCCTTATATGACACCTTCTCCACCTTTGGGAACATCCTCTCTTGCAAGGTGGGTGTGCCTCTTGGAGGGGCCTGTGTCAAATACCTGTGTGGTAGAGGGGTATCAAGTGGCACCTCACTTTATAATTTACAAGGTCTTTTGAGTTCAGCTCCAGGTTCAACAAGCACCTGAATGGAAGTTATTCTTTCAGCTGCATCCTCATAGACCTGTCAGAAGTCATCTGTATACCAGTCAGCACTTGCTGTGTAACCACCCCAAACCTAGTCATTGTCAATAACCACCATTACAGTGGTACCTCGGTTTTCAAACATAGTCCATGAGTTCTGAAGCGTTTGAAAACAGCCGACAGCTAAGCCTCAGAATCTTGCACTCAGCGGAAGCCGTGTGACATGTTCGACTTCTGAGGCATGTTCGAAAACCGAAGCATTTACTTTCGGGTTTACGGCGTTCATAAACCAAAATGTTCATCAATGGAGACGTTCGAAAACCAAAGTACCACTGTATTTAGTTTATAATTCTGCAGTTGGTGATTTGGGCTGAGTTTAGCTGGGCAGTTCTTTTGGTCTTGGCTGGGCTCCTTCATATACCCACTGAGAGCTGGATGGCTCTGTTTCTAGGCAGTGGTTGGCTGTCAGCTGGAACATCTCAGCTTTCCCCCCCTGTGGTCTTTCACCCTCCAGTAGATGAGCCCAGGCTAGTGTCACGGGAAGGGCAGGGGCGCAAGAGACAGAGTGGAAGCTCACCAAGCCTCTTGAGATCAAAGCTCGGGACTAGCATGCTGTCACTTCCGCTGCATTCTCCTGGCCAAAGCAAGTCACAAAACCAGCCCAAAATCAGAGCTGGAGGACAGTAGAAATTATGGGATAAAGGGTGTGTGGCTATAGGAAGGCCGTTAATTGAGGTCATCGTGAAAACCAGTACTGACACCTTGTTTTTAAGATTTCTCGTCCTAGAATGGATGTTCCATAAGAGTAGTGATCTTATTCACCCTTGTGTCCCAGTACGTCGAATAGATGTGACACATAGTAGGTGCTCAATAAATATTTGTTGAACAAATGGCTGTATTATAATTTAAGAAGGGGGGGTCTGGTCATTTCCCTGACTTTTTAGGCAAGGATCTTGAGATTCAGAGGTTATACAGCAGGTCAGTTGGTCCTGACAGAAGGCTGAACCCTCGGTGTTTTGCCTCTAGATTTTATCTGTTGTATAGACGAGACCTGTGTTCAGTTTGAGGACTCTATCCCTCCTTTCTGTGTGATCTTAAACAAGTGGATTGACCTCTCTGAGCTTTCGTTTCCCATCTCTAACATGGAGCTGTTGTGTGCTATAGGATTGTCTTTCCCAGGCACAGAGCAAGCACTCAGCTATTGCTTCATATCTTGTCATTCTTTTCTGCCTGAACCCTCTGTTGAATGCTCTCCCTGTCCTTTTTCCTGATGGCCCAGGTGGTGTGTGATGATCACGGCTCCCGAGGCTTTGGCTTTGTCCATTTTGAGACCCACGAGGCCGCACAGCAGGCCATCGGCACCATGAACGGGATGCTGCTCAACAACCGTAAAGTGTGAGTGTTGTGGTGTGGGGGTGGGGCCGAGGCTGAAGGGACAGAATCATGGCATCACCAACTGGGAACTGACGCTACCCACCACCGTGTGACGGGCACCTGGCACTGAGCAGCAGCCAGTCTTCTTTCTGACAGCACGATCTCGGAGGAGTGGCTCAATCTCTCAGGGACTCCCTTTCTTCAAGTAAAAATGGGGCTGTTCCTATGCGTTTGAGGATAGTTCTGAGTAATAAGTGATGATTCTGAAATTCTAGCAGGAACAGCTAATGGCCAAATCACCAGTGATTTCCTGTCTTCCAGCCTTCTCGGCATGGCTAGGAATTTTTTTTTCTTAAGCCTTTGTGTTGTTTCCTGGGATTTTTGGGTGGGGAGGAAAGTATGCTTAGCCAGCTATCTTCATACATTTAAGTTTGGCATCATCCCCACTTCACAGATGGAAAAATTGAGACACAGGTGCTGGAGAGAATCTGCTCTGACAGTTTCCCTTGCCCAGTTTTGCTTCTGCCCATCAAACGGCCTATACCCATGCCCCATGTGGAGTGAGGCTTTGGGCTGGGAGATTCAGTGAGAGTCATTCTGTCCAAGGTTTCTCAGGGGAGGTTCCTGTCAATGAAATTGAACCTTTGCAGGCTTTTCCCAATGCTCAGAAGGATGCTATCTTTGTTACCTGACATTTGTCCAAGTTACCTTTGCCACTCAGTTTTCTTCCATTTTTAGGGCCAGCTAAACGTGCTATAGATACCATCACGTTTTCTTGTGCTTAGTTTTGTTTTGTTAATTGAGGATACTTTCCTAGATGTGTTGACATGACCTTGGAAATTACAATTTTTAAAATTGTATTTTAAAAAATACACTTTATTGTATTAAGTGACTTCAGTCCCTCCCCACATAGCAAGGCTGGCATGGATCATGTCTGGTTCTCTCACCACTGCTTCCCCAAGGAACCCAGTAGTGTTAAATGAATAACCAAATCCTTGTGGTGTGAGTTTGATCCCCAGTTTTAGAGGAATGAACACTGAGGCTCAGAGAGGTTAAGTAACTTGCCCAGGGTCCCACAGCTAGGCAACTGCAGAGCAAGGGTTCAAGTGTGGCTCCCAAGTTAATGCTCTTGAGAATCTCTTGTGCACTCAGCTGCCTGGTGTCTGGTAGGAGTTCCCTGTGCTTTTGCTGCACGAATGAAGTCGACTTGATGCTAGAACATCAAATCTTGGGTGTGGGAGGTGGTCAGTCCTTGGATGTGTTCCATCTAAGAAGTATTGCCCTGCCCCGTCTCCCGATGAGGGATACAGAGGCCTGGAGACCAGCAGCCGTTGACCGCAATGACCCAGGGCTACTGGATGGGCTGGCGTTGGGATGGGGATGGCTGATGGCTGGCAGCTGCCTACCCTGTCGGTGTGTCCACAGCTTCGTTGGCCACTTCAAGTCCCGACAGGAGCGGGAGGCCGAGCTGGGGGCTCGGGCCATGGAGTTCACCAACATCTATGTGAAGAACTTCCAAGTGGATGTGGACGAGCAGCGCCTGCAGGAGCTCTTCTCTCAGTTTGGTGGGCGTGTTTCCCGCGGGAGTTGGGGGTCACTTGCTCTTCTACTTCCTGGTCGTGCTGGCCGGGAGGAGGGGCCCTCCTTGGACTTCCTGAAGACTTGTGGGAAGGGAGGGGACCATCTTGGGGGATTCCCAAACTCCCCTTTGAGCCAGCTCGGTCCTTCCCAGGGAAGATGCTGAGTGTGAAGGTGATGAGAGATGACAGCGGCAACTCCCGGGGCTTTGGCTTTGTCAACTTTGAGAAGCATGAGGAAGCCCAGAAGGTAGGCGCCTTCCCATGGCCCTGTTTCATGGAGAAGGTACTGAGCCAGGACTAGGAAGAAGGGAGATGAGGGGCAGAGGGCTCCAGGTGCCGGCAGAGGGAAAGGAAGCCCCTCCCCAGCCTGGGCCCACACGAGCCAGGGCCCTTCCTGCTTGGACTGTGGGCAGAACGCTTCAGGCTCCTTCCAAGACCTGAGGCCGGCCTCTTTGCATAGATTCTTGCCCCATGGGAGGGAGAAGGGGCCTCCCAGACAGCCACTAGGCTCTTCTTGAATTGATGGTGGGATTGAGACCAGGGAGGGAAAGTGCTATGCTGTTTCTTCCTTCCAGGCTTTTGCAAATGCTGTTTTTCTCCAAACACTTCCCTTTCCCTACTCTTTAGACCAGTGTTGTCCAATAGAAATTTAACGAGAGCCACAGGTGTGATATAAAATTTTCCAGTAGCCACATTACAAAGGGTAAAAAAGAAATGGAAATGAATGTTAATAATATATTCAATGTAACATATTCAATTTATAGTCACTACCATGTGTATTCAATATAAAAATTGAGATTTTTACATTCCCTCTTTTTGTTCTTAATTCTTTGAAATCTGGTACTGACAGCACAAATCAGACTAGCCATATTTCAAGTGTTCAATACATGGTGACAAGTAACTACCATATTGGACAGTGTAGCTTTAGACTCTTCAGTGTCTGGCCTTTGGGTCTCAGCTTATCCTTGACCTCCTTCAGGAAGCCACCTCTTCCCGTCTTCACCTGCTTAGGACGAGGTGCCCCTTCTGCCTGTCTCCATCATTAGCACAGATCTCCGTGGGTAGAACTGAGGGTAGAAACTGGGTCTCATTTCACATGAAGTCTCCAGTATTGTACTTGCCATTAGGTACCAATTACATATTTGCTAAACAAGTGACTAGCACAAGGTCACACAAGTAGTGACCAAGCTGGAATAATAATGTCATATTCGGTCTTCCACCGTAAAGCTCTTTCCATGGCTGCTGCCCCATTGAGATCACTGAACAAAGAGCCCTGCTCATTGGGGATTCTGGTTGGACGCCTGGATCCTGGTGCCATCTTCATAGCAGCTACTTCTCACTGAGCAGTTACCATGGGTCAGGGACTGTGCTGAGGGGTTGTGCATACATTCTCATCTACCCCCAGCAGTGTGAGCTCTACGGCTGTTATTAGCTTGCACGGGTTAGCTAGTAGGCGAGATCCCTGGGATTAGAACCAGCTCTTTCTGACTCTGAAGTTTTGTTCTTAAATATACAGCTCCTTCAAAAGGTAACTTCTTGTGTGTCCTTGGACAGTGCTACCCTCGCTCTAGGCTTTGGTTTCCCCAACTGGGAAATAACAAGTTGGGGTAGATGGGTGAAGCTGCAGGGGTCCATTAACTCCAAGGTCTTAGAGATTTTGGTAATGACCTTTCACTGATATAGAACAGGCAGTTCCTGAGTCCCTGAGTATATTTTTATGTATTTACACATATTTGCATATTTCGGTAGGGAAGCAAAATTCCTCATTATGTGGAAGTATTTACTAATGAGCTGACTACTTAAAGTCAGTTCCCTTCAAATGTTTCTCCTCACTAACACCATTGTCTAATCCTAACCATTGAATCGATACACACAAGTCTGCCTTTGCTGATTTTTGTGGATAAGTCAGTGCTAATTCAGTTCAGCATAAATGGATGGTAGAGAGAAGTCACACATCTTGTAGAAGATGTAGGATTTCGTGCAATCAAAGCCACTGACAATTTGCAGTCCGGCAGGCTTAGACCAGTTAACTGAAAAGAAAAATCAATGGTGAAGACGCAAATTTTTCTAAAACTAAAGCCCTCCACCGTTAACAAAAGGGTTCTTTGTGCTGTGAAATTCAACATGAAGGGAAGGATCTGGGTTATGCTGTTATGCCGTTTTGAAAGAATTATGCCTGCTGGTTTGTTCAAATAGTCAGTGTGTAGTTAATTAGAACCTAATTGTTAAATATGGGAAACTGCAAATTTCCATTTCACTTTTAAAAATAGAGACAAAATCAATTTCTAAATTGTTTACGCTGAAATTTTGTCCCAAGTTTTTTAACAAGTGGATTCACTTTAAATGGCCTTTACCGTGATACTAATTATCCTCAGCTAATGAGTCCGGCCTGGCTGGCAGGAGGCCTCCTCTAGGCCTAGGAGATAGGACTGGAGGTCAAGGCTAAGGCCGGCCAGGGCCTCATGGGCTGGTTACCAAGCTCTCACTCCCTTTCCTGCACAGGCTGTGATGGACATGAATGGGAAGGAGGTGAGCGGGCGGCTGCTCTATGTGGGCCGGGCCCAGAAGCGGAGGGAACGGCAGAATGAGCTGAAGCGCAGGTTCGAGCAGATAAAGATGAAACAGGACCGGCTGAACCGTTACCAGGTAAGGGGCAGCCTTCTGGTGCCAGCTGCTTCTATGTGTGAAGGGCCCTGGATGTGACTTCTTCCTCTAGCAGTCCCATTTCTGGCAAGCTGGCTTTAGGGATTGTGGGAGCTCGAGCTTCCAGGTGATGGGCATGCTGAGTGATTGGTGGGGTGCATGGGTGCTGTGGGAGACTGAGAACTGGAAGCTTGGGGGCCAGGGCTTCCATTGCCCCATCGGCCCTTCCCCAGCCCCCAAGGCAACGTGGAGCTTGGAAGGGAAGGCACGTCTAGCAGTATCCTTTCCTTGTAGGGTGTGAACCTGTATGTAAAGAACCTGGATGATTCCATTGATGAAGAGAAACTAAGGAAAGAGTTCTCTCCCTATGGAGTGATCACCAGTGCCAAGGTGAGAACCGGGGTACCTACAGGGGATAGCCTTCTGCTCCCATCCTCTCACTGCCCACACACCCCTCCCTGCCCCGTGGCTTGCAGGGAGTTGGTCCTGAGCTACTCCTTTTCTTTTGGAGTTTTTGGAGGCTAGGTCGGACCCCATTGTAGCTTGTTGTCCATCTGCATCTTGGCCTGGGCTGGAGGGAAAGAGGGTAGACATGCAGTCCCAGTCACACTGCTGGATTTATTGGGGCTCACTGTAACCTTGGTTCATGCAATAAGCATTTATTGAGTGCCTACTGTATGCCAGATTCCAGAAATTCATGTCTCACAATTTCCATTGACCTTTGTTGTCTGACCTTGGCCAATGATATAACCCTTTCTGGGCCTCAGTTTCCCCATATGAAAAATGAGAGGGTCGGGCTGCACCATTCTTCCTGTGTTTTTCCCCGTTGACTGAGCGCCTACCTTGTGCACAGCCCTCCTAGCACCTGAGATGTGATGATTGACTGTTCTACTCAGTTGTTCTGTGACCTTGAGCGGATGTTCTCTGAGCCTCGTATATAAGATGAGGGTGTTGGGCTCACTGGATGGTTATCAACCCTGACTTCACTTTAAAATCCCCTAGGGAGCTCTTAAAAACACCCAAATCAGACAAACTGAATGTAGGTCTCTGAGGGTATTTTTAAAAGCTCCCCCAGAGGATTTTAAGATGACCCAGTGTTCTTTCCATAGTTAAGCACCTGTTGTTTCACCAAGCCCTTTGGGAAGCATATAGGAACAAGTCAGATGTGGTCCTTGCCCTTGAGTAGCTTACGGTCTAGTGAGGAAGTCAGATGCATTGCTAACTCAACTCTATTTTAAGGCATGTGTGGGGCAGGGAGGGAGTAAGTACTAGAGGCAGAGTTGTGGTAGCTCGGTGGAACAGGAAGGAGAGCTTCCTGTAAGAAGTGGCAGTGAGCACCATTTGATTTGGCTGTGAGGAGATAATGGAGCAGCAGGAGGGATTGAGGAACTTTCCAGAGATTGGTGTGGGTGATGGACTGGGGACCTGCATATGGGAGATGACGGTTGTGTTCTTAGGAAGTGGCCTAGAAATTCTTTTGCCTATCGACTCCAACTTTAAATGTCTTTCAGGGAGCCTGGTGTCTGGGGAAGAGGTTCTAACAACTTTTTGAGTCGAGCTTTTAAAAAATGTGACAGAAAGCCTGTGGGGCATGTAAATTAAGCACCAGTAAACTTTATTAAGCGTCATTAAAAGGCTATGGGCCCTCTTTCCCAGCTAATGCATACTTGTTGCAGTATTGTGGTTGAAAGATGGGATTTCAGAGTTAATCAGAACTACGCCTAAATCCCAGTCCTGCCTCTAACTAGCTGTAGAACCTGAGGGAAGTGGCTTTGCCTTGTGGACCCTGTTTGCCCATCTGTAAAATGGGAGTAACCTTCCCTATCTCTAAAGGTGTCCTGAAAACTGAAGAGCCTGCATGTAGAGCACCTGCCCACACTAAGCAGTGAAGTCATGATCTAATTATTCACACACATTACACATAATTTCAGGAGATTCACCAGCCTCCTTGAGGGCTGCTTGAATGAAGAGAATTGTAAAAATTTGGATAGCTTAGGCTTGAGGCACAACTATCTTGTTAATTGATTTTATATAAGTTTATATATATTTACATAATTGAATATATTATTTCTTAGTATATGAAATAGTGATTATGAAAATTAAATGAGTTAATGTATATAAAGTGCTTATAATACTATCAAGTTCATATAGCAAGCTCTGTGTCAGTGTCACTTGTACTAATTTTATTTTTTTACTACCTAATGTCAGTTCTTAAGACAATATTGTGCCAAGACAATTTGGCTACCTGACGAAGCCCATGGACTCCTTCTGAGACTATTTTTAAATGCATAAAGGAACATTCATAGGATTACAAAAAATTATAATGAAATAATTATCACAATGCTAAGGTGACAGCAGTATGTGCAGTAAACTATAAGATCTAGTGAAGTAGCAATTTAGCATAAATGATATTTTGAGATCAATAATTAATGTGATATGAAAATATTTTATTTCTCTTCCTGACAAAGGCACAAGCATGGCTAATACTATGGTATTTATTGTTGCCCATATTCAAAATAGAAGGAAATGTTAATGTGAAAATACAGATGCCATTTTTCCCCATCCAGGTTCACAGACCCCCTGAACCCGACCCAGGGACATCCCTGCAGATCCATGAACTCTCAGGTTAGGGCAGCAAAGTGTTGTTGGAAAATCTCTGATGTGTACATGGGCTCTAATAGGGTAGATTTAAAGGTTATCTCGCTCGTGGAGTGGCTGAGCCAGGCCAATGTCTTGACCCTAAAAAAAGGTTAAGAACCTTAAATGTAATATGGATTGGATCCTGGAAAAAGAATATTATTGTGTTTCCCCGAAAAGAAGACCTAGCCGGACAATCAACTCTAATGCGTCTTTTGGAGCAAAACTTAATATAAGACCCGGTCTTATTTTACTATAAGACTGGGTTTAGTATAATTTAATATAAGACTGAGTGTTATATTAATTTTTGCTCCAAAAGATGCATTAGAGCTAATGGTCCGGTTAGGTCATATTTTCAGGGAAACATAGTAGTAGCAAAACTAGTGAAATCTAAGTGAAATGTACAGTTTAGTTAATAGCATTGTAGTTAATAGCAAATAGTTAATAATATTGTCCCAACGTTCCTATTGTAGTTTTGACAAATGTCCCATGTTAATTTAACATTAGGGCAAGCTGGGTGAAAGATACATAGCAGTGCTGTACTACTTTTTCAACTTTTCCATAAATCTAAAGCCATCCTTCAATAAAAAGGTTTTTAATAAAAAGGCTAAGAACCTTTTCCCCAGACTCCTAAAGAACTTGGTGTAGAGCCTTGCAGGGGCAATGGGGGTTTACCAGAATAGTGCATTGGGTTGGAGTTCTGGCTGATACAAGATCCCCTGATTAGGTGACCCTGGAGAAGTCACTCATTTTTTTTATAAGAAAGACGTTTACTTTTTCTAAAAAGAAAATTAACAGGAATAAAGCACCAAAAATAGAAATTCAAATTATTTTCGTATTCCTTACAAATCTAACTCTTTATTGGAATCTCTAGGAAACATAGTTTAGAACATCTTTTTATGTCCCTAATTCACAATGAACTGGAGAATTGTATGAGGAGTTTAATAAAACCCAAGGAGTCGTGGAATGCAGATTGTTTTTTTTATCATGGTGACCTCTGCTGAAATGTTTATGATTGTGGTCCTGGCCCAAGAACCTTCCTGTTCTTAGAATTACTAATCCTGGACTACCATCTCACTTCATGACAGCCCCTCCGAGGAAGGTACATCCATTTAATTAATTGAAGCCAGCTTTCCATCACAGCTTAAGAAAATCTTTTCCAGAAGAAACTTGAGAGATAAAAATATATTCTGAAATGCATCTGGTCTCCCTAACTCTGGGGAATGGTCTATTCAACATGAGCCGTTCTCAGTCAGCAAGTGGACTATCTTGAAACAAATCACTCTTGCGCACCACTTTCTTCACCTATAAAGTAGGAGTCACAGTTAAAGTGAGGAGTGTCAAGTATCTGGCATGCGGTGGGCCTCAGTAAATGTGGGGGTGACAGGACACCCTCGAGGAAAACCTCGGCGGGTTTGTCCTGGGCCTGCGCAGGGCCAGGCTGGGCCCCGGGGAGGAGGGGAGTACGGCCCCAGGAATCTTCCTTCTCCACCCCCAGCAGCCCTTGTCTTGTCTTGCTTTTAGGTGATGACAGAGGGTGGCCACAGCAAAGGGTTTGGCTTTGTGTGTTTTTCCTCTCCAGAAGAGGCGACGAAGGCCGTGACAGAAATGAACGGGCGCATCGTCGGCACCAAGCCGCTGTACGTGGCGCTGGCCCAGCGCAAAGAAGAGCGGAAGGCCATCTTGACCAACCAGTACATGCAGCGCCTCTCCACCGTGCGGGCCCTGCGCGGCCCCCTCCTGGGCTGCTGGAAGGAGCCCACCAGCTACTTCCTGCCCGCCGTGCCCCAGGTGAGGGCTTGCCAGCAACCCCCACCGCACTCTGTCCCTGAAAGCCTGCTGGAGCAGGAAGATAGAGCTTCCCAGGCAGACATAGGTTTCTAACCTGCTTCTGCCAGAACAGCAGGTGGTTTTAACCCTGTCTCTGACAGGGTTAATAGTGTCGCTGTCCAAGAGTGCTTCCCGACCTGAGCGATTTGTGAGTGTTATGCTGAAAACGATTCTCTATGGTCAAATAAGTTTGGGAAATACTACAATAAATCAAAGACGCCTAGGTTTCTTTCCCATATACATTGTTCTACCCTAATATGCCAGTATGCATTCTGACTTGCCCAAACTGGCAGTATGTAGTGTTCCCCCAACTTAAATAGTAGATTTTGGGGGGTGTTTGCTCACCTCTCTCCTGGGTGTTAATGTGCTGAGTGGCATGGTTGGAAAAACGAGCTCATGTGCCCTAGAGGAAGAAGAAAGATGTCAGCCGTTAAAGGCTGCTAGGATAGGAAAATTCCTGCTCTTTTCAAAAGTTGTTTAAGCTGGCACAATTTACAGGAAGATGTGTCACCATGTTATTCAGGTCACTGGGCTACTAGCTCGGATAATAAGGGGCAAGCATTGAACCTGAGTTTTGTCCTGAAGTATTCAGGGCTAATGGACATCCTGACATGGAAGACAGGCCTTCATCCCAGCTTTGTGGGTCTTTGCTAACCAGTCCCCTAGAAGGGACAGTGGAGTTCCTGCAGGGATGTCCTTGAAAAGATGCAACTTCTTACTTCCCCTGCTGTAACCCCCCACTCTGGGTCTTCTCCCTCACAGCCTCCAGCCCAGGCTGCGTACTATGGCTCTGGCCCACCTGTGCAGCCTGCGCCCAGGTGGATGGCCCAACCACCTAGATCCTTGTGTGAGTGACCCAGCCCCTTCCGCCCTCAGTCTGACCAATGAGTGTGAGCCCCGTGTGTAGCGTAGTAGTTAAAGAACATGAGCTTTGGGGTCAAACCTGGCTCTGTCACTTCCCTAGGTGTTAATTGGGGCAGGTCACTTCACCTCTCTGAGCCTCAGTGTTGTCTTCTGAATGGGGGCCTGAATGAGACCTGTAAAGCAGCAAGCACAGTGCTGAGCCTGTAAAAGACTCGCAGTGTAGCCATTATCGGCAGTTAGCTCCAAAGGTTTGTCTGATTTGTGACTGAAAATTCTTGCAAAGCTGAGAAAATGAAACGGCTTCGGCTGTACTACTGGTGAATGGCCCTTCTCTAAGAGTGACGTTCACCTGACTTTAAACTGTTTGGGGGGACGAAGGTGTGCAGTTATGGTGCCTGTGCCTCTTGGGGCTCTGGGGAGACGTGAGTTGGTTTGTAATAGCAGATTTCCACGCCCCCGCTCCCCCCCTGGAGTTCTGGGTCTGCCTGGCTAGGTGAATTCACTCATCTCTCAGCTATGAATGCTCTGGTTCCCTTCCCATCCCTAAACTCACCCTGGACCCTTCAGGGTGCGGTGTGCCACTCTGATGATCATACTCTCTGCCCTGTTCCTGCCAACTTTTCTCTCTCCATGTGCTCTATGCCACAAGCCGCCTACCCTCCAGCTGCCTCAATGGCCCAGCCACCGGCCATGTCTCGGCACCCCCTGTCCCACGTCAGCAGTGTCCGACAGGTCTCCACCCAGGTGTCACACCAGGTGCCTCATGCTCGAAGAGTTGGTGAGTTTGGGCAGGGCCAGGAGGAATGGGGGCAGGGCTTGTTGCTGGGTTGGGCTAGCGGGGAGTCAGAGCTGGCGTCCCCAGTGATGAGCTTGCCACTCACCCTCAATGGAGAGCACAGCTGGTGTCAGAGGCCGTGTGGGCTCGAGTCCCACAGACCCACTTCCTGGGGCTAACTCATCTTGTGGCCTTGCTAAGTACTGTATCAGATCGCGTCATCTTTAAAATAGGAATGAAAACAGCATTTCCGTTTTGTTGTGTCGGGGAATGAGATCATACCTGCCAGGGCTTAGCACCGGGTCTGAACTGAGTAGGTTCAAAGCAGCAGCTGTGAACAACAGCATAGGTTTGGACCGTGGGCAAGAATGTCTGTGTCTTCATTCGGCAAATGTTTGCACATCTATGTGCTGGCACCATACCCAGTGCTGGGGATTCTATGTAACCGCTCGTCTTGATGCTTTATGGCTTTAGGTTGCTGCTAGGCCCTAACGTGCCGGTTTATTTCTTACAGCCAACATTGGTACCCAGACCACCAGACCTGGTGGGGCGGGATGCTGTACGCCAGGCAAGCCTCTCCTGACACACAGATATCCCTCGGCAATGCCCAGTACCCATGGGGTAAGGCTGGACCAGCTGCCATCTTAGTCTGGGCTCCAGAAGGCCTGGCTAAGGCATTAGAGCTCTCTGGGCCTTAGTTTTCTCTTCTTGGTTTGTAAAGTTTCATTTATGAACGTGTACAATCAACATGTTTTTCCCCCTTACTAATAGAAGGGGGGAAAGGGCCAGGGTCGTGTTCTTTATGAACCGTGATTTGCTTTGCTTGGGTTATTAACACGAATAATCTGGATCTCCTCTTTATGTGTTGAGCAGCAAGGATGCCATTCATCTGCAAAACAGAACCGAAAATATCTACTGCGATTAAATTTAAAGGCTGTATGACCTCCCTGCCCCTGCCCAAAAGTCTCCATCTCAGCATTTTCATCTCCTGTGTAGAATTTCAGTGTGTATACTGCCAACTATTTCTTGCCAAATGAACAAGAGTCGTCTTTGAACAGCAAAATGCTTTTAAAGTTACCAAGATGTGAAAGGGTCAGAAGTATGCTGGAGAAGTGGCCATAAAAGCTACTTGAGCAGAAGTGCTTTATTTGGCACAAAATGATTAGGATGGTGTGGCTTCGTTTGGCCGCACACATTGGGGGCCTTTAGATTCCGAGCGCCATGGGCAACATTTCTCTTCGAGTGTAACTTTGTCGTCTAGTCCATCGTGCCGTGCCCTTGTTAGGGACTGTCCCACCAGATCATCCATACCTTGTCCCCTGCTCCCCCCTCTTCCAGAGCCTTCCTGGAGGCCTAAGCTCACCTGACAGGGTTAAGTGTTTCAAGACCTTGACCATCCGTGGCGGTTAAGGGATGTGTCCCTGGCATCATGTGCAGGTCCAGGAGTCTGCTGTGCGCGTCCCCGGACATGAGCCCCTGACCGCGTCCATGCTGGCTGCAGCACCATTGCATGAGCAAAAGCAGATGATTGGTGAGTGGCCGGTTCCCCTACTCTGGAGCAGGAGGAAGGGCGCTGAGAGCTGGCTAGCCTGGTGGGAAACCCCGAGTGGAGGTCAGATGTTACGACAAGGTCCAGCTCTGCCACTGACCAAACAGCTGGGTGACCTTGCCCAAGTTGTCTCTGCATTCTAGGCCCCGTTCATCTTGAAATGAAACCAGGTGTTCCCAAGGTTACTTCAGCTCCATTGTTCTGACTTGGAGTTAGGCTGGGAGAGACCCCAGAGATGGGGAGATCAGGGGTTAGAGTGAGAGTATGAAGGGTATGGTGTTGAGTTTCTGCTGGGACGTGGCCCGTAAGGTGGGTATTGCAGTTCTCACCCCTCCCCTGAATGGGAAGAAGCTGTCAGCACATTTCATCAGCTTCCCAGTAGAGCCCATTGGAGGTGGGAAATGTGCATCGAGAAAACAAATGTTGCCCACTGGACCCTGAATTCCAGTTCCTCTCCATCCCCAATGGCTGACAGGCCCTGCTCCAGGGTGCCACCAACTTGAATGAATGAACAAGGTTGCTAGTGGTGGGCAGGTTCTTTTCTTCGTGGCCACTGAGGTCTCCTGACCCTTCTCTGTAGGCCCCCATTGCTACCAACCCATTGTCTCCTCAGCTCGCTAGGGGTTTTGCCACTTTACGACTTACCCCTCAAAGAAAAATTTACCAGTGGGCTTAATAGAGGCAGGAGGTTCTGTTAACAGTTCCCTGTAAACACCTTTGCTTTCATCGTGGGAAGACATGTCCCGCTCCCACTTAGGACACCCCAGCACCCCATCCTGGCTAGACCCTCCACGCATTGCTGAGATGGGCTGGCCCCCAACACTAGGCCTGTCACTAGCAGTACCTGATGGTGGAAGGTGAATTTCTCTGATGTATTTGGCTCCCCAAAGTCAAGTCCAGCATTATCATAGCCTGTCTAGAATTTCTGTGCGTCTCCTTGGAATTGTTTCTTGCCAAATGAACAAGAGGAGTCTTATAAACAGCACCCACCTTCATCCGCCCCTGTGCAGACTCCTTCCTGGGTAGTATCAAATTTGATTCTGCAGACTGGCCTCCAAAGCGGCGTTTACTATTACTATGCCCATGTCTCGGTCGGGGACAGAGGCTCCTGGTAAGATTAAGTAACACAGCCTGGGAGGAGCAGTTCTGGGAAGCCACCCAGATGTGTCACTGCTCCGTTCCACAGTAGCACCCCCGGGATGCTGGGGCATCAGCCAGGTGTGTGCATAAGCCATCAGAGGCTGTTCCATACAGGTGAGCGTCTCTATCCCCTCATCCACGGCGTCCACACCCAGCTGGCTGGCAAGATCACGGGCATGCTGCTGGAGATCGACAACTCGGAGCTGCTACTCATGCTGGAGTCTCCAGAGTCCCTCAGTGCCAAGGTGGGCTGGAGCCTGGGTGGCAGGAGGAGGGCTAAGCACAGAGCTGCCTCCTGTGTGAGCTAGCAGGCCGCCGCTTGGACCAAGTTTATCTTCTTAGTCCCAGCTGGTCCTGGGGAATCTTGGGGCGGGACAGAGTGGTGCTCTGCAGCTCCCTGGCGAGGTTTCGGCACAAGGAGCTGTGTTGATTCGGTACAAGGTTTTCCCGGCTGGCCAGCACTGTACATCTGTCTTGAGAAGGTGACCGTGGGTTTCTGTCAGGGGAGCTTACAAGCAGCAGTCAGACGAGGGCTCTGTGGAGACGCTGTGGAGGGAGATTTCTTAGATCTGGTGTGCCGAGGCACGTCAGGGCTCTCTGGGAACCCTGCTGGGGCAGCTGCCTACGCCCCTCCCACTGTGTCCCACAGGTAGAAGAGGCTTTGGTGGTGTTGCAGGCTCACCAGGTCACGGAGCAGACGACAGTGAACGTGCCTGAAGCCAGGTGGGTGGATGGGGGTGGGAGGAACGGTGACAGAAGTAGCTGAGCCCAGGAACTGTAAAGAACTGGGCAGGGACTGGCATCCAATCAGTGAGAACTACGTTGTCACTGGCTTTCTCTGATGCCCCAAGGAGGAGTTGGGGGGAAGCTGTGAGGACCAAAGGAGAGACAAGCTGTGTGGCTGGGACGGGTGTAGACTGTTGTACAAAGTGAAGGTGGCGTTCCCTTGCCCGCTGCCCTGCCGGGCCTCAAACAGAATAAGGTGGGCTTCCCCTGGGTACTGCCTGCCTCAAGGCCTGGCGTGGTCTAGTCTCCCTTCTTAGTTGAAGACCAGGTGTCTGCCATACTTCAGAAACATTCATTTTTACCCTTTCACCCCCAGAAAGTGGACTCCTCACTCCCTTGGCTGATGAGAACGGCGTGTCCTGCGCTTGGCTCTAAGGCCCTATGAACCGTAACTTATTTCCCAGGCAGGCTGTACCTGTACCAGAGCTCCGTCTGTAGAATGAAGGCTGGCCAGCCAGCCAGCCCGTTACCTTTTGCTTTGTGCATTAAAAGTGCTGCAAACTCTGGCTTGTCTCTCAGGAGGCCTTCTTGTGTGAGGGAAGTGGGACTGGGTTGGGGCTTCGGCTGCAGGGAACAGAAACCCAAACCAGGGGACAGCAGCACAGAACTGTCGGGAACCCAGCAAGACTGTGATAGCCCCCGAGGAGCAGCCACCCCCCCCCCAAACAAACCCTGCAGTGCAGGTAAACGCAATGTGCTGGGCTGCCTGGCGGGGTTTGTGTGACGTAATGAAAGAACCCTCGTAGAAACACTTTCGGTACCTTCTTGGGTCATGACTCTCCTCCCCTACAGGGAGGGAGAAGCCCTTCAAGTTGTGCCAGTCTCACTTTCTGTTTTTGTTAGTAAATCAAGATACTTGCCTTTTAGACCTCGAGAGGAGAAAAGGGCGTGAGTCGTGACTGGATGTCACCACTAAACCCGCCTTAAGTCAGGTAAGAGCCATGCCTGCTTAACAGGGGGCAACTGAAAGGGCACAGCTCCCCGCTTTGAAATGGTCCCGTCCACACGCACGGAGCTTGTCTGTGGCCTCACACCCGCTTCCGCTCAGAGGCCTGATTGCTCAGCAGAGACAACTCCTCCAGAGATTGGAAGCTGCGTGCTAACAGCTTGCTGCTGCTCAGCCCTGTATGTGACGGGGAGAAGGGGCGGAGGAAACCCCGACTGCCACGCTTTACGGAGTCATCACACTTCTACTCCATTAAGGGGAAACTAACTGAACTGGGAGGCGGCCCTGAGTGTGGCTGATCCTGAAGCACTCCGTGTTTTGGGAACTGGAGTGGCACTTTCTGATCCCTGTGCTCACCCTGTCCTCCCAGCTAAACGCCCACGTTAGGACTCAGTTCAAGCTTCACTTCATCAGGGACCCATTTCCCTTCATGGGGTCACATCTTCCCAGGTAGGCAGGGAAAGCATTGTGTGACTTGAAACACTTAAGCCAGTGGCAGTTTCACACCTGTTCCTGGATTAGCTCATTAACATCTGGCCATCCCCCTGGACTGGCAGTCCTCTGAGCAGGGACCGTATCTGTTCATTCACTGTTTCCCTCGTGCTGCACATGGGGCCTGGCCCAAGCAGACATGTTGGTAAATTTGTTTGGTCAATAGATGAATGCTCAATAAGCGGTGGCCTTTGTTGCTGCAAAATTCCAAATACAAAGCTGAAAAAGCATCAAGTACAACAGATATTTATATAGAAGAAAAGACGTTTAATATAATCACTTAAACACAGCTCAACAAAATCGGAATCAGTTCAGTTCAAATTAACTTCGTATAACAATGAGCCAAGAAGTCCGGAGGGGACCACTTTTGGGGCCGAAAGACAAGCCCCTGCCCAGAATGGAAGGAGACTCCAAGGAGACCTTTCGCCTATCCCACCCACCTTCAGGACGAGCGGCCACACCTCTGGGCTCTCGAAACAGCTTAGGCACCTACCCCTACGCGGGAGGCAGCACAGCCACAAAGCCCAAGGGTCAGGGTTCTGCACCCCCGCCCAAGTGGGGCCCGGCCAAAGGGGCTGCAGCTCAGAACACACAGGACAATGCCAAGGACAGCGCAGGAACGGCAGCCCTGAGAGCCAGCTCAACAGGCTGCTTTGGGTGGTGGTGGGCCAGGGTTTTCTAGTCCTGTGGCCCCCCTTTCCCTACTCCCAGCTCAGTTTGCAATGAACCAGTGAGGGGGCTGTTGAAGTCTGAGGGGCAGCATGCAGTCTGGAGCATGCGTGGGGCAGGGGCAGCCAGCCAAGTGCTCTGCTGACAGGCACTCATTTGTGATCCGCTAGCTGTTCGAGGCAGGGGCAATGGAGAACAGGGCTTCAGCTCTAGCAGGAAACCTTTCCAGCAAAACAATGTCTGGTTTTTGGCTACACTGAGCTTCATTTGAACAAACACAAGCCTCATAAGGGGGTGGAAGGCCATCATCTCTGAGGGGCAGAGGCGGCGCCTCAGAGCTCAGTCCGGGGCATTCTGGGTGCCAGGAACAGGCACAGAGGAAAGTTGTCGGACAGAGGTTTCCTGCTGCTCTTTGGGGTTTTAGTTTAAGTTCTGGTTAACTTCCTGCTGCAACTTCTGTGCAGGGCCGTTCCTGGGCTCAATTTGCAGGAGGCTGTTGATGTCTGCAAAGCTGGATTTATAGTCCTAATAGAAGAGAGAAGGGTGTGGGGTGGTGCTGTGAGGTTAGATCAAAGGGGGGGTGGGGACGGATGCTGAGACAACAGGGTTTTCTAAGCCCAGCATGTAGGCCTGCCCCAAGCTACCCTGGGCCCTCGGATGACACCAGAGTGTGGCAGACACCACCTCACCCTGACTACGCTCTAGAAGTGCCATCACAGGCACAAATGTCTATAGCTTAGTTGACTTTCGGTTGGGATCTTTTTACCTTGAGTGCCTTGTAGGCCTGAGCCCGTCTGTAAAATGCCTTCACGTTTTTTCCATCCAGCTTGAGGGCTTCTGTGCAATCCTTCACCGCTTCCTTGTACTGCTTCAGGACCAAATAGCAGAGTGCCCTGATGGGAGAAGACCGTTGCAGAGGTTTGTCACTTCTAAGGGGACACCCAGGGCAATGAGGTAGTTTGAGGAGTGATCCTAATTCGCCAAATACCTACTCTGCACACCTGACACCTTCAATGCTCACGACAACCCTAGCCCACTTACAGGTGATCACACTGGCTCAGAGGAGTGATGCGACGTGCTCAAGGGGCAGATTGGGGACTCCACCTGGGTTCTTATAAAGATGGTTCTTATAAAGATGGAGAAAGCCACAATGGATGGGAAATTCAGTTTTGTGTAAAGTTGTCAGTCTCCTAAATTTGTAAATCCAATGTCACCACAATCAAAAGCCCAACAAGATACTTTTTGGAATTTGTCAAAATGATCCTAAGGTTTAGCTAGAAGAGCCAACCTGGGAAGATAGCCAGGGATGCTCTGATTAAGGACGAGGAAAAGACCAGCCCTGTAAGATATTATAAAGCAACAGTAATTAAAACAGTGCAGCACAGACATATTTGCATGAAAAATAGTACTGAAACAAAACATCGCCCCCACATGTGGTAAATAACCAGGAAGACGGGTTAATAGAGGTCTCCAGCAGCCCGAGGTTAGCAAGGCCAGGCGGCCCAGAGGAGTTAGAAGGGGGTGCTGCACAAACATGGCACAGGCTGCAGTTATTTTCCAACTGTTAGCCTGGCAGACGGAGGCACCCTGCTCCAATCAGCCAGGAAAGCCCAGGTCCAAAATGGAAGCCTGACAACGGAGAGCTCTTTTCTACTCATGAGGCAGTAAGCCCTCGTGAACTGATACGAGACTAGTCTGTTTTTATACCACCCCATGTGAACGTGGCGTTTGCTTAAGTTTCACTGTAGAAATGCTACCAGTTAACTTCAGTAAGCTGCCCCAGACCCTAACTGTTATCTGATTCAGTGGATGAACCATATTTCCTTACTAAAGTCTGAAACACATTTTATCCTAAGAGTTTTAGATAAGGAACAGTGAGCATGTTATAGATCCAAGATTTCAGATCTAAAAGGTAACATGTGGTAGGGAAGGAGAAACAGATTGATAACATTTTATAAGAAATGTTTGGATCAGATAGGGTCCCTTGCTGAACATTTCAAGCTTCTGACAGTGAAACAAGCAAAGATCTCACTGGAGCCAGGTTCCAGTTCTGTCTCCACCATTTAGTGGCTGGGTGAGCTGTGGCAAAGCCCCTCCCTCACTGTCAGGGGACCACTAACAGCAGCTCCTGGTGCAGGGCGTCCTATGGCACCACACGTCTAAGCCCTCAGGCCAGGCTGTGCCCATCTCGCTCCCAAGCCAGGCGATTACTCCACACCCTGGGTTCTGCCCTGTGCTCTCAGACACAGTGCCAGTTTCTAACAAGAGGGTCTTGGACAAGCTATGGGGTGGGAGCAAAAGAAGATGGAGAGGCTACGAGACTTGTGTTGAGGTTGTGTCTGTGTAGCAAGCACACTTCTTTTACTGACATCGTCTGCTGATTTGGGTGGTTAATGAAAATTCGGGTGAGGCGGGAGGGCTAACAAAGCCCAGACTCCCCTTTGGCATCCCTCAGTTTCTGTCCCCTTAAGAGAGCAAATGCCACTGGCAACACCTGCCTCGCAGTGACCAAAACGAGTGTGAGTTTGTGTTCTGAGCTCTACCACTGACTAAATGCTAGGGGTGTAGAGCCCATCACAGTCCAAGAGAAGGCTACGGAACGTAATACCATCGTCCTGAAATCCCCAGGCCAGCAGCTGAGGGGAAGGTACCTGTTGCTGTACGTGGCGGATTCCAGGTTACTAAACGAGAGGCTTTCACTGTACTTCTCAATAGCTTTCTTATGGTTTCCCTTCTTTACAAGCTCATTGCCTTCTTCCTTCAGAACTCTGGCTCTCTCCACATCCTCAGCAGAAGGCACTAGATGCAAATTCAGAAGAGGGAAAAACCATGGAGCAGGTGCCGATGGAGATCAATGAGGTCTCTTTGGAGTCGTAATAATACACACGTGATAAAAAGCAGCCTGGGTTCTATCCTTGCCACTTAGTAGCTGGAAGGTCTGTGTGACCTACCTAGTCCGTTGGACCTCGATTTCCTCACCAATATGATGGGGGCAACACCTACTCTCCACAAGGCTACTGTGAATGAAATCTGAGAGTGCACGAGAAACTACAGAACCCCTTCTGAATTTAAAGCAGGGGAATAAGTATTTAAATAAACAAGCATCTGTTAAAGACAGGGTGTAGCTCCTGGGCTTTCAGAAAAGGGCAGAAGAGTCTACCATTCCTCCTGGCTGTTTTGGTCTGAGCCTGTGGGTACCACCTTCACCGGACACGTGCGGCCATGCCCCAGCTTTCCAGGAGATGGGAGATGAAATCCAAGCCGACCAACCTGGCCTTCTGCCCCAATTAGCTGTTCCAGCCCCAGCTCCTGTATCACCTGCTTTTTTAATTTTTAAAAACATCTTTATAAAATACTAAATATTTATGACAAGGGTAAGGTTTTAGGAGTAAAACTAACACCCTTGACTTCATCCCTCACCTCAAGAAACAACATTTACTAGGGCCCTTGAAGCTCTGTGGGTCCCTCCCCAAATCCATCCACCCCTGGAGGAAACCATTATCCCCACTTCTGTGCGCCCTTCTTTTTGTTTTTGATTGTTTATACCACAGTGTCTATAAACCATTTGTTTACTCTGTTTCTGAACTTCATGTAAAGGGATAAACAGTTCTATGTATTCTTCCAAGACCTGTTTTTCCCCCCTCAAAATTAGATTCCTGAGATTGCTCTGTGTTAATGCATGTACCTGTAATTCATTCAACCTCCTGCTGCCATACAATTGATTTTTCCATTCTCCTACTTGTGGAGACTTATTTCGTTTTGTTTTTTGCCATTATAAACATTCTGCTATGAGCATTCTTGTACATGTGTTCTTGTGCACACGTGCGTGAGTTTCTCTGCAAGAGCCGGTGGGCTGCAGTGCAGTGTGTACAGCTTCAGCTTTACCCCAGCTCTGTAACACCGTACTCTGCAGCCGTGCTCACTTCCGCTGTTCTGCAGCAACACTCCACGCATTCATTCAACAACACTCTCCACTCTGCCAATAATTCCCATCCCTCTCCTTTCCCATCTGAAGAACTCACCCTTTAAGGCCCAGCTCAACCTGTCACCTCCACTGCCACCTCCGTGAGCCTTTCCCCGACTCCCCCAAGCACACTTAAATCAATTCCTATTCTGAACTCCCCGAAAACTATAAAGACTCTAAAGCACTTGTTCTTCCTCCTGTATTTTGAAATGCTGTTTATGTGTCTCAGTCTCTCGTTAAAACAGTGCATCCTGAGGGCCAAGACTGCCCATCTTGTCTGTGTCACACTGCTTAGCACAGGGCCTGGAATACACGGCTCAGTGACTCTGAAGGAATGATGTGAACGCCGGGTGCACTGAAGCCACCTAGTTCATTAGCACCCCCACATTTTCACTCTGGGGAAGAGCGGGGTACACTGACCAAGCTCCCACAAACCTATGGTCAGATAGGTTTCCTCCTGGGAATGGAAGTAACTTCTGCCCTCGCCTAGCGCCATGCAAGGCTGCAGGCCTGACCCTCCTGCACGGCCTGTCCCCTACACCTGGCTTGCTGGGCTGGGACAATTCTCCTGGAACATTATAAGAGCCAGCGAGACCCTGCCTCTGTTTTACCGTCAGGTGGACAGTTTCCTGTGTAGGGCCACTTGGCTTTGATCTCCCTTCTTATTTCTCTTCTTTCAGGGACTCATACGTGTGCGTGTTCCTGGGGAAGCATCACCCGCTGGCTGTGCGGGTGGGGCTGATGGCTTAGGGCTGAGCTAATCACAAAATCTCAGCCCCTCATCACAGTGACTAGTTCAGAGAATGGCCTGTGACCAAAGAGGCCAGAATAAACAGAAAATATGTGAGCTATGGATTTGGGGGAAAGAAACCCTCTCGGACAAAAGAAGTTTTTCTCTTCCTCTAGGTCATGAGGTGTGGTACATGCATGAGACCTGGAACTACTACAGCCATTTTACTGTTAGGAGGAAAAGCTGCCCAAAGACAAAGCTGACAAACACCAGAGAAGAGCGCTGAGAGAAATACAGAGAAGTGGAGTCAGAACCTGAGAATATAGTTAGCTGCTGCATCAAATCTTGCCTGAACCTGAACTCTGGACTTTTCAGTTGTATGAGCCAATAAAACTCTTTATTATTTTTACCACAGTGAGTTTTCTATTCTTGCAAGCAAAACGTCCAAAATGATACATCCCAAATGCTGTCAGAAAAGAGAAGGGAACCAACACCATGTACCTATGTGCCAGGCTGGGGATTCACCTGTGTTACTCAGTCCTTACAGTTGTGGGGTAGATTTTCTCACCACCCTCATTATGGAGTTGAGGAGACAGTCTCTAAGAGGCTAAGTAAGACCTTTTTAAGATATTTTCATAACTCAGCGTAAACGAGGACAAGTTTTACAGGATTACTCTAGAGAGAGTGGCTAGAGAAACTGCCCAACACTGAGTAGGAAGTCACAGCTTACCTCTGCTCTTTGTACTTCTGGTTTCTTTGGATTTGCTTTTAGCTGTCTCCTTGTGGTTTTCCGGAGGCAAGGAATTCCACCTCTTCTGAGCTGAAACAGGTACCAAGGGGATGGAGGGCAGCTTCAGGCGCCACTCGGGCCCAAGTGAATCCATGAGCGCTCTGGTCATCCTGGAAAGGAAGGCAGGATAGCAGGGATGTTTCCGGCTGGGACAAGATGGTCCTCCTCTTATAAACAAAAAGGAGGTGTATGAGAGCCAGTTATCTTCCTTGGTTTGGACCATCTCTTTATATCCTCCGGACACGCAGCAGGAAAGGAACAGGAGTCGGCCACCCATAAAAGTCTTCTCACATCAGCCACCATCATAGTTCCTCCTGCTTGGCCCTCCCTGGTCACACTATGTTAACTTCAAAGTAATGCTCTGTTGTTTGTGAAGGGTATTTCAACCTTACCTTACCCCCGAAGGACCACACAGCCCCCAAGAGAGGACAATGCTTTATATTAACAGAGCTATCATACAAGACCATGCAAGCATCTCACATTTGATTAATGCTGAGAGTTTTTAAAAAAGTAAATCTTACGTCATTCTCAAATTTGAAAATCCTTCAATGGTTCCCATTTCCCGAGGCTAGCAGAGCCCGAGATCTGGTCCCCTCCTACCTCTCCATCTTTATCAGATGCCACCTTCCCTCCTGATCCTATGTTTAAAGCCTTTGCACATGCTTTGTCCTCTACCCAAAACAATCTGGTCCACTTCCCAGCCTCCCTTCCCTCCTTCCAGGCCCAGCTAACTTGCTTAAAATGCTGCTCAGTGACCGTGTCTGTTCTGTTAACTGGTCCCCAGCCCTGCACATCATTACCTGGCACCCACAATAAGTGTGTGTCGAATGAGTGAATAAAGCCCACTGTATACTTTTTCTGCTTTTACAACCCTGCTCCTATGATACCAGAATGAAAACACAAGGGTACCACTACAATTCAGTGTCTGAGCCCCCAAAGCTGTATTTCTAATCTGCCCAGCGATTTCAAACCTCGACCCTCCTCAACTCTGCTCCTAACCCTCCCCCTTTTCAGAGCAAACTTCCTCAAACTCCAAATACAAACCCACCTGCATGGGCACCCAACTGTCATTCAGGGTCTCAGCTCCCGCCCCCCACACAAGAACGCAGGATATGTTGAGGCCAAAAAGGAACAACAACAGAGCCCTAGATAGGGGCATCATACCACTATAGTCTCGAAGGTGGCTGGTCAAGACACAAAAGCAAACATCCGCCTGCACCCCAACAAGGGGTCTTCCTGCACCACAGTCTCGCTGGCGGCTGGGCAAGACAGGAAGCAAACACTCCCACCCCAGTTCCACTGCATGGTGGCATGTTCCCAAACAGTCAAGTGGTCCACCAAATCGGATGGAAGGCCATTCCCCATAATCTACAGTCATTCATCAAGGCTGTGAGTTGGCCTCACAATGTGAGCCCACTCCACGGGGCGAGGGCTCCAAGTCCTCCCCAACCTGGGGGTGAGGGACGACCTTGACCTCACCCGCATCTTCCACCAATGACTCAGCGTTTCCTCCTGGGACCACAAGTCCCGCACCTGCTGCCTCAACAAGCACTTCCCAGCTCACATGGCCGCAACGACCTTCGCTTTCTCCGGCCTATTGTGGTTGGAGAACCATCCACGTCTTCCCACCCCTCCATGGGGGTCCAGCTCTCCGGCAGCTGCTCCTCCAGATCTTCCTGAGACTGAGTGTTCATATGCACAAACTGCTCCACCGCCCTTTGGAGACCCTGGCTGACGCCATATGCTGCTTGCGAAGCTGAGCTTTCACGCATATAAACTGCTCCATTACCCCTTTGAAAATTCTGGCCAGCACCACATCCTGCTCGCTGCGCCACGTGTCTTTCAGAGTCTCAGCTCCCGCTCCCCACACCAGAACGCAGGATATGGTGAGGCCAAAAAGGAACAACAGAGCACCACTATATTCTCAATGGCGGCTGGTGGAGACACAAAAGCAAACATCTGCCAGTACCCCTATAGGGGGTCTTCCTGCACCCCAGTCTCGCTGGTGGCTGGGTGAGACATAGTAAGTAGGATCCACATGATCCACAATCCGCTATCCACGCTTGCTAACCCCACTTGCTAGCCGCAATCTGCCAACCAACCAACCAACCAAAGCCCTCGCCAGCGCAGCAGCGGCAGTTATATCAGTGGCTAATGGCTAACCGGTTACAACTGACGGCCAACTAGTCACAGCTGACGGCCATCTACTACCCGAGCCAGTACCTTTCCACATGAGGCCAAGAGCCTGGAAACTGCTCTCCGGGGCTCTGTCCCCACACCAACCCTTCCTATTTCTCTCGTCACAACAGAAGAGCTAACAAGGACCTCATCTCTTCCTGCTTCTCAGGAACCACACTCAGCGGGCATCTTCCTCTCTAATATCTTCAGCGTTTCTCTCTGCTAACTCCAACTATCAGCATTTAACTCTTTCTTCACTTAATAAAACCCACCTGGACATCCCTCTGCCATCACAGCTACACTGCTCTGCGTCCCCACAGCCAGACTTCCTGAACCCAATGCCATCTGGCTTCTGACCCCACTAAACTGCTTCCATCAGAATCATCAGGGACTTCATTCCTGAATGCTTAGTCTACCGGCACACCTGACATGAATGACGTATTCAGCTTTCTGGAAACATTCCTTCCCTTGTGACACTAACTGCTTCAAGTTTCCTCCTGTCACTCCAGCCGTTGTTCCTCTGAAGGTCCTTCCACTGCTGGAATTTCTCAAAGCTCCATCCTCTTCCCCCTATACACGGCTGTGGGGTTCTTCTTTTCTCCCACAACCTTAATTCACCTCTATGCTGATGACCTTTAAATTTGTATGTCTGACCTGTATTTTCCCCTTTGCTCCAAACTTAAGTGAATACCTGCTGCCTTCCTTACATCTTTAGTCTCATGTCCCACAATCACCTCCAACTCAACATGTCAACCACCTGGATGTCTTCTATTCTTCCCTCTCACCACCCCACAACCACCAAAACCTATTGAAATACTACCTACAGGTCCCCTGAAGTGGTCCCACTCTTTCCACTATCTTCACCGTCTCTTCTGGGTTACTGCATGCCCCCGTCCTATTCTGTTCTCTTTCAAGTCATTCTTCAACATGGCAGCCAGTGAATGAGCTGCTCTCTCAAATCTGCTCATGTTGCTCCCCTTTCACGATGCCTCACTGTCTTCAGATAAGTCCAAGCCCCTGAAAAGCAGGCCCCGCACGACCTGGCCTCACTACCTGTCCTGAGCTGAGCTGAGCTCCTCACTTACAGCACCATATGAAATGGACCCCTCACAATTTCTGTAACACATCACACTCGCTCACTCTTGCCCAGGCTGCCCTTTGTCCTTGCTGGTCTTTGGCCCCGATCTCTAGTCATCTCTCTCCACTCACCTCCCCTGCAAGCCCTCTCTGGCCTCCCCCTAGCTGGTTTGGGGCCTCCTGTCTGTCCTCATAGCCCCCCCCAGCTGGTTTGGGGCCTCCTGTCTGTCCTCATAGCCCCCCCAGCTGGTTTGGGGCCTCCTGTCTGTCCTCACAGCCCCCCCAGCTGGTTAGGGGCCTCCTGTCTGTCCTCAAAGCCCCCGGAGCTGCCTCCTAGCACAGCACTCATCCTTTGCAGTGTGCCTGCCTATGACTGACTGGTGTTCTCCACGAGACCAGGAGCTCTGTCAGGGCAGGAAGACATATGTCTCAGTTATCAGACCAGGCCCTAGGGCAAAGTCTGGTACGTAAGGGGCAGATAGAAACTAAAAGGAGGCAGAGAGAGAACACGTGAAGCCAGAAAGGGTGCACTAAAGACATACCAGGAAGTCCTGCTAAGGGTTGGCTATTAGTGTGGTGTTTGGCTTTCTAGCAGCCCATGCAAGGAGGGGAAACATGGGGCATCCATGAGATAAAAACAAACAACTGCTCAGAAGACCAGCGAGAAACGTTATCCGAGGGGCCTTGTGAAGGGGTCGCAGTACAATCCACTGAAACACATCCAGAAACAATATCCCTACAGCCTCGTGTCCCAGCTGCTTGTGCCTGAGTCTTCCTTTCCCCAATCTAGTTAGCTCTTGGAAGCAAGTAGGATTAGTATCTCTTTTATTTCTATAGTCCCCCTAAATCTGGCACAATACCTTTCACAGAGCTCGATAAATTACTATGTGTAAATGCATTTAAGCATTAATGAATGCACATTAAGCACATTTAGGCAACAAACAAACAAACAAAAAGCAACCAACTCAGTAATCCTGAGCCCTTGAACACCTGCTAAATATGACAGCAAATTCTCTTTCCACACTTTTGCTACATGCTCATGAGGAGTTCCTAAGCCTAGACCAAAGGGATCCCACCAGAAGATGACCAAAGCAATGGTCCCATGTCAATGAAGTGAAGGAAGGCAGCGTTCCAGAGGGACTGCCCGTAGTGACTCAGGCTCACCTGTTGAGGCCTTCCAAGGCTGATGTCACACTGCCATCAACCTGCAGCGCGGTCTTGTAGTCGACGTAGGCCTGGGGATACTTCTCCAGAGCCTCGTAGGCCGATGCTCGCCGCAGCAAGGGCTTTATGCCGAAAGGAACTAAGGCCAGAGCTCTAGAACAGGAGGCAGAAATGTCACCTGGCTTTTAAATCACCAGGGTTCCCCCCACGGCTCCTTCCAAGTCGGGTCAGCTACAGTATTCAGGATATAGGAGGTCATTTTTAGCAGACACTACTAAAAATGTCAAGCCTTAGAAGTGCGACTTTTCGACTTAGATTGAAGTGGAGAAGGGAAAGAGGGCAGAAAACCACGGATAATATAAAATCTGAGTGTACGTGCACCAATTTTCAGTTGCAATCCTCTCAAAATCAAGACAAAGTGCCTTGTAGCTTTCATGCTTCTTTGTGTTTCTACTTGTGGCCTGGTGGGAATAACAAACAGGCTCTGGAGTCAGATGGAGTGTTGTTTGAATCCCACCCCTGCCACTAACCATGTGACCCCACGCAAGTCACTCTACCACTTCAACCTTCTGCGACCCAGTTCTAGCCTGGGAAGAATGGTAAACTTTCCCTATAGAATGGCTATGAGCCCTCCAGGAAGGAAACCTAGCACAGGGCCTGGTACAAATCAACTTAGCACTGGCTCCAAGAGCATGCGCACCTCTCTTCTCTCCCATCTATGCCCAGGGCATGCATGACTCTAAGGCAGTGTCACAGGATATCAGATCTGAGAATATATTAAGGTATGTGAGCTAGTTTAGCAATGATGAAAGAAGGCTGTATCAAACTGGCTTGAAGAAGAAGTATGACAAACTGTTTTAAACGTTCCCTACATCTGGTCAGTGATGGATACCATTTTCTCCTTTCTCCTTTCCTGGCTATCTATTAAGCTCTATCCCTCTTTCTTTCCCTCTCTCCTTTCCTTTCACACACATCCACCCCAGAAGAAACCTGGGCATGCCAGTCACTAGTCTGCAACTCTCCCTCATCTCCAGGCCCCAAATCTCACAAGGACTTCAAGGCCTTTCCCTAACTGCCCATCCTACTTCATTTACAGCAGCAGAGCCACGACTCCAAAAACACAAGGCAGGGGCCACAAAGACAAATTAGAGCATCCTGTTTCAGTGACTCGGTGACAGTGACACTGCCTAGTATCTGTCACATATGTAACTGGTGGGATCAGTCCAAAGAAACACCAGGCCAGATAAACTCCTCTTCCGAGCCTCGTGAGCACCCCAAAGTTACCCTCGACTACTTACGACGTGCAATCTTTGATGCAATCTCCGCAGTTTCCATCTTTTAAGTGGCACGCTGCTCGGTTGGAGTAGAGAACACTTTCTTCTTCAGGGTCCGAAGAACCTGCCCAGGTGGAAGCAGAAAGCATGAGACTGACAGGTTGGGAAATGGATGCCTCGGGTCACCAGGGTACATTCACCCTCTGAGCTCTCTGGGCTTTGGTAAAAGGTAGCCGAGATGACTGTAACTTGATCAGAATTGCTGGTCTGATGGGCTGGTAAGTTTGTCATTAGTACATGGGAGTGAGAACACCAAGCATCTACTCATTCATTCACTCCACCAGGAAACTTGGTACCAGGCAAAAGATAAACATGAAATAGCTGACTTCTGCCTCAAAGAAATCCACTCTGTAATTACTTGTGTGTATGTGTGTTAATTTTATTACAAAAAGCATGTAAACCCAATAAAGAAAAATAAAAAGGTAAGAAAAATATGACAAATGGACTGAACAAGTGCTGTAGGACAATAAAAGACAAGAGACTAAATTCTACCTGGTCAAATCAGAGGACTGTGCCACGGAAAAGTCCTCTGGATCTGACAGGACTACAGAGAACGTAATCAGGGGAAGGACTCATGCTCCCCAAGGGGGAGAATTATCAGACATTTTTCTAAAGGCAGAGTAACTCAGGAATTTCAAAGCTCAAGTCCTTTATTCTGGCCACCATGATTTACATTTCAAAAAATAATTTTCAACCACTGCATACCCACTGGCAAGGGCCATGAGGAAAAAAAAAAGGAAACTATCAAGTGTTGACCCAGTTATTCCACTCCTACCATTTTTCCCCCAAAATAAGACACAGCCATGCCATCAGCTCCAATGTGTCTTTCGGAGCAAAACTTCATAAAAAACCCTGTAGTGTAGTGTAGTGTATTATATTATATTATATTATATAATATAAGACCGGGTCTTACATTAAAACAAGATCGGATCTTATATTAATTTTTGCTCCAAAAGACACATTAGAGCTGATGGCATGGCTATGTCTTATTTTCGGGGAAACACAGTCGGTGTGAAACATACAGAAAACAGATATTCAATATCCATCACTAGACTGAGCATACGTTATACTTGTTTCCAACCTTTTTCATTTTTGATATAATTGAAGCTCCACTCATCCCCATCCTTTTCCCTTTGCTCGGTCCCCAGGCCCCCAGATGTCACTGCAATCCTAAAGTTGGTATGTAACATGCTCATGCACGTTTGTCTACCTTTTGCTATGTATGTATTCACACCTAACATATCATTCTATATCTTTAAAAGCTTTTCCTAAATGACACCTTATTGCGTATTTTTCTGCAACTTAATTTTTTCACTAAATATCATGTTACCATATTGATGCATATCTTTCATTCAATACCAACAATAACAAACAATAACTTTTTTTTTCTTATTTTGCCAGACCCTGAATGAGACAGCAAGGTACAGAGATAAATACAAATATATCCTTGCCCCTAAGGAACAAGTACAAGTACTTAAAACTTGGAATCCATCTCAAGTCCCCAGGGCATGCATGCTCAGCAGCAGCAGTGATGTTGCGGAAAGGGCATCAGACAGAACCTACAATCCAGCCTGTGATCCCACACAAGTTACCCAATCCCTCTGGTCTCATGTGCTCACCTATCACATAACGATATCACTTCACAGACTTACTGGAAGGGTTCATTGTGTTAGGTTGCTCCCTGCTCTGCTTTCAAGATCAGGAAAACTGATCAGAGAAATCAAGGGACTTGCCCATATATTATCTAGAAAAGGATGAGAACCAAACTCTGGATCCCTACTAAATCCAGATACTAGGCCACCTCTTCTAGTGACCCAGAATAAATCCATACAAAAGCACAAGTTTTTCCAGGCCAGCTGGGGTAGAATGAAAGAAAAAGGCAGAAATATCAGTATCTCAGTGACGTCAAGTGAGGCTGAGATGAGCAGGTAGAGTGTTCTAGAAAAAAGGAGGCAAGAGTAGCTTAAAACTGCAAAAGTTCGAACAAAACAGACTAATTTCGAGAAAATTGGGGAAAGTCTAGCAAAAAGATTAAAAGCTTGGACTAGGGAAACAGACTCATATTCAAATCTTGCCTGTTACATGTGTTCATTGTGAAACCCCAGGGTAGGTAATTTAACTCTTCTGGACTCATCCATAAAGTGTCTTAGTTACAGGTTAGTATGAAGATAAAAAGGGATAATGCCTAGCACACCGTAAAGCACTCAACAAATGCTAGCTGAGAAAATGAAAGAGAAGGAAGGCAAAGGGAAATAGGTACTACAGAGAAGGGATTCCAATGAGGGCTAAGACAATTTGCAGAAGAGGTGGAGAAAGGACTGTGGTTGGTTGAAATGAGCTGGAGGCTGGAAGAACTGGTACTCCTGTTTAAAGCTCTCCAGGAGCTTCCCATCAGGGAATAAAACCCAAACTCCTTACGATACCGCCTATTGTGTAAAATGTCTACACAGTAAGGTTCTGCCTGTGTAACTGAGCTCAAGTCTTACTACTCTCTCCACTGGCTCACTATTCTTGGCTCCTGGAACACATGCTTATTCCTTCTAGGTGCCTTTATGTAGGCATACCCAGGAGACACTGAGGGTTCGGTTCCAGACAAGTATTAATAGTAACCTTTTTGCTGGAGGGTCTTGTCTTCCATTTGTAAAAAAGACACAACACCTGTGAAGCACAATAAAGAAAAGTCCAATAAAACGAGGTACGCCTGTAATTACAGTTCCCACCACCTGGAATGCTCAGCACCTAAACTTTGTGCAGTTGGCTTCTTCTCATTATTCAGACACCACCTCAAATGTCACCTCTTCAAAGAAGTGATCCTTGACCTCCCATTCTAAAGGAGCTCCCTAGTCAACTCTGTCCCATCACCATATTTGTCTTCTATATAGCCCTAATCATTATCGGACAGGTCTTGTTTACTAGCTTAAGATCCATGCCTGCCCACCCCCCAGCCCCCCCAAAAAACAAGAATGTACAATCCTTGAGAGAAAGGACCTTCTCTGTCTTGTTATATAATCAATACAATCAGGTGATCAACAAATACTAATTTAATTGAAGACGAATAGTTGTGAAGGAGGGTTGAGTATATCCTCGGGGATCAGAATGAAGCCTGAATAACAGGACATTTAAAAGCAGGCCGCTCACACCTATCAGGACAGCCATTATCAAAAAAACAGAAGATAAGTGCTGGTGAGAATGCTGAGAAGTTGGAACCTTTGTGCACTGCCAGCGGGAATGTAAAATGGTGCAACTATGAAAAACAGTATGGAGGGTCCCCCCAAAATTAAAACTAGAACTACCGTCTGATCCAGCAATCCCACTTCTGGGTATACATCCCAAAGAATTCAATCCAGGATCATCACAGCATTATTCACAACAGCTAAGAGGTGGAAGCATACAAATGTCCATCGATGATAAATGGATTTAAAAAGTGGCCTATCCATACAATGGAACATGATGCAGCCTTAAAAAGGAAATCCTGCCACAGGATACAATCCAGCCTGTGATCCCAGGAATTACAATGTCCTCAAGGGTGCTGCTACGCGAAACAAGCCAACCACAAGAGACAAACCCTGTATCATCTCACTCATTTTGCCGTGTCTAAAGTGGTCAAAAGTACAGACACAAAAACTAGGAAGCTGGATACCAAGGGCTGGAAGGGGAGGGGATTGGTGTTTAGTGGGTGTTGCGTTTCAGTGTTTCAAGACGAAAAAGTTCTCGAGATCTGTTACACAACAAGGCCAAAACCCTTGACAGTAAAAGTGCTCAACTCAGCACTTAAAAATGGTTAACATGGTCAATTTAACGTTGTGTTTTTTCACCATACCAAAAAATAATGATGAAACACCTCTTAACATGGAACTACGTTTCTGGTACGTCATTAAGTGAAAAAGAACGAATAATAAAACCATATTACGATTTCTTTTTTAAAGGCAGGAAGCAAGGGCCAAGGAAGTTCCTCGTAAGATGCCACATGGGCGGGAAGGGTGGTGGAAGCGCCTGGAGGGACGGTGGGCCACGGGGAAAGGAAGCCCCCGGAACCGAGGGGCAGAGCGAGGTCTGAGCTGTTCGGCTGGGGGGGTGGGAGGCGGGGAGACGAGAGAGAAGCAGCCCTGGCGGAGAAAAGGAGGGCCAGGGTCGTACCTTGCGCCTGCGCCACTCGCAGCGCGCGGCTGTAGAAGGTGGCAGCCTCGGCGAACTGGCCGTTGCGGAAGCTCTGGTTGCCGGCGGCGCGGAGCCCCTCCACAGAGTTGGAAAGTTTGGGGGCCATCCCGGGACCGGCCGGCAAATGGGGGGCGCGTCCGTTCCCGCCGCCGAGTCTTGCGGAAAGGCGTCCGGGCGGAAGCACAAGCTGCGAGTACTGGGTCCGACGGCCAAACTGACCCGGAGGAGGGACGCAGGTGGGCGGGGTTGAGGCCGCCGCGAATCAGTGGGCCGCAGCGCCGGGCCCTCGGCGCGTGCGCAGTTTGGCGTACTCGCTTCGGAAGGGCACTACCCCTGTGGGGCGGCCCGGGCGCCGTGGTGGGTTGTAACGCTCTGCGTGAAACAAAGAGGCGAAGTCCCTGCTTCCTCGGCGCTCACGTTCTGTTGTATTCTAGTGGGACCTGAAAGGCAATTCACTCATCAGCAAGTGAAGAGGATAACCTCAGAATGTTATTAGTGCTATAAGGAAAATAAAACACTACAAAGGGACCCCGTGGGGACTCTTTTAGATAAGGAGGATCGGGAAAGCATCCGAGGGACTAACAGCTGAGACCCGAGATTTAGGCAACGCCGTTGCAGAGAGGGATAGCGAACGCAAAGGCACTGCCACCTGTACACATTAATCCGTTTCTGTTTCTCTTGCTTCCTAACCTTTGTTTATGCTCTTCTCTCTTGGAATTATTTTTCAGTTTCCCTTGCCTTATCCTGACTCAACTCAAATATCTTATCTACAAACCTTTCTTGACACTCCTCCCCTCTTCCACTATGTGGACTTGTTCCCCCGGGTTTATCCCTAATTTAGCGCTTATCACTCTGAATGTCAAAGACTGAGCCGGCGCCTCTCAAGAAGCCTCAGCATCTCCGTCTGAGAAATGGGGGACCGGGACCGAGGCAGAGACGGGTTGTGGGCCTGGAGACCGAGTGTTTTGGGCAAAGAGCGTCGCAACGAGACAGCATCATGGAGTCTCGAACCTGACTGGGGACACAGGGTAGGAGCCTTCTGGACTCCACAGTTCCGGGTCCGCGCCCTGGTTGGCCACGTGACTCCGGCCCTCACCACGTGATCTAGGCCGGCTCCTCGCGGCCCTGCCCAGCTCCCCGCGCCTCACACCGCTTCCGGTATGGGCGGAAAGCGGAAGTGTGGGAGGGTCTGCTGGGCGGGCTCAGGGAGGTCCCGGGGGAGGATGGATCAGTGAGCGGGTCTGGGCGGCTGCTGGCAGCGCCATGGAGACCGTGCAGCTGAGGAACCCGCCGCGCCGGTGAGGGGCCACTGGCTAAGAGGAACGGGGTTAGGGAGGGAAAGGCAGGGGGCAGACACCTGTGTGCGAGCCCCGCCGAGGGGAGGGAACTACGGGGCGGGCGATCCGGCTGATGGGGCACCTGCTGAATAGGGGACCTCTGGCGGCTGGTGGTCCGACGGAGGGGAGCAGAGGGGCGCGGAGGGGGATAAAGGTGCGTCTGCTTAGGGAGAGCGCTTGCTGTGAGGGGGCATCCTCGGGGAAGGGGGCATCACTGAAGGGAGCAGCTGCTGAGGAAGGCGGGGACAAGTGCGAGAGAGCACCTGCTGCGGGCTGGGGCCCCTGGGGGAGGCTGTCCTGGGGCCTCGCTGGGATGGGGGAATGTGGAAGCAGGGTGAGAACCTCAGGGGTCCGAGGGACGGGTCTGGACGAGCAGAGAGGCAGGCTGGGTGCACTTCGTGAGGGAGGGAGCCCCACCCGTGGGGCACAGCGTGGGGGGGACCTGCTGTGGGGAGAGGAGAGCTTTGCTCCGAAGGCAGCAGGTGTGCCACGAAAAGGTAAAGGTCTAGCAAGGGAAGGGTGTGTGAGGGAGCATGGAGGAAAATGTTTTGGTCGTGACCCCACTCTAGCCTGAATGACAGACGGCGTCTTTTCATTCCTGATGTCTGGCGTCTTCCTTTTTTATTTATTTATTTTTTTTGACGTCTTTTGGAAGGTAGATCAGGAAATAAGAATATTTTTAAATGGGCAAGTTGAGGCCCAGAGAGTTGAGACACGCTCCTGTGTGTTGCCTTTTTCGCTCTCGCAATGGGTCCTGAGACCCGGGCCAGACTGTGCGCTTTGCAGGCCTCGCTTCTTGTGCTGACTATCACCTCCAGATCCTCCAGCTGCCTGGCATTGTTTTAAGTCAAGCTCAGGGAGGTGGCTGAGCCGAGGAAGTCTGCACTCCTGAGTCGGTGGCAGTTGTGTCATTGATTTGTTCCATGGACACGAAGCTCTGTGTCACGCTGCCACATCTGGAGAAAAATAGTTGATACGCAGGGAAGTCATGCTTCTCCGAGGTGCAGGGTAGTTAGTTAGCTTCTCTTTCACTGAGACCTCACTTCCTGCAGCAGAAGGAGCGCTGAAGTAGGAAGTGTTTAGTGTGTGGACTGCGGGGCAGTAGAGAGATGAAGGGAAGGGACTGGCAGCCTGGGCTGCACGCTTGGGGTGTGTTAGACGTGCACAAACGCTGCAGAAGGCAAGTAGCTGGTCAGGATGGGCTCATAATTCACCCTCCTGTAGTGTGCAGAGGCTGAAATAATAATGATTATTACACTCACACCGCACTGACTGCATGCCGGACGCTGTCCTCGGTGCTTTCCATGTCTCCTGTTGAACCACATGGAATTGTTGATATTGACCATTTTTGACCTATAACAGTGGTAATTTCACACGATTCAACTTACACATTTGATCCTCACAACACTACTATGAGGTGGTTATTTCTGGATGTATATTACCCGTGATAAAACTGAGACACAGAAAGGTTAGTGATTTGCTGGAGGTCCCACAGTTAGTAAGTAGCAAAGCTGGGGTTTTAATCCAGGCAGTGTGGTCCAGAGTCCATGCTCTTCACTGCATGGTTCTGATGCCTCTCTGGAAGTCTCCCTATTTCTCAGGGCCTGTATATGTTAGCGAAGATTTGCTATCGCACCATAATGAGCCAATTATAAATGTACACTGGTTATAGTTCTTAATGAAATAATGTTCATTCTTGCTCCGTGGTTTTGGTTTACTTGAAAAGAGAATTAGACATCTGAGTTTTGTTTCTTCCTTTGCCTCGTGTTGTATAATCTTGTGCAAAAGAGTGAACTTTTTTGCTTTTGACACTGATTCCTGTGTCTTTTAGATTTAAAAAAAAAATGTGTTAAATGTGCAAGAGAAGAGCCATGGCAGGGCCGAATTCTTGAATGATGGGTGCTTTCCTGGCCTCATAACTAGCGGACTGCCTAGTTTGCAGCAACGATAATACAAACGATAACTTTATCATCGTTTGTATTAGTTTCTTAGGAGTGCCATGTCACTTTCACAGACTGGGTAACTTAAACAATAGAAATTTATTTTCTCACGGTTCTGGAGGCTGGAAGTCTGAGATCAAGGTATCAGCAAGGTTGTTTCTTTTGAGGCCTGTCTACTTGTTTTGTAGATGGCTGTCTCCTTCCTGTGTCTTCACAGGGTCTTTCCTCTGTGTATGTCTGTGTCCTCATCTTTTACAAGGACTCTAGTCATATTGTATTAGAGCTCACATGACCCCATTTCACCTTAATTACTTCTTTAAAGGTCCTATCTCCAAATACATTCACATTCTGAGGTACTGGGGGTTAGGACTTCAACATGTGAATTTGAAGGGAACACATTCATTTTATTACCATTAAAAGAACTTCATCAATTTATCTTACGTATTTGTTGTAACCCATGTCAAGTTCTGTGTGGAAAGAGGGATAGGTATACGTAAATAAAATGCACCTTACTAGAGTTCTCAGATGGGAGAAAGAAGTTTGAGATGTAGCCAAACCTGTGAGTGACTATTTCATACGTACCCTTATTTGTGTTTGGAAAGGTACAGGTGTCTTTTCAGCGATTCAGCTGGCATGTGTTTCCAGCAAGGGATAGCAATCCCAATGCAGGAAATGCTCTTTGTGTTCACGAGTTTGACATTTGTGTGTGACTAAGTGAGTGATGATAGATTAAAGTTTATGGCTTACGTAGGAGCTTATAATTTTTAAAAGTGAGTTGCCATTAGATAATAGTGGGGCGGAAGATGTAGAGTGCATTTCTGGGATGCCGGCCGTCCACGTGGTCATCTGACTTAGGAGAGGAGCATTGCCGGTATTTGGTCCATGGAGGCTTGTGCTGGCCAGACCTGTCCGTTTATGGTCCGTTTATGAGTGAGCGCAAGCGAAGAAACTGCTTAGGACCTGGGAGAAGTCCCAGCCAACAGAGCTGAATTGTCACATTCTGGCTGTCAATGGTTAGAGCGCTTCTTCCATGAAGACTCATGGTATAAAATATCACTAAGTCACTTACTAAAAGATTTTTTTTAGAAATCTTATTTGTTGATAATCCAGGAATACTTTCTAAGGTATAATTCTCTTTTATTTTGAAAATCCACAAAGATTGCTGATAAAGGTTTATGATTCCCATCGTTATATTTGTTAATCCATTTAGCGAATACTTATTGGCCAATCTCTGTCCAGAGATAAAAAGATCCCTTAAGCCCGGACCAAAAACAAATGAAAAAGCACTTAGATTGTTTTAAAGAAGTATCGGAGCAGCCGTAGAGTTTGACTTGTCAAAATATTATCAGAGGCTTGCAGCTGTCTCTCTCATGGCAGTGGCAGTTTCCTTTGTTACGCTGTGGTCTCTATGTAATTGAAATAGTGAGTTTTGTTTTTTGTAAACCACAAAGTCAACACTTGGAAGGAACACATTTGGTCTTTCTTTATATAAGCTGTTTATAAAACTTTAATTATACTTGAGGAATGGGGTATTGTCCATTGTTTATATAGTTATAAATTTGGTGCTTCACCAAAAAGGAAAAAAAACACCTGATTTATGGGATGTCCTTCTAACTTCTGAGTTCATAGAAATTTCACTTCTGAAGTTTAAGAGTAGTTTCACTTCAACCCTTTTTGTTTTGAAGCTGGGAGTTTTTATGATGTCATTGGAATTTAATTTTTAGGACCTTTTAATTTTGAAAGGTCAGTGTAGTCGTTTTGTTATGTTAATTTTCAAGTTATACCAGTTATTGATATGGAACAATTCTCCATTTCTCTAGTACATAGTCTTTGATATTTAGAAAGCTCTGTAAGATTGTCTATTTGATATCAGCGTTTATTGGTAGATACACTTGATGGGTTTAGAGTTTTGTTTTTGTCTTCTGGTTTTGCTATTTTCTCTAGGAAGGTACACATTTGTGTGTGTGTCTGTGTGTTTTTTAAATTCAAGTGTGTTTTTTTTAAATTGGTATTGTTCAACTAGTTTAAACCTTTTTCTTTACAAAGAAATCTCCAGTGTGACTACTTCCATATTTCACCATTTCCTGAGCACTTTTCTTTGTTGTCCTTTGTAGTTTCAGGAAGCCATTGTGTAGAAGATACATTCAAATATTTTTTAGCAGCTCCTTCTTTAAACCCATTAATAATTTTCAAAGGTCTCGGAGTTTTTAAAAAATATTGTTAGTTTATAACCTCCCATGTTTGTTATCGTTGTCTAGCATAGTCAGAAAAATCTGGATTATCTAGCAGGTTGTAAGCAGCCGTATATCTTTGATTTTTGGGACTAGTCAGAGGTACGTGGCTGCTTGTGGGAGAGACTTAGTGATACTATTTGAAACTCCCAGCTGCCTACTTATTTTCACTTTTGATCATGTTTAGCATATACTTCCCACTTTCTGTTTCTGTGATACCTATGGAATCTCTGTGTTTTGACCTAATTACCAAAATCTTGCTCATGGAGAGCAGGGCTCTTCTATGTCTTCCTTGGCCTCCGGTTTAAGACTATGTTTCAATTCCTAGGTAACTTTACATTAAACCTCTTTTCTGAAGAGATAGACCATTTTCATTCATAGAATCTCAAGATTTAAATGGATTTTAAAGGTTACATCTAATGCTTGAATCCACTCTACGGCCTTTCAGCCGCATGATGATTCCCTTTCTGTTTAAATACTCCAGTGACGGGGATCTCGGGACTTCTTAAGGCATGTAAACCATTTTAGAACTATTTTATTGTTAGAAAATTCTTAAATCTGTTGAACTGAAGCTTGCCTCTTATGGCTGTCTACCGTCGGGTTCCAATTTTGCTCATCAGAATGACCCAGGACACATGTGATACTTCATGGGACAACCCTTCAGCTTCGTTTAAAAGTCTCTTAGCTTACCTTTGTTGTTGTTTACTAGGGAAGACTTTGTAGAGATATTCCTAAGATGCTAATTTTAAAATAATGGATTTTGTGTTCTAGTTGCTAGCAAGTAAAATGTAATTTTTGTTTATACTCATTCACAGGCAGCTGAAAAAGTTGGATGAAGATAGTTTAACTAAACAACCAGAAGAGGTGTTTGATGTCTTAGAGAAACTTGGAGAAGGGTGAGTGTACATAAGATATAGGTAAACCAGGAGGCCCTAGTCTTTTCCACCCACCACACTAGAAGGCTATGAGTATGAACCTTTCTCATGGCAATAATTTGCTAACCTAGGAGAGGAAAGGGGAATATTGCATACCAGCATTGCTCTGGGTGGGGTGGAAGGTAAATCTACAGCTTGAAATGCCCTTTCTCTCTGCCTCCCAGTCACTATTATAGACAGATTTAGTGATTCCTCATCTTTTTAACACCGAGGACATCTATTTTTTTTCTCTTGTAGAAACCATGGTTTGCGTATTTTTTTTTCTACTTCACAGCACTAATTAGTTTATAATTTTAAATTTTTATTAGTCAAACATTTTTATTTGCAGTCCCTAGCTTCTCATTAATATGCAGTAAGTGTGGCTTCAATAAAAAAAAACAACAGTGGGATGCAGCGTTTTAGTTAGTTAGTACAACATTTTGAAATACAGTAAATAAATCAAGGACTATTACCATGTTTTCCGGAAAATAAAACCGGGTCTTATGCTAATTTTTGCTCCAAAAGAGCATTAGGGCTTATGTTCAAGGGATGTCATCCTGAAAAATCATGCTAGGGCTTGTTTTCCGGATAGGTCTTATTTTGGGGGAAACACGGTACTACCTTCATAGCTTCTTAAGAGATCCAAAATCCCAGGCTGGGAACAAGTAGACTTCTTTTTGTTTATTTATTTATTTTTACCCCGCTCCCCAGTAAACTTGAAACACAGATTTGTGAATGAGTTTATAAAGTATTGATTAAATGATGTTAAGTAATAACCAGTGGCCATCACTGATTTTCATGGTGCAATAAAGGTTACATCATAATTTTTTGTACTTTTACATATCCTTTTAATTTAATCCCTGTGTGTTTATTTATTCTTAACTGAGACATTGAAATATTAGGGACACTCTTTCTTAAGTTTTTGTTGTTCATTTTTGAATAGGTAATCAATTCATATTCAGAATTTAAAAAAGCATAAAAGTACATACAATGAAAAAAATCCCTACCTCTACCTCTTAGTCACCCAGAAGCAACCAGTATAGCAGGTTTTTATCCTTCAGAGATAGTTTGCAGAGATCAGCAAATTATGTGGGTGTGTGTGTGTATGTGTATTTTTTTAATCTCTTGGGAGTACTTCTGGTTCAAGAGAAGACCTGAAATATTAACTTTAAAAAATGTCTATTGTCTAGTTAGTACATGCTCTTTAAAATCAGGTCTTAAATGTCATTGGATTATTTTGGGGTTTAGTGTTATTTATACCTAATACAGATCAATGATAATGTTAAACCCAGTCCTGGATTACATGGAATAGGTTTTTTTTCATGGATTACCTCCTGTGAACAACATTAGTCATCATCTTTTTGTAAGTTGGAAAAATACTCTTTGGAGTCAAGCAAGACATCCAGCAGAGAGGGGAAGTAAAAGATGACACCATCTGTGCTGCTTAAAAACAACTGCAAGATGAACCTGAAGACTGCAAGTTGATTTGGCGTCATGAGAGGTAGGGGAAAACGACCATCCCTGTACATCTCTTGCCTGACATTTTCAGCTCTAGCTTGGGATCCTTGCTGTTTTCCTCTAGGATATGAGTCTACAGCCCTAAATCTAACAATACTCACAGGTTACACTTTGAATAAGATAGAGAGTGGTAGACATAACTGACTATGAAACTTAACTTGTTTCTTTCATGTCTTAATAGAAATGTGTTTCAGTAGAAAAGGCATTGACTCTGAAGTCAGGCAGACCTGCGTGAAAGCCCTTGCTCTAATGTTTATTAGTCATAATAAATGATTAAGCTGGAGCCAATTGCTTGATATTTTGAAGCTTCACAAGCCTCAGCTATAAAGTGGGGATATTAGGAGGATCCCCCTCGTAGTCTTATGTCAAGTGTTACATGAGATAATGGGGGTGAAGTACTTAGTACAGTGCTTGTCACATAGTAAGTGCTCAGTAAGTGGCAATTTGTATTATTTTTTAACTATCAACTGAAGCATTTTTTTCAGACCTCATGTCAAATCAAAATTAAATCTTAAGTCTTCAGGTTGGTTTAGGTGTTCTTGAAGGGAACTCTGTTTGGGTTGATTGGATTTGGGGAATGTCAAAAGAAAACTACAGACTGTATCAGGACATATAATAATATAAGGAAAAATTAAGCTAATTTGATTATTTTTAATTGTGTTTTAGATCTGTGGATATCTTCATCTGTGGAAATTTCCCTATAAAGATACTACCAGCAAGAAAACACTTCAGATCTTTCTGAATCCCGTGTTATTACCATATTGTTCTTTTAAGGGATACCACAAATGCTTGGATTTCTATCGTCATGGTTGAATGAAACTGAACAAGCCTCATTGAGCAAAATCCTGAAGGAAGACCTTAACTGCACGTACTTTCTAAACACAAACTGCCATGCCATCCTTAAATTGTTCTGGAAAATGAGTGGACTGTGAACTCTCACTGACTTATACTTTGTGAAATGAGTTCTGGCTGAAGGACTGGATTGGATTCTAGAGGCTGCAGTCATTCTGCATTTTCAGGAGATTGTGTAGATCTGTGGAAGAATAGAGCTAAAGCTCCAGACCATGATTGGACAGCACTTGGAAAGTGTTTTGAGTCAGAACCTAGTGCCTTTTTCCTTCTATTGTACTTAAGGTTTTACACATTGACTCGCATAAGTGTTTATCATAGGATAATAACAAAAACACCGTGGTTTCATAGCTAGCGAGTGATAATGTTAAGACTAGTTCCTGGTTCATTTGCCCTCAGATACTGTATTATTTCTGTTTTTCTGTATTGATTCTTGTCTTGTATGGCTCGTGGGAGACACCTACTTCCCCATCATCTTGGGTCTCTGCCAGTTAAAATTCATAGAGTCACTTAGTTTTTATGGTGGGGAATCAGGTCCTAAAGAGCACAATTGCCAAAGCCTTGTGAATCCTCTCTAGACTCCTGTGAGTGCAGTAGGTGGAATCATGAATCTTCATTGCTCACAGGAGCTATCGGAGTTTTCTTTGCTATCAAGATAGCAGAAGGAGGCATGGAGAGTATTCTGGTCAAGATTGCTGAGTGAGTGTATGCAGAGACCTCTCCTTTCCAGTTCAAATACGTAAGAATAATGAATGAAAATTAATTTTTTAAATATAAGGTACCATAGCCAGCTATGGACCAGGGATAGAAAAATGGTCTGTTAAAATAAGATGAGGGTATAGCATGCCGGTCCCTGTCAGAAGATTGCAGGTGGGTTTCCTATATGAAGTTGTGGGCTGGGACGAGGCTCCACATCTATGAACCAAAGTTGAAATACATTTGCCTGATCACCACTAGGAAGTATCATTTGCCTGTGGCCTGGGGAAAAGGGGAGGTGCTCGTCTGACAATAGGAACCAGGCCTGGACTGCATTCAGATATGGTATCTTGAGGGGCAAAACCCCCAAACTCCTACTACGAGATCTTGTTTCAGTTGTATGCGTACAGCTTAGATGACTGGGCTGAGAGAACCATGAAACCATCATGACATCATGGAAAGCTCATGACAGGGAGCTTTATGTAGAGGAAAAGAATGCAAGACCAAAGGAAATCCACTGCCATGAGGTCATCAGCAGACCTAACAAATGCGAGAATGCACATCCAGTGGAAATGATGGAGCAAGCTGAAAAGGAATTTAACATTTGTGTTTGTTAATGATTTTCAAAAACATAAAAGGAGGGAATAACATCCTTACAAGAAGAACACCATATTATTAAGATGAAGTTAGCCCCGTGAAAAATAAAAACTCGGGAAACTTGACAATGAAAACTACACTTATTGAGAAGTTCTCAAAGCCCATTGAATTGGATAAACAGTAAACTAAACAAGCTGAAAAGAGAATTTGTGAATTGAAAGATAGAAATGAGACCGGTCACAAAATACATGACAGAGAAATACAGTGTTGGAAACCAGGAAGACAGCATGGATTGAAGAGGCTCAATACAGGTCCGATGGGAATTCTAGGAGATATTAGAAGAGATAGGAAATAAAGAGATAATGCTGAGAATTTTCCAGACTTGACGAAAGACATGCCTTCAGATTGAAGTTTATGAAGTACCAAATAAATCGAATCCTAGTTAAATTATAGTCAAAGTGTAGAATGGCAAGGATAAAGTGGAAATCTTAAAAGCTATACAAAGGGAGATTACCTGTGAAAAATGACAATCTGATGATAGCTTACTTCTGAGCAACGGTAGAAGCTGGAAAACTGCAGTAAAAATGCTGAGGAAAAGATTTTGTCAAAGAAGAAGTCTATATCCAGCAAAATTCACTCTGGGATGAAAATAACATAAAGACATTTTCCCACGTGTGGGAATTAGTGCATCAAGAATAACTTTGGATGAAAGAGACAATACCCAAGTGACAGTGGCTAACCAATAAGGGCGTTTAGTAACTAAGTAATAATAAAGGTGGGTTGAGAGACTCCAGAAAGTTATTGGTCTTGATGATGGCTTATCATTTGTGTAATTCTCAGAGTCTCAAGATGGGTGCACTAGTTTCAAGTGCCATGCCTCACATAGCAGTAACCAAAGCAGGAAAGGAAGTGGCAGGTATACTTCTCTGTTATCTGGGAAGAAAGTCTTTCCCAGAAACCCTTCAGCAGAATTCCCCTCAAATTTCATTGGCTAGAACAGCTTACAGCTAGTTCAGTCACTGGCAGAAGGCAATAGGATAGGATTACTGTGGCTGGCTTAGACCTCCATGCTTTATCCCCTGGGACCAAGTTTTCGCTGCCCTAACAAATTAGAGGGTTATCTTAGCAAGGAAGAAGGGACAGTGCTTGGGTCTTCTACACATAGTCAGCAGTTGCCTTTCTCTGGCAAGAAAAAAGTGTTCTGAAACATTTAAGGATCGTTATGTACTAGTTTTGCCAATATAAAGAATTGTGATGCTGTCGAAATTTTTCATGTGCTCTGCGTAGACTTTTCGAAAACGTTTTGTTATTTTCACATCGAAATGATTCTTGAGCATCATTTTGGCAGCTAGAGCACTCGCTACTTTGCTACATTAAGTGGCACTGTTATTTTAATTTCATCTTACCAAGACAGTATGAAGAAACAGGTGTGTTTGGGAAACATGAAAGACACTTTATTCATTACTATTTCACTGACAGCCATCCAAGATTTCAATGAAGATACAGTCTGTAAGATGATGATACCTCATTTGACCATCGCAATTGTCATATAGTTTGTATTGTCATTTTACAGATGAGAAAATTGAGGCACAGCAGGGTTAATAATATGTCTGTAAATGACAGCTAATCTGCAGTCATGGCAGGACTCAAATCCTAGGTCTTTAGATTCTAAGTCTAATGCTCTTTCAGCCCCGAAATTGAATGGATACATATGCTCTTTATTTATTTTGATAATAAACTCTTAAGGGAACATGAAATAAAAGGTAAAAAGAATTTGTATGTGTTCTGTTCACTTGATACTAGCATTTACAGGGGCTTAGATTTTTCATTTGTTTCCATACTATTTTAAGTATTGCGAGTAAGAGGAGCAAGGACTGAAAGACCTTGTGGGACTGGAATGCAAGAAAACAAAGACCTCCACTTTTGTGCCCCAGTAAGGATACGGAGAGAGCACAGGCTTTGTATGTAGACACACCTGGATTTAAATCCTGGACCGACCATTTACTTATTACTTCTGTGACCCTTGGGCAAGTCGTGTGACCTCTCTGAGCCTTTTCGCATTTCCCCGTGAAAGAAGGATAATGAGCCCTTCTTTGTTTTTTGTGAGGATGAACTGAGATGCACAGTTTCTGGCAGACCTCAGGTATGCAGTGCATGGTAGCTACTATGATACTGATTTTTATTTCCTACTAACATACTCAGTACAATTTAAATATGAGGTTTTTAAGATGTCATGTTGTGGTTCTCTTAATGACAGTTTTTTTCCAAAAGCACTTTAGCTATCTCAGTTTTGCAAGTGTAGCTAAGTCTACATATATATGAGGCACGTCGGATGTCAGAACTGTGAGTTTCTTGTGTTTTTACAACACTTTATCCTTTGGCTTGCATTGACTTTATAAATGTTCTCCTTCCCCCAATTATAGGTCCTATGGCAGCGTATACAAAGCTATTCATAAAGAGACCGGTCAGATTGTGGCTATTAAGCAAGTTCCTGTGGAATCAGACCTGCAGGAGATAATCAAAGAAATCTCTATAATGCAGCAATGTGACAGGTAAAGGCATGTGGTGTTCCTTTGGGGAGAACATGGGTTTGAATTTGCTGTGATTATGTAGAGTTGGACGCCTCGAGTTGCTTTTATTTACACATTTCATAGAAGGGAGAGTTTAGTGGAATCACTATGCATGTTCTTTTCAGAAAAAATGCATGATGAAAATGTTTGAGTGTTTTAGTGGCTAAACTTTTACAGTTTCTATTTCTGTATAGTTTTTTGTTTCGTTTTGTTTTGTTTTTAATAAGCCCTTTTCAAAATTAGGAAGAAGAGACAAAGTGGTTGGTGCTGGCTTTTTTTTTTTTTTTTTGATAATGATCTCTTACTTCCTATTGAGAAAACATTTCTACAGAGACAGCTAAGAAGAGGTAATTCAAATGCTTTTAGCTTTAGAAACCTTCGAATATCCAATAGATCTGTAAAAAGAGAATAGTTACTTAGGTATTACTGTTCGTTCACATTTTAAAGAAATTATTCAAGCTAAGAGTAGTGAAGTGTTTTCATTTTGAGGAACTAAGATTTGTCAAATGCTGTAGCAGGAAGTCAGGCCAGCAGGCGACCGCAGAAAAGCACGTGGTTTGCTCTGAAATTCCGTGACAACATGAGTGGTCAGTGATGAAGCAGGCTGCCCCAGTGTCATTTAGATTTGAGAACATTTAATGGCAGCTCTGGGGAGTTGAAAGGAGAATGAGAAAATCTAGCATGTGAAGCTGCATTCATTCTTCTGAAGCTCTTTTGGTCAGCGGACCAAGTTAGTACCTCCTATTTGTAAAGCTTCAACATTAAGGCAGGTGGGGCTACGTACAAGGACGTGTGCTCAGGAGCCCTGGGGCCTCACACACTGAATGCAGGCATGTTTTTCTCCCTCCCTCCTTCTCTTTTGTTCTCTGTAAGTTGGTGGTTGCTCTCAATGTGGTAAAACTCCCGTATTTCATGATTGGATTGACCAGAGGAAGGTAGCACTGTTTCTTTTTCCTCCTTCCTAAGATACATTATGGAAGCTCTTTCTAGTTGGCAAATTGAGACTTTGCCACTTTTGAGAGACTGCACAGGAGCCGTGTTCCAAACAGGGCATACAAATGTCTGTAATTAAAGAAGAGGAATTTTGAAGAGTCTACTCGTGCTAAGTACTCCAAGGAATACAGAGAAATACAGGGCTGAGTTCTGGTCCTCTGCGAGTCTATACCTAGAAACTTATTGGGCAGGCCAGGAAAATGTTGCTGACGATATAGGATATATAGAACACATTCCAACAGGAAGTACCTGACAGTAATCGCCTCGTAGATGCCATAATATTACAGGAATTTAAGGATGGGAGAGCAAGTGTGATGATATGCACCTTAAGAGACTTATTCATCCATTTCTTCATTAATATTCATTTTGTGTGGGGTTTTTTTCCCTTGCTGTCTTTGTCATTGGCTTGTTTCCCAAGGGTGAAGGAGCTTCAGATTCCAAGAGTTCATGAAGCTGAGTTGGTTTTAGCATCTTCAGTTATGCGACATTATTTAGCCCTCATAACCACCTAGCCAGAAGCTGGTAGCTCTCAGATGGCAGATTGTGTCATTTCAGTGGGATGTTTGACTTTTCTCTGTTTAGTTATCTCTCTTCAGGCTTGAGACCCCAAGTTTTTCTCTATAATAGGTTGTGGTGTTTTTATTTCTGTTTTCGTATTTCAAAGTACATGTGACTTCTTGGGAAAGTGCAAATAACAAGAAGAAAATAAAATCACTTTTCCCTTTGGAGAAATTATCATTGTTAAATACTACTTGGTGTAGGTGATGAGGGTAAAGGGGATCAAATATATGGTGATGGAAGGAGAACTGACTCTGGGTGGTGAACACACAATGGGATTTATAGACGATGTAATACAGAATTGTACACCTGAAATCTATGTAAATTTACTAACAATTGTCACCCCAATAAATTTAATTAAAAAAAAAATACTACTTGGTATACATATCCTTCCATATCTTTTTGTGGAGTTTCACTATGCTTACTAGTATGTAACCTGCATGCATGCACGTGTGTGTGTGTGTGTGTGTGTGTGTGTGTAAACAGGATATCTTGCTATCAAGTATTCTGTAACATTTCCCATGGATTCATGTTTTTTTCATTACATGGATAGACCATTATTTCTTAACTCCCTAATGTTGGACATTGAGATGGTATCTGAATTTTCACTTTTATAAACAGTACTGTGATAGTAACTATTTCTCTGTGAATATCTGTAATTCTTAGGATGAATTATATGCTTAGAAATGCTGAGTTGAAAGACGCATACATTCCCCCCCCCCCGCTTTTGTTATTTACTGCCTTCCCTCCAGAAAAGTGGTGCTATTTTACATTTTTATCAGGCAGGTGTCCATTTTAACCATAAATATGAAAATAATTGATCTTTTGAGCAGAGAAATTAATTTTGATGTATTTAATAGTATGAATTAATAGAGGTGTTTGAAGGCTATTCCACTAATTAGTTTTGTCTCTCTCTCTCTAGCCCTCATGTAGTCAAATATTATGGCAGTTATTTTAAGAACACAGACTTGTGGATTGTTATGGAGTACTGTGGGGCTGGTTCAGTGTCTGATATCATTCGATTACGAAATAAAACGGTAAGTTTACCTTCTAGAATAATGCTGCTGAGCTAGTCTTATGCCATCTTCTTTTCTGTGCCTTTTTTTCACATGTACTGTCCTGCTACCATATGTAGAGAGATGACTGTCAAATTATCTCCTTTCCATGGGTCTTTTACCCCTTTGCTTCTTACATGCGACAGTTGGACACCAACCCAATCCAGTGATATTTACATGCTTTACTTATTTCTTATTGGGGGAAAACAATGACTGTCCACTCTTGGCTAAGCAATGAATTTTAAATGTTTAAATTTAGCTTTGATATTCTTTTCCTACCCACAGTGTTCACAGGTGAACTTCTTCTATATCTTAATTAGTCAGAGCATATCTCTGTGAAGGGTTATTTGCTGTTACTGTGATTACATGATAGTCACTAGCCACATGTAGTTAGTGGGGACTTGAAATGTGGCTTGTCCGAATCGAGATGTGCTGTAAGTATAAAATACACACCAGATTTTGAAGAATTATTACAAAAACAGAATGTAAAAAAATTTAAAATTTTTAAATATTGAACCCATGTTGGAGTGATAATATTTTGGATAAGTATGCTTAAGTAAAATATATTATGAAAAATAATTTTGGTGGTTTTTCTTTTTTTTTCTTTGTTGAATGTGGCTGCTAGAAAATTGAAAGTTATATTTGTGGCTCACATATATTTCTTCTGGGCAGTTCTGCCGTAATGATTAGCTCAGCTGTTTAGAATAAGGTGTCAGTCAGTAAGCCGGTTGTTGGCCACAGAAGGTACCCCAAACTCTAGCTTGCTACCCCACCAAGGGTATTTGCTTGGACTTTAGTAAAAGCTCTATCATTTATTAGCTCTATGACCTTTGGCACAAATTAATTTGTGCCGCAGATTGATTATCTATAAAATGGCAATGATAATAATAGTACCTACCTCATTTGATTGTTATAAAGATTAAATGCGATTACAAAGATAGTGCCTAGTATTGATTAAATGCTTAGTAATTGTTAGCTGGTTTTAATGTTATTAGCGTGCCTGGCTTATCATAGATGCTTATTAAGTATTGATTGATTGATTGATAATGTAGTAGTTATTAAACCATGTGTATTCTTACATGCCTTATATCATTTGATTTTCATGACACTCTTGAAGAAAAGTGATGTTCCTATTTTAAAGACTGAGAAACTGAGACTAAGAGACAGAGGTTCGACAACTTGCTTAAGTCACACAGCTAGAAGATAGAGCCAAGAGAAATTAATATTTTCATTTTATGAGAGAAGCTAGGTCTTTGTATTTCCAAATCCCATATTTTTTGCACCACAGTATACTCCCTTCTAAATGTAAGTTGTTTGTCATAAAGGGAACTGAGTGAGAATTTGTTGGTCGATTGAGTTTGTTTAGGATTGGGACTGATCAGATAGTCTATGTCAGTCTCCAACATTCTTCTATTTGTTCATCATCATTCAACAAATATTTTTTTCAGGACCCTACTGTGTGTCAGGTGGCTTTCTTGGTTCTCAGGGTACAGTAGCAAACAGATCAAAGACATTTTTAAATGCAGCATATGTTTCCAATAGGGAAGACATTATTACATGAATAGGTATACGAATAGTGAATAATAAATCAGATGGTGATAATGCTGCCTTGACCAACACGATGGGGTAAAGAAAGGGGTAGAGAATGGTCTAGGAATGGAGGGAGCTAGGGAAGGCCCCTCTCATTTTCTGATGAGGTGACATTTGGGCAGGAGCAGTGAAGTTAGGGAACAAGTCATACAGAGGTCTGGATGAAGAGCATTGTAAGCAGAGAGAACAGCCAGTGAAAAGGCCCAGAAGTGGGAGTGTGCTTTGAGTGTTCGAGGAACATCAAGGAAGCTTACACAGCTGAAACAGAATGAGCAAGATGGATGGTGGTAGAAGAAGAAGGTAGCTGGGAACTAGATCATGTAAGAACTTAGTGAGGACTGGCTTTAATTTTGAATGACTTAGGAAGCCACGGGGGGTTTGAACAGATCTGGCTTACATTTTAAAAGGTTCCTTCTGGCTTCCAGGTGGAAAATACATTGTAGAGGGTCAAGGCCAGAAGCAGAGACCAGGTAGGACATTATTAGAATAGTTCAGCCAGGATATGACAATGGCTTGGACCAGGGTGATTGCAGACTGTATGTTTGGATGTGTTTTGAAGACAGAGAAAAGCCACAGCAACTGGAAGAATGAAATTACCTTTTACTAAGAGAGAGATTGGGGAGAGTAGAGAAGGTTAGGTGGGTGGCGAGGAGAGGGGTAAGGTTGTGGTAGAAATAAAGAATAAAGAATTTGAGTTTGACATGGTATGCTTATGGTGCTTGTTAGGTATTCATTGGAGATGTTCTCATGAATCTCATGTTTGGGGAGAGATGGGTTGGAAATAAAACTTTGAGAGTGGTCAGTGGAGTGATGTTTACTGGTTGAATAAGATCTAATCTTCTAGGAAAGGAGTTTGGATCTATTGTTTTTTTTCCTTTTTCTAATGTGCTGATGTAAACTGATAGGATTTTAACTTCTCTTTCTTTTTTCAGTTAACAGAAGATGAAATAGCTACAATATTACAATCCACGCTTAAAGGACTGGAATACCTTCATTTTATGAGAAAAATACACCGAGATATCAAGGCAGGAAATATTTTGCTAAATACAGAAGGACATGCAAAACTTGCAGATTTTGGGGTAGCCGGTCAACTTACAGTAAGTAAAAATGTTACTTGGACTGTTAACTTTCAGCTATGTCCTGAGAAGGAATTCCTTTTATTTATTTATTTTTAAGCTGTAATAATACTTGATTTAATTGTATTAGTAAAACAAATTATAGAATGTACCAAAGAGGTAGTAAGTTATTTTACATCCTTTCCTGGGATTCAGGTCCCATAGTTTAAGTTTGTTTAATTTTGATAAAAATAAAATTTAAAACAAGAAATGATAGAGTAGAAGTCTAAATACTATTGGGCTGTATGTACCATCACATTTATAAAAGGAAGAAAAATTAAATCCAAACTACTTTCCTTGAATAAGACGTAACATTTTCTCATTCAGCCTCCAGGTAGCAGTTGGCAGTTTTTTTACTGAAAACACTGTCCTCATTTGGTTCCAGGATGTAGCCTCTCAATTCTCCTCCTGCCTCACTAGTGCATGGCAATGAAAAAAACCCTGTTTTAAAACAGGAAGTCTAGAATTATCTGATTTTGTAAAATACATAAGTATCTCTGAAATATATATAGTAAAATAAAAACAGTTCTGGACAGGTATGTACTAAAATTTGCAACAAAATGATAGATCAAACAGTTTTCTTGGGTGGTAGGATATATATATATTTTGTTTGTCTTTTTAGAGCTGGTATTGTGTACAGTTTTTTGTTTTTTTTTCTTTTAAATCTACCTGGACTTAATATTCTCCATTGATCTAGTTGGGTTAGTATCTCCTCATTACTCTTAATTTTCAAAAAATTTCTAGTTACCCAAATATCCATTTCTAGTTAGAATCCTTGAAATAATCCTTGAAAACAACATTGACTACCACCATTTGAAAATACCCCTGCAAATTTCATGTTTCAGAGCAAAGGAAATGACTAAGCAGTAAGTTAGTTCCTGTGTTAATTTTTTACATAGGACTGATAAAGTGAGATCGATTTTAAAATATTACCTGTCATTTGCTCCTGACTGGCATAACCAAACTTAAGCCACAGGCATTTCAGAAGGAACATGGGTGATGGTGATGGGAAGTCCTGTTGCATATTTAGTTCTGTTTAAAATCCTTTCTAAAATACAGGAACACTAGGAAGGTTGTCCTTCATCAGGGCCGTGCCACTCTGGGGAAGTACGCAAGTAGTTATGGGCCCATGTGTACTATATCCATATAATGTTCAAGTACCAAACTAAGACCTTATGACATATATATATATATATATATGTATATGTATATGTATATGTATATATATAATATAAAAATATATGCATATGTTATTTTAAATTGTATATGTACACACATATGTATATATATGCATATATACATATATATATACATACATTTTTTAAAAATTTCGTGATTGCACATGTAATCTATGCTTATGTAAACCTTCAGAGTGTTTATGGGATAGAAAAGTAAGACGTCTTTAGTGATTCCACCTTCTAGATATAACTTGTCAATAGTTTAGTGTATATTTCTTGAGGTTTTTCTTTTTGTTATCCATATAACAACAATTTAAATTATTATTCTTAGTATTTCATTATTTTCTTTTACAAAGACAAAGGGTATGTTATAAATAATTTTGCGACCTAATTTTTTTTGCTTCACATCTTATACCTTTTTTCATGCCAGAAAAATGTTATCTCTCTTTTGTTTTTAACGTGATGTTTTATTGTATGGATATTTATTCTGTTTAACTTAGCCCCTTTAGATGGTCATTTGGGTTGTTTCCTTTTTCTTTTTCCCCCCTTTTATTACAAGTATTTCTACAATACTTGTGCATACATCTTGTGTATCAGATACATTTTTAGAAATAGGTTTGGATCAAAGGATATGGACTTTTGAGTTGAATAAATAGTGCAAAATTGCTTACGAAAACGTACCAATTTATACTCCAGTAACAGTGTATCTCAGTTCATGATTTTCTATGCTGTTAGCAGCAGTAGTTATTATTAATCTTTTACATTTTTTTCAATCTTATTTTAGTATTTTGTAAGTTGTTATTTTTTGTGTTTTAATAGCTGACTGAGACTCTTTTGTGTCTCTAGGTCATTTGAATTTCTTTTGTGACTTGCTTGATCGTGCCTTGAGTATGGTTTTTATATATATTTTAAGTGTGAGTCATTACTTATTGTTAGAAAAGTCTTTTTTCTCAATAGTTTTAATGCTTTGTGTTTCTCTCCCCTCTTTTTCTATTTTAGGATACCATGGCCAAGCGAAATACAGTGATAGGAACACCGTTCTGGATGGCTCCAGAAGTGATTCAGGAAATTGGGTACAACTGTGTGGCAGACATCTGGTCGTTGGGAATAACTGCCGTTGAAATGGCTGAAGGAAAACCCCCATATGCCGATATCCATCCAATGAGGGTAAGGAAATGGACCAAAAAACCACTAGAGTGATTAGTTATCATTAGAAAGTTAGTTAAACGACTTTCTTGGTCGTTTAATAAATCAGTTAATTCTATGTTATTGATAAGTGTCAGTCTAGGCTCCAGGTGATATTCTTTCACTGGTTGCAGTCTCTCATAATCAAGTGTGATCTACCTCTCTCCGTTCCAGAGGCTATGTGTCGATAGCCTTCTGGCAGGACATGCCCTCAGAAATGCTTGCTTTGACTTGTGCACTGTATTTTTTTTTAGCTTAGGTGCTCACATTTGAACATAACAACACTGACTGGAGCTGAGTAGCGTTCTTCTTCTTTATACAGGGCATGGGCTTTCTTCCACTTCGTCAGTCTCCGTGATTCCCTGATCACCAAGTACCAGTTGTCACTTACTCCAGAGTTTTCACTAATGTTTTTCTTACAGTAGTATTAAGAGGAAAGCAAACTAATTTACTGGACTCACTGTCACTTACACCCAATCTGGGTCATTTGTTGTCTTTTTCCCTCCTGGCCCTCATAGGTATTTAAATGCGTAAGTTCTGGTTTGTAGATCCGCAGACTCCCTTCAGATGGAGGTTCTGTCCTCTGCAACCTCCATCTATTTCTGGAGTGCTAAGGGCCTATAGGTTCACCCTCCACCAAAACTCCCTAATGCTGACACCCTAAGGGGTTTCCAGGCTTTGCCCACCTTCAGCACCCCTCATCATAGCACTGTTATATAAGACCTCGACTCTGGCTTCCTCGGGGAGTTTATAGTCTTACCCATATCTCCCAACCTCAGCTCCTTCTCTCCTCTGATCCGTTAGTTCTCCTACTATTAAAAGACTTAACAGTTTTTCGAAAAGTATTCACGTGCCCAAAGGTAAGCTCCCCTCTTTTGGGGGCGGGGGGCAGAAGTAAAGAAGGGTAGGAGGATTTACTGGTTATATTTTCAGATTTAAAGAATATAATTTAAGCTGCTTATTGCAAAGAGTTTTCTTAAAGAAACTATGGCTCTTCTTCTATTAGAAACTCAGTAAGCAATAGTTGTTTTTTGTTTGTTTGTTTTAACTAAGTACAATGTAGTGGACCAGTGTTTTTTTTTTTCAAGTATGTTGAATGGGCTTGGCTTGAATGAATCCGTTGTGATTTGGGGGACTTCTGGGTTTATGATCTCCTTGCAATCACTGCTCACATGTAGTGGTGGTGGTAATCGATAGGGAGGAGGGAAATTTGAAAACTGGGGCTCAGGTTATCTTTAGGCTATTGATGCTCTTGCCTTTTCACTTGGAAAGGCAATGTACTGTGGTTAGCAAAAATTAAAAAACAACAACCCAACCTTGATGGATATTGTGAGGTTCAGGAGACAAGCATATATACGAAAGAGGGAGGAGGAAAGGGAAGAAGAGGGAGGGTGGGGGGGAGAGAGAGAGAGAGCGAGATCAGGTTCTCTACCTGATATACTTCTTTCTTTGAATACTTAGACTTTTGTTGGAATATGGATGGGCTTATCAGTAGATAAAGGAAAAATCATTTTATCAAACTTCAAATGTATTATTTCTAGTTATATTTTTATTGGAGCATCACTTTTATTTTCCCAAATCTTCTTTTTTGTTTTTTTAACTAGGCAATCTTCATGATTCCTACCAACCCTCCTCCCACATTCCGGAAGCCAGAACTGTGGTCAGATAACTTCATGGATTTTGTGAAGCAGTGTCTTGTAAAGAGCCCTGAGCAGAGAGCCACAGCCACCCAACTCCTGCAGGTATGAGTCACTCTGAGATGCTGCCTCTCTTCTGTTTCATTCACACGCTGATTAAAATCACACAAAATGCTGTTAACCCACCTACTTAGAGATGGTAAAAGTATATGAGACATCCCCTCCTTCTCGGGAGGTTTGAATCTAACTGCTGTAGAAAAGACATAATCTATTGAATCATAATCAATTGAATCTAATCCATTGTAGAAAAGACATAGAGAAGAATGTTAAATCATTGAACAAGACAATAATGCAGTAAGAAGAACAGAAACCATTCCACATTCATGAAATACAGGAAAATGAGTGGTGGACACTCGCATAAAACAAATGTCAAGCAATAACAGACCAGACTTATTTGTATTTGATGAGAGGAGGGAAATAATCTTAAAGATTTCTCCCAGTGGAGAGAACAAGGAAATACAATGTTCTTGCAAATGAGCTGCGTCTTATTTCTAAGTATAGCGGCAAATGCTTTTCCTTCCTAGAGCACCGATGAAGTTTTATGGGAAAGATAACCTCCTCCTTTTTGCGATCCCACCACATGCTGAAGCATACATTCAATCTCTAGTACTTACTTTGGAGACCCCGTCTTTTGAAGGGTTGGTAGGGAATAGAGATGGATTGCAAAGAGAAACACTGGGGACAATATCAGAATAAGGCTAGAAAACAATAGGCAACTCCCCCAGAAAGAATTTCCATATGTAACTTTCACAGCATAGATTTCTTACAATTGTGCCACAAATATAAGCAACAAAAATGTAAGATGGTATTAATATCAAAAACCTGAAGCCATTTTTAGAAATGAAATTCAGCAATGCCCCTGTGTTTGAGGTGCCTTTGCTGATTGAATAGTAGTTGGGCCTCCATCTGTTACATGTTTGTGACCGGTTTTAGTATTTCTGCAGGAACTACACTTTTGTACTAACATCATTTTACCTAAATATATAGTTGGAAATGCTCACGTACATTGACTAGAAAGAATAAGCAGGACAAGGAAATCATTCAGGGATTTCTAAACGGTGTCTTTATTCCATTTAAGCCCCCACTCTAAAATTACCTCCCAAATTACTAGACTTTTTGCTTCTCTTGAAAAGTTTTTCGGTATTATTTATGAATGTGTACATGACCTCTGAGACATTTGAAAGATGTGCAGAAAGTGCCTGGTTCCTTTTTGTGCGGGGGGTGTTCCACACTTTGCGGGATTGTAGCATCCCTGCCTCCCACCCCGCCCCGCCCTGTTTGTGTTCTTCAACCATTGTAACAACTGCAAGCTCCCAACGTTACAATACCTCCTCTAGGGCAGGGGTGTCCAAACTGCGGCCCGCCCGGGATCCGTTGTTAATTGGCCCGCAACAAATTCCAAAAATAGTTTACTTAAATAAACCAGGTGAGGCAATACGTACTTCACCTCAAGTGAGTGGCCTGGCTCTTTGTGTATTTTACCACATGTGGCCATTGGTGAAAACCATTGAAAAAGTTTGGACAACCCTGCTCTAGGGCATGTTGCCACCCTGTTGAGAATCTCTAGATTTGGCAGAGAGAAATGGAGGAGACATTCCAGCCAGGCTGAAAAAGAATGTGTATCTGCTAATAAGTCAGACAGAAAAAGGTGAGAACCGTATGACTTCACTCATATGTGGGATATAAAACTGAAAGCAAGAAAGAAACAAGATAAACAAACAAAAATTCATATAGACACAGACAACAGTTCAGTGGTTACCAAAGGGTAAAGGGGGAGCGGGGTGGTAGAAGAGGGCAAAGGGGGTCAAATGTATGGTGATGGAAGGAGAACTGACTCTGGCTGGTGAGCACACAGTGTGACATATAGATGATGGATTATAAAATTGTACACTTGAAACCTATGTAATTTTGCTATCCATTGTCACTCCAATAAATTAAAAAAAAAAAAGAATGTGCATCTTGTCAGTTATGAAGTGAGCGTGGCTTTGCTGTTGTCCAAAGCATAAAGAGGATGTTTAGATTCACTGATTAAACAGATATTACCCAGTCCCCACTGTGTGCCAGGCACTGTTTGAGCGCTAATGCCAGATACACCATCCCCAGTGTTTTCCACTTTCTTGTTTAAGCACCCATTTGTCAAGAGTGCCAAAGGAGTGTCCATACTGCGGGATTTAATTAACGAAGCCATGGACGTGAAACTGAAACGCCAGGAAGCCCAGCAGCGGGAGATGGACCAGGAGGAGGAAGAAAACTCAGTGAGTGGCAGGCCTGGCTTGGGGCCTCAGGCATTCATGCTGGTTATTTTATGATTGCCGAGCCAGGTAAGACGAGTAGGAGAAGTTGGATCAGCCTGGAGCTGGAGAATCTTCTGGCGTGGCTGTGTCCTGTCCTGGACCCAGGCTTGCTAGCGGCTTAGTGCTCCTGTGCTTGCTCTTCTCACAAGGCTTCCTAAGACACTTTCAGGTTTTAATTCTTTTGCCTCTATATCTTTTATTCAATTTAACTTTTTATTTGGGAAAGAGAATGCGCAGGTCCGAGACTTGGTTTTTTCCATGCCTTTTTGGGGAATGTAGGATCCATAGCCAATGTGTAGGTTTTTCACTGAAGATACCCTCACAACCCTGAGATTCCAAGGGTGTGCTCCGCAACTCCTTAGATATATGTTGCAAAAACTCTAAGAAGGAGACAGGAAGGGGAGAGGGAGAGGTTCCGGTAGGGTGCGATAGGCTGCTCTCACCTGCGTAAATGTATGATCGTCTTTGGTTAAATAAGAGTGCTCTCAGTGCTTTCTACAAGGTGGGTTGAGAACTGAGTAAGTGGTAAACCCAGATATATTCGCACCAAGATGAGTAATAGTAATTCAGAAAAGTCACTTTTGATCAAGTTCGCCCCAGTTTGAGATTTTTGTCCTTTGACAGGAGGAGGATGAAATGGATTCTGGCACGATGGTTCGAGCAGCCGGTGATGAGATGGGCACCGTCCGAGTCGCCAGTACCATGAGCGACGGAGCCAATACTATGATTGAACACGATGACACCTTGGCGTCACAGCTGGGCACCATGGTGATCAATGCAGAGGATGAGGAAGAGGAAGGCACTATGAAAAGTAAGGCTCTGATTAAATCTGTGAACTTCTCAGACCAACCGTACACATTCCAGAGAAAGCAGGTCCCCGTGGTCAGCGTAGGCTCAGGCTTCTATTACAACCAAAGCAGCGAAAACACTGGAGGGTTGTGGCGGGGGTGGGGGTTGGGGGCAGGGAAAGCTGGTATGTGGAATCAGAGGCGAGAAAGCATCAGCCATGAGAAGGGACTCGCGTTTGAACCTGAGTGGCCATTCTCTCAGTGACAATTGTTGTTTTTTCCTTCTTTTCCTTGATTTGTGGAGGTAAGCACATACATTGTTTTGACGCATAATTCAAAGTGTAATGAAATTCTGAGCTATTGACTGTACGTCTTTTCAGTCTATGTTCATGATACTCTGTGTGTCTAACCCAGCGTTGCCAATACTCAGTCGATCTAAGGAGAACTGTACAAATTTAAAAGTCCTAGCAAATCCCTTCTGGGTTAAATCCATCTCCGCTGCTTTTCTCATCCTGCTGATCTTTTTTCTGGCTGTGACAGGCCCAACACCTGTGCTCAGCGCCCATCATAGAGTGCTATCCCCTCCCCTCTCCTCTCTTTTCCTCCCCTCTCTTCCCATCCCCTCCCTTCTTGTTTTCACTCCCCTTACTCTGTGCATTACAGACCACCTCACAGAGAGGAATTTGGGAATACAAAATGATCATAATTGAGTTGTATAAATACAATTTAGCCTAAACTTTATATAGGTTTAAAGCATTAAGTCTCTAGGATCCACAGCCCAAATCTGGCCCACCACTTGGTTTTGGCAATAAAGCTGTATTGGAACATAGCCACATCCATTCATTTACGTATTGTCTATGACTGCTTTTGTGCCACAGAGGCAGAGTTGAGTAGTTGTGTGTGAGACCCTGTGGATCCCAAAGCCTGACATGTTTGCTGTCCTGTCCTTTACAGACAGAAAAACTTCTCTAACCCCTCTGCTCTAGACCCTCTGCTTCGTGATTGATTAATTCACTTAATACATTTTTCTTCAGTGCTTACTGTATCCCAGGTACTTTGGTAGATGCTGAGGATACCGCAAGGAATGAAGAAACAGCCCTTGTCCTGAAAGAACTCATTGTCTAGTGTGGGGGACCGACCATTGGTTACACTTCAGTGTATGAAGTAGAGGTAATGTAGGGTGTTGTCGAAGCAGAGTGGGAGGGTATTTAACTTAGACTGCGGATTACTGAAAAATTCCTGGAGGAAATAGACAGGAAAGTTGGCAGTTGGTAGGGCAGGTAGAGATGTTCCAGCACAGGGAGCAGTGTGACAAAGTCCTAGAGGCAAGAGAAAGGCGGGTGAGTTCAGGGGAACTGCACCTGGTTTATTGTGGCTGGAATATGGTTCATAGGCAGTCCCCTCTCATTTTCACCTTTCAGGTCTGTGTGTCTATAATCAACACTTTATTTTTAAAGGGAAAGGGCTTTTTTTGTTTTGGGGTTGTTGTTTTTTTTTTTTGTCTCAAGGCTCATCTGTCTAGTTTTTCTTTCTTTTTCTTTTTTTTAAGTAGCCAGTGGGATTTGTTAGGAAGGTTTGTTTTGCAGTAATGAGCTGCTGACTTCTAGTTGTTTTCATTGACTCTGAGGGCCTTATCGTCTACTTGTTTTAAGAGCTTTAATTATGCAGATGATTATAATCACCATGTAATATAACTAGGCTGACCTGTTAACATGTATTGTGCGTGCACGTGTTAAGGAAAATCTGCCTTTTTATAAAGAATTAATTTTGTTCCAAATGTAATTTTCATATTTCAAGTGCTAATTAATTCAGTGGGTTGTTTGTTCAGTTTCTGAGCTTGGACAGATTTAGTATGTCTAATGAGAAACATGCATCTTTTATTATAGTCATGATAAAGAGAACCATTGAAAAGCCTCAGTCACAGATGAGTGACGTTAAATATACTCAATTCATGAACAATCTGCTGCAGGTCTTATAATTCAGTGTTTGGGTTATAAGTTTGACAGATTTGCCACTTATTTTGAGATCTTTACTCCTATTGTTTTAGGAGTTACTTAAATTTTCCATTATGGAAAATTAAAACATATACACAATTTCATAGAATAATATTATGACCTCAACGGACCTATCACCTGGTTTCAAAAATGATTAATTCACTGCCCATCATATTTCAGACCCCCCCCAAGAAAATTACAAGCTGAATTAAAGCACATCAGACATCAGACATCATATCATTGCTTCAGAATTGATTTTTAAACACTTAAAGCAGACTATTTGACAAAGTGTCTGACTCAGATACTATCTGTGTTGTGTTAGATTACAAGCTGAATTAAAGCACATCAGACATCAGACATCATATCATTGCTTCAGAATTGATTTTTAAACACTTAAAGCAGACTATTTGACAAAGTGTCTGACTCAGATACTATCTGTGTTGTGTTAGATAATTCATTTTCCTTGTATGGTCCTCAGTGCCCTAATCAGTAAAAGAATTATTGAATTTATCTATTTTCCTTGTCCCTCACAGCTCTTATAGTCCACACATTTATAAAAATCATATAACTCATGACTAATATAGAATCGAAGATTTTAGAAGTTAAAATAAAAAAAAGAGAAGTTAAAATTTGTGAAAATAAGTAGGTTTTCCTCTAGTGTCTTCTTTGAACTTGTATGAAATGTTCAATCCTTGAAAATTAAAATTATAACTGTTACCCTTTATAACCTTAACAAGAAAAGACATGTAGAAAAAGACACTGTAGTCCTTTGCATTAGTTTCGTAGAATGTAACTTTAGTTTCTATGTTTAAAGAACCTTTAACATGAAAATGAGAAGATTTGCATTCATAATTTATGTTTAGGACATCTGGGTCAGAAACTTTTCTGAACTTTTTTATACACTTTTTGATAACTGACTATATTTTAGAAATATTTTTAAAAATTTATTTCTTACCTTAGAAAAGTTAGACATTTCATTTGCCTCTGTATTCATTTACTGTATTAAAAATTGTTACACCAACAGTATTATAGCAATGTTAATGCACTAGAAAAAAAGAAAGTAATTCACCTCACTCCAACAAAGAGACCTTTTTTGGCCATATGCCGGTATAGTTCATATACAGTAACAATTTGTCTAGGTACTCTGTTTTCTGATTATTTTCCACTTATAGGCATGTGCATTTTTCCTGTTGCTGCATAGTTCTTTTTTATATTTATTACAGTTAACAGTGTTATTTAATCCTTACCCGTTGCCGGGCATTTTCGTTGCTTCTAATTTTTCACTATTATAAATAACTCGGCAGGAACATCTTACATATGAACTGTTCCTTCTTAGTATTCCCTAGGAAAAATTTCCAGAAGCATTTGAATAATTTAATGTGTATGTATTGCTATATTGTCCTCCAAAAGATTTGGATGACCCTTTTACATTCCACAAGGGTTAATGGCAGCTATCTATTCTTATCTTACAAATTATATTCATTTATCTCATTATAAATGTCTTGATTTTAAGTTATCTTTTAAAATTAATCTATTGTCTTGAGTTCCGTGCGTCTAATTTCTTCTGTTTATTGTGTCTGTTTCTCATGCTGTTAGATTTCTTCTTAGGCTTTGTAATTTTTGTTTATGAGCTTATCTTCAATAGGAAGCATCTACTTTTGAGACCACTTGTGTTCTTTGGGGTGTATAGGCATCGTTATTGGAGCCCTAAGGGGTAGTTCTCTCCAGAGTAGTCTTTAGATTATTTCTCATTTCCCCAGTGCGTTTCCCAGCCAAGGGAATTATATTTCTAGAAGTTGATTCTTTCATCCCTTACGTGGGCAGAAGCATTCCTAAGCCATGTTCTTGAGCTTGTGGGTAGAGTTGCAGCTCCTATCTTGTGCTGGAAATTGAGTTCTAGCTCTCCCTTTATAGATGTGCCTTGGCTCCTATCTTTATCCCAATTCCTTTCTGAAGTTCCCACTTCAGCTGTTAAACCAGTCTATGGTTTAGTTTTCCCAATGGGCCAGTGCTATGGGTTCCTTTCTTTCTTTTGCCATCTCCAGACTTTCCTGTCCTGGTTTTGCACACTTCAATATTTTGGAGTTGTTTTTTGGTGTTTTTTTTTTCAAGTCTTGAATTTCTGTGTGTTTAGAACAGCGGCCTCTACTGCTTCAGTTCATTCGATTATCTTGAGCTGTCTACAGCGGTAATATTTCTATACTTTCTCTCTAAGGGAACAGGTTCAGAAAGGTTGCTATTTGCTCATGGTCACATGGCTAGAAAGTGGTAGAGCTGGGAATTGAAAGAACTCCAGAGTCTGTGGAGTTCTTTCACTTTTCTGAACTGATTTGTTTTGGAAGCCAACCTTTACATTAACGGGGATTAGATCCATGATACAAAACTTACCAAAATTCATGGTAAAACCGGTGCCGGCTTCTGATGAGATTCCAGAGATACCTTTTTGTTTTTAGAAACAATTATTATGTTAAATTATTTATTTATACTCAGGAGGATAGATATTATAATTGTCAGTAATCATTAATGATTAGGCACTTAATATATAGCAGGCAGTGTGCTTAATCCTTTATAAGCATTTCACATATTTTAATCAGTACAACCATGCTGTGTGATAAATATAGCCACCCCCATTTTACAGCAGCAGAAACTGATTTGCACAGAGGTTAAGTTACTTGCTTATGATTACATAGTGAGAATAGAAGAGCCAAGACTTGATGCCAGATATGTCTGATTTCAAAGCTCATGCTCTTTGAATTATACTGCTCAGCAGAGCCCCTTTATTAAGTTGTTGGGGAACAGGACTAAGGCTTACAGGTCATGTGTTGGCAAGCCTCAGTCTGCAGTAATATACGGCTCCTTGCCGGTTGTTTGAATAACTGCCTGGTCTTTATGTTTTCCCAGGATTTTCAGAAGCAAGGGGGCCTGCCTCTGTTGATAGGCTGATGACATTACAGCTGAGGGCGGGTGTTTTGGTTGTGTATATCTGAATCTACAGTGAGGAATCACATTGCAGCTGGAGGGAGGGGATTAGAATGGGGTGAGATTTGATTGCTTTATTAGACACCTCCAGAACTCCTGTAAGAACCATTGAGTTAAACGATGGCCCACACTACTTTGAAAACGCATGTCTGGATAAAATACTACTTTGGGGATTTGGGAAGTCTTCTTCTAGTTTTCCTCATAAGTGGGTGTTTTCTTTTTTGGGGGGGGGGTCAGGGGACGAGGAGATAAGGCTATGGAAGAACTTTGCCCCCAAGAACAGAAGGGCATGTTCCTGAAGTGACAAGAGAGGTTCTATGCCAGGATTAGGAGCATTGTACTCCTGCTGGCCAGCAGAGGGAGCTCTGTAATAGGTTATGAGTTAAAATTGTCTTCCTATTTGTGTTCACAAATCCCCTTTCTATGGTAGGCTTCCTTCTAGATCAAGACCATTATGTACTTATTTTAAAATGTGTTTTAAGAAACCACAGCAACTCTAGAGCAATGTCTTTATTTTATTTAGGTAGGAGATTGGCTACCTCATACTTGGCAAAGTTCAAATAAGACTGGTCAGCCAAAACGTCTCAAAATAGTTTAATCTTTTCCTCCCTCTTCCCAGATCTCTCAGTCGACCTTAATCAAAACTGATGGTCTCTTTCTGTACCATGCATGTAGTTTTGAAATGATAATCAGCTAAAATTACCCTAACCAAGTAACTGAATAAATTTTTTGAATAAAACTTAAAATTCTTGTACAGAACTGACTTGGGAAAAGTTATTTTATGTATCAAAATAAATATTAATACTGACAATTTATAGCTTTTCTTGCCTAGCCTTTTTGGTTTTCGTCTAATTCATTTACATGTTGACTACACCAGCATTCAGTGCTTTCTCTGGGAATAGGCTCTCCCTTTTTCCTTTTCCTTTTTGTCTTTTTGTTACTGATTTGCAGTAGTTATTTATATATGGGGTACAAATTTTTTGTCAGTTATAAACATTGTAAATATTTTCTCCCAGCTTATGACTTGTACTTTAAATTTTGTAGGGTCTTTTCTTAAAAAGTAACTTTCATTTTCATGAAGTCACATTTATCTGAATTTTCTTATACAGTATGCTTTTTGTGTCTTCTTTAAGAAATTCTTTGCTGCCCAGATACCTGAAAAATAGTCTCCTGTTTTTTCCCTAAAAGTTTTAAAGTTTTACTCTTCATACGTAGGACTTTCTTTAATATATCAGAAATTTGTTTTGGTTTACAATATGAGCTGTAGTCATCTAATTTTACTTTTTCCATCTGAAAGACTTGCTTTCTTCATTCAGGTCTTTGGTTCTGTTATCTTTAGGCCTTCATAGACCATCTATCTAAAATAAATTCCTCTTTCCCATCTTTTCTTTCAACACAAATTACTACTTGAAATTTTAAATCATTCTTCCATATAAAATTTACCATCAGTGTATATCAAATTTTGTAAAACACTGTGATTTTTTCACTGAATTGCGTCGCATAATATACATTAGTTAGAATTGCCATCTTTATGATGTCAGTTCTTCCTGTTCATTAACATGGTTTATCTTTCCATCTGTTTGGCTTATTTTTTCAATCCTCAGATAATTACAATTTTATCCACAAAGATGTTTTAGATCTTTTTGTTAAAGATGTTTAGATCTTTTTGATTTTTATGGATTGTTTTATTTGTTGTAATAGGTTTTCTGGATTTTTTTTTTTAAATAAAGACAATCTTATTGTCTGTGAATTACAATCTTAATTGTTTTCCTTTTGATCTTTATACTTACATATTTTTCTGTCTTACTAAGACCTCTAAGGTGGTGTTGAATAATAGAGGTGATAGTGGACAGTCTTGTCTTACTCCTCACCTTAAAGAAAATTCTTCTAATGTTTCACTATCAATAAGTCTGATTTTGCAGCAGGATTTGGTATAGATACCCAGGGTCAGGTTTAAGGTGCTCATATCTATTTCTAATTTAAGAGATTTAATTTTTAAATTAAAGTTGTTAAATTTATGTTTTTTTGAGTTGAACACTTAGCTATTTAATTTTCTTGCTTACTGATATATTCAGTTAACATTGTAATATTTCCTCTAAATTCTGTTTTAGCTTCATCCCATAAGCTTCGTATATGAACATTATATGTATATGAACGTTATTTTTTTCCTCAGATTATGGTGCTTTGTTTTTTTTACGTATTTCTTTTTCAACCCATGAATTATTCAGAAGTGCTTTTAAAAAAAGCAAACGTATGAATTTTAAAAACTTCTTATTTTTAATTTTCAATTTCAGAGAATTGTGGTTAAAGAACATGGTCTATGTGATATGAGTTCTTTGGCATTTTCTTGAGACATTTGTGTCTTAGCACGTCAGTAGTATTGTTTGTGATACTGGTATTTTGTATTATCAAGGCTCACAAGTGTGATGATAAACAGACAAACTTTTACAGCTAGTTAGCCTGGTTGATCGAAGGATAAAATAAGTGTAGTAAAATGCTAACATTTGAGGAATCTGGGTGAAGGGTAATCATTATAACACTGTAGGTTTTTTGTACATGTGGAATTATGTCAGCATAACACATTAAATGATTGTTAATCTATGATTTTCAGTTTTTAGAACTAAGCCTCAAGAGGCTAATTTGGGATAGTTCATAAGTTGAAAGAGTTTCCTAGTTAAATGATATCTTGAGGTTGTTGGTTTTTACTAACTGATGTAGGTATTATTTCTGTCATTAATATTGATAGAAACGTGTGCTTCAGAAAATCAAGCCTATCACAGAGGTTTAGGAAAATGTTAATTGTTGGTAGATGTCATTCAAAGTGATGTATAGGGCACTGAAAACCGTTAGTGGTGTTGTGAAAATAAGAAAATTTTGTAGACATTGTCTTCTGTGCATTTTATATTAAATTATATGTTGGCTTTTTTGGTGTGACTTAATATGCAGAAAAATGCTTTCACCATTCCATTCCCAAGCAAATATCCTTTTTTAAAGGAAGAGAATTTCTTCTGTGTTTTATTTGATCATTATCTAACAAGGAGTTAATATTTAGGAGCTAAAATGAGAACTTCTAGTTCTATACTAGAAGTATAGAAAGAATTTAAGCTTTCAAAACATTTTAAAATGTTTGGGTATATAAAGTACATATTATCATACTTTAATACAATTTTAGACTCTATTTGAAAGCAAAAAAAGATTATTTTTTTTCAGAGGCAGCGATAACAAGTCTTGGAGCAACTGAGATTCCCTGATTTGCATAAATGTGTAGGTTAGCAGTTGAATGCTTTTGCCTCAGATGAGAAGATGACAGGCCAAAGAATGGCCACTTAGAATAATATGTACCCCTGCTACTAAAGATTTGACATGGAGCATTTCTCCCTCCCAAGGCTCATTGGCTAGGATGTCATGGCTTTCTTGTCTGTGCCTCATTCCCAAGAGACACATATCAGCTCTCCTTGTCGCCAGGCTTATTAAGGGGAAGCAGAAGTTGGATTACTAAATTGAAAGCTTGTTCCCACTGACTCAAGCCTTTCAAATTAGACTCAGTCAACGATTAATTAAAGGGAGTGAGTGGATGGTTTCTCTTTAATACTTGCACTCCATTCATAAATTTCTAATTTTTTTCTAGAGCAGTAGCTGCATTAATCTCTTTGAAATAGAATTTTAAAGCATAGTGGCATAGTTAAGTTAGGGCAACGCAGAAGCATGTTTTAGGTAAATTACCGTGATTGTATTATGTAGTAAAAACATTATGTATTTATAGTTCACCAGAAAGTACTCAGTCTCATGAAGACATCTATTGTTGCTGTGAGTTTCCTCATGTTAAAACCAAAGTCCAGGCTCTTGCTGAAATGTTTTTATTTCACCACCACACATCAGATACTAATTTCAGAGCTGCATAAGATGGAAATTCTTGACTCGCAGCCTATTTTCTTTCCACCTGCAGTTGTTTGAAAGGGACTGTTATAACATTGCCTCCCTTGTGTGTTATCTATCTTATTCTCTCTGACTCAGATGATAGCATTTGCAAGGACAGTAAATAGGACATAAAGTACTGCAGGTATTTTAACACTTCTTTCACCACAATAGCCTTACTGTTCATTTTCTGATCCCTAGGATGTTTAAAACTATCATGAGAGAATATTAAGTGTTCATGTACCCATGCCACTCAGAATCAGCATCATACGAGAGTTTCAGATAGCATTAGTGCAGTTATACATACCAAAGCTAAAACTTAAAACATTCAGATTTGTTAGGATCATATCTCTGGGTAAGAGTGAGAGAAAGAAAAAGGAATAGTGGGAAGAACAGTAATTTTTGGAATCAGAGTCTTTGGTTTGAAACTTGGCTCAGAGTCTTATGGACTGAGTCAGCTTGGGCAAGCTATTTCCTTTTGAGGCTCAGTTTCTTAGTCTGAAAAAAATGGGGCATAAAAATTTCTACCTTGTAGGATTGCTAAGATGATAGGAGATAATATATGTTAAACACTTACCATATAAATGCTCAAAAATGGTAGGTAACAGAATAATTATATGAGTCTTTTAATGTAGGACAGTGGCTTTTTAATTGGACCCAGAATTTCCTTGAACTAGAGTTATTTTTCTGCATCTTGATTTCTTTTCTCTTGCTAGCTAGGCTTTTACTTCTTACTCTTGGTACTAATGGTGTTTTGTAAGTGTCACCTCTATGTTTGAGCACTGGCAGGAAAATGGTTGGTCTAAAGGAAGGTCACTTGTCAGTTTCAGTAATGTATTTTAAAATGTGCTGGGGAGAGAGAGATCGTGTGTGTGTGTGTGTGTGTGTGTGTGTGTGTGTGTGTGTGTGTGTTTCACATTCCTTGGAAATAAAATGATAGATGTTTTGAAACTGTTAAATAGCTCAAAATACAAGATGGCCGATTTTAAAGAAGGCTGGACTTTGGATCCACATGAGCCTTCCTTTGTAGAGTTTCAACCTCTTATCTTAATACTGTGGAATGTATTACTGACTGGAATTTTTTCTATCCCTGAAAGATAATCGCTGTGGTTCATGGGGTATTTTTATCAGAAGCTCCCTCTTGGGTGAGACTTACAATAGAAGAGCAGACGGCCTGGTCCTTAGACTTTTCTCACAGTTGCACAAATAATTCAAGGCCATCATGCCAGAGTGGAGACTAAATCCTAATTGTTTATGCAGTTTTTCTAATTGTGTCCAGATGTTGGGCCCACTTTTATCTTTGGAAACCATTAACATTCTTGATTCTTTTGGGATGAGCCAAAAAGCACAGACTCTTGGTGCCTGAAAATTCATTCAAAACACCCTGCCAGACCACATGTTAGGATATGAAAGTACCAGATCTCTGTGTAACTTGGGTGAAGGGCTTAAGACCTATATTTCTGAGAAGATAAGGTGTGCCATCATAGTTCAGTCGTTAAAAGGAGAGCCAACAGTAGCAATGGGGAAAATATATTTTCCAAGAGAGGGCAGTAGTATGAAAGTAATGAAAAGCAAAAGAAAATGAGTCCCAAAAGACATACTTTGGCTCTTATGCCTAAGAGGCAGATAAAGCAGTTTTGATCAGTTCGGGGAATATATTTCTCTGGTGCTCTAAGCTATTTTGACCTGCTTACTCTTCCTTGTTCAGCAAAAAAATGGAGATGCATTTTGATAAATTTGAATGGATCTATAAAGAGAAAGTAAATTATTGTCTTATTTATGTTCTAACATATCACTTGGAATCAGTATTTGTTAAAAATAATTATGTAATACAAACCAAAAAGTATTTATTAGGTAGTCACTATGTGTCATGACTGTGTAGTGTGCAGAAACCAACTGAGACATTTGCTGCTGACTAGGAATTGATAGGTTAAAAGGGGAAGGTAACAGTGGTAATTGCCATTATCTAATATTTATGGAATGCCTGCTTTACTATAACTGTCCTTTCTAATTCCTTATATGTATGGAGCCTCACCCGGGTGCTTCAGGTGGTGGTGTTTGATGATGACCTAAGTTCATTAAGGCTACAGGCCATCTACATGTGAAGGTCATATAATACCTGGCCAAATGCTGGGTAAGTAGTATGGAAAAGTGTTGAAGGATTTGTAAGAAGAAAAGCAAAGACTTATACAGAAAGTCTGGGGGTGCATTTTCCAGGCAAGAGCAATGTCAGAAAGATAGGGGGGAAAAAAGAATATTCAGTTTGGCTGACGTGGGTGTTGACTAGATATTGGAGAACCTTGAATGCCAAAGTAAGGAGTTTGAACTTGATTCTTTTGCTGATAGTGTAGTATAGAGACATTTTGATCAGAAAAGTGATATAACAAAGTGGGTTTTTTAGGAGAGTCACGTTGGATGATAAGGAGTTTGAAAAGACCAGGAAAGGTGAGACCGGTTAGGAAATTGTTGCAATACCAAAGGTATGGATCATTGTCACCTGTACACCTTTTATATCCTTTTAGATGTGCTCCCTCTATTCCTCGACTTAGTAATCCTTTGAAATTTAGATTTAGATCTCTTTGAATCCACTTATGGCAGCTCCCTAGAATGAAAGAACGAGAGAGCACCATTGCCAGAAGTCAAGTCAGTTCACCTAGAGGCAATGACCAAAACTGGTTAACTGGAAGAGTTATTTAAGTTGGGTTCTAGGGAATCTTAAAACTTACAATTCCAGTAATCCTGAGTGGTTTTAAAGCACACTCAAAGGAATATTTATGGCCACACACAGCAACTTGAATCATAATTGTGTAATTAAATAAGTTCATACATGGAGGTGCCCAGCAAGCAAAACAAAACCAAAAACCACACACACACAATAAATGGTCAATTGAAAAATAAAACAAGCAACCCTATGTGATAAGGCATATTATTCCAAGGAAGGAAAAAAAGTTTTGCAGGATTACTCAAGTTTTTTTTTCTTGCAAATATTCATGTATGAAACCAAAAGAAAATGCAGACTCTGCCCAGTTCTCCAGTTTAAACAGAATTAATTACTATTAAGGGAGAAAAGAGTTATTGTAGAAATTAAGGTTTACTTAGTGACAATCTTAAAACGGAATTTTCAAATGGAAGGGCATAAAGTTTAATGTCTAGTAGATGGTCCTTCCAAAGGAAAAGATGGGCTTCAGACTTTGGTCAAGCTCCTTCCCAGTGATGACATCCTTAGCATGGTGTTGTAGCTTATACGAATCCAGAAATAAGAGTAAGTCGTAAAAGAAAGAGTTCCCCCTGTTTTGTTTTTTAATTGAATTATTGATATATCATTTACATACCGTATAATTTACTCATTAAAGTGTGCAATTCAGTGGTTTTTAGTTTATTTACAGGATTGTGCAGCCATCACCATAGTCTAGTTGTAAAAAGTTTATAATTTTTAAATTGAGATACTATTCACATATCATAAAATTCACCATTTTAATGCTATAATTCTGTTTTGTTTTGTTTTGTTTTTAGTGTATTAACAAGGTTGTACAACCATAACCACTATCGAATTCCAGACATTTTCATTACCCCCCCAAAAGAAACCACAATCCTGTTAGCAGTCACCCCTCATTCCCCCTTCCCCTTATCCCTAAGCAACCATTAGTCTGCTTTCTGTCTCTTTGGATTTGCCTATTCTGGGCATTTTATATAAATGGAATCATACAAAATACGACCTTTGGGTCTGGCTTTTTTTAATGTTTTCAAGTTTTATCCATCTCGTAGCATATATCAGAACATTATTCCTTTATATGACTGAATAATATTCCATTGTATGGATACACCCTATTTTGTTTACAACCTAGTTTTGGAACACTTTCATTACCCCCAAAAGAAACTCTGTATCCATTAGCAGTCATTTGCTATGGCACCCACTCACTCCCACCCCCAGCCCTGGGAAACCACTAATCTTTCTGTCCACAGATTTGTTTATTCTGAACATTTGATATAAATAGAGCCATAGAATATGTGGTCTTTCCTGACTGGCTTCCTTCATTTAGCGTAATATTGATTGAGGTTCATCCATGCTGTATCATGTATCAGTATTTCATTCCATTTTATTGCTGAATAATATTCCACTGTGTGGATATGCCACATTTTATTTATCCATTCATTAGTTGATGGACATTTGGGTCCTTTTGCTTTTACATAGCATTTTTTCAAAGAAAAATAAATATCGTCTACAGTTGCTTATGAATTCACCCCTTTGTCTGTGGGCTTGGACAGAGTGTCCATTTAGCTTGCCAGATGCTGCTTACAAAGTCAAACGGGCCAGTCCCAGTATAGGAATTCATGCATTTTCTACATCAGATAAAAGAATCACAGCAAGATGTGGCTATTTTCAAAGTTTGACTTTTCTGCTCAGTTCCATTCTCCCTATGGCTTCAGGTTTCTGGTATTATCATTCAATTGAACGTCTTCATTTCCTGGGATCCACCTGAAAAACTACCCTAGCTCACACTGGAACAAAAACTCCACCAGCCAGCTGAAGCCCCAGGGATGGCACTGGCTTTAATCAGCTTGGAATGATTCTCTTATGCTTTCAGTACTGACAGGCTGTTGTCCAGCTCACTTGATCATCTAGCTTAAAAGCGCTGAAAGAAAAGTTCAAAGATAAGGTTACTGGGAAAATTCCATTCCCTGCCCCCCGCCCCACTCTTTCCGCACTCAACTTTATGGCAGTTCTGACATGTCAAGAATTTTCATTTTGATTTTAGAGAATTTGCAATATGAGATGCAGCTACTCAGACTTACAACCTGACGATGAGGGTTCACAGTCTGTCCTTGATGGTAACTATGAAATATTAGGCACAATTCTCCCTTGTAAGGTAGAAATAATAATACATACCTCGAAAGATTGGAGGCTGAAGTGAAATAGCACATTGTCTAGCACTTGGTAAGTGCCTAGTAAGTGCACGTTCTCTTCCCTCCTACTTATTTACATGGTGGTCATGAAATTTGGATGAGAACATCACGTGAAAGCACCTGGGTAAAAAGCCGGAGACGTAGAAGGTATTCCATAAATGTAAGTTGAATTTGAACTTGAGGTCCCAAAGAATGGAACTCTTTTTATTGATAGAGTGGTGTTTGTGAGTGAAGGAGAGACAGCCAGACACTATCAGTTAGTTTTTGCTGCTCCAGCTCACACCCAGCTCCACACTTAGCAGTCAGCTTGGTGCAGTCGTAGCTGGGGCCGCTGATTTATGAAGGCCTCCGCTAAGACAATGTGTTGACTAGGGCCTCTCTCCACCTGGTATTTCACCATCTAGCAGGCTCACCCAGGTTCCTTTACACGGTAGTAGGATGTCCAAGCACTTGCAGTGTATGTGCTATTGTCTCAACAGCCAAACCAAGTCACGTGGCCAGGCCCAGAGTCATTGTGGGCGGGCAGTACTAAGAGCAAGGGTACCAGGAAGAAATAATTGAGGTCACTTTTACAATCTGCCTTAGATACTGATTGTGATAGCAAGACAGATCTGTTTACTGAGAATTATTATTGGTCTATGAAGTCAGACTGAGAACAGGTGCTATAATTTGACTGGTGTTACTAAGGATATGTTGGTCACAGCAGGAGTGCTATCTCCTCCATAGAATCTTCATCCACCAGTGAACACTTAGTTATTGAAAAAGACAAAGAATAATTGGTGATTTACCACCTCCAACAATATTAGAAATCTTTAACTGCGTTGGGAGGGGCTATTGTCATCAAATAAGAGAACTCAAATATAAATAAAGCAGGTGTTCTCATTTTCTCTTCCACACAGTGATAGAAGTTAGACAAATGATCATACTCTAGCTTAACAGACATTCCTTTGATTTTTATGCCGTGTTTTAGAATTAGACCACAGAAAAGTTATCTTTAGTGTTTCATCCCTGGTTTAAAGACCCAACTTTCTGAAATCCATCTGTATTGGCCATGAAAAGAATTAATGAAGCATCATAGGAATATATAGTACCAGTTATATAATTTTTATTTTTGGATGTGATACTGTCTTTAAAAAAAAATAATGTCTTTATGGTTTATGTAACAATTCCAAAGGAGATTGCATTTTTTTTAACTTACCTGTTATGAATTTGTCTAGAATTTGTCATTTTTATTGATGAACAAATTTCAGTCATTTTTATTTTTCTGTGCATATATAAAGATGGATGGATAAACAGACATGAAATGACAGAAGTAATGAGTGGTTAGTGCATGATATATGCAGCCTGCTCTCAAACATTCAGTGTGTATTTTCTAAGAAAGGAGATACTCTGTTTTGTGTGTATTTCCTAAGAAAGATGATATTCTCTTTTGTTACCATTATACAGTTGTCAAGTGGTGATTTTTTTCTAAAGAAGAGTTTTTCCCTTCTCTCCCCAACTTTCTTCACTTTCGGATTCTTTCTCTGAGCTCGTGGATTCTTTTTATTCATTGTATTCTTAGGATGTTCATTGTCCCAAAATTTACAAAGGGGAGCCCCTCAAGGTGACTCCTGTATCCTGTTGATATGTCCCCATCAGTTTTTGAGTATTTGCTTGCATTTTTTGACACAAAACGATGTTCCAGGCCCACCTTGTACTTTTTCTGCCCGAGACCTGGAATTAGCTATTTCTCTTCAGAAGCCTTAGTTCCTTTGCGTGGGGGCTGGTATTTAGAAACCAAGATCTGAGAACTAGCTGTGCTCATTGGTGATAGGGTGTTACTGCTTCAAGGCCTTTAATGGAAAAAGCTCAGAATTTTTTTTTAATAAACCATGAGTTCATGTTAATACTTGCAGTTCAAATATACCACCACAGGATTCTTCTGTACCTTCCCGGTTCATATTTTGATGTTTAGATATTGCCAGATCCCCTCCGTAGGGCCTTGTCCTGCTTTGCACTTCCGTTCAGCAGGTGTATGAGCCTTATCAACAAATAGAGCATTGGCGAGCTTTTGAATTTTTGGCAATCTGAAATGTAAGAAATCACATCTCTAAGTAGTTTTGATTTGAGTTTCTCTTATTATTGGTGAACCTAAGCATTTTTGCATTTTTTTTTTTTTTTTTTTGGTATTTAAGGACTGATTGGATATTTTGTGCATATACTATCTTTTCAGGTCTTTAGCCCATTTTTCTTTTTTTCTTTTTTCTTTTTTCTTTTTTGGCAGAACTCTTTATGTATTTAAGAGCTTATCTGCCTGATATATAAAGAACTCCTCATTTTTTAAAATTCTTTAAAAAATATATCATATTTTGCAAACGTTTTCTTCCAGTTCCTCATTTGTCTTGGCTGATAGTGTATGTGTGCTTGAGTTTTAAAATTTTGTGATGTTTTCTTCACACAAAAGGTTTTCATCTATCCATTTTTTATTGCATCTGGGTTTTTGCTGTTGTGAGAAAGCCTTCTCCACACTCAGGTCTTAAATGTATTCACAGATGCTTTCTTCAGGTGCTTATGGTTTCCACTTTTACAATTAGCACTCTTATCCATTTGGAGTTTTCCTGGTTTAAGGTATGACGTGTGGATGCAATTTAATCTTTGTCCAAATAGATATCCAGTTTTTTGGGGAATAGCCATTTGGGCTTTGTATTTTGTTTACAGTTTTTTTGTTCTGTTCAGCCAATCGGGGTATCTAGTAAGGAAAGTTTGTATAAAAGTACACTGTATACTTTATATGTCAGCAATTGGTAGCACTTTCACTGTTGCTTGGCTCAAGGAGGCTCTCTAAACACTCCTTTTTTATGTGTAGGATGATTGTGGGCTTGCTCCAGTTGGAGGTCCCAGCAAGGAGCCTGATCAAAAGGACTTAGTTAGCTTCCTGACTTGTTGGCAAATCCAAAACACTCCCATTTTTACAAGTTTTATTTTGTTGTAGTTCTTTCAGAATTATAGTATGAAATGCCTTAAATTTAACTTAAAAATTAAACACAATAAGCATGAAAAGCACTTAATGTTTTGTACCTAGAACAAAAACATTCAGCACATAATCATTGACCTGTCGGAGAGCAAACATTGTATTTAATCCCTAATAAGTGAAGAGGTAGCAAACAGTGACGTAAGCTATTGGCAGCATCCGGAAGTGGGCGGGCCTTTGAACTTCTCAATGGAGATAGTGAGTAAGATGACAAATATCTGAGAGGCAGTCAGGGTGCTGGCCTGAAACTGGACTAAGCAAGTGTCAGGAGATAAGATTGCGTGGAACAAGGGTGCCTGGAGAGAAAGAAACACTTTGCTGTTCTTGAGCTTCTAGACCCCTTCTCATCCACTTCTTAAGGCTCTGAACCTCCGGGTCTTTTTCTTCTGGTTACTAGGGCAATATAAACCCCCATGTTCACGGAAAGCACTAAATAAACACTGTACTTCCCAGTGCTAGACTACTGATCACAAGTACAAAGCTACTTCAACACGTGAAATAGGTACAGTCATGCCAGGTCAAATACTTCTTTTTGCCATTCTTATTAGTTGTAACTGTAACCTCTGTTGTATGCTGTCTTGTATGGTAACTGCTGTTAGGTAACTGCTGATTCTGCCCTGCTGTGTAACTGCTGCTTCTTTTCTTAGAGACCCTTTGAAGCTCAGCCTAAGCCCTTCTCTACCAGTTTTCCCTAATTAGCCAGCTTGCAGGATTTCTCCATCTTCTGGGCACATGTAACTTATAATCAGTTCTATTTAATACTTATCCTGTCCTAGCATCTACTAAAAAATGTTTAGAAGAAGTAAATAAAATCACCTGAAATCCTACTCTCAGAGACAAATCCTGTTAACATTTTGGTATATTTTCTTTCAGTTCTTTTTTCCCCTCTCGTGTATGTGATTTTACAGAGTTGATATCATACTGTATATGTAATATTGTATCCTATTGTTCCCCTTAAGTTTCTATTAAACCATTTGTAAATAGTATTTGAAAAGTTATATACCATGTTTCCCCAAAAATAAGACCTAACCGGACAATAAGCCCTAGCATGATTTTTCAGGATGACAGCCCCTGAACATAAGCCCTAAGGCGGTTTTTGGAGTAAACCTTAATATAAGATCCGATCTTATTTTCGGGAAACACAGTAGTATTTCATGGAGTGGATTGTGATTTACTTGTATTTTCTTTTTCATGCATATTTTTCTCATTAATCCAGGTAGATTATCAAAGGAAGTCACACTGTATCATCCCCCTTTCCTACTGCAATGCCTGTAGAGAATATTGTATATAAAGATGATTAATGAATATTTTTGCTTGTTCCTGTTTTCAGTCTAATGTAATAGGAACTGTTTGCTATAGGGAACCCAAAAATATAACTGCAGCTTACTCAGAGTCATTGCATCACCCAGATCTTTCCATCTAGAAAAAGGGACCCTGAGGAAATGTTTGTGTGTGTTTTAGGGAGGCAATGAATCCTCTGAAATCTGTGAGAAGTATTTTGTGTAAGCATTTGTGTATTTTCCTGTAGTTTTCATTAGATTCTTGGAGGAGTCCTTGTCTAGCAAAAAGAGCCATTGATCCAGAGGCCATAACCCATCTGGCGATAGATCTATTTATGAAACATATCTGAAATCTAGGATATTATAGTTCACCTTTTATTTTTCTTCATTTACAGGGAGGGATGAGACCATGCAGCCTGCAAAACCATCTTTCCTTGAGTACTTTGAACAGAAAGAAAAGGAAAATCAGATCAACAGCTTTGGCAAGAGTGTCCCTGGCCAACTGAAGAACTCGTCAGATTGGAAAGTGCCACAGGATGGAGACTATGAGTTTGTAAGTAGTGTTGGAAGTAAATGGCTGTGTCTGCTGGGGAAAGTTATTTGAAATATCACACACCCAATTCTGTCATTTCACGGAAAATGCCTGAGCATTTTCTTGTGTGGTTCTAGCCTGCTCTCACCACCCCTGGCAGCAGCTCCGGGGCTGAGGGCCTCATGACTTTTCGATGACAATATTTTGACTGACATTTGAGCAGGTCTGGGCCTCCCAACTAGTGGCATCTTTTTTGCTTGAAAAATCCTTTATTCACTTGCCTTTTTTCTTTCTTTCGAGTTTGAAATTGTTCATGGTAAAAGAAACATTCAGTCATTAAACAAAGATGCCTTGTCTTTAATAGCTTATTAGGGATTGTGATTTTATGTTTAAGAATTAGACTGGAGGACAAATAATGCTGTTTTGTAGTGTCTTTGTCATTTTGCTAACTATTATCCTAATTTTAGGCTCTCTGAGAGGATTATTTTGAATTTTGCCTGGGGATGACTATTAAGCTGTTCCAAAGTTTCTTATGAAAAACTGGGTGTGTTTTTCCTTTCTGTGCTATGGAACATTTCTCCCTCAGCCACAGACACTTGTTAATGTTCACAGCAACTTAATGAGTAGAGGCAATAAAAAATTTGGGGGGGAAAGTAAGCTAAGGAGTCAGCATTCCTTTTCGGAATATTTTTAGAAAAGAATTTTCTTTTTAGGAATATTTTATTTTTACCTTCTTAAATTTTCTCCCGATTCTGTTGTTTGTAAGAGCCTAATTTGGGCGTTGCATTTGCATTCTGGGAGGCCTTTCTAATCCTGGCTTTTCACTATCCTCCTGACTGACCTTGAGGAAATGATGTCATTCTTCCATAACCTAAGTTTTACTTTTGTAGAGTGGCAAGAACATCACAGTTTATACAGCTAATAACAGATCTTTTGAGGACCAGAGTCACTCATCTCAGGTTGTTTAACCAGTCACTAAAACCATGTTATAGAACCCAAATTCATCTGTCTCATCATCTATTTGTTCATTTCATTTATGTATTCATTTATTGTCATCATCTGTTTGTTTACTCATTTAATTATTAGTTTTTTGAGCACCAATATGTGCTTGACACTTTTCTAGGAATATTGTAGTGAATCGAATAGCCTAAAATCCATCCCTCGCAGAGGTTTCATTCTAGAAAATGGAAAATAAGTGTGTGCTAGTGGTAAGTGTTGTAGAAAATACGAAGCAGGAACAGGAGATTGACAGGTGGGGTTCAGGAGGGAGGGAGAGAGAGAGATTGAGAGAAAATGTGTAGCCCTTTAAAATAATGCGTTAAGGACGGTTTCTTTGGTAAGAAGGTGAGGGCGTGAACTACGTGAATATCCAGAGGAGGAACTTTTAGGCAGCTGGAATAGTATATGTAAAGGTCCTGAACTTGTTTAGTGTATAATATTTGCAGAATAGTGAAGAGAATGGTGTGTCTGGAATGGCATCGGGGTTATATAGCAGGAAACGAGATCAGAGACGTCATGAGCAGCCAGAGAAGGTAGAGTTTTTTGTGTAATAACAAGGATTTTAGCTTTTACTCTGAGTGAAATGGAAAGCTGTTGGCAAGATGTGACTTGATACTACTATATATTTTAAAAGGATTATTCTAGTTGCCATAGTAGAACACTTTAGGGAGACTAGATTTTTCTGAACACAGGTGTGGTGCTGTTGTCCACTATACAAAGGAGGCCGAATATGGGGCACATCTGCTGCCATTCCTCTCTTCTAGGTCTTTGCCATTCATGTTTCCCACAGAGGCAGGATTCAGTTTCAGAATCCTTAGCACAGTGTTGCCGGCTGCCACTGTCAATCAGAGTAGACTCATGAGATCTGAATTATTATGCTTGCTCTTCCATGTTGCCTGTGTAATTGTCCTCAGCATATTTGTAAGGCCTGATTTTTCTCAGTTTAGTGAGTCTTTAGGCAAAACTGAAATAACTTCTGGGTATCAAATCACATCGTCATTGTGACAGAATGCTTAAGAGTCCTAAAATCGGTATTCCTAGGTCCAGTATCTTTATTTATTTTAAAGGTTATAGAAGTTCCTGATCCTGAAACTCGTCCTTTTAATCTAATCATTACTTTTTGGGTCAGTAGTTGCAATTACTAAATTATTGGCAGATAACTTGTTTCAATGGGAAAGCTACTTATGCAAAGGGGCTTTAGTATTAGGTCTTTGGAGATTTTTATTTTGGAAGTCGCTGGCTGCTGGAGGGAGTGGGCCCATGAGCGCGGTGAACAGGTTAGCACATTGCCCAACCTGTATTTCTCCTGGCCCATCTACACCAGAGATTATAAACTGGCAGAATCCCATTAACAGAAATTTTTGTGTGACCTATGCAGTGTTGAAAAATTTTGTAATTAGTTGCTTCTGTTTAAAAATTGAGAGCTTTTAAATAAAATATTGGATCTCAGCTTTTTTTTTTTTTTTGAAAACTTGGAAATTCTAGCCATCATAGACCTGCATTACTAGATGCTGGTTGTCTGGAGCTGAATAGCAGCTGCCCTCTGGGGTATGACCTCAGTATGGGCCTGCTCCATTCATTGGTATTAACTGTCTGACCTGTCAGGCATTTAGGGGCATTTGATGTTGGGACTCTTGCTCTAAATCATTTGGATTTGTCTGTGTTCACGTTGGGCCTGAGCCAACGCATCCTGACACAGACGTTTTTACTCTATTTTTACCTTCAGAATTTCCAGAGAATTCATTTTTAAATTCTCTTTTAAACTAAGCAGCGAAAGAGAATTTAGGTAGGGTGTACATGAGCTGCTATTCCAAAAAGTAGCAACCATCAAATGAAGACTATTTTTAATGGCTTGATATTGTTGCTATATAGCTCTTACCTTCATCCTAAATCAAGCCTTTGAAATGATAGGCTAAAATTGTGTTTCTCAAAGTGTGGTCTCCAACCAGCTGTGTCAGCATCACCTGGAATCTTGGAAATGCAGTTTGTCAGACGCCGCCCCAGACACACTGAATCAGAATCTCTGGGGACAGGTGCCCAATAATCTGTGTGTCAGCCTATCTTATGTGATTGTAACCAACTAATTTCATGTAAGTTTCTTCTTTCTTTCCTATTAGGTATTACAGAAATTCAGAGATAAGGATGTATTCATATTTTATTAATATTGCCTGATTTTTTAATTTCCTTTTACTCCTCTTCTGAGTCTCCTGTACTCTTATTGGAAGTTTGAAAGAAGCATATCAAAAAAAGAAAACGTACATTTTTTTAAGTGATTCTGGCAAAGAAACAGCCAATCTGTTGAGTGAAGAAAGTATTTGGAATAATCTTACTAAGTTTAAAGAAGGGTGTGTGTCAGACTAGCTGACATATTTCCCACAACAGTCTCTTACAGAGAGACTTTCTAATTTCCCGACAGGCAGTATTTAATTATGGAAAAGATATTCTCTTTCTTCCAGTGAAGGCAGTTGCTATTTTGAAATGAACTTTTTGCCCCAAAAGGCAAATAGGAATTTAACCAGGAATGGCAGGATGTGATACTAACAAAAAACTTTATATTTTCATCTGAAACTCAACACTTGCTTCATTTCTAAAACTGAATTGCCTTATTTGCCAAGTTGAAAATGCAACAAAGATTTCCTTTAATGTTTAATATATATACTGTTTAAAGTGTAAATAAGAGGCGGGTGAGTATGCAGTATTTTCTAAAATTGGTATTTCATTTTCTAGACACAGATTGCATTTTTGGACATGAATGCTATGTTTGTGAGAATTCAGACCCTACCATTTTGCCATTTGCAAAGCCACAGAAAGCTGTAAACTTGAATCCAATTTCACTCATGGATCTTCCAAAAACACGCTGTAAGATTTTAGTTCAAGATGGCTAGAGTGCCACAAGTGATGAACAAGACAGAGAAAGCTCATGCACTCTTGGAGGTTACAGGGTGCTGAGGGTAACAGACATTAAGGCAGGTAATATATCAGTTTGGGGAGTAGTAGGCCTTAAAAAAAAAAAAAAAAAAAAAGCACAGTAGTGTGAGAGACAGGACATTCAGCTAAGACCTGAAGGAAGAGGAAGGTGGAGGGACCTTTGAGCTATGAGAAGGTGGAGGAACCAGCAAATACAAAGGCTCTGAAGCAGGCCATGGCGGGTGGACGTATGGAAGGAACAAGTCCACTATGGCTGGAGCAGAGTGACGCGTAAGGTAGCAGTCCAGATATAAGCACATCAGTAATGACGACACATGTGAGTGTGTTAAAGTCTCCCGTTAAAAGACAGACTCTTTGGACAAAAATATGAGTAGCAGTCAAAATCCAGCTACACACTGTTTACAAAATAAATAAAATATCACTGAAGAGTTTACAACACAGGAATGGAAAAAGATACACTAGGCAAATACTCACTAAAAGAAAGTAGGTGAAACAATATTAACATCAGATAAAATAGAATCCAAGGAAAAAAATTATGTTGGGAGGTATAGTATCATATTTTGCTATGTATAATGTGCACCCACATTTTTGGCCCAAACTTTCAGGGAAGAATGTTTCATTTTAATTTTTTAATTCAAAGTTTTATTTGTTTACATTTAGATACTTCTTTTGTATTATAAAGGAATTTTAGCATTTATTTTTAAATATATTATGATACAAGACATTTTATGTAACAAATAATTACAAAACACAAGAACAGATACAAGGTACAAGAAATTTTATGTACCAGTAACAAACTTAGATATTTACGCATCATAGAAGGCCAAGAACTCTTCGTTGTTGCAAGTTCATTGTTAAGTTCAACAAAACCGATGATTGTATTCCAGGGTATTATTTTGCATACTGGTATCGTTATTGATTTCTAGAGTTACCCTTTTAACTCATAAGCATAAATAAAAGAATTAAAAACATTTATGTTGATGTGGAATTAGTACTACCCATGTATAATGTGCACCCTTATTTTTTCCTCACAAGTTTGGGCAAAACAGTTTGCAGTATACATGGCAAAATACCGGGTATATTGCTAAAAGGTATACTTTATCCAGAAAACATAAGTCACGAACCAATATAAAGCATATATATTTATCCAAAGCTGATAGAAGTACAAGGAGCAATAAGGAAATTACTATCATAGTTGACTACTTAAACATTCTTCTCTCAAGAAGTGACCTTTCAATTAGACAAAAGCAAAACTAACACATTTAACACAGGTTGATAAAACAGAAAATGGGAACGCTCACTTTTGAAATATCCATGAAACTTGTAAAACACATATGGAATATCACAAAATCTGACTGTTTCCAAGTTTTTGAGAAGAAATCTCAACGAGAAATCATACAGGCCACATTCACTGACTTATACAATAAAATTAGAAATTAACAATAATAAAGTAACCAAAGCCATTTTTCTCATTCTCGGAAATGTAAAAGTGTATCTCTAAATTCTTGCTTTAAAGATAAAATCAAAATAGGAAATTTTAAACTACTTAGAAATGAATTAATAAGAATCCTACAAAATTCAGATCCCTGTAATTCAAACCTGTGGGATACAGCAAAAATGGTACTCAGAGAAAGATTTATAGCCTTAAATGTATTTTCTTTTTAGAATACAAGAAATATAAATAAAAGGATAAAGACAAAAGCAGAACTTAATGAAATAGAAGACAAAAAAGTTGACCGGTAAAACCAAAAGTTGGTTCTTTGAAAGGACCTACGTTTAGCCGATTTGATCAAGTTAGAAAAGGAAGAAGATACTTATAAACTCTACTACAGGAAAGAGGAAAAGAATGTTGCTAGAGATTAAAATGTTAGAATGATAAGATAATTTTTTATAATTGATATCATCGCATTTAAAACCTAGATAAATAGATGCTTGAAAATTATGCCATAGTTACTTCTATATGGAAGTGTAAGTGCATTAAAGTATGCAAGATGCTTTTGAACAGGAAGGACAATGAAGTTGGACTTACTTCCAGATGATAAAACTTACAGAACCACAGTAATGAAAGCATTGTGATATTGGCACAAAAATAGAACATAAATCAATGGAATGGTATCAACATACCTGTGTGTATATAGGAATTGATTATACAGTAGTGATAAAATACAAAATAATGGAAATGGTGTGACACCATTTGTGTAAATTTTTAAAAAGCCACAAACCATACTACATATTTCTATATATATGCACACATGTAACTACATACCGTGTTTCCCCGAAAATAAGACCTAGCTGGACAATCAGCTCTAATGCACCTTTTGGAGCAAAAATTAATATAAGACCCGGCATTATATTTATTATACTATATTATATTATGTTATGTTATGTTATATTTATTATATTATATTATAAGACCTGGTCTTATAGTAAAATGAGACCAGGCCTTATATTAATTTTTGCTCCAAAAGATGCGTTAGAGCTGATTGTCTGGTTAGGTCTTATTTTCGGGGAAACATGGTAAATTGAAAAAAAGAGAATATAAAATTACTTGATAAAGGTCATTACCTTTGAGAAGAGGAACTACTTTTAGCTGTTTCTGCAGACAGAACGTACTACTGTATTCACATATTACTTTCTTAAATTTTTAAAAAAGTGAGATACACGTTTTTAAAATTTTTACTGAGATTTTCCTGGTTTTAGTCTAAATAGAGTTAGCCAGAGAATCTGCAAGTCTAGAAGAACCACAGTACTTTTCAGTCTTATAAATATGCAAGTATTACTGATTATAAGCTCTTGATGTCCTTAGGTTTTGGAGTAGGTTTCCTCTTTATTCAAATGAATTTGTTTCCAGATTTCTTATGACTCATTCTACAAAAAGAGTCGATAGTAGCTGGCCCTCACATATTAATCCAATCTATTCATTGAAGTCCTCTATATAACAGGCATGACTGCAAGATCATTGTCAGCTGGGAATTCATTATACTCACCTTTGTGTTCCTAACACCTAGCAATTACCTGGCTTAAAGTTTGTACACGACTTTCAATTAAACTCAGACATAGTCTCTGAATTAATTCAACAAATGCAGTCACTATCCTTGGAGACGTCATAATGTAGCAGAAAAGATAATCAAATAATTTCGATATTGTGCCAATAATAAGAACTTACATTTATTGAGAATTTACTATGTGCCAAGCATTGGTCTAAATCCTTTATATATATATATATATATATAAAAAAGTTGACCGGTAAAACCAAAAGTTGGTTCTTTGAAAGGACCTACGTTTAGCCGATTTGATCAAGTTAGAAAAGGAAGAAGATACTTATAAACTCTACTACAGGAAAGAGGCTTACAGGGGGTAATTGACTAGGATTATACAGTTAGTAAGTGTCACAGCAGGGACCTGAACCAAAGCACTTTGCTCCAGAGCCCATCTTCTTAACCACCTCCACTGGAGGATGTCTCTTTAGGCTCTTCTGGTAAATTCTGTGCATAAAGTGCATATAAAAAGTTCTGTAGGAGCCCAGAAGAGGAAGCAAGAACTTTAGCAAAAACCCCAGGGAAGGCATCAAGAAGTCTCAGTTGAAGGGTATTTCAAGGATGAATAGGAATTCTCGAGCTAGAGAAGGAAGTAAAGGTCATTCTGGGGTGAGAGAGGAAGTGTGTCTGTGGAGGCGCTCAGGAATGCAGAATGCTGGAAGCACTGGGAAACAGAATTTGGAGCATACAATTTGGGGGTGGGGGGTGAGGAAGAGGGAGATGGACTGAAGGAGAGCCCTTCAGGTGAAGGAAATGAGTGTCCCGTGTGCACTTACCTTTTCTGGAAACGTGCAGTACTTTTTAGATTTTTCCTTGGTGAATCAGAGAAATTAAAAATAGAATGCTAATGCAGCACAGAGAGCTAACAAGCTACTATCCCTCCGAAGTTGGGTCCATCAGGATATAACACCTTTGAACTGTTAAGTCAAAACTAATGTGATAAAAGTAATGGAACCTGAATAAGAATGATTGATTGGATTCCCTGGGTAGTTATAAAGTTATAAGCCATTCAGATAGCTTTTTGTGGTAGAGAAGCGTCAATTTTAGCCCCGAGTTTTCCCCAGGAGGGTGATAGCCTCTGATTTTATGAAACTTTATCTTAACCATTCTTTCCTAGATCAGAACTCCAAATATGTTAAGTAGAGATTTCTTTGGGTTTTTATAAAGAAGTTTTACTGAATTATTAGGACATAGTCAATTACTCATTTTTGTTTTTAGGTTGCACTTTTTGTTTTCTGCTATCCACTTTAGAAACTTGACATTTGGTGGGAGGTGATGATTATTACCACCTTGTTTATAATTTAAAATCATGATTGCTATGGCAACAGAGATGCTTTATTTACTCATGTTTAAATTAATAGTCTCAAGGATGCATCTTGATGTTTTGTAGGAACCCAGGTATCTACAGCTTGAAACTTTATCTGCCATCTTACAGAAACAAAAGAAACACTCCCAGAATCTGCTGTCTTTTAATTTATTGTTCATTTGTTTCAAACTGAGTTTTAAAAACCTTAGTGCATCTCCTTAAATATCCCAGCCTCCACTGGTAAGCTAGAACCTAAAGAAGTTCTTATTACTCAGCTATAACTGTCATCAGCTCATGACTATTCTCCTCTAATCCTCCATTTCCGCTATTCCCTCCACTTGATTATTATGAAACAAATCCCAGTCACATTTCATTTCTAAATATTTCCATATATGCCTATAAAAGACGAAAGGTCCCTTTGAAACACATAAACACAATATCTTTATCATGCCTTTAAAAATTAAGGATAATGGTTCTTTAACGCCATAAAATACCTTGTCAATGTTCAATTGATTCCAATCATCTTTTTTTTCTTTTTTCTTTTTTTCCAGTTTTTTGAATTAGCACCATGCTCTAACGAACTGAGCTACTGGGCCAAGCTGGTTTGTTTGAATTAGGGTCCAAGTAAAATTCATACATTATAGTTGGTTGATACATCTCATAAATCGCTTTTTATTTATAGCACTCCCCTTTCCTGCCCTGCACACACACACCCACTGTTTGATATTATGGAAGAAATCAGTTGTTGTCCCATAGAGTTTCCCACATTCTGGATATTGCTAATTGCATCTAAGTGGTCTGTTTAATATGTTCTTTGAATTTCTTATAAATTGGCAGTTTGATCCAGAATAGGGGTTCTCAGGACCCCTTCACACTTTTAAACATTATTGAGAATCCCTACAACTTTTTTTTATGTGAGTTATATCTATTTATATCTACTAAATTAGAAATTAAAACTGAGAAATTTTTAAAAATGTATTTATTTAAAAATAATAATAAACCCATTATACATTAATATAAAGAACGTATTTTTAAGAAAAATAACCATATTTCCCCAAACAAAAAGAAACGAGAGAAGAATGGCATTATTTACATTTTGTTTCAAATCTGTATGGCTCAACACATGAGACAGCTAGGTTATTATACCTGCTTTTGCATTCAGTCTATTGTAATATATTTTGGTTGAGGTACATGAAGAAAGTCTAGCCTAAGATACATAGTTGGAAAAGGAAGAAGTATTTTAATAGCCTTTTCATATAATTGTGGCTATTCATTCTTCTTTGAGGTTACACTGAAGTGCAACAACTCCTGGTTTTCTAAAGGTTAGTTGCAGTGTGGCATCTGAAACTGTATCAATGAACTTTTCTTATTCTGAATATTAAAATCCATTGATCTTTCTTACACTTGTTAAAATTTAAGTGTAGTTGGTATACAATTTTGTATTGTTATATAAATTTGAGATATGCAATATAGCGATTCAGCATTTTTATACTTCACAATGCGATTGCCCCACTAATTCTGGTAATCATGTGTCACTGCAATGTTGTCACAATACTATTGACAATATTCCCCTTCACCTTTTTCCTCTATCCCCCCAATCCTTCCCTTCTGATAAGCATCCCTTTGATCCCTGTTTCTATGAGTCTGGTTTTGTTTTGTTGTGCTTGTTCATTCGTTTTGTTTCTTTAGATTTCACATATAAGTGAAACCATACGGTACTTGTCTTTCTCTGCCTGACTCACCTCACTTAGCATAATACGCTCTAGATCCATCCGTGTTGTCACAAATGGCAAGATTGCATTCTTTTTTGTTGCTATATGTCATTCCATTGTGTATATAGAGAGGGCGTCAAAAGAAATGTATACACATTTTAAGAAAGGAAAAGAACTATTAAAATTATAATAATATATACTGATGACAAAAGATAGATACAAGTCATGTGCGTGCATTTTTTGGCACCTCCAATGTATACACCACGTCTTCTTTATCCGTTCATCTGTTGACGAGCACTTAGATTGCTTCCATATCTTGGCCATGGTAAACAGTGCTGCAGTGAACATAGGGGTACATATATCTTTTTAAATTAATGTTTTCCTTTTCTTCGAAGAAATACCCAGAAGTATAATTGCTGGGCCTTACGGTAGTTCTAGTCCCAGTGTGGTTTTCATTTGCATGTCTTGCACTTCAAGTGAATTTTTATTCGTACATGATTTTGTAACATAAGTGCGTTGATCATTTGGAAGACATTGGTTCACTGAGTTACAAAGATCTTCCAAATGTTGGCGTATTTCATTATACAATACTTTAAAAACCACACTCCTTGAAACTGCCACCAATCTTATCAGAAAAATTTCTAAGTACCGTGTTTCCCCGAAAATAAGACTGGGTCTTATATTAATGTTTGCTCCAAAAGATGCATTAGGAGTTATGTTCAGGGGATGTCACCCTGAGAAATCATGCTAGGGCTTATTTTCCAGTGAGGTCTTATTTTCGGGGAAACACGGTATCTAGGTGAAGCTGTCAAGATCATAATGGCATCAAGTTTTCCAAAATTCTAATTTTTGTTTGAAAGTTTGAATTTTACCATTGGCAACAAATACTCTCAGTTGTTTTTCTTGAAATGACAGCTTCACTTTGTTAATTTTTGTGAAAAGTGTGTGCCAAATGCCAAAATCTGAATAGCCACAGTTTGTCAGTCATTCTTTCTAGTCAAAATGGTGTTCCATGGGATAAGCAGCGAGTGTGGCTTACAGCTCCTTCGCACAGGTGCTTTGCCTCAAGACAATCATCATATTTCAGTGTGTGGCAGAACTGCTTCATGCAAACTTCCCATTTCATCACAGATGCTGTTAAAAAGACATGCACTCGAAGGACGAACTTGAATAAAATTGGTACTTTTTACTACTTCTTCAAGGACATTGCTAAGGGAATTGTGTTTTGTCTTGTTTTGCTTTGCTTTGCTTTGTTTAGTGGATGGAGCCTGTGGTCATGAAGAATACAGTAACCACTAATACTATTTGGTGCCACTTACGGATTCATACTGCAGGGCTGGCAGTCTTACCCACCATTGCTTCTGTGCCATTCGTGCTAACGTCAACACAATAGAAAAGACAAGTGATGTCTTAGCATTAATAGGAAAATAGTTCGATCTCACAGGTTCCTTAAGAGGCTGTCAGGGATCCGTAGGCCATCCTTTGAGAATTGCTGATTTAGAAGCTTGAGTAGACTCAGGTTCAATTCTTTTGGGCATGGATATTTCATAGGTGATATGTGTACTTTCATCAGGATGTTCAAAATATCTGAATCCATGCTCCTGTCTCTTTCTGTTCTCAGCCTCTGAGGGCGGTGCCTAGATCTATTATTTCATCAGGGGTTGCAGAACGCTGATGTTTGATCATTCTTTCTTCATTTACCCAACTGAAACACTTTTATGGTGAAGCACTCCATGCATGACATAAATAATCTCATATACAACTTATGGAGGAAAAACAGAATATGTACTTAATTGTTTCCCCTTTGTCAGTTTCTAAAAGAATGAGTTAGTTCTTTAGCATCCTCCAAAGGTAACCAGTGATTTGTATCATTACGAATTCATGGATTTAAAAATATTTGATGCATTTTGATTCTTGCGGTTATTTAACTTTTATGTTCAAATTCTTCTTGATATGATCCCAGTAGTTTGTTCTTTTTTTTTTTTTAAGTCTGGTTTATTGAGGTATATACTCTCCAGTAGTTTTTTTTATAGCTTCCTTGCTTTCTAGTATGATGAGATGCTCCACACTCATCTTGTACATTTCCTGCTCTAGACCTGGAAACAACCTTTTATTTTTAACTTGACTGAGACAGTATTGACATATAATACATGTAACTTTCAGTGTACTATGTGATGATTGGATACGTGTATACACTGCAAAATGATTACCCCAGTAAGGTTAGTTAACACTTCTATTCCCTCACATAATTACCTTTTTTGTGGCGATAACATTTAAGATCTACTCTCTTTTAACAATTTTCAAGTATGTAAGTAACATAGTATTATTAATTATAGTTACCATACTGTACATCAGATCTCCAGAACTTACTCATCTCATAGCTGGAAATTTGTACCCTTTGCCCAACATCTCCCTATTTCCCCCACCCACCTCCAGCCCCTGGCAACCACCATTCTACTCTCTAGTTCTTTGAGTCTGGAGAGAGGAAATGGTGTTTAGAGACCACAACCTGAGTACAACGTGTGCTCATTGAAGTTAAGTCATTTTTTCTAGGCCTTTTCAATGGACAAAACCAGGAAGTATGTTTATTACAAACTCATGAGTTCTGATGCTATTTCCAGTAAAGATTGAATACCATAGGGTTTTTACTTAACCACATTGATCCTACATTTGTAACTCCTTTCCCTCGTGCCCAATATCTCACTTCCCATCATCAGTATCATTATTCTCTTGCCTTATTATATTCCATAATAATAGTGTCAGCCCCAGCATAGCAATACCAACACCTCCATCAACAACAGTTACTGAAAACAATGTAAGATTTGTATTGCAGTTCTCTTTGCCCTTGGGCCACGTCCCAGTTTAGCTCTATAGTCAAATTATTATATGTTAAAGTCATATGGTATAATTTCTCTCTATGTGGTTATGCCACACATTCAGTATACAGATAGATTTTTTTTTTTTGCTTTCTGCTTTTAGATGTTGCTTTTTGTTGTTTCACTTTATAATTATGCAAACTATGTGGTTCCAAAGGCAAGTGTACAAAACAAAGTTATACAGACTTAACTTCTGTCCCTATCTCTTCTACTGTGTCTCCTCTTTTTTTGTTGTTATGTTTGGGTTTTATTCATACACACACACACACACACACACACACACACAAATACATGTCTTTTTGTACTCCCATTCTTAGACAAGCTGCAGTGTACTATACACACTTTAAACTACCTTTCTGTTTTCACTTAACTGTATATCCTAGAAATCACTCCATAGCAATGTGTAAACATAATGCTCATACGTGTACCGTAGTTTATTCCCCAGTCCTCTGTTGATAGACATTTACGTTGTTTGTAGTGGTTTTAAAGTTGATCTCTTCATAAATAGAAAATGAAACTGTTTGTAATTGTTACTTTTGTTTTTCAAAGTTCATGCTTTAGCCTTTGAGTTTTAAGAAGCAAGTTACATACTTTAAGCTTGGGTAGCTTTTGTTTTGTAGTTAATGCAGATGGTGATGATGGTGGTGATCAATGAGTAGATTTATTGAGGGGTGTCTGTCTGCCACAGCCTGGTGCTGTTGATATAAACTAGCTCGACTCTAATTTAGTCATAACACCTGTGTCACAGAAGAGTGAGTCACTCCCTCTCCCTGTGAACGTTGTGAGTTAGATGCCCCAGGTATCAGAATGTGGCCAGATTGGTATTAATGAGTGAAGGAATTCCCTGCAGGCCTGGGATTCCGAACTGCTGTGATCACAACCTGAAATTCCTTAAGTTTGAATCTCATTTCAAGGCAAGGCAGGAGTTGATTCAGCTATTTTAATTTTCATAAATTTGAAGTCATAAAAGAAAAATAGCTCTTACGTTTTGTATTATTTACTCTTCATCAATCAGAAAGTCTGAAGGCTAAAAAATATTTTTAATGTAAATTAGTTATTAATCTAGAAAGCAGTTTTAAATTTTCAGTTGAGATGAATGTAAATTATTTTTACTGCTGAATTCACAGCCATGACTGAATTGTGATCTCATTCACCTTGACTTTGAATTGTGATCTCATTCACCTCGGCCTATCTTTTTTCACTCTTCTTCCTTTGAGCTGTCAAAGATACTGTCTTCAGTCTTTCTCCTCAGCTTCACCTCCCCCTTTTTTATTTCTCACATAGACTCTTGACAGTTCAGTAATCCACATTCCTGGGACATGAAACATTAAGAACACAGGGAAAAGATTTATGCCACTTTTCTCACCCACCTTCAAAGGAATAACCTCTATTAGAATTCTGAAAGTCGTATTTGCTTTTGTAACCTAGTGCCTTTGAAAGAAAACATGACGTGAGACTTTTCTCCTTACCTGAGATGTAATCCTTATATCATTTCCCTCTCCCAACACAGCCACCACATTTGCTGCATAAAAATCCTGATGTTCCACCACTCAAATGAAATACAACAGAATTGAGCATCTTTTGTCTCGGACAACATGTGTACTCCAAGCACCATAGTTCTGAATGGGAGGCATGTCGCTTTTCCTTTCTTCATCTCACTGTTGGAGTTCGATACTGGTATTACTGAGACTTCGAGCTGATAGTGGAAGGAAGAATAGGTATTGAGAAGATGCAGACAGGAGAAGGTTGATTGCTAATGAGTTAGGTTTGCTGCTGAGAAAAAGACCCAACTCAAGATATTGGTTGTTTTCAGACAGGAATGTGTTAGATTGCACATTTTTTAGAAGTTCTTATAAATTTGCAGTTGGGTCTATTTGTAAGGAACTATATTATGCCTACGTGTAGCTAAGTAACTGCTATTTTGATTGAGGCAGAGTACTTGGTAGTTAAGAGGCTTTTAGGGTTCCAATCCTGACTTCACTATTTACTGAGTAGATTTGGGCCAATTTGTTCTCTCTGTGCCTCAGTTTCCTCTTCTGTAAAATGGAGGTAATTCTAGTATCTACAGGATGGATTCTGTTTGTGTATGAGAAATGATGTCATAATGCATACAAAGTACCTTCAACATATAACTTCATAAATGTTAACTCCCTTCTCTTTCTCTCCACTCCCCCTTTCTTTCTTGAAACATTGCCGTTGGAGCAAATTTCAGTAACCTAAACCCCTCCCCCCAGTGATTTGCCATTCACTTCCGTTATAAAACCGGAGAGCCATTCCCAAAGAAATCTTGCTCCCAGAGACTGCTTTAAAAACTACTCTAAAAGAAAGGAATTGGAATTGTTACCAGCTGGGAATTGATTACCCAAAGTGGTCATGATATCATTTTTAGAACTTCCCAACACTTGCTTTCTTTCCCTTACATCGCTACTCCTTACCGTTTTTCTTTCTACCCACCTCTCGTATCTAATAGACTGTTAATGGTACTGACATCTTTCAGATCTGGAAGTTCTCACACTACTTCCATTGCAGAGCACAGTTTTGCCAGTAGATGCCGCCCTCGCACTTCTTGTGTGCCCAGTCTCCTGTTGGAATTTGCACACGGTACAAAGAGAACGATAAAATTACTTTATCAGCCTGGAAGTTGGGCAGCAGGTGAAGTTTGTTTCCTTGAAAATAGGGGTACCTTGTAACGTAGACCAGTAGAATGAACATTGAATTGTGTCAGAAGAGGGGTGCATGACCCTGGCTTTAGCCAGCACCTTGGATGAGTCTTTCTCCTCTTTGAGTTTCAGGTTTGTAGTCTGTAAAAATCAAGCGTCATACCACCTGTGCTGCTTTCCCCACGGTTAGCGGAAGGATCCGGTGAAGTGGAGGTTGGGGTCATTTGAACCAAGTCCGCATTTAGAACTGTAGTAGAATTCCACCGGCACAGAATTGGAAGGTTACTTATGTTTGTTTTAGGCTCATTGTGTATTAAGTGTTATTACTTATTTCATTATTATTTCACTTTCAATTTTGCCTTTGTAAAAAAGAAATTATTAGACCTTTGAATAATAACATAATCCAGAGACAGGAGAAGGCCACAGGAGTAAAGCCCAGACTTCTGCCATGCTTTTGTTTGCTACTGAAGGGAATATTCTCATCACATTAGGGTAATACAGCATTTAATAGAGTTAAAGTTGCATTCATATTTTGCTCCTTTGTTCGGAGATGCTTAGAGTATTCCTGTGAGGGAGGCAGGACGAGATTTCTTATCCCTTTTATAGTTTGAGGATCTGAAATCCAGAGACATCAAAAGGCCACTTTTTCCTACTTAGTTCCAGAATCAGGACTAGAAGGCAAAACCCCAGGTTGCTTCTTTTCTCATAACCATTGGGTGTTTTTTCACATGAAAAACAAAACAAACGGATGGTGAGCTCCTGGCACATACCAGGTACTTAATTAATGTTACAGAGCAGAACTTGAGTGACAGGGAAGAATGGTTTCAGGTGTGTGGTGTCTTGCTGGGCATTTCGTAGTGTTGGAGGAGTATTTATTATTGACGTGAATGGTTTTTTTCATGCTTAATCAGAACATAATGCAGAAAAGCTTTGCGTTACATTAATTACTACGTAAGTAATTCCCCTTGTTGGAACAATTGAATTTTTACCTCCTTTTGGTGTGTTCTGTTACTTACTTTGTAATCATGGGTTTTCCTTTTTTTTTTTTTTTTTTTTTTTGTTCAGGAAATGTCATGCTAACTACAAAGGCATTATTATTGTAAGAACTCTTTTGGTTTTGACCAAATAGAACTTCTGTGGAAACAAAAGCATCTATTGTACAGGAGTCTCCGGGCTAATGCAAACATTTGATAGACTTGAGTGATCTTTCTGTCACAGTGTGTCTGTCAGTCTCATTCAGGCACTTACTCCTGAATTTTTGCTCTTTCATACCGTTATCTACTCAGCATTACCTTCTCTGTAAATTTACTTTTCTTCCCGTAGTAATAGATATTGAACAGTTTTAGTAATCTTCATATTGGTTGCTGATTATCTTGTCTCCCTCCCTTTATTTTTACTATTATTATTATTTTTCAGAGAAAACCATTTAACATACGTTTACAACACAGACTTGTTAACTCTAGGCACATGTTGTACAGTAGATGTCTAGGGCTTCTCTCTCTTGTATACCTGACACTTTGTACCCTGTGACTAACAACGCCCCGCTTGCCCTTTATCTTCTCGTATTTTACATTTTATTGGCGAGGACACTGCTCTCCGAGGGTTGCAGAATTTGAGAAGAAAATGATGACAGTAGCGGTGATGGCGGGCTTATCGTGTGTTAGGTCCCTGTAAATGTTTCGTCCCCCTGGCCTCACGGTATCCTGCATATAGATCTTCCCACTCATTCGACACAGAGGCTCACGTAGTGTCCTGTCCGTGGCACACGGTGAATCAGTGAGGGAGTGAGGCTTTAAATCCACATTTTCTGATGTCAGGACCGTGATTTTTCTCAGAGTATCACGCATTTGTTGTGTGAGAAGTGTCACAGATGCTCTGATGGTGAGTTCTGTATGTGCCCTCATTCAGCTGCTGCATATTTTCTTTCTCTGATGGGCCCGGCTCTTGGCAAGTAGCCACACACAAAGGTGCTCGAAATGTGCTATTTGATTACATTGGTTGAGCCCATTGTGCATTCTTTGAAAAATTTTCCAGATCTTTTCGAATTTTCTTTTTGGAACGTCCATTTGTCTGTGTGTACAGGCGCATGTTAATTAGCTTACACATCTGACCGACATGAAGCTTGTCTTTTTCCCTCTCGGAAAATTGTTAGTACAAAACATTGGAACTGAAGTGTTGGGAATCGCCTAGACCCAAGTTGGATAAAACATATAAGGCATTTATTTAGCAAAGTGCCTGGCAGGCCTACTCTATTATTAATATCCTGGTTCCTTTAAGAGTGACAGCTTACAGTAAGCTGTCATAAAGTTAAAGAGAACAGTGCATTGGGAAACTGATCTCACCTCTGACAGTAACCAGCTTTGTGTCCTTAAGCAAGCCACCTAATCTTTCTGGGGCTCTTGTTTCTTTATCTGCTAAATAAAGGTGAGATTAAAAAGTCTTTAAGAGCCCTCAAACTCTCAGTCTTTGTTTGCTACTCTTTAAAATGGAGATAATACATACCTGTCATAGGGGTTATTTGAGCCTGAAAGAGATAGCCTGTGTAAAGCATAGAAAAGATGCTCAGTCTATGTCCGTTTTTTCCCTCATCCTTTTAAAATGCAGGGAGGTGCTTTGGACTCCCTAGAGACCAAAATGAACATAGGCGGCAGTATAACATACTCACCAAGAGCCAGATAGACCTGGATTCAATCCTAGCTTCACTATTTGAGAGATCTGTAACTCTAGGCAAGTTGCTTAACCTAGAATGAAGATGCTAATCACATTTACCTCAGGGTTGTTGAGAAGATTAAATTAGAAAAAGCTTTTAACTACTTAGCAGAGTACCTGACACACAGTAGGCATTCAGTAAGTTTTATTTACATGTGTAATATTTCAGTGGGAGAGATGAACTATCAGAGGGGAAGAGTTGAAGATAATGAGGTGGGCTGCCCAAAACAAGAAAGGCAGGAGGCAAGCCCAAACCACACTTCACGGTTTCAAGGGCCCTGCTGCAGCAGCTCCCACGTCCTCGTTAAGTGATGTTTGCTTTGAAGTATTGATTTCATAGCTAAGATGAGCTTAATTCTGCTGTGACTTCTTGTTCACAGGGTTTCAATATCAAACATACGGATGCAAATAGACCTTTTATGTTTTCTCTGATGAGATTGTTTCTCTTCTGCACCTGTCTGGGAGACATAAAATAGCTTGTGTGTGTGTGTGTGTGTGTATGAGAGAGAGAGAGAGAGAGAGAGAGAGAGAGAGAGAGAGAGAGAGCCATATCCGGGAGGCATCACCCATCGAGTGCCCCTGTTTCTGTGGCTGAGATCGCATGGCACACAGCACTGGCTCAGAAGGAGCCAGCTGCTGGAGGAAGGGCAACTCAGAACCACCAGTTACTTCCATTTGTTCCTTATTTAGGAAAATCATGTTAAAGACTATTCACACATGGATGGTTGGATATGTTTTTCAAAATCTTATTTATATTCCTTCTTTTTTAAACTAAACTTTTTATTTTGAGATAGTTGTGGATTCACATGCAGATTGTGAATGTAAGTGTTGATTGACATTCCTCCATCAAGATAAAGAGCAGATCCATCACCACTGGGTTCCTCCTTCCTCTTGGCTTTGGAGCTATACCCTCCCCCATTGGGGTGGGGAAAATGGGGTAACTCTAAGCAACTACCAATCTGTTCGCCATTCAATGTATCTATTTTGAAGTTTGAAAAATCTTAAGGGCAAAGTCAGGCAATTTGCTGTGTTCTTCCAAGTGCCCTTGTCCCCAGACACAGCTGGACCAAGCATAAAGTTATTTTCACACGTTGGGGAGAAGCATACCATTCCAGATGGAGGTGGAGATTTTCCACTTTTGAAGTGCTGTTGAGACTGTAATTATAAACTAGGATTAATCTGCACCAGTTTCTGGGATGAATTAAGATCTCATGATAAAATACCACATACCGTCAGTCACGTGATCCGTGGCAGTTCTCCTCTGTGCCAGCTTGGTGAATGAGGGCCGCAGCTGCCCAGACGTTTCTTGCTGAAGGAATGTTTAGCACTGATACTATGTATTCAGCACTTCCTGGGAGAATTTTAAGAAATAGCACTTGAGTTCCTAGGATTTGGTCAAGACGTGGAGCTTTACTTAGTTATAGAAAAGGTACGTGATGTATGTAGAAGAGTTCACCTTTTTTCATTCTCACCACGTCTCCTCCCCTCTCCATTTGGTTCTTACAGAAAATGAAAATCCCACAGGAAAGAAAGCCTAGTCCTCATTGCCTAACGACTGGTCCTTCGCAGGTCACTCTCCCTTTCCTTCCCCTTTCCCACCCTCCTGGGCCTGTAAAACAAGGCTGACTGACTATATCCTCAAGGGAAGCTCCATGTTAGCCTAGATGACCTCAGGGTTTTGTCCGAACCTGAGAGGTGGTGTTGCTGAGTCCACTGGAACATGATAGAATAGATGAGCATTCAGCATTCACAGTAAGGGGTGCTCCTAGGCTGGTCGCAGAGTACTTATTTCACGGGTCTGGATTACGCACCTTATCGGGGAGGGGAGGTTGGGGAAGAAGGAGCCAGTTTGGCCATAGCACATATAACTTTTACAATTTGAATTACTGAGATGGGTATGAGCTCTCCACTTTACCACAGATCACACCACTTCCTTTTTGTTTTATAACTGGCCTGTTGAACTTATTTTTACTTCCTGTGCCAGCCCCTGAAAACATTTGCGTTGTGACCCCTGATTTAACTAATCCCCAAATCTTGGATATTTAGGTGGCCTCCAGCTTTTTAATATTAAACACTGTTTTAATGAAACTTTGCATGATTTGTATTTCCTTAGAATTAATTCCTGCAAGTAGAATGCTTGGGTCAAACTGCTTATAAATTTGAAGTTGTGACACATATTGTCAAATTTCCCTGTTGTTTTTGGTGTCTGCATTGCCAGTTTGTGTGATTTATCTAATGATTAATGGAATTCTTATTTCCTTATTGATTTCAAAGAGTTCTTTAGGAACTGAGGCCTGGTGTTTGCTTTTGTGGTTGGTTTTCTGTCTGTTGAATGTGTGACTTAAGCTAGGAATTTAAACATCAGACCCTATATTCTCAGACTTCTGCCATTATGTTCTAGATTGTCTCCATGCTTGTTTGCTTATTAATCTTTCTTTGATGAGTTTCTTTTCATAATCCTGTGCTGGAAGAAAGATTAATGAAGGCCAAGTAGGGTTATAAACATATATGGTAAAGATACTTTCCCAGCTTTTTAAATCTTTATATATGGTGTCTGTTTAGATATTTTGAATTTTTATGTACTTGGATTTAGCAGCTTTTCCTTTGTGACTTACGGCATTTTATACCATGTTTAGAATATTTTCCCACCACAAGATTATAAAAATATTAACCCTTACTTTGTTTTAGATTTATTTTTCTTTTTTGGTATTCTGTCTGGAATTTTTCTTGGTGTAAAAAGTGAGGTACTGATAATGATCCAGCTTCACGTATTTCTAAACAGCTAGCCAATTTTCCTAACAACCAACAATTTTTAATATACACAGTGAATTTGGAGTTACCAAATCTTGATATCTTCTGGTATCTAAGAGTGGCTTGTTTTTATAGATAGAAAGTTTCCACTTCTACCTCTGAGTTTCAGTATTTCTGCTTTTAAAGCCTCTAGAAAGGAGCTGTGAACAGAACACCATATTGGTTTTGGCATTAACTTGAATGCATCTCAAATAGGCTGATTCCACAGAATTTGATCCAAAGTACTTCTATGTCCTGATGCCTTTTTGCCAAGCAAAATTGATTATTTCTGAAAAGGCCTTCAGTGCTGGACTGAAAAAAGAGTCAGGGGTCCTCCTAGGCTGGTGGCAGATACCATTTGGCATCAGGTACAATGCTTTCTATTTTTCTCATACGTTTCTTTCTCTTCTCTAGCCTCAAATGGTCAGTGTCTCTTGTTGGGGGGCTTTTTTTTTGAGGGTGGAGCCAATTCAAATCCTCCCCGACCAAATCCTACTATTGTGTCTTTAAAATGCGTGTATTTTTTTTCTCTTGGCCATTTGATGAATAGATACCAGGAGTCTTTCTTTGACAGTGTTTTCCAGCCTTCTCTGTATTGTAGAATTTAGCTGTGGATTGCATTTGTTGTACTGGTGTATTTCCACCAGTAGTGTGTGTGGCTCTTTCACAGATCTTCTCTTTATCACTTCAGTTAGAGGTGCTTTTCAGTTCGTCCAGTTTAAGAATGTACCTGAGCAGTGTAGTGCCTTGGCAGGTTCCTCTTTTGTAGCCATATTCTCCTAAATTATTGTAGTGTCTTTCAATGTAGGTTTTATCATCGGTGCTTGTTTTTAAGTCCAGCCTCCTGTCAGAAAGGCAGATTCTGCCTTGGGGTTGAGGCCGTATGGTTAAAACCTCCAGAGCCATTCTGTTAGGGTTCAGCCCATCTTCTCGACCTATGATGTCACCTGGCTAGCCTTCGATTTCCTTACCTATCAAGTATGGATAAAAGTCACACCTATCTCATAGGGCTGTTTTAAATATCAAGTGAGATAATGCATGTAAAGCACTTAGGACAGTGCCTGGCCTAGCGGAAGCACTTAATAAATGTTATTTTTCATCCTCTTTTTTAGAGTTGATTTGCTCTTCTAGGATGTTACAATGCTCTTTTTTCCCCCTCTTCGTTGTAAAAAGAATACGTGCCCATTGTAGAAAGTTTAGAAATTGAAGAAAAGCTTAGAGAAGAGCATTTCTCTTACAATTGTACCACCCCCCAGCAAGAATCACAGTTTTTACATTTTAATACATTTGCCTCCAGTTTTTGTATACTTACATATTATTGTACGTGCATATATCATAACATATATGACCGTATGAGATCATTTCATATGTGTAATACAATATCTTGATTTTTTTTCACTTACCGTATCTTAAACATTTTCTGATTTTATTAAACACATTTATACGATCATTACTTTTGTTGGCTACCAAATAGTCTATCACATTATATTATTTTGATTGACTTAACCAATCTCCATTTATCTGGTGTTTAGTATTTGGAACTTTTTTGGCTGGAGTTAGGTTGCCGTTAGATCATTCTAACTTACTAGGCCAGGCTGTCTTTCTTGTCAACCACCGGTTTAGGAGCTGAAGTCTAGTGTTTGCTTCTGTGGTGGTTTTTTTGTCGAGTGTGTGACTCTAGGATATTAAACATCAGACCCTGTATTCTCGGGCTTCTGCCATTCTGTTTTGGATGATCTCCATGCTTGTTTGCTTTTTCATCTTTCTTTGATGAGTTCCTTTTCATAATCCTGTGCTGGAAGAAAGATGAATGGAGACCGAGACGAGTATTTCAGTCTCCGACCCTCCTGTGGCCACGTGAACGCCCAGGAGCTAGCCAGGATAAACAGCAGTTGCATGTTAATGGACCTTTACTGAGGTAATAATCATGCGGAGGGCTTTCTGGTGAGAAGACTATCCTAAATTGTTCTTGACAGGGTATACTATTTTTGTTTCAAATTTCTTGTTTTTCCTGTAAAGCCGCGTTGAAAGTATGTTAAGGCTGAATTCATTTGTACTTGGGAATATAATGAGATCTTGTACTTTTCACTTTCAGAAAACCAGCCAAGAACAGCAGTCTGAAAAAGAAATATGTGTCTAAAACTGCCAGGGAAACCTGCTGTTGAGATATGCTTTCTGAGAAACCACATGGCACATGAATGTCGTCTTTGTCTCAAGTCACTGGCTCTGCTGGGTGAATCGTGCTGGCTGATTTGAGCTTGGTTTTTAACTTAGTTATGGAAATGGCGCTGACAGCAAGACTTAAATGCCGGTGGTTTGTGACCCAGGAGGTTGCTTAAAATGGCATCAGTCTGTGTGAGCTTGACCCTATTTCTCATTTCCTTTGTTTGGTTCTCAGACTACTTGGCCTCCTTTTTCTTTCAAGTTCACTCTTTGTGGCCAATTATTCTCTGCTTTTAAAATATAGGGTGATTTTTATCTCAAACACATGGTGAACCAAAGAGCTGAATCCAGACCTTGGGTGTTGTGAATTTGGGTAGACAATATGAATAGTGATAAGAAATAATTTAGATCTAGATAACTTAGAACAGAAGATCAGACATGGATCCTAAGACCTGCAAATAGTATCTTGGCACCCCAGGCCCTAGAAATGGCTGTCCCTAGGTCACTTCCACGTGGCTTCCCTGAAAGCACAGTTGACAAGTGGTGTAGGTCTTGAATTCCTAAAAGCCATCATCTCTCTCGGTAAGCTGTTCCAATACTGTGTCACTCATAGAAATACAGGCTTCCAGAACAGAACGGGGCCTTAACGGGCATGTGTTCTAACTCCTGTTACACCTCCAACAACAGGCATCACCCAAAGTTTTCTTGACCACTTCTGGTCATTGCCGCGAAGAAGGGGGAATTCCACAAGTTGGGAAATAGTTCCTATTGCTTAAAAGCTCTGCAGAAAGATGCTGTGTTTTTTTTTATTGCAGCCAAAATTTGGCCCCAGGAAACTTCTTCTACCCATGTGTTTATTTTGATTATTTCTCACAGAAACTCTACAGACAGTTGGTTGGGATTATCTGGCTTTTCCATTTTACAGATGGAGATGAGTATTATGGTAACGTGACTTGAGTAAACCTTGCCAGCCTTGCGCTAACTCATTGTTACCAAGGCAAGCAACTAAATCTTGGCTGATCTGTGCATTCGGTGCTGCTTTGCTGGTGTCTTTGCACATCATTCTCTCTATAACTAAGATTACAGGTGTGAAAGCACCGGACCAAGGGTAGATTTTGGGTGATGTTTCATTAAAAGTGCAGACTAGAGTCAGACAGAACTAGATTCAATTTTGGTCGCTGTCAATTGGGGCCTGAACCTCAGACAAATTGCATAATTCTGCACACCTCATATTTCTCATCTATAGAATCAGGTCAATCATTATAGCTGTAAGATTTAGTGAAAATCAAAAGAGATAATACATGGAAGAGCTTAACATAGTGGCCAGCTAATAATGCTTTAAAAGTGTTTGTAAATGCTGGTTTATATAATTGTTACTGTTACTGTAATCGTTATACAATGAGTCCTTAAATCCTGCCCACTCACCAAGCCACATTGGCAAGGCTTCTGCTCGTGCTTCTGCCCTACCTTTATGTCTTCTAGGTTGACTGGAAATAACGTTAACATTATAATAAAATGGGGTGGGCATACAATGTTTCTGGCGCCTAGAGACTTCCCTTTTCACAGGAGGAAGTTTGGGGAGTTATCTCAGTAGTCTGTCATGGCACCAGAACTGGGAATTGGGAGTTAACTTTTCTTTTCCCCACTGCTTATAGGGGAAGCACCATTGCTCAATATCATCATGGTTGTCTCTATTTTCAAAGATTATTTCATCCTCTGTAGCACTGTCATTTCAGTATACATTTTTAACAATCCAACTCCTCCTGCTTTATTCTTGTGGTCCAGAATTCCTGGTCCATAATCTTTTTGGTTTTATTTCAGATAAATCTAGGGTTGTTGTTGTTTTTTTCTTTTTTCTTCCCTAGAAATCTTGATTTCATCTAAGTTTTTTAATATTTTGGCATATTAAAAAACCAAAAATTTAAAGTTTTGGGTCTGAAAACTTGTAATTCTAGCTTGCCTTTCTTTCCTAATATATGTTTCTTTTTTTCCTGATCAAATTTGTCAGAGGTTTTTCTTTTTTTTTTTCACCCCCTGAACTTATTTGAGAGAACCAGCTTTTGGTTTTGTTGATCCTTGCCATTGAGCATTAGCTTTTGAATACATGAATTTATATTTTAAAGAACATTTTCATACCAGAGAAGCTGTGTGTTTTTAACTGAACTTAGATGAACATGCCACTAGGAATATGGTGATCACCCTTTCTGAATCGGAAAACGAGGACATGTGGTCTTGACAAAAAACTTTCCTGGTATAGATTTATACACGTTTGAAAAGTATCACCACGGAATAAATTAAGTCACATTTGATTATTCATTCTTGTTGAAAAGAATAAAGGGTGATCCCAAAGTATCTAGGACATATACACATTAACACTTTTACAGAATAGGAATGCACCATCTTTTTTAGGCAGTCTTAAATCAGAAAAATAAAAGAATCAGAAAAGTCCCTATTTAGCAGTTATGTGTTTCTGGTGGAATTGAAAGTATTGCGCGCGCGCGCGCACACACACACACACACACACACACACACACACACTTTCTCTCTCTCTCTCTCTCTCTCTCTCTCTCTCTCTCTCTCTCTCTCTCTCTCTCTCTCTCTCTCGCTCTCTCTCCCTCCCTCCATCCCTCCCTCCCTCCCTCCCATATTTATGTTTTTGACACGGCAGGGGACTTAGGTCCCAAGACTTGAGGCCATTGCAGAAATATTCTGATGTGCCTTGCAGAGAGCCCTTGTCTGCTTTTGTTGCAGAATTCCTTTCTCTCAAAGGATATTGAGAGAATATTTACTTTGGGGTCTTCAGGTTGTAAATCTCTGACCCTTCATTACATGGACTTTCCCAGCAGCAAGCAGGGCTTACTTACAGAGATTGTATACACTTTCCAGAAATTGAGTGCTGTTCCCTTACAAGTTTTCCCAGTTTAAGAAAGTCCAAACTGTAAAAATTTAGGCCCACAAAACAGCTTACTCAGGGAACTTTCTTTGGATTCTCCAGTTTTCTGTAAACATTTTGTTCTTTTAGTGTATTTAAATTGGATCCTATTTGGTCTGAAGATACCTTTTAAGACTCCCTCTATCAAGTAAAGTGAGATCAATTTGTTTTTTAGCTTTCAGGTTTGCTCAGGATTCTTTGGGCTTCTTTTATTTGGCAAGACAAGAGAGAAAAGCACAGCCTCTTTGTTATCTTGGAAATTTCCAGCCTGAGAAAGTGTCCAGAGGCACAACTTACACAGGGGTTCTTACGTGATCAGCTCGCCCTTTTCCTGAATTATTAAGCTACATTAAAACAGCAGCTTGGTGTTTAGGTTTTCTTAACCTTCTGAAAGATTAATATCCCCACAAGAATGATGACACTTTTGACGTCACCCTTGAGTGCTTTCAAATAGCAGGAGCTAACTGCTGTGTTCTTGTGCTCTACCTTCTTTAGACAGTTACAATTCCTCTAGGAGGTGTAAGTATTCTAAACTATGTGTTTTCTAACTTCCTGAAAGTTGTCCTCTCACAGTGTGGCTTTATCAAGTGTGATATAACGACACTTGTTCATTTTTAAAAACCTTTCAAATAGACTTTTTCTTCAAGAGCAATCATCAGCAACCAAGACTAGAATGAATTTTATGTCCTTGTTTTCCGTGTACCTTTATGGCAGTCAGGACACTGGATGAGCCGTTCATTTTGAGTTTGGAGTAATTGATGTAACCTTATTAATAAACTTATACTCTTAGGCTTTTTTATTGATTACGTATTTTCAAAGCTTCTGAAAAGTTCAGCATCTTACTAATAATGGAGGGAACCCAGTAAAACGTCAGTTCGTTTTCAAGTCAGGGCTTAATGATTAAGGGCATATTTCTTTGTTAAATATTTATTGAGAACTCTTTTCTGCTGGCCTGACACTCTGAAACTATATTAGATGTAGTTCCTACTCTGAAATAGCTCCAACTTTCGTAAAAGGAAAAGGTAGCCGGGAAGAGAGAGGAGCAGGAACTTGGGCAGGGCTGGAAGGTTGAATGGGCATTCCCTAAGCTAAGACAGGAGAATTATATTCAGCAGAAGCATGGAGGTTGAAAAGTATGGCACCTGAAGGAATTTTGAGTAGCTATGGTAATACTGACAAAAGAACCCAGATATCCTTTCATTTACTTAACCTAATTTTATTATTCTTTTATATCTCAAGTGTGGTGGTGGTTCCTTGAAAATGGAGATTTGCTCATTTGTAAAAATTCTACAGTTCAGACTTTTCCCCGAGTTAGAGTGAGTGGCCCTTGTTTGCACTCTAACTGTATAAAATGGCAAGATCTTTCTCTCAGAAGCTCTGACCACAGGGGTACCTCCTCTTATCGCCTGTAGCACATGTTGCCTTGACACGGAGTTGGCTCAGGTTTTGCAGTCGGACGTGCTGAGGCTCATCTCTAACTCAGCCACTTACACTTCCTGGCTCTGGAGCCATGGGCAAATTCCTGTATCCCCCTAAGCCTCAGTTTCCACCTCTGTGGGATGGGCTAATACCACTTCACAGAATGTTCTAATGCTTGTAAAGTGCCGAGCACAGTACCTAACCTCTGGCGCTCGGTCAAAGCAGCTCTCCTCACTATTAGCATCGTCAGGTACTTACTCAGCAGGCCTCAGGTGGGAGCTTGTTTTCATGCCTTACCTCCCTCATCTGTCTCCACTTCTTAAAGGGGTCCTGCTATGTATACTTTTTTGGCCCATACGCACCCTGACTCACCCACCACCCCTATCATCCCTACTCCTGCCCCCCGGCAAGGCCTAGCACACGTGTCTGACACAGAGCAGGTACTCCCGGCATCTTGATAATTAAAGATGGCCGCCACCCTCATGACCTCATAGATGACATCAACAGTGGTGCTGTGGAATGCCCAGCTAGCTAAGAACTACAAAGGAAAATATTTCAATTAAAGATCATTTGGCAACCAAAAAAAAAAAAAGAAAAATATTTAATGTTATGTAGGAGCAGTACATGCATCGTGAGACCCATTATTCTTTTGTATTTGGGGTATGAAATTTCCTACGGGTTTTTGCTGAGAAAAGCCAGAGTCGTCGTGGTAGGAAAAAATCTTGCTTTGGCCAAAACTTTATTACCTTTGGCCAAAGGCTATTAGAAAACTCACAGAACAAAAACAAAATAGTAACAACAAAAGAGCAGGTGCGTGATGAGTAAGTTGTGAAGGTTCATGGCAGAACAGAGTTGGAGTAAATTCTAAGCGTGCAAAAGTACTGCTTCAAAAATGAATTTTGTCATCTGAATTGAAGGATAATTTTCAATAAATCACGTCCATATTTATTATTACTAACAATATGCAAGTAATATACTTTCTATTATAGGTAAACCTCATAGTTTAAAGAAAAAATCTTTTGCTTTTTGTCTTTTTGTTTATACCATTTATTAAATCATACACTTCAACACACACATACAGAGAGCCCTCTCTAGGTGGGAGACCGTCTGGATTCAGTGTTCAGGTTGGTTGAGACCAGTCGTCGGGCCCATGTCCGAGCTCTCGTCCTATCACCAGGCCTCCCTGAGCCAGATATCTTTGTTTTACCCAGGCTTTCAGTCTGCGTTTCATTCCAGTCTTCTTGGTGTATATTTTATGTAGAGGCAGTCATGTTTTCTTTGGTTGGAATTCTGATAATAGTTCCATGTATTGATTTGAAGTCATCATAAACTCAAAATGGAATTGAAGGAATCTCTAATTGATAATGGTTTTATAACTTTTCTTCCTCATTGGAGAAGCATGAGGGGGATTTTATAAGGGCCTGATGACGAAAGCATAATTTGGCATGACCATAATTTGAATCAGAGGAAATCTCTCATTAACATTCTCACAAGGTTCACTTAAGGAGCAGTATCTTTTGAAACTGAATAGTTTGGTATTTACTTAATCCACGCAAGTTGTGATTTAATAGTCAGCTTCCTTGCTTTTATGCTTGACTATCTGCTCACTCATCTGCTGAGAGATTATTGCATCACCTACAAATCTTATCTTACTGGAGTCATCTCTCCCCAGTCTAGAATCCACTCCTAGACAGAGACAAGAAAGAGTATCTTTGGTGGAACTAAGTCAATACCCTCGATGCCTTTTGACTGACCATTGTACCTTCTCTCCATTGCCCACCTTCTAGGGCTGGTGTGGAAGGTATGCATGGCATGTTGGTGGCTTCACTTGAGTTTTTAGCTTCTGTCAAGCTTCCTTATCATCTTGCTAAATTCCAAAGGTGTGTTCTTTCCTTCTTGTTGGCCACCGTAAAACATCTCTGTGACAGGGCCTCAGCTTGACTCACCTGTCCAGAAGGGTGTGTGTTTAAGAAACCCTGTTTGTGACACTGGACACAGAATGGTGAGTGTTCAGTACAGTCTGTATAGGGTGGAAGCTTGTCCTTAAAGCTTTGGCAGGTCTCTCGTTGATGGTTTTTTAGGAGCATCTCATGACACTGCTTGCACGATAGACTTCTGCGGTGAGGGTTTCTAGCAGCAGAGAAGCAAAACTTTGAAATAGGTTTAAACTCTGTACTGGGATGAAGACCAGACCTGTTTGTTCACTGTGGGCCTTGAGGCCCAGGCAGAAGGAAGCTCTGCTACACATTCTAATGTGTTCATTGTCAGTGTAATTCCTGTGAGTTACCTGTCACTTGTGATGAAACATCAGCCAGACCTTCTCAGTTTTTATCCAGGCAGTTGTGCAACTGTACGGTGTCATTCAGAATTTCACAGTTCCTAAAGTTACGTGAGAAGAAATCAGTTCCCATCCGCCTTCTGTATTCAGCCCAGTGCTGGAATCTGAGATTTTGCTGTGGTCTGGCCCGGAGGAAACAAGCCAGAGTCATCTGATGTGGGGTTTCTCACACGGAGGTCACGGCTGACTCCTCTGTGTGTGGTGTGTGCCCTGCACCGTAGCTGGAGCCCATCAAGCTCAGTGCTTATAGCAACAGCAGCTACTATTTATAATTATTACTCCATTTTCCGAGAAAGGCTTTAAGGTGGTAGCTCCCACTTATCCACTTTCTTTCTGGTGTCAATCAGACACTACGTTAATACATTTTGCCAATACCGCCAAGCCTCACAGCTTCCCTGTAGGACACGTACTGTTATTGTCTACTGAAAAATGGGGACCATGAGGCACATGGTAGATGACTTACCCAAAGGCATCCCGCTACCGAGGGCAGAGCTCCCAGGGAACCCAGGGTCCCTCTGACAACGCCAGTGCTCCTGCCCCTAAACCCAGCTGCTTTTCCAACAGATACCTCCTTTTATTCTCATGTTACCCAACAGTGTTCCTGGCCTCGTGGAGCTGCCGGTAAAATTGGTTAATTAGATTTGAATCGTGTTCAGCAACCTTGAGTTGAGTCACGGCGCCTCAGTTTCAATGCCATGCACATAGTAGGCACTTGGTATTTTTACATGAGGAAAGGCAGCGTCATTCATCCCTGGTTTACAGATGAGGAAACCAAATCGCAGAGAAGTCACGGTACTTGCCCCAAATCACCGTCATTGCCAGCCGTGGCATTTTGGAATGTGAGGGACAATCAGGTGTAGTTAATGTCAGCTAAATTTGTAATTCTCCCAGTTGCCCCACATTTGTCACTCACACACACCCATTTCCAGAAACCCTTCCTGTGGGGATTATAAGTCTCTCCCAATTCCTTGCTGTGTCACTTTGGGGAAATGACTTGCTCGCTCTAATCCTCATTAACCTCATCTGTGAAAGGACAGTAATGATAGTTACCTTACAGATGGGTTAAATGAAACAGTGTCGACAAAATGCTTGGCTCAGGGCCGAACACATGGCATGTGCTCAAGTAATTAACATATTTCTCCATGTCTCTGTAGAATCAGTAACAAATCAGCCCTGGATCTCTCTCTCTCTCTCTCTCTCTCTCTCTCTCTCTCTCTCTCTCTCGCTCTCTCTCTCTCTCTCTCTCTCTCCTGCACATACGTTGTTGCCTTTACTTGTTCAGACCTCCGACCACATCATCAGACAGGGTAAAAGGCAATGCTGAGTGAAGCCGAGGTGTCTGTCAGACAGCAGTGAGTGAGGACAACCGCCACATGTCAGTACCACCTGTCAGACTCAGAGCCCACCCTTTTCCATTTTCCCCCAGGAGTAAAGTGTTGATTAGCACCCAGGCGGTCAGGGGATTCTACGTAACCACGAGTAAGAGGCTTCTTTTAGTCTCTCCTTCCGTCTGTGACCTCTCCCAGGAAGAAGGGCCCAAAATCCCAGGGCGTGGTCTGTTCTCCAGCACAGCCCACCTGCAGCAATGAGCCTGCGACTCTGTGCTTGGCATTCAGAAAGATCATGTCTTGTCCAGAAAGATCACGTCTGTTTGATCTTCTTTCCATAGGGCGTTTCTTGTAGTAGAAGTTCTTTTTTGTCGGGGGAAAAAGAAATTTACACTGGACATGTCCTTTAGAGCTAAGCGAGGATTGGAGACCTGCTTTGTATAAAAACACGGAAATTTTAATCAAGTGAAGAGAGACTTCTTTTGATTTCGAAAGAATGCTGAAAGGATTGTCAGCTCCTTGAGGGCAGAACTCACTCCTTTGTTCCATTCTGAGTCTTCTGAGCACCTCAGGGGGCGCGGGGCCTGTTACCTGAGGTGGTGCTACGGGCGGTGGGGTCGCCTACTCCCTGGTTTCTGTGGCTTCCTTTACTGTTTGACCAGAAATGAAGGGCGATCGTTCCTTCAGGCCGTATTACACTCAGCACAGTGACCAAGACAAAGTCGCAGCCTTCGTAGAACTTATATCCCAGTACGAGAGACGAGCAAAAACATCAACAGTGATGGTTCCCATGGGCCATGACTGTTTTGAAGGAAATTGAACCAGGGGTCAAGATGGAGAATGATGGAGAGGAGGCGACTTTCTAGATAAGATGGTCAGAGAAGGCTTGCTCGAATTCTCTGAGGAGTGGACATCTGAGCTAAAGCCTAAAGGACAATTTAGGCAGAAGGGTCATTAACTGCATAGCCCCTGAGGCCGGGAACAGAGTGGCCTGTGTGAGGAGCTGCAATAAACTTGGCTAGCAGGTCCTAAGCAAAGGGGAGCGTGGTAGATAACCGGTGAGAGGGACGATGGGGCCAGAGAAGTAGGCCTTTTTGTTGGATTTTATTCTAAGTGCAGTAGGAAACAGGAGGTGATGTGATCTGGTTTATTTCTGTATTTTTAATTGTTTGTTGCTGTGCGATGCTAGTGGGTTGGAGGTGGAGATGGAAAAAAGTAGTTGTTGGATTTGAGTTGTACCAGTATTTCAGAGATTAGATCCAAGGATTGGATGTGGGTGGGGGAAGGGGAAGAGTCAGGGATGATTTTGAGCACCTGGGAGGATGGCGGTACCTTTCCTGAGATGAGGAAGGCTGGGAAGTAAGGGGAGGAGGTTTGGGGATGAGGGAGGGGTAGGACCCAGAGCTTTGTTTTAGATGTGGTAAGTTGCAGATTTATAGGAGATCATCAGAGACCGAGATCCAGTAAGAGCTGATCTGGACGTGTTCCCAGGGGACTTCTGCTCTAGAGATAAATGTGGGAGTCACTGTACAGAGAGGATGTTGATCCTGGGGGGCTAGGTGAGATACTAAATGGTGGTATTGCCTGTCGCTAGCGAAAACAGCTCACGCTTCCTACGTGGCTGGTTTGAGAATTTGCTCCTTCAGGGTACAGGCTGTAGCAAAACTGTAGAACCACAGTTATTTTACTACAAGATAGCCATTTGAAATGTATTTACGCCACCAAGGACCAGGAAGGTGAAATGCTACACTTGGTGCCATAAAAGCATTCTCTGAGCTTGTTTTCAGAAAAATCCATATCTGGATGGTGTGACCCAGTCATTAGCGGTGACGGGCTGGCTGTGTTCTCATCGGTCAGGTGTAACTTAAGCCTCAAAGGCCTTCGGGCAAGTCAATTAGCCGGAAGGTGGCTGGGTGCTTGTTGGTTGTGCCCCCAGATTAGAATCAAGGGCAGAAAGACTGCACAGAAATCGGAAACCTAGAAGAAGCAACAGGAAAACAATCAGGAAGATGCAGATTCATGCTTACCAATTTGAGAATGGATAAGAAACACCCGAATGCAAAGTCCTATGCCTTACTTCGTGGGGCGTCTGATCAAGTAGCTCTGGGTTGGGGCTCGAGATTCCGATGCAGGTTGACCCATGGTTCATACTTGGAGAAACAGTGAGTCTGAAAAACTAAAAAGACCTGTGAGGTCGTCTAGGCAGCCCTCGCTTACAAATGGGGGAAAAGGCCCAGGGAGGAGAAGGGGCTGGCCTTACGCTGCAGAACACGTTGGGAGGCCAGAGCAGTTCCAGTCACTCCCGTGTCTTCATTTTACAGCTGTCTCTTCATCCTAATGTATGGATCAAAAAGCAAGTCTCCCTCCCAATGCCCCGCTCCCCTTCCTTCACTGTATTTTGTTCTTTTTTTCACAGCATGTATCACCTAATGTAAGAGTACTTTGCTAACTTACTGTGTTGTTATTTGTCTTGCACCACTAAAATGTAAGCTTCACAAGGGCACTGATTCTTGTTTTTGTTTGCACTGAAAAAAATACTCCCGCCTTCCTTCAGAGTGTGGGATGTGAATGAGTGTGAAGTGCTACGGGGCCTCCCCAGAAATGGCTGAGTGACCTGTCACCACAGGAATTTTCCTGTGTGTATCCTATGTGCCTTGGACAGTGCCTGGTCCATAGCAGATATTCAAAGAATATTTCATAAATGGGTGGATGGATGGATGAAAAATACTTTGTTAAACTATAGATAAGTTAGTGGGCATTGTAGCAAGTGCCAGCCCTGAGGCACTGTTAACCCAAAATAGAGTATCTTCTTTTTCACTTGTTTGATTCTGGCTGGGATCAGAGGTTACTGGAACAGCTTGTTAATGAGAGGTGAATAGAGACTTTTTAATAATAATAACAATAACAACAGTAACAGTTATTAATAACAACAGACATAACTGCCATTTATGGAATGCTTACTACCTGCCAAATATGCATTATGGGAAGTTCTAGGTGAAGAACGTTAACTCCTCTAATCCTCATGGAGGAACTAGTATTGTCTGTTTTCCAGAGAAGGAAACCGAGGCTCAAAGAGGTGAAATTATTTGTCCAAGATTACACAGCCAGTAGAGACTTAGGATCTGGGGTCCTACAGACGAAGTCCTTCGCTACCAGTAACATTCAGTATTAGGTTTGGGGTGTTCTCTCTTCGGAGAGGAATTGGAAAAGCTAACGACGAGGCAAGCATCACTTTTTGGGGTGTCTCTGGGCCAAGAATACCAGCCTCCTAGATGGTATAAAACTACAGGCTGGAAAGAAAAAGGCATTTTTTTTTCAGCCAGAGGTTCCAGCATTTCCCCACACTCTCAAGTCTTTCCATTCTCAGGTTACAAAGAACCTTTCGTCTTGAACTGTTAGGCTTTTCTCACTTCTCAGACAACCTCCCTGAAGCGGGCCAAGGAAAATTCCTGTGGTGACAGGTCACTCAGCCATTTCTGGGGAGGCCACTTAGCACTTCACACTCATTCACACCCCATGCTCTAAAGGAAGCAGGGACAGAAAGAGGCCCCTTCACCCACCTTCCTGTACCACTTCCCTGTTGGGGCCTCAGGAATGGGCTGAGAGATGTGATGATTCTATAAATCTCTCCTAAGACTTGAGGGAGCCTTTTGAGTTCTCGGAACACTGTACCTATTAAACTGGCTGTGAGCTCACAGAATTTATCACCACCTGCTGAGGACAGTGTTGCATTCATTCCCACCCTGCCAGCCAGGACTGGCCTTGCTTGGATGCAGTGAAGACCCCCATCCATACGACACTGAAGCCACTCGCTGGCAGCCGGGGACACAGCTTTAGTGAAGAGGGAGGTTGTCACGGGTAGTGCCATCTTTATGCACACAAGGTAGCAGGCATGGTGCTAGCAGCTTTCCAGCCCTGATCTCATTTAAGCCTAATACTAAACCTGATGAGGCACGGCTGTCCCACTTCTGTAGATGAGGAAGGCCTGGAGAGATGGGGAACTGGCCTGAGTCAGTTGTAAAGTTCAAGAGTTGTGCTCCTTCTAGAAAGCGATGCTGGCGGAGAATGTGGACTCTGGGTTTGAATCTTGACTCTGCCACTTATGGCCGCGAGACGCTGGGCAAGTTACGTAGCCACTCTCTTTGTTGGCTTGTTCATCTGTAATACCGGGATAATAACATACTCAAGTGAGGATTAAATGAAACAATATACGGAAACATATCAGGATGGCTGGCACATAGAAAGGACTACGTAAGTGTCAGTGTTATTATATATCAAGTCCTGTTTTCTTCTTTGGATGATGGAACTCTTAGCTCAGAAGGTTTAGGGTTTCTCCATCTCCGTACCCCCACCCCCACCCCAGGGTCATGTCTATATTCCCAAGACACTTCTGTAGATAATCCACATAGAGTACTGAGCGTGGCGCCTGGCTGATGGTTAGCCCCCAATGTTAGTGATGATAAGCATGACAGCGCCAAGAATTGGGGGACTGGGAAGGCAGGGGTTGGGGGAGAGCATCCGTGCTCCCTGGTGTGGTGTCCAGAGGAGGCGTGGTCCCTGTCCAGATGCCCATCTCCTGGGTAGCACAAGAACTAGGAGGCAGCCGTTATTCTGCATACACTGAGTTACTGTTATTTTAATGCCCTAACAGTGAGTCCATACGTAATTAATTTAAAAGCTAGGGGAGGTGCAAGTTCCCAGTCAAGGCGCTGTCAATCCGAGAGTAGCACTTCCGAACTCTTCCAGGGATACATTGTTTCAGAAAAGCTTGGTGATGTGCCATTTATTTGAATGACCTGTCATCGTCCACCGACTGCCCACGTGTCCTCCTCTCTCCCTTCCCTCCGGGTGCCTGCAAAGGCTGATGTCTCTACTGCTCTGCTGCTCACCTGGGCTGTGTCATGAGCGTACTTTCCACTTCTCTTCTAGCTTAAGAGCTGGACAGTGGAGGACCTTCAGAAGAGGCTCCTGGCCCTGGACCCCATGATGGAGCAGGAGATTGAAGAGATCCGGCAGAAGTACCAGTCGAAGCGGCAGCCAATCCTGGACGCCATCGAGGCTAAGAAGCGGCGGCAACAGAACTTCTGAGCCAGGCCAGCTGCGAGGGCCCCGCTTCCAGCCGGCCCTGGGCGACCTGAAGCTTGTTAGCCAACACTTCTACGCCGTCACTGCTCCACAGCACCTTCGCGAACTCAGGAACGTGCGCCAGTGGGACGGGCTGCCTCGACGGTCGGCGTGCCACCTGGTGTGTGGGTGTCGAAACTGGGCAGGTTGCTTATTTCACAGGACTTCTCTTGGCGCTTTTAAACTCAGTTTTAAACCCCAGGAACAGAGACTCCTAGTTGAGTGATAGCTGGGAAAGTTTTACATTGTCTTTTGTTTTCCTTCTCCCAATAGCTTTCAATTGTTCTTTCTGGAGGACTTTTTTAAAAAATATAAATATGCATATATATATAAATTATAAGTAGGTCCCCCACGCAGTGTGGTGGCATCTCTGTACAGGTACAGTTTTAAACCGATGGCCTCTTTTCTGTAAGATTACGGTACTGTGCAACATGAGGGCAGAGGACACCGGGGGCCGCTGGGTCACCCGCTCCCAGGAGCCAAGCTCTCCTGTTTGCAGGGCTGCATTTAAATACTAGGTTTGGGCCAGTTTCCACCACGGTTTCGGCCTTGTGTGGGCCATCCCGGCCTCTGGAGCTGTTGGTGATGTCCAGGGCAAAGCCTTGAGAGTTGCGTTTACTTTGCGGGTCCCAGGAGAAGCCTGGTGCCTTCTTTGCAAATTGGCCTTTGCGGTGTCAGCATCTCTCATCCACCTCCCCTCTCCCAGCTGCCTAAAGTCACAGCACAGATACTGGCCCAGTGCCTTAAGAAGAGACATGATCCACTGAGGGGACAGGCCTACCAGGAGCTCTCCGCACAGGCGGGGCTGTGTCCAGCCCACAAAAGGGACAGGGTTTCCCAAGTTCTCGTCGTTCCCAGGGCATGTTGTTCCCCACTCCTTACAGACCAGGGTAGGGGGCCTTGATTTTATGACCCACATTCAAGTACGTGACTGTTTTTTTTTTTTATTTTACTGCTAAGGGGTCTGGAAAGGATCCGTGACTATCAGACTAAGATTTGTTCACCAGGACGCTCAACCCAGACACGTGGAAGGCCAGAGCTGGAAGGGACCCTAGACATCATCTGATCTGACTGAGGCTTGGAGAGGGCAAGAGACATAGCCTAAATCACAAAGCAGGTTAAAGTAGGAGCTGGGACTAGGCCTCACGACTCCCCACTCCTGCCTCGCTGAGCCACACAGCCCCTTCTCCTCAGAAGCAACTTGTGTGTGTTTTGGTTAGGTTGTTCCAGGAAAGCCCGCTGATGGAAACATGCCCTTGCTTTGTCTCTTCAGTGGGTGGCTATGAAGAGATTTGCGGGGGAGCCCAGTCATTCTGTTTCAGCCATTCCCTGGCTCTGCAGCATCTGCCGGATCGCAGCCAAGCCTCATGCAGGCAGCTTGAGGGTGAGCCCTTCCTCAGCCTCAGCTCAGCCACTTGTCATTTAGTCCCTCCGCACAGAGGAGACAGTGGGGAAAGTCAAATGTGTTTTTATTTTCAAATGAGCTCTTCCTCTCAGATACAGGGCTGTGACTAGGTTGTACCTAAAGATACTGTAATTTGACTCCATAATTGCTTTTGCTTCCCAACCTGGGAATCAGTAGAAAGGCAGGGAACGTTCCTCTTCTGTGGTCACATTCTATTCTTTGCTATTAAAGCAAGTTTTTAAAAATGCAAGAGGCAGTTGTTGGTCCACAAGCCAGTTAAGCAGCTACCGTGTTTCCCCGAAAATAAGACCTAGCCGGACCATCAGCTCTAAGACGTCTTTTGGAGCAAAAATTAATGTAAGACCCGGTCTTATTTTACTATTTTTCTTATTAGATAAGACCCGGTCTTATATTAACGTTTGCTCCAAAAGATGCATTAGAGCTGATGGTCCGGCTAGGTCTTATTTTCGGGGAAACTGTGTATGGCAGATAGAGAGAATAGAGGACAATTTGAGGATCCCACTAGAATAATAAATGGCAGCTACCATTCGTTGGCCACTTACGATATGCTAGGCACTGAGCTGGGGAGGCTGTATGGGTCAGCCTCATTTCATAGATAAAGAAAAAGATTTAGAGAAGGAAAAAAAGTTCTTTCCCAAGGCAGTACAGCTAGTCAGTAGTAGAATTAGGATTCAGAGCACCACATGGGACCAGTATTAACAGGGAAAAGGAAAGTCGCAAGTCTCTTTAAAAGGAAGCAACCACCTTTTCTTGTACAGATTAACTCCTCACGGGCATTTTTAAGTTGGGAAAAAACTGAATTAGTAGTCAAGTCTGACAGCCAAGTACGTGAGCTTTAGAAACCAATGCATGGAGCAGCCATTCCCCACACCGTGTGCTGTGCTAATTAACAGTCCTGCTTGAGTCCCTTTTAAAAAGGACTTTGCACTTGGCCAGACAGGAAGGGAATGGTGTTTTCTCCCTTCATAAGCTAGATCTAAGGAAAAGAAGGTTCAGTTTTTCCCCATAAATTTTCTTGGGTCATGAATCTTGATCTGGAATTTATTTTGTTTCAAGCATGTGTGCACCCAACAGGCTGGTCCAACAGAGTACACAGTCTAGCTAGACAGAGTCCTTTGCCAGAAATCAATTTCTTTTGGATCAGACAAATTTCCTGACAAGGTGTATTTGTTTTCTAGTGATAGGAAAGCAGAGGAGCAAATCCTAGTCATTTTTTTTCCCTTTGAATTCTAAATTCAAGATAGGTCAGTTTGCTTTCCTTGAGCCCTGAGTGTTAGTCATTGTTTGAGCATTTGGGACTCAAGCTTCCAGGTAACTCTTAGCCCTTCACTTATTCTCTCCTAAGAAACGATGACCACCCCCACCCCCAAATTGTGTCTTTAAAAAACTTGAATTTTCTAAGAATATCTTAATTGCTTCCTCATCAGTAATTTTGAAGCAAATTTCTGGTTTTCTTTTTCCATTGCCCCTTCTCCCAACCAATTGGATTGTTGGATGAATGTTTGGATGGATGGATGGATGGATGGATGGATGGATGGATGGATGGATGGACAGACAGAACCAATTATCTGAAGCAACTTAAGCACTATAGCCTTAACTCCTTGAGACTATAGATTCTGATCCAGAAAATGTTTATTGAGCACCTACCAGATGACAGAAATTTATTACACCATTTAAAACTCAAAAGCTTTTACCAGTATCAGGAATGAGAAAGGTGACATCATTATAGATCTTACAGACATAAAAAGGCTAGTAACAATATTATGAACAACTTTATACTAATAAAGTTGTTTATATGAATTTAAATGAAATGGACAATTTTTTTTAAGATACAAACTACTAAATTCACTCAAGAAGAAGATTCTGAAGAGTCCTGTATCTATTAAAACATATTAGCTCTGGGTGATACAGGTATTATTGTCCTCATTTTACAGATAAGGAAACTGAGGCTCAACAAGATAAAGTCCATTCGTAGCTAGAATATGGCAGAGCCAGGATTCAAATCCAGTTCTCCGGATTCTTACTCTAGTGCCCTTTCTAGCATACCATGTTGCCTCTAAAAATTGCAGCTCTTATTTACTAGAAAATTGTTCCTGCCCAATCTACACCCTCCCACCCCATCCTTTCTTAAGCACTATGTTTGTGTTTTCATCAGGATTATATCCGTTGTCTTTGGAACCCATGTCCTTATTTGTGTTTGGCGAAAATAAAATCCTCTTTCACCAGCTTACACTCAGACCAACTTTGAAAAAAAAGCATAAATGCTGTTGCAGATGTACAACTGTAAAATGTGAAGTTTGTAGGTTTTAACTTTTTGTAACAAAAACTAATAACACTGGCTTCAGTGCTGATTTGAAATAGTATTTTATAAGGTTTGAATGTAAATAATCAGTCAAAGTCAGCAGTTTGTATATGTATGAGACATAGCTTCCTCCATTGCTTTTTTTTCCCTTCATTTGAGATGCTTCTTATGTGCTTTTATGTTGGAATTGTTCTCCCTCCTTCGTTCTTCCTACACCATGTTACCTTTGTTTTAAATAAACTGTACTTTGGACCACAGACTATCCTCTTTTTAAAAATGGGACCCTCCATCTATAGCCTGGATAATGGTGTTGTGAACCTTCATGACATTGACTTGTGTTTATTCTAGAATCCAAAGCCAGCGAGAGGTAGGTAGGTAGGATAGAGAGTAAATTTGGTTGGACCCCTACTGTGTGCCAGGTTCTAAGCTAGTTGTCAGGGATATAATGGGAAAAAAAAACTAGACACAGTTCTTGCCAACCAACCAGTTAGGGAGTCATTGGAACACACGAGAACACAACCCTGGAAATACTATTGTAGGAGGAGGTACACAGCCTATGGATAGAGGAGGAGGGCGTGATCGTCAGTTCTGCTGGAGTGTCTAAGGAAGCAGGTAAAACATCCTGAATTTAACTGAGGGAGAAATGGCCAGGTGGAGAAAGGATGGGAAGGGAGGAAGAGAAGGCATCCTGGGCAAAGCGACTGGCCTATTCCAATGTGCGTCTGCCTGTAGAATGACCTTGAAGCCTCCTTCTCTGTCTGTCGTTACATGAAGCCAGGCACGGCCCCACCTTCTGAAGGAGCACCAGGAGCCTGCCCATCACATGGCCCGTCCTTACCCACAATAACTCCCTAGCCTGGCCCTGGGGGCTCTACGTCCTTCAAGTTACCTTCACAGCAGGGAGGGAACAGAGTTACACCAAAAAGTAAGTTAGGTCTCTTGAGTCAAATTGATCTACAGTATTTCATATAATAATTCTACAGTCTATTGGTATGATTGCCATACTATTCTGCCCACTTTTCTGCAAGTGGAAGTGATGTGTTTCTTGTTGCCTGATTTACTCACCTCGCTCCCTGAACTACTCAGTGTACCTTCCTTCCTGTTGCCAGGGTTGACGACAGATGTTCCCTATTGATCAGACTGAGATCCTATGGCCAGGAGGAGGGAAGGAGAGACGAAGTATTAGGTTGCTGCAAAAGTAATTGCGGTTGAAAAGGTTAAAAATAATTGCAAAAACCACAATTACTTTTGCACCTACCTAATAGACGTTTACTGAGCACTTATATGTCAGCCACAATGCAGAGCCTTTTAGGTGGTTTCATTTTGTCTCAGAGACTTTGAAGTACATAGTACTACAGCCCTTGTACAGGTATGTGATTCTCAGTGTGTGCAGTACTGCCCACTTGCAAGTGTTCTGGAAACGTGTCAGAGTGTTTTCATTGTAACGACAACTGCAGGGCCCTATCAGCATTTAAGGGGCAGAGGCAGGGATGCTAGATGTCCTGCAATGCTTTCTGAGACAGTCCGCCCAACAAAAAATTGTCCTGCATCCAGCACCATATTCGGGATGTCGCACTGGACACTTAAACGTTGGTGGGAAACTTGTTTTTTACAAAAGCACCTGATGCTAAAGCAAACCATTTACATCTCAACACAAAGTACAGTAAGACGTCCCTTCACGTCGTCGATAGGTTCTGCAATTTTAAGGGAAATAACGTGTACTGAAACTGGTGTTACCACAGGCAAACTGATGTCACCAAAAGTGAAGTTCCTGTGGCATCTCATTAACATTCTGACGAAAAGACGTTGAATGAGACGCTGTCACTTGAGGACCTGCTGTCCTTTTTCTTCAGGGAACTACTCCTCTGCTATCTGTGTCCTGTGAGACCATCTGTGATATTTCTCCATCTTTCCCCCAGCATGTGATGGGCATGTGACCCACAGCAGTCATTTAGACTCAGTCTTCAAGGAAGTCCTAGCTTGAGCAGAGTGATACATAAAATGGAGGCAGGTGTCACCGGGTCCCTTGAATTGCCCTAAAGAGGGGATGCACGGGCTCTATCCACCTCCATCCCTGGGTCCCCCTCACTCCTGTCTTTCTCAGAGCCTGGTGGTTTAATTTTGCTCTGATTCTAGCCGGTGCAGTCATTTTTGCTTACATTTTCCAGAGTTGGATTCTGTTGTTGGCAACGAAAGACACCTGACTGATGCAGCAATTGGAACTAGAGTGGAGTCACAGCAACATGTCCTCCAGGAAACGTGGGTATTAACAATGACAGAGCTGTCACGAGGCAAGACACAGCGAGGCTGCTGCTTGTGCTCTGGCCTGAGACACCAGCAGACCACGGACGCAGTGGGCGAGGGCCACTTCTGGTGTTAATGACCACCAAGGGGGTGACTCGTAGAGAAGGGGTAGTTTCTGTCACAGTCCAATCTTAAGGCGGTGAGGAATGCCCAGGCTGAGGGAGAGAATGTCTTATTTCTAACTGCACCGAATAATGTAAAGGGAAAGTCAACAAAGCGAGGCCAAACATAACTGGGGTGGGGGTGGCGGCCGGAATGAAACTGAGAGCATTTCTCTGACCATGGTGAAAGATGCTCTTCGGACGTGCAGCAGGGCTGAGATCTTCAAAACCAAAGTTGGCAAGGGATTAGGCAGATTGCTGAGTTCGCAGCCCTGCTACAGTTTGATGAAGTTAGGCATTGACAGAACGAGTGGGAGTATGACAAGTGGAATGGCTGAATGAGAGGACATGGGAAAAATCCAAGGCAATCTAAAACGCTGGGTGGAAGCAGCCCCCTTTCCTCCTTACTGGAGAAAGTCCCCAAGTGCCTGCTTGCCCCACCCCTCAAGGCTGCATAGCTGGAAGATGGGGATCAATTTTGACCTAGAGGGTGAAAAACAGAGTCTGGGTAGGAAAGAATCTTGGAGCCATCCAGAAGGGCTGAGACTTGTTAATTGATGTCATCAGAAATTTGGGGCATACTCGTGGGAAAGGATTTTTTGTGGCACTTGATGAAGGAAGGGGAAATGGTTTGTTGGACCAAGCTGATCCTCTAGGAGGCTTTGCATTCTCTGTGCCTGTGCCAGGAGCTGGCTGGGTTCTAACAACCGATGGGTTGGCCATTGCAGAGTTGGACCAAACACTGGCCCATGTGAAATTTTATTTAAAGGCCCCAAATCCCCTGGCATCCTGTAGAGGAAGGGATTCAAAGATTTCTGAAGCTGGGAATGCTGAACTGGGTATGCGTGGTGCCTCCTTCCCACAGACACCTCTAACCTACGGCCCTCGCGGAGCCCAGAGCACTTGACCCTCGCTTTGAGGAAAGCCTGGGGCGGGAGTGCTAGGTGGAGGGGCTCCTTGACATCAAAGGGCAGGAAGAATGCAGAGGTGTGGGAGGCCAGGTATCCGCAATGAACCCTCAGAAACTAAGTGGGAATGGTCATTGTCATGTTCAGCGGTCTCTGAATGAGGCAGGATCTCATGCCGGAGGGTCCCAAAAAGGCGATCACTCAAGTCTTACTTGATGTGTACAACCAACAAAACATAAGAAACAAAACAAAGTAAAACAAAAACCAGAAACATTTTCTAGCCCTGGCAAAAAAAAGAAAAAAAGTCCCAACTTAAGCCACCACGTTAGAGCATCACCTACCACCCAGGCTCGAGTTTGGTTACAGACGAAAGACCTCTGAATGAGGCAATACTACCTGCCGTCGAGGAAGGGCCCTGCTCCACTGCTGCAGAGAATGATGGGAACATTTCCCTTGCCTTCTCCGAAAGACCTGTGGTCACTTACCAGGGTCACTGGGGACTGAAGAAAGGGAAAGACCCAAAACTTTCAGAGAATCTTGGATGAAGACTTTGAGCTAATACCAATTTATTGGGTCCGAGAGTAGGTCCACTGGAGGTCCACCAGTCATGTGAAAAATAGTGTTTATTTGACCTTTGTCCCTGTCACTGGAGGTCTAATGGGATCCCAAAGCTGTCCTTTATCTCGTTTCTGAGTGATACTTGGGAAAGATCCCCACTTGGCTTCCTGACCCACGGAGGCCATTATAATACAAAAGGCCAATAGAATCCAACTGAGCAACTGTTTGGGAATAGAAAACTCAAGAACAGTACCACGTATTTGGAGAGGCTGCACAGATCACTGCCTCCACCGAAGACCCTTTAGGGCGCTGACTCCCATCTCAACACCGTTAATTTCCCGTTTGGTGGGTGCAAAATTAGATGGGTCTTGGAAAATGACTGTGGGTTATTTTAATCAAGTGGCAATTCCAATTTTAGCTGCTGTTAGACATGTGCTCCTTATTACAGTGCCTGGTGCTAATATGCATCTACTGGTTTTATTCTCCATTCCAAAAAACAGAAACCACTGGATGCATTTTCTATTAGCTGGAAGGGATAAATTTTCCTTCACTCTTTACCTCAGGGATACCTCCATTCTCTTCCAGCTCTGTATCAGAAAGAATTTGATTCCCTGATTCTCCCTATTCCACAAGACATCAAACTGACCACTGTGTTGATTAAATCACATTAATTGGGCCTGGAGAGCTAAACTGTATTTTTGGTTATATACAGGATTGTTTCCTTCTGTTAGAAACAGTCATAAAATGTGTGTATGGGAAGGTGTGAGCACATGGTGTGCTGGGCAGCCATGGAATGTACTGGACATCTACTATTTCTGCCTCTTAACAGCCCTCCCCTTTTTGGTGCTATCACATGGCCTTTTCTTTGGGTAATTACCTTTCTTCCATTCCACATGATCTGTTTTGGATGTTAATCCCGGGACCCTGCCCTCCGTCCCTACCAAGGGAGAGGATATGACACAAGCTAGGTAAATCAGCTTCTTTTCTGGGTCTGGGACTGTGAGCAGAATGACCCAAGGAAGGAAGCTGATTGGAGGCAGATTACTTGGATGACAGTGTCCTATACAAGGTTCTTGGGTTCTGCGACTGTGGTCCCTACAGCTCCCCTCATTCCTATACTTCCCGAGGCCTGGTCAGTCAGCTTTTTCTTTCGTCGGGTGAACTTCACCAATAGCCTTCCATACTGGGTTGAATGGCGGTCCCAAAGATATGGCCACATCCTAACCTCTGGAACCTATACATGTTACTTCTTTGGAAAAGGGGTCTTTATGCAGATGATTAAGGATCTTGAGATGAGATCATCTTGGATTATCGGCGGGGGGGGGGGGCGGACTAAATGCCATCACACATGTCCTATGAGAGAGGCACTGGGAGATTTGACAGAGGACAAGGTGACATGATGACAAAAGCAGAGTTTGGAGTGATGTACCCACAAGCCAAGTAATACCAGCAGCCACTAGAAGTGAGAAAGGGCAAGGGGAGAATTCTCCCCCAAAGCTTCCGGAGAGAGTGTGGCCCTGTGTGACCCTGCAGACACCTTGATTTGGGGTTTCTGGTCTATAGAACGGTGAGAGAATAAATTGTTGTTTGAAGCCATCACGCTTGTGGCAATTTGTTATGACAGCCACAGGAAACTAACACACCTTCCAACAAATTCATTTTTTTCTTAAGGTCGTCAGTTTCTGTTGCTTTGTAGCCAAAGAACTCTAGTTATTAACAGATGTTCATCACTTCAATTATTGAAGCTAATGAGTTACGCTTTTTGGCCAAGTTAGTTCCGGCTGGATTCCTGTCACCTGCAACCTGTGCCAAATCTAAGATTGGAACCAGAGAATGTGGATTCTGGGTCGTTCCATGCGTCACCCCACCCTTCCCCATCACCCAGAAACTACGCCAGGCAGCCAGCGCCATACAGGCAGAAACAGGTCTGTGGGCCCAGCCTCTTTATTTGCATAGTGGCTTTCACTGCTACATGGGAGTGGGAGTGAGTTGTTGCCAGGACCACACACAACCTCATGATGGATGCCAGACGACTCCCCCCGGAGCTTTCCCCACACCAGCTTTAGGGATTTGTCTGTGGGGTCAGAATGTCTGGAAGCTAACTGGCTCCTTTGTATGGTCAGCAAGACCATAAGGGCGCTGCATGCAGCTCTCCTGGTCCGTGCCCCAACCTGGGCAGAGCTGGACCTGGACGTGACGAGGTGAACGTGCAGGAGGGCTGGTGGTGCACGTGGTCAATTCATGAGCAGCCCCTTGGCTTAGCTCCAGTCTCTGCTCCAATCTGGAGACGGGAATCCATCTACATGTGGAAGCTTACTATGTGCCAGGACCCGTGTAAAACGTGAGGCCTCCACACATGCTGTTCCCTCTGCTTGGAATACACTGCTTCCCATTGGCTAGTTACTGTTTACCCGTATGATGGCAGGTTCAATTGTCACTTGCTCAGGAAAGTCTTCTCTGACCTCGGTTAATGGTCCCTACGACATTATACACACTTATAGTTCCCTACACTTAGGAGAGCTCATTATTACATATTTATGTGATTATTGGATTAAAATCCATCTCCCTACTAGTCTGTAAACTTCAGGACACAGGGATATAGGATTATATATTTTACTTGACGATGTATCTCTCGAACCTAATAAGAAGTCATTAAATCACAGGCCAGTGGGTAAAGTAAATCTGAGAAATGGTGGGGCGAACACAGGAGCGGCTGTGTGTGGGGGTCGGGGGCGCGATCGGGAACTGTAGAGTGCATGCCTCCCCCAAAGGCATTCAAAGTTTTAAAACACTCTAAAAATACTGTTCCGCTAAACAGAACCTGTCTTCAGGCCACAGGTGAAGCGCCAGCTTATGACTTTTCCAGTGGATATTTGTTGCAGGAGTGAATGAAGACTCGACAAGGAAATCACTGCAAAAACCTCAAAAAGCGAGGAGGAAGAGAGAGGCAAAAGTGCAAGGACCTCCTTTTCATTCTTACCCCCACTCTCGTAAGGGCAAGGTCCCTCGCTGGCACTTGCGTCTCCCCGCAGTGCCCGGCGCACACTAGCCGTGTGAGCTGGTTGATCTATTCAACATTTCCTAAATACCCACACCACACCGGGCCTGGGCTCAACCAGACAGTGTCATCCATCTTGCAGCTCAGAGGGATGGGACGCACAGCTAGTCCAGCAATGACAATACAGTGGTGGCGACAGTATGTGGAAGGCCTATGGGAACCCTTCCTCCCAACTTTTCTAGCAAGTAAACAGAGGACTCAGTAGGTGGGCATACGAGATATGCCCCCAGCAAGGAGGAGGGGGCTGGAGCTGGCCAAAAGGGACGGGAATCTCGAGCATGGGTCTGATGGTAACTCAAGGTACGGTTGGAGGTCTGCCTGCTGGGCAGACAGAAACTGCCAAGGTCAGACTGGGGGGACCCAGGGTGGGGCGACAGGTGTCCATGCACTGGCAGCTCCTTGCCACCAACATTTCAGAGCCAAGCTAGCTTGAAATCAGTGCCTCCCCTGCTCCATTTGGCTTTCATCTCCCTCTGGGCCCAGACTGTGATCATTTGACAGATGGGCTGAAATCCGGAGATGGGGCAAGGACTTGTTTCCCATATCAGGTCCCATAGCTGGGTCTAGACTTCAGGTCTCAGGCTCGGGCCCCTTTATCCGTATCTCAAGCCAGTCCTGGGAGGAAGCTACAGGATTCCTGCTTAGCAAATCTTGCACATCAGCTAAGGAGGCAGCTCCCTCTTCCTTCCTCCCAGACCTCACCTTGGAGAGCTGACTCCTGTTGGAAACTCCTGGAAAAGAACCACAGCTGAGGCCCAGGGCTCCTACATCTGAATCCCATCTGGTCCTTTCCCTAGCTCTAACATAGGGTTCTAACTCTAAGGATCAGCTCCAGGGATCCATGAACCCACGAAAACCCCACGTGAACTTTGTGAGGGCAGAAGACAGACAGGTTGGGAGGAACATTGTTTTAGCCGACCAACAAGCACACATTCCAAACCTGACTCCTAGTTGCGTGACATCTGGGCAAGTCAATGCACCTCTCTGAACCTTAGTTTGCTCCACTGTAAAATGGGGATAATTCTTATCCTGCAACATGGGACCAAATATGATCTGGTTAACAGACAGCAGGTGCTTAGGAACTGTTAGCATCCTTTCAGCTTTCTCCCTCTTGCTCATGCTGCTTCCTGGATGGCTTGGAGGTTTGTTTATAAAGGTCTCTGGGTCACTCTCCAGCCTCACGCAATCTAGGGTAACACTATCCTGCCCTGGGCCTTTGGAGGAAGGGACCCAGCCTCTGGGTGTCACTTCTCAGGCCAGCGTGAGTGATCCCGAGCGGTCATGCGACCATGAAGAACTGACGCAGGGGAAGAATCTCTGCTGCAGCTGACTGTCGGCGTGTGGGAAGGGGGACACGGAGCCCTGGTTTTAATAAATCTGAGCGTTTGGAGGCCCACTGGGGTCCGAGGCCTCCAGGTCTGCAGACCTTCCCTCCTGCGAGGTCTCGCGGGATGTCTCCAGAGACCCCTCTGACACCCCATCAACGCTGCTCAGCAAGTCCTCAAACTCCCGGTGGTCACTGTTGCGCACGGCGGCTTCCAGAGCTTTCTGGCGCCGGTAGAAATGGGAGAACTTGTTGAAGATGATGGTGATGGGGAGAGCTACCACCAGGATGCCCCCTAGAATGCAGCCCGAGGCTGCCAGCTTGCCGGCCACCGTCACCGGCACCACGTCTCCGTAGCCCACGGTGGTCATGCTCACGGTGCCCCACCACCAGCAGGCCGGGATGGTATCGAAGCCTACGTCCTCCTCCTTCTCGGCTGTGTAGGCCACGCCGGAGAACACGGACACACCCACGGCCAGGTACAGCAGCAAGATGCCCACCTCGCGGTAGCTGTGCTGGAAGAGAACGTACGAAGCCACGTCAGCGCTGGGTGGGCTTCCAGACGTGGCACTGGGCATATGGGGAAACTGAGGCCCAGAGTAGCAAGGACACGCTGGAAGTCACAAGCAAGGTGGAGCTGCTGCCAAGACCCAGGTCCCCTGACTCCAAACTAAGGTCTTTCAACTACAATGAGCAGCAAAACTCCCTGGAGCTGAACACAGGCCTAATTTCCGTTGTCCACGGTGCCTGCTGAGCCGCAGTTGTTTCTTCTAATGTGGGAGGCCCTGGTGGCACCGGCCAGTTAATGAAAAGCTTGTGATTTTTACACTGTGGCCGAATCAAGAGAGAATCATGGTTTGTATTCCACAATGCAGAGTTGGTTTCAGGTACCTTTGGCATTTCTGATACATACAAAAATATTTTCTGCCTCTCAGGGAAGCTGAGAGGATACGTATGGGGACACACACACACACACACCACACACACACACACTCTCCAGACCACCCACTGAATGCACTTGCCTAGGGGTGTATATATTTGTTCTGTCTCTAAGGCAATGGTTCTCAGGCAATTCTGCCCCACAGGGGCCATTTGACAATGTCGAGACATTTTTGGTTGTCACAACTGGGACACATGTGTTACCAGCACCCGGTGGGTAGAGGCTAAGCACACTGCTAACCATCCTGCAGTGCACAGGACAGCCCCCACAACAAAGAATGTTCTGGCCCCAAATGTTAACAGAGACTGAGAACCCCTAGGCTAGAGCAGGGCCTCCCAAACTGCAGTTTGCGGAGGAATCATGTAGAGATCTTGCTGAAAGGGCAGAATTCAGTTGGGGACGGAGATCTGGGGTAGGGCCCGGGATTCTGCAATTCTAGCAAGCTTCCAGCTAATGAGAAAGCGGCTGCTGCCAGGGGCCTCGCTTTGAGCAGCAAGGCGCTCATCTGGAACCCTCCGCCTGTGTCCTGGACCTTGGTAGCCCCCATCAATACTCTTCCCCCTCCTTGCAGAAAAGGCTGGTAGCACCGGGCTCCCTGTATGGCGGAGGCAAGGCAGAGTGCTGGGTGGAGGAATCGTCCCTGGAGAGCTGCTGAGTTCCGGGCGTCTGGCTAATGAAATTCTCTGTACCTGCGCAGCACCCTAGCATTCTGCCCAGGTAACCCTGCCTGCACCCAGCATCTTGGGCTGCCCTGCGATAAAGACGTACAAAAGGCTTTATTGGGGCGGCCGGATGGCTCAGTTGGTTAGAGCGCGAGCTCTCAACAACAAGGTTGCCCGTTCAATTCCTGCATGGGATGGTGGGCTGTGGCCCCTTGAAAACGGCAACTGGACTTGGAGCTGAGCTGCGCCCTCCACAACTAGATAGAAGGACAACGACTTGGAGCTGATGGGCCCTGGAGAGACACATTGCTCCCCAATATTCCCCTATAAAAATTTAAATATATATATAGGGTGGGGGGGAGAGGTTTTACTAAGCCATGGGTGGAAGGGAAATTTGAGCACCTTCTAGGAATGCTTAGCAGGGTTACACGGGGCTTTAGGAGAAAAAACATGAGGTGCTGGAGTCAGGCACAGCTGGGTTCTTCTCTAGGCTCTGCCACTTATTCACTGAGGAATCTCTGACAAGTCCTGGATCCTCAGTTTCCACATCTGCAAACTAATGACAATAATATTTGCCCCTGCTTAAATCCCTCATAGGCTCCCCTATTCCCTAGGGATAAAGTCCAAAATCCTGGGCCAGGAGTTCATGCCCTTCAATATTCTGTCCCACTCACCTCCTTAACCTCATCCACTGGTACCCTTCCCTCCGCGTTCCCCTCCCAGCATTCATCCTGTCCTCTCTTCTGGCCTTTTTCCAAGCTGCTCACATATCCTCCCACCCCAAACCAGGCTAAGTTCACCCGCCTAAGGGTAAGCTCCCCACGGCAGTGATTCACCCTCAGTGCAGGGCCTGGCACAAGGAGGGTGCTCAATACATTGCAACCAGGCTTAAAAAAGCCAACCCTCCGACTTCAGGTTCTTCATGTACGGGAAGGGAATAAATAATAGCATCTTCCTGAGGAAGTTGTCTTGAGGATGAAATCGATAACGGATATGAAATTGGCCCAGAATCAGCACTTAGTGTTCGCTCTGGAACGATTGCTAGACTTGGCCTATTAAGGGTGACCTCCGATGGCTGTGGTCCTGATAAAGTCAGAAGAAAGGTTCAGTGGAGAAGCCAGTTAGCATCTTGCTTTGCACAAGATGCTGGTCTGTATTACCCGGTGTTTGACAGCTAGATCAAACGTGACCTTTGTCTTCTTTTTTGTTGTTGTTAAATAAATACCAGCAACGCTCTGGGAAGTAGAGATAACCAGAAGCCCTTCCTGGGAGGGCTGTTGGGAAGGTCAGCCTGGGCCTGAAATGTCCAACTGTGCCTGTCCCTGTGCGTGGCACAAAGGATGTCGTTTCAATTCACTGTGTGCCTGGACACAGCGGGCCTGTAAGTTCACCTGCTAACCTGCCCGATGGTCACACCCGCTCCCCCCCGACCCCCAACCCGGCCTCGGACGCCCTACCTTGAGCGTGGCGCCCAGCGATCGCAGCCCAGTGGAGTGGCGCGCCAACTTGAGCACGCGGAAGATACGCATGAGGCGGAACACCTGCACCACCTTGCCCAGGTAGCCGAGCTCCTCGCCGCCCGCGCCTCTCTGGCCGCCGAGAGCCGCCCCAGCCACCAGCGTTAGATAGAAAGGCAGCACAGACACGATGTCGATGAGGTTCAGTGGGTGGCAGAAGAAATTACGCGTGCTGGGCGCCAGCAGGAGGCGCGACGACACCTCGAAGCTGAACCAGGCGATGCAGAAGTACTCCAGGCGCCGCAGCACAGGGTCGTCGCGCGCCTCCTCCGCGCTGCGGCCCGCGGCCACCGCGGCCAGGGCGGCCTCCGCCTCGCGGGCCTGGTACTCAGGTAGGCTGTGGATGCACATAGCGGCGATGGAGGCGAGCACCACGCCGATGGAGACGCAGCTGAAGAGTTTGCTGGGCAGCGAGTAGCCCGGGTTCTCCATAGTGAGCCAGAGGCGGCGGCGCAAGCGGCCGCAACGCGCCGCGCCATAGCGCGCCAGCTCGCGCTGCACGTCGGAGATCTCGCCGGGGTTCGGGTCCACGCTGCTCGGCGCGTCGCTGTCCTCGTCCCAGGCGCGCGGCCGCGCCACGCGCCGCTCCAGGTAGCGCGCGCGGCAGCACGTGGCCAGCGCGCTCTCGCCCAGGCCCCAGTAATCGGCCTCCTGACCGAAGGCGAAGACGCACAGCTCGTCGAGCACGTGCAAGCGGCCGGTGCGGTAGAAGTGCAGCAGCCCGAGGAAGAAGCCCGGGTGCCGGTCGAAGTAGAACTCGTGTGCCGTCGCGTCGTAGTCGTCGCACAGGCGCCGCGCCTGCTCCTCAGACGCCGCCGCCTGCAGGCGGCCCAGCCGCGTGCCCGGAAAGCGCGCCAGGGCGCGCGCGCTGAGCCGCCGCCGCACGCCGCCCACGTTCACGCGCAGCGCCTCGTCGCTTCGCCGCCAGGGGACTCGGGCGCCGTCCCCGGGGGACTCGCTCACCATGGCTGCAGTGCAACGGCCTGCGGACACGGGAGGGGCGCACTGAGGGGTCTCCCCGGAGCTCCCTTCCAGGAAGACCCAGTTCAACTCCTCTGCCCCATCCACCAGCCAGGGGTGTTGGAGGCTCTATGTGAAGCCTTTGGCATGCAGTAGGCGCTCATAGGTGTCAAGTGCTCTCTGGACTCAAGACTCAGGCTTGGGTTTCACTAGCGCTCACTCCCCAACTGGGGGACTTTGGCCAAATCAGCGGCCCTCCCCACCCCCTTTTCATTGGCACAAAACAAACGCTGCGTCTACCTTGGAGGATTGTGAAAGTGGTTGAATGGCAGGATGTCCTGGGAGAGTGTTCAAGCAGTATGCTTCCCCTTTCCAGACAAACTCGGATGTTCGCGTCCCAGAAGTATACGGTGGGATCTTGGACACGCCAGCACTCTGACCCTGTTTCGTCCGCAGCAAAACGAGGATAGTGATACTTATTTACCACCTGGGATTGCTGGGAGAATCACTGTAGACCAGTAGTTCTCCGAGTGTGTTCCCTGGGCGAGCAGCGACAGTATCACCTGGAAGTTTGTCAAAGATGCAAATTCTCAGCCTACTCTGGACTTGCTGAATCAGAAACTCGGGGATGGATCCAGCGGTCTGTGTTTAAGAAGCTTGAAGGGTGATTCTGAGGCATGAGAGCCATTGGCTTAGACTATCTGTAGAGTCAATCACATTGAACTTGGCCTTTCTTATGTGACCATAGGCAAGTCATGGCTCCTCTCTGAACTTCTGTCAAGTGGAGATAAAAATACCCACCTCCAACTGTGGTTAAAAAGGGTACATGAACTAATGTCTTTATTGGGCCTGGCTCCCAGAAGAGGTTAAGGAAAGTATCCACCTGTTTCACTGTCTCCTGGAATCAGGCAAACCTGGGTTTCTCTCCACCCTACATGCACCTGGCGCCTTGAGGAAGCTAGTTTTCTCCAGGTCTCAGTTTCTTGCAACATGGATAGCGCCTGCCTTCAAGGAACGCTGGAGGAGTAAGGTAGGTTCTGGAAGTCTCAGCCTTAGTGGATACTCAGGAAAGGTTCGATCCTGCCACTGCCCACTGTTTCTAAGCTCTGCTGGAACTGAGGGTCAGTGACTCACCTCTTGACCTCGGTAATGTCATCTGCACTGTGGATTCAGTAATGCCTGCTTCCCGGGCTGGAAGGGGAATGAGTGCACATAAAGCAGTTGGCCCAGTGCCTAGCAAGGAGCGAGCGGCCTGCCCTTCACTTACCCTGTGCTTGGCATTAAGCAGGTCGCGGTTTCATCCTTAGCTCTGTCACTCGTGTGACCGCAGACCAGTCTCAGTCTCCTCCGGCTCTGGGCTTTCACTCTCTTATCTATAGAATGGGGACAATAGCACTTCAGGTGAAGGGTTTTTGTGAGTATGTGTGTAAAGGCACACTGGAGGTGCTCAGTAAATGTTAATCTTTGCATGTCTCTCTGGTCAGACCTGGGTTCCAATTCTGAGTCTGCCGCTAACTGTTGACCTTGAGCTGATCCATGCCCTCTTCTGAGCTGCAGTGTCCCCATCTGTAAACTGGAGACCATCATCCTTTCCATGAGAGATTATGAGGGTTACTGGAGGCGAGATGTTTAGCAGCAGCACAGTCCCTGGAATGTAAACTCGGCACACTAAACACGTGTGTGCCACAGCTGCACGCCGACCCCTCCGCTTTCTACTCTAGTTCCCCTACCCCATTAGCTGCTGCACCATATGCAAATCTCCTTCTCTGTCTGGAACGCACCTTCCTGCTCTGTGAAATGGGGGAATTAATTCAAACTTTCCCCATCAATAATCTGAGTATCAGTAAGAAAGAGTAAGTGATTTGCTCAAAATTATGGAGCTAGTCCGTGGCTCAGGCGATGCTGGAAACTAGGTTTTGTGATTCAAGACTCTCTCCACACTTATTCTGATCACCTACTGTGTGTTGGTGGTCATTTCACTGGGCAACATGTGCTTTTCACTGAGTTGAGCCCTACCCCAGCCCTGCCAGGGAGGTTTTCTAATCCCATTTTACAGATGCACGAACAAGACCAGCCCCAAAGCATGGCCATCCCACATTGCCGCCTCCTTGGGGGTCTCATGAAAGGGGCACCGGCACCAGAAACCGGCGGCATCCTCCGCCTCCCACTCTCGCAGCCCCCTCCCCTTCCCCGGACCACGCCCCTCCTGGAGGGAGGCCCCTTACCTGTCGCTGCCCGTCGGAAAGCGCCGAGGTTGCGGAGCCGCTGGCGCCCCGGGGCTGCTCCCTGCCCCGGCGGCCCCGCCAAGCCTCGCTGCTGCGGAGGCCCCGCTGCCCCCTCCTTCCCTGTCTTGCTCCGTCCCCCGCAGCTGAGGCCGCATCGATCGCTGCAGGGGAGGGAGGGAGCGAGGGAGGCAGTCGGCGGCAGGAGGCTGTGGTTTCTATTACTAACTAGGTTGGGGGGTGGGGGGACCTGGAGCCAGGGCCCTACAGAGGGGCATTCCCCCAAGCCAGGGCCCTCCCGAGGGGTCATGTAGGGGAGGAGGGTCCCCCCTAGAGAAGGATTTCAGCCGGAGCTTCGCTGGCAAAGGAACAATAGCTTCCAAGTTGGTACGTGCCAGGCACTCTGTTTCAGGCGACTTATCTAAGTTATTGCGGACACAGACCACAGGGAGAGGGTCTTCACGTTTCCCATTTTACAGGTGAGGCCCAGTCTCTCTCTCAGGGCTCTTCGCTACGAGTTGTGGACCCGGGGTTGAACTCACCTCCAAAACTGGGGGAGGGCATCGGCATTAGGGAGTTGGAGAAGATGGCCTCGCCACCCCCCTATATACCCCCCTTCCCCCCCCCCCCCCCCCCCCCCGCCCCCAGGGTCCCCACAGAGTCCTAGGCTCTGCCTGAGCAGGACGAGACCGGGTTCTTCCCCTGCTCTCTGTGAAGCCTGGCACAGATCCCTTTGCCCCTGAAGTTCAGTCTCCTCACCTGCCCACCTACCCGTGGGTTCCTCATTCCCACCTTCTGAGTGGATAGTGAGGGTAAGGAAGAACTGTGCCAAAGAGCTTTGTAAATGTTGCATAATCTGAAAGCATTTATTGAGTGCCTGTTGTGTGCCTGGTTGGGGAGAGGTGCTGGAGGTTAGGGCCCAGCTACAAGAAAGGATTCCTACTTTACAAATATTAATTGTTATTAATGATAATAAAGACCAACATTTATTGAGCACTTATCTTGGGCCAAGTATTCTAAGGGTCTCATCTCATTTAAGCTGCACATATAGCTGTGAGGGAGGTGCTATTAGTATTCCAACCTCACAGATAAGAACTGTAAGGCTTGGAGAGGTGAAGTGACTCTCCCAGGGTCAGATAGCTCCGTTCTGAGTCCTCTAGAGCAGCTCTGTCCAATAGATATAATGTGAGCCACGCATAATTTACAATTTTCTGATAGCCACATTTTTAAAAAGTGAAAAGAAAACAGATGAAATTAGTCTTAGTAATATAATTTATTTAACCCAGTATCCAAAATGTTATTATTTCAACATGGAATCAATAAAGAAATTATTAATGAGTTATTTTACATTTTCATTTTTGTCTGAAGTCTTCAAAATCCACTGCATTCGTTTTTGTTTTTTTTTTAAATTGCTGTGTAACACATTACCACAAACTTAGCAACCTAAAACAATACAAATCTGTTATTTCACAGTTTCTATAGGTCAAAAGTCTGGGCACGGCATGACTGGATTCTCTACTCAGGGTCTCACCCAATTAAAGTCAAGGTGTCAGCCAGGCCTGTGGTTCTCTTCCAAGCTCACAAGTTATTGGCGGAATTCATTGCTCTGGTTGTAGGACTGAGGTCCTCTTTTCCTGCCAGCTGCCTGCTGGGGATCCCGCTCAGCTTCTAGAGGCTGCCTGTGGTTCCTTGCCATGGGCCCACAGGTATTTCACAAGGTGGATATTTGCTTTCTTCCAGGCAAACCAGACTGCTGACTTTCTCTTCTGTGACCAGCCAGAGAAAATTCTCTGCTTTTAAAGGACTCGCCTGCTTAGGCGAGGCCCACCCAGGAGGATCTCCCTTACACTATAAAACACACATTCCCAGGTTCCACCTACATTCAAACAGAAGAGCATGACACATGGGCAAGGGTCACTGGGAATCATCTTAGAACTCTTTCGACTACATTCACCCTACAATAAATCTCAGTTGGGACTAATCACATTTCCCATGCTCAGTAGCCACGTGTAGTTATGACTACCATATTGGACAGCTCAGCTGTAGGCCGTGTCACTGTAGGTCTTCCCTAGGAAGAGCAGGAAGGTGCTTAATGATAACCTTGCCCAATTCCATCATTTTACCGACAAGGAAACTGAGGCAGATCTGCGGAGAAGCAGGTCTCCCATTTCCTGGCCTACTAGTCTGTCTGTAGCCTTCACTACCTCCAAAACTCAGGGAGATCCCCCTGGCATTGGAGACATTGTTTCCAAAAGAGAAAAGGTAGACCTGTTTCCCAAGGGCAGGAGAGAATGGAGCCAGGATATGGTTTTTGTCCCCAGATCATTCTGTGGGAGGTAACTGGAGTTTTAGATGAATTCATGAGTGATAGCAGTGGGAAGAGAGGCCCACGGGGCTAAAAAGGTATCAATGCCATGGATGGGCTGCCCCCCAAATTCTCCTTCAGTCCCTGGATCCAGATGGACATCTGAATCCATGGAGTTTGACCCTAAAGAGTAAGCTTGATGTTGCATAAAGTACAGAAATTTCTGGAATTAAGTAGGACCTGGGTATGGCAGGCAGCTTTGAAACTATCCCCCAATGATGTCTGCCTCCTGGTATTTACACCCTTGTGTAATCCCTTTCCCTTGAGTGAAGGCAGGACATCCTGATTTGTCTCTAATGGACAGACTATGACAAAGGTGATGATATGTCACTTCTAGGACAAGGTTACATAAGACTGTGACTTCCTGCTGGCTTTGATGAAGCAAGCAGTCCTACTAGAAAGGCAAGGAAGTAAGGGCAATTTCTGGCCAACAACCAGTTAGGAGCCGAGGAATTCAATTCAGATGCCCTGAAGACACTGAGATGCTGCCAACAACCAGATGAACTTGAAAGGGGTCCTTCTCCAGCTGGGGCTCAGAGGAGACCCCAGCCTTTACAAGCACCTGCATTGCAGCCTTGAAAGACCCAGAAGCTGAGGACCCCGCTTAGCTGTGCCTGGATTCTTGACACACAGAAACTGTGAGATAAGATGTGTGTTGGTTTGAGCTTCTACATGTGTGGTAATTTGTTATAGAGAAGTACATAACTAATACACTGGGTTTGAATCCTGCCTTTCACCACTAAGTTGCTGTGGGCCCCTGGGCCAAGTGATGTCTCCTCTTGGATTCTGATCTTCATCATCTGTAGATTGGGAACAGTATGTACCTTTCAGGATTGTGGTGAGGAGTAGCATATGCTGTTTCCCCTCCATGAACAACTCTTCCTGCCCTTTCTGTACCCAGTACAGCAGTTAGGATTTAATTTAGCTGCAAGAACAAAAGATGAACTATAGTGGCTTAATCAGAGAGGAGGTGACTTTTGTGGAGGAGTCCAGAGGTGGTGCAGCTGCCCATGAATGGTATTGAACACTTGGTCTCCTTGTCACTTCCTCGTCCACTAGCCTTGTGTGGCTTTCATTCTAGTAGCAGATGATGTCAGAGCTTTGCCCATATTCCATCAGATCCCTTTACCACTTCTGTGCACACTGGCTCTTGGCATGCTTTCCCTCCTGACAGCTAGTATCCGCATCTCTTTGTCAAAGGACTTCTGTAAGGCTACCGGAGCTGGCTATGCCCACACACAGGGAGAACCTTAAATTTCTGTCCCCCAACCCATAGTCTTAACTGATGACTAAGGGGTTCAGAAGCATAAATGCTCCAGCACGCTTGTCCCACAGGGACAACTCAGAAGAGTCACCTACACTTGTCCCGAGAATCCTCCTGTGAGACTTTGCTTGATGTCACACCTTACTGGCCTTCTTCCTTTCCTGGTGTACTTCTCCACTCCTAAACCCATTTTTCCTGGGAGCATTTTCAAAACATCACCATCCTATGAATCTTTATCTCAAGATTTGCTTCTGAAAACCCACCTAAGGCAATCCTCAAGGTCACCAAATAGCTGTTCTAGTTGCAGCAGCCATGTTCCAGGAAGGATGAAGGGCAAATGGATGATGGGCAAAAAGGCTGAACCTGTCTCATTTGTTAGAAAAACAATAGCTTTCTGGGAAGCCCCTCCCAGTAGACTTCCCCTAACTTCTCATTGGCCAGTCCTGGGTCACATGGCTATCCCTAGCTGCAAGGGAGCCTGGAAAGGAAATGAACTTTTTAAAATTTAATTTACTTTTTAAATTTGAAATATAATGTTCTTATAGGAAGCTGTACAAATCTTAAATTATAGCTAAATTTATTTTTTACAAATTTATGCATCCCTTTGACTGCCACCAAGGTCAAAATATAGAATGTCACCAGCATCCCAGTAGTTTGGGGGCAGAGGAGGGCAAATACCATGTTTCCTGAAAATAAGACCTAGCCAGACAATCAGCTGTAATGTACCTTTTGGAGCAAAAATTAATATAAGACCCAGACTTACTTTACTATAACATAGACAGGGTATAATATAATATAATATATAATAAATACCAGGTCTTATATTAATTTTTGCTCATTAAGCATTAGATGCATTAGAGCTGATTGTCCAGCTAGGTCTTATTTTTGGGGAAACAGGGTATTTCTAACTGGAGACATTGCTATCGGTAAGGAAGAAGGGGAGAATGGATGACTAGCAGTGTCATACTTGGCTGACTCCTACTAAAACTCAAGGTCTAGGTTGCTATCACCTCCTTCAGGAAGTCTTCTCTGGTCCCCAGGCTGAGTTAGGTCCCTCCCGGCCTCCCAGGGTCTCCTGGGTTCCTCTAGTCTGATACATATAATGCTCCTCGTGAATTAAAGCTTTGTCTCATCCTGTAGTGCATGAGTTCTGGGAAGACACAGCCTTACAGCCTATACTAAGTGCCCAGCAAACTTTGAATGAGTGAGAGAGGAAAACAAGATTGGAGCTTGAAGACCCAGGCTCTTGACTCCAGGGTTCCAACCTCCCAAGAGACTTTCCAGAAGGGCAATGGAGACAGGCAGTGGAGATGGTGCTGGATGGGCTGGAATTTGGTAACTGAGGACGGAGCTGGCACTACATGGACCAATGCATAGACCTAATGGAAGAGCTGGTGAGTTAGCCAGGAAGCTGAGCAGATGACTCTAGAATGGACTGTATAGATGCTGCCACCTGTAGCCAGAGAAGCCATGACCTGTGACGTGCCACCTCCTGCTGCGGAAGGAAACTAGCCCAGAACTCAGGGCCTGAGGACAGCCCGGGGCCCGTTAGGAGCCTAGTCCTAACTGGCTCACCTGGGAGCCTCCTCCCGGGGCCCCTTAATTTTCTTCCTGATGCCTTTAAAGAAAGAAACCCAAAGCAATGAGCTGTGTACCAACAATTTCGGGTTCCAATTGCTTAGAATTGAGGCTGGTCCCTTAACCTTCTTGGGTCGTTGTATTCCCATTTTTCAGATGCGGAAATGGTCTGTAGAGCTGGAAGGAATTTTCAAAGACAATGTAATTAGTGTGGTCAGTTAAGGTGGTAAGCGTTGGTGTCAGACTCTTTGGGGTTGAATCACAGCTCTGCTAATTATAAGCTGTACGAGCTTGGCCAAATTAGCTTCTTTGTGCCTCAGTTTCCTCATATGTGAAACCAGCACAAATGAGAAAGCCTACATAGTAAGGCTGTGAGGTGTGAACGAGGTTATTCATGTAAAGTAATTTAAATGACAGCTGCAAGGTAAGTGTGCTGTAATTTTAACTGTTGCTGATTTTATCAGTCTCTAAGGAGGCAGATGGTATTGTTTCATCATGGCTATTTCACCTCTAACTGGAAATTTTGGACAAGTCACTGATCTCAAAGCCTCTGTTTCTTCAATTGTCAAATGGTTACAGGATGGATGCATGAAATCATGTTTTAAAGTGTGAGGCATAGAGTGGGCATTCACTCAAGGATAATCATTATCTGAATTAGACAAGCTCTTACTGAGATAAATCTGTAACAAACAATCCCCAAATCTCACTGGCTTCCGATCACAAACATTCATTTCCCTCATGCAAGTCTGAGGATTGGCTGGGGTAGCTCAGCCTGCCCCAAGTGTCTTGCATCCTGAGAACAGTGGCTTCTGGGCAAGCTCTGCTCATGGCAGAGTGTGACAGCTGCAGGAAGGCTGGTGCCTTGCCTTGAAACTGTCACACTGTCACTTGCTCCCACATCCCATCAGCCAAAACAAGTCCCCAGGGCCAAGCCCTACATCACTGGCTGTAGATGTATAATCTCCCCCAGGGAGGGCAGGGGTGATTGTGGGCAAACAGTACAATGTACGGTATAATCTGTTAAGCCCCTGAGTTTATAGATGGGGACACTGAGGCCCAGAAAGAGTAAGGGAAATATTCGCTCTCACAGAGAATCAGTGACCCTAGATTATTTTCCCCTCCTCCCTCCCACGCCTCACCTTGTATCCATATATAATTTGCATGTGCTGCTTTTGAATTAACAGCTTAGGCATTTGAATCCTACCAGAAGGACTGTGGCCCTGAGGAAGTAGACGTCTTTCCAGGGCAAACAGACGTGCAGAGTGCGGCTCACTTGTGACCACACGGCAAGGTCAAGGGAACGAGGAAGACCCAGGATGCCCAGCTCACCTCTACGGGTGACTGTCCAGCCCCAGATTCTATCAGGACACGAGAGGAGAGTCAGCAGGTAAAGTAGGGAGGAGGCTGCCGGCTTCCTTTCCCTCCCCCCAAGCAAGTCCTAGGTAAAAGGGACAGTTGTGAATCCAGCTAGCTGGGTCCAGAAATGTCCATTGTGGTGGCTGTCATGCCCTATCCTGAAGCCCTGACTACAGAGCAGGCCCTCCAGAAATCAAGGTGAATGAGGTATTGTCCAGTGGGGGAGACAGACCCTCCCCCAAAATAATGGCATCCCAATTGCTCTAGCAACATTTCCCCAAATGTGGAGCGATTTGAAGTGACCTTAGGGTGTACCTGGGTGCAACATTACACAACACTGACTCTTAGAGTGAGACAGTGCCTCTCTTTTCAGTCCTTCTGATTAAATATATTGTACCAGGAAGAAAGTCTCAGTTTACAGACCTGTGTCTTTAACATTTCAATAGCCCTTACCAACCTTCATTTATTACAACGGACAGAAAGCAGGCTTCAGCCTCGCAGGCTTGGCAGGTGGCAGCATCTAGCTAGAATGTAATAACATTATTTAATATTGTTTAATCAGACGTGATTTTAATGGAACTTAGCTGGTTTCATAGCATTTGCTTTTATAATGTTCATCTATTTGTGGCCAGTGATCCTGCTTATCCCATTTATAGTAGGAATATCAAGTTTTTCTTTTGAAGTAAGTTTATTTATATACAAAAGTGAGTCCATTTAAGGAAAAACATTAGATAGACAAATAGGAGTACAGGCAGTACACAAAGCATCAGGATGTTATCTTGCAAGTATGGTGAAAACAGTGAAAAGGGTATGTGAACAGACTGATGTTTGGGAAACTGCTAGAACATATATTCAGGGTAGCTGGGCTGCCTGGGGGAGGGGTCAGGACCCCACAAGGAGAGACCTACCCGAACTGAGCATTTTAGGTGGAAGAAACACATGTCCAGAGAGCTGTGAAAGTGGGTGTTGGGAAGCATGAGAAGCTCGGTGAGACAGTGGTACAGAGAGGAACCCCTCTGAGGTCTCACTATGAGCCTCGACTCCCAGAAGGAAAAGCCAGGGGTGGGCGGGCTGCAGGGGAAGTGACAGCAGATCAGTGTTTATCAAAAGGTTGGAACTGTCGCCGGCAGAGATTTGCTGTCTGGGTGGTAGGCTCCCAGGCCCCGGTGATCATCTCTTCCTGCTGGGAACCCCCTCCTAAGATTCAGAGCCATGGATCCCAAACCAGAATTAGCCTGAGGAGAGAAAAGGAAAGGGTTAACCCCCTCCCCTGCTAGGGCCCTGCGTTCTGGCCTTGATTGCCCATCCAGACCCCATCAGCCCAGCCCCAGTGGCCACGAAGGCAGGACTCCCCGCCCTCCTTCACAAGGGCAGACTGAAGGTCAGAGCAGTTTAGGGTTGTGGTCCAGGGGACACAGCCAGGTCGCTGAGAACCAAGGATCCCCAGTTTCTCCATCATCCTAACAGGACCCTTTCTACCCCATTTGCTTCCCCAATTCTGGTCACAGGGAGGCCCAGGTTTCTGGAAAGGTATCCTGCTGAGCTGGTTGAACCAGAAGAATACCTTAGAGCTGGGCCCGGCACACAGGAGCCATACCTCTGGCAGGGTTTCGGCAGTCCCGGCCGCAGGCGCCAGGGCAGCAGCGACGGTTGCCACGGCAATCTGAGTCCTTGTGACACAGGTGCTGAATGGGGCTGAGGCAGTCGAATCGGTCCTCGGGGCAGGTACCTAGCTTTACTGCAACACACGGGCCTGGGTGAGCCCTACCTGTGCCCTGGTCCTGGGGCTTAGGGCTCAGGCAGTCGGCAAGGTGGATTATACTCACCTGTAACCATACGGACACACTGGCGGAAGCAACTTTTGTAACAGCACTTCATCTTTGAGGGACACTGGCTGTCATCTATGCACTGGTCAGGCACCGACAAGAGGCAGGGCTCATCGTCCGGTGGACATCCCCCAGATTTCTCTGTAAGAAAACCCCCCAAATCTTGTAGCTGGAGGCAGTTCAGAGTGAAGTAATAAGCAATGACTTGGGAATCACAAGATCTGAATTCTCCACCCCTTACTTCTTGCCTGTCCTTTGGCAAGTTATAATTTTTATTTGGAGGATGGACTTGCTTTTATTCATTTATCTTTATTTAGTTTTCTTTTTTTAATTGAGGTATGGTTGACATCTAACATTATATTAGTTTCAGGTACACAACGTAATGATTTGGTATGTGTATGTATTGCAGAATGAACACCACAAAAGGTCTAGTTAACATTTGCCTCCACATGTTGGTAAAAACATGTTTTTCTTGTGACAAAAACTTTTAAAATCTACTTTCTTAGTAACTTTCAAATATGCAGTACAGTATTATGAACTATAGACACCATGCTGTGCATTACATTCCCAGGACTTATTTTATAACTGGAAATTTGTGCCTTTTGACCCCCTCCATCCATTTCAGCCGACCCCCATCCCTCCACTCTGGCAACCACCGATCTGTTCTCTGTATCTATGAACTTGGTTTTTTTTTAGGTTTTGTTTTCTTTGTTTTTTAGATTCCACACATACGTGAGATCATATGGTATTTGTCTTTCTCTGTTTGCTTTTCACGAAGCATAATGCCCTCTGGGTCCATCCATGTTGTCACAAATGCTAGAGAGTCGGGGTTTTTTCAGTTTATTTGTTTTTAAGCCTCTGTTTTCTGTCTGTGATGTGGGAAGCTGGACTTCTTCCTCCCGGTCTGGTTTGAGACTCAGATGACAGGAAGTTAGGAGAAAGCGAAGTTGTAAATCTCCAGCTGCACCAAGGCCGCCCATGCCTGCCTCGGTCCTCATCCTCTTCACTCTGTGGCTCCTGACCCTCTCCAAGCCGCTTCTCTTTGCAGGGCCTTGCTTCGGCTGTGCCCTTTGCCTGGCTCTGCTACACCCCATTGGTCAGGTCTCAGCGGAAACACCCACCCCACCCCACCCTACACACTCCCCAAGGAGCTTTCCTTCCGTTTGTGACTACCTCTATTTGTCTGCTCCTCTCACTTCGCTGGTGGCTCTGAGAAGAGCCCCTCTGCCGGCTGTCTCACCATTGGGCTGAAGCACAACCCTTGACGCAAAACACTAGGGGCTCAGTGACTATTTGAAAGGAAGGGTTTTGAAGGGAGAGCCGGCATCGTAAGTGTGTTAGCTGTTGGCATCGAGGTGCTTTGTCATAGCCACAGTCGGTCACATCTGTACCACATTCGTCACTGTTGCAAATGGCACAGGGGTCTGTATTTACTCGGTCTTTCAGGAGGTCTCTGAACGGCTCTAGAAAGTTCTGTCCCGGCGCTTACCTAGCTACTCTCCTTGTTAGGGTTTTGGGCGATTTCCAGATTTCATGCAGAAGGCTTGCAGCGGTGTCTTTCTCCATTGAGAAGGCGGAATCAAGGCCTAATTTAGGAGGACGGCCCTGAGTCCTCATCTCCCAGGCAGCTCCCTCTGACCTGCACATCCCTCCACCCTGGCTGCCCCTGAGCCCTGCGGACAGGGACGGTCCCGGGCCTTCACTTCAGTCTAGCCTCTGAGAAGAGGTTCTAGAACCCCCAGCAGCAGCTGGGTGCAGTGCTGTGACTTTACCTTGTGTCCACCTTTCCCCTCCCGCCCCTGACTGGGTACTGGCCACACACATAGTAGGCACCTTGCTTATTCGTACAGGAAGTGCTCTACGTCTACTTCACTTGTGCCATGTGGCTTAAACCAAATTGCTGCCCCCTGCTGGAGAAAGAGCAGCTTAGCCTGTGAGGGAGCCAGCCACACTTGAGCAGCCTCTCCTTCCCAGGCTAGGGAAGGGAGGGGCCCTGGGGACCAAGTGTCCAGGATGTAGCCCTGGCCAGAGGGTCTCAGGGCTCAAGGAGGGGCCCAGACAGAGCTGCCTGAACTCAAAGCAGGAGCTCCCTATGGGGGGTGGGGGGGATCAGGTCACAGCACCAGGGAGAGCTGCTGGCGGGAGGGCCAGGACCTCAGCCTTGAGGAACAGACAGACAGGCAGGAAGGGAAGGAGGATGAAAACTGGCATTTCAAGTGGGGAGAACTGGGGCAGCAACAGAGTGGCGGTGGAATAAGAGTGGGACAATGGGAGAGGGCCTGGGAGGTCACACTCAGGTCTTCGCCTGCCTTCCTACCCTGCCTCCAAATCCAGGTTCCACGCTCACAGACGTGTACACAGAGACATGGTCGTGTGTACACACACGGACGGCCGTACAGTACCTGCGTGCTCCTGGATGTGCTGACTCGGAGAATGAAAGAGTCCTACCCAGTCACAATTAAATATGCATGTTTATGCACAAAGACATACGTACGCATACATAGGGAAATATGCAAACACACTTAGCTTGAGCCTGACCGTACGGAATGCTGATATTCAACTTTTTTGATCTGCAAAAATAGCAATTTCATATGGTTTAACCCATACATTTGTTTGTATGTACACATACAGAGATATATGCAAGATTGATACATACATGTATAAATATAGACAGTCATAAGAACTGGACAGATGTACAGAGTGGAATATGCAGACACACTGCCATGTACACGTGCCTATACACAGAAACACACACACACAGAAATGAACACACAGTCATGTATGTGTGTCATAGTCATGTACGTATAAACACATAGCATACGTAGGGTGTGAAGAGAGACGTGAACGTGCATACACAATCATATACACAATTATATGCACAGAGCTACACCAATACAATGAGACCATTGAAAACACTGCTTAGACACATACTACCTATCAGGAGCTGTACCAGGCTCTTTATGTCAGAGACACCCAGACAGATTTGAGTGTGCGAGGGGAATCTTACAAACAGAGGTAGCCGTGCTTCCACAGAAAATAAACGAAGACTTCCCTTCACTCCACTTTGCCACTTTCCTCCACTGTTCGAAATTCTACGGAGAGCCAGGCTGAGGTCTCATGGGGAGAATCAGGAAAGGACAGAGATGCGATGAGTTTGGGGGAGACCCGCGTGTTTTATTCCTCAAGACACCATCTACTCCTGAGAGAGAGGCATGAGACGTCATTTTACAAGGTGTAGGTTTGGGAGGTGAGTCTTTCTGATTCCAAAGACTTGCCTTCAATTGCCACCTTTGACACTGACTCAGAGCCAGTCTTCGGCCTTGGGCAAGTGGTTGTCCACTAAGCCTCAGTTTCCTCATCTACGAAATGGGAATAAAAATAGCTGTGACCTCACAGCATTGCAGCGAAGAGGAATGTGGTGATGGCGTATGAATCACAGCCAGAATGGGATCTGGCCTTGGAACTTGCCAGCATCCTTCCCTCCTCAGCCTAGGAATTCTGAGGCTCTCCTCCCCAGGGAGAGAGCCCTGCATCTGAGAGAGGCATACGTTAGGCTAGAGGGGGCAAAGTGGATGCAGGGAACTGCTCCCAGGGCCCTGTGAGGACAGGACCTGTCCCCATCACTGTCCCCTTCCCGCAAGGCGGGGCCAGAGCTGCACAGGTGTATGTAGGTCACAGTGTTCCAGCCCCAGAAGAGGATGGAGGCAGAGGCCTCAGTCGGGTGGGGAGACACCTGTCTAGCTACTCCAGCAGCCCTGGCCTCCCAGCCTCCCTCACCTGTTGACAGGTCAGCCCCAGCCTTTTGGGGGAGGCAGGGAGGGGAGAAGGAGGTAGATCCTCCCAACAGATCCCAGGAACCACACCCCTACTCAATTTTGGGGTCCCTTCCACAGACTGGGCTGGGGGACAAGGAGGGTCTGAGAAGGATGGAAACAAGATGGACAGGCCAGACCAGGCACAGGCTTGTTGGCCACAAAAGACAACAGAAAGGTTCATCTCCCCGCCACATGGACACACAAATCCACACATCTCCATGGAGACAACCAGAGCAGAGGGGGTACAGACAGGTTTGCTCCCGCACCCCAGACGCACAACCATATACATGGACACAAAGACAGGCACCTGCGTGCACTCACAATCCCACACTCAGGTGTGAAGACAAGCACAGACGAGCACCAAGAAACTGGCAGGGAGACGTTTACAGATATAGACGTGGGCAGGCTGATGGGCACAAAGAAGCACAAACGAAATGCAAGCCGCTGGAAGCACTAAGACGCCGGCATCCACAGGCACACACACAGGCACACACTGCATTGCCTGCCTCCCCCAAAGCCTCATGCTCCCCGGAGAGGTAGGAGCCACCTGGTCCCTGCAGCAGAGGACCCTACACACACTCACCTCCCTTTCTCCTGCCTGAGGCAGCAGGCAGCTGGCTCCCCAAAGCCAGGAAGGCCACCAGGAGGAGGAGGCCATGGGCCCTCATGTTTCTGCTGCCGGCACCTAATAAGGTCAGGGCCCAGGGGCCCCTAAATTAACACCTTCGGCCTCAGGGAGGCAGCTGAGTAAAGGAAGGAAGGAGAGGGTGGATGGAGTGGTACGTGTTTGCCTCATCCTGGCCCCACCCCCCCTGCCCAAGAGCCTCAGTGTAAGGACGCTTGTGCAAGAATTGATGATGGGTGGGGACAGGACCAAGTACTGGGGGCTAGGATCCAGTCCTGCCTATATTGCTGACTTGGGCTGTCATCTTAGGCAAGTCTTGTCCCTCGCTGGGCCTCAGTTTTTCTCATCTCCTTAATGGGTGCAGGTTGTCAGATACACCCTTTCCTGGCTCTCTAAGGTCTTGAAGCCCTAGCCATGGCTTAGGCAGGGGGTGGACATCAGCTTTGAATGGCAAGGATTTGCAGAGTTCTGCGAGCCTACGAAGCATTAGGGTTCGGGTCAGAGCTCTCTGCTGGAGAAGGCTGGCCCAGGCTGGCACAGTGGGTGAGGCCAGCCCTGGCCTCTCCTCTTGGGTCCTCATGGACGGGAGACAGAGAGCTCCCTGCCTTTGAGGACATCACCTCCAGTGGCATCTGGTAGTACTGCCCTCTGCCTGGCTCTGGTTCAGCTGTCCGGGGTGGATGAAGCACAGGTTTTGGTTTGGCTAGTCACAAGTTGTAGGTGGCCTCTGAGACCCCCTTCCCTGGCCCTAAGGGATCCTGAGGAAAAAAATTATCTCAGCCAAGGACCCCACCTTAGATTTCACATCATTTGGCTCCTGTCATTTGGTAGAAGAGAGGCAGCTGGAGCTCAGGGTCCTAAAGGGCCCCAAACAGTAACCCCACTGAACCATAATACCTTACCAGGATGGGAGAAGGTCAAAACCACCCTCCTGCCTCCTATTTGAAAGATGAGGAAACTGTAGGCCAAGGACACACAGTTAATTTCTAAGCTGTGACTTCTGTCATTGCCTCCCGACAGTCCCCAGTCAGGTCCTGGGCCCTGGAAACAAGGCTTTACCCCACCTGACCCTGAGAAAAGAAGAGGACATTCCAGTGCAGAACCCTCACAGTTAGGAATTTCTTCCTTGGGTTTAACTTGTCTCCCTCAGGCTGTCTTCTAAGCTCTCAGGAAAGAGGGACCCTATATTTTATGATCTGATAATTACTTTTGGAATTTTAGCATTCCCTTGGCAGTTTTATTTAGAAGGAGAATTTTATGAGGCTATTTTTTTCCTGATGACAAACTACATGTGCATATTAAAGAAAGGCTTTTTCTAGACATTTCCTGGGTGATGAAGTATCCTCCAATATCACCATTTCTAACAGTAACATGGTATTTTGTAAGATTTATATGCCAAAACATATATATTTGTGAAACATACAGGTTTCCAATTTTTTTCACTCTAAGTAAAGCTGTGACAACAATCTTTGTACACATATTTTGAATCACATCTCTATTTTCTTGGAGTAAATTTGTCAAATTAGAAATGCTAGGTCAGTCAAAAGGTACAAACTTCCAGTTGTGAAATAAATAAGGTCTGGGATGTGACACACAGCATGGTAACTATAGCTAATGGGAGTGTATTGCATATTTGAAAGTTAATACAAGAGTAGATTTTAAAATTTCTCATCACAAGAAAAATAATTTACAGCTGTGTATGGTGACGGAAGTTAACTAGACTTACTGTGATGATCATTTTACAGTATGTACAAATATCAAATCATGTTATACACCTGAAAATAATATAATGTTATATATCAGTTATACCTCAATAGAAAGTCCACAAAACCAAAACCAAACAAACAAGAAATGCTAGGTCAAGGGCGGGAAAGTTTTCCAGGCTTTGAACATCCTGAAATTGCATTTCAGAAAGTAAATCAGTGTGTGAGCTTCCACCTGCTCTGCAGGAGACATCTCTTGTTTTTATCTGACCAGCATCCCTTCCTTTGGAGTCATAGCGCCCCACCCACTGTAATTCTGATTGGCTGCCAGTCACCAGGTACTTCCCCTATCACAGGTGAGGGCATTTAACCCAGGTAAGAGCCACTGGACTCTAACCTGTCCAACCCTCCATTCAAATCCTGAACAGAGGAGGCAGTGCTCTAGAGAACAGTCTAAAATCATTGTTCACAATCCAAGATTCTTAACAGATATACTCACCAAATACAGGATAGTAAAAAAAGAAGTACATAAAATCTTTGCCAATGGAAAACAGTCTCATTTTAATTTTCCTTTCTCTGAATATGGGTGAGGGAGAGCATTTCTTCATATGGTTATACTGACCAATTGTATGTATTCTTCTGTGAATTGCCTGGTTTTGTACTTTGCCCATTTTTATTGGGATACCTTTATTTATATTGTTGAGTTGTAAGAGCTGTTTACATATTAAGGATACGACTAACTTGTCAAACACAAGAAGCAGTATGGCAAAGTGGTTAATGGATGTAAACTGTAGTCAGGCAGACCTCATTTTGAATCCTACTGTCCCCAGGTTCTAGCTGTGACTTTGGACAAGTCACTTAACTTTTTTGGACTTCAGTTTTCTCTTCTATAAAATAGAGATAATAATATTTATTTTAGGATGGTTCTGAAGATTGAGTAAAGTGAGCTTGATAAATGCTTGTTTCAATCCTGTCCTATTTGTTTCCTTGTTTTCACTTTGTACCAAAGTTTTAAATTTGGAGGTAGTCAAATCAGTCTTCATTTGTATGTTCTCCCTTTGTTTCTATGCTGAAAAAAAGTCTTTTTGACTGGTGTCAGATAATTAATTATTCACTATAGTTATGTATAATTCTTTTGTGAATTTTGAAAAAAAAAACATTCATTCTTCAACCCATCTGAAATTCATTTGGGCAAAGGTATGAAAGAGGGAAATACCTTTTTTCTAAGTTCTTAGGCCATTGTCCTAGCATCATTTAGTGAGTAATTCAAACTTTTGCCATTGATTGGGAATTAGAACTTTATCAAAAACTCAAGTCTTCTATGTAACAGGGGCTGACTCTGGATTTTCTGTTCTCTTCCTTTGTTTATTCTCGTGCCACTACTGCTTTTGTAATTATTGCAGCTTCAAAATACATTTTAGTGACTGACAATGTCCCATTACTCTTCATTAATCTACATTTTCTTTTTTTTTTTTATTAATCTACATTTTCAATCCTCCATGTCACAAGTATTTTATTCTTCCAAATTAATCTAAAAAATGACTATTTTTTCTTAATAGTCATTTTTAAGTTCTAAAATTAAAGTTATTGTCTTTTTGTCAAAAATTATCATGGAATTTTTCAAAAAATACACCAAAGAACTTTTTTGCTTTTTTGCACCAAGAACATTGCTTTTATGAAATCCCATATGCCCATCACCCAGATTCAATGATTAACATTTTTCCCAGCTTTATTGAGATATAATTGACGTATAACATTGTGTAAGTTTCAGGTGTGCAATTTGATGATTTAATACACATAGGTATTGTGAAATACTTAACCACAATGAGTTAGGTAACACTTCCTTTGCCTCCCACAATTACCATTTTGTTGTTCTTGCTGTTAAAGCTCGACTCTGAGCAACTTTCAAGTGGACAATCCAGTAATGATGGTGATGACCAGGCTGTACTGAGATCCCTTTAACTTACTCATCTTAGAACTGAGTCTCAATTAACATTTTACAACACTTCTTTCATGTCTATTCCCACCCCTTCTTGGCTGAAGTATTTGAAAGTAAATCCAGCGCCTCTCACGTTTTACCCTTCAATCCACCAGTATGCGTCTCAAAGAAATAAGGACATCTGCGCACGTGACTACCACGCTGCTGTCATAGCTGACGAAATTGGCTGTGATGTCAGTTTAGATAAAAAGTTATCTTTCTATGATCTTTTCTGTTTCATTTAGATTTTTAAATACTTTGGCACGTGAATTAAAAACGATTAATGAACCAGTTGCACCAGGTTAAGAATATCATAAAGCAGAAATGCAGAAATCCCGAGCAGAAATGCTCAACAACAAGAAGTAACAGCCAGATAAGACAAGGAAAGGGTCCCACTCTGAGCTGTTTAGAGCACATCTTAGGATGATGAGTTAACATTTTTATTAGCAAACCATATTACAGACAAAGGACCTTTCTCTATAATATGTAAAGAGTGCCTAGAAGTAGAGAAGAAAACAGCTAGTGAATTTATAGATAAATGAGCAAAGAAAATGAAGTTTTCAGAAAAAAAGAAAATACATGGCCTTTTTTTTTAAGTGGCCTTTAATATGTGAAAAAATGTTTGCAGTAATGATAGAGAAATGCTAACTAAAAACTTCAGTGAGGTACCATATCTCACCCATCATATTGATAAAAATCTAAAAATTAGACACACTCTCTGTGCAAGAGGCTGGATATAAATGCATTTTCATCCACTACGGGTGGGAGTACAAAATGGCACGACCCTTATCGAGGGAAATATGACAATACTGTCAAAATTTCAAAAGTATTTAAAAATGGTGATGGATATGTTAATTGGGTTGATTGTGGTAATCTTTTCACAATATATATGTATGCCAAAACATTATGCTGTATGCATTAATACATACAATATTCATTTGTCAATCACACTGCGATAAGCTGGGGAGATTTTTCCAATGCATTTAACCTTTATAGTAGCAAATCTACTTCTAGGAATCTAGCTTACAAAATAATTCCAAAAGGCCACATGTGGTATAGTTTGTAATAACAAAGGATTTAAAGCCTCAGAGTGCAGTGCTACGGGTTTATGGAAAGCTAAGGTAATACGTAAATCATTTACCCTGCAGCCTTAACACACACACACATACACACACACACACACACACACACACACACACACACACACACACACAGCTGTGAAATCATCAGCCTGAGAACTAGAACATAATCAAAAGCCAACCCAAGTGCTTCTCTCCTATCCAAAATGTTTCTTCCCTCACTCCCAGAGTTAATCACTATCCTGATTTCATGTTCATAATTTCCTCATTTTCATTAACCCCATTTTGAGTGTTACTACATATATAAGTATGCCTAAATAATCTATTACTTAGTTTTCCTTAGTTTTGAGCCTTATAACAAGCATATAATTCTAAATATTTTGGAGGACTAGCATTTTTCATTCAACATGATTTCAATGAGTCACATTGTGACTATATTTATAAGTTACATTTATAAATATGTTTGTATAAATATGAAATGGGCACATTTGTGTTATTTTTACACTTACATAATATTTCATTGTATTAATATGTTATAACATGCTTACCTGGTATTTTTTATTGGTAATATGGGCTGTTTCCACTATTTTGCTGTTTTAGAAATAGTACTTTTGTGGATTCTTGGGCATGTCTCCTGGTCAACACGTGGAAATATTTATCTTAAGTATATGGTACATACTTAGGAGGATAATTGCTGGATCATAGGTTTTGCACATGTTCAATTTTAATAGCTGATGCCAAACTGATTTTCAGAAAGGTTGTACCAACATAGTAATGTATGAGAGTTTCTTTTCTCCATAAATCAATAAGAAAAAAAGATAGACTCGTTAAAAATGGGCAAGATATTTGAAAGGGCTAATTAACAGAAAATCCAGGAAAGTGGTTACTTCTGGGAAAGAGGAGGAGGGAAGCAATTGGAGAGATAGGACAATATACATATACAGAAAATATTCTCCTTATTTACCTGGCAGGTGAGTACACACTGCCCATTTTAATGCCATTCTTTAAAGAATAGAGTATGTTCTACACACTTTTTTGTTTGTATGATTTATTTTGCAATGAGCTTTTCTGTTTTGTTTTGTTTTTTAAGTAGCCAAAAGGTTCCAACATTTTAACCTTTGCTTATATCCTATATCTCCTTAATGTTTCAGCACTGGTGGGTATGTGGTCTGAGTCCAAAGAGACAAAGGATGGGGAGTTAGTCAACTGGTTTGCTATCCAATAATTAGTCTGCTTTCTTCCCTGTCTCACCTGAACTCAGCTGTCATTCCCACACTTCAGGTTCTGTCCCTGGTAACACCCAACTTCTGGGTATTAATTTCTATTACTCTCAACTTTGGTGGCAATGACAAAATACAAAATCAGACTGGCTTAGGCAGAAAGCCAACTTACTGGGTTATAGTCCAACTATAGAAAGGGTGTGGGAAGAGCTGCTCTCAAGGGAAAGGGGGATGGAGGGCAGGCTGGTGCCTTCTGAATCCCCTCTCACCATCTTTTCTCTGCTTCTCTTAGTGTACTAATTAGGTTCTTTTTTTTTTTTTAAATTAGGTTCATTTTTCTCGTGCAGTTGAACTCATTCCAGACTGGAACCACAGTGTCTGGAGTTCCCAGGTTCGTATCTAGCATCTTTACCAAGAGGGAGGATTTCCCTATTCCCCTTAGTGTCCACTCAAATAAAGGACTTCAATAGACCTGACCTGAGCGCCCCCCATACACACACCCTTCGTGATTAGCAGTCCCCATTAGACTCTTAAATTGATGGTACAAAGAAACAAGAATTCAGATAAAACAGGGTCCCGTTCTATCGTGTTTCCTCAAAAATAAGACCTAGCCAAGCCATCAGCTCTAATGCGTCTTTTGGAGCAAAAATTAATATAAGACCCAGTATTATATCAGGGTAATATAATACCAGGTCTTATATTAATTTTTGCTCCAAAAGACGCATTAGAGCTGATGGTTTAGCTAGGTCTTATTTTTGGGGAAATATGGTAAGAGGGAGGAAGGTATGCTGGATATGTGTACTATAGATGTCCACCTTACAGATGATTTCTATTTTCTTCCTTTTCTTTTTCTCTTCTTACTATGATTTCCAGGGCATACCTGCTTCCCCGTCTAGAATGCTCCCTTCCCTTTTACTTTCTTGGTGCATCTCAGAGGCCACCCGTGAAATGGCAAATTGCAGTGGTGAGCCATTAAACTTTCCAGGCAAATTTGCCTTTGAGAGTTTTCCCCTGGGCCAGAGGAGAATGAAAGAAAAGCTTGGTGCTGGGAGGGGTAAGCTGTTCAGGTGGGGCTTGTTGGGGCAGGGAGTCATGGTGGAACACCTCGGTTTTGAAATCAGAACAGAGGACCTATCACTGACTTGCAGAATGACCTTGGCTGATTTCTGTCTGTTCTCTGGATTTCATGTTCTTTCTACATATAAAGAATTTGTTTGTGATGGTACTGATAGGGCAAGCAGCTATGTACCTCCGTGAGAAAGTAGTAGAGCTCTTGGCAGCATCAGAGGCGATGTAACACATTTCTCTGTGAACAATCCTTGGGGAAATCCCCAAGGTCCCTCCCAGGATGGTGGCTATTTCCTGGTAGAACTACAAAAATGTAGGTCTTATCCCGTGTAAAATCAGACCCGCCCCTGGCACCAGGCCCAGCTGCCGCTGCATAAAACGGGCTGGTCTCAGCTCGTAGCCATCCACGTTCCTGACAACATGGGGTCCAGCAGCATCTTGGTCCTGGCGGTTTTCCTCGTCCTTGGGACGCTGGCAGCACAGGCAGCTGTCGCAGGAGGTGAGTGGACACATGGGCTAGCTGGGGCCAGGCTGGGTTGAGGACAGGCTGTCAGGGCAACCTGGACCCTGCACCGGGAGCACTTCTGGAGCAGCAGGCAGGGCTTGGGCCTGTTGGTCACTTCTGTTATACCCAGAAAAAGCAGGAATTTGTCCAGCGGACTCCACATGCTTTCCACCCCAGGACTGAGATATCAGGACTCTTTATGGGAAAAGCGTTGTTACGTGGCCTTGGTCCCAGGGATTGACACCTCTGCAGAATGGGCAATGAAGTGAGGCACCCCAGAAATCTGGGCCCTGGGTATGAAGTCTGTCCCTTGCCAGTCTGCCCCATAAAAGTACCTGAGGAATCAATTCTCAGAGAGGAGGTTAAGAACCCACGGGACCTCAAAATCATATAGTTTGAAGACTGCCATTGGACCAAGGAGAACATCAAGACCTAGAGAGGAGTGAGAAGTGATCAAAGCAATCTCCAGAGCCAGGAGGAGCTCAGGTCTCCCGGCATGTGTCTCAGGGCTCTTTTTCCCCTCCATTAAGTTTCCTCAGAGGAGACAATGTATACTTCTCACCTCTGGGAGTCACTCCAGTCTGGCATCCCAGGATTTGGAGGGAGAGAGAAGAGACGGACATCCGAGGGAACCATGGTCCTGTAGACCCTTTCCGCAGAGCTCAGGGAATAGCCTTCCAAGAGCACAGACCGCAGCTGGCCTTGGTGACCCACCTCCATCTCCGGTCATAGTTTGGGGGACACTGCAGTGAGCGGTGGCTGGACCTAGAGGCAAGACGAGATAGTTGAAGGGAGGACACTGGGTCTAGATGCGGGTACATTTCTTCTTTCACCAGTTCCTTATGAAGGTCACGAAAGTCTGGTCAAAGGGCAAGATCCGGTTAGAAGTCGATATCCAGTCAAAGGACGAGAGCCGGTGAAAGGACGAGAGCCGGTGAAAGGACGAGAGCCGGTGAAAGGACGAGAGCCAGTGAAAGGACGAGAGCAGGTTAAAGGACAAGATCCAGTCAGAGGTCACACTAAGCCTGGCTCCTGCCCCAGGGTTATGATGAAGTGCGCCATGATGAATCCCCCTAACGCCTGCATGACAGATTCTGAGTGCTGGGGGTCCAAGAAGTGCTGTGAGGGCACCTGCGGGAGAGCCTGTATGAGTGCCCATTGAGGTAAGAACTGAATGGAGGAAGAGGTGAGTCCTGAAGGCGCAGAGAAGGCTGAGTGGTGGGGAGGAGAGGATAGGGGGAGGCTGAGGGGTCTCAGAGGCTATAACTGGGCTCCTGAGGGGGTGGCCAGGGCTTCGACCTGCTGAATCACGTCTCCGGTTCTCCTCTCTCCTGCCAGGTGGAGCCTGTCTTTGCTGCACCTGTGAAGTCCGCGGGACTGCTGTCCTTGGTCCTTGTAGCACTGTGCTTTCCCACGCTGCCCAGACTTCCTCTCCCTGAGGATGCTCCGGCCTGGAGCTGCTTTTCTCAGTGATTTTCCAATAAAAGACCACTTTCTGCTCCATTTGTTTGGTTCCTATGACTCCTCTGTTCCTGGGAGGCCCGGGGAGGCGGCTGTGGAGTTGGGACTCCCTCTCCCCAGTGGGGGGTGGGGGTCAGAGAGCCCCACGGGAGGCGCTTCTGGTGTATGAAGGAGAGCAAGGGGCAGGAGCAAGAGGCCCATTCATAGGGTTTAATATTAGAAATCCAGTAATCAACCCAAGAACTCCAGTCTCTGTTTAACCAGGAAATGGAAATCTGGAAATTTTGCCTCTGGCCTAGGACCAGGGAAATGAAATGAAATTAAATAAATAAATAATAAATAAATAAAAATTGAAAATGTGCAAGCAGGTCCTCTCCTCTCCAATAACCCCTAGTCCTACCCTGGCTATTGCCAGGCCTGCCAGTGTGACCAACCAACCCTTGTGGCTAAACCTATATATAGCTCCCTCCCTCCTTTCCTTTAATGTTTCCCAGGGACCTCTATCCTCGCAAAAAGACAAAGAAAGATGGATGCTGGTAAGTTTCTGCTCCTGAAGCATTTCACCTGGTCGTGCCTGAGATGCCTCCATTGACACATAATTCCTTTGGGTTAAGCACTGTCCTCTCCCAACTTTCTATTTTACGATGTGAATGAGGAGGCAAAACACACCAAGTTGTAGTGTGAATGGTGAATAGTGTTCTCTGGAGACGTAAATTGGGAGGCAGGGTCTACTTTTGTAGTGAAGAGAGTGGAGGGTAGATATTGGGCAAACTGGAAGGAACTCATTCATGGCTCTGCTGCTGTCCCCACCCCCACCCCCCGCCGCGCTGCCCGTGGACAAGGAAGGTCTCCGGGAAAGCCAAAGCCACGGGAGGAGGGGGATGTGGGGTGGAGTGGGAAGCGCCCTGGCGTGGGAGTCAGTGGATCCGACGTCTGGTCCCAGCTTTGCCTCCCAACTCGTTGGAGGACCTCACACAGATCTCTCTCCCTCTCTGAGCCCCCGTTGTCCATTCCGTTTGAAGGGTTGGATGCAATTATTCTGGAAGCAGTCTGACTCTGACATTCTGGCCTGAAACAACTCTTCTTTTTGTGTTGGGCTCCTGCTGTGACTGCAAATGGGAGGCAGAGTCTTGGGGTGAAAGAACAGGGAGCAGTGAGCACCTTCTCTCCGGTAGTATACAAGCCAAGGCTTCTCTCTCACTCTCCAGGGGACTGGCTGGACTGGGCTAGAGCTCTGATACCAGGGCATCTTGGAGTCCAGGCGAGAGCAGTGCCTAAACTTCTGGGCTGACAAATACAAATACAAAATACACCATTGGCGGCAAGCATCATTTATGCACGTAGTTTTCTCTTTTCCAGGTCCTATACTAAGTACGTTACGTGTATAGTCTTATTTATTTCTCACAAAAACTCTCTCAAATGGGTATTATACACATGTCTAATTTTGTTAAAAGATTGAAGCCACGAGAGGGTCAGTAACTACCCAAAATCACATAATTGGTAAATGATGATAAATCCAATTTTTATTATAAACTAGCAATAATCAGAGTATGGAACAGCAAGAAATGCCCACTTATATATCAACAAAATTATACCATTCCTACAAATAATAAGAGGCAGAAATATTTTAAAAAAGAAACCGGTACACCTGTTTATGAGGTACATGAAAAAAGGCTTGAATAAATTCTCAGTGTGCTCCTGAATGGGAAGACTCTACAAGGTGAAGATATCAATATTTACCTCTTCAGTCGACTCTTGTCATTTTCCAGCTTTTTTGCAATAAACTGACACATAACGTATAATTTAAGATGTACAATGTGATGGTTTGATACATGTATATATTGAGAAATGTTTACCACAATAAGGGTAGTTAACATATCCTTCACCTCACATAATTACTATTTTGTTGTTGATGTTATGTGAGAACATTAAAGATCTACTCTCAGCAACTTTCAAGAATGCAATACAGTATTTAACTGTATTCACCATGCCTGCAGGAGATCCCCCAAACGTATTCATCTTATCAATGCAAGTTTCTACCCTTTGACGAATATCTCCACATTTCCTCCACCCCTCAGCCCCTGACCACCACCACCCTACTATCCGTTTCGATGAGTCTGATGTCTTTAGATTCCACATAAGTGATTTTATACAGTATTTGTCTTTCTCTGTCCGACTGATTTCATTTAGCATAATGCCCTCAAGGTCCATTCATGTTGTCAAAAATGTCAGGATTTCCTCCTTTTTATTGGCTGAATAATATTCCATTGTACGTGTACCACAATTTCTTCATCCATTCATCTGTCAGTGGACACTTAGGTTGTTTCCACGTCTTGGCTATTGTAAATGATGCTGAAATAAACTTGGGAGGGCAAAAATATTTTCGAGATAGTGATTTCATCTCCTTGGGATATACACCCAGAAATGAATTGCTTGGTCATATGGTAATTCTATCTTTAATTTGTGAGGAACCTCCATACTGTTTTCATAGTAGCTGTACCAATTTACATTCCCACCAAAATGCACCAGGGAGCCCTTTTCTCCTCATCCTTGCCAGTGTTTATCATCTCTTGACTATTGTTATTTTTTTGATAATAGCCTTCTAACAGGTGGGAGGTGGTATCTCATTGTGGTTTTGATTTCCAGTTCCCTGATGATTAGTGATGTTGAACACCTTTGTATGTATTTGTTAGCCATTTGTATGTCTTCTTTGGAAAATTGTCGATTCAAGTCCTCTGCCCATTTTCCAATTGGATTCTTGGGTAGGGGTGGGGGAGTTGCTGCCCAATTTACCCTTTAAGTATAACATATTCAAAACTCCAGTTGTTTTCTTGGGTGGGGGCTGGTAATGGTGGTGATTCAAGGAACTTAAAACTCATACATAAGTTCATATAGAAGGAAAAATTATTATGAATATCCATCGAAATATGAATATTTGAACGTAAAGATTCGTTTGAGGGCATTTGAGTCTCATAGCCTTAAAACTAAGTAATAACACATAATATGATGGTTTTATTAGAAAAATGAGGAGACAGAGAAATCAATCCAAAGAACAGAAAAATCCAGAAGCAGGGCTTATTGTATAGAATTTAATTTAGATCAATGTCGTATTGGAAATCAAGAAATAAAGCTTGGATGGCCTCAGGGTTTTTTTGAAAATTAATTTGGGGAAGTTATTCAATAATGTTGTAAAGATTTTGTTGGGTATCCGATGGACATGCGTCCTATTTGGGAGACCACCTCAGGGATACTGTGGATACCTGATCATGGCATTGTACACCAGAAGCTAAACATTAATGAATGCCAACTATAATTTTATATATATAATGTGATGGTTCAGTGTGAGGTCGGAGGGATAGTGGATGGGGGGAGGGGGGTTCACAGTGTGAGGGATATAAATGATGAACGTCTAAGTATTACCTTGTCTTGTACACCTGAAACTAATAAATAAATTTAAAAAAATGGGCAAACAGAAACAATAAAAGTTTTTTTTTAGAAAAAAACCAAAAACATTATTTCTGCAATAAAACAAAATAAAAGGCTAAATAAATTAAAAAAAAGAAATAAAGCTTGGATTATTAAAATAATAGGATTCAGACTGCAGGTTCACATTTGCAAAAATAAAAGAACCACCTCTTGTTCGAATTAGCACATAGATTAAGCTGATGTAAATGGCTCCAATAAGATCGTTTCTTTTCTCTCAGGAAGCAGTCTAGTGTGAGCAGTCTATGGCTAGTCAAATGGCTTCATCAAATGAAGACCTCTCAGAGACCCCGGTTCCTTCCACCTTGTTGCTTTTCCGTTTCCATTTTTGAATTACAGTCAATGTTGTCTGATATTAGTACAGCCACCTTAGCTTTCTTATGATTACTACGTGCATGGAATATCTTTTTGCCCTCAGGAACGAGGATTTGGCTCACGCCACCAGATAAGTCACTGAGAGCAGCATTGATGATAGTTGAGGACAAGGAGACTTTAGAATGAGATGAGGAGGCTGGTGAGGAGGAGCTGCAGCCCTGACACCATTTTCAGGGGCTAGAGTTGTTGTTTACCCCAAGGACCGCCATCCTCTATGGTTTCCTGCAGAAAGAGCGCCCACCAGAGTCCTGAAGGAGCTATTCCTGAACGTGTATGGAGACATCTGTGGATTTCCACAGCACAAGGGGTGCACTGTGTCTAACTGGGAGATGTGCAGCTCAGAACCCCTTCCAGAAAAAACTCGCTGCCCAACTGCAAGGTTATCTGTGGTTATCTGACCACTGACAGCAAATGCTTCTCAGGCACTACCTCCATGCTTGAGCTGAGATCACACTCTACCCAGGAGGCCTCTAGCCAGGGACAGAGTAAGGTTGTGGTCGTAGGGTCTTTCCTTTTATGCCCCAGGGAAATCTCCTCTGCTGGAAAACACTTGCTCCAGAGTTCCCCATTGGGCTGGTGGAGATGTCGTCAGACCATCATGGGAATGGTTCCCTGTGCCCAATCCTGCGTCCTCTCCTTTACTTTCACAGGTGTTGCTTTGCAATGAAACTTGCAGTCCTATCTCTGACTCAGCTCTCGCTCCCCTGAGAAACCAGTCTGAGAAACGTGGCTCAGAGAATGATGAAGACTCAGGCTCAGGGGCATTGCAAGAATGAGAGTGTTTGACAGCATGAGTACAGCCAGAACCACACCCCAACACTGTGCCGTGGACCTTTCTGCTGCAGTCCTGGACACTCCCCAGGGCCACCAATGTTTCTGAGTCACATGTTGCTGTGGTTGACAACACTGTATTGCCGAATGCCCCTTCATCCTTGGCGTTCTGGGTCACTCAGCAGAGATCTAAAGTGCCAGCTGGGAACATTGGATTTGCTGAGCGTCTTAGTGCAGCCCTAGGTATCAGAGGGTATAGGAATGTGACCCTCTGATTTGTTCAGTTTGTACAGTGGGAGACCAGCTCTCAAGTGTCAACTCAAATTGGGAGGTGCCAAAACATAACAAGGGAATGTCATATAGTGGGTCGTCAACAAACGTACCAAGATCCCCTACATTGCAGAGTTTCATAGGATTCCAAACTCCTCATGAAACTCCAGGGACTCTTTCCACTGGCAGTTGCAAAGGGAACTGCATAAATATTGCCACCTCTGAACAGAAGGCCACACTCTCCAATCACCATGGAAATGTCCCTAGGAAAATGCTTTCTCATATGGAGCCAGACAGCACGACGCCTCTTCTATCAGTTTCTCCGTCAGCAGTAATTTATTTCACAAGGTCACTTTTCATGAACCTGAATTACTTCCCTGCCCCTCATTTAATCACAGGTTACATTCTCAGCTTTTTCACCCTAGATGATAGTATGTCTTCCCTGTGTGCAGCTTGATGTTTTTATGGAGACACTAATTCGGCAATAATATCTGTCCCACCGTCTTTTACTCCCGAATCACAACAGAGCACACCACGGTGTTCTCTCTTGCCCTCTACCCACGTTCTGTCACATCTTGTCCAGCCAACTTTGTCAGAGCCTTGGATATCACTCCCACTCCTCTCCCTGGAAGTGAGATGCTGCCGCCATTGGCTTCTGGAATAAAGTCTAACTTCTGCCTTTCTCTGTGTCTGCTTCTTACTATCACCAGTCCTCACATCCATGAGGGTGTCTGTGCAGCTGTTGTTTGAACCAGGACACATGCACATGGGGTGGCTGCAGAAAAGGCAGGGAAGCAAGCATCTGGACTTTCCAGATTCCATGGGGGACCCAGGCTCAGCCTCATACTCCCAAGAGGTCTGCCAGAGTACGCCCTCATTAAAGCAATGGAGTATCAGCCAAGAAATAAAGCTGTCTAAGCCATTCTGATTTCCGTTGTGAGCACGAGAGCAGCTGCTAAGAACCCTCCCTTCCACTCTGTGTTCTCGCCCCACTTCTGGCCTATAGTTTAACCAGCTGTAAAAAGTAAGGGGATTAGAGCTAGTAGGGCTTCCAAGGCCTCTTGGCGGATATTCTCTAAATCACCTACGTCATAAAAGCATTTTCAACTCTGCATGAAGTGAAGAGGAGAGAGCAAGAATGATGGAAAAGGCTAGAAGTTCTGGGGTTGCATGCATGATATTAGTGAAATGACCCAGCGATGCCAGCTGAAGTGCTCAGGATAAGCACTGTCATCTTAAAATATATGTTTAATTGGGAACAGCTCAGCTACTACGTACCAGGCTCCTCCCAGAGACATAGCGTTCTCAGCAGAGTTTTGCTGAGCTAATATCCTGATGCCATATCTGCAGGCTCTGTGTGCATCCTGAGGGTTGAGCAGTCAGTGTCACTGATAATTTAGGGACATTCTCTGGCCACTTCTGAGGCGCTCATTGTCCACACCCTCCTTTGATGAGGACACTCTGTTCCAGCCAGCCAAATGTGTCTGTCCCCAGAAGTCCAGCATGACAAGGATCACGCACAGTAAGCAAGTGCTTCTCAGCTTGACCCAGGTGCCCTGAGCCACCAACTTCCACTGAATCTGGAGTGGCAAGTCCCCTCTGACATACTAGAGTAATTCAGACAGACACTCTCAGCATGCAGACAGGAAAGCTGACTTCCGGAGGCACCACTGAAGTTCACACTAGGAGTCAGGGGCAGAGCTGGGGCTGGGAACCACCTGTCCTGATATTATGCCTTTTCTCTTTCTATAGGATGTTGACTAACATCCTATAGGCTACAGGAGGACCAGTAGCCTTTTAAAAAAGACTTGTTGAGAGTGGCCTGGTGGCTCAGTTGGTTAGAGCATGAGCTCTCAACAACAAGGTTGCCAGTTCAATTCCCACATGGGCCAGTGGGCTGCGCCCCCTGCAACTAAACATTGAAAATGGCGACTGGACTTGGAGCTGAGCTGCGCCCTCCACAACTAGACTGAAGGACAACGACTTGGAGCTGATGGGCCCTGGAGAAATAAAACTTGTTGATCTGTTTGTTTTACCTGAAATCAAGTTCATATCAGGAATTCTAGGGTAATAGAATGATTGAAGCCAAGGAGTAGACTCAAAGATAACGTAAATAAAACCCAAATAAAAGGATTATTTGGGCAGGGGTTCACATTCCAAAATGATCTCAAGTTAGACTTTTGACCTTAAAAACAAATTAAGTTAATACAAAATCATGGAGACATAAAGACAGGAGTTAAAGCAGAAAATATTCATCACACAACTTAAACGTGTGTCTCTGCAGCTCACAGTATATTGATATTTTCCATAAATCTGGAAATTATCTTGGTAATGGCTCATTATCTTGGTGCCTGTGTGTTTCAAAAGTTCATTTATTCCAAGTAAACTCTTCAAATGTACCCATTTCTGACATCCGTTGGGAGGGGTAGGGTTTAAATTGTTCTGGATACGGAGTGAGAAGCTGGAGTACTTTTAGAACTGAGGACTGCCCTGAGAAAGACAATTCCCTCCCATTGCCTCCGACTCCACTGCCTAAAGAATTATTAGGGGCCAGGTCAGCCTTGACACTCCCTAAAAAAGAGGAGGAGCAGTTGTGGGCTCTCAGAAGTTAAGGTCCCAGAGGTTATTACAGCTCCTCTTCTGGGTGGGGGGCGGGGATGAAAGGAAACAGCTGATAGGAAAGGTCAAATTAAGGCACCTCTGACCTTGGACCCTGGAAACTACAGCTCCCCCTGCTGGTGAGCCCCCGCCATAGACAATATAAAAAGTCAGCCTCGTCCTTCACCCACACACTTTTCGTGGATTATGAAGCTGAGCAGCTTGTCTGTCCTCACCGTGGGCTTCCTCCTTATCTGCCTCTACGTGGCGCAGCCTGGATCCCAGAAAAGTGCGTGTGGGGTGTGGCGGTCCTGTGTGTTGTTGGGGTGGGGAGCATTTCCTCGGAGGAGTCCACGGGACAAGCTGGCCCTGCTGCCCAGCGACGACCCCCAGGGGCCCCCAACTCACCCTGTGGCCTTCTTCCTCAGATGTAGGTAAACCTGGATACTGCCCAGAGTTCTTGCTTTCCTGCCCTTTCACCCTGTTACCTCTGTGCCGGCGCGATAGAGGTTGCAAAGGGGCCAAGAAGTGCTGTTTCTACAATTGTAAACATCAGTGTGTGGAGCCGTGGCCGAGTTTGGATTGAGGTGAGAAACCCCGCATCTGCCCTTCTCCGCGTTGTCCCGGAAATGTTCCTCCGGGAGAACCAGGAGTCCCACGGGGAGTGAGAATGGCCAGTGCCCTTGGAGATCATTGAGGTCAGAGCTTTTAAATGGGGATCTGCCCTGAAACTTGCCCCAAGGACACTAAAGGCGGAGGGTGAGCGTTGGGGGCGTGGGGGGAAGAGCATCAGACCTCTTTCCTCCGAAAATGCACAATTGATTTCACCTAACGGGCCTCACTCTTCTCCTGTGAATGATGGGGACATTTGGATAAGTATTACTGAATTTTCACGATGATTGTCTTCAATTGCCATTGTTTTTTCTTCCAGCTTCTCATAGTGAATCCTTTTCCTCTTCACATTGAAATGGGGAGGTAAAGGATCATAAGATTATAATTCCTTAGGATGGCTTGCCCATTATTGCTGCCCCCCAGTGCCTGATTCCCTGGCAGCCCATCTCAGGGCTCCTGGGAGGAGAATAGCTAGTGGGATTCAGAGCACAGTGGTCTCAGGACCCAGTCTCTGCCCCCTGCAGGTTTGCACGGTCCCATAGCTCTGATTCTCTCTTCTCTCCCCAGGGAGAAACCCCTTCTTAACCAGGCCCGAGAAGACACTGGTAGCACAGGTCAGACGGATAACTGATCTCCAGGTCTTCCTTGTTCTCCTCGTCCCCAAGACCTCCTTTTATCAAGAGTTCAATGCTTCCCCTGAAACTAATTAAAAAAAAAAAAAGTTGAAGGCTGATTAATATAAAAATAAAGTGTTGTATATTCAAAATTACTGTACATGAAGATCTATGGCTGCTGGACCCCCCTCCCCCACCCCTCCATACCCCTGTCTCTGTCTTCAGCCTTTGAGGGAGATCCGTTTCCCATTTAGTTTTGATCAGTTCCTGCGCTCCTGTTTTTCTGATATGTTTCTCTCTTTCAGTGTTTTCTGACACTCAGAGTCTCTGTTGGTCAGATTCCAAACCCTGACCTTGGGCCCTGGGGCATTTTGAGTCGTATCTTCTGTGTTTGGACCCCATGAAATGTGTACACATTATCCTGAAATGGAGGAGCAAGCCTGTTTGCTATGTTTTCTCTGGTGCTACCACTGGTAGGCTCTCCACTTGTTGGAGTAGTATGATCTAGGACTAGATTTGGGACTTTGGGTTGGACGTGGAGAAGGACAGGCCTTAGTGCTAGGCTACATTAGGGTCTAAAATGTAGGCCATTATAAACCAAGAAAAGGAACTCTTGTCTCTTGCCCAGCTTAGCTACCTTGATTGCTGGTTTAGGAGTTGAATCCCTAAGTATTATTTAGCCTTATATCTTCTCACTGTCTGCTCTGTGAATCTGTCTTGATTATGCATTTCAGATCATGGAGTGTGGGTTTCAAAAGATGTATTTTTCTTTGACACGTACATCTTAAACAAATTTTTGAAAAAGTATGTATTCCTTAGAAAGTTTCAAGTTGACATTCAATAATTTTCATCATAATTTGCATAGTTGCAAGTGATAAATTTTAAGTCTATGATGAATATCGTCATTTAAATAAAATGGGGACTTCACTCTTTTTAATATTGCTAATGGAATCTAATTACCATCTTCATCTGAGGTAATATTTATTAGGGACAAAAACATGTTCTTTCTTTTTCTATTTTCTACTGTCTCCCCACTTTCTTTCCCTTCATTGCCTGAACAATTCAAAACAAACAAATGGGTAAGTGGGTTAGTTTGGGACCTCTGAAAAGCAGATGTCAAGACAAGAGTAGATAATCAAGAGTTTATTGGGGGAAATGCCTGTGAGGGGTAAATGGAAAACAAGGAGCGTCCTCAGACCCCAATGCAGGGCTGAAGAAAGGGAGGATGGAGGGCGGTGGAGAAAGAGTCTCAAGGGTAAGTATAGGAAGTGGTGCATTGTTCCTAAGGAAGATCTGTGGAGAAAGTGGTATATAAAACTGAAAACAACAAAGGAAAAAAACAAACAAATGAAGAAACAAAAACCCATAGACACAAACAATAGATCAGTGGTTATGAGAAGGTTGCAGGGAGAGGGTGGTAGATGAGGGTAAAAGGGATCCAATAAATGGTGGTAGGAGAACTGCCTGGGTGGTGAACACACGATGTGACATATAGATGATTACAGGTGTATTACAGAACTGCGCATCTGGAACCTATGTAACTTTACTAACAATTGTCACCCCAATAAACTTTAATTTAGAAAAAAAGAAGAATGCTTATGCTTGGACACATGGTGCTTTACCTGAGTGATAGTACATCTTTATGGTGAGCTATGTGAGATAATAGGCTTTCTTTCAAAAACATTTTCCTTTATTTTAATCAGAGTTATATAGACAGATAGACTGCAGAGTCACATAGTTTTACAAAGGTTGTTGTGCAAAACCGCAGTTGCTTACCACCACCACCACCACTCTCACCTCCAGAGGAAAAGGAAACACATTAGTTTATCATGTTGGCACTTACCTCCCTGTCCCTAAGTAGTATTTTTGTAACGTCACATCTTGACTTTTCCGTTTTAGATATAATCTATTGACTTTCCACAATTGCAAATGAGATTTTCATCTACCTCTTCCTTCTCAACACTTCTAGCCCATAGGCTCACCCTTCCATCCTCCTCCCTTCCATCAACGTTATGCAATAAATTTGATTATATCTGGACTATTGTTTACTTTATTATGACTATGGAAACATTTGTCACAGCTGAACTGGGCAGTAAACAATACTGTTTTTCTTTTCTGGCACAACTCTTTTATTTTCTCTGAAGTGAAAAATTGTTGAGTTTTACCTTTGCTTGGTTTTCTATATAGCTATCCCCTATTCAACCACAAATTCTCCTCCAGGTGCCAAAATTTCCTCTGCCTGTATTCATATGCATCTATTAATTTTACTTTCTAGAAGACGTATTTCCGAGACCCCTCTGACCTGCTTCAATCTGGGCTGGTGGCCGTGTATTTCTGGTACTCAGCTGTCACTTTGGGATTTTGTCACCAGCATCACAGGGGGAGGGGGTTGTCACTTCTTTTCTCCCCTACATTCTGTTTTCTGAATCCCATGCATTTTTTTTCTTTATTTCACCATAATAGGCTTGCACGCAGTTAATAGTCAGTAAATGAGAACCTTCATTATAATCATGAGAGAGCAGTGGACTAATTTGGGGATGTGGGAGAAATTTTTCAGCCTGTTAAATGGTGCTCTTTTTCCACCTGGCTGTTCAACTCACTGCTGAAAAGAGTCTTATTAGTTTATCTCAGAAAAATTGGCTCCAATGTGATTTGCTTCACATCAGCTTCACTTCCAATCACAATGCCAAGGGGTGGTGTGTTCACTCTCCTCAATGTCCTTTCCCTTCTTTATCTCAAATCCTTCTCGGTGACCTGGTCAGTTGTTATTACCCCCGCCTCACAGCTGGGAAGACTTAGGCCCAAAGAGGTTTTTATTGCTGTCCCCACTTCACCTGTTATTCAACAAGGACTCTTTGAGAAACCCCTTTGTGACCCGCAGTGCCTGGAACGACAGGTATTATATCAAAACAAGCCAGGAGAAAGTGAGTGAATGTGTCAGCTGACGCTTATGGAAGGGAGGGACTCTGGGTAATCCCTAAGAGTCCAGGAGTGTGGGAAAGTAAGGCTCATTGAAGGGCCACACCTCACTGATTGTTCCAGGTTTCTAAGAAGCTCCATCATGTCCCTCCGTTCTGCCCTTTAATCTCCCTTTCCCCTCCCCCTCTCACCCCAAAGGCAGGTGGTTCAGGGTTCTCTGAAGTGTTTGTGAATGGCTCCTGGCCATTCTGGTGATACGTTCCCCTCCAAGTTCTACATTTTCCTTCCTAGGCCCCAGGCTCTTGCTTAGAGCAGAAAAGAGCCACCAACACTCTACATGGCAAGGTCACTGTCTTTGCCTGAGTTTCCTGCTTATGAAATAGCAGCTGGGAGGGCCAAGACCATTCTGGTTGGGCCACACCCACAGGGAGAGGTATAAGGGCAAAAGCGGGCCCTGGCCACCTCAGCCCTACCTGCTCTCACTATGACGCCCAGCAGCCTGGTCACCTTTGTGGTGCTCCTGGCCCTCGGAATCCTGATGTTGAGGTTTGTGGAAGGGGCTAGCAAAGGTGAGTCAGACTCAGGCCATCCAGGTTCTCAGCATGGCCTCTTCCTTTTAGCCCAGGTGCTGACCTGGAAGCCATATTTCCAGTGGTCCAGCCCATGGCCCCTAATTTCAAGCATCTCTCTGAAGATTTCAACCAAGAGAGTTTCTGAGCTCCCAGAAACCCACCTTTCACCAAATGGACCTGTTGACCCCAGCACTTGTCTTACTGTTTCTTTCTCTACGGTGCCTTCTCTACTGTTTGGTCGTTTTCTCTGTCGGGTTCTTTTCGTCTCCATCTGTATCATTTTCCAACTTGTTCTCTTTTTCTCTTACTAGTTCTTTTTTGATGGTCACTTTCTCTTTCCCTATTTACTTATCGTTGATCTGCTCTCTTTCTTTCAATCTCTGATGAGTTGTCTCTCCTGCTATCACTGCCCCTCTCTGCATCCCTCCCAGTCAGGGTGTATCTCTCCCTCTACCTGGGCCAGGAACACCTAACCATGAGCTCTATGCAGCTGGGTCCTGGAACTGGCTGATACTAGCTTGCAATAGCTGACTGGTAAATTTTCAAGACTTTTGTGGGCTAGTTGACATCACATTGGTATCTTGAAATCAATTGTGAGGGGAGTATTTACACCATGGAAATTGGCGAACGCTACAAAATCTCCCTCCCTCTTAAAACATCTGCCAGCACACCACCATCCGTATCTTCTTCCCTGGGCCATTGACATGCTCTAGGTTGAGTGCTTGGCTGAGCTTGCCACTGCCCCACACCCGCCTTAAAACTGGAATCCTAACTGCTCCTTCCATTCTTTTGGGGTCAGCCACCTGGGTTAGGTTTTCTCTCCCCTCCTGAGAAGCTGGTTCCTTGTCCAGGATTGTGGTCATGACTCAGAATCAACTCTTTCTCCTTCCTTTGTTCTTACCCTTCAGAAAAAACTAAATATGGAGCCTGCCCCTTCATATACCCGGCGATGTGCCTTGTCTATGAACCCCCTCAGTGCCACAGTGACTGGCAGTGTCCAGAGAAGCAGAAATGTTGTCCGGACCTCTGTGGCATCAAATGCTTGGATCCTGTAGACCCATCAAAGCCAGGTGAGGAAGTAGAGTCCTGGAAAGGGGGACCAGGGAAATTTGACCGTGAGGACACGCATCTTGGAGAAGTGAAGGGGCCTTCTCTGAACTAGGCTGGATAATGGGGCAGAATCAGGCCTCGTCCATTCCCAGCTCAGTCTTCTCAGGTTTTCAGTTGGTCAGTAGGTAAGCCAGTCGCCATTGGCCAGTCCATGAGTCAACTCATTGACTGCAGTCAGTCAGTCAATGAGTCAATCTGTCCATCAGACATTTACAACACTGTTGGAAGCCTTCTCAGTGGGAAGGAGTCTTCTTCAAGACATGCACTTGACTCTGTTTGGGTACTGAGGTAGGGGAGGACCTGGTTTCCATGTATGAGATAGAGATGGGGACGGGAGCTTGGATGGTGTCTAGGGAACCAACCCTCTGAGTAGTGGCTTTCTTCTCACCAGTTGAGGTCAATCCTGAGAATTGTCCAGTAGTCACTGGCCAGTGTAAGATGCTCAACCCCAAAGATGACTGCCTGGATGACAGCCACTGCCTGAACGGTTTCAAGTGCTGCAAGGGGATGTGTGGGAATTCATGTGTCAAGCCAGTGTGAGGTAAGGAGAAGATCTGGCAAGTCCACATTCCCCCCCCATCCTAATACAGCCTCAAACTCTTTGTGCCCTTCCATGTAAAGGGGGACGCTTAGCATCTCCCCGCAGCCCGCACCACCAAGCAGATCCTCTGCCCTTCAACAGTATTCACTCCCTGTTCTCTAAACAGGAAGTCTCCAGGGTCACTTGTGACTGGTCGTGCTGGGCCCTGGGAGGGAGGGATTCTTGGAATGAACCAAGAGGAAGGAGCCATGGCACAAGGCTGCACGAGTTCTATCTTTTAATATCATCTCTGCCTCTGACTAACTGTATGACTATGAGCAACTGACTGTATCTTCCATAACTTTAGTTTCCTAATCTGTAAAATGGACACAATTACATTAGGTTGGTGCAAAAGTAATTGCGGTTTTTGCAATTAAAAACCGCAATTACTTTTGCACCAACCTAATATCCACTGAGATACTAACTGTGAAAGTACTTTTTAAGATTGAAGTCCTATGTGCATTGAGTATTGCTATGGTTGTGGCCTCATTTGGTTGGGTTGTCTGTACCCACAGGCAACCCTAGTATGATACACAGATTTGGAGGCCCAATGCCCGGATTTTACCAGAGGGAAGACTAAAGCAGAGAGTCAGTGAAAAGCCTGAATTTGTTCTGGATTCCTAGATGAAAGACCAGTATTGTTTCAACTATTCCAGCACCATGCTCTCTTGCACTCTATCCCAAGGGACTTAGGGCGTGGTGGCAGAATGGGAAAGATGGAAGGGGCATTTGGATTGTTCCTGTGCTGAGGCTCTGTTTTATTTTCTTTCCACAAATTTATTTTTATCAGTTCAAAAACATTATGATTTCCTGGTATCTGCGGTCTGGGGATTCCTGCCCCACCCCCACCCCGAAGCGTGGAGAAAATGAGAGTACTTGATGAAGATGTAGCTTTGTAACCAATCCTTCCTTGGGGTCTAAGCTTTGACCTGTTTTATCTATGTATGCCCAGCATCCAACATGAGGCTTGGCACACAAAAGGAAATGTCTGTTGGTTAATGAACAAATAAATGTACAAAGTTTTCTCTACATTTCTATCTTCCTTGACTCATTGAGTCTACAAGTATGATGGGTGAGGTGAAGAATGAAACATCTGCATGCATAGGGTTTCTCCAAAAACCTGTGAAGTAGAAAGAAGAGAGAGTTTGGAGTCAAGCAGATATGGGTTTAAATCCTGTATCTGTAGATTACTGGCTCTATAATGTTGGGCAAGTGATTTTGTCCCACTGAGCTTCAGTTTTGTCAACTATAAGATGGGAACGATAACAGCAATGCCAATTCTGTTGTTATGAGAACTAGAGGTGATAACATGTGAAATGAATAGCCCAGTGATTGTCATACAGGAGGCACTCAATAAGAGCTAGACTTATCTCGGGTAAAAAGGCTTTTTTAAGCGAGGCACAAAAAAATTAAGAAAATGGCCGAAAATTTGACTACATCAACGTAAAAAATTATAAACCCCAAAGAGTTAAAAGATAAATAATAGCTTTGAAGTAAATATTTGGGATAATTATAACAGACAAAGAAACAGAATGAAAAACATGTGAAGGATTTCTACATATCAGGAAGAAAATCAAGCTCTTAGAAAAAAAGGAAAATGAATAGATAAGCAATCAAAAAAGAGGTATTATTATAATAGATGGTTAATATCGCATAGAAGACCTTCAACCTCACTAGTTATCAGGAATAGCCAATTAAAACAACCAGAAACATCATTTTTCATCCATCGGAATGGTAAGAATTAAAAGTCTATAATATAGGGCCGGCCCGGTGGCTCAGGCGGTTAGAGCTCCGTGCTCCTAATGCCAAAGGCTGCCGGTTCGATTCCCACATGGGCCGGTGGGCTCTCAACCACAAGGTTGCCGGTTCGATTCCCACAAGGGATGGTCGGCTGTGCCCCCTGCAACTAGCAATGGCAACTGGACCTGGAGCTGATCTGTGCCCTCCACAACTAAGACTGAAAGGACAACAACTTGAAGCTGAAGGGCACCCTCCACAGCTAAGACTGAAAGGACAACAACTTGACTTGGAAAAAGTCCTGGAAGTACACACTGTTCCCCAATAAAGTCCTATTCCCCTTCCCCAATAAAATCTTTTTTTAAAAAAGCCTCTAATATAAACTCTCAGAGACTTTGAAAGTGTGCTGATAGGCATATAATTGGGACAGCCACTTAGAAGAATGATTGTTTATGCCTAATAAAACTGAAAATGCACATAAGCTATCATTTAGGAATTTTCCTTCCAGAAATGTAGGCAACAATAAACATTTGCCAATGAGAGCCTAATACACATATTAGGATCTTTATTACAAGATTGTTCCAAAGAATCAGGAACTGAAACCAACCTAAATGGCACTCCTTTGTGAAACGGTTAAATTTGCATACCTCGATATGCTGTAGAAAAATTAAAGTAAATTTGCATGAGTCCACATGGAGACATATCACAAAAACAGTTTGTTGGGGAAATCATATCACTGACATAAAGATTAGTATAAAGTATTGTATATATTTAAGAATCACACAAAATAGCAAGCTGTTTATGAGTATATACCAAACGATACACACCAAATATGAGATGATGGCTTCCTGTAGAGAAAAGGGATTGAAAATGGGACTGGTTGGGCTGGCCCGGTGGCTCAGGCAGTTGGAGCTAAGAAAGCAGAAATCTGGAATGTAGAGAAAAAGAATAAACTGGGTTTGAAGCAGAGAAGAGAGACTACAGCAAGAGAGAGAGAGACCTAAAGATAACTAACCCTAGTGTCCACCAATATTCACAGTCTTAGCTTTTTCCTGGGCACACAGCTAGATTGAATTTTCCATCTTCCTTTCCAGTTGAGTGTAGCTATACGATTGAGTTCTGGTCAATGAAGTGAGTGGGACTGATGTGTTCCAATTCTGGACCAAGGACCTGGAAAGCGGTGTAGCTGGAAGGAGCCTGGGAGCCTGAGTTTCGTTATGGATCACGGCCTCTCCTCCCCACTTGCCTGGGACTATGACGTGAGCAAGAAATAAATTCTTGTTGTGTTAAGCCACCACCATTTGGAATTTGTTGACGACATGAATACTACAGTCCTGAACACTGTTTGGAGACCAGTTTCAGTCCACTGTATGGCTTCATTTCATTTCCTGTCCTTGAGTTCTATGTGATGCCTCATTTCACCATGGATCCCACATGGAAGTGTTTGTCTCTAGTCCATGTTTGGGTGGGGATGGAAGTGGGAAATGAAAGGAGAAGAACCGGAAACCTCACTACAAGAATACCACGGATGAATAGATTGTTTTCCCTCTCCAGGTCCACTAATGTTAAGCCATTTTCTCTTGCATATGCTTTCAGTGTTTGGTGGAGGAGGGTGAACTCAGTCTTCAGTGTCTGTTGATTCTGGGTGATGGATCGGTGATGGCTGAGAAGAGGGGAAGGAGAAACCCATCTTTTTTGGCAGGCATAAGAGTGTCTTCCACTCTAGCTCAAGCTTACTCTCAGCTTATCTAAAATCAAATATTTGAAACACAAGGTTAATTTTTCCCTGAAAGACTCCCAAGTTTTATATGAAGGAATATGGTTTTATTCCATGGGTCCCTTAATTCTGACCGTACTGTGCTAAGAGAGCGTCTGCCCCTCCAATACTCTGGACACATTTTAAGCCTGTCTTACGGCCACTGTCGTGGGCTGTGCTCAAATCACTTCTTTCTAGTCTGACTCTTTTCAAAGAGGTTCTCCTTTCAGAGAAGTTAGCTTGAGGGGGTATCTCTGTCTTCCAACCAAAACAAACCTTGACTCAAGGTACAGGAAACATGGATATTGAGAAATCACTTGGCCACGTTTGAATAACCGAGGTTGATTCCTAATTCTGCTGCTGACTCAGTCAGTGACGTTGGACAAGCTCTTTGACTCCTCATTTGTATAATGAATGGATGATCTAGCTGCCCTTTAAAGTCCCACTTGGTTCTGCTTTTATACAAACTAATGATTCACAGAAGCACTTTGAGGGAAAGCTCTGGTAGGATGGGCCACCCATCGAGTTCTATGAACTCCCTATAATTCTAGGTTCTCCTCAGCCTTTTGGCCTCACCCCAGCCCATCCTCTGTAGTTGTGTGGTCAGCTTCCAGGGCACCTACTTACCTGGCTATTGTGACTTATGGGTGTCCCAATTAGCTGCAACTAGAATGTCAAAGGTAGTCTGTCCTGTAACACCCTCTTAAAGTACAGATGGGGAATTGAGGCCCCAAGAGAAGAATTGCCCAAGATCATTCAGTAAGTCAGTGGTGGAGCTGAGTATCCTTTATCTCCAAGCCCCATGCTCTTTCTCTTTCTTTTCAAGTTTATTTTTTTTCAGATTATAGAGTGGGTGCCGTGATGTGCTGTCCAGATCCCCTTTTAGGGCTGAGGTACTCATGCCTTCAGGTGCCGGGAGGGAGCGTTGGCTGCTGACACTCACAGCTCAGTCCCTCCCTGGGAGTTACCCAGGCCGAAGTGAGCTGCTTCACCCAAGGTTACACCTCGTTCCCAGGGCAATCTGTATCCACTGACTAGTTGATGTAGGGGTTCAAAGGCCTAGCTCCCTTGTTCAGTTAGGGACACTGAAGGTCCCTCCTCACTCCTGCGCTCCTCATGAAGTTGGCTGAGACTTTGTTGCAACTTCATCACAATTCCACTTCTCCCTCTTTCCAGCCATGCTTCTTTTACCTTTCACATGTGTTGCTCCTCAGACTACTCCCCAGAAAACCTCTGCACATAACCATCTGCCTCTGAGACTGTTTCCCAGGGAACCTCACCTAAGGATGATTAGAATAAGTCATCATTACCCAAAAATTCATTAAAACTGAAAACTACTCTTTGAAAGGCAAGGTCAAGAGAATAAGACAAGCCACAGAGTGGGAGAAACTATTTGCAAAAGACACATCTGATGAAGGACTGTTGTCCAAAATTCACAGCCACAACTCAACAGTAAGAAAACAAACCACCCGGGTTTAAAAAAAAAAAATGGTCCAAAGACTTTAACAGAGACCTCGGCAAAGAAGATGTACGGATGGTAAATAAGCATGTGAAAAGAGGCTCCCCATCACATGTCATCAGGGAAATGCAAATAAAAAGATCAGTGAGATACCACTACACACCTAGGAGAGTGGCCAAAATGCAGAACCCTGATGGCAGCAAAGGCTAAAAAAGATGTGGAGCAACAGGAACCCTCATTATTTCCTGGTGGGAATACAAACTGGTACAACCACTTGGGAAAACAATATGGCAGTTTCTTACAAAGCTAAACATACTCCTACTCTACAATTCAGCAGTCACACTCCTTTGTATTTACCCAACGTAGTTGAAAACTTACAGCCACACAAAAAAACTGCACACAGATATGTATAGCAACTTTATTCATAATTACCAAAACTTGGAAGCAACCAAGATGTCCTTCAGCAGGTGAATGAATAAATAAATGATAGTACATCCAGACAATGGAATATTCACCACTCCGGAGGGGGGTGTTGATAGTGGGGTCATATGTGGGTGTGAGGGGTACATGGGAAATCTCTGTATTTTCCTCTTAATTTTTCTGTGAACCTAACTCTGCTCTTTTTTTAGAAAAAAAACAGTCTTAAAAAAAGAAATGGGGAATCCAGTGTTATTTCTGGACTCTAAATATTTTTTAATTCATTGGTAAGAGCTTAATTTTTTTTGAGTGATCATTGTCAAAAATTAGATAAGTAGCAATCAACAGAAAAAAAACCTGCCATTGCCTTTTCAGCATGTGTTCTACGTATAACCCAGGCGTTTATCTCCTTCCAGGGCTCACTCTCCTTCCCCTACAAGGTGACACGGGGGCATGCCCCTGGCAACGCATTTCCCTGAGTCTGGGGAATAACCCTTGTGGGAGGTGAGAGAAGGGTGCAGCAGGGTGGTCTAGTGAGGTCTTTGGCATTCCAAGTTTCCCAAAATAATCCAGAGTGAGCATTGACATAACAGAATTCGTCCTTTTGAACATTCTATCTGCTGTGACTTGTCGACAATCATCTTTATTTTTCCAAATGTCCAGTGAGCATCAGTTGGATCAAGTGATAGGCAGGCAGACTTATTCCTATGACACACAGGCCCTGAAGGATAAACAGTTCTCAGATAATGCATAGCCTAAATCGGCTCAGAGAAAGAGAAACATTTTCCTAAACTGCCCATAATTTGCAAAGCTCCCCACAAAGGAGCTAGTGTTAACGCTATTTCACAAAGTATGCCTTTTGTTCCTTTCAAATTGTGACTCTTGCAATCTATGGGGAATAAGAAACAGTTTATACAGAAAACAAGGCAAGGCTTTAATAGGACTAGCATCCAGGAAAGTCATTTTCCTCCTCCCCCCTCCCTGTCTGGAGGGAAGGTGTGGCTTGTTCTTTCTCGTTCAAGTGCGTTTTCCCCCTTGATTATGACTATGCTGTACCTATAATTTCATATCCTCTTTTCTGGTTTATGTTATAACACAATCTCCCAATGTTATACAAACTTCATAAATATCTAGATCTTTATGAGAGCAGGGGCCGTGTTTGTGGGCTCTGTCAACCTTCTCCAGGGCATGCACTTGGCATGGAGGGGTTGCCCAGGAAACACTGTTTAGCTGAACTCAGCTAATGGCCATAGTGTTGCTCACTTCAGGGTTATATCATCATTTCTGTAACTCCACTGGACAAACCAGGTGCTCCCAGTTCTTGGTTCCTATTGTAAAGTCGGTGTATGTGTAAATCCTTACATGTGAATCATTTTTGCTTTATTTCGGGTTCTCCTGCTCAGATAGACGCTCAGATGAAGTGAAATATACTGGGTCAAAGAGTGTGCATATTTGTAAGGCTTTCAACACAAATCAATCTCACTCTCTGCTTCACCCGAGGCCTTTATTAAAAATCAAATGAGGCAGAGGATATAAATAATCGCGTGAAGAACTTACAGGGTGCCTGTCTATATAGTCAGCCCTCAGGAAACGCTTCTCCCTTTGAACAAGAGACACATCTCATTCACGTACAGAGACACACACAAACGTGCCTGCAAACACCCAGATTTGGAATGCAGACATGCCTGTCTGCTTAGCCCTGACCCTTTCACCTCCATAGATTGCACGCTGTCCTGGCTCCCTCACACACGGGTGCCAGGCTTGTTAAACTTTGATGTGCACAAGAAGCATAGACTGCAGATTCTGGCTCAGTAGGTCTTGGATGGGGTCAGACATGCCATATTTCTCAAGCTCTCGGCTCTGCCGATGCTGCTTGTCTGTGGCCCACACCCTGAGTAATAGGCAGGTAGGCCACAAAGACACAACAGGCACATAGAAACACATGCTGGCATCAGTAAAACCCACACACGCATTCGCATTTTCTCAGAAATGCACTGGGAAATAGCAGTCAGCCCTCCAACGGTAAGGATCCATGCTCCACGGGAAACCTGTAAACACCTGCCCCAAACTGCAAAAAGGAGCATGCTCTGTGAGTTTTATTGAAACATCCACTGCTTCTTGCCAGGAGACAAGGGGAAAGATAAAACAATGGCCAGTGTTTTGGGCAGTGCAAGGGTTGGGTGGGACAGAGAAGGAAAGGATAATCTGGGCAGTCTTTCCCTGAAATAAGTGCTGCTCCCTGAAATGGGGCTTGGATTTCTTCTCTTTGGAACCTGGCAGCCTTCACGTTCCCACTACCAAGCCTGAAATAGCAGCAACCTCCCTCCTCCGCCCAGCTCCTGTGTGGCCTGAGGGTCAGAAAAGCAGAGAGCGTCAGGGAGAAGAGCGCTTTGGAGGGGCCGCTCTGGCTCTGCTCCCACTCTTGATGTCCTGTGAAAATGTGGGCAAGGCCCTTCCTTTTTCTGAACCCCAGTCTCTCCATCTTTGCACTCGGGGTGGAACACAATGTCTTCTTACCTTCCTCTCTGCCATCTGCGACTCAGACATCTCGCTGGCGCTTCTGCATTTTGCTCAGATTATATTCCAGAGGTCATGTCACCCAGTCTCTGTGATGTACAGACAGGGAAACTGGGCCCCTTAAAGGAGAAAGTGCTGGTCCACATGTTTTGGGACTTCCTGTTTGGGCTGTTTCCTATCAGTGGACCTTGCAGCCACCAGCCAGGAATTCCCCTACCGTGAGTTTATCTAATAAAGAAGCCAGCGACAACCTGTGTTTAAGACACTTAGACTAGTCCCCCATGAGAGAGTATTTGCAGCCACTCGAGAGAATGTTTTCTTTTTCTTTGGGCGTGCATGTGTGCCCACTTTGGAGATTTTCTTCAAGATTTTTTTGACCAGTTTTTCTCTTTGTCAGATGTGAGTTCATATTTCTAATATAAATATTTTTATTTCCAATGTACAGACATTGATATGTAATTTGCCTCTATGTTCATTTGCATATCTTTTAATCCATCAGATATAACACAGGAAGAAAAGCATCTAAAACATAAATATGTAGTTTAATAAATTATGATAAAGCAAATCCCATGTCAGATCGAGATTTTAAAAATGTTTTCAGTGACTTAGAAGCCCCTGTATGCCTTTTCCCAGCCGTAAGCCCCGCCCTGAACCAAAGGGAACCAGTAAACTGATTTTTGTGATAAGCACGTCCTTGCTTTTAGTTATAGTTTGATTACATAATCATCATTCCCCCAAAGCTCTACTTTCATTCTGCTGCTTTTGAACTTCATATAAATGTTAATAGTCTGTATGCTTTCAATCACCATTATAGTCTGAGGTTGTGTGTAGCTGTTTATTTACCTTTACATGCAATCTGTGAATATACCATAGTTTTTCTTTCGTTCTGATTCTGATGGACAACTGGGCTGTTTCCAGACTTTGGCTATTTTGAATGATGCTGCTATGATCATTTCTGCTCATTCTCTCGTATACACGTGAATACCTTTATACTTGGGGATTGCTATACCATAGATTATGTGGTTTCTCAACTTGATTACATCATGACCGACAGTTTTCCAAAGAATTGTCCCAGTTGACTTTCCCACCGGCAGTGGATGACAGTTCCAATTGCTCCGCAGCCTTGTGAAAAACAACGCAGTGCTGTCAAACGTTTCCATGTTTGCCAATTCGGGGGATATGCAGTGGTGTCTCATTTTGGGGTTCTAATTTGCATTTCCCTGCTTAGCAATGAGGTTGTGCACCTCTAAGGTGATTATTGGGCATTTGCATTTCTTTTTTTTTGTGAGGAGACTGTTCATATATTCGGTCCATTTTTCTACCAGGTTGACTATTCTTTATGTATCTAGTTATAGTTCTTTTTTTATATACAGAGGGTGCCAAAAACAAATGTATACACATCTCAAGAAAGAAAAAAACTGTATTAAAATAGTAATACTCAATATGTACCGATAACAAAAGATGAATACAAGTCATGTGTATACATTTTGTTTGGCAGCCCTGGTACATTCTGGATGTGAGCCCTGTGGTGGTGACATGCATTGTAAATAGCTTCTCCCACCTATGGTCGGCCTTTTCGTGTTCTTAACAGTACCGTTTGTTAAACCGAAATTTTAAATTTATTGTAGTCAAATTTACCACTCCTTTTCTTCATAGTTAGTATTTCTGTGTTCTCGTTAAATAATGTCTCTCTACACTAAAGTCATGAAAACATTGTCCTACATGATAGTCTAAAATCTTTATGGCTTTGCCTTTTATATTAAGTTTACAACCCAGATGGAATGGGCTTTCCATATAATGAGAGATAGTGATCAAATTTCTGTTATTTCTTCTTTTTTAAACTATGGAATTTGTCCCAGGGCCATTTATCGAAAAGACTCCCTTTTCCCTGCTGGTTTGCAAAACAACCTGTGTCATAAGTCAAATTCCCGTATATGTAGGGGACTGTTTGGGGGCTCTTTATGCTATTTGTGCTAGCTTTCCATTTATTACCTGTCAGCTCCAAATCCATCCTTCATCGCTGGCCTGTAATGTGGGAACATTCTCCCTTGCCAGACAGCGCAATGTTAATGTTTTGTTAATAGTGAAAGAGAAAGGGTCTTCTCATCCTGGTTTTGGTGTGCTTTCCTTTTTCTTGCTGCAGCACTGGTGTATGATACTGCCAGTGTTGCTCACCCAGCAGACGCGTTTGTTGGAACCCCCACCCCCGACCCCCACACACACCCAGGCAGCTCCAAGAACAGTTCCAAGGACCACGGCAGGCTTCCTAAGTGTAAGTCCTGCATGCTCCCCAACTGCGTCCTGGTGACTTCCTGGAAACGGCTTCCCAGTTAGTTCAACAGCTCCCCCAGCAGGCAGCTTCCCAGAGTGTTTCTCCACACCCAAGCTAGCCTCTGCCCAGCTCGGGACTGTGGACCAGCTCAGGACTGTGGACCAGCTCGGGTTTGGGACAACCCAACGGCTTCTCTGCCAATAAATGGGTTGCCGCCACACCCTCTCCAATGAGTCTGCCTCCTGACCTATCTCAGGGAATACACACGCTTTCCCACATGCGCCCCTGGAGCACTTTAAGTCACACAAGCACTGGCTGCTTGACTCACAGTAATTGGCGGGGGTTGGGTGGGGGGGAGGGCAGTATCAAGCATCAGACCTTGCTCACAGACCGCTGGACACTCCCCAGGATTCTGGTCTGGTGAGAGCAGAGCCACAGGTCTGAGGTCTTGTACCTTCCACACCACATCCCCGCTTCTTGGATGCAGCCCCTGCCCCAGCCTGAGCAGGAAGAATCATCTCCTCCCCATCTCCATGATCACCACCTCCTTCCTGAGACCTGTGTATGCCTTGTGGGTAAGATCTGGCTCTCGTCTAAAATGAGGGTCTCAGTGAATGCAGGTGACCAGTTGTCCAGTGCTGACAGGATGGGTGGCTGCCACCTGTCTGGTTATCTGAATGACCATTACCTGAAAAACTGACCACCTGACAGTCTAGCTGCTTCACCAGCCAGATAGTGGCTTTTTCCTGTCCCAGGCAAGACTGTGAGGTCAACTAGCAGGGAAGGAATAGAAGGAGTTGGCCTGGAAGATGTCATCAGGCTGATAAGAAGGCCGTCTCTGGTGTTGATCTGAACCCCGAACATCATGGAGGCCCCATTATCCTAGTAGGTGGAAAGGGGGAGAAGAGGTCAAGTGCAAAGATGCTATTTAAATCTGGAACTGAAACTAGAGATGTGGACTTCTCAGCTGAGATCTCGGGCAAGGCACCCCTAATTCTCATATTCCTGGTCTCTCTACTGATTGCATAAGGTAATTTCCTTCTCAAAAGTTCAGGTAACATATCACTCAAACAACAATATTTATTTCCCAAAAATATTTGTATCATTATATCCCCAGTGCCTATTCCGTGCCGGAACATGAAAAGTGCTCACCAAAGAGGAAAACCAGCTAAGCAGTCACTGTAATCAACACTTAGCGATAGTGTGTCATTTGTGATGTTAGAGGAATGTGCTTCCTACTGCAATATCCCCTACAGACCTCATATGATAACAAAACATGACTGCTATAGATTAAACCTAATCTATGTGCTACCCAGTCCGCATAGATTGCCTCTATCAAGAGAGTGATGTTATCTCTAACGCAAAGCCCAAGCTCTTCCTCAAGACCATGTGACTTCTTGATGCTTGAAATTTCCCCATTCATTCCTCAAAGTGAAGGTTTGTGGAAATTTAAATAGACATGAGAGAGCCATGTGTTATCAAACGGTGAATTCTTCATGTGAACTCACTTTAAAAGTATTCTCCACCTAGACAGTCAACTGTCGACTGATCCCTCTATGCAGAAGTCTCTTAATGGTGTAAATTTTGGTAGGGAAAGAAAAGACAATTAGCATGCACTGGATAGATAACTCCGATAAGCCAGGTGCTTTCAGTCCTAGCTGGAGCGCTCAGTAGGGTCAATAAGAGAGAGCTGAAGGATCTGACTTCTACCCCAGGTAACATCACTGGCAGGTCAATTAGCTTGGTTTAGGTTCAGGATTTTGGTTCTCCCTTATACTGCCCAGAGGGCAATTTGATTCTTCTCACACGGGGATGAGAGTGGGAGAATCTGCCACACTTCTCACTCTGTTTCTTTCTATCTTCCTCGATGCCACACTCAAGAGCGTACCTGGAATTTTCCAAATATTTGCTTGTTAAAGAGTGAAAGGGAGAAATATGACAGCTACAGTTCTCTATCTGTGATTGATGATAGAAAGCCAACTCCTTTCTCATCAGAAAAGAGCCGTGTGATCAATTAATAATGTCTGCCCCGGCCACCACAGGAACATAATGATGCTGGATGGTCATTTCTGTCCTTCACACAATTGGTTCAAAATCCTTAATTCATAGACGGTTAGGATTCAAAGGATGTCAGAGATCATCTAGGCCAGGGGTCAGCAGACTACAGCCAGCCCCTGGGCCAAATCCAGATAGCTGTCTGTTTTGCTAAGTGCAATGTTATTTGAACACAACCACACGTGTATTAGTTTACGCGTTGTCTGTGGCCACATTTCCACCACAATGATTGAGACCCAATCTTCAGTTTGCAGCAAGAAGTTGCATAAGGAGTTAATTACACAGCACCAGACTGAGCTTTCCTAAAACTGGCTACTCCCCTGCTGATTCCCGGAACCTGTCTGGTTGTGGACACTCCCCTCCCCTAACCCGATCTTAACGCGAGATTGCTTCTCAAAGCCTACTTCACATACCCTCTATTGCCTTCTATTAAATGCTATAGATGCATTCATTCATTCATTCATTTAGTTCATTCACACCAAAATTATTTCATGAATTCTTACTGCATGCCAGGCTACAAGGAAGAAGACACACGGAGTCAGTACCATGTGGTCATCAAGAACCTAAACTAGAGGAGGGGGCAGGGAGTCAAATATATGGTGACAGAAGGACACCAGACTTTGGATGATCAGCAGACACTGCAATATACAGATAATGTATTAGAGAATTGTACACTTGAAACTTATTGTGGGGACAAAGTCCCAGAGAGCAGTTTCCAGGCTCTCGGCTTCACATGGAAAGGTGCTGGCTCGGGCAGTAGATGGCCATTAGCTGTGGCTAGTTGGCCATCAGCTGTAACCGGTTAGCCATTAGCCACTAATATAACTGCCGTGGCTACATTGGTTGCTTGGTTGGTTGGCAGAGAAGCAGATGGCAGGTTGCAGATCGTGTGGCTCTTGCTTCCTGTGTCTCCAACCCAGGCTCCAGCGAGAATATAGTGGTACGACACCCTTATCTATGGCTCTGTGGGTGTTCCTTTTTGGCCTCACCATGTCCTGCGTTCTGGTGCGGGGAGCGGGAGCTGAGACCCCGCATAAAACCCCACATGACACTCATATAATGTTATTAACTAATGTCATCCCACCAAAATTAATTTGTTAAAAAAAGGACCTCAATTCAGAGTCAGAGCTACCTAGGTTGGAGGAAAAGCAGTGGCACAGTGTGTGGCCCACTCAGTCTGGTGAACTATTATTCTTACTACGGCCGGGTAAACTGTACCGTAGGCGTACAGGGAGTCGAGGCTCAGTCCTCTCACTGCAGCCTCAGTCCTTGGGTCTGGGCTCCTCGCTCTCTGACCCATTAAATGCTTCCTAGGGTGTGTGGGGGTCCTGGCAAATATGTTGTACGGGGCCTTTCTCCATAGAAACAATTGGACTAAACAATATATCACAAAGTTCATGGGCCCATGTGAGGTACAGTGATTTATCCGTGAAGGTTTGAATAATGGTCGAGAAGAGATGCCAACGTCTTTACTTATTGTCCAACCAGAGCATGTGAAGACTCTTCTTCAGATCTTCCTCGACGGGTCCAGCAACCAGATTTCCATGTTCTTTAGTGTCAGATGTGACTGGTTTTGGATCTCCCAGCACAAAAAGATAACAGCCCTGTTATCACTCAGAGTGCCATAGCTCTATAGTCTGTGTATTACAAGATAGACCTTTGTGATGGTTAATGTTATGTGTCAATCAGGTTAGGCTCTGGTACCCTGTTGTTTGGCCAAAGACCTATCTAGATGTTACTGGGAAGCTTTCTTTAGATGTGATTAAACATTTAAATCAGTAGATGTCAAGTCAAGCAGATTACCCTTCAGAATGTGAGTGAGCCCTGTGTCATCAGTTGAAAGCCTTAACAGCAAAGGCAGAGGTTTCCTGAAAAAGAAGTATTCCTTAAGACGGAAACCTAGAAACGCTGCCAGACTTTCCAGTTCACTACTTTGCATAATTCAGGTGTAATACTGCAACATTAGCTTTTACCTGAATTCCTAGCCTGCCCTATGGATTTGTATCTGCCAAGCCCGAAGATCACCTGAGCCAATTCTTTACATAAATCTGTCTCTCCCTCCATCTATCTATCTATCTATCTATCTATCTATCTATCTATCTATCTATCTATCTATCTATTATATATATTGGTTTTGTTTCTCAGAGAACGCTGACCCCTAAAACTTCTTCCCTCTGCAAGTTTCCAATACGATCTATTTAATGCCATCATTCCTCCTGAGGCTTTAAGTTCCTGTCCTCTTGAGCCTTATATAAAATTAGGAGATCATATTCTCCTGAGACATTCTAGTGAGGGAGTTTCTATTCTTTCCAGTTGGCGGTGGGAATCAGGTTGTGGGAAGGAAATCAGGCCCATGTTTCAGCACTGGGGACCTGTTGTGTTTTCTTCCCACCCTCAAGGTTCTACGGGATGGATGGAAACTCAGAATGGAAAGAATATCAGCGTGGGGTGGAGAGAGACAAGTTGTAATCCTGGCTCTAGCTCACTCCCTGCGTCAACAACCTTTTCTGGGCCTCTGTCTCTCCACGCACAGTGGTCCCATAAGTGGTTTTCACTGGCAGTGTCAAAGCCGCGGGGGACTTTGGGAAGCTTACATAGGTGGTTTTGGATTTTGACATGACTGCAAAGGCCCACTGGCATCTAGTGTCTGAGAGCCAAGGACACCAGACATCATACATTGCACTGAAATCCTTCACACCTAACAAGTGTCAACACCTTGTACGACTCAAAATGTACCACTGGTGTGACTTGTGCTGCTATGAACATTCATGTGCAAATGTTTGCTTAAATACCTGTTTTCAGTTCTTCGGGGTATACAACTGGGAGTAGCATCGCTGAGTCACACAGTCATTCTATGTTTAACTTTTTAAGGAAGGACTGAACAGTTTTCCACAGTGGCGGTCTATCCACACAATGGAATATTATTGAGCCATAAACAGAAATGGAGTACGCATGCTACAATGTAGATGAATCTCGAAAACGTCATGCTAAGTGAAAGAAGCCAGATACAAAAGGTCATCTATTATACGAATTATTTTATGTGAAATATCCAGAATAGGTAAATCTATAGAGACAAAAGGCAGACTAGTAGCTCTCAGGGGTTTGGGGGTAAAGGGGACTGGGGGTGACTGCTTAATGGGTAAAGGTTTCTGTTTGTAGGAATGAAAATGTCTTGGAACAAGATACAGGTGAGGGCTGCACAACACTGTGAATGTACTAAATCCCACTGAATTGTACCCTTTAAAATGTTAATGGTTAAATGGTTAAATTTATGTTATATGAATCTCGCTTTCATTTTTAATTTTTTTTTAATGTTCTGATGGACATTTTGAAGGTGAAAAACATGTTTATCTGAACCTAGTATCAAACTCATTTTACATATATACAGAAAGTATTCTTTTCCCAGTTATAACCACTGTTTTCTTTTTTCTTTTTCTTTCTTTTTCTTTTTTTTTTTCAGGAATGAAACTAGTTGTGAATCCAGGGAAGCTTATCTTTGGTTCAAAACTTTATCAAGAACTGTTGACTCTTTTACAACATGATATCCCCATGAGGAACACTTGTCGCGATCTGCATTTGTATATATCACACTGACATACAATACAAGCTCTTGGCAACTTCATTGCATCATTACAGACCTTATCAGTGGGAGCAGAGTGGGGAACAGAACCTAAGGTTAGGACATTCCAGGACTCCCCTGATCTTACCAGATGTCAAGGCAACACATGACATGGAGTCTTAATTTGAGGTCTGCGTCACAACTCCTTGTGCAAAAGTGAACATAGAAATGCTTGCAGGGGCAGCCGGATGGCTCAGTTGGTTAGAGCATGAACTCTGAACAACAAGGTTACTGGTTCAATTCCCGCATGGGATGGTGGGCTGCGCCCCCTGCAACTAAAGACTGAAAACCACAGCTGGACTTGGAGCTGAGCTGCGCCCTCCACACCTAGATTGAAGGACAACGACTTGGAGCTGATAGACCCTGGAGAGACACACTGCTCCCCAATATTCCCCACTAAAATAAATAAATACATACATAAATAAATAAAAGAAATGCCAGGCAGATACCCCCCCACACACACAAAAGGGTAAACAGGCAGGTGATCTCTTATCCGTGCCCCAGGGTACCAAATGTTGTGATCATCAGTGGGTTGTGTTGTGTGAGATCAGCCACCTCTGAATCATTCACAATGGGATTACGTGCCTTCCCATACACACTCGCAGCACTGAAAATCACCTTAGCATTGGCCTTTCTTCTCAAAGTTGTTTGGGGGATTGGAGCGTCTAGATACTTCCAGGCCTTAATCACAATGGGAAAGACAAAGGCTACAGGTCAAGCCCATCTCTAGACTTCTATCCCACCACTCCTGTAGGTGCAACAGGGTCCGAGGATTGCCTTCGGGAATAAGCCATCCTCCTATTGGCCAGGGTTGGACTTTCCCTGCCCGTACAACTGTAATTTTAGTCAACCTCTGGTCTATTAGCTTCTACACAGTGCCAGGAATTTATAACTAAAGCCAAGTGTCTTATTGCATAGATGTTAGTTCGTTCGTTCTGTTCCACACTTGATGTATGCGTTCGATCTGGACACACATTCCTCGATTCTGGAAAATCCTCTCCCTTTACTTCTTTGAATATCTCTTCTGACTTTCTTTTTAGTCGAGATACTTTTATAAGTCTGAAACTATCTTACACTCACAATAAAATTATTTTTTGCTCTATTGGTTTAAAAATAAATCAACAAAGTATAACAATGAAGCAATTATTATACCATGATGCATGAGCATTTCTCAGAAACATAAATTTTACATATGCAAGAAACAGAACATGAAATGATTACAAAGTACCTATGGGAAGTTTCTCTCTGTGCAAACATGGTACCAGCCAGCTGCTTTGTTTAATGTTGCAGAGCAGAACGGGATGTACCCATGGAACCTGCTTGAAGGGTATTAGTGGAATCCAAACAGGTCTCACCACAGCCCATCATTTGTGTGTCAAGAGAGATTAGGAAATGGAATACCTCCCTTCTTAAAAATAAGGTTATAAGAAAAACCCTCTATGCATCCCCAATTACGCAGCCTTATAAAAGTGGCTATCTGTTTGGATTTTTAGAAAATAAAAAAAATAAAAAGAAATCTCTCAAACAGAGGGAATGGAATCAATAAGGTGATGACTGAATACTCTTTGAGGAGCACACTCAAGGCGGAGCAGAAAAACCATTTCACTGGTGTCCTAGGTAGCTTCAGCTCTAATGCGTCTTTTGGAGCAAAAATTAATATAAGATCCGGTATTATATTATATTATATTATATTATATTATATTATATTATATTACATTACATTATATTATTTTATTATATTATAGACCCAGTCTTGTATTATAGTAAAATAAGACAGGGTCTTATATTAATTTTTGATCCAAAAGACACATTAAAGCTTGTTGTCCGGCTAGGTCTTATTTTTGGGGAAACATGGTAGCTCAAGAAAAGAAAGTCTCCCTTGATTTTTGTCAACTGACCAAAACAACTTGCTTTCCTAGTATTATTTTCATGCACATGGATTCCCATTTCAGTGCATGGACTTGCCTAAAAGGGAAAGTTTCTGGTTTTGTGGTATCCTCCCTGGGCCCCCAAGGTCCCTTTAGGCCAGAACCAGGTTTTATATTAGCAGCTCAGAGCCATCCTGACCCGATCATAATTAGTTCTAAACCCTAAAACCATAATAAAACCATAATATGTTAACACCGGAAGGGGTCTTGAAGATCATCTCGGCCAAACCAGCCATTTCTCAGAGAAAGAAAACCAAGACTCTGAGAGGAGGGCACCTGCCAGGTTGCTGTCCCAGCACGGGCACTCCCTGGAGCCTGCTCTGTAGTGTCTTGTCCTGATCTGGCTCCTGGAATGCAGCTGAGGATTCTCCAACACTTCTTCCTAAGTCTTGTTTAGTCGTTCCGTCCCTCAAAATGTGCCTACTAAGTACCTGGCACTGCATCCTGGCCACCCAGGGTGCAACTGGGAATACGCACTTGGTCCGTATGGGAGCTACAATCCTCAGGAAATTATATGCAAATATCATATACACTTTTCAGAGGAGTGAGTTCATACCTCGATATCTTTCATCAGGATTTCAAAATGGTTTGGATTCCAGAAAGGTTCAGACCCATTTCTGGAAGCCTAGCTTATGCCTCTTATCTCTTAACCTCTGACCTCCTTATCTGTGTCAGATGTTCCTCTACTGTTACCCAACCTTCCCCTTCTTTTTTGCTCTGGGTTGTAATTACCTGTTAACTTATAGCTCTCTGCACTGGACTGAGAGTGCCTTGATTATCTCCATAATCCTAGTAACTTAACACAGCACCTAGCAAAGAGTAAGCCTCAGCAGTTATGGACGTCAACTTCGTGAATGTAGGGACCTTTCCTGTTTGGTTCGTATCTTTATTTTAGGTGCAAGGTATAGGACCTGGCACATAGTCAGTGCTCGGTAAACATTAGATGCAGACAATGATTTGTGGAATGAATGAACGAGAGAATGGATTTACTCCAGAAGAGACCATCCCAGTCTCCACCTATACCTGTCCCTGACTCACCAGACCATATCTCGGAAATTATAGTTGTCTTTGTTTTCAATTAAAAAGGATCCTTGCATAATGCTTAATTATACTGTGCTAGGCTTAAAAGATTAAAGGATCCACTCCCTACTCCCCCAGGTCTGAGATCAGAAGATCTGGGAGAATGGCCAGTGGTCTTCCTGGGGGTGGTGGCCACCATGAAGAAACCTCTGCAAAGATGAACAAGAAGGAGAAAGATTGGGCAAGAGTGAACACAAGGAAAGATCAGATCATTCAAATCTTCCTCAACGATCAATGGTGACAGTTGTGACTGCAAGATCTCCTCTGACCCAGAACACAGCTGGGTGGCCCAGCCACTCCCCAACTGGGGTTGCCCCACCTAAACCATTCCCAACTTGCACGTTTGACCTTTATGTTCACAGTGATTGTATTTCCTAGGATTATGATTCTATATAGACTGGTAAGGGGGTTCTTCTCCTCAGGAGTGAAATTCCTACAAGTAGGAGTTTGAGATCTTAGGGAAGCTGAGACCTGGAGTCTGGGACAAAGGCAGCAATGGGTTGTCAATGTAGTAGAAGGTGAGAGAACAGACTGACGATGGTAGAGTGTGAGTGCCTTCCCACCGATAACCCCTGCCAGAAATTATCTGGGAAGATGTCAGAAATATACCAGGGCATTTCTGGCAGTCCCCCCAGGGCTTAGGAGAAGGCATCCCATTTGCCAAATTGCTAAAGAAGGAAACTTCAATTATAGATAAATGTAGATATATAGATATGTAGATATCGATAAAAATTTCGCCACTCCCCACAATCCCAGCCCTAGATAGCCACTGATCTGCTTTCTTTCACTATAGATTAGTTTTAGCTGCTCCAGAATTCCAGAACTATGGAATCTTATTATATGTAATCTTGTGTGTCTGGTTTCTTGGGTTGACATAAGGTTTTTGAGATTCATCCATGTTGTTCCTTGTGTCAGTATCCCAGTACTTTTTATTGCCCAGTAATATTCCCTTATATGGATATACCACAATCTGTTTATCCATTTTCCTATCGATGGGCATTTGGATTGCTTCCAGTTTGGAGCTACTATGAATATTCTTTTCAAATCTTTCTATGGATATATTCTTTACATTCCCTTGAATATAAATGACCCCTAGGAGTGGAATTGTTGGTCATAGAGTAGCTGTATATTTAACTTTATTACAAATTGCCAAGTGGTTTTCCTAAGTAGTTGTACCATTTTGCATTTTCTCCAGCGGTGTGGAAGAATTCCAGTTGCTCCATATCTACACCAACACATAGTATTGTCACTGTTTTTATTTTATCTTAGCCATTTTAGTGGGTATGAGGTGATATCTCATTGAGGTTTCAATTTGCATTTCTGGTGATTAATGATGTCGAGCATCTTTTTATGTGCTTATTGGCCATTCATATAGCTTCCTTTGTGAAATATCAGTTCAAGTCTTTGGCCATTTTTGTGTGTGTGTGTTTAGTCTTTGTATGATTGAGTTGTACTTGTAGATGCTCTTTATATATTCTGATAGTTTATGTGTATCCTTTGTCAGATATAAATACCCCTTGTCATTTACATATATTGTAAACATTTTCTTTCAGTCCTAAAGTTTTCATTTTAACTTTTTTTTTCCTTTGAAAAGCGAAAGTGTCTAATTTAGAAATAATTTTCAAGGCTCCATTACAGCCTAAAAAAAAATAATAATAACAACTGAGACCATCTGACTGGCTCTCTTTGGCCCAGTTACAAAAAGAGGACAGGCTCTGGGGTCAGACTAAGCTGAGGTCTAAGTCCCATGCTGTCACTTAATCCTCACAGTAATCTTATGGAATTAGGTACTTTTAAGGTTTTATTGTACAGATGAGAAAACTAAGGCACAGAGACATGTTCTACTAAGATTTCTGTGGCCAATCTACCATCAAAGGAGAAGACCACTGGAAGAAGCATCCCTGCAGTCTTCCGGAAACGGATGAGGGAGACCAACACTTGATAGCCGCACCGTGTACCAAAAGGAACAATGGTAAGACCAGTGACCATCGTGTGCTAAGGACCAGGCTATTTCTCTGAGTGAAGGGTTCTAATGAACTTCCAGATGGAGAATTCCCCCAGTAGGAAGGATTGGTCAGATACAGGGGAGACAGAAAACAAGAACCATCCTGTACATGTAGATGTACATGTACATGTCTGGCCATAGGAAAAATATCTCCCTGATAGAGTAGGAGGTGAAAAGAACAAGCTTCAGGTAATGTGTAGAGTATGCTTCCATTTTAAAAAAAGAAAATTATAAAAATACATACTGAAATCACTAACGCTTACAAAGAGCTCCCCGCATGCCAAGCACTGACTGCTTTACTTGAATTCATTAATTTAATCCTCACAACAACACTGTGAGGTCGGTGCTATTATTAACTTTGTTTTACAGATGAGGAAACGGAGGTGACTTGTCCAACTTATTCGGCAAAGAAGAGGCAAACCTGGAATTTGAACCCAAGTGAGCAGGCTTCAGAGCACTGCACTGACTGCCTCCAAAAGCACCAGAAAGGTCTGGAAAGAATCACAAGAAACCGTGGTTCTGTGGTTACCTCTGGGGAATGGGATTAGGAGAGCCAGGGGATTCCCCGCCCCACACACTGGATACCGTCTGTACGATTTAAGTTGTATTTTAACAATGAGCCTGAATTGCTTTTATAAAAAATAATTTTTAACACAGAGGTCTTATTTACCAGATTTCAAAAACATTTCTGTATGTGGAGCTAAAAACTGCACCCGTCCTGTGGGGAGGAGAGCTAGAGAGGACAGTGAGCACTGAGACCTTCCTGCCGGCCGGCCATCGGGGAGCTCTGTAAGGGGTGAGGGGCTGTGAGTGAGAATGAAGAGCCGGTGAATGTCATCACTCTTCCACAGCTGCTCTCAAACTTGAGCGTCCATCACCACCACCTGGAGGGCCCGTGAAAACGCAGATCACGGGGCCCCACCCCCAGAGCCGTGAAGCAGAGAGCTGGGGGGGCGGGGAACCTGAGGATGTGCGTTCCTAACAAGTTCCAAGGTGACGCTGATGCGGCTGGTCCCGGACTGCACTCAGCACCACGGCTCTGCCCTTCTCTAATGGGCAGCATTTTGAATGTATGAAGCATTTGATCATCACCTAGTCTCACCTGATGCTCCCCGCTGCCCTGAGAGAGGAGGGGGCAGACCAGGCAGGAGCAGCCATGCCCACTTCATTGCTAAAGAAGTTGCCAGGCCCCAGAGGGGCAAATCCAGCAGGGCAGTGATGAACCCCCTCCCTGCAGCCTGCAAAGCCCCAATTATCTGCCCTCTGCACCCTTTCTATCCACCACCAACTCCCATCATGCTACCCTGCCCACTAAATGCCAGCCTCACAGGCATTCTGCCCACCCTGGAATCACCAAGCCAGCGAGTTCCCACCCGCCGGCCCTGCATTCACACTCTCTCTCCTTGGAACTCTGGAAAGCTGTGGCTCCTCATTCAGACCCTCAGCTCAAATCTCACCTCCTGAGGGGGTCTCCCCTGACCACTCCATCCAAAGTAATCACCTCTCCCCTCTCCAGGTGCTCTCTCTACTGATGCTGCCTGATACCGTAGCCAGTAACCACATAGAACTTTTTCACAATTAATTAGTCAATTAATTAATTAAAATAATATTTTACATTCAGTTCCTCGGTCACGTTAACCACATTTCTAGTGCCCAATAGCCACATGCTGGCTGCTGTATTGGACAACGCAGATATAGAGGTTCCTGTTATCACAGAAATTCTGTTGGATAGCACTGCTCTGTTAATAGAGCGCTATCCTCTCATCTTCTTAGTATTTATCACGACCTAAACTCTTACTCATGTACTTGTTTGTTGTCTTTCTTTCCCTCCTAGAATGTAAGTTGAAGACAGGGAGTGTGATTCTCTTTTTCACCATTGTATCCCCAGTGCCTCTATAGTACAGTATCTAACATATCTCTGAACTAGACATTCAAACAATACTCTCTGGGAAGGCATTTTTGAGCATCTGCCAAGATTAGGAATAGGTGCTGTCTAGCAGGGGACGGAGGCCCCCTGAGATTTTCTTGTTCATGTGGAAGAAAATGGACCTGGACTATGATCTGAATTGTAGTAATGGCGTTGTTACCTTTATCTGCCTACGTCCTCCATTCATCCCCACCCAGAGCCCCACCCAGCTCAGCTACTGGGACACTTTGCCCACCATGCACTTCCCTGGGGAACAGACACTCAGGTGAGCCACAGAAGGTATATTGCCCACTTTAGGAAAAAGAATGACCTTGGGCCTGGGAGAGGGCAGAGCAGAGGGTGGGGTGGGGTGGAGGTGGGACTGCCCAGGGTCGGATGAAAAGCAGAAAGAAACAGTGGTTCATGGACCTGGGAGTTTTACTTGAGCTACCCCTGAATGGACAACCAGTCCTCTGCCCCTCATCTCTTCCAAACCTAGGGCTTTGCTTTTGCCTGCCCCTTAAATTTCCTAGTAAAAGTTCAAATTTGTCCCTGATGAACCAAAGGATAGGAGTATGAACGGGCCATACTCTGGGATTGAGAACACCTGGGTTCAAATCCTAGTTTTGAAACTTTGTGGCTGTGGACAATGGGTCTCTTTGAAACTTGGTTTTCCCTTCTATAGGTTGAGGGGTTTAAACAAGATAATGCAGGTGTGAGGCATAGCATAGCCCTGGTACACTGTAGGTATTTCGTGATTGATGTTTTTCTTCTCTCCCTTTTCTTACTATCATGAGTGCAAAGAACCAGAAGAGTGGATAACCCTTGGAGACAGCAGCTGTGCCAGCTGGAGAAACTGAGAAGGGCTGTGAGCTAGAAGATAACAATAGAAAGGCCAAAAACCATGGAGAAACAGAAAGCCAGAGAACATAGAAAGGGGTGAAATTCAGAAAAGGAGTCAGGGTGACTGGCTAAGGTTGCAGGCCATTCCTGCCCCGGGTATTCCCACTGGTGAATATCTCCAGCACTCGTTACCAAGTAGAAGAAACAGCTCCATGAGTAACAACTCTGGCAATCACTGCAGAAGATACGGGCCTTTTAAATATTCAAATCGTCAGGGAACCAAGAGTGCTGAGGGTGCTGCGTTCCCTCCAGAAGACCTGGGCTAAAGAATCCCCCAAAATGTAAGTGTTCTGTGACCAGTCTTATCAGGATCTGGACACCAGGTGGCCCAGGCCCAGTGTCTGCTCAGGCTCTGTGCCTTCTCTCTGGCTAAACTTTCTTGGCGATGTCACTCTCCCCCCACTGTTACTTGGATTCTTTCTGTTCTTGGGTTAATGGATGTTTGTTTTTCTGAACCAATGAATCCTTTGAAAGTCTTCTATCCTTTGAAGTAGGAGGGGGTGTAAACAAAGAAGCAAGGGCTAGCTACCCGTATATGTGGGACATTATTTCCTATCCAAGAGGGGAAAGGGGGTAAGAGGAAAGGGAAATTAAAGAGAGGAGACAGAGATGGGCAAGGGAACCAGCACCTGTCAACAGACACACAGCTGGTAAGCAGTAGGGCTGGTCTGCAAATCCAGGAGTCTGTATTCAATACCTAAGGAACAGAAGTAGCTTCTAGCATGAGGTGGTGGGGTCTGCCAGAGTGGTGCGGGGGGGTGAGAAGGGGAAGGAGAGCCTGATGGAGAACAGCCCTGGCTCATGTGTCATATGTCCAACTGCCAGATGCCAAGTGTCTGAAAAGGCTGGGACCCAACTCCAAATTAGAGCTCCAGGCGCCATCCAGTGACCACTGGGGAGATTGCAGGAGAAAAGAGCAGATGAGAAAAGAAACCCTACAGAAAGTTGTCCTGGCCGGCAGGGAGGAGGCAGGGAGGGAACCTCACCTTTGTTCTCTGTGCCCCACCATCAGTTGAGAGCCGCGTTCCAATCACACCCCCCTCCCAGGCTACTGCATGACCCATGTGGGGTTCTCGCACTGTGTGATCTTGGGCATGCAACTCTGCCCGCTGGGTCTGGTTCTCCAACTGTAAAACAAAGCTATTGGGCAGATGAAGTCATAATAAGCCCGGCACTGTGCTTAACACTTTAGCTCATCTGACCCACAAGTCCAGGTAAGAGCTCAATCATCCCATCCCCCCATACTCCAGTCACTCCTGAACACACGTGTTCATGCTTCAGTCGCCTGTGAAATCCCCTATGGCGACCTGCAGAAATTCCGGCCATAGGTTAAGACTTGGCTGGAAGGTCTGCAACATGGGGATGAGAAGGGCAATAATTCCTAACTCACAAGGTTGTTGTGAGGATAAAATGAAAATGCCTGCAAATCACTTAGAGTAATGCCCCAGATTAAATATGTTAGTTATTATTATAAGAATGATGAATAGCTACCATTAATTGAGGGCCCAAGATGTACCAGGCAGAATGTCAGATGCCTTAGAATAATTTCCTCAATTCTCACCATCATTCTTGGGGTAACAATTTTCATCCCCATTTTACAGATATGGAAACAAACCCAGAGTAATTTGCCCCCAGTCACTCTAGGACTGGAAGCATATTTTTTTAAAAGAAAAATGTAGGGTTTATATACCCTTTTAATTTGTTTTTAAATATTTTTAAGGTTTAAAAGTGTTTAAAGTTTGTAATTTCTAGTAGGAAAACCTTATCTGAACAAATATCCTATGGCAAAGCGCTGTAAAATGTTACAGCTGCATTTGGGGCAGAGGGGTAGGGATTCTCTTCAAAGCACCCCAGCTTTCTTCGTGAGAAGGTCAGAGGTACACTGGTTTGTATTATTGCGACATCCACGACATCCACGGGGTGATCTACGTTGCTTTTCCTTCAGCAAGGGCTTTATTTGTCAGAAGGGCATTATGCTTGACCTCCAAATTTGGCCGACAATTTACTGAGGAGATTCATCACCTTTGGGTTGCTCTGATATTTTGACATATTTGCCCGGTTCTGGGCCACATCCTGGAAGGCCACCATAACTTCTAGATCCTGCACGGAAGCATTTTAATCTTTGTATTTTCTTACACGCACTTGGGGAATGGTACCAGTTTGTGTTCTTTACCTATAGGGGCTGGTTTTGTAGTGTTTAGAGGTTTTTTTGGGGGGAGGGATGGGAGGCAGAGCGTGGGACACAGGTTGGGCAGGCAGAGGCCTGCCTGCTCGGTACCACAGGTCCTGGCTGATACTCATCTTCCTACCTAGTGCAGAAGGCAGATAAAATTCAGGTGAAACTCACCTATCTGCTCCCACCCTGTCCATTTAGGGGTTCAATTACTGCCTCCCGCTTCCTCACCAACTCCCCCACCCAATTCCAGCAGCTTTACAGCCAGGTTTGGGGGCACCATGAGATAGGCATGGCCAGAGAGCAAAGCGTCAGATCCGCGGGGGGGGGGGGGGGGGGGGATGGAGGGGTGCAGACTTGCACAGACCCCAGGGTTCCCGTGGAGCCCCTTCCCTTCCTGCAGCCTGCAGAAGGAGCCGTCTGTTCTCGGCTGAATAAACAAGGAGGGGGAAGCAGTGCCCGGTCCCCTGCCCCCCAGCCCGACCCCCGCACAATGCGCCTTTCTCAGAGGAGACGCCGCCCGGGCGGGCGCCGCCGCAGCGCGCTCCGTCTGGGCTCCCCTCCCCCTGGCGGCGCAGCAAGACCCACAAACCGACCCCGTGGAAACCAGATTTTTTTTTTTTTTTTTTTAAGAAAAAGAAAACAAAAAAAGAAATCCAAGAAAGATCTGAGCGCAGCACGCGGCGAGGGCGTGAGGACCTAGTACACGTCCCTCTGTACTCCGCAGTCCGCCTTGTGGTCCAGGCGAGGCCAGCTCGAGCGCAGCGCTGGGAGCCCGCCAGCGCCTGGTCCCCGCCAGTCGGAGCCAAAGGAGCCCAAGCTCAGCCCTCCACTGGCTGGGGACAGCGCACAAGGGGCGCCGTCCGTGGGTCTGCGTCCCTGCCCGGGTCGCCATGGTGGTCCTCACTTATGAGTGGCCAGCTGATTCTCCAGATCCTCCAGACGCGCCATCAGCTGAGCGAGTGAGTGGTTAAGGAAGCCGTTGGGTGTCGCGGGACCCCCGCCCCCTTCCCTGCAGCCGGCGCCCCCAGCCCCAAAGGATATGGCTCTGAGTCAGACTCTCGAGCGCCCCCAGCGTTCGTCCCTGGAACTCCACCAGGCTTTCGCATTCGCAGGGACTCCTAAGCTCTGTCCCCGCGCTGATGCCTTCCTCTGCCAGGCAGGCACAGAGAGTGGGGAAATGAAAATCTGCAGGAGGACCAGCTGGCCCTGGCCAAGGCCCTCTGATATACCTCTACCCGGACTGTAGTTGACTGTATGGCCTTTGGATTCAGACAGACGTGGGATGAGTGTGTAATACAGGAAACCTCATTCAACCTTTCTAAGCCTTAGTTTCTTCATCTGTAAAAATGGATACAATGAGAAATCCTATTCATTGGGTGGTGCTGAGGATTCTAATGTGTGTGTGTGTGTGTGTGTGTGTGTGTGTGTGTGTGTGTGTTAGAAGAGTATTCTCAGACCTTGATGCTCATTGGAATCACCAGGAGATCTTGTTAAAACAGATTCTTATTCAGAATGGAGAAGGAGCAGATACTGTACATTTCTAACACGCTCGCAAGTGCTGCTGATGCTGCCGGTCCGTGGACCACACTTTGAGTGGCAAGAATTCGCAACAGCGCTCTCCAAATGAAATTTTATGCAGGGATGAAAATGTTGTGTATCTGCCCTGTGCAGTGTGGCAGGCACCAGCCACATGTGACTATTTAACACTTGAAAGGTGGCCAGGGTGACTGAAGAACTAATGTTTATTTTAATTAAGTTAAAGGAGATGGGCACGTGTAGCTGGTGGCTACCTTGTTGAAGACAGCAGATCTAGAGCACTTCCTGGCACACGTAAATACCCGATGGCGTATTTCAACCAGGCCAGTGCTTCTCAAAGTGTGGTCCGCGGACCAGATGCGTCAGCATTATCTGGAAAGTTACGAGATATGCAAATTACCAGACTCCGTGCCACACCTACTGAATCACCAACCTGGGGCTGGAGCCCAGCATTTTGTGTCTGAACCAACCCTCCAGATGAGTCTGATGTACACTAATGTTTAAGAACCACTGACCCAACTCTATCTCTCCACACATTTCTGCATCTGTGAAATCAAAATAAGTGGTTTACGATGAAATTTGGCATCTGGTTTTTCTTCGCAATATAGAAAATAATGGTGACTCTTACAGCAGATGGCATCTTAGATTCACGGACAGTCTGTAAACATGGGCCATTTTTAACATGAGAGCACAGTGCCTGGCACTTGTCCTTCAAAAGAATTGCGGTTGTGATTTAAGAGTTCTTTCTTAGTCTTGTGTGCACCCTTAGCAGACTGCTGTATGTCTTGTCATTAATGGTATTGATGACAGTCCTACAAAGACTCCTAACTTTGCAGATTAAGTCCAAGATCCAGAGAGCGGGGAGGACATACCCAAGGTCATACGGCCAATCGGTGAAAAGCTTCAAGCCCAGAGCCCAGATTTCTGATAGAATTCTATAGCGAAAGGCAACTTTGGGCAGCCAGCCTCCTCCCCTTTATAGGAGAGGGAAGGTAAGGTAGGGGTGAAGGTTAAGTGACTTGTTCAAAGTCACGCTGTAGGGAACACTTCAGGACAGGAAGGGCCCTGAAGGAGCAGCTAATCCAGTGCCTCCAGAATATCCTGGCTAATTCTTATAATTAGCCTGGGAGGTGGGGGAGAAAGGGAGAGAGAGAGAAAAAAAGAGAAACAGAGGAGAGGTATATATGTATGTATGTGTATATATATATATATGTATATATGTATAAATGTATATACATACACATATGTATATATATATAGATAGATACCATATGTATATATGTGTGCTTGTGTTTGTTTGTTTATTTAAATATAGATTTCTCCATTTACTTATTTATTTCAGTTTAAATTTACCAGGCCCAGGCCAGCCCTACTGAACCTAGTTCTGGACTAGGGCCTGATAATCTAAAAGAAGAGTCCTATTTTAGGCCTGGGCCAGAGTCTAAAGACTCTATGGTAAAAGCTACCCCCAAGAAATTCACTATATCGCCTATAAAGTACAGCACACAAGGTTTAACAGCCCACTTCTCCACGGATAGCACTGGTCTTTTTTTTTTTCTCAGCTGAACACCAGACAAAGTAAATGGATTGAATTTATGGGTTACATTGTTAGAAAAAAAATACTCAAGCTGTGTGTACTTGAATCACGCTCAGTCCTGCCACTTTGCCAGGCTTGTAAAGTTGAATTCCAACAAGTTAATGGAATATATAATGTGACTCCACTTAAAAATGTTGTTTGGCATTCCTTTGAAAAAATTTCCCCAAATTAATCTGGACACCCACTGATCTGGAAGACAGATAGCCTCGTCTAGTGCTTCTTAATCTTTAATATACATACAAATCCCCTGAGGGTCTTGTTAAAGAGCAAAATCTGACTCACTGGGTAGGTCTGGAGACAGCCTGAAATGCTGTAGTTCTAACAAACCAGCAGGGGAGAGCCCTGCCACTGGTCCACGGACCACACTTGAAGCAACAAGGCTCTGTCTAGCGAGTCCATCCTCTGGCTATCACTCTGCGAAGTGAGTGGGGGTGAATAGAAAGGGGAGATATCAGAGGATGGGCAGTGAGAGAAGGGGAGGGGTCCTAAGACAGGTGTGCTCACCCGGGCAGATGCTGCCTTTGAGGTTCTCCAGCAGGTGTGTCATGGTGTTGAAGTCTGGGGAGTAGGACACGTGCAGCTCCGCGGGTTCCGAGGCGATCTCGCGCAGCTCCTCCTCCACAGCCTTGCCCACGCCCACGGCGTACATGACGATGCCTAGGGGGCCAGGGGACACAGGCGGCACCCTAGACCTCAGGAAACCACCTCCCTGCTTCCAACCCAACCCCAGACCAGTGCGTCCCGCGCCAAACCCACCTTCCTCCTTGGCCCGCGCCGCCCATACAGAGATGTCATCCTGGGAGCGGCCGTCGGTGAAGACCAGGCCCACTCGAGGCACGTTAAGGACACGCGGCCTGGCGCCTTGCGCCTCGGAGAAGCTGTGCTCCACCATGTGGCGCAGTGCCAGCCCCGTCATGGTACCGCGCTCCATGTACTCTATGGCCAGGACCGCCTGCTTCACCTCCGCGGCAGTGCCATAGCGGCCCAGTGGGAACTCGGTGCGCACCCGGCTCGAGAATTGCACCAGCCCCACTCGCGTGCCCTCGGGGGACACGTCCAGGAAGTCCACGATCTGATTCACAAAGCGCTTCACCAGTTCAAAATTCTGCGGGCGCACGCTCTTGGAGCCATCGACAAGCAGAACGAGGTCCACGTGGCCTTCCCTGCACCCTACCGGGCAAGGAGAAGGGCTGGGAGGCAGGGGCCAGAACCTTGGCTGGCACCAGCCACCTACCCATCTGGTCATTCCTTCAGAAACACTGATTATATAACAGAACCATGTGTGCCGGCCTTCCTGTGCCAGGCACTGTGCTAATGGAATGATGTATTATTGTTGTTAGCAGCAGCCCTCATTGTAACCTTTGCCTTAGTATCAACAATACTAAGTAAAAACAAAAACATTATTATTTGACAGCTTCCTGCCAGGCCTAGGGCTAGGTGCTTTATATATTTTTTTGCTCAATCCTCCCAATAACCTTGGGGATTATCCCCATTTTCTATCATCTGAGATTCTGAGGGAGGAAGTGATTTGCTCTGGATTCCGGAGCCAGTAGAACGTAGCTGAGCCAGGATTTGAAACCAGATCTGCCTGACTCCAAAACCCATGCTCCTAGTCACTCTGTCATGTTCTCTCTCCTGTCCTCAGCCAGGGGCTTTGCTAGGCCCTGAAGGGGGTTCAACAGGAGATGCAACAATCCTGACCCATGAGGAAATCAGGGTAGAGCAGAGTAGTCAGACATGCCATATGCTACAGTCAAGGAAAGTCTAGAGCAGATGGGCCTGCAGGGAGCCCAAGATAGGAATAATTCATTCTTTCTGGAGCTGGTGAGGAAGCCTGCCTGGCGGCAGTGATACTTGATTTGGTCTTGAAGGATGAGTAGGAGTTCTCCGAGGCAGGAAGGGACCTTCTCCGAGGCAGGAAGGTGGCAGCAGCCTGTGCAGGGGCATGGAGGCTGGGGGCTCTTGACACATTTGGGAATGGACAGGCCAGTATAGCTAAAATGTTCAGGTGTGGCACGAGACAGGCTGATGGGGTTGGCTGAAGCTAGACTCTGATGAGCTAAAGCGGTCATTTCAAAACATTGACCACAACCCCCATTTAAAAAAAAAAAAAGTTGTAACAATAATACATCATGACACACTTCATCTGCTCACATATAATTAAAATTAAGTTTTATGCAATAATACTCTTTCTACATGTAGTCAACTCTATTTTCTCTTTCTCTCTCTTTCTTTTTAATGCTGGTTGTAACCCCCTAATTTGATTTCATTATCCATTAATGTGGTTGCACCCACCATTTGCAAATCTCAGGGGTAAGATATTTGATCTTTATTCTGCAGGCACTGGTAAGCCACAGAAGACTTTTGAGCAAGGGAGGAATGTGATCAAATATGCATTTTTAAAATTAACCTTGACAGCAGGGTAGAGGATTAAGGGGAAAGAGATGGACAGAGGGCATGGCACACCCTGCACCACCACCACCCACACCCGCACATTCACACCACACCCCTGGGCCACAGCAAGGGCAAAGTCAAGGGTGCTCAGAACGAGGGCAGTGGGCCAAGCGCAGACAGAACCCCCTCCCACCTATAACTCACGGTTGCAGCTCTTGCCATCAGCCTGGAGTTGCCGCCCCTCAGGGCACAGGCAGCGGTAGGTGAGACCCTCACTCACACACTGGAATTCGCATCCATGGTCTACACCATTGCAAAGGTCCCGGGCTTAAAGAAGAGACAACAGGTCAGAATGAATCAGGGTGGACTCCACCAACTAAGATCCCTTGCCCCTCTACCCAATGCAGAAGACCCCTCCTCACCCTGACAGCTCTTTCCATCAGGCAGCAAGTCATAGCCCTCTCTGCAGTGGCACCGTGGCCCACCAAGGGTGTTAACACACTCATGTTGGCAACTGTGGTTCCCAAAGCTGCAGTGGTCAATGGCTGGTGGGAAGGAAGAGGCAGCAAGATGTCACTTCCAATTGGAGCCATCAGAGATCTCAGTCCAGGGTGGGGGGCCTTGCTTACCCCTGCAGCTCCTCTGGTCCTGCTGGAGTATAAAGCCAGCTCGGCAGTGACAGAAATAGGAACCTGGGGAGCTAACACAGTGGTGCTCACAGCCATGGGTCCCTTCCATGCATAAGTCAATGGCTGAGAAAGAGGGGAGGTCAGCATATGCCCCAGGGCTGTACTCTCAGCCCTGACAGCACAGCTTTTTAAAAAATACCTATGCCTGGACCCCAGCTCTCAAATATCCTGTCTTAATTAGTCTGGTCTGGTACCCAGGCATCTGTGATTCCTATATGCATAGCTCTCCTTCCTTTTGGGCCAGGTGACCCTCCCAACTCAAGCCCAGATGATGCATTCCAGTGTGTCCCTTACTAAGCCAGGCAGAAGGCCAAGAATCCATACTGGTAGAAGACAGGGCCCGTGCACTGAAGATGCTCACTGACTTACAGGGGAAGACTGGGATCTGTCACTTCACCTGTCTGAGACTCCATTTCCCCATCTGCAAAATGGGGATGTAATGGAAGAGAGCTATTGCTATTTATAACTTCCTTCTGAGCAGGGTAAACTGTTGCCCTCTTGGGTATCTTGATGGTTTAAATGTGCAAAGATGGCCTAGAGCTGCACTGGGGGATAGGGACTAGAGAGGGGTGAATTGTCCTGCATAAAAAAGTGAGAATTTGGGATCCCAAGAAAAGAGATAGGAGTAGAGAGAGGAAGAACAAAGAACAAGAGAGATGGTATGAAGATGAGTAACTGTGTGGGTTGAGCCCACCAGTGAAAAATCCCGTCGTCGGGTGACTGAGGGTTTTCAGAGTCAAGAGTGTCTAATATTCAATTATAAAGAATGGATGTCTCCTGTTGTGTGTGTATGTTTGACTTTTCTTAGATGTAATTCATACCTCTGTTCATGCCCATCTTTACTAAAATGGACATACAAAGTCAGAAAATTAAGTTCATGAACTCATCCTAGAAAAGTGCTACATACCTCATTGCCGAATATCACTACGGTCACCTTCGAAGTCCTCCCCTTGGGAAGCTATGCACTGACGCCAGAGCCTAGTCCACCCTTCAAAGCAATTTTGGAACTCTTTTTCTGGAATGGCCATCAGAGCTGTCATCCTATTACCCTTGATGTCCTGAATGTCATCAAAATGTCTTCCTTTCAATATTTCCTTTATCTTTGAGTAAAGAAAGAAGTCATTGGGGGCCAGCTCAGGTGAGTAGGGAGGGTGTTCCAATACACTTATTTGTTTACTGGCTCAAAACTCCCTCACAGACAGTGCCATGTGAGTTGGTGCATTGTCGTGATGCAAGAGCCATGAATTGTTGGTGAAAAGTTCAGGTCGTCTAACTTTTTCATGCAGCCTTTTCAGCACTTCCAAATAGTACACTTGGTTAACTGTCCAGTTGGTACAAATTCATAATGAATAATCCCTCTGATATCAAAAAAAGTTAGCACCATCGTTGCAACAAGTTCGAGAACTTAATTGTCAGACCTATGCATGCACTTAAATATACACGCACATGCCCTTGTGTGCACAAGTGTGTAAATCAAGGAAGAGGCTGATTTACATGCATAGAATAAGAACAGCATGTATAGGGTGGCGAAATTGAGAGAGGACCCATAAACAATGAATTCAGCAGAAGCTCAGTGTGAGAGGGAACCACAGAATGTAAGCACTTGGGGGAATTCCCAGAGATCTTGGGGGAGGGATTGGAATGTTCACGGGTCATCACAGGTGGCTTTAAGCCAGCCTTTTCTAAATTGTAGAAACAAGAAGACCCCAGCTGATATCTGGCTTATGGGGAACAACACATGACCTCATTTTTCAGGTTGTCGTGAGGTTGAAAGATGGTGTATGCAACATTCCAAGCACAATGGCCCCGTACTAACTTGGCACTCAGCAAATGGTAACTGCCGTTATGATCCAAGAAGTGGACACAGCAACACATGAGAAAGAAAACCCCAATTGTATAAGCGAGGCATTGTGTGCCAAAACTTTTCAGAAGGCAAAATGAAGAACCAGGCCTTGAAAGATTTGCAAGTGCAGAGAGGAGGGGCATGAGAGCCCAGGTGAGCAGCCCAGAAGAACAGCCCAGGAGGTGCAGTAGCAAGAATGACAGCATATATGGGGTGGGGGGGTGTATGGAGACCTTAACTGAAGACCCCAATTGTGTCTAAGAAACTGAAACGGTAAAGATATGCCTGTGAGAAGACACAAACAAGTTTGGGAGGTGTATTGGAGCCAGGTAGGAAATGAGCCTGAAAGACAGGAGAGAAGGATACAGAAAGCATACCTAACTGTAAAGTCAAGATTCCTAGCCCTGGTCTCACCAAGCACTTGTTTGACCCCCAGGCATGTCATCTCTTTATTAGACCTGTAAAATGAGGGGGCGGGATTTTTACTTCCAAAGGCCCTCTCAGACCCATTGGGCTGGTTCTAGGGCAATGGGGAGCCACAGAAGGCTCAGGAGCAGTGGGATTGCAGGGCAGGGGTAGCTCTCACCCAAACAGCTCTTGTTATCTGCTGCTAGCTGGTAGCCGGCGTTGCAAGCACAGTGGAATGTGCCTGGGGAGCTGACACATTGATGCTGGCAGCCGTGTCCCCCCTCAGCACACAGGTCCTTTCCTAAGGACACACAAGAGTAGAATCAGCAGGGGACAGATGGGCCGAATATTCAAACAAGAGAGATCAAAGGGATCCCAAAGATGGGCTCAAAGGCAGGGCACCAAGCTCAAGTATGGCCTTAGGTGGAATATGACTTATTTGAGAGGGGCCAATCCAGATGGGAAAGCTTGGAAAGAATGGGGCCTGAACAGCCCCCTGTGAGTAGGCTCAGAAGAGAGGGACGCAGGGCTAAGGCAGGGCTAGGTGTGTCAATGAGATAGGGCAGAACTCCACTGAGGTAAGGCAGAGGAGGTGGAGAAGTGCTGAATCAACGTGGGCGGAGTAACTGTTATGATAGAACAGATCTTGCAGCTAAAATAAGAGTGGGCAGGGCCGTGCCTGCGAGGTCTGGACAAGGCCTAGCGTAGGCGTTCCTCTCATGTTCGAGGGGTGCTGCTGGAGTTGGACATTAAGCCTGCGGTAAACCACAGCAGCTCATCCTGGGAGGCCCGCACGTCAAACGTTGCACCAGGTGGGCGAAGCCTAAGCCCAAGTGGGAAGAGCTGGCCTCTGACACAGCCCGCGGTAGGCCTGAACCACTCAACTACCTGGAGGGCGTGGCTAACGCAGGAATGGGCGGGGACGCCCGGGATGGGGTGGGGTTTACTGCTGTGGGAACCGGAATCGAAGCAGTTGGAGTTCGAGCCGCGCTCCAGGGTTCACCTAACTCACCACACAGCCGGCCCTGGAACTGCAGGCCAAACTCCTGGATAAGGTCAAAGGACTCAACGAGGAAGACGTGCTCGTCCAGCGGGGGAGAGGCCATGGCGCGCAGGGAGCCCACGTCCGCGCGCTGCACCCCCACGGCATAGATTTCAATGCCGCGGGCGCGCGCCTGCGCCGCCACGTCTGCCACGCGATCCTGGGGCCGCCCGTCCGTCACGATGACAGCGACGCGCGGCACGCGCGCCTCTGGCGGCCGCGCGCCTTCGGCCACGCTGAAGGCCACATTCATGGCGTACTGGATCGCCAGCCCGGTCATGGTGCCCTGCGCCAGCGGCACCAGAGCGCGAATGGCGCGCTCCATATCCTCGCGGCGCGAGAAGGCGCCGAGCCGGAAGACGCTCTGCACTTGGCTGGAGTACTGGATTACGCCGACGCGTGTCGCGTTGGGCCCCAAATCCAGGCCGCGGAGCAGGCCCATCAGGAACTGTCGCATCGTCTCGAACTCGAAGGGGCGCACGCTGCGCGAGCTGTCAATCACGAACACCAAATCTAGGGGCCCAGTGCGGCACCTGGGAGCTGCGAGGAGACCAGGAAGGACTTTCCTAAATCAGCAAAGCCTCACCTCCGAGGAAACCCCTAGGGAAACCCAGGGCGGAATGGTACTCACCCAGCATAACAGCGCCCACACAGAATTCGCCTAGCAAATGCAAGCTAGCTATATACATGCACTCACCCAGCATTTGCTGAGGGCCTGGGCTAGGAGAGTTCACCAATTCTCTATCCTACAGCTCTGAGAGCTATTCTGAGGCGGTATTATCCATTCAGGAGTGGGTGAAGGGGTACCGCAAACTCAAATGCCTATGGAGGCCAGGCAGGTAATATAAATGAGTACACCGGTGGGATAGACGGTGGACACCCAGAGAGCCCATATCGCTCCTAAGTGGGCAGCTCCAGCCAAATGTTGCCATGCAGCCATGCGCACCCCGTGTTAGCAGATTCTTGGATTTTTCAAGAGAAGTCCCAAATCAGGATTTTTATGTGAAACCTCCTGATTTTTTCAATTAACTTAAAACATGTTGTCACCAAATGGGCATTCTGCATAAGCCCAACTCTTACCTCTAAGCCACATCCTACAGATGAGGAGACTGAGGCTCAGAGAATTGAAGCGGTGAACTCGAACCCAGCCCCTATAGTTGCAAAGCTTTTGCTTTTCTCTCTCCAGCAAGCCTAGCTGGCTGCAGACCGAAAACCTGCTTTTGCTCCCTTCCACTCGCTGGTGAGGGCTGGGCCCCAGCTCACCTGCCAACTGGAGCTGGGTTTCCCAGGGCTGGAGAAGGAGCAGCAACACAGGCAGTGGTGAGCATGGAAGGACCCTCATGGCGCTTGGAGAACAGACGTGTCAGAACCTGGAGGGAGAAAGGGAAATAGCAAAGCAATAGTATTTACAGAACTCTCATTTTGGGTGATGGGCACTTGGAAGAGGAGGAGGTTCATAGGTTTATTTTACCAATTTCTCTACTTTTGTGTATGTTTGAAATTTTTCATAACTAAATTTCATTACAGCGGGATTGCTGGAAGACAAGGAATTCTGTCTGCTTTGTAGAACTGCAGAATGTAAATAAATAAGAGAAGATAAAATATACAGAATTTTAAAAGAAAAAAGCTTTTCCTGAGTGCCAGGCACAGTGTTGAACACTTCTCATGCACTGTGGTACTTAATCCTCTCAACCATTCTATGAGACTAAGGCTGTTAATTGTTCCCATTGTATAAGGTTGGTGCAAAAGCAATTGCAGTTTAAAAGGTTAAAAATAATTGCAAAAACCAAGATTACTTTTGCACCAGCCGAATACACAGGAGGAAACCGGCTCAGAAACGTTAAGCGCTGGCACCCAAAGTCGCGCGACAAAAAATGTAGCTGCACCAGGATACAACCCAATATCTAGGGGATTCCGAGGACCAGCCGACGTGTTCCACACCCTCTTCTCCTGGGAAGGAGAATCTCTGCAGACCGAAGCCATTCCCCGCCTTGGGCCCTCCTCCCCTCTCCATACAAGAAGCCTCTGTGTAGCTGTCCTTCCAACACACACACACACACACACACACACACACACACACACACACGCACACGCACGCACCGCCCAACGGCAGGCTGCCGGGGCAGGCCACACGCCCTTTCGCTGTGTTCGGAACGTAGGGGGGTCGGCAGAGAGTCGGCCAAAAGGCACTTGAAGTCGCGGCGTGGCGCCTCCACTTACCACCAGCTCTCAGAAGAAGCCGCCAGGGGGCATCTTCCCGGGTCTAGCTATGTTGGCTAGGGGGCCGTGGGAAGCCCACATCTGCCCAGCAGGTGCCCTTGCCCAGAGCAAACAGCGGGCCGGGAGCCTCGGGGCCTTGAAGATAAGGCCTGGGCAGGATATATCCGGCGCGAGGAGGGCCCCGGAGCCGGAGTGCACCTGGTTCCGGGGACAGCGGCTCTACACGCGGAGGGTGGTGAGTGAGCGGTGGAGGCCTCGGAGCGTGGCCATGGACCCGGTGGGGGCAGCAGGTGAGCGCTCACCCTCCCGATGCCCTCGATAATCACGAAAGACTCCCATTGTACAGATGGAAAAAATGAGACCCACGAAGGCGGCTCGCTGCGCTGCAAAGGAACCTGGGACTCCTGGCTCCCCTTCTTCCTTCTAAGCTGCCTGGCAACCTAGCGCCTGGGAGCCACTGAACCTCTTTTCCTTCCATTCACTCCCTCTGCTCCCTATCCCACCCCATCCCCCGCACCCCATGCTGAAGCTGCGGTAGCCATTTTTCTGTCGCTGACTCTTGGCAGAGGGGGGCAACCGCCCCTAATCCAACCGCAGCCCCGCCCCCTCCCCCAATTCCGTGAATGGGCCTATTCTGAGCAAGTTCGGGTGCTTGCCGCTCACTCTAGGCGGCCTTCCCGTCCGGGATCCTCCCCGTCTTCGCTTTTCAGGCCTGGTAGAGAGGAACAAAAATCCCTCTGGCAGAGTCCGTCGTGGGAGGGTGACTAAGCCAGATGTGCCAGCTGCTGGAGGTGGGAGGGTGTGGAATGCTTTCTCTAGCTTTGGGCCATAACGGAGGCCAGCACCCCTGGTGAGCATGCGGGTAAAGGCACGAGGGGCCTTGGCTATCTCCCATCCTTTCCTACCTGCAGAAGCCTCTGGGCCTCCAAATCTTGATTAAGGCCCCCTTAGCCTGCTCTTTGCCTCAGCCAACATCTCGCCTGGCACATCGAAATAACAGCAGCCTCAAAATTCATCACCTCTCCAACCCCCTCATTCTACAGAAGAGACTAGGTCCAGAGAGGGTAGTCTCTCACTCAATGTCACACAGCAACGTGGTGCCAAGGCTGACGCTAGAACCCAGAGCTCCTCGGAGGGATTAATCAATCTTTGAGTTAAAAAGATATATTTGGAAATGCCCTTAGGTTAGGGAAAGTGGGCTCACAAGGGAGGAGGGTTCTGTAATTCCTCAAAAGTAGGCTGAAGAGTGAACATCTTGAGGACTGTCCTGGGGGTTCTTGGAGGAAGGCGATTAGGGGAAACGTCCCCTGCCCATTTTGGCGGCTTTGATGCGGGGGGCTCAATTTGGAAAGGACCCCACAAAAAGTGGGGAAGGGCACTGCAGGTCAGATGCGGGCACCCTAGATGGTGCAGCCGCGGTTAAGTACTGTCGCCTGGTCTGGCTGGCCGCCTGCTCTCCCACAGACCCCTCAGCGTCCCCAGGCCCTCTGACTCACCTGAACCTGCGGAATAACTCGGAGGCGCGGCCGCCGAGCGGAGCCGACGGGCGGAGCCTCCCGGGCAGTTGGAGCAGGTAACGGCGCGGGCTGCGTGCCGGAGATGGGGACTGCCAGGCAGCTGGAGCGAGCGGAGGCGGCGGCCGCATTTAACCCGGGCTGGCGGGTGGGGAGGGGGAGCGCGGGCTGCGACCCCTCCCACTGGAAGGGCGATCCCCCTTCCTCTGCGGGCCGGGGCGGGGCCAGCGCGGCGCCCCCTGCTCCAGCCACCCTGGGAGCTGCGGACGCCGGCTGCAGGGCCGGAATTCGGTACAGCGGGAGGCTGGGCAGCTACCCACTCCGCAGCCGGAATGCGTTGGAGGCCTCCGAGCCACTTCCCCAAGGAGAGCCCCAAGGGGCGGAGCGGGGCCTGGCTGGGCCGCTGGCTGCCTGGCCCCGCTTCCGAGGGCGCGGCCCGGCTATTGCCCTCCGCTGCTCCCTCCAAGAGTGAGGAGAGGCCGCGGACACTGCTCCTGCGAAGAGGGTAAAGGATTCTGAAGGACACCTCAGGGTTCATGGCTCTCCCCGGCTCCACCTGGTGCTCCCTCAAATCTCTGCGATCATGGGCTCTGCAATTGCTTAAGACTTGGGCCCACCACCCACCCTCACCCATCAAAACTCCCAGGCTGAGAAGCCACCAGGCCCCTGGGCTCTCAGTGACCCACTCCACAGGGCCAATGGAGGCCATGTGATCAAGGGAAGAAGGAAAGCTGAGACAGCAACAGGCCCCTTCTCTTGAGAGAAAGTGGTGAGGGAGTGTTGCTTTGACCTTGGAAAAACTCAAAAAGTTTCCCCCAGGATCCTGGGGACAGGGTTTGGGGGCCCTTCCATGTTTGCAGGGATCTGCGGGCAGGCAAGAGAGCACTCTCGTCTGGGGCTCCAGCAAAGGCTCTTCCCCTCCTTGGCATCAAGACTTCACAGGAGTGGGTCCCCTTAGAGTTCAGGGAAGCCATGCGCCCTCACATACTCTGCTTCCCAAGGACGACACAAGTGTGGCCTTTGTGCCGCTGGGGCCTCTCCCCAATGCTCCAGGCTGCAATGGGCGTGGAGCCAGACCCGCGGAGTGGCGCCTGGGTGGTCCTGGGGGGCTCTGTGCAGGCCTCACTGAGCACCACGCAGCCCAAATATTTAGCCCACGATTTGCACGCGTCCCCTCCCTTGCCTAACACTTCCTCGCCCTGACCACGAGGGGGCAGCACTAGAACTTCGTTTCATTCAACACGCGCGCTTCGGGCTCCAAGCCGCCTCGCCCCTTGACGCTCTCTGCTGCGGGCCTCCCAGGTCATCCCCAGAACACGCCACAGTCCTGAAGGAAGGCGTGCGCCGGTGCCTGCAGCAGCAGTGTGAGCAGACTGTGTGGATCCTGCACGCCAAGGTGGCCCAGAAATCATACGGAAATGAGAAGCGGTAAGTGCCTCCACGGCCCCTCCTACGTCCCTGTGGCCTTCAGTCCTATGGACTCCTCCCGGTTTAGTGTCTTTTGGAACCTAGGGAGGACTTGGGGATTCAAGGCTCAGCCATTGGCCAATCAGGGGTCTTTACCCACAGCCACCACTAGTCCCCACTTTGGACTTAGCAGAACCTGCACGGGAATCTATGGTCCCCATTCATTCACTCATTCATCCATTCATTCATACTTCCATTCAACAACTACTGAGTGTTGTGTGTTATTCTGTGCCAGGCTATCTGGGCACCACTGGGCACGGGGCATACAGCTGAACAGTCCCTGCTCTCATGCCATCTTCACTATAGCGTGGAAGAGACAGACAATAAAGTCCCCACAAATCAGTGAACAAGATACTTCCAGATTGTGATGAGAGCTAGAAGGGAAATAGAACAGCGCAATGTGACAAGCAGAAGGAGGGTGCTTTAGCTGGACAGGTCAAGGTAACATCTGAACTGAGACTTGAATCTAACAGTAGAGCCAGGCAGGAGAAAATCTGGCTGAAAGTGTGTTCCAATTAATTAGGAGGAACAGAAAATGCAGACCGTGAGGTTGTAACCAACTCGGTCTGTTCTAAGTACAAAAGAAGGTAGAGTGGCTGGGATTAGAGAACGGAAGCGGGTTGGAGAAAATAAAACTTTGAATGTAAACCAGTGGAAGATTTTAAGAAGACAAGTAACATGATTGACTCATGCTTTTAACAATTAAAAAAAAGGCAATCTGGCTGCTGTAGATTGAAGGGGGAGGAGTGGAAGCAGGAGTTGGGAAACTTACGGTGGTCCAAGCAAAAAGTGAAAGCAAGTGGGACCAAGGTGATAAGAAGCCAATGGGTTCTGGATATGGTTTGAAGGTGGAGTGGATGGGACTTACTCATGGGTTGAATGAGGGAAGTGATAAAAGAAGATTCAGATGTTAATGGGGTTCATAGTCTTGGAGAAGCCTGAGGAGGGTGGAGGGAAACATGGATGGGGAATAAAGGATTCTTTTAGGTTTCTGCTACCTTTGAGATGCCTACAGGACAGTCGAGTGGAGATGACACACGAGTCCAGCAAGTACATGTCTCCACAGGTTCTTCTGCCCCCCGCCCTGTGTCTACCTCGCAGGTCCCGGCTGGAGGGTGAAGCCAGCGCAGGGCCAAGGTGAGGGCAGACTCCAGGGCTGTGGTGGCCTCTGGTCGGGGGACTGCGCAGTAGACGCGGGAGCAGGGCGGTTCGCAGGCGCAGTCTCGCCGCACCCTCTGGCGGCGAAAACTAGGCTTTTGTGGCACTTGAGGCCTTCCTGAGCCCCCCTGCATCCTTTTCCAGCCCACCAGGCAGGGGAGACGGGGCCCACGGTTTGCGGCTACATGGGACTGGACGGCGCGTCCGGCAGCGCCGCGGAGACGCAGAAATTGAATTTCGAGGAGCAGCCGGACTCCAGGGTGAGCGTGCATGGGAAGGGGTGCTATTCATGCTCCCATCTTTCCCTCTCCCTCTGGGAGGAGGGCTCATTTCCTCCCCTGCAGAAGCCAAGAGATGGTAGGGAGGCCGGGAGACGGGGTTCTGCAGGCAGGGTGCGCCCAAGAGCTTGGGCAGTGCCGTTTCATGTTACATCCGACGGGGAGGACGTCAGATAACTGGGGGAGGTCGCTTCATCCGACGGCGGAGGGCTGAGATGAGCCAGCCCCATCCCTGCGAACCCCGCAGGAATTCGGTTGCGCCAAGACCCTATACATCTCAGACGCAGACAAAAGGAAGCACTTCCGGCTGGTGCTACAGCTGGTGCTACGCGGGGGCCGGGAGCTGGGCACCTTCCACAGCCACCTCATCAAGGTCATCTCGAAGCCCTCGCAGAAGAAGCAGTCGCTGAAAAACACGGACCGTGAGCAGGGCGGGGCCTGATCGCAGGGCAGGGCGGGGAGGTGCTGACCGGTCAGGAGCGGCCGGATTTGGGAGGAGGAGAGGCCTGGATTGTAGGGGTGGGGTCAGAGTGGGAGAGGTGGAGTCGGAGCCGAGAGGGGCGGGGTCTGAACGAGCGGCTGCCGTGCAGGTCTGGGAATGAGAAGTTAGAGTAGCAAGGGCCCGGAGAAAAAGGAACAGATACCAGACTTGAGGGAGGGCAGTGCGTTGGGGGACCCCAAACGGCTGACAGATGCGAAACGAAAGACAGATTAAAAGTACCAATGAAAAGGAACAATTAAAAATAACAATACAAAGAAATTCCGTTAAAAATATTTATTCAGGGCCTGCTGTACGCCTGGCTAGGTGCTGGATCCCCATAAAACAAGGACAAGTGTCTGTTCTGGAGGAACTCGCAGTCTTGTAGGGGAGAGAGACACGCATAGTTGATCAAAGAGACAGTTTTACTGTCCCGGGTACCAAGGTACCAAGTGACAAATCCCTGGGCTAGAAGCTTTGAGAATATTGGTGGTGGGGGGGGGGAGGTGGCAGAATAACAATCACACCTACCCTCTCTGGGAGGTGGGAGGGAGGGAAAAAAGGAGGGAGGGTTGGCTTTCCTGGCACACACTGACATGCATTATCCCATCTGCTGCTCATGGTGGCCCTGTGAGGTAGGTACCATCATTGTTCCTATGTTGTAGGAACAATGAGGAAAACGAGCTTTGGAACAAATGTTTGGAACATCTGAGAAATATTTGGGCCTATCATATTCCGGGTGACTCGCCTAAGATCGGCCAACTAGAAAGTAGCCCAGCCAGGATTCAGACCTGAGTCCGGATGATTCTGTAGCCCAGCTCCTACCCCCACACCATACTAAGTTTCTGTCTGTTAAAAAGCTGGAAGAATGTCTCAGATCCAGGCAGGGCTCTGGCTGGTCCTTGGCATCAGGAAAGGGCCAGGAAAGAGTAAATGGTATAGTGTGATGGGTATGAGTGCAGATTCTAGAGCCAGGCAGCCTGGTTTTGAATCCTGGCTCTGCTCCTTGCTAGTCACGTGGTTTTCAACAAGTTGCTCTTTTTTAAGTAGAGATAATATTATTTACCTCTGAGGGTGGTTGAGAGACTCAAATAAGTTAATATCTATAAAGCATCTAAAATAGTACCTGACACACAACAAACGTTAGCTATTATTCAATGGATGGGAACTTGGGCCAAGTATAAATTGAGCACCTACAGTATGCGTAGCACTGTGAAGGGAGAGAGGGAGATAATGCAGTGCTTTCTCCAATCAGAAAACAAAACTGTGACTGCGTATGTGACAGGCTGGAAGAGATCAATGTTAAGTCCTGTACTGCTGTTTCACATCATGTGGCCTCTGCTTATGCAGCCCCCTGAGCAACTCCTACCTACTTCACACTCCTCGGCTGAGAGGGGGTAACCTGCTCCAGGAAGTCCTCCTAACCCAGCCCTTACCGCATCATCTGGAAATTTTATGTTTATGTCCCTATCTCCCCTTTGAGACGGTAAACTCCTCCAGAGTAAAACTCACCCTTTGGTGCCCAATACCCAGCACAGTGCCTGCCACAAAGTTGGCACTTAATGAATACATGATAAAATTCTGGTTTTGAACCGAAGGATGCCCAGGAAGCAAACAGGAACAGGCAAAAGTGCAGAAGCAAGATCAGGGCAGGTACTAGATAAACAGCGATGAAATATGAATACCCAGCATGTTTGGGCCAGTGGGTGTATGAGCCAGACTGGCACAGGGGCAGAGATTCATATGTGTCTGGTAAGTCCAAGGACCAAGCCCGGCCAGGGTACTGATTCCACCTCCGCTCACAGTGTGCATATCCTCGGGCTCCAAGGTCTCCCTCTTCAACCGCCTGCGCTCCCAGACTGTCTCCACGCGCTACCTCTCCGTGGAGGACGGGGCTTTCGTGGCCAGCGCGCGCCAGTGGGCTGCCTTCACACTCCACCTGGGTAATCGCGTCAGCAGACTGGGGCTGGGCACTTTACATGCATTAGCTTATTTAATCTTCACCACAACAACTCCTCAAGGAAGGCAAACTCCTGCTCTTGGAACTGAGGCTTTGAAACACAAAGACTTGGCCAAAGGTCCCAGTGAGTTGGTGACTGATCCAAGCTCTTCTGATTCCAGTGTCCAGCTAGTTCCTTCATCTCAGCCCCCACCCTGGGGGGGGACAGACATTTGTGAGGATGGCCACAAATGACCCCTCCAACCTTTAGCCTTAGCTGTCTCCCTGTGTCCCAGCCCTACCCACAAGACTCATGTGTGATGTGGGGTGGAGCCAGAGGGCAAGAAGGACAGGATTTGGGGCAGAAGCTTGGGGCCCCCTGAAACTGTCCTTCCTTCCTTCCTTTCACCCCCAGCTGATGACCACTGTTCTCAGGGGGACTTCCCGCCTCGAGAGGGCTACGTCCGCTATGGCTCCCTGGTGCAGCTCGTCTGCACTGTCACAGGCATCACACTACCTCCAATGGTATGAGAAGGGAGGCCCCCCCAGATCCATGCAGAAGGTATGACCCATATGGGCAGGGCTGGAGGGTGAGGGCCCAAGGCATGAAGACACCTACTCAATTCTCACCCGAGATACTCACTGCTTTGTGGGGCTGGATGGAGGTAAAGGGCTGGTATGGGGGGAATCTGCCAGGGCCCGCATATCTATTGGCGTAGCAGAAAACTGCTGGGAGGTTGGCTTCCAGGTACCCAGGCACCTTGCCGCCACACTTCTTGCCACCTTTCTGTTGTAGATCATTCGTAAAGTAGCCAAACAGTGTGCGCTCCTCGACGTGGATGAACCCATCTCGCAACTGCACAAGTGTGCATTCCAGTTTCCGGGTGGTCCTCCAGGAGGCGGTGGCACGTACTTATGTCTCGCCACAGAGAAGGTGGTGCAATTCCAGGTGAGAAGCCGAGAATATCAGCACCAAGCATCCTAGAAAGTCAGACAACCGCAGAATGTAAGACCATCATCATCATCCTAGCTGCTACTTACTGAGCAATGCTGCCTCCCATGGAATGTTAGTATTAGACACTCAGAACACTCAGAGAATGTAGGGAAAATAGTAATAATGTTACTGAGCAACTCCTTCCCAAAGAATATTAGAGTAGTAGAATGTTGGGATATGAAATTGTAGCGTGTACGTCAAAATGAATAATAGTGTTGAGTATTATTGAGCAAAGATGGTTAGAATCATAAAATATTAAGACGTAGAATTGCAGAATGTGGAAAATTATTATTACTATTAAGCAATACTACTCCCCAAAGAAAATTATCATGGTATGTTGAGAGATAAAATCATAATATGTAGAAAATAACATTATCGAACAATAGTCCCTCCCAAAGAATTTTAAAATTCTAGAAAAAGCACAGAATAGCACAGTGTTTTAATAAAAAAAACAACAAAAAAAAAAACCCCCAGAATTCTAGACTCCTAAGGAAGAGGACTTTAGAAGCCAGCCAGTCTGGTGAACTTCTTTAACTCTGAGAGAACTGAAGGGCTTTGTCCGAGCTCGCAGAGCAGGTAAACGGCAGAGCCTGGGGCTGGAACCCGGAAGGCGGAAGCCCGGGCGTTCCGTGGGCTGCGGTGCATAACGGTGGCCAGCATCAAACGTCAGCCGGGTCTCGTCCCAGGCCTCCCCCTGCCCCAAGGAGGCCAACAGGGCGCTGCTCAGCGACAGCTCCTGCTGGACTATCATCGGCACCGAGTCGGTGGAATTCTCCTTCAGCACCAGCCTGTCGTGCACCCGGGAACCGGTCACCCCAGTGCCAGTCATCGGCACCCTCGAGGTGAAGCTGGGCGCTGGGGCTGGGGCTGGGGCTGGAAGCGGGGGAGTGTCAGTGCTGGTGACGTGGGCAGCAGGCCCCTCGGCCACTCCTTCAGCCACACCACCTGGTCCCACCTTCCCCCAGCTGAGCGGTGGGGGCGATGTGGCCACGCTGGAGCTCCACGGTGAGAACTTCCACGCGGGGCTCAAGGTGTGGTTCGGGGACGTGGAGGCCGAAACCATGTACAGGTATGGCGGTGGGGCCTCCCCTGGGTCCTGGGCCGCGGAGGAGGGGGTGCGTGTCGTCAGCCCTAACTCTGTGCCCCACCCCCAGGAGCCCGCGGTCTCTGGTGTGCGTGGTGCCCGACGTAGCCGCCTTCAGCAGGGACTGGCGCTGGCTCCGCACACCCATCACGGTGGCCGTGAGCCTGGTGCGCGCCGACGGCCTTTTCTACCCCAGCGCCTTCTCCTTCACCTACACCCCCGAGTACAGTGCGCGGCCGGGCCCCCTGGGCCTCCCGGAGCCCGCCGCCGCCGCCGACGCCGACGCACTGCTAGAAAGCATCCACCACGAATTCACACGTACCAACTTCCACCTTTTCATCCAGACTTAGGCGCGCCCTGGCCTGGAGTCAGGCAGCTTTTCTGGGCCCTAGGCCCCACCCGCGGCCCCTTTGCTGTGAAAGGAAAGGCTGGCGTTTAAGCAGCAGAAGGCTCTCACCATTGAAACCCGGCCCTGCGGTGCTGACAGGGGTCACTCGCTCCTCCTTTCACATCTAGGAAGACACGACCTGAGTGAAGCTCCCTTTGTGTCCTCACGAGTGTGGCTCTCTCAGCCTTTGCCTCTGTTTCACTCTCTACATCAAACAATCTCTGTTTCTCTCCCTCAATAACTTTGTAGATCTCTATGTGTATGTCCCTATCCCTCCATCTGTGTCTCTCTGTGTGTCCCACATACAGGTTCACACACTCCGAGGAGCCAGGCCTGGGGCATTTGCCCTCCAGGGAACTGAGTCTCCTCTTGAAGAGAAAACACATAGTTTCACACGTCTGGGCATGGCCTGCAGGCTCTGGAGCCCCAAGTCCTGACGAGAGTACTGACTCTTACCAGGAGCACGGGGTCCTGCCCCTCCTTATACGCCCTATGGCTGGAGCCAGGCATGGTAACCTTGCCTGTGTTTGCTCTCTGGCCCACAACGTTGCCGGCTGGCAAGTGCCTGGCCCAGTGGGCAGATCTTTCCATCTTGCCTGTCCACCCATGCACTTCTCTTGCAGGCCCAGTAGGATACAGTCCTGAGGATCAGGGATTCCTCTGCTATACTAGCAGCACCCCCAATCCAAGACACAGTCTGATCTGTATGACCCACCTAAGGCGGGAGGTGCCCAGCGTACTTCACACACACACACACACACACACACACACACACACACAGGAACTAAAAGTGCGATGGAGCAGAGTCTCCCCTTTTAAACCTTTCTAGAGAAGGAATGGGGTTCAGCAGCAGCTAGCATCCCTGCCCTCTGCCCCTGCCCCAGGGGCCACCTCTCAGCTCTTATGATAAGTTACCCTACTAGCTATCCCCCACCCCAAGCAAAGATGCACCCCAGGCCCAGAGGCAAACGCAGGACAAAACTCCCAGGACAACTCTGGGCAGAACTCCTGGGATCCACTGGGCAATAACCCAGCTGAAAGAAAAACTTCTCTGCCTGGGGCCCAGGGATCAACTCACAAGCCATCCCTGCTCAGCCTGCCCACCCTCTGCTTGGTCTGTGCTCTACAGGGAAGCAGAAGAAATGGGGACACACATATCATGGGTGCCAGCTACCTGTACCAGCCCCTGTTGGTGCCAAATGGGGAGAACTGGTCTGAAATGTGGGTTCAGGGCTCTCACCCCCCTGGGGCCTTCCTTGAACACTGAAAAGGGGCTCGTTTCCTGCAAAACTACCCCCTCCAAGAACATGGAAAGCCCTGTGAGAAAGAAGATGCTGACGTTTTCCAAGGGGTTTGCTCCTTAGACTCCCCAAAGTCTCCATCAGCAGACTGAAGCCCCTACAACCAAGAAGGAGAAGCTTGCTCAAAGCCCCTCATGACCCCTGAGATTGAATCCTGGTGGAGGAAGGCAGGGCGCAAATGGAATGGGGAATGTCCCCAACAAGAGTGCACACCCCAGGAGAGCTTGGGCTTATTGCCCGTGATGATGTTAAAGCAGGAAACCACTCATAAGGAAGCTAAGAGGAGTTTCACAGCACACCACACAGGAAGTTGGGCTCAAGGGCCCATTCAGTTCTGCTCTCAAGGACCTCCTCTGCCTCTCTACAAGACAGGAGTGCCGGAAACCAAGAACCTAGTTTGGCTCGAAATCCCAGGCCCAGATATGCAGCTCTGTCTTCTGTACTCCTGCCCATCTTGGATCAAAGGGCTTTATGTACATGTCAAGTGTCCCCTCTAGTCTATGAGCTTCATGTGGAAAAAAGCTCATTGCTGAGTGCCCTGGAGGGTGCATACAATGCCTTGAACAGAGTTGGGGCTCAATAAATAAGATTGCAAGTGCAAAGTGAAACCAGAAGATGGCACTGTTCCCTTCCTAAAAATTGAGTTTTCGTTTGGTGTTAAAAAGTGTTAGGGTCCATAAAAATAATCTTAACTTTCAAGCTCTCAGGATCAAAACCTTCCAGGGTTGAGAATCCTTGCTCTCGTCTATATTTCCTCCTCGTTTAACAGATGAGGAAACTGAGGCTCTGAGCAGGTTGGTGGCAGAGCCTGATTTGAATCCTATACTCCTGGTGCTAAGTCTGGGGCTCTGAGGTTCTTTTAATTCTCTACCTAATAGGCTTTAATACTCTTTTAATTCACTGCTAGGTCTAGGTAGAGTGTGTGCTACAAGGGGCAGAGAATGGGGGGACGGGGCACACTGTAAAAATAAGGTCAAAATCCTTGTTCCAAAATCTCGCTGTAAGTTGACCAGTCCTCATGCTGCCAGAGACTCCACTATGCACAAGCTAGTCTTCCGGTCTAAGCAGGGACCTTTGGGTTTCTCTCTTTTCTGAAAGAGAAACTCATCACCACAGCGTGGGTAAAATTCTCAAACATCTTCCTCCCTGGGGAGGATGCTTGCAGACTGTTCAGAGCATAGATGGTAAAGATGGCAAGGAAGAGAGGAAGTGGTTTAAAGGGGAATGAAACCAATAACACACCATCTAATAAGTTTTGCAAAGATCAGCCCTGCCCACACTCACCGCTAAAGGCCCCCCAGTCAGACTTGGCTCTGTTCCAGACTCCAAGAGACAAAGGCAGGCGGGGCAGTTGTGGCACAATAATGCTTTCAGTGGTGCAGTGGTAAGAACACATGCTGGCTGCAGGCCACTGGGGGCAAGGGTGGGAGTGGGGGATGGGACGGGCGGGCGAAGTTCTGGGAAAAGGCACAGCCTTGTGACCAAGTTCTTTATGGACTCACTTTATGGTTATAAAGTGTTGAAGTGGGCCCATTCTGCCAAGTTCATCGCCAAGCCACTATTTGATTCAAAACATCCTCCCCCCGAACTTGGCTGGGGTCTGAAAGTACACCACTAACACCTCACCCTGAGGGGGGGGTGTCCTGGCCTTGGATGGTTTTGTCCTGGGATCATACTATAGTACACTTCTGCTCATACTAATTACTGGTATGTAGTTTTGGAAGGGTCACCTTAAAATGAAGGAATGCACATCTAACGGTGATTTTTCAGACAACAGCTATCTTGGAGTCAAAGCAGTATGTCCTAATAGGTGAGCTTGGCAAGTTCAAATCACTTAACCTCTGCCTCAGTTTCCTCTTCTGTAAATGGGGACGATTGTATTTGTTTCATGTCATGAGGAATAAAATAATATATGTAAAGCATTTTCAACAGGGACTGGCCCATAGTAACCACTTGTGTGGGTTAGTTGCTGTTATTATTACGCCAGAAGCACTTTTAGAGATAATCCAAATAGCAATCTCTCATCATTTCCCAGATGGGGAAATTGATGGTCCGGAGGAGGGAAGTGACCTTCCCGTATTAGTTTTCTATGTTGCGTAACAAATTACCACAAATGTAGCAGGTTAAAACAACACACGTTTATTGTCTCACAGTTTCCCTGGGTCAGGAGCCTCAGCACAGCTTAGCTGGGTCTTCTCAGGGTCTCCCAAGGCTGTAAACAAGGTGTCAGCCAGGACTGCCATCTCCTGGAGGCACAGGGTTCTCTTTTAAGCTCACACATTTGTTGGCAAAATTCATTTCTTTATAGCTGTGGCAGCTTGCTTCTTCAGGGTCAACAAGAGACCATCATTCTTATCAGGAAGTTTCCAGACCCTCTTTTAACATTGATCAGGCTTTCAAATGATGGAGTCTGGCCCACCCAGGATAATCTTCCTTTTTGCTAAGTCAAAAATCGATTTGTTTGTGACCTTAATTACATCTGCAAAATGCCGTCACCTTTTGTTCTCTGATGGAAACTAATCATGGAAGTGACAGCCGTTATATTTACAGATCCTGCCCACACCCCAGGGGAGGGAATGTACAGGTTGTAGACACCAGGGGGGCAGAAATCTTGGGGACCATCTTAGAATTCTGCCTATCCCACTCCCCAAAACTGCACAGCAAATTATTAGCAAGGGAACATCTATTTGGCCTGCATGCCCGCCCAAGCCCCTTGAAGGAAATGCCCCATGCAGTGGTCAATACTTCTGCTGCCTCAGAAGATTGGCAGGATCATGAACAAAAATGGCCTGACATTGTCCAAAACCCACTTTGCACCCCTTGCCCCATTCTTGGAAATAATATTATACCAAGTTCCACTTAGAGTTAGCTCTCCAGATAAATTAATCCCTGTGCAGAGTTGACCAGCTAGAGTAACCAGCTTTTAACATGGCTTCTGTGGGGACAGAACCAGGAGTGCAGTTTCCAGGCTCTCGGCCTCACATGGAAAGGTGCTGGCTCAGGTAGTAAATGGCCATCAGCTGTGACTGGATGGCCATCAGCTGTGGCTAGTTGGCCGTCAGCTGTAACCAGTGAGCCATTGACGACTAATATAACTGCTGTGGCTACGCTAGCAGAAAATGGGGGCTAGCAAGCGAATGGTGGCTGAGCTAGCGCGGATTGCAGTTAGCACGGTGGATTGCAGTTAGCAAGGGGTTGGTTGGCAGAGGAGCGGACGGCAGGTTGCAGATTGTGTGCCTCCTGCTTCCTGTGTCTCCACCCCAGCCGCCAGCGAGAATATAGTGGTCTGACTCCCCTATCTGTGGCTCCGTGGGTGTTTCTTTTTGGCTTCACCATATCCTGCGTTCTATGTGGGGAACGGGACCAGAGACCCCCCATGACACTTGGCATGACAGCTTCTAATGTCTTGCCCCCTGCCCTTCTGTAGTCCCCTCTCATAATGAGTAGGGTTAATATGTGTGACCGTAGGATTTGTAGACGTGGCAGCACATGACTTCCAAGGCTCGGCCCTAAAAGGCATCGTAGCTTCCACCTGGTTCTATTGGATCACTCTCTGGGAAAAGCCAGGTGCTGTCATGAGGACACTCAGTCGACCCCAGGGAGGTCCACCTGGTGAGAAACTGAGGCCTCCTGCCAACAGCCAGCACCACCATGCCAGACATACAAGCCATCTTGGAAGTGGATCCTCCAGCCCAGTCAAGCTTTCCTACAGCCCGGGCCAACATTTCAAGGACAACCTCATGAGACCCCAGAACCACCTAAGCTGCTCCAAATTCCTAACACACAGAAACTATCAGAAATATTTACGCTGTCATAAGCCCCTAAGTTTGGGGCTGATTCTACACAGCAGTAGATAATATAGGGGCCTTCTGGAGCTCTTACCTTACCCGACAGATGGTGCCAATGAGAAGAATAAAGTGCCACTATTTAGCACTTACTGCGTACGAGGCTCTGACCTACCTCCCCACAGGTTGTCGGAGCACAAGATAACAGCTGGTGAAAGCTGGAATCCCAACCCAGAGGTTTGACACCACCAAACAAAACATGAACGCAGAAGAAATTTCTGCGACAATGGAAATGTTCTGTCTGCATGGTCCAATAGAGTAGCCAACTGCATGTACCTGCTGAGCCCTTGAAACGAGGCTAGTTAGTGCAACTGGGGGACTACAATTTTCATTTTTTAAATTTTACTTAAAGCTGAAATAGCCACATATGACTAACAGCCATTAAGATAGTGCAGATGGAAGAGATGTGAGAGCTTCTGCAAGACCCGTTACAAGGAGCAGAGACCCAGGCAAGCCTCATGGGGCTCAGGAAGACCAAGTGTGGTGTGGGTCTCGGGAGATATGAGACCAGACTCTGCTTCAGAGGAGGTTTGTGGGGCCTGAGCAGCCCCAGTGAACGGGCCCTGGATGACATAAGCCCTCTGATGGGCAGTGTGGTTATGAGCAGACTGGATCCCACCTGCCTGGGTTCCGGTCCCACCTCTGCCGTTGGTAACTGTGTTGATTTAGGCACGTTATCTAACCTCTTAGCTGCAGTTTCCCCATATGTAAAATGGGAATGCTAACAGCACCCATTTTGTGGAATTGTAATTAAATGAGTTCCTGGTACATGCATGTGTGACATGGAGGTGGGGAGGGCGGGGGTATTTCCACTACCAAATCCTCTTTCTATTCTTCCCTGGACCCCAGGGAAACACTGAGCCAACACAGCACCAAGGGAAAACCATGGAAGTCCAAGGCCGGGGGATTGTTTAATTTGCAAACAAGCTAAGGGCAGGTCTAAAGGATTTAACCCACTTCACTGGGTTGTTCTGAGAATCGAGAGACATCTAGAGCCTGCCAACTCAAATGGCCACTGAGGCCTAGCAGGTGACGTGAGTGAGCAGGTCACGTGAATGAAGCTAGCAGAAGGAGACTGTGGCAAGACAGAGAACCCACGTCTAAACCGGCTGGCGCCTGTCAGCAACTGCCAATTTTTGCCATGAAGCCTGAGAGTTGTCAAACCTTTTTCCCAAGAGAAGTGGGGAATCTGAATTTTTATGGGAAACGGCCTAATTTCTGTAGCTGGCAACTAATCCAAGGACTTTTGTGTTTGTTTTTTAAACACGGAGCCGCCTAAACAAAACACTGAGGTAGGTGCAACATGCCCCACAGGCCACAACCTGCACGTGCTGACTTTCTTCCCTCCTCTCCAGGCCCTTTCCTGGCTTCTTACATCTCTGCCCCTGGTATCTGGCACCACAAAGGGCATTTAGTCAGGGCAGTTATCTCAGGCTCCACCGTGGCCAAGGGCTACATAGCCCAGAAAGGATGACTTCTGACAAACTTTAAAATCACAGAGGCAGGCCATCTAGAAAGTACCAGGTTTTATTATCTTTTTATCAAAAAATCAGTAACAGACAACAGTGTGAGGTGGATACAAGAGGTGCTATCTCCCAACATAGGCAGAGGAAAGGGAGGGGGGAGGGGGGAGTCAGAGGAGAAGAGGACCCAGCCAGCTGGGAACCCTGGGTTTTGGGGGTGAAGGGTGCAGAAAGCAAGGCTGATTTCCCCTAACCCCAGCCAGTGGGGTCAGAAGACACAGCCTGCCCAGGCTATGCCACCTCTCTCTGGAGGGGGAAGGTGGCCGTAACAGGCTCCAGAACTAGGGCCTAATCAGCCCTCCCCACCCCCACCCTGCCTTTGCCCAGGGAGACAAAGGTCATCCCAACAAAGCTGGGGCTGTGACTTGCTAAGCCAGTTTAGTTCTCTAGCAGTGCTGTCCGACAGATGGAAATGGTCTCTACCTGCCTGCTCGCTGCAGCAGCCACAAGCCACATGTGGCAACTAACCACTTGAAATGTGGTGAGTGTGACTGAGAAATGGATTTTTAATTTTATGTAATTGTGATTGATTTAAATAGCCACACGTGGCTATTGGTTACTGTATTGGCTAGCTCAGCTCTCCAGTTTTCTCGGAAATTTGGAAAAATGAAGGCATACCAGCTGGACTCAAAGTTGAAGCTAGAAAGAAGGCAGAACACTCTGCCCTCAGCTATCTTAGCCCAATGAAAAGAAGGCACCACTAACGGGGTGAGAGAAAGAGGCAAAACCCCACTCAGCCACATAAAAATTCACTCACTCAACCACCCAGCCAACTTTAAATTGGAAATATCACACTAGCTCCTGAAAAAATATATTTATCTATTTTTCTAGAACAAAGGAAGAATAATATATTACAAGAAAAGAGACACAAAAATCCCACTATCCCTTATATTTTGGGATCTGCCAGAAAACTATGTCTCAGCAAAAGCTACTTCTTAGAGGAAGCAGCTTCAGAAAGGGTCAAAGTCATGAACAGGAGTGTAAAATATATTTTTTAAAAAATGGGGAGGGGATTTAAAGAAAACGAGGAAAGAGAGGCCCTGTCTGAAGCTATAAATAGTAAAAAAAAAAAATTAATAAAAATTATATCTCCGGCTCTTCTCTCATTTTCGAGAAACAAAAACAAAAACAAAACCATTAAATACAAACTTAGCAGGTACTGTGGAAATGTGCAAGAGAGCGGAGAACACCTCAGCACCTGTGCATTCTGGCCAGGCAGAGGCACTACACAAAGGAATGAACTGTTAAAAAAGCATCCCCCTAAAAAGAGATTTACCAATAGATTCTACCAATCCATTTCAGTATGTTTTCAGCTTTTCTCCTCACCCTCCCTCCCCAAATAAAAAAGGTTGATTTCTAAAAGTCACTTGGAAGAGCCTAGAATGGCCCAAGTATTCCACAGACTCCTGTAGTGTGGACTCAAGTGTCCTTTGATGGACACATCTCAAGGTGCAGATGGTTCTAGTTCCTTCTCCCAGTTCCTGGCAGAGGGACCGGCTGTGAAGGGGGTGGAGAGGGGTAGGGGGAGGAGGAAGGAAGGCGCTAGGAGCAGATCTCCAGCAGGATTCATACGACAGCTTCAGAGGGGCTCTGGATGAGGCATGGTCAGTACAGGCTCTACACTGGGCCTAGATTCTACACTGGAAGATGAAGAAATGATCCAATTCTAGATTTGCCTTCAGAAAAGCCAAGTTTAGCCTCATTTTTCTGCTGGGACATTCGAGGCCCAGAGAATCAAGAAGAGGCAGGAACAGTAGAAGATGATGTCTCTCCTGACACTTAAAATGTAGTCAGAGTTGAAGATGCTGACAGGTCAGTGTTAGGTGGCCCTCCCCCTACCTTAATGTCCACCCTCCAAAATCCTTCAGCTTCCCACCCCCCTCAAGTCCAAGCCAGTGCCCGTGAGGAAGCTTCAGGCATAGAACTCATTAGTGGGGGCTTTTTTGTAGATGGGTTTCTTGCCCAGGTCATAGCTGCCTTCGTCCTTCTTCTTCATGCGGTATACCAGCAGCAGAACCAGGAAAATGGCAAACAGGATGCCCACGCCGCCGCCCACAATCAGAGCTGCAGGGAACAGAGGGAACAGCAAGGTGAGAGCTGCTCATCAGGACATTGGGGTTCGTATCCTCCCTCATCCGCCCGGTTGGTTCTCTTACAACTAGACACCCTCACCATCACCACTGCCTGTGCCAGCATGCTGATGACTTATTTGATTCTCACACCCTCACTTACGAGAAGGGGGTCACTAGAAGTCCCTGAAGACCATAGGACCAGAGTGGCAAAGCCACGACGCCAACCTACATTTGCCTGGATCCAAAGCCAGGCTCTTTCTAAACATCAGCTTAGCCTTAACTGAGCCAGAAGCAAGAAAAATCCCAGTCCTCTAGCTGTCCCTGTGTGCACACACACCCATGCTGGCTTATACTTCTAAAGACAGGTATGTGTGTCTATGTACACACAGGTGTAACACACTAGCATGTCCATGCTATTATGTTATAGATAATTATAGATGGTGGTTTATGAGCCTATGAATGTAGCTCTGTGGTTAAGGCCTAGCGTCCACTCCCATCTCTCCTCCTCACTGACTGGGTGATCTTAGGCAGGTTCCTTCATCTCAACCATTGGAAATGGAAATACCTTTGTCATATGTTTGTCCTAAGGATTAAATACATGAGTCCACTTAAAGTGCTTAGAAGTGTGTAACGTAGCATATGCTTGCTGCTCATTCACTGTAAACATCTGTGTTTCTTTGTGTCGCTAGCACCCGAATCGGGCCTGGCACAACAGGAAGTACTTAATAAATGATGCTTACAGTTTGGCTCAGAGAAGAGCACAGCCGAAGGGCACCTGGCCAGTGTCAGGCAGATGTGGGGGGCTCCTAACCTCAGGGGAGTGGATGTTCTCTGCTCTATGCCAGGGGGCCTGAATGGCTCCATCCTGTTTGTTGATGGGCCAGGGATGTCTTACAGAATCCTTTCTGTGGCAGATTGAGTCCCCTAATTCGGTCTTAGTCAGGCTAAGAAGATTAATTTTCTGGCCCTGCTCACACTCCACAGCTCTGCACAGAATGGGGGCACAGGAGCCAAGTAAGGTTCTTTCTTGGCTAAAACTCTATGGAAAAGCAGCAACAAAGTACCCCCAGGAGATGCCAGGAAAAGCACAGGGGTTATCAGATATCAACCCCACACTTGTCGCCATCACCTTTCCCTCTGATGACCCCAGCTCCTCTAGTAGGTCTGTGCTGGGCTGCCCCACAAAGTCATGGTTCACGTGCGGTCTCAGAAGTGACTATGGTCCTAGGTTCAACACCGTTTCCTGGTTTTGTGACTTTGGAAAGCAAGGGGCTTGCTTTCTCTGGGCCTCAGTTTTCCCATGTATGAGAAATAGTTGCTTTATACTATATCAGTGTTTTTTAAAACGACTTTTAAGGTTTTAGAGAAAAAAACATTTTTCTTTAATAGCAGTAGAAGCCTCAGTTGGGGCTTATCTAAATCCCACATAGGCCAGCTGAAAAGTGAAACTCTGTTTGAAGAAAGATGGGGGAGGCTTTACCTCTAAAACTTCCAAGTTGTTTGAAACTTACAAGACTAAATGGTCCCTAAGGGCCCTTCGAGTTCCAACAGCACCCCCAACCACACCTATATCACACAGAAAGTAGTGAAGGGAAAGTGAAAACAACGTTGACTCAAGTATCAGGAGGCCAGGGTCAAGGCTTAGCTGGGCCCAAAGTCATCTGGGATTATATTCCCAGGGAACTTCATCGGCAAGATGCACGCAAGATCTTTTATCTGTCCTGATGGAGGCAGGACACAAGGCTCTTTGCTTACACATCAAGCCTCCTGGGAGCTATGGGCCCAGCTGGTTACCAGGAGACGGGAGTTACCCATCCTGGGCCCAGCCGAGGGTGTCCACTCACCAAGCTTGTTCATCCTTATATTTTAGGCTAACAAATCAGAACAGCCCTTCACAGTTTGTCGAGTTATTTCAGAGTCATTATACCAACCCAAGGAGGTATCATTGTACCCATTTACAGAGGAGGAACCGGAGGCTCGTCTCCACTGAAGTTCAAAATTCTTCTCAGCCACGGTCACAAGTGATAAAGCAGGGGGAGGGAAAGCCAGCCCAATGCTAAGGAACCTCTAGGCTTTCAAGGGAGATTTTCAAAGAATGCTAACTTTTAATAATTAACTCCCCAGCTACCAAACCTAAGCTCTGAAAACAAGAAGAGGACTTACAGCAAGTGAATGACTCAGCTTGTCTATTCTTTAGAAGCCTTTGATGTGCAATTTTCCTCCCCCTCCACCAGGCTGCACACAGTCAGAGCATCCCTCCACCCCCCCAGGTGGCGTCAAGGCCAGGACACCCTGGGTTTGGCTCTAAGGAAGGGGCCCCAAGGACTCCTCCCGGGCTAAGGAGTCCTGTGTACAGCACTACCTCCCATGGAGCCCTGCCCCTCTTCGGGGTATCCTGCGAGGACCTTACCTGCCAGGACCTCTGTTCTCTCAAAAATGTTGCTGGCCTGGGCAGTGCTGGACATGGACACCCTGTTGGACATATCCTCATTCCCCTCGAGGAGTGGTGAGAGCCTCTTGGGGATGACCTCGTTCTCCTCCAGCTCCTTGGGTACGGTGGGGACCCAGCTCTCAGGTCCTGTCCTCTCAGGGATGCGGTTATCTAAAGGCTCCTGGATGGGGGAAGGAGAGACAAATGCTCAGCATGGTTTGGGGAGGCACTCAGGGCAGGGGCAGGGACATTCAGGCACGCAGGGCAGGGGACAGGGGAATCTGCTTCGGCCATGTTGCTGACAGAACCATGTGGTCCTGAAGCAGAAATCAGCAACAATTCCCTAATTATGCTGTCAAATCCTTCCCGGCAGCTTTTCTAGTAGATCTGCCTCCAAAATGGGAATGAATAATGTGACAAGGGCACAGGGAAGCCAGTGACCCCACGCACTGCTGCTCGGCGTGTATTCTAAGAGTAACCACTCTGGAGGGCAGTTTGACAAAATGGCAGAAATTGCTGGCCCTTGACGCAGCAATTTTGCCTCTGCGACTCTGTCCTAAGGAGCTAATTAGAGATTTGTACAAAAGATGCGTGCTGTAGTGCTATAATTTCAGAATATCGAAAAATTATAACTTTTCCATCAATCAGGGAAATTGGGTGAACTATAATTGTGCAGCCTATAAAAATAGGAAGAACATTTAATTATGTGGGGAAATATTCATGACCACTTTAAGTGAAAAATGCAATATATAAAACTGTGTATATAATTTGACATTCATGTTGGGAAATATCTATACAACCACAGAAAAGGGGTAGGCAACATATCTATGTGTTGACAGTGACTATCCTTGGGAGGATGGTCTACCCATGAGTCAGTGGTGCTTGCTCCAGAGGAGCCCAAGGCCACAAATAAAAGTCTTCGTGATGGTGAGGTGAGAGCCTGATTTCTTCTGCTCTTCTCAACAGGTTTCACATGGGAGCACGGGGAGAGGCAAAGCATGTAGCTACTTACCAAGGTTTGGATGACTTCGGGGAAGATTCTGGGGTCCTCTGCGTCATCTGTAAGGTCAGAAAGGCTATATAAGTATGAGGTCAGTTACCCCCAGATAAGTGATCCCCTTTCAGCCTTGGCTGGTGGATCCAGGGACTGACAGTACCGCCTGGGGGCTAGAAATACTGAACTTCAGGGCCCACTGACTCAGAATCTGCATTTTTAACAAGATCCCCAGGGGACTCGTTTGAGAGGGCAAGAGTCTAGACTGCAATATTAGACATTAGAAATTGCAATATTAAAACATATGAGTCCTTGGTACGTACAGAGCTACAACCCAGTCCAATCCCCATAATACTGATGTACTGTCATTCCTATACCCATTTTACAGACTCGGAAACCAAGGACTATGCGACTCCAAACCTCAAACTTTGATTACACCATCCCGCACATAGGAGGGATGTTTCCTAGTCGCTCTGTCTGGCCCAGCAGCCAGGGTCAGACACTCACAGAAGACCACGCAGGGCACCAGCCCCGGAAGTCTGGGCACCTTCACCTACTCCCACCCCCTACGGAAGCAGGGGTTTGTTCTTGGTTCCCCACCTACACCTCAGCTCTTGCAGGCCCACAGGTCTTTTTCCTTTCAAAGGAAGACAAACACTCTTATCACTTCTCCTTCCCCACCCTCACTGTGCCCTAGGTGAACAAGTTCAGGCTGGTGCTCAGAAAACCTAGTAGTTACAACAACTAGCCTAGGAAGGGTCTCAGGGATGGAAACGACTGATCCAGTTACTTTTGTTTCCTCTTATTTGAGGAAGGAGGGGCACTCCAGGCACATCCCCACAAAAATCAAAGTCTTCAGGTGTGGTCACCCTCCCTGTGGAGGAGAGGCCACATTCCCTGCCGTCCACGCAGCCCCAGGCTCTGGCCTGCCCAGGGCCTCACACCCTCCGTACCCAGATCTCCAGAGCCAGACAGCTCAAAGTCATCGGGTTCCTGCCCGGGCCCCACGACATCCTCATCGTCGGGTAGGGCGCCAGAAAAGTATCGGCCTTCTAGGAGGTCTTGGGGATCGATGACCTCAGTCTCTCGGATCTAGGGGAAAAAAGGAGACACATCAGCCGATAGCCTTGCTAATGGTAGGCCACAGCCCCTCAGCCACAAGAAACAATGACGTAGGCATTCGAGGAGGTAAACTTGGGCGCTGGAAGATGACTAGGCCTGGAGTCCTAGGCCCCTCCTGGCCCCTGACTTGCTGTGTGACCTTAGGCAAGTCTCTGTCCCATTCTGGGGTAATAAAAATAATAAAGGTGATAATAATCAGAATATAACTATAGCACTGGGTACCATTTACTAAGCACTTGCTATGTATGTGATACCCCCTGTTCTTAGTAACTCTAAAGCCATGTCTGTAACCCCATTTTACAAGGGAGGAAAGTGGGCATTAAAGACAGGGAATTATTTTCTTTTGATGACATGAGTAGCCGATGAAGAACTGAGGATTCCACGTAGGGCTGCCTGACTTTGGAACCAGTGATTTCACCCACCCAGGCCGGCCGGAGGATACGCTATGCCAGGGTTCTATGTGGCAGAGAGGGCTGCTGGCTCTGGTCTGGCCCAGTCTGGGACACCTTTCCCAACTGAGTCAGACTGGGCTGGGACAGGCAAGGCTGGCTCACCCACACCCAGAACAGCCTCAGGTCAGGGCGCTGCCCCAGACCAAGTGACTCAAGAGTACATAAGCGCACTCTTGTTTTTAACCTTCCAAATATGTTCCACAGGTCTAGTTTGCCAACACCGCGCAGGACATGGAGAGGCACTGTTTCTGCCCTCATGCACAATCTACTCCAGTACCCCTAAGTGTCACTCAGCTCCTATCCCATGGGAACCTAGCTGGTCACAGCAGAACCTGAGGTCCACCCCTGCTGAGAACTTTCAAAAGGAAAATATTAAAGGTCCAGGGAGGCAAAGAACCTTCCCAAGGTCCTACAAGTACATCTGCCACTCTGCTCCATCCCCTAGAGTTCAAGAGGGTAAGGGAAACATTTGGAAAGCCTACCATCCTTTCTCTTAACTCCTAGGCTGAGGTTCTGTCTGCCCACAGCACAGCAGCCCTGGGCCAAGCTCATTACTTCTCTAATTAATTCAAATATGAAAGTGTCCATTTGTCAGAAGAGTCAGGGTTTCACTTAAGTTCAACACACAGCCTTCCCCAACACATTCTTACCATCTTTTTCAGAGCTCCTAACTGCAGGAGGCCGGGGCTCTGCTCAGAACCAAGAATACCATCTGGAGAGGCCAGGGACATCCTGTCTTCCCGTTTCACAGAATTTGAGAGAATCTGACCCCAAACAGGGCAGTGACTTGCCCAGGTTCACACAGTAAATTAGCCTGCATAGCTCACAAAGCAAAGAAGCCAGTTCTGTTTCTGCCTGCCCCAGGCTGTCCCTCTCCCAGAGGAGCCTGCCAGTGACACAGTGGGGAGCCCAAGAAGGAATATCAGTTCCTAGGACAAGGTTACCATGTCAGGACAGGCCCAGGCACCTCCTGTCCTCCCCTCCACTGGTTTCCGGGGAGAGGCGGGGAGAACTTGACTATCAAGCCATCTTCCACCCCCAGGAGGGCATATGCTGGATTCCTGGAAGGGAGCAGGGTCAGGCTGGGAGGAAGGCAGCAGTGGGCAGGCAACTCCCCTTCCTGCAGGAACGGAGAATCTGCTGGCGGCCTGGCACACATGGGGGTGGGAGCCAGAAGGGGTTAAGCCCTGGTTAGGGATGACTTCATGACTCCGGAATCAGGAGCTAGAACTGGAATTCCAGCCCCCGCACACAACTCGGTGCCTGTGGCTTTGGTTTGGCAGCTCAGGAGTAAGGTTCCTCCACGGTTGCGCAAGCTGCCTGTACCTAGGGCGGGGTCCCTGTGCTCCTTCTTACGTACCCTGTTCGCCTGTTGCAAATTCCTCTGGGACCCAGAACCTGACAGCAGCACCTCTGTGGCTTACCTAGCTAAGCACTTAGCATGAAGTAAGTCCTCCTAATAGATCTTGTGCAGAACTGGAAAGGAGGCAGGGAGAGCGACGCAGAAAGGTAGTCGCTTGGCCAAGTTCACACAGGCAGAAAGTGGCTCCTCTGGACCAGAACCCAAGTACGGGTCACGTAAGCCTTTAACCACATGCAAAGAAACACACACGTGCACATAGAGTGCCCGTCTACCCAGGGAGAAGGGAGCTCTGTTGGTGGAGGTCCAACCAGCCCAAGAGGGCAGGATGGTACTATGGCCACTTGTTGACTGGCCTGGAGACCAGACTGGCTGTGGGGAATCAGAGCTCAAAGTCCTCGAGTCCGGGGCTAGGGTCCCGAAGTGGGGCTGTTTCAGGCTGACACCCTCCCTACCCCTTTTTGTCCCCAGGAACCATGGAAGTTGCTTCTTCACCTGCCTTTCTTTCAGTATGTGAAAGTGCTAAGGGGTGTTTCAAAACAACCTATGGCATTAGCATGCTGATTGGTTGACAGTGACGAGCTCCGTTTTACACGTGAAGACTCAGAGGAGGTGGGTAAGAAGACCTCGCAGCCATGTCAGCAGCAAAACCGAGGCTACACTAGATTTATTCCCAGTTCAGCCCTCTTGGTGCTCACCGGGGTATCCCTAACCCTTCATACTTGTACCAGGTTCCTGGAGAGGATAAAGGGCTTGTCTAAGATCACACCAGGGGTTAGCAACATGGCCTAGACACCTATTCTGCCTCTAAAAGGATTGGGGTCCCTAAAGGCTGCATTAGATGAGCCTAGGTGCCCTCCTACAGCAAGTCCGGGGGCTCGGGAGAAGCTTTGTGAGGCGTGCTGACGGGAGGACACAGGAAAATTAAATTCTTCAACTCCCAAAAGTGCGCTCTCTGGCCACGACCCCTGATCACAGGGAAATTCCCAAAGTGGGCAGGAGCCGTTTAAGACTAGGCCAGCAAGACAGGAGCGTGCTGCAGGGGGTTGTGGGTAATCATCCCTTTGTGTATGTATGTGGAGAGGGTGCCAACTGCCCTCCCTTCCCTCACACTCTTCAGCAAGGCCCATTCAGTCTCCGGTAGCTTTGAAGAACCAGGCCACCCAGCAGCCAGGCCTATCCCTGACCAGAGAGGGACCCCACCCTGCTCCTGGCTGAGGATGTGGTCTGGTCGGTTCTCCTCAGTTCACCCCATCCCTGCCCAGGGAACGTGTACTCACATGTGTGTGCACGCACAGGCATTCTCTCTGGGCCCTCAGGTCTCCCTATGTCTTTGTCCTTCTCACAGACACACAATACAAATCACCAGGTGAATGAGGCAGTGGGCCTGGGTCCCACAGACCCTGCTGCCCCATTGAGGGTGGGCACCTGGGGTTGGTGCCTGGAGGCTTAGAGATGCTGGATCCTTCTCCACACTATCCATAAAAGAGGAGTAGGTGCTATTTTGTTCTAAAGGGACTAACACCTGCCAACAGACGGTATCTGAGGCCGCAGAGCCCAACCGTTTCATTTTATAACCTAGCAAACAGATTAAAAGACAAGGGGCTTTCCAAGGTCACTCAAGCAGCTGGCAGCAGAGCTGGACTTAGAAGTTAGGTCTCCTGGCTATCAGGCTGGCGTTGTCCTCTCTCCCGTTCAAGGATTTTAGCTGCCCTTAAGGGTCTCAGCAAATCCACAGGCAGCAGCTGTCACTCCCCATCCAGTCGTTAGGCTCTAGGCATGAAACTAGAAAAAGGTCCCCACTCTATCCCAAAGTCCTACAACTTCAGTCACCCAGGACAAGCCTGGGGGCTGGTGGCTAGCACTATGTATTCACTACGTGCCAGGCACCAAACAGGATGCTTCTCTACGTGGGCTCATTTTATTGGCACAACAGCTTTGTAAGGTGCTCTACCCATTTTGCAGGAAACTGAGGCTCAGTTGAGTCATTCATCCAAAGACACATAGCTGGAAATCGACAGAGCTGAGTCAATCCTGATCTTACTCAAGACCATGCCTCAGCCACAACCATACTTCTCACTGTCAGCCACGCTTTATTTACATCTCCACCCCAACCCCACAGCCCACGCTGCCAGGCCAGGGCTCCAGGGCACCCCTGCCCCTGGCCAGGGAATAAACAAAGGCGAAAGTGATATTGATTAAACAAAAGTACAGAAACTTGGCTGGGGCACCGGGGAGAAGTTCAGGGTCAGAGCTTGGTTAACTATGAACGGTGTGAGGAAGAGAGAGGAGAGCCTTCCCCTACCTGGCCTTTCCCCAGGGGAGGGAGGGTCAGGGGCACACTCGACCCTTCAACCTTCATTCAGGAGATGAGAACAGAAGGGCAACTAGGAAAGCCACATTTTGGGAGCAGGTGGGATGGTGACTAAAACCATGACTAAACCTACCAGTGATCCTGACAGATCTCCAGAAGAGGCCATTGATACACTTTCCTCTCTCATCCCCCTTCTGAAGGGTCAAATATCCCCCCAAATGAGCAAAACCTGGGGGCCACAAAAAGGACTGTACACCTTGGCAGAAAGGAAGGCGCCCCTAGTGTGGTTACCTGAAAAGGCAGATCCACAAGCAAACCGCAGTCCTGCCACTTTACCTAACTATATGAGCCTTGGGGGTTTCACGTCTCGTTCTTCCTTCTCTCTTTTTGTAACCCGGGCGAGTAGCACCTTGCAGGATGGTGAGGATTACTGAAATGCATTAGTGTGTGTAAGGGACCCAGCAGGAGGTTTGGTACACAGTAGCCGCTCAATGAGTAGCAGCTATTAATCCCCACCTGCTCCTTCTGGGTAAGGGGATTAGTGCTCAAAGCATCAGTGAGACCTGGGAAAAGTTGTACAAGCAATTCCATTGCTAGAAAGAAGGTGGTCCCTGGGTGGGGAAGTACTTGGCAAACGGCAAAGAGACACACCCGATAATGGGTTATCATTTTGCTTCTGACACCAGAGATCTTTCAACAACCAATCAGGTGCCCTGAGACTTTGCAAGAGAAAAAGACCCCGAGATGGGCAGAGGCCTGCCCAAGGTCACACAATGTGGAGCACCTGTGCTAAGCACATAGAGGCAAAGGAAAGACCAGTTGTATTTTTCCAAAACGATCAAACAGCAATGACCAGAGACGCCTGAAATTCTACTTGGGACCTGTATCCCCAGATTATCTGACCTGCCTTGGGGATGAAAAAAATATCTATAAGGCAAAAAGAAACATCACACCAACTCACGACCTGGTGCTCTGGTACCTGAAGGGTTAAGCCAGGTCTGGGGGTGAGGTAGGGAGTTCGAATGTCAGCTCTGCCCGGGCTCTGTCCACTCTGAGGTCGGGTTACTCTGAACACAATCACTCAGGAGAGAAGCCAGGCCTGGCACTGCCAGCAGCCAGCTTTTCACCAACCCCCCAGGGCAGCCCATTCCCACAGCAAGGGCTCCAGGATTCGGGGTGCCAGCTAAGAATGGGGGCAGGGGGTGGGAGCTTCTGAAGCCTCTGGACATCCCCCTGCCAGAAGCTGATGTCCCACCCCTGTCACTAACTCCCAGGGCGATCTTGGGAGATTCCCTCTCTGGGCCTCGGTTTCCCCACCTGTAAAAAGACAGTTCTCAAAGAGACAAACCTCCCTCTGTCTCAAGTCCTGGTAACCAAGCTGGGCACTGCTCCGATTACCGGTGGAGACAGCTGGGAGGGGCTGGCTCCCTCAGGGCCGCAGAGACAGAGGTGCATTGAAGCTGGGGTTTGTAATCTAGGCAGCAGATCCGTGGTCCCTGCTGGATCCACGGGCGGGAGGTAAACAAGCCTCCCTGTTCTCAAGAGCAGAGTCGATAGCCTCGTCTCGGCTGATTAGATCAGCTCTGGGTGCTGGCTTCCTGCCCCTCGGAGGCACCCCCCACACCCTGCATGGGGAAGCCATTGCTCCAGAATATGTCAGTCTGTCACACAGACGTCTCAGCTCGGCTTCCCCAGGGCAAGAAGTGTCCTTACTCCTGGTGACCTGCCCAGCCACTGGTCACCCCTGCTCCCATGCCCCGAGGTTCGAGTGGTACAGCCAGTCCCTGCAGGCCTGGCCATGACCAGCAGGCTCCACCATGTCACTATTTCCACACATACCAGCCTCTCCCTGCCTCCCCTTTCCATTACCCCAGGTGTCACCTGACTAGCAACCTCTACTGTGCCAGAGAAAACTAGGGCAGCCGAGCTCCTGGGCCAGAAAGACTGCGAAGGGGGCATGCAGAGTAAGGGGAGTGGGGGTGGGGAGCTAAGTGGGAAGGAGGGACTGGCCAGAGGGTGGGGATGGGGAGTCAGAGGGGGCGCAGAGAAGGGGAGAAAATAGGAGGGGCAGGTAGGGGAGACTGCAGAAGGCCAAAGCTGGAAAGAACTGTTCATATCACAGTGATCTTTTGGGGACTCCTGGAGCCCTCCGATAAGGATAAAAAGTTTTGAACTCCAAGAACTGTAACCATCGGTTTACATTTTCAACGTGCATACAGACACCGCCCTCCTCAAAGCCAACCTCTGGCCAGGTTAAGAACCCTTGTTTATCCGCTAATAATAAACTAAACTTAAGGTAGCACTTTACAAGTTTGCCAAACACCGATTATGACCCTCAGGTGACACAGGTGTTTTATAGAGGACACTAGGGCTCCCATCGGGAAAGTGACTTATTAACTGCATGTTCCTGGGTGAGTGACAGAGTTGGGATGGGGACTCAGGTCTTTCTGGCTGTGAAATGTACCTGCTTTGATTGTCATGCAGCCTCTAGCAGACAGGGCCAGAGGACCCTTCGAGATGTGGAACTGCACCCAAAGGTCATCAGTGAGTTAATAACAAACCAAGCCAAGAAGTCAGGTTTCTTGTACTCCTAGGGTTAAATCAGGCCCCAACTGTTGACAAAAGCCTTCTCCTCCTCCCTCTCCAGGCACCAGGAAAACTGGCTTTTCAGAACACAGTCCCTTTTCTGCCCACCATCTCGCCCCTTCCACGCAGAGCGCTATTTGTATTTCACTCAGCCTCCGCAGGGCTAGAAACTATGGCCCTCCTCCCACAGAACACTGTCCCTCCAACCAGGGGTCTCGGGTGACCCGAGTCCTGGGCAGTGTCCCCAAGGTCCACACCCCCTTTGCAACCTTCCTGGCCCCTCTCTCTCCCAGCTGCAAACTGCTCAGCAGGGGGTTCCTACAGATTCCCAGCAGGAGGGGTGGGGCTGCCAGGAACTGGTTCTTGATTAAATATAAACCCATCTGATAATTAGCAAACAACCCACTTCTAAGACAAACAAATTGCAGATTTGGGTTCCATGGGCTCCACCCTAGACTACTCCCTTCCCACCTTGCTGCTGTGGGTTAGAAATGGGGAGGGAAGAAAGCTTTCCAGGGGCCATTGTGTTGGGGGGTAGGTCCCCAAAGGTACCAGGTAGCATCCAAGAGGCCTGGGCAAAGAAGGGCACTGTCACTAAGACGGCCTCCTCCCTCCCAGGCACCACACAGGGAGCGTAACTTGCAGTCTTGTTATCTGCTATCAGCCTTACCACAACCCCAGATCGCCTTGCAGACCAGAAAGCTGAGAGGTGGAGTGGCTCATCCGAGCCAGGTATAGCTAGCTAGTAAGAGGTGGACTTTACACCTCTGGAGTTAGGGCTGCCTCACTCCAAGCCAAGGTTCCAATGCCCTCCAGCCAGTCCCAGGAAGCAAGGAGGGGGCATCCAAAAGACCAGAGACTCCCGGGGTCACATCCAATCTGGACTGTACAGACTTTGCTCTATGAACTTAGACCAGCAGCAGTCTTAGTTTTGCTTTAAGGAAAAAAGAAAAAACAGCATTACCTGCTCCGCAGAGGCCAAAAGACCAATTTTGAGGACTGGTTGAACTCTACTCTTTCAAAGTCCACAGAGAGGCAAGGCGTTGTGAAGGTCTGGGCCTAGCGCTAGTATTTCTTGTACGTCCCCTCGAGGCCCTGGACACTGAAATGCTGACTAGCTTTCATAGGCTCTCAAAGGACAAGGTAAAACTCAGAAGCCCACTCCAAGGCCTCCAGCAAAGCCATCCTATAGCCAAGAGGTAGAAAGGAAATGGGTGACTCAGGCAGGCCAGTTAGTACTCTCCTCCAGTGACTCACAGAGCCCTATCCAGCCCCTTCCCCCACTTTTAAATGGTCATTTGGAAATCACACCCAGCAGTCCGGGAGGCTGAGGACAGCTAGGAGTCAATTCCTCCCAGGAGGGAGCTGGGGCGGGGAGCCCATCCTGGCTCTCCCAGCTTCTCATTCAGGCTGCTCAGCACTCCAAGTCCTTGGAAAAGCCCTCTGTTTCCAGGAGCTGGGGATGGCAGGAGCTGAATGTCCCACCCCCCAGCAGGTTCTTGTTCAGGCCAAGAACCCTCTCCTCCCCCTATCAGTAGGCTCTTGGGACAGGAAGGACCCTGGAGGGCTCTGATCCAACCTCCTCATTTTAGAGTTGGGGACACTGAGATCCAGAGATAGGGCACATTTCTCAAGGTCACCCAGCAATTCAGAAGTAAGACCCAAGGTATCTACCTTCAACCCAGCCAATTTCCTGATCTGAAATGTTCTGAGGATACTCAAATCAGACACCTTGTGTTATCAGACAGACCTTGTTCTGACCTTGGCAAGCCATTACATTCCTCTGAGCATCAGTTTCCTGTAAAAATGGAGATAATACCTACCTCACAGTATCACCGGGAGGCATTTATATCAGCAATAAATTACCTCAGTGCACCTTTTAGAATGAAGTTACATGCATGAATATTATTTATTATTTATTCATTTATCCACAGCCCTTTTCAAAATGTAGGTACTTAATAGAACGCCCGGGCTAGAAAGGGCTTTTGAGGCCATTTGGTTCAAATCCCATTTTACAGGTGGGGGATGGCGACCCAGAGAGGGAAAGGGACCCAAACTCAGAGTCCCCCAAACCATGGCCCAAATATTCTCCCGGGTACTTGGTGGCTCTCAGGGCTTGTAAGAAGTCCAAAGAGCTCTCTCACTGGTCACTCAAGGATCCCAGACCCCCTGGACTTCCACTGCAAGCTTACTCTGTGCAATCAAGCAGAGAATTCTCAAGGAGACCAGAAACATCTCTAAGCTAAAGTACAACGGTGAGTGGCGGACACTCCCCCAAACTGGCTAGGCCTGGTACCACATAGGTGGGCTCTGTCCCTGGGCAGCAATATCTCTAGGGGTGGGGGTGGCGGGGAGTTCCCGCTCCCAAAACAAGGCTGCCTTTAGCTGGCCAGGGAGGGAGTGGCACGAAGGCAGTTCAGGGGAATGCTCCCAGCTGGACAGGAAGAACTGGTTTAGGATGGCAAGCCCCGCCAATGGAGAAGAGGCTGGGTGCTCAGTCTGGGTTTCCTTCCCAAAACCTGTGGCACCTAGGGGGTGAGGGATACCACCCAAGGGGAGGGGCCCCAACAGCACTATTGGAGGGGGACGAGGCAGAGATTCTGATGGCCTAGATGCTCTCTGCTACCCCAAAGTGATACCCATTTTACCTCTCAGTTCCCTCATCTGCAAAGTGGGAATAATACAATCCCCACAGGCTTTTTGTGGACCTGGCATATGGAAACACTCAATACACCATGACTGCCATTAGCAAAACCCTTCTCCCTGGGCCTCAGTTTCTTCACCTGCAAAAAGGGCCCGACCAGATCATCTCTGTGGTCTAATCCAACAGTGATGAGGTCTGCTTTTTCCAACCACAACCCTGGGAGGAAAGGGGGTGGTGGGGCCCAAAGGGGAAGCTCTATGATCCCATTAGAGAAGGAAGGTCTGTGACATTAGCGGAAGGGGAGTGCTGAGGTCAGAATGAGAGGGGGACAATTCGCTCAGGAAGCAGCTGCTCAGGGCTGACTTCTCCCTCAGCTGATGGGTCACCATAGGCAGGACTGACAGCCCTCCCCAAACTATGTCCTTCTGACTGCTCCGGGGACATAGCTGTCTGCCCCTCACTCTGAAGTACTTGTAGGCTCAGCAGCCCAAGCTGAGACACACGTGAGAGCCCACGCGGTGTCCTCACAACCTCCGGGGTCTTTCCTCTTCTCCCCACACTGTTGGGGCCGGCAGGACCCAACATGGTATTCCTTTAGATGCCTCCCCAAATGCTCGACTCCAATATATCCTTCAGGGCCTAGTTTAGAGCACTGCACAAGGGAGTAGCAGGCTTGGGTTCGAGTCCTGACTCGGCCACTAAGCTTCTGGCAAGGTTTCCCTTAGTTTATGGAAGTCATCCCCTCACACGGGGCCTCTGTCTCTTCCACCTCAGAATTCCTTGAGGCTGGCCAGCCCCAAATAGATTCTAAACTAGTCTTGAGTTACCTGAGGATGGGGCACAACAGCGGCCACTCATCACAGCATCAGACTACAAGTTAAGATGAGCTGGGACTTGGAAGCCTGGCAGCCTCAATTTGAATCTGACTCAGCCCTTTATTAGCTGTGTGACCTTGGGCAAGTGTGTTAGCTTTCTAGCCTGAGGACCAGTTTCAGAACAGTCACAGGGTTGTTGTCAGAGTAAAACTAGTTGATAGAACCATTAGAACAGCCATTAGAAAGCTGTTAGAACATTGCCAGGAACACCATAAGCACTAAATGTTTGCTATCATCACAGCAAGTCTGCAATTGTGCTGCAGGCATTATTACTCGGGTCTTATTCATTCAACTGAAGCCTGCCAAGCTGAAACCACTTGTCCCTAAGTAAGCCCAGAGAAATGGGAGCCCCATACCAGAACTAACAACAGGGACTCAAGTGTTTTCCCCAAAACCAGGGCTTAAGGACACGAAGGGGGCACAAAGCCCAGGCTTTTGGGAGGCAGATCGCCTCTCCCAGCAATTCCGGAGATTGCCTCCCTCCTCCCCAGCTGACTGCTGGCACGAATGGAGCTTCTGGTAGCCCAGGACTTTGTAACCTACGACAGAAACCAGTGGCCAGCGAGAAGGAAAGCTTCTTAGAGCTCACTGACACCTTCTCTCCCCAGGTCCCCTCATCTCACTCAAGGTGGGTGCTTCGATTTCCCCATTTGCACTGAATAGAAATAAGCACCCTTCTTGCAGAAAGCAGGGGATCATCTCCTGCTGAAAAGCGCGGAGCCGGGACCACCCCTCCCACTCACCCTTCAAATATCAGTCTCAACTTTGTAGGGACCCTAAAAGAAACACTGGTCATACGCTTTGTGCAGATGGGGAACTTGAAACTCAGCAGGGGCAGGGCCTTGCCCTAAGTCACAAGCCAGTGGCAGCGCTGTGGCCAGAAGTGAGGTCAGGGCCCAGTTCTCCACTCCCCAGTGTGTGAAACAAGGCCCAGCAGAACCCTCAACTCCTCCCTCTCCCGAATACTCAGTCCCGCTCATCCCCGGGCATCTCGGATTCTAGAGCTGCCCGTTCTGGGCGCCCAGGAAGCGAGGAGGGGGGTTTGAGGCTCCAAGCCTGTCCCAGGAACACCAGGGAAAGGGCGACAGTGTGTGTACGGGGTGGGGTGGGGGGAGAAGGTGACACCGGCTTAGTCACGTCCGAGCCTGGTGCCCGGGGCCGGCCTGAGGTCAGGAGGAGGCGGGAAGAGCAACAGGCTGGGGGCGTAGGGCGCGCAAAGGAGCCACCCCCGGAGGCCTCCCTGTGACCTCGGGTCCAAGTTTCCAACAAAGTTTCTCCGGCCCCGATGTCTCCTTGGGAGCGGCGCAGCCCTCTGATCAACCCTATTCCACGCTCCCAGGAACAAAGGAGACACCGGTCGGCACCCCCTCCCCCCGCCATCTCTAAGCACCTACCGACTCCGCGAAAGCGGCGGAGGAGCCCACGAGGAGCAGCAGCAGCAGCCGGAGCAGGCAGGCGTGGGCCATAGTAACACCGTGCGGAGAGGTCGCGCAGGCGAGTGGCCGTGGCGGGCGGGCCGCCCTCCTTATAGACCGCAGCCGGCCCCGCCCCGCCCCGCCTCCCGCCCTCTCCCCTGCTCCCCGCTCCCACCCACTTGCCGCCGGAATTCCCCGAGAAAGCTGAGCCTCGGGGGCGCTGCACCCGCTGCCAGAGCTGGAAACCCCGAGGGACCCGCCCCATGCGCTGAAGCGGGCTCCCCATCTACCCCAGTCCCCTTCCTCCAGGAGCCTCAACCCCCTTTACTTATTGGATCCCCTGGTAGGCAGGCCCCCAGAGATCAGTGTCTAAAGCCCATCAATAGACAATTCGGTAAAGAAATTGTGGTACATACATACAGTGGAGTATTACTTGACCATAAAAAAGAATGAAATCTTACCATCTGCAACAACATGGATAGACCTAGAGGACATTATGCTAAGTGAAGTCAGTCAGACTGAGAAAGACAAATACCATATGATCTCATTTATATGTAGAATCTAAAGAAGAGAATAACTGAAAAAACAAAACAGAAATAGACTCAGAACAAACTGATGGTTGCCAGAGGGGAGGGAGGTTGGGGAAATGGGTGAGAAAGATAAAAGGGATTAGGAACAAACTGGTAGTCACAAACTGGTAGTCATGGGGATGTGAAATACAGTATGGGGATACTGTCAATAATATTGTAAAAACTATGCATAGTGTCAGGTGGGTAGTAGACTTATCAGAGGGATCATTTCATAGATTATATAAATGTCTAACCACTATGCTGTAACCTGAAACTAATATAAAATAATATTGAATGTCAACTGTAATTTTAAAAAAATATATAGTTACAGGACGTAAAGTACAGCACAGGGAATATAGTAAATGGTATTGTAATAGCTATGTATGGTGTCGGACGGGTAGTAAACTTGTTAGGGTTATCATTTTCTGAGATATATGAGGTCTGACAATTGAGTTCGTGAACTCACCCTAGAAAAAGTGCTACATACCTCACTGCTGAATATCACTACGGTCACCTTTGAAGTGCTCCCCTTGGGAAGCTATGCACCAATGCCAGCGCCTAGTCCACCCATCAAAGCAATTTTGGAACTCTTTCTGGAATGGCCATCAGAGCTGTCGTCATATTACACTTGATGTCCAGAATGTCATTAAAATGTCTTTCTTTCAATATGTCCTGTATCTTCAGGTAAAGAAAGAAGTCATTGGGGGCCCAATCAGGTGAGGAGGGAGGGTGTTCCAATACAGTTATTTGTTTACTGGCTCAGAACTCCCTCACAGACAGTGCCGTGTGAGCTGGTGCATTGTCGTGATGCAAGAGCTCCTTTGGGACCATTTTTGCACACGCCTTTCTCATGCCAAGATTTTCAGTTAAAATTTTCCTAACTGTTTCTCCATCTATGTTTACTTGGTTTACTATGCTTCTCACAGTTAGCCAACAATTTTGACGCACAATTCAACAAATTTTTGCAATGTTTTCGTCACTTCTGCTCATTACTGGCCGCCCTGATCTCTCTTCATCAGTGACTCGTTCTCTCCCCTTAGAAAAACATTTAATCCACTTGCACACTTCCGTTTTCTTCATGGCATTATCCCCCTAAAGTTAGACTAACATGTCCCTGATTTCACTTCCACTCTTGCCAAGTTTAACAAGAAATTTAATGTTTGTTGCTCTAATTCAAGCTCAGACATTCAATGACACACAAAAACGCACAATAACAATAATGAACGCCACTCAGCAAGACACCGCCACACGTCGACAGGAACACAGCTGTGAGACACTGATATGCCAAGGTTATGAAACCTTACCAAGCTGTTTGTACGGTGCTGCCAATGTAAGCGCTCAGTGACAAGTTCATGAACTTAATTGTCAGATCCTGTGCAACAGGTTGAGGCTGCCCTTCCCCCTCTTTCTAGACCTCCTAGGGTAGAGTACACAACTGGAGCACCAGAGACCCAAGCCCAGGAAGCCACATCCAATCGTGTCCCTCAAGGCCCAGCTCAAATGCCTCCTTCCCCTGGAAGCCTTCTCAAATCCCTCACCTCTCCATCTAGCTCTTATCTCTCTTTCCTCTGAGACCTCTAATACTCCATCTGTCCCTCTCTTTGAGCACACGTCCCTTTCTTATGTCAGAGTTACAGGTTAAGAGCACAGTCTTCAGGGTCAGAAAGATTTGGGCTGTCATCCTGGCTGGGTTACCTGGGGCAGGACACTTTACTTCTCTGTGCCTCAGTTTCCTCATTTGTAAGCTGGGAGTCATAACAGTTGTTACATCACGAGTGTGGAGAGTTTGGTGCTCAGCACAGTACCTAGTACCTAAATGCTCTCCGGTTTTTATGGTTGCAGAGGTCTCCCTCTGAGTCTCAAGTTATCCCCCCACTCCCTACCAGCTGCTCATACAAAGCAAATAACAGGTAATCATGTCACTATTTTCAGAATAGCTGAGAGAGTGGGCGTGGGTCTCTCTCTCCCAGAATGTCACCAACCCTCTCCAGTCTTCCTCGCCATGCAAATCTCTCTCCAGTTCCAGATAATAACAGCCTGGATTTTCCAGAGGCTATGGAATGTCCAGCCACTGCCTTGCAAACCACAGAAACTGGGAACATTGGATTCAGAAGGACCCTCCCAAACCTGTCAATCTAACAGATAGGCAAATCCATTGTAAGATACGCAAACCAAGGCCCACTCAGTGAATCAGTATCCACCCAAGCATTCTAAAGAATTCTAAAAGTAACCCTCACCCCCTCCAATCACCCTTTCTCCTTGCTTTCTTTATTTTTTTGTCATAACACTTTCCTTACCTGATGACACATATTTGCCTTTACTTGTGTATCATCCGTTTCCCCACCAGATTTACGAGGTCTGACAATTAAGTTCACAAACTTGTTGCAATGATGTTGCTAACTTTTTTTAATATCAGAGGGATTATCCATTATGAATTTGTACCAATGGATAAACAGTTAACCAAGTTGACTATTTGGAAGTGCTGAAAAGGCTGCGTGAAAAAGTTAGAGAATCTGAACTTTTCACCAACAATTCATGGCTCTTGCATCACGACAATGCACCAGCTCACACGGCACTGTCTGTGAGGGAGTTTTTAGCCAGTAAACAAATTAAGTGTATTGGAACACCCTCCCTACTCACCTGATCTGGCCCCCAATGACTTCTTTCTTGACCTGAAGATAAAGGAAATATTGAAAGGAAGACATTTTGATGGCATTCAGGACATCAAGTGTAATATGACGACAGCTCTGATGGCCATTCCAGAAAGAGTTCCAAAATTGCTTTGATGGGTGGACTGGGCGCTGGCGTTGGTGCCTAGCTTCCCAAAAGGAGGACTTTGAAGGTGACCGTAGTGATATTCAGCAATGAGGTATGTATAGCACTTCCTCTAGGATGAGTTCGCAAACTTAATTGTCAGAACTTGTAAGAGGCTTTTTGAAAACTCCTGGTGAATGAGACATTGCCCACCCTCTTAAACAGCTTCCTGATTAATGAACAATAGCCATGAGTGACTGCAGGCTATAGACCAAGCTTTGGGCTGGCAACTTTATGTGTAATTTCTCTGTGTTAGTGCAGCTCCTGTCATTGCAGGGAACCATATCTCACTCAGGACTCCTTAAGAAAAAAGAGCTTGGGGTTTTTTAGAAAGATGTAAGAGGTCTAAAGACTAAAATGGAAAGAAAGACATCAAGAGGTCCTTTTCCCCAGCCTCCATCCAACATTTGGTCAAGGTGGGCATAGTGCAATGATCTTCCAGCTGCCCCAGAACTCAGAACCGGCTCTTTGAAGACAGTAAACGCTGTGGTGCAACAGAAGGGTAACGGGGCAGGGAGGTAAAGAACCTCGGTTGAAGCCTTGGCCGGCCATTTGATTTATGAGATGGGCAATTAATGTCCAATGTCTTGGGTCTCTGTCTTCTCCTCCAATATGAGGGGCATCAGGTGATGACACAGGAATGTTACAAAGGCTCTGTCTCCTTTGCCTGGCACACCCTTGCCTGGCTAACTTCACCCACCTTTCAGACTTACTACTTTCACCTTCCTCAGAGAGACCTTCCCCTGAGGCTAAACTGTGTCCTTGCCCAAATTCTTTTACATCTTGTAGCAGGCACTACCATTTAGATTTATACAATTATTTGTTTTATTGCTTTATTGTCTAGTTCCCTTGCTAGCTCAGTAGCTGCCTGAGGGAGTATGTCTGTTTCGTATACTCAGCGGCTAGCACAGTGCCTGCTAGCTAGTAAGCACTCAAAAAATATTTGTTGGATGAGTGAATGAATGAATCTGCCCCCCCTTTCCATACTTCCACCTACCTGCACCCACCCATCTCACTCATTTCCCAGGGGTGTTGTAAGGTGATAATGAACTGTAAGCTGGGAATTCTTGGGCAAGGGTTGATGGCTGAGCTCTCCTCTCCTCTCTCTGTTCACTCAGTTCCTGCCACTCTGGCCTCCTTACTATCCCTCGAATATGCCAATCTCATTCCTGCCTCAGGGCTTTGCACTTGAGTTCCCTTCTATCTAGAATCTTCTTCTCAGATATTCAGTTGGCATCATCCTTTCCATCAATCAAATCTCTGCTTAAAATGTCACCTCTTCAGGGAGGTCTCCGCTGACTGCCATTTTTAAAGTAATTCCTCTTGCCATCCTTGTTCTCTATCCCCTTACCCCCCCTTTCCTTCATAGCACTTCTCACTACTTGATGCTAAATTTTACAGTGTTGACTGACTTGTTTATTGCCTGTTGCCTCCACGAGAATATAAACGCTATGAAGTCAGAGTTTTTCTCTTTATTCACTTTACTTGTATATATCTGTACCACCCAGACCAGTTCCCGGCACATAGTAAATGCTTAATGAATATTTATCAAATGAATGATTGAGTGAATGAATGACGATGAAAAGGAAGCTAAAGAAAATAGCTTTTCTTCTTAAAATAAAGCCCTGAATCCTTCAATGCCAGAGCCAGGAATAATGTCTAGGTAAAGGGAGAGACCAGCCACACCCCAGCTGTGAATCCAGTGAGTCACTTCCTTCTCTGAGCCTCTGTTTCCTCATCTGCTAAATGGGAATAGTGTATCTACAATTCACAGGCTTGTTTTAGAAATTAAATAAGGATTAAATGAGATAAGATAAGTGTCTGGCACACAGTGGGTGCTCAGCAAACATTCCTCCCAAACTTGGAGGCACATTGAGCCCTTAAAACAGTCTGGGTAACAAAAGGTTCTGAGTCTGAAGGAGAAAACAGGCAGGCGACATCTCTCTCTCCCTCTCTCTTCAGTTTCCCTTCTAAGAGAGGAACTCATTGGCCAGAACCCAGGATGGTCACTAATGCAGAGGACAGGCAGCCAAATACTAGCCTCCCACATGGAGTTTCCAAAAAGTGTGAGCACAGAGTTGCATAACCTGTCGCTGAGACACGTGTCTACCCTGAAGTGTTTTCACCAAACATTCCTTGAAAGGGATCATGTGAGCAGGGCTGTAAGGCAGCCTAGAGAAAGAAGAAGGAAGAAAGGCAGAGAGTTGGAGAGCCTTGGGGGTGGGGTGGGATTAGGAAAAGAAGGTCCACATTTACTGAACTCCTACTATGTGCCAGGTATCGGGCTCCCTCTTACTGATATCTACCTAGATCCTTGCTATAAATCTAAGAAATCAGGTCTTGCCACTTCCACATTCCAAGAGAAGAAAAATAACAATAATTAATGTAGCTAATGTTTACCTAATGCTAACTGTGTATCAGGCAGTGGGTAAGCACACATTACATCTTTAAGACAGCCCATGACATAGTTACTATTCTGATCCCCATTTTACGGAATTGGAAACTGAGACTCAGCAAGATGAAGTAACTCCCCCAAAGGGAGTTACTCTATTACTCACGAAGACAATAGAGCCAGGATTCAAATATGAGCAGAGCTCGAAAGCCCAAAGACCTGTATGAGGACATTTCCCAAGGGATTTGGCGGGGGGTGGGGGGTGGGGGTGGGGGTGGGGTGGGGTGTTGTAGATCTGGAAAATGACTCCAGCAGCAAGCAGCAGTTGTCCTCACTTGCCCATAGTGCGGGCCCAGTGTGGGAGTGACGTAAGTGACCGAGTAATCAGAAGCACCCCCTTCCTTTGCACCCAGGGGACAGTTTGTCCCAGCTTGTGGCTGTTTGTCATTCTGCCTCTGACCTAAAGTTTAAAATTTCATTCATAAGTTTGGAACCACAAACTTGGCAGTGAGGGAAGGGCCCTTGGAGATCAGCTATTCTAGTCCAACCCCCTTAAATTACAGATGGAAAAAAACTCTGAGGCCCAAAGAGAGGCACACACATGGCAAGGTCACAGAGACATTTTCTGTTAGAAGGAGGAGTTGGTTTGAAGTCAATTACAGATCCTCTTGTTCTGTAATTACCAAATATGGCTGTACCGTGAATTACTTGGGGAGTTTTTTAAATACACAGATTTCTGCACTCTGCTTCTAGAGACTCAGACTTCGGTTTGCAACAAGACTTGGGACTCTGACTATCGAACATGTTCCTCAGGTGATTCAGACGGCACAGAGCCATGCACTGCATTTAGAGGTTGAGTCCAATACCCCTCTTTCACTTTATAGTTTGGGATTCTAAGAACCAGCACAGGACTTGCCCAAGGTCACGTGACACGTCAGTGTGGCTCTAAATCCTGCTTTGTGGTCTGAACCCAAAGCTCATTCTCCTTCTCCCGGCTGCCTGTGGTCAAATTCTCAAAATGGACCAAAAGGGCTGGCCAAGGGAGTTACTGTGGTTTTCTTCAGCTCTTGGTTTCCTTGTTCTACCCTAACTAAGACATAAGATGATGCCCATTTCTGGGGCTTGGAAAGGTGAGAATTTAAGAGTTGAAATCTTACAGGGAAAAGGAAACTGCAATAAGCTGTCCTGCTGTCCCTTGGGGATTTCCCAGAGGTGAATTCAGGCTCTAGGAATGACGTCAGACACCAGCACCAGCACCGGCCTCGACAACTCCTCAGGCTCCAGGCTACGGGTACCTGTATTTTCCATTCCAGCAGCATGGGGAGGGAGGGCCTTCCCTCTGTGGGAGGAGATGGGGTGGAGAGGGTCCAGCTGTGACGTCAGGGGGACTGCCTCAGGAAGAGCCACACATTCCAGCACCTGGAAAGAAGACAAAGCTGCTTTCGGGAACTAAGTCAAACCTCTCAAGCACTTTTCCTGAGCCTATCCTCCCACCACTCCTTAATCCCTTACCCAAGAGCTACTTGAATGGAGGGAGTCACTGCTCCTTTTCCACTTTCCAGTACTCCATCACTCCCTTCCTTCTTTCCTTCTTTCCTTCCTTCCTTCCTTCCTTCCTTCCTTCCTTCCTTCCTTCCTTCCTTCCTTTCTTTTTCTTTCTCTCTCTCTTTCTTTTCTTTTTTCTTCCTTCTTGCCTTCCTTCCTTTACTTTTCTTTTGGAATGTATCTTGGGGTTTGGTGTCAGATGTCCTGGGTTTGAATCCCAGCTCAGATTCCTAGGTAGCTTCCTGAGCTCTCTGACCTAGGTAGTAGAGTCACCCCTGCCTCTGAGCCTCAGTTTCCACTTAAAAAAATTTTTTTTGCTAGTTCTGTACTCCTCTTTCACAGAATATAACACCTATTATACCAAACCAGCATTTTAAACACTGACATATAAACCCTCTAATAAGGTAAAGCAAAGACAAAAGTATCTATGAGAAACAAGATACACCATCACTTATTTTTCAAATATTATTGCACCTAAACTTTCATAATTTGACAATGCATTCATGAAAACAATCTGCAGAGAAATTAAAGAACACTTTTAAGCAAACATGTCTGTCCTAAATTATTAGGTAAGAATTTTATAAACATTACTCATATTAGTGGTAATGATGGAGCTGGCAAGCATTGCACCTTCTACAAGCTGCACGGCAAGAACCCCCAACAGCATAGTGAAACCTGTGGCCCTTTCCAAGGCCACGGCTCTTGCGACCTGCAGATGTCAGCTCTCCCTCGCATCTCCCTGTGCTTGTGGACTGGTCTAGTGATCCACTGGGTTTCAGGATTGTCTGAAAGCTTTATGGAATGGACACAGGAGGATAGTCTCAAAGACTTTGTATGTGGAACCTTCACCAACCCAGTAAGAATTCAGGACTCTCAGAACCCCACAATGGCATCCCTCTCACTCCTGGGCAACAGACTAATGGCTTTAAACTTTAGCTGGTTAACACCATGATGGACAGGCTTGCCATAGGTTGCACACTTAAGAACTAGGTGTTTGTGGCCACCATGTTGCACATGAATCTGGTATATGACATAAACTTGCTTGGCCTTGTATCCCAGCCTATGTGCATTATCAGGCCAGGTGGAGTGTGTGTGTGTGTGTGTGTTGTGGAGCTGGCAGTGCACCCTGAGAAGAAACAGCATTGCATCGGACTGCTTCTTCCACAGCTCCTGGATGTACTTGTAAGCACGCATCTTGTCTTACCTGATGGCTGTGGACAGACGGAAAGGGCCTCAGTTTCCACTTTTTAAAAGGAAGGTAATACCTATCTTCTTGGATTGTGAGGATGAAACAAGATCATGTATGTACTTAATAAACAGGAGATGTTTTCTTAGAAACACTAGGTCATGTGAGTAATAAGGGAGGGACCAGAGGGTATTTGTTGAACCAATTTGAGGTACCTAAAAGAATGGTTGAGCTGAAAGCACCACAGGAAACTTTGGGCCTTAACGACTTTCAAACTGGAGTCCAAGTGAACTGTGTACAGTATTTCCAAATGATAAGGGAAATCACATACTTTCCCTTGATAGACTCAAGTTTCTTTACTTTTGTCTGGAATTGTATCAACCCAAGGTGATACTATGGTTATCACAGGCTGTTCAGAAGTTCTGATTGGCAGTTACATGGGTCTTTGATAAGTTTTTCTCATGGGAAAATAAGTAGCGGAGCATAGCTTAAATCCTGGAAAACTTTTCTTGTCTGACTTCTCATTTCATAAACAGGGAAGTTGAGGTTTAAAGAAGGAAGTGGCTTGCTAGTCACACAGGTAAAGTAGTAGAGCTGGCATTAAAACTCAGGTTCTTTTTCTGGAGCAATGACTTCCCTTCTTTTCATTCTGAAGAGGGGAAACCAGAATCAATGAAGTTGAGGGGTTTTGGTCTGCTGTGGCAGGGATAAAGTGACTCATCAGTTAGCTGTTGCCCTTTCTCTGTTCTTGACTCATTCAGCAAATGTTTACTGACTGTCCACATTATTTGGACTCAAAAGTGAAGGCAGCGAGGAAACCGTCATGGGGGCAGGCAGAGTCAGGATCTGCTCCCAGGTCCTCCAGGACTCCAGAACTTGTTTGCTTGTTTGTTTGTTTCGTTATAAATAAATAAATAAATAAATAAATAAATAAATAAGGATACATGATAAAACACCCACTACCCTGCCTTCTAATTAGGTTTTATCTGAGGGCAGGGATTGTCTCATTAGTACGTGTCCAAACCTTCCTGGCACCCAGTAGGTAGGAAAGCAATGCTGGGGTGTTGCCAACACCTGAATTCTAATCCTGGCTGCCACCATGTCTTTGAGACCGACAGCATGTTGCTTTCCTTCCCTGACTCTTAGTTGAATCATCTGCAACACACGAAGAGTGGCAAAATCACACGTGAAAGAGCTGGCAGATTTATTTCACGTTATCTCAGACTTTCGGAGAAAGAACACATTGGGAATCTAGGCTGAAGATAAAGAGTCAACATTTATTGCCTCGTTTATTCCGAAACATCTTTCCCTCGCTCTTGGCAGCCCTTCCACCTTCTCCCCTCGTTGCCCTCCTCTTCTCCAAAATTCCCCTCTAGAGGGCACGCAAACTCCACCGTTTCTCGTGCCTCACTTCCGATCGCCTTCGCACTTCGTTGTGCGCAAGTGCACACTTCGCTACCCGGCGGCCCGTTCCGGTAATCAGGTGGCTCCGCGGGAGTTTGCACCCACTACGCCTGCGCAACCTCAGCCCCGCCCCTCCATCGCCGTCACCGGAAACGCTTCCTTTCTACGCAGCCGCTCCAGCCGCCGCCGTCCCTGGAGCTTTGCCTCTCTAGGCCGCCAGAGTCTCTCCTCCATGATCCTGTCTATCTGGATTGTTTCGGGGGCCTGTCGGTGAGGCTGGGCCGCCCTCGGACTCTTCGATTCTCAGATCAGTCACCGGTGAGTGAGCCCCAGAGGAGCTCAAGTGCGGGCGGGGCCCGAGCAGCCGGAACAGGCGGGGTTTCCCCTCACTCTGGGAATGGGTCTTTCCATCCCGCCCTCCCCCCCACTCCCGGAATGGGCTCTCCCCCTCCGTCCCAATCCCTCCTCCCGGGCTGGGCAGTGTTGCCATGGCGACGGCGGGCGGGCTGAGACCCGGCGTGTGTCCTCGCAGGTGCCAGGGCGGCCCGGAGCCCATGGCGCGGCGGCGCTGATGCCGGCCCGGGCGGTGACCGGGTCCCGCGGGCCGCTATGGCGGGCCAGTTCCGCAGCTACGTGTGGGACCCGTTGCTGATCCTGTCGCAGATCGTCCTCATGCAGACCGTCTATTACGGCTCTTTGGGCCTGTGGCTGGCGCTGGTGGACGCGCTGGTGCGCAGCAGCCCCTCGCTGGACCAGATGTTCGACGCCGAGGTAGGTCCTGCTCTGGCGCGGGCGGGGCTCGGCTTCACCGTGTGGGGTTTGTGGCCCGAGCCTCCCGCGACCTAGACCCGGCGGGGCCTCCTTCCAGCTGTGCTGCCCTCACCTTTCCGAGCCTCTGCTGCCCCATCTGTAAAATGGAGCGACTGATCACAGAGGCAGATTTAGTACAAAGGAAAGGGACCTGCGTGTTATCACAAACAGGCCTGCGTCCCAGGCAACCTGATACTTCTCCTTTCTGACACTCGCTTCTGTGAATCCCAAGATTCTCAGGTGCCACATTGGAGAGGAGGGTGTTGCTAAAGGAGTATTCAAGGAGATAGAATGCAAACTGCCTGGGCTTTGGAGTCGGGCCTCCGTCTAAATTCCACTTGGTAGCGGTGTGACCTGGGCCAAATAGCATCACCTTTCTGAACCTCCGAGTTTCTGTCTGCAAAAATCGTGAGACTGCTGGCAGAGAGGTTGTGGGGTGCAGTATAAGGAGTCTGTACTTTTGATCCAGAAAGGCTAGGTATCCCATTTAGACCCAAACATACTAGCTGTGGGACTTTGGGCAAGTTGCTTTACCTTTCTGAGCCTGTTTCCTCTTCTAGAAATGGGACGGAATAATCCTCAGCAAAATGTGGTAAGGCCCAGAGGGGCCTAAGAATATGAAAATACTTTAGCAAGTGTAATGGAGGCCTAACAGGTGTTTGCAGCTGAGAGGCAGCTGTGGTGTACCGTAATGAGCCCTGTTCTTGGACCTGGGAGATTTAGGATGAAATCCTTGCCCCTGCTGCTTATTCTCTGTGTAGCCCTTGGGCACGTTATAATTCAAAAAGAGGTAAGAATCACAACAACAACAATAATAATAGCTTTGTGAGGTGGTTGTGAGGATTATGAGATTATGGAGATCAAAGGCCTTTGTAAAATGAAAGTGTGGTGTAGATGGTGGTATTTAGTAATATTGTGTCACAAGTGCTGCAGGTTACACAGCAACAGGTGACCAGCAACAGGTGACCAGCACTTTCCTCTTAGGAGTCTCTGTCCTCCTAGGAAGGGCGTGTGGGAATCCTGGGCTTTGTTAAAGAACCATCTCATGTATGCAACCTGAATTTTAGACCAGGGGTGGGCAAACGTTTCTTAAAGGGTGAGATAGTAAAGATTTTAGGTCACAACTACTCACTGCTATTTATTGTAGCGCAAAAGCAGCCATAGACAATGCTAAGCGAATAGGTGTGGCTGTGTTTCAGTAAAACTTTTTTTACAAAAATAGATGCCTGGCCTGTGGGGCCATAGTTTGCTGAACCCTGTTCTAGACCTTGCTCTTCTTTCCTTATAGCAAAGTGTTGGGCAAGTTACTTAATTTCTCTGAGCTTTTTATTCCTTCTGTGTATGATGAGGATAATACCCCCCTGGCTGCTGTGAGGGGGTGCAGACGAGATGCTATAATGGACGTCTGTGAGAGCACCTTGTTGGAAATAGGCAGGCATGCTGCTGAAGGGCCATATTGTCTGTGCTCTTGGAAGAATGCTTGTTCCGCAGGAGGCCTGCTGGGATCCTGGATCCTGGGGCTCTGCCACCTCACTGCTCCAGCATGTTTCCGTTTGTGATTCCCCCTCAGATCCTGGGCTTTTCCAGCCCTCCAGGCCGGCTCTCCATGATGTCCTTCATCCTCAATGCCCTCACCTGGTGAGTATCATCAGTTTTGTTAACCAGCTTTTGGGGTCTGAGCACCAGAACTAACTTCCTAAGTTTGGATGTGAGACAGGCTGGCACTTGTTCCTGGGGACTGTGGACTAAAGTGGGTGGCAGAGGCCAATTCTGGGACCGGCTCCATCCCAGGGCTCCTTCCACTGCTGTTTGGGCTTAGACTGGAAAGCTCTTCTATCACTCTGTGCATGCTGTCTGTGGGACAACTTCTGTCTCCCATCACTTCCCTGATGTGGAATGAGGTGAGGAAAGGATTAGACCAGGAGTCAGGAGAACTGGGTTCCGTTCTTGGTCCGTGTGCCATTGGCCAAGTTACTTCCCTCTTCTCTGGGCCTCAGGCTCCTCATCTGTACCCTGAGGGGGTTGGCTGTGTGAAGTCTGAGGTCATTGAGGACCACTGTTTGTCTTTCGAGAGATAGGTTAGCATAGTAATTAAGACCTCGGGCTCTGGAGGCAGACACACTTGGCTTTGCATCTCAGCTGTACCAGTGACTATGGACAAGTTAATCTGTCTAAGCCCCAGTTTTCTCATCAGGGAAATGAGGCTAACAGTATTACCCACCTCATGGCTGTAAGGATTAATTGAGCTAATTCATGGAAGTTCTCAGAGCAGTGCCTCGCATGTTACTATTGACCTTACTTACACTGGAAGTTGAAAACTCATGGGGGCCGATTTTGACCTAAATTTGGCCCCCAGGTCTGTTCTGTGTGGCTTACATAGTTGTCAGCCCATGCATGGAGTTTAAAACATTTTCCCACTTAGTTGAAAATCAGAATATTTTATATTAAAAAAATCCAAATTTCTGGCTTCTCATGAAAAATGGGAGGATTGATTCTAGGCCAGACTTCTAGCATGATGATTTGCCCAGTGGCAGCTGGCTCTTGTCCCCACTTTAGATGGAACATGTGTGCTTCAGGGTGCCACAATCCCAACCAAGCCCTAGGATTCTCTTAGTGACAGTCGCCATTTATCATCAAGCTCGTACTTTTTTCTTCTACCCAGCCTGACTCACTCTCAGCATTACCTGCCAGGTTCCTCTAGCATCTAATAACGTAAGCCTTGCTTCATACTTATCTTGCTTGCTTCTGACCCCTATGCTGTCATCCTGATTGTCCCTACTCCCCAAATAATCTAAGGTCCAGGACAACCCAGTGACAACTCACTGCTGTCCTCTCCCCACAGTGCCCTGGGCCTGCTGTACTTCATCCGGCGAGGGAAGCAGTGTCTGGATTTCACTGTCACTGTCCATTTCTTTCACCTCCTGGGCTGCTGGTTCTACAGCTCCCGTTTCCCCTCGGCGCTGACCTGGTGGCTGGTCCAAGCCGTGTGCATTGCGCTCATGGCTGTCATCGGGGAGTACCTGTGCATGCGGACGGAGCTCAAGGAGATCCCCCTCAACTCATCCCCTAAATCCAATGTCTAGAATTGGGTCCTTTGGACACCTTGCTGGGAGTTTGGACCCCCAACGCCTTGGGCTGCTGAGACCCTCCAGATGAGGTCCAGTCCAGGTCCAAGAGGAACCCTGGAAATGTGAAGTCTCTGTTGGTGTGGGAGAGATAGTGAGGTCCCGTCAAGAAGACAGGTAGCCGTCAGGATCACAGCTGTAAGAATGGCCTCTGTCTGCTGAAGCCTTGGTGTCTGGGAGGTCAGCAAGGGGACCTCTTTCAGGGTAATAACAGAATTGGAACCATGTCATTCTTGAGCCACCCTACCTGTCACCAGCCTGTTATTTTAAAAAAGAAAAAATCAAGGAGAACTGATTGGAGCAAACCACTTTTCTGGTCATCTGTCTTACCTCCCTGGGACAGCTGTTACCTTTGCCATGTTGCGGAACCACAGCTATTCTGTCTGGATAAACACTGGGCCCGGATTCATAACCACAGAAAAAGATGGAGGTGCAGAGTATCAGGCTGCTGTCAGGGAGAGGATGGCAGATGGAGGCATCAAGCACAAGGAAAATAAACCGCCTGTGTCCTGCTTCGTGCATGTGTACACGCACCCATGAACCCATGACTAACTTTTCTACTGGGTGCCTACCTTGCTGCCAGCTTTCAACATAGCAGGCGGTAGGACCCAGAGGAAAGTGTCAGCGTCACTCCTAGTCTTACCCTCATTACAGGGTCACTGCCTGTTCCCTGGGAAGGACCAGGCACCCTACCTCCCACTGGACCTCAGATCTGGCAGTAGTTCCTTTTTCCTAACTTACTTGGAATGCTACAGTGGGAGGGGTATGGTGGGTGCCTGGAGATAGGAAGCCCAACCTTCCAGCTCGACCTGCACTCATAGTGCTGAGGGAGATAGGAATTTGCTGCTAAGATTTTTCTTGGGGGTGGAGTGTCCTCTGTGAGGGGCTTGCAGCTGTCCTTCCTGTATACATAAATACAGTATTTTCCACGGTTGCCTGTACGTACTTTGTAATGCCATAGTTGGGTCTGAGAGCTCAGCACAGCCAGGCAAGGAGCTATGTATAAAGAATTAGGTCTCCTCCTCTCCTGGACCCCTTATTATTCCTCCATTTGGTTAGAATGCTAAGTGCAGGGAACTCCTAAATCCCACCCCCTCCACTGTCAGCCTCCTCCTACACCTTGGGTGAACTGCCATAACTCTCAGGATTCCTTTCCCACTTGCTGGTGATTTCTGAACATGTCCAGAGGAACACACAGGTCTAGACCCCTTCTGCAATGAAATCATTTGGGTCGTCCGGAGTCTGCCCAACAGCTGTCAGTGTTTAGCCTTTAGTGTTAGGGCTACACAGATGGGTTTGGTGTCTCCACAGGAAGCCTTTCTAGCCTCCTGGCTCCCAGCCCTCCCAAGTAGGGAGTTGAGGTTGACAAGATGAAGGTGTAAGAGTGAACGTGCCTGGGTGGAGGCTGGGCAAGTGCTAGGCTGAGGCTCCTCAGTCACTCGGGGTGCTCTGGCAAAGCTGGGAGGAACCAGCTTAGTAATGGGACTCTAATCCTGGCTGCAGAGTCCAGGAGGCAAGACCAGCTGAGGTGACTTCCCCTAGGTCGGTGGATTTCCCCCAGACACCATAAACTAAAGGCATGGGGCTAACTGTATTTTGAGAAAGGCATCAGCACTCGTGTGGCTGCCATCCTCCTTGGTCATCTGTGGGGGTCACTCCAGACTATATTGGCACACCTTTTTGGGAGTTTCCTTCAAAAGCTTCTGCCATTCTTCCACATAGTTCCTGTGATGACAGATCTCTTCCCCTTGAGTGTTAATTTGATTTTTGGAAACTTCTAAATGTCAGGGGAGCCAATTTTCTTTTCAATAACACAGTGGCTGAGCTGAATGACAGGGGTCAAAAATATGTGACTTGAACGAGATTTTTTTGGATTTGTAAAGTAACAATAAAAGCCATATCTATAGGCAAGTTCCAGAGAGAACTGGGTAATTGCCGTGACATCATTTTAGTAAAAAATAACATCTATTGGTGGTTTAATACATGTCCAGCAGTGGGCTTTACATCTCCTTGCTCAGTGAATCTCCACAACAACTTTTTGAAGTCGAAAATGTCATCCGTATCTTACAGGTGAGGAAACTAAGGAACTGGCCCGAGATTACACATTAGGAGCTGGTAGAGCAGGACTCTCCAGTAGAGACGTTAGTAAATTCATTCTGAAGACTAATAGCTAAAGGCTATATAAGTTCTTATTGGTTAAACCGTCCATCACCTTCTACCTTTCCATCCTACTGTACTGTTTTATACTAAGGATGTGTAGTGCTGTATAAACATTACTAGCTTTCTAAGAAAAACTGGTAAGAGTACATTAAATAATGGCCACAGATTTCCACATGTATGGAGGAATGTAGGAAATGATTTTATTTCTAAAAGCTAGAGGAAAGTTCCCTCCACCCCACCACTGAGTTGGTGTCTCTTGACTATCTAGTGGTCTGAAGTCTGGACTTCCCTTCCTCCCACCTACTACCTGGACTCGGCCATTTGGAGAGAGAAGTGGACACTAGTACATAGCCAGTGCTCAGAATAGTTTATAACCCAGAAGGTCGGGAAAGGAGAAAGGCGTATGTAGCTCCAAGGGTGCCTCTATCCCCGAGTTACAGGCATTCCCCCAGATCAGAGCCAGTTGAGGCCAGGATGGCAGCCAGTGGGCACCTGGGGGTGGGGTGGGAAGCTCTAGGTCCCCATGAGTCCTATGGGGGCACAGCTCAAACAGGTGCTTCAGGAAGCAGAGTTTGTTGGACTCTTTCTTCAGTGACTCCCAGATCAGGATAGGGACTGCTGGCAGTCCCAGGGCCGTCAGTATGCAGGCGAGGGACTCCTGCCAGTAGGTGTAGCTGGAGGACCACTGAGCCTCGGGCTGGGAGAGTAGGGGTGGATTCAAGGCACAAAAGGCTCTCTGTGGAGAGGGAATTAAAAGGCACTGGCGTGCTTGAGGCTTTCTGTAGGAAAGTAGCAAAGGGTGGTGTAATAGCATTGAGAGGAGGGGGTAGAGGGACCAGAGAGTTTCAGCCCCTGTCCGGCCACAACCGGGGCAAGTCAGAATTCTAGCAGTCTAATGATGGGAGGCTTTAGAGAGCTGCAGTAGAGTGCAGATTAAGTCCTGGAGTCCTGTTGCTAGCTGTGAGACCTTGGAAAGCTATATAACCTCCCCCTACCTCAGTTTTCTCATTTGTCAACCAGGGATAAGAACAGTGCTTCCCTGGGTGGTTGTGAGGATTTAATGAGATGTCATGTGTAAAGCAGTTAGCACCTGGCCTAGCACATAGGAAGTGATCCAGAAATGTAAGCAATTACAGTTCTTGGGCCATCCCTCCCTCCCGCATTTTACAGAGGACACACCTTTCTTCTGAGCCCTGTTAGATGGGGGACGGCACAGGCCTGCTAGGTACAACCGACACGTATTAAGCTCCTATGTGCCATGCACTGCAAAGTGCTTTCTCTGTGTTCTCACTTCATCCAAGAAGGCAGGCACCATTATTTCCCTCGTTTGGCAGATAAATTGAGGATAAGGAGACACTAACGTGACCACACAGCTGATAAGAAGCTATGCCCCTCTGCCTGCACAGCTTCATTTTTTCATGTTCCAGTCGTGTTTGGAGTGTGCGTGGTCCAGATGAGGAGAGGGATAGTCTTGGGAATCCACATGCCATTTGAGCAAAAGGTTGTGAATGTGAGCACAGGGCTGACTGTTTAATAAGCAGCTCGTTCCCTTATTGGGCAGTTCGGCAGCTGCTCATAAGTGAGAAACAGCGTCCATACTGGCCTCAGGGTTTTATGAGGGTGAAGAGAGGGCGTGGGGAAAAGGCCAAACATTTGTTCAACACCCCATAAATTGGCTTCACCTACAGCCAGCCTGATTTGCTCAAAGCCCTATGGAATGGATATTAATAGCCCTTTTTAATAGAGATGAAGTAGGCTCAATGAGGTCATGTGACTTGTTGAAAGTCACTCTACTTTAAAGTTAATTCCCCGCCTTCCCCACTGCCCCAAGTTAATTGTTAGGGAGCCATTTCTGCGGTGGTCTCTGATCCCTGATATCTGTTGCAGCCTCCTGCCCAAATCAGGATCTGAGCCAGAAGAGGAACCTCAGATTGAAGTGGTGAAACCAAGGGAACGTGTAGTGGGAAGACCCCAGTTGTGGGATTGTGGGGGGCAGGTTGCCTGAAGTTCAGGTTAGGATATGGCTGGAAGAGTGTACTGCTGCCAGTCACTAACCCTAGGCCTGCATCCTTGCCCTCCCCCACCCCTCACTCCCCGCGGTGCCCTGGCCACACTTGGTCTCACAGGCTCCGTTCTACTTAATACTCCATGTCACTTCCGGTGATGGGCAACCCGGGCCAAGCTCTGGCTCCCTATGAGGCAAAGCAGAAGCTGGCAATCCTTTGGGCCCCCAGTTGGGGTTCCCTGGGCAGGCTCCCTTGAAGAATTATGCAGGGGGCCCATCCGACAGGTTTTTTTTTTTTTTTTTGCGGGGGAGAGGGTGGGAGTACCTTTGCTGACCGCCTGCTGATAGCCTGTGATGGCGCGTGCAGGGCCGAAGTTCATGTGAAAGTGGAATGATGAAATGGAAAATGCTTAGGAGGAAAGATCGAGTAAAGGTTATTTTAGAAGCTAGATGGGATTGATGACGTACAGCAAGAGTAACGAAATGGAGACTCAGGAACTGGGCTAGGGTGCAAGCTGAGTGGGAAGGTAGATAGCTTGGAGTGGAGGCTACCGGGTGGCGGTTGCGCGGAAGTGCCGGGGTGGGGGTGGGGGGTGGAGGGATGCCGTGGAGGGATGCCCTGCAGGTGCCCGAGCACAGCCGCAGAAAGGCGGCAGGCGGCGGCAAAGAGCAAGCGTGCGCCGAGGCGCGGGTCAGCCTTCCCCTGGCAGAGCCGGGCGGCGCACAGCCGTCCCGCGCCTCCCCAAGGGAGACGCGGTCCATTTTCTGCAGGTGCGGGCCAGGTGATTCTCAGCATGGTGCTGAGCACCAGTGGGGAGGTGGGGTGTGAGCAGGCGGGCTCAGGGGGAGACCACCTCTCCCCCGTCTTTCTCCCTCTGCCAGTGTGGGGATCCCTCTCCATCAAGGGCTTCCGGGGGTGGGGTGGAGGCTCTGCATCCCTGCGTGATTTCAGTGCTTTCCCCAGGGCACCCGCTCCACTCAGCCTGCCTCTAGGGGAATAAGGAGGATTATAGTCTTCATCCAGAGAAAGCCTGGGCTTTTCTCTCCCCAACTGTTCAGGGCCCTGTGGCTTCTGCCCACAGGGTGACCCCGACCAGATGGGTGGAGCAGGGCTGAGGGTTGGATGATGGATGAGCCATGTCACGTGGGAGCAGTTGGGACAGTACCAGCTTCCCACTTGACTTGCTGCTTTCCGTAATCAGGTGCTTTCAGTGACTCAGGCAGGGCCCAGCGACACCCATTTATTGACACCCGAGGCTATGATAATTAGGGTAATGCACAGGCATGATGGGCTGGATGTTCCCGTGGGCATTTTTCCTTTCTTCGGAAAAGGAAAAAGAGAGCAGCCAGGAGACCCAGATTGGAGTTCTGGCTCCACAGCTCCAAGCGGTGTGAGTCTGGGCAAGGACTTCCAGTCTCGGCACCGCGGTTTCCTGGTCTCTTTGGCTTGCAGGGCCATTGTGAGGCATCTGGCACCCAGGAAACACCCAAAAAGTGTTCCCTTTCTATGACTTCATAGAGTCCACCACTCAGGAGGTCCGTGCGCGGAGGTGGGAAGGGGTGCAGCTCGCTGGCTTCTTTGTTCCGGGTTCTAGACTGACCGTAAGGACCTGGGGATGGCATAGGAGAAGCCTGAAGCCCTGATCACTCTCCCACTACCTCCGCTAGGGCCTCTTGCCTCCCGCCTTTCCAGACCCAGACAAACACCGCAGAGCCGGCCGCAGTATTCTTCAGTGCCATATGGGAGATTTTATTCGTATACTCGCGAATTTTCCCGTCCAGCCTTCCGATTCAGATGTTTGCATGATCTCTGCCCTCCGCTCACACTCTGGCTCCCATCCAAGGCCGTAACCTGCGGGAGAGACGGCGGTGTTAGGAGCTAAGACCGCCCCCAGGGGGCGCTGCCGTCCAGGGAGAGGGCTTAGGGGCCTGGCGCTGCGAGCTATGGCACGTGGGAGGCCAGGGGTTTTGTGAAGGAGAAGCCTCCGTTTCGTCTGCACCCCCGAGCCCATCACCCCCTTCCTTTCTTGGGACCTGAATTCTCTCATGGAGCGGCTGGAGTATTTTTCGTGCTGAGGAACTGTTGTAGAGTAAATCTTATTTGAAGCATGAATAAATAAAACAAATAGAGGGTAGATTTTGTCTGAGAGGGGATGGGATGGGGCAGAGCCCTGCTTGACCACTCCCCTCCCCCCACAGTTAGAAATTCCTAAACGTGCTTACTCAGATTTCTGTGAGATTCTGAACCGTAGCCGTTGTGGCCACTCCTGAGGCCTGCAAGCAGTGGGATGACTCACCTCAGAACCCACATTCCCAGTGTACCTTCCTTCCCCAGAGCCCCTGGTGGGATTCTGGGAGGCTCCAACCTAGCCCCTGCCCTGCTGCATGGCCTCGGCCAGTAGCTTCCTCCTCTCTGAGCTTCCCTTTCTAGGTATGAAGTGGGGCCTGCCAGCCACAGCCCCCAAGATTCCGGATGCCAAGCCCTCCGACTCGGGCCCAGCTCTGGGCCTGGCTTGTGCAGCTCACCCTGCCTGGCAGTGGCGTCGTCACAGCCTGTACGGATGGTACATCGGCAGCTCAAGTGATGCAGAGCAGAAACGGGTGCAGCAGCGCTTGACCAAGCGCAGGGTGGATGCCCTGCACATCACGCGGGGCCCCGGGAGGTGGACTCGTGTGGGCAGCCCCTCAAACCAGATCCACTGGTCAGCTGCTGCCAGCTGCTCCATGTACCCCACGGCAGTTCTCTGCTGGTGGGTCTTCAGGAAGATGACTTGGGCACACTCAGTGGGTCGCTGCCTCCCCTGCGCTCCAAGGCTGGCGGTCAGGCCATGACTCCTCAATGTCCTTGGGATCTCAGGTTCCACCTGTTTTCTCCTTGGCACTGCTGCACATGGCTGCTGGGCCTCCTTCCTCTTCCCCACCCCCACCTTGCGCTTCGACTCTAACTTCTTGGTCTCCTGTTTCTTCTTAGAGCACCTAGCCTGCTGGGGCTCTTCGTTATTCTGGTCCACTCCATTGCCGAGAGCGACATTCCTGGCAAGGAGAGGAACGGCAGTCAGCAGAGCAGGACTAAAGCCCGGTCCTCTAGCCTACTCCCAGCACAGTTGCTGTGCAGCCAGCTCAGGGGAGCCTGTTAAGAAAGCTAAAGGGAGGGCATTTGAGATCTTGCTTCCTGGCAACTGTTGTCAGTTTGGGCTCAAATAAACTCTTACACAAAAAAACAAAAGACAAAAACAAAAAAGCTAGAGGGCCTGAAAAGGAACTTCTCTACCACCCAGAGGTCTTGCGCTCAGGCACAGGGGCTGTGATACTATTGGCAGCAGGGATGAGAGAGGTTGGGAAGGCGAAAGGCAATCACTAGTAGGTAGGACACTAGGAATACAGATGGTCTGCATCGGCCAGTAGGGTAGGGTTCTGCCTTCTGGATTTAGGTGGATGGGGCGAACGAGTCCAGTGGTTGTTTTCAAATTGTGTTCCAAGAAATCTGAGGGTTCCCCTCAACCCACAAGGGCAGGGTGAGGGCAGGATACCTTCCCCCACAACAACACAACTGGGGTTTGGGGACAAATATTTGAAGAGGTTTTTCTGCTTTAAAAAACTATGCTGTTGGAAAACTATGGACTAGGTGACCCTGACCCTCTTGCCTGCTCTAGGAGGCGAGCTTAGGAGGACGAGCCCAGAGAGGTGGAGTTGTCCAGAGGTACTAAGTGCTGGAAGGGACTTTCCCAAAAGGTGTCTAGAATACACTGAGTCCTCTGGAAAGTGGCACCACTGTCCTAGCTGAGTGTGTGGAGAGGGGCGAGGCCTCGGGCTCAAGATAATGACAATAGTGACGATAATAATGGCCACTATTGACTGAGTGCCACTGTGTGGCAGGCCCGGGCCCTCACAGTCCTGCACAGTGGGACACAGTGAAGCGGCAGAACGGCTTATAGAGCACAGGCTTTCGAGACAGACAAGCTGGGGTTCAAATTCGCTTCTGTCTCTTACCATCTGTGTGATTTGGGGCAAGACATCTAAGCTCTCAGAGCCTTAGTTTCCTCATCTGCAAAACTGGAATAATTCTGTCTATCTAATAGGATAGTTAGGAAGAACAAACTAAATGGGGACATGCTTGTACAGTACTTAGCACAGTACCTGGCACTTAGCAGGTGCCTAATAAACGTGAGCTTTCTTAATATTCTCAGTGACTGATGAGGAAATTGAGCCTCAGCAAGATGCCTAGTCTGCTAGTAAATCCTGAGGTTGTATTGACTTGAGAAAGGGAGGAGTGTCCCTCCTGCTCAGGGACCCCAGTGGTGGTCAGTCCCATAATTGGATGTTGACCATGGTTAAGATCACAGCTCTGGTATCAGACAGGAATGGCTTCAAATCCTGGCTCTGCCACTTACCAGGTCAGGTAACTGGGACAGGTCATTTCATCTCCTGAGCCTCAGCTCAGTAAAATAGGGCTCGTTAATACCTTTCTCACAGAGGCTTTGTGAAAATGTGGTTTTCTACATTCCCTAGCACAGTTCCTGTTCCTAGTAGAGAGAGCGTGGGTCCACGGTGGGGGTTGAGCTCACCCAGAGGAGATCAGGAGGATCGTTGGAGCTCTGAGCAGTGAATTCCAACACATGTTGGCCAGTTTATACAGTTTTTTGATCCGGGGGTTCGAGTTCTTGAGTAGCCTCAAGAGCGACAAATTTTTTAACACCTGCCAGAGTCAAGGAACCAGGAAAACAGAAGCTTCAGCTTTCCTGGGACAGCCTCCCCCTTCCACCCGCACTTTGGCTCAACTCAGCCTGGTGACTTCTGGGTCACTCAGGCTGGCACCCAGGGCCAGTAAGTACTGCATGGGTGCTCAGGCTCTCCTCGGCTGGACCAGGATGGGGGCATCTTACCATTTTAAGTTGGTTCTGCTTAATTACTTTGTTGACAGCCTGCTGTATCTTGTCCCGCGGTTCTTTATGTTGCACCTGCGAGAGAGAGAGCGAGAGCGAGCGACAGAGAGAGAGAGAGAGAGAGAGAGAGAGAGAGAGAGAGAGAGAGAGAGAGCTACCACAGGAAGAATCCCGCCAAACGCCTCCGATGCCTCTCCATTTGCCTCATTATTTGACCATCCCTAGACTAGGAGTTTTGTCACTTTGGTTTGAGGGCAGAAATGGGGAGACCATTCTAACTCTTTTGACCTCCCTTCACCCTTCACCTCTCCCTTTCCCTCCACCTGCCCTAGTTACTCTTTGTAAGGCCCCCTCTAGGTTCAGTCCTTAGTCCAACCTCAAAAATCACTTCATTCTTGGGCCTCTTCTTTGCTGATGGACTCATGCTGGGGCTCTGAGGCTTCAAAGACAGACAGAGCAAGACTGGTACCAGATACTCTCTGTGCCCTGCCCCTCTCAGTTCAGCCAGCACTCAGACTGGGCATCAGGATGGCTGTGCTGCAACTCCCAGGGAGGGGAGCTGTGACATCACTGAAATGTGTGACAGCAGCAGGGCTGGGTCTCCAAGGAGTATGTGTGTGGCAGGGGTGGGGGGTGGAGGGTGAGGCAGAAACTCCCATCTGTGGAGAAACTTAGTAGGTACCAGGCAGAGGCCTATATTGTCACCACCTCCCTGTGACCTAAGAGGATTATCCCCTCTTTTTTAACGAAACAGCCAAGGTTCAAAGAGGTTAAATAATTTACTCAAGGCCACACAGCTAGATAATGGTCAAGCCGGAAACCTAAGGTCTGATAGTCAGCTTATGAAACCAGGGCTTCCCAACTAAGCTCATCTCTTCGTTCATGTCACATGTTAACTGCACCTGCAGGGCAGATGTTCTAAGTGTTAGAATCAAAGAAAGTTCTTACCCTCGAGGAACTTACATTCTAGTGGAGGATAAACAAGACAATGTGGGTGCTTGTAAATATCTAACAGTTGGCTCTCAGAAGCAATGTATGTGTGTGTGTTTATTATAAGTTTTACTGATAGAAATCTGAAGTAACGAAATTCTGCAATAGTCTGTATTGCACATTCTATAGCCATTTGATTCTTACAGTATACTTTTCTTGAATTGTGCCTCTTATATCCATAGCCAACCTATGGTTGTAATGGATGGACAAATGTAGTTCCAACATGAATGTTAATATTTTCATTTACACTAAAGAGTAAGAAGAAAGTGAAAAAGTGAAAGAACAAAGATGTTGGAATTCCACTCATTCATCAATGACGTGATCAACTTATGTGCTATATTGGATCACAGTTTTCAAATACTGGAAGTATATGTTCTAAAAAATACATATATATATATATTTGCAGGCCATATAGTTTCAACTACTCAACTCTGCTGTTGTAGTGTGAAAGCAGCCAGAGTTAATATATAAATGAGTGGACATGGCTTTTTGCAATAAAACTTTACAGTTGATGGGCTGTACAATCAACTGGTCTAGACAATCTAGACAATCTAGACCAGATTGTCTGGTCTAGACAATCAACAAAACAATAAATCAAACCTGAATTATCACGTTCACTTATTTCTGTGGTAGCAACACTCCTACCATGGCTGATTTCAAGCTCCCAATGTAATGTCACTGAATACAGAGTTGAATAGAAATGCAGAGTACATACCATTATACCTTATATATTTCTACTATATTATTACAGATGTAAAGACTCAAATATAGGTAATAGTAAGAAGTAGTCAAAAAAAAGGGAAGGTGATGAGTTTGAGCATCTTGCACTTTTGTTTTTAATGTCATTATTTTAATTAAGCTTGTATAATTTAATTTTTAATGATGGGTATGCCTAACAACCAGCCAGCAGAGATCCTGAAAATGTAATAGGCTTTATGGAGCCTTTATGGATCAGTTCCAGCATACCATAGATGGAAGTAAGGGTGTGGCGAAAATTAAACAGAGCAGAGGGGACAGGAGAGCGAAGGTAGAAGGCATGCTGCATCAAAAAGGGTGGAATGGGAAAGATTCACCAACAAGATGAGATTAGAGCAGAGCCCTGAAGGAAGTGAGTGGTGGTGGCAGGAGATGAGGGCAGAGAAGGAGCTGTGGGGAAGGGTTGAGACAGACGGGGGACTTAAATAACTCGGGCTGCATCAGAATAATCTGAAGAGTTTGTGAGACATGCCTTCTCCAGCAGCACCCATACAGTGGGCCAATCAGATACGTAAGCAAGGGTGGCAACCGCTCCACACCAGACCACTTCTCGGGCGGATAGGTGCGTGCATACGAGGTGTGCTAGCTCTGTCTTTTCCGGCTCATGGACCAAGCCTACACTTCAGGGCAGCTTCTTACATGTAAATGTCCTTTATCATTGGGATGAAGTGGGGGAGGGGCGGTGGCTAAACATGCTGTAGCCCAGGGAAGAAACCCAGGAGGTGACTTGAGAGGGAAGACACGGAGGACCCCCACCCCTCTCTCCGTCCTGTCTATTTCAATACTCCTTGGCTCCTCTGCCTGCTCAGCACAACTTCAGTTATCTACTGGACTCTAGTGGGCTGCATCAGAATCTTCTACACCTGCCACTAAGCCCCCTGGGCACCAAGGGTTGGGGACCCACTGTGCGCTAAGCACCAAGGACAGCAACATGAGGCAAAAGATGCCTCCCCTCAACAAGCTCAAAGGCCTAGGGCAGAGGTACCTCTAGAATATGGGCTCCTTTATGGTAGGGGGTTTTGTCTGTTCTGTTCATTGATAAACGCCAAAGGCTTAGAATAGTGCCTGGCAGATAATGGGTACCTCATTAGTAATTTTTGAAAAAGTGAAATAAGTAGTATTATCTGTGATAAAGGTAATTCTGCAGGCTGTTGAAACACAGAGGACCAGCCTGAGGAATGGCAAAGGGGTGTGAGCTGGGCAGGGCATTCTCAAAGAGGGATTTAAAAAAAAAAAAAAAAGCTGTGGGAATTATGAACGATTATGTTGCCAGAGTAGAAAGTAGGGGCCAAGAGTAGCAGCGGCTGAAACTGCAGAATGAGCAACACACAGACCTCTCAGGACTTGTTGCAGTTTATCCTGAGGGTCCAGAGAGCCCTGGAAGGGCTCTGGCAACTAGGCAGGGTGGCTGGATTCAGCGCTGGGAGCCTGGCCAAGCCTCTGCCATTCTATTCTAGTGCACACTTTTAGCCCTCACTCTCCCCTCTCTACAGGAGCTGTGCCTACACAGGCCGTTCATCCCCAAGGAGACGGAGTTCTCCATGACCACACTTTGTACCCCAGCAATGGCTCCCAAAGCAGTTTTCCATATTCCATCGTGTTTGGTCCTTCCATTTACATGGGAAAAACCATCTGTAGGGAGAGAGACGTATCCAGTGACACACAGCTGGTAAGCCTTGTGGACTAACTCCAAGAATCTCAAGTGGAAAACCACCACTCTTTTCCTTTTTTTAAGTTGTGGTCAAGTACACATAACATAAACTTTACCACTTACTCATTTTTAAGTATACAGTTCAGGAGTGTTACGTACATTCACATTGTGCAACCATCACCACCATCCATCTCCAGAACTCTTTTTATCTTGCAAAACTGAAACAATACCCCTTAAACAACAGCTCCCCCATTTTTCCCTCCCACATCCCCTGGCAACCACCCATCTATTTTCTGCCTCTATAAATTTGACTGCGCTAGGTTTCTTCTGTAAGTGGAATCATACAATATTTGTCTATTTGTGACTGGCTTATTTCACTCAGCAAAATGTCCTCAAGGTTCATCCATGTTATAGTCTGTACCAGAATTCCCTTACGTTTTGTTAAGGCTGAATAATATTCTATTATATGTGTATGCCACATTTGGTTTATCCGTTCATCTATTGATGGACACCTGGGTTGTCTCCATGTTTTGGCTATTGTAAATAATGCCACTGTGAACACAGGTGTACAGAAATCTCTTTTAGGCACTGCTTTAAATTATTTTGGGTATACACTTATTAGTAGAATTGACAGGTCATATGGTAATTCTCTTTTGAATTTTTTGAGGAACTGCCATATTGTTTTGTACAGTGGCTACACCATGTTACATTCCCACGAACAATGCGCAGAGGTTCCATTTTCCCCACTTCCTCACCAATACCTGTTGTTTTTATTATTTTTGATAGTAGTCATCCTAATGAATGTGAGGTTCCACTCTTTTTGTTTGTTTCGTTTCTTCTCGTGCTTTAGTTTCTCTGAAGTCAGGTTTATTGGGCTATATTTTACATACGTGAAAATTCACGTTTTTAGTACGTTCTGTGAGTTTCGGCAGGTGCCTACTATTGTAACCACAACAATCAATATATAGAATGGTTTCATAACCCTACATTCCTGTGGGCAAAATCTCTTTCTAGTTAACCCTCCTCCCATTCCTGGCCCTGGCAATAACTGATGTTTTCAGTCCCTATAGCTTTGCCTTTTCCAGAACATCATATAAATGGAATCCTACAGTACGCAGCCTTTTGAATTCTGGAATCCTTTCATTTAATACAATGCATTTGAGGTTCGTATATGTTGGGTGTAGTTTGTTTCTTTTAGGGTTTCCAGGTGGGAATGCCTGCCCGTTCTCAGGAATTTTTTTCGCTTTCCTGTTCCTGAATCCTGAGATATAAACTGTTTGCTTTTCTCCACGATGAATCGTTTTCACAAAGGGACCGCCAATACTACCAACCACCTGGGTTCAAGGAGCCGATTTTCCCGATTTCCCGACCAACTTTTCTCGGGATTCAGGAACTGGAAAGAGAAAAAAAACTCCCTGAGAATGGGTGGGAATTCCCACCTGGAAACCCTAGTTTCTTTCCATTACTGAGTAGTATTTCATTGTATAAATATGGTACTGTTTGTTATCTAATACAAATATTATCTCCATTCTTCTATTGAGCCTATTTAGTGAGTTTTTAAAATTTTTGTTTTCTATGTTAGGGCTGTTGTAACAAATTACGAGAAACCTGGTGGCTTAAAACAACAGAAATTTATTTTCACACAGTACTAAAGGCCAAAACTCCAAAAATCAAGGTGTTGTTGGTTCCTTCTGGAGGCTCCAGGGGAGAATCTGTTCCAGGTCTCTCTCCCCGCTTCTGCTGATGTCCAGCAATCCTTGACGTTCCTTGGCTTGTGCACCCATCATTCTGATGTCTGTCTCCATCTTCTTATGGTATTCTCCTCTGTGTCTTTCTATGTTTTCACATCTTCTTATAATAATACCAGTGATTAGACTCAGTGCCCCCCCAATCCAGATGACCTCATCGTAACTACTTATATCTACAAAGGCACTATTTTCAAGGAGGGTCACACTCTGTGGTTTTGAGTAGACATGAACTTTTGGAGGACACTTTCAACCTGGTATAGTTAGTTTTTCTTCAGTTTTAAGATTTCTGTTTGGTTCTTCTTTGTATCTTCTATTTTTTCCCCCTGATATTTTTAATTTTTCATTTATTTCTAGAATCTTTGTAATTGCTTATGGAATCATCTTTGTAATAACTGTTTTAAAATCCTTATCAGATAATTCCAACATCCTGTGATCTGTTGGAATCTGTTGGTTGTCTTTTCTTGTCGGAGTTGAGATTTTCCTTGTACTTGGTATGGTGAGTTATTTTCATTTAAACTGAACATTTCAGAAATTATGTTATGAGACTCTGGATCTCGTTTAAGTCTTCTGTTTTAGTAGGACTCTGCTGACCTGGGCCAATGATATGGGGGGGCACAACTCTTTTCCTTCGGGAGGGAGTGAAAGTCCAGGCTTCCCTACATGGTCCCCACTGACCACACACTGTAGGGGAAGGGGAGGGTTGCCTGATCACTGCTAGGCAGAGGTGCTCATATAGGCTCTATACTTGACCTCCTTTACATTGGGGGAAGGGAGTGGTGCTTCATTATTGTTGGATGGGGTGCCAGTGTGGGCTCCCTACATGGCCTCCACTGACACCATAGAAATTGTCAGGAAGGGTTCTTGTTACTGCTGGGCAGTGAGGAAAGCCCTGACTCCCCTCTTTGTCTCCTCTAACACCACCTGGAGGTGAGGGGGACTGGTGTCTTGTTATCACAAGAGAAAGATTAAAGTCTAGGCTTTCCCTTCTGCCTATGCTAGTGGAAGTTGGAACTGAGGTTTTGCTGGAGTGGGGCATGTCATGTCAAAAGATTTCTGTCTTGCTAGGGTGCCCCTTTCCCAGTCCTTTGACAGAAAACAGGTTTTTCGTGGGGGTGATTTTTGTCAGCCTGTTTGGCATTTCCAGGTTGCAGGCTTTTCTAGCACCCTAGCAAAAAGAAAACCCATGGACTCACTGTTGTATCATTTGAGTACGAGGGTTCCTGGTTGGTCTGCCTTTTTATGTTTGTTTTATATATAATGTCCAGCATTTTAAGCTGTACTTAGTGGGAGGGATAAAGAGGAATGCATCTACCCCATCTTGTTCAGAATCGGAAATTCTCTTTTTATTCTATACTTCCTTTATCATCCCTATAAGCCCAAGCTGGAGATGTATGTGGAAATGTAATTCTTTTAAGAGCTTGTGGGTCTCTGAATCTGATTTAGGTCCACTCTATCAGACAAAAACCATGCTTACAATTTCTATGATAAGTCCTTCTCTCCATTAGGCTTCTGCCAAAATGGCTAAGGGACAATACCCTTAAGCTTTCTAGAATCTGTATTGTTTGATTCACAGGATCTGTAAGACACACCTATCATCTCTTTAGAGGTTTTCTATCTGAATAGTACACTGAGGCATTGTCTTAAATCTTTCTGAGATGTAAACAAAAGGTTTTACAGTCACATTCTCAGTTTCATTTTTGGACCATGTTTTGTTGTTGTTGTTGTTTGTTTGTTGGCTATGTGCTGGACTTGAGCTGCTTTATTAGGAAACCATTTCTTAGTTTTGCTATCATTTGCCATTTGGAGAGGTTGAGAATTTTCTGCCATCCAGTCCTGAATCCTTCAAACTTAACAGTTCTTCCTTTTAGCTCAGGGTTTCTCAACCTCAGCACTGTTGACATTTTGGGCAGGATAATTTTTTTTTTTTTAATTGAGGCACCTGATACCATTTCTTTTCTCTCTCTCTCCTTTTTTTTTAAGGAGGGAGCAGCTCACAGTGGCCCATGCGGCGATCGAACCGGCAACCTTGGTGTTATCAGCACCACAGTCTGACCAGCTGAGCTAACTGGCTACTACCAGGATAATTCTCTGATGTGAGGGGAGGTGGTGGTGGGGAGAGGGGTCTGTCTTGTGCATTGTAGGATACTTAAGTATCCTTGGCCTCTACTAACTATGAAGGCAGTAACAACCTCTCCGGTTTTGACAACCAAAAATGTCTCTAGACATTGCCAAATGTCCCCCAGGCGGCAACATCCCTCTCATTTGAGAATTGCTGCTTTAGTTTCTGTCTCTCCTCTTGCATTTTACTATAAGCAGCAAAGAGAGACCACTTGAACACTTTACTTGGAAATATCCTTAGCTAGATCACTGAACTCATCAGGCATGTTTTTTTTCCCCCAAGTCAAGTTGTTGTCCTTTCCATGTAACTACAGGCAACAGGGTTGCTGAACTTTGTGCTACAACATAACATGAAGAATTCTTCTTCCCCCAGCTTCCAGTAGTATTTACCCTGACTGCAGCCTATCCAAGGCGGGAGGCTTCTAGTAACAGCTTTGTCAAGGCACTTTCACTCCACTCTTCTCAAAATGTATTGTCCATTACATAACGCCACTCCCATATTGTAGGGAGTTGTGACAGCAGCACTCTACCCCAGTACCCAAATCTCTATATGTTATCTATTGCTGCAGAGCAAATTATACCCAAATTTAGTGGTTTAAAACAAGAGGTATTTCTTTATTTCAGAGGGTCTGAGCATCAGGAGCCCAGGAATGCTCTAGCTGAGTGGTTCTGCCTCAGTCTCTCATGAGGTTACAGTCAAGCTGCTGGCCAAAGGTGCATCAGCTCCAGGCTCTCCTAGGGCCGTGAACTTGTTTCCATGCTCACTCAGGAGGTGGCTGCAGGCCTCTGTTCCCTGGATGTTGGCTGGAATCTTCAGTTTCTTGCCACGTGGGCCTCTCTGTGGGGCTGTTGACAATGTACTATAATGCTCCCTGCAGAATAACGGATCCAAACAATAGAGAGAACACACACCCAAGATGGAAGCTGTGCTCCTTTCTTTTGAAAATCCTAATTTTAGAAGCAATATACCATCATTTCTGCCAAGTCTTGTTGGTCTTATAGAGTAACCTTGACAATAGCATTGGAGAGGACTACACAAAGGTCTGAATAAACAGAAAGTAAGGAACATGGGGAGTGCTTTGGGTCACTGCTGCATTTCAGTTTCATTCAATTCAAGATATTTTTCTGATTTCCTTGACTCCTGGGTTATTTTGAAGTGTTGTGTTTTATTTCCAAGTATTGGGTTGTTTTCCAGATATCTTTCTGTTATTATATTTTAGTTCTTTTATAGTCATGAAACATAGTTTGTATGATTTAAATTCTTCTAAATTTATTGAGGTTTGTTTTATGGCCCAGAATATGATATATCTTGGTGAATGTTTTATTTGCAGTTGAAAAGAATGTTTATTTTGCTGTTGTTGGGTAAAGTGTTATAAAATGTCAAGCAGAACAAGTTAGTTGATAGTGTTCAGATTTTCTATATCCTTAGCTCTTTTCCTGTCTAGAACTTGTTATTGATTACTGAGAAAAAAGTGTTGAATTCTCTACCTGAATTATAGATTTTTCTCTTATTTTAAAGGTCTGTTGGTTTTCACTTCAAGTATTTTTGAAGCTCTATTATTAGATGTATATACATTTATGATTGTTTTTTAGTGAATTGAACCTGTTATCATTACGTAATGTCCTTCTTCATCCCTGGTAATAGTCCTTCTTTTAAAATCTACTTTTTCTGATATTAATACTGCCACTCCAGTTTGCTTTGATTAGTGTTTGTGTGGTATATCTTATTCCATCCATGTACTTCTTTTTTTTTTTTTTTTTTAATTGGGGAAGGGGAACAGGACTTTATTGGGGAAGAGTGTGTACTTCCAGGACTTTTTTTTTTCCCAAGTCCAGTTGTTCTCCTTTCAGTCTTAGTTGTAGAGGGCCCAGCTCAGCCCCAGGTCCAGTTGCCGTTGCTAGTTGCAGGGGGCGCTGCTCCCCATCCCTTGTGGGACTCGAGGAGTTGAACCAGCAACCTTGTGGTTGAGAGCCCACTGGCCCATGTGGGAATCGAACCCACAGCCTTCGGAGTTAGGAGCACGGAGCTCCAACCGCCTAAGCCACCTGGCCGGCCCCATCCATGTACTTTTAACTCATGTATTTCTTTATAGTTAAATGGGGTTTCTTGTATATATCGTATTATTGACTCTTGGCTTTTTCCCCCCTAGTCTACTAATCTGTCTTTTAATTGGTTCTCGATACAGTTGGATTAAAATATTCCGTCATACTATTTGTTTTCTGTTGTATTCCTCTTTTTCTACCTTACTTGGATTAATTATGTTTTGTCAGGGAAAAACCTTAACCTCATGGTACCAAAAGTAGACAGTGAGACTTACTGTATCCAATCAAGACAATTTATTACTCCTAGCACACCAAGCAACATGAACATCAGCATAGTTTTGTGTTGGTTCCCTCAGCTCTAAGTCCCACAGGTGATGACAGTGGTCTCAGATGCACAGTGGGTTTGTGTTTTGGCTGAGAAACCCAGGCCCAGCACTTTTATAGCAAACAGTAAGCAAGCCTGCCTTTGTGCGATGTGATCTCACCTCTCAAAATTGCCAGCTATATTCACAATCCTGAACAAGGGCCCAGAGGAAAGAGAAGTCAGGGCCTTGCGATCTTGACATACTCAACAAGTCACATTGAACACAAAGAGACCCAGGAGGATACTTCCCCATATTTTTATGATTCCATTTTATCTCCACTCTTGGCTTGTTATTTATACCTCTTAACATTTCTTTTAGTAGTTGCTCTTGCACTTACAATATATATGTTTAATTAATCACAGCAAATCTTTTATTATATTATATCACTTCTTACATAGCATAGGGACCATTTAACAGTATATTTCTAATTCTTCATTCTATAATTTTTACTATTGTTATTACCGGTATCATACATTTTCCTTTTATGTATGCTATAAACCCACAGTGTATTGCTATTCCTTTGTTTTAGACAGTCAATTATCTTTTAAGGTGATTAAAAACAGAAAAATGTCTTATATTTACCTTTATTCTATCCATTTCCAGAGATCTTCATTTCTATATCTAGATCCAGGTTTCTCTTTGGTATTGTATTTTTTTTTTCTCCCAAGTCAAGTTGTTGTCCTTTCAGTCTTAGTTGTGGAGGGCGCAGCTCAGCTCCAGGTTCAGTTGCAGTTGCAGTTGCTAGTTGCAGGGGGCGCTGCCCACCATCCAATGCAGGAGTCGAAACCGGCAACCTTGTGGTTGAGAGGATGCACTCCAACCAACTGAGCCATCAGGGAGGCAGCTCAGCTCAAGGTGCCGTGTTCAGTCTTAGTTGCATGGGGCAGAGCCCACCATCCCATGCGGGACTCGAGGAGTTGAACCGGCAACCTTGTGGTTGAGAGCCTACTGGCCCATGTGGGAATCGAACCGGTAGCCTTTGGAGTTAGGAGCATGGAGCTCCAACTGCCTGAGCCACCGGGCTGGCCCCCTGGTATTGTATTTTTTATGCCTCCGGACTTCCTTTACCATTTCTTTTTCTTTTGTTTTTCAATTACAGTTGACATTCAGTATTATTTTATATTAGTTTCAGGTGTACAGCATAGTGGTTAGGCATTTATATAATTTACAGTGATTTCCTCCCTTACCCCCACCATTGTCTTGTACCCATTTTACCATTTCTTATAGTGTTGATCTGCTGGTAATTAATTTTCTGTTTTTGTTCATCTGAAAAAGTGTTTGTATCTCTTCATGTTTGAAAGATATTTTGCTAGATAGAATTCTGGGTTGACAGTTTTCACTTTCAGCATTTTAAAGATACCATTCTATTGCCCTTTGGTCATATAATGTCTCTGGTGAGAAATCTGCTGTAATTCTTTTTTGTTCTTCTGTAGTAGTTTGTCTTCTCCTCTAGATGCCTTCATGATATTCTCTTTATCTGTGGTTTTCAACAGTTTGAATATGATAGATCATATTTGTGTGTGTGTGTGCACGTGTGAGTGTGTTTCTATCTGTATCTCTTCTACTTCTGGCATTCAAATTACACATATGTTAGCTCTTGGATGTTCTGTTCTGTTTTTTTTGTTTAATTTTGTTTCACTCTTTTTTCTTATCCTGTTTCAATTTGGGTAGTGTCTGCTGACCTATCTTCAAGTTCACTGAGTCTTTCCTCAGCTGTGTTGAGTTTACTGATGAGCCTGCCAAAGGCATTCTTCATTTCTGTTACATGTTTTTAAAAATTTCTAGCATTTTACATATGCCTCTTTTTTATAGTTTCTATCTCTGATAAAATGCTCCTTCTGTTTATGCATATTGTCCTTATTTTCCACTATGGCTTTTCACATATTGTAGTTGTTTTAAATTCTGTGTCAGATAACTCAAGGGGGTTATCTGGGTCCTGAGTCTGGTTCTCTTGCTTACTTTGTCTCTTGACAGTAGGACTTTTTGGTTTTTGGTTTTGTAAAGTTGCTTTTCGTAATTTTTTTTATTGATTTCTGGACATAATATGTAGAACAGTAGAGAATGAGGACAATATTATTTATGCTTGGAAATTGTCATATCTTTCCTTAGGCCATTAATGTGGAGCATTGAGTCAATCTTGTCAGGAGTTGAACGAGGGTTGGGTTTTATTGTTTCTATGATTACTTTTAGTGTCTGTGACTTCCACAGATTCTATACTCTCACACTAGACACACTGGGCCTTTAGCAATTCAATTAAAAACTATAGCCTAACTCTTACCTGCTTGTGTGGATTCCTCGTCTTCCTCCTGCTTCACAAGTGTGCCAGTGCCTGCATCCCATTTCTTCTTGGAGGCTCCTGTCCTTCTTTGGAATTCAAGTTAATTTATTGCTCTGCAACCTCAGCTCTCTGATGGGTTCAACAAGTTATAATTCTATAGATTACCTAACAATTAAAAAAATTCATGTGGTAATGATGCTCTCCTTAGCTTTCTGCATCTTAGGTGGAAGCCAGAAGTCTAAGCCATGTATTTTGTCATTGTTGCTTTCAAGACCTTTTGCCATCCATTTCTGGATCTTTCTCTTGGCTGACACCCTTCCAGCATAGCACCCAGAATTATTTCTAGCTCGGATTCTTTTCCTCTCTCTACCTTTTCATCTGGTAAATATCTCGCAAAGTGAAGGGACAGAGGTTCCTGATCTGTCGCTATCTTGGAGTCAATTCAAAATAATCCATGGAGTCCTGTTCCCAGAGATAAGCCTGAAAAGGGGGGAAGTGACTTTGGGATCTGAGTTCTCATCCACTGTACAATGGCTTGGCCTCATTCCTTTGTGCTGGGAAATGAGACCAAGTATTTACCCCATCCATTAATAAGAAATAGGAATCAAACTGACAAAACATTAGTTGGAAGATAAAAACTGAAACAAGATAAAATGGGAACAGGCTGGGAGTAGGGATTACAAGCACAGTCTCTGGAAGCAGCCTACCTGGGTTTGAATTCCAGCTCCATCACTTACTGTATGGTCTTGGACAAGTCCCTTTACCTCTCTGCATCTTCGTTTCTATATTTGTAAAGTGGAAATAATAGTACTTACCTCACAGGACTGTTAAGAGGATTAAGAGTTAATATATGCCAAGTACTTATAAGAGTGACAGGTACCTAAGCTCTGTAGAAGTATTAACTATTAGAGAGTACTTCCTATAATTTCAGAAATTCATGGAAGAAAGCAGTTTACTCCCTTTCTCAGAATCCATTACAATCAGAACAGCTAATGTTTATTGAGCATCTCCAAAGTGTCCAAGTCCTGTACTAAGCATTTTATGTGAATTACCGTGTTTCTCCGGAAATAAGACCTAGTCCGACAATCAGCTCTAATGCATCTTTTGGAGCAAAAATTAATATAAGACCCGATCTTATTTTACTATAAGACCGGGTCTTTATAATATAATATAATATAATGTAATGTAATGTAATGTAATGTAATGTAATGTGATGTGATGTAATATAATATAATATAATATAATATAATACAATACCAGGTCTTATATAAGACTGGGTATATAATACCAGGTCTTATATTAATTTTTGCTCCAAAAGACGCATTAGAGCTGATTGTATGGCTAGGTCTTATTTTCCGGTATCTCATAAAAGGTAGGAATTAACTATTCCTACCTAATAGGCAAGAAAATCCAGGATCAGAGAAATTAAGTGTTTTACATAGCTGACTAGATGCAGAGCTAGGTTTACAACCCAAGAGGGTCTGACTGCCACACCTGTGCTTTCAACCACTGCACTTGTTGCTTCCCGTAAACTAGTTTCCTTGCTTGTAAAATAGTGGGAAAGCTGTTTGCCGTATTTATCTCCCAGAGTTGTTTTGAGATCCCAATAACAATAGAAGAGGCAGTGCTTTAGGTATCTGTAAAGTGCTGGTCCCCTGACAGGGAAACTTGAAGCTGTCATGACTTTTCACTCCTCCATCCCTTTGCACATGCCCTTCCCCCTCATCTCTGCTTGTTGAACTCATTTCTTCAAGACTCAGCTCAAATAGCAGGCCTAGATTTTATTCTAACAATGGAGGGATTTAAGCAGGGGGCGGCACATCCGACTTGCGTTCTGAAATGATGACTGGCTGCTGCTGGGGAATGGAGGGTAGCAGGACCAGAATGAGGACAGGAGCACCATATATTAATAGAAGGCTGCTGTAGGAGCCAAGGGAGATGGTGGTGCAAACGGAGAGGAACGGTAGATTGGAAGGATATTTAGGAAAGAGAATCGACAGGAAATGGAGATGTATTTGAATGTGGGCAGCGAAGGGCAGGGAGGTGCCAATGATAAGTCCTATTCTTGACTTGCTGGAGGATGATTGAGTGACCTGCACGGCTGAAGCATCTCCGACAGACACCTCCTCCCACCTCTGTCCCCCCACCCCCACCCCCACCCCCTGGAGCCAGGAGCACCAGAGGAGGAGAAGAAAGAGAATGGGCACAGTCGGGTCCGGGAGCAACTAGATTGGACACTTCCAGCCCGGGTCTGAGCCAGGAGGTGCTGCGAGGGGGCAAGCGTTTCCCCTATTGGCCCGCAGTTGGCGCCTCTCCCCTCCACCCCCGCCAGCCCCGGCAAGCTGCGCCCTTCTGAGCACCCTGCAGGAGTTGGCTCCTCGCGGGTGTGTGGGGGTGCTGCGCAGCGGCCCACCCCTCCAGCCCTGACCCGCCCCGTCCCGGCGCCCACCCCGCCCAGTGCGCTGGAAAGGCTGGGCGGTGGCTCTGTCCAGTCCCGGAGCCAGGAACCAGAGGCTGCCGGGTGAGTCCCAGGGTTAGGGGGTGCTCCGCCGCAGTGCACCTGTCTTGACAGGAGGTATGGGGTCGGTGCCCTCCCCCTCCGGAGGTCCCCAGCCTCTCTTCCCCGGCATGCGCCCTCTCGAGATGTGCGCGCATCAGTGTGCGAGGGTGTCGGGGTGCGGGTGCGTGCTCGTTGGGTCGGGGTTGTCCCGGAGCAGCAAGTGTGCGTGGCCGGGAGCCCGCGCGTGTTCCTGCAGCGGGTCTGCGCCCGCGGGCGGGGTGCGGCTAGTGGAGCCGAGCGTGCGGAACCGAGCGTGCGGGCGACGGCGGCGGCGGGGAGAGCGCGGAGGAGGCCGGCGGGGCGCGAGGAGGAAGGATGCGAGCCGGGAACTTTTCGGCCGCTCTGGAAGTATGAGCTGTCGCGCCCGAAGGGGCTCCCCCGGCCGCCGGACGAGAGGCGAGCGCGTGTGCCCGCCGCCACCCCTCCCCCACTTCCGCCTCCCGCCTCTTCCTCGTTCCCGGCTCCCAGGGCCCGAGCGTCCCGGGGGAGACCCGGCGGCGCAGCCCCACCCCGGCCGGCGCGGTTTGCTCCCACGCCCCCGCCGCCGTCTCGCCTGAGCGGACAGATTGAGTCAGCGGGTCCGCGGCCGCGGCAGGTAGGGGCTCCGCGGTGGCCGCGGGCGCAGGTGCTGCGGGGAGGACTGGTGTCGGGGGGGCGGGCGGGCGGGGACGGCCGGGGCGGAGGGGCCTCTGTCGCCTCCCCTCCCTTCCCCCGCGGACGCGGCGTGTCCCTTTTTAGGGAATTCTTTCGCTCTCACTGACTCCAGTGCGGGTGGGGCAGAAAGAGAGGGTGCTCTCCATTTCACTGGTCCCCCGCCGGGCTCCTGGCAGCCTTCTGCCCCCGAATCTCTTCACCCCTCTCCCCAGCACCTTTAGTCGCGTAAACAACTCCTTTCCTCTCTCTTGCACTCGGCTTCGCGGCCCCCAGGGGATAGCTCTTTCAATCTTGTGAGATTGATGGGGTTGGGGGAAGGGAAAAGAGAGGGGACGTCCCGGAGCCCCTAGTCCCTGTCACTCCCCTTACCCTCTCTCTCGCCCTCCCCCAACCGCTGCAGGACCAGACGGCCCCAGGGGCTTGGGTATTTTTAGCGTTGTGACCTGGGCCACAGCTCTCAGAGTCTTTCCCAGGAGTCGGCCTCAGCGCCTCCTTCCTCCGCCGCCGCCAGCCGGTGGCCACAGAATCTCCCAACGGTTCTGTGGCCCTGCCAGGCCCACTTGGGTTTGGGTCCCTCGCGGCCCGCCCCAGCGCCTGTAGAGCTGGCCAGGGTCTCGAGTCCACCCACATGTGGAGGGAAAGGCAGTCTACAGAGGAGGAGGATCTGGTCCTCGAGTTAGTTACTCCCTGGCCTCCGGTGATGGGCTCAGAGCCCAGTGCCTGGAAGGAGGCTGGGCTTATGCGAGTGAATACAGGTCCTGGGAAAGCGCAGAGCTCTGGTGTTCTGGAAAGCTCTCCACTGGGGGCCTAGTCCGAATTGGACTCAGGACCTGCCCTTCCAGTGACTACTCACTGACTAATGGGGAGATAAGACAGTGAGATATGTCAGAGGAGAGGAGCTCAAATAGAGAGCTGTGGGAGTACAGAGAAGAGACTATGGATGGTTCTCTGAATAGCACAGGTATCAGAGCTTTACCTTTTACAGAGCAGTGTCTTCTGTTTGAGGCAGTTAGGATGATTATGGCATTTTCTGATGGGGAGACTGAGGCTAGAAAGATGATTTCCTTAGGAACAAAACTAACTCTGGAAGTCAGGTCTGTAGCTTCAGAGCAGGGTTTGCAGTGGATGGGGGTGATGGTAATGCGAGTATGTGTGTGGAAAGAGAGAGGGCTCTAGCTAGCTTTTGTCTGGGTTCTGAAGAACGGGCAGGAACTGGAGTTTCAGCACTAGAGGAAGAAGACATTCCACCTTGAGATCTCTGTCCCATCCTCCTCCCTGGCCTTCTGAGGAGATGCCAGGTCCATAAAGTGGAAAAAGTGCCTCCCCTTTCTGGGCCAGACCAGTCCCTCCAACCCCTCTCAGAGGGTATGATTCTGAGATTTGGCCATTGGCTGCGTCTGTCCCCTGAATACAGAGGAGCCTCTCTTGCTGTGCCTGGAACTGGCATCCCCTTTGTGGAGCTAGGGTAAGCCCCGCCTCTGCATGAGACTTGAAGTTTGTGGTAATGGACTTTGTTCAGAGAAGGGGAAGGAGAAAGCCAAGTCCAGAAGTGTCTGGGCTGGAACCAGAGGCCCCACTGCTGGGATGCTGGCTGCAGTGGGACTCCCCAAGCCCAGGCCCCCCTCCCCCCTGCATTCCCTCTCAACTTCATAGCTTGCTCTCCACCCTCTAGGAGCTGACATGGACCCAAATCCTCGGGCAGCCCTGGAGCGCCAGCAGCTCCGCCTGCGGGAGCGGCAGAAATTCTTTGAGGACATTTTACAGCCAGAGACAGAGTTTGTCTTCCCCTTGTCCCACCTGCATCTCGAGTCGCAGAGACGTAAGTTCTAAGACCTGGGGAGAGGGACTAGGATAGGGAGGACATCTTGTAGGGCCCCCTCCTCTCTTATTTTCTTGGTCCTCTGAACTTCTGTCTCTGGACCTGACACATCGCTGACCATCCTACCGCTGGGTCCTCCTGACTTGCCCCCTTCTTGATCTGCAGCCCCCATAGGTAGTATCTCATCCATGGAAGTGAATGTGGACGCACTGGAGCAAGTGGAACTTATTGACCTTGGGGATCAGGATGGAGCAGATGTGTTCTTGCCTTGCGAAGATCCTTCACCAACCCCCCAGACGGCTGGTATGCCCCTCTGCTGGGACTTGGGCACCAGTTAGCCAGGGCCGGATGTCAGGGCTCTGAAGTGAGGCTGCAAGGCTGGGCTGGGGAAGTTTAGCCGTGGGGGCTGGAAGGGGGCGTTGCCACCCATGAAACAGCTGTTTGTTCTGATTTTAAGGAAGTTGACCCTGAGGGGAACTGGGTTACAGATCCCCAATCCAAGGTTCTAGGAATGCCCAGCCCCCTTAGCCTTTGCTAATTTTACATTTGTGAAATTAATGTAATTAAAATAATATAAAAATGTAATATTTACATTAGGTAAGGTAAGCAGTATTAGTCATCTTAATAATATTTATTGAGCACTTTATTAGACTTCTAATACTGTGCTAAAATATTTCACATATATTATCTCAAGCCTTACAATGTCCTATTAGGGCAGGTGGTATTATCTCCATTTATAAAGAAGGAAGATAGAGAAGTTGTCACATAGCCAGAAAGTGGCAAAACTGGGTTCAAACCCTGGCTCTGTTACTCTAAAGCCTGTATGTTTAACTTACAAAAGATATTCACTTATTTAAAATTGCTGCTATTGATAGCCTACTACGTGCCAGACACTTCATAAGCATTCTTAGATTTTACCCTCAGAACCCTTCTGGAATATAGGTATCCCATTTTTTTACAGAGGAGGAGAAGAGTCCTTGAGAGGGAAAGTGAATTACCCAAAGCTACTCAGTAGCAAATAAGTGACAGGTAGAACTTGCGCTCTTGCATTGATTGACCTCACTCTGGAGCCCAGACATGATGATCCCAGAAGTAGAAGGAACTAGGAGTCAGAAGACCTGGCTCTTTGCTGGACTGGCTAAGAGACTCTGGACAAATCCCTGACCCTGTCTGGGCTTCGGTTTCTCCCGGCCAGATCATATCTGAGAGTCCTCTGAAGCCCTGTTTGTGACCCTGACCAGCTCTTCTCTCTGGGCAGGGCTGGATGACCATCCAGAGGAGCGGAGCCTGCCAATGCACATACCAGACAGGACCACATCCCGCATTTCCTCCTCGTCTTCTGACTCTTCCACCAACCTGCACAGCCCAAATCCCAGTGACGGTGGAGCAGACACGCCCTTGGCACAGTCTGATGATGAGGAGGGTGGGGGTGATGGAGGGGCAGAGCCTGGAGCCTGCAGCTAGCAGTGGGCCCCCACCTATGGACTGACCGAGCTGGCTATTCTTTACTTGAGACCCTAGGCCCAGCCAGGGCCCTTCAGAGAAGACCAGACTCTCCTTGTAGTAGGCACCACCAGGAGGAAAGGATGGCGGGGTGGTGTGCCTCCCTGGGAATTAACCCTCTCCTGCTTTCCTGCTAACCTTGTCCCGCTGCAACCCTGCCACCAGTTTTTGGCTTACTCCTGAGGTAGAGCTTGCAAGCAAGGAGATGGAGATGAGGTAGGACGTGATGCCACTGCTTTTCTTAGCACTCCTTCCTCCCCCAAACTATCCTGCAGCCTTCTAACAGAGTCTCTCTCCTACACCAGTGTCTCTAAATGGATGTGAACTCCTTAGCACTCAAGTGAGGTGGTACTCCGCCATCTTGCTTCCTTACATCCTTTTTTGGAACAGGGCACGGTGTAAATAATAAACAAATAATATACCAGCCATTTCACTTCGTTTTTTTCACATTGCAAAGATATCAAACCCACTATATTTCTTTAGCTCTCTAATCAACACCATATTCCCCTCACTCATCTACTCCTTTTACTGAAGGAATGCTCACAACACCTGTGCTGGGACTTTGGAATATGGTTTGAATAAGAAGGCGGTACTGTCTTGGAGGAGGAGAGAGAGTGAATACCACACTTCACAGTGTAACACATAGCATGACAAGGAACGGCTCTGGTGTCAAAAAGTAGGGGCATCTTAGCCTGTACGTTACTGAAGAGCTGATTTTTAAATTGAGATCCAGAGCATGAGTAGGAGTGAGTAGGAGTTAGCTAGGTGGGGGTTGTAATCCAGGCAGAAAGAGCAGCTTGGGAAGACTTTCAATGGAGAAAAATAGCCTGGAGGAACAAAAAAACACTCCGCGTGGCTGAACTGTTGGATTTGAGAAGAAGATGAAGGGAGAGGTAAGACTGACAGAGGTCAAGTCATGAAATGCTTAGAAGCCTGTATCAACTTTCAATTTGGCTGTTCGCAAACTATCAGTGACTTAGGATATACACTTATGTCTTCATGTAAAAGAAGTCCAAAGTATAGGGCTCTAGAGCCGCTCCATAGTTAGTGGGCATCAGGGTCCTAATTGAGCTCTTTTTGCTCAGCCATCCCAGGCACATGTCTCGAGTTCTTATTGCTAGTTCATGTCTAAGGTAGCTGATGAAGCCCCTGCCATCATGTCCTTCAAACTGGCAGAAAGCAGAAGAAATTGGGGATGGGCAAAGCACACCCAACTGTCTATTCCCATGTCAAGAAACATACTTGGAAGTTCTAACCAGTACCATCCACTTTCATCTCATGGGCAAAACATGAGAAATGTTTCATTTGTGGATGTTTTGCAGACACGAGGACACAGCATTATCTGGGAGAAAGGAAATTCTGGCCTTTTGAAAGACAACCCTCAAGTCACTGAATTACCAATGCATCTGATTTCTGTACGACCTTTCAAACCTCTCCAACACGCTGTTTACTGGGGAGGCTGGGATGGTCCTTTCATAGGGCATGCTGCTGTAATTGGTTATGTCACTAAGGAACAAGAGGACGATAGTCTTTGGATAGGTAACTAGCAGAGTACACATTAGAGACCACGTTCATGAATTTGAACTTTACTGGAAGTAATGAAAAATCACAAATGGGTGAATGTTCCTGTTGAAAAGATAATTCTGGCTGCAGTGTAGAGAATGTACTGGAGGAAGGACAGGGTCAGGACAGACATAGGACACAATAAACCATGAAGAGGTAACAGTGGCCTAGAAGATTGTGGTGATCCGTTTAACTGGGTTGAGGCACGGTATAAATAATGACATTCATTCAGTAAACATTAGATGTCAGTGTTGAACATGAGACACTGAGCACGGCCTTGGGAATGTAGTAGAGGCAAAAAGGCCTGCTCTTATGGAGTTTAGACTCCAGTGGGGGCCAAATGTAAAACTGCAACTATGACTCGTGCTAGGAAACGGCTCTATTCAGAGACGTGACGGAGTGTTTCCCTTGAGGAAATGGCATTTGCTGAGATCTGAAGGATGAGTAGGAGTAACCTAGGGGAAGAATGGCTGGAAGGCCTCCTTGTGGAGTACTGATTGGAGGGGACTGAAGTGGGTGTATGGAAACCAGGAGATTGCAGCCATCTAGATAAGAGGTAATGGACTAGGGTGGAGGTAGTGGGGATGTAGAAAACTGGAAGGAATGAAGAGAGATTTAGGAGGCAAATTCCAAAAGGTTTGATAGGTGGGTGTGAGAAAGGAAGGGGTGAGGAGCGCCATCACTGTTTCTGCCTTTTGCAATAGGATGATTTGGAGGGTGCTTCACCCAGATGGGGAGTTTAGGAGAGAATCAGTTTTGGGAAGGTCATACATTTGGTTTTGGATGTGATGAGTTTGAGAGTCTCCAAGAGGACATGTTGAGTAGGTACTTGGACTCACAAGTGTGGGATTTAGGTGAGAGGATTGGGCTGGAAAATAAATATGTGAGTTATCAATGTATAAGTGGTCAATGAAGCCATGGGTGTGAATGAGATTGCCCAGGGAGAAAGGAGAATGAAAGGACGGGTTACAGGATCCAGCCTTAAGGACCATGAAGAATTGAAGTCATTTTCTCACATTAGGAAAAAACGAATCATTCCACCTCCCTACATCAGATACCACTGATGGGATCAGAGCCCTTCATCCTGAATTCCAAAGCTCTTTGTACCATCCAGGCTGAGTGACAGGGCTGCAGTCTTCCCCCATCCTGCTTTCACTCCCGCAGGAAGCCATTGTAAGTGACAGTTCCTAAGCGCTAGGGAGAGACTTGTGGGAGTTTTGTGCTCCTTTGTCTAAAAGCCTCTGTGTCCAAGTTGAGGTCATCCTCTAAGCTGGGCCAGGGCCCAGTATCATGTTAAATTGTGCAGTTTTTCTGGATTCTTATGACTTTGATGCATGCATGGTCTCTGTCTTCTTGTGCCTTTTCTCTTTAGTAGCAAGGCTCAACCTCCTGACTGTAGCTGAGCCTTCTGGGCTGCAGCCCATGAACTCTGCAGCTCTGCTTTGTGGGGGTTCTCAGCTTCAGGTTGCTTCACTTTCCTTGAAGGTGAGTGATAGGAAGCTAGACTAGCTTGATTGCTGTCAGCATGTCAATAAACCTCTTAGTACCACAGGCATGCGACACTAGGATCTGTGGAGTTTGGGGCAGAGAGCCTCCTGGGGAGAGGAATCTACAGCCTTCTGGAGAGATAGAATTGTTTGTGAGCCTATGGGGAGCCTTCAGTTCAGCTATTATGAGTCCCAGCCCTGCCTGGAGAAATCTAGGGTCAGCTGAGACCCCAGGACCACTTCCTGATTGGACAATGACCTCTTCTTCTGCCAAACCACAGGGGCTTGGCTGGCCTTCAGAGCCAGCAGCTCCAGCTGTCTGTTTTTTGAGGCAACACAGTGCCCTTGGAGATGGGAGGAGGATTTGGTGCCAACTCCAAGGCAAGCAGCCCAGCTTTCAGTCTCCAGGCCACCGTGTGGCTTCTTCTGTCTGTTGTATAGACTTGTCATAGACTCTGGAGAGGAGGGAAGAAGACGAACTCATTCTGCACAATCCTGTACTGGGGAGGACACAGGAGGGACCACAACCCAGGGGAAGAATCTCTAGGAGGCTCACACTGTAGCGGTCCCTAGGAGTGCACAGAACTCGGTACTGTGAATAACATGGCAGTGTGGCGACAACGTGGAACTGCTATAATGTCTGTTTGTTCGTTCAAACATTACCGAGCACCTACTATATGCCAGCCTCCTTGCTTGGGCAACAGAAATACTAAGGTGACCAAGAACTCTTCCAGGAACAGATATGGCCAAGGATAATGGAAGTATAATGTGGGCCATAGCAGAAATGCACCGAGGATGGTAGCACACCAGAGGGAGAAGCTAAGTCTTCTCTGCAGGTGGCTGGGTCTTGAATGATGAGGACAGGCAATTTCAAAAGGAAAAAACATGCAGAAATACAAAATAATCATAATGGTGCAGCTACTTTCCCCCCCCTTTCTCTGCCTTCCCCCCCACTCCGGTTCAAGCCATTGTTTCTCAGTCTAGTTGTGTAGGACACAGCTCCCAGGCCCATGCTGGTATTAGGAGCTTTGCACTTCCTCTGGTTGAGGCAGTGATCTATGGTCTGCTCACAGCAGCCCACGGCAGCCCAGCTCCAGGGAGAGCTGTTGTTCATAATCTTAGCTGTAGAGGGCGCAGCTCACTGGCCCATGTGGGAATCGAACCTGCAACCTTGACCTTAGGAGCCCACGCTCCAACCACCTGAGCCAATGGGCTGGCCCCCCCTTTTTTTTGACATGGATCCTGTGGCCTCTAGTCTTGGCTCCATCACTCACTGTGATCTTAGGCAATTATCTCAGTTTTCTGTACCTCAGTTTTCTCATCTGTAAAGTGGAAATAATAGTACCTACCTCAAAGAGTTGAGTAAACGATAGTAAATGTTATTAAGCACTTATTACATTCCAGATCCTACATGTACAAAACTTTTAATCCTTGCAACAACCCTGAAAGTAGGTTTATCCATTTTATAGAAGAGGAAAAGTGACACTCAGGTTGCTCACGCTCATATGGATTAAAGGCCAATGTGGGGATTTGAACCCATATCTATCTGACATCTAAACTCGTGGCTGTCCTTCTACTCCCTGTCTAGTGGGACAGGAATACTGGATATAAGTAGAATGAAGTCATAGTGAAATAAAAACACCTTTTTGACACTTCATGGGGTATATCTTGGCAGACCTTCCTGACACTAAATTTGGCTCTTCATGGAAGTATGGTTGTGAGTTTTACCAACACACAGTGTGCAAAATTCTTCATAAATGTGTTCCCCGTAGGGCAGCTGGGAAAACTAAAGCAGGAATTTAACATTGGAACTCCTACAACTCAATAATAAAAAAGCGAACCAGCCAGTGAAAAAGAGGGGAGTGTGCAAAAAGTTTTTAACAGACGCTTCACAAAAGAAAATACATAAATGGCGGATAAACACATGAGAAGATGCTCAACATCATTAAGTACCAGGGAAACGCAAAGTAAAACCATAATGAGATACCATTACATACATACCCACATGGCTAAAACGAAAAACTCCCCAAAATTCAAAACCAATGTTGACCAGGAACTCTCATACATTGTTGGTACAAGTATAAAATGATACATTTTGGAGAAAGGTCTGGCAGTTTCTTATAAAATTAAACATACACATACTCTTTGACTACTAAATATTTATCCAAGGTAAATGAGAAACATTTGTCTGCAAGTTAAATTGTACAGCGGTCTAGTTCATAATAACCAAAAACTTGAAAGAGCTTAGGTGTCCGTCAACAGAATGGATAAACTATGGTATATTCATACAATGCAATGCTACACAGCAGTAACAAGAAACAAAATGCTGATACATGCCTTACACAAAAAAGTTTACATACTATATGATCATTTCGTTTATATGAAGCTCTACAATAGATTAAACTATTCCGTGGAGAAAAATCCAAACAGTGGTTGCCTTTGGAAGGGGTGGGGCAGGTATTGACTGGCAGGGGGGCATTAGCAACTTTCTGGGGTTTTAGGAAGTTAGGAATTTGGTTTACACAGGTATATGCATTTGTCAGACTCAGTGAATGTGCACTTCAGAGTTGTGCATTTCATTGTATGTAAATTTTACACCAAAGAAAAGTGTAAACAAAAGTTTAAATCTAGTTAATAATAACGCATGGGGAAATAGGTGGCGGGAAGTGTACTTATGTCTGCAATTTACTTTGAAATGCATTAAGACATAGATGAATGGAGAGATTTATACACCGATATGTGATAAAGCAAGTATAGTAAAATGTTAATGGTGGAATCTTGGTGATGGGGGAACAGCTGTTCATTGTAACAGGTGTTCATTCTTTCAACTTTGATGTTTGTTTGAAATTTTTCATAAGAAAAGGACCAGTCATTTGGGGGTGTGCAGGAAAGCTCTTCCACCAGAAGCTGGCTGGGCTTAGGACCGGGTACATGGAGACATCAGAAGCTGAGGGAGGCAGGAGCCAATCCCTGTGACCTCGCAAAAGTAATTAACCGTTTCCAGTCTCTGTTTCAACTATCACAGAGGCACCACAACAGTGGCGCCGCTCGGCATTATTAAGCACTTTCTCGTCGGTGGGAATACCTCAAAGTTGGGTGATCCTCAACCCAGCCTCCAGCTACACCACACGCCCATCGTCCTTCGTACCCTTCCAGTGCCTACATAGACCCACTAGTCCTGAAGGGCCTAGCCAGGCCGTTGCTCTGGTAACCACACCCGTTTCCGGGAAGGTACCGGAAGTCTCTTCTCATACGCTCTTCCTATTGGAGGCCGGCCTCGTGGGGGCGGGCGCTGTTGGGAGGCGGAAGCAGCCGCAGGCATGGTGGCGGCCGTGCCGCTAGCGGTGCTCGCGCTGCTGCTCCTGGGGCCGGGCGGCTGGGGCTATGCAGAGCCCCTACGCGACAGTCTGAGAGAGGAGCTCGTCATCACCCCGCTGCCTTCTGGAGACGTGGCCGCCACATTCCAGTTCCGTACACGCTGGGATTCGGACCTGCTGCAGGAAGAAGGTGAGAGGACGAGACTGACCGGAGAAAGATATCTGTGGCACCTGCTGGGAGTGGGTGGGGCCAACCCTCGGGGGAGGAGCCTGGTCCCTGGGTGGGGTTCTGGCCAGTGGGCGTGGAGCCGGACGAAATGGGTCCTTGGGGGAAGGGTGGGATAGTTATTGAAGAACCTCATTGTACCGTTGGTGAAACTAGAGTCCGGAGAGGGGCAGCGACCCCTGACTGCCAAGTCCAGTGCTCTTTCCGCAGCCCCAGGCTGCCACTCTACACCTTTAGTTAGAGCCTTCTCTTGACAACACTGATGATGATTTGTGGCTGTTGGCTGTTTTCATTTATACTGGGTGCTAAGCACAGTGTTAAGTTCTGTGAAAGATTACTAGGAAAAAATTAGAGGGGTAGCGAGGTAAAGGTACATTTTCAAGATCACATCGCTGGTAAATGACAGTCTGGTCTGGGATTCAGATCTCTCTGATGCCAGAGCCTGGGGTCTACTGCTTCTTTGAGGTGGCTGAGAACCCTCCCTCACCAGCTCCCCCTTCTCCAGTGTCTCATTATAGGCTCTTCCCCAAAGCCCTGGGACAGTTGATCTCCAAATATTCTCTGCGGGAGCTGCACCTGTCACTCACGCAAGGCTTCTGGAGGACTAGATACTGGGGGCCACCCTTCCTGCAGGCCCCATCAGGTGCAGAGCTCTGGGTCTGGTTCCAAGACACCGTCACTGAGTGAGTGCCCATTTTGAGTCCTGTTGCAGGCCCTGGAGGGAATGTGGCAGGGGAAGTTGTTGTTATCCTGCCACTGCCTTTGGGGGCAGCAGTTCCAGCAGGCAGCAATCTCATGGGGATAAAACTGCATTGGAAGTAAGAAATAATATTACCACTGAGTGGCATTCTTTATTGTGCTGAATATACTTCCTTCCCCTGCTACTTCCAGAACCTGAGGTGACACATGGATATCTCTACAGAGGCAGGTAACAAATAATGGCTGCTTGCTTGGATGTACGGCAGTAGAAAACTGGCAAACTGGATAACCTTTTAAAAGACGTTCATTCAACATAATAATTATGATAGTGAAAAAAATACCATAAAGGCCAAACAAAACATCGATGAGCTAGAATGCCCTGCAAGATGCCAAATCTCCGTGCTAGAGGAATTGCTTTTGTTCGGGAGGGGGTGGGCCTAGATATCGCTGTTGTACCACAATTTTCTCTTAATTCCACTATGAGAAATAAATAGCGGAAGTAGGATAAAAAAAATTTAGGGCATAATAGGGAGTGGTGGGAACGGTGGCAGGCTAGAGAGCTTGAGAGGACAGCTGCCACTCCTCTCCTGTGGATTGTTGCCATGTGGGAATAGAGGCCCGCTGTTGTCAGTCATTCAGAAGTCTGGATTTTAATGTGATAATAGTCAAATTTAAATATCACCAAGGAATTTAAAAATGTAAGACATGCTACGTGGGTCAGTGTTGTGTACACCAAATAAAACATGGTTCTGGTTTAGGCAGAGTTTTCAGACTTCCAGAGGACAATCTTTACTTAAGGTTTGAGGCTTGGAGCAGTTGAAAAGCTCTGAACAGAGGATTATCAAAACCCCCCCAGGGCAGCACAAAGTGATATCAAATGAGGAGCAAGCAATGACCCCCCAACTTGCCAAGCATTTCTCTCTTGCCTGAACGCTGGCTTCCTTGTCTTTCCCATCTGCGCTGCCCTCACTCTCTCCCCTAAGCTCATGATTGCCTATAATATGGAGTTGATGTTTAGAATTCTAGTTTTATGTTTTCTGTGATTAATAGAGAAAATTGGTTTTGATGTTTATCTAAGGGAAAAAACACCTAATTTCATGTGATTTCTTTTGTGTGTGGCAGGGAGGGGGTCCTAGAATGGTTGTTTTCCCTTGTTCAGTGAGCCTTTACAGACGGAAGACTTCCCGCCCTGAACGTAGAACCAGGACTTACTTTCCTGCCCAGGGTATTCACAGGAAACTGTCCTTTTGCCCAGCGGAGCACACCTCAGCGTGGATCAGTGAGCTGAGGTCAGCCTCTGACACGTGGGGCACATTGCATGGTGCTGTGACGCATACAGAGGTGACCCAGCCTTGCTCCCTGACCTCAGGTTGCTCACAGCCTGGTTGCGGAGCAATGATGCTTAGAACAAGATGCTGCCCCCCACGAGCCATTTCCCAGGAGGGACCTAGTGAGGGGCTTGGATGGTCAGAATGGAAACAGGACAGGTGGAGGCTGTGGTTGAGAAGGGCAGGGAAGACTTCCTGGAGGAGGGAGCCTCCTTGAAGGTGGGAAGAGAAGAGTGAGTAGGGCATTCCCAGCAGGAGCAGGAATCACCTGAGCGGAGACCTGTGGGGCCTGTCCAGAGGACAGCGAGGAGGAAGAGACTGAGCAGGAGCAGGGATGGTGTTCCAGCTCCATCAACTGGCCAGTCTGACAGTGTGGCCGCCAACTGTAGGCTTTGAGAAGTGGGCAGAGGCAGCCCCGGGACAGTGACGGGTTTGTGTCTCCATCCAGTGTGGATAAGTCTTGGAAGGAGCTCAGTAACATCCTCTCAGGGATATTCTGCGCCTCTCTCAACTTCATCGACTCCAGCAACACAGTCACGCCCACTGCCTCCTTCAAACCCCTGGGGCTTGCCAATGGTGAGAAACCCCTGGAGCCCCTTCCCTCTTCCTGTTACGTCTTGCCTAAACCTTTGCCTCCTTGCTGCTCAGCTTCCTCCTTCCTCAGCTGGGCCAGATCATGAGTCCCCTGGGTGTGCAGGTTCCAGGGGAAGGCTTCTTAAGACTGTGCTGTCTCTGCATTGCCTTCTTTCTCCCGAGGGGTGGAGAGGGTGCCGCCCCCAGCTGGGACTTTTAGGGCGCTGGTGCTAGAGAGATGTGTGGCCAGCAGGAGGGGTCACTGCCATCTCTAGAGAGTGGGTCTTGAGGAGTGGGGCCCCTGGGCCCACCCCAGATGGATTTCTGGCTCCCTCAGGCACTGATCACTACTTCCTGCGCTACGCTGTGCTGCCGCGGGAGGTTGTCTGCACTGAGAACCTCACCCCATGGAAGAAGCTCTTGCCCTGTAGTTCCAAGGTGAGGCCAGAGTGGTCTGAATGTGCATGGGTGCCCCAGCGTGTGGATGGAGTTGGCAGGTGCCCGCTCACTGCCTGACAGCCAGGGTGCATTCACAGATAACCTCTGCCCCACAGTGCAGGGCACTGACCTTTCATTTCTTCCTACCTCCTCCAGGCAGGCCTGTCTGTGCTGCTGAAGGCTGATCGCTTGTTCCACACTAGCTACCACTCCCAGGCAGTACATATCCGCCCTGTATGCAGGGTAAGTGGTGGGGAATAGGGGTGGTTACCATCCAGAGGCTCTGAGAGAAAGTGCAGGTAAAGCTCGTGGCCCAGTGTCTGTCAAGGGCTGAGCCAGTATTCGGTGGTGGATATAGTGATGATTTCTTGGGGCTCTGGCCATGCACCAGGGAAACTGAGTGGCTGCCTGGCTAGTGTTCAGTAAATCTTTGTCGTGGAGGGTAGTGGTTCAGAATGGCTATGTGGATGCAATTGCTGCCTCTGTCACTCACCAGCTGGCATGACCTTGAGCAAATCATTTCATTTCCCTGAGGCTGGTTCTCCCACCTGTCAAATGAGAATAATAGTAGTTGCAGTTCCTACAGTTGCTGGCGATGGTTCACCTGACGGATACACATAAAACTGCTGGCACGGGATCAAGTGCTCAGTAGTGAGAGGTAGCAAATCAGTGGACGGGAAGACGCGTGGTAGACGAGACTGAGTCCGGTAGGAGTCCCTGAGGCTGTGTGGTGGGGGAGCTGATATGTCCTCACTGCTGCTGTCTGGCCCCTGTGGTAGAATGCGCGCTGTACCAGCGTCTCCTGGGAGCTGAGGCAGACCCTTTCCGTTGTGTTTGATGCCTTCGTCACAGGGCAGGGGAAGAAAGGTAAGCTACCACGGCAGCTCATCTCTACCACCCATTGCCAGCCCTGTCCTGTTTCTGTGCATGAGGCCTGGTCCCAGCCCCTGCCCAACCCTGCTCTCTGCTCCTCAGACTGGTCCCTCTTCCGGATGTTCTCGCGAACTCTCACGGAGCCCTGCCCCCTGGCTTCAGAGAGCCGAGTCTATGTGGACATCACCAGCTCCAGCCAGGTACCAAGGTCTCCACGCACACACACGGCCCCCCTTCCCCAAGGCCAGCCTGCCCCTCTGCTCGCTCCTCAGCCCTGCCCCTGTGTCTCCAGGACAATGAGACATTGGAAGTGAACCCGCCCCCGCTCACCACATACCAGGACGTCATCCTGGGCACCCGGAAGACCTATGCTGTCTACGACTTGCTTGACGTGGCCGTGATCAGCAGCTCCCGCAACCTCAACATCCAGCTGAAGTGGAAGAGACCCCTGGAGAACGGTGGGTGAGGGTGGGCCACAGCAGTCTATGGAGGTGTCATCTCTTGGGGAAGAGTCACAGCCCTGCCTGTCACTGAGATAACAGGCTTGTGTGTAGACCCGGGTCTCGAGTCAGCCATCCTGGTTCTAATTCCCCGTCTTCAAAGCTCTGTAACTTTGGGCAGATTCCTAGGCTTTCTGTTGTATCTGTAGAATGGGAACAGTAATACCTAGCAGATTGGATGAGATAATTAATATAAAACAAGGAGTTTGTCCATGCATTCAATTAATCCACAAATATTTTTGAAGATGGAAGATGGATACCCTGCATTCGAGAAACAGAATGTCCGCTGGTTGAGACAGGCGTCAAACAATGAATTAATTGTGATTGTGTTCAGTATTATCCAGGGAAAGTGCAGAAGATCATGAGAATACCTGGTTTGGGCTGGAAGGGGCACGGAGCTTGGCACCTATAAGTCCTTAGGAAATAATAGTAATTCTGTCATCACCGCTGTGGGCTGGGGAGGACAGAGCTGGGTCCAGAATGCAGGTTTCCCAGTTCTGGTGGCAAAGCTCTTCTCCGTCCCCTCCTTGGCCCGGAGACTCTGAACGTGGCCGGGGCCGTGCGGGCAGGGTGGCCCTTTCGTTCAGGACCTATTAGTAACTGCTGACTTTGCTCTGCACAGAGGCCCCCCCAGTGCCCTTCCTGCATGCCCAGCGATACGTGAGCGGCTACGGGCTGCAGAAGGGGGAGCTGAGCACTCTGCTGTACAACACCCACCCGTACCGGGCTTTCCCCGTGCTGCTGCTGGACACCGTGCCCTGGTACCTGCGGCTGTATGTGCACACGCTCACCATCACCTCCAAGGGCAAGGAGAACAAACCAAGTGAGAGCCGGCCACCCCTCCTCTACCCCGTGCTCACTCTCCCTCCAGGCCGCCCCAAGCACTCAGGTCTCAGGGTAATTCCTGAAATCCGTACCTCAGAAAAACTACTGAGGACGAAAGAGTTAGGAATAATTTGAAAAATGGAAAGGGTAGCGTCACCAGTGCCCGATCTGGGAAGTCATTGATAAAGCAAAAATAATTAAAACACATAGTACTGGTGATTTTTCATTTCTTTTTTAAAAATTTTTATTAAATGTATCGGGGGGGCATTGCTTAGTAAAATTATATAGCTTTCAAGTGTACAGTTCTATAATGCATCATCTATATATTGCATCTTGTGTTCACCACCCAGAGTCAGTTCTTCTGTCACCATATAGTTGACCCCCTTTACCCTCTTCCACCGTAGGAGGGCAGTAGTTTTCCTACCTTTTCCTCTTACTCTTTCCTTCCTTCCTGGTGTCCTTGGGCACAGTCTTTTGTGATGAGTCATAGGCTCTTTCGGGTAAAGAAAGGATTGGCAAGAACAGCAGAGTATTCAGAGCCCAGACAGTAGACCTGGAGTAGATGGCTTTTGCTTTCTTGGGAGGGGTGAAGAGGTGTAGTTTTTAAAATTTTTATTTTCTATTATTTTCCTAAAGAGGAGTTAATATTTCCTGCTTTCTGTTAGGTGCCAGGCATAGCACTAAGGCACTTGTTTTTCTCTGCAGTGGAGGGAGACTAATACTACAGAAAAGGCTTCTTAGGAAGAGGGTATAGCACGTCCCACAGCCAGACTTAAAGTCTTCTGTTGTTTCCCATATTTTCAAGTCTGTGGCTGATAGGTTTACTTATTTTCAACACCACTGTACCACCTTCAACATCTCTACTTCGAACATCCTACCTATGTATTTTGTAGGTTTTTCTGTTTTGTTTTTTTTTTTTTACCTTTTGTTCTGGAAAATTTCGAACACACACCCAAATGGAAGAGTATGATCAACTCCCATGTACCCATTCCCAACTTCAGCACTCTCCAGCTTTCTATCTTTTTTTCATCTCTCTTCTCCTTCTCCTCCTTCTCCTTCTCCTCCTCCTCCTCCTCCTCCTCCTCCTCCTCCTCCTCCTCCTCCTCCTCCTCCTTCTTATTATTATTATTTTGGTTTGGTTATTTTTCTGCTAGAGTATCTTAAAACAAGTCCTAGCATCACATCAATTCACCTTTAAATACTGCAGTAAACATCTCTAACAAATAAAGGACGTTTAAAAATTATGGCCTGTTATTATCACTCCTGTTTTCCCCAGTGGTCTTAAAAATAACTTTTTATAATTCTTTTGTTTGAATTGGGATCTAAACAAAGTCCTCCCATTACATTTGCTTGATACGTTCTCAAGTTTCTCTCTTTCTAAGTAACAGGCTTTATAGAAAAATTGAGCAGAAAGTACAGTAGTTCTCATATGTTCCCTCGCCCCACCTACAGCTTCCTATGTTATTAACATCTTGCATTAGTGTGGTACTTTTAAGTCTCTTGTAACCTATTCTTTTTTATTTGTAAGTCTATTTGTTGGAGAAACTGGGTCCTTTGCTGGGTAGCATGTTCTGCATTCTGGGTGTGCCCTTGTGTCAGTGTTTAACATGTTCCTCCATCCCCTGTATTTCTTGGCTTGGTGGTTAGTATTAGAGACTTGATTAGATTCAGGTCCCAGACGTTTGGCAGGAAGACTTTCCAGGTGGTTCTGTGAATTTCCTGTTGCATCACTTCAGACACCAGCTGTCTGCTGCCCAGTGTCTGTGATGTGAACATGGAGTACCATCAGCTCTTATGTAAGACCCGGTCTCATATTAATTTTTGCTCCAAAAGACGCATTAGAGCTGATGGTCCAGCTAGGTCTGATTTTCGGGGAAACAGTAGTTGGCCGCCATGCCCTCGATAGCCTGTCTTGAACGCTCCTGGGACAGCTGCCCTGGACACATCTTTCCCCTTTTCTGAGACCCTGCTCCCTTCCCTGAGCTTGCCTGACTTCTGTGAGCTCTGGGCACCCACATCCAGGCCCCAAGGCCTCAGTAGGTAGAGCAGGAGGTGCAGATAGTCTGACCTTGGGAAAGAGGTATGGGTGACCCTTGGCGCTTGCCTGTCTCCAGGTTACATCCACTACCAGCCTGCCCAGGACCGGCTGCAGCCCCACCTCCTGGAGATGCTGATTCAGCTGCCAGCCAACTCTGTCAGCAAGGTCTCCATTCAGTTTGAGCGGGCGCTGCTCAAGTGGACAGAGTATACCCCGGACCCCAACCACGGCTTCTATGTCAGGTGGGCCCCACCCACATGCTGCTCCCGCCCTCCTGGCCCACCTTGTCTGCCGCTAACCCTGGGTGGGGAACCCGTGAGGAACACGGCTCACGGAATGCCTGCCTGCTTCTCTGCAGCCCGTCTGTCCTCAGCGCCCTCGTGCCCAGCATGGTGGCAGCCAAACCCGTGGACTGGGAAGAGAGCCCCCTCTTCAGCAGCCTGTAAGTGTGACCTCAGCTGCCTTCTTCGGGGTGGGCATGGACACAGCTGGTCCGGTTCCCGCAGCAGGGCTGGGGCTAGGTATTACCTTTCCCAAGCAATGCGGAGATTTAACGCAATCCTAATGCCACGCCTCGTGGTCTCTAGTATTCATACAGACTTTATGAAATGATTCTAAAGTGCTTCTAGAAGGATAAGTAGGTGAGCAGAGCAGTATTTAGAGCCTGCATTTCCTCACTGATTCTCTTAACAAGTGTTACTTAGTTGATCACTTATCGAATGTATTTCAGAGAACACCGGCTATACAACAGTATGCAAAACAGACTGGGCCCCCCCTGCCAATGCTAGTAGTCCAGAGGGGAGATTAGTGTTCTAGAGAGCAGTGGGTGCTCTCCGAGGCGGTGCTGGGAGTAATTGGGTGTGTTATCCAAGAAGGCTTCTCTGAGGAGATGGCCTTTAGGCTGAGACCCAGAATGCTCAGGGAGACGCAGCCAAGGGAAGGCAGAGCCCGATTCCTCTCCCTTAGTACCAGGCAGCTCTCCTTCTGTCAGGTTTGTGTATTGAGCTTTCATCTGAGATGTCTTCTGTTGAAAAGGTTTGGAGGCTAAGAAAACTTTGAAAGTCCTTACCAGCGAGCACTGACCCAATGCAGCCCAGGAGGGGACGGGGTGAGGCGGGGAGGGCCAGTGGTCCTGCCTCACCCCTCCTTCCTGACCCCCAGGTTCCCAGTCTCCGATAGTTCTAGCTACTTCGTGCGGCTCTATACGGAGCCGCTGCTGGTGAGCCTGCCGACGCCGGACTTCAGCATGCCATACAATGTCATCTGCCTCACATGCACCGTGGTGGCCGTGTGCTATGGCTCCTTCTACAACCTCCTCACCCGAACCTTCCACATCGAGGAGCCCAGCACGGGCGGCCTGGCCAAGAGGCTGGCGAACCTCATCCGGCGTGCCCGTGGCGTCCCCCCACTCTGAGACTCAACCTCCTCACGGGTGGGGCTGCTGTTTCCCTCTGGGGAAGGGTGGTGGGGACCACAAAGGCTGCTTCTGCCACTTGCTGTCCCCAGAGTTGGCTTTTGAACCAAATTGGATGAGGCCAGGGCCCAGAACTGCATGTGCAGTACAGTAGCCATGAGCCAGACGTAGCATTCAAATTTAAATTAAATTAAAAATTTCTTTCCCCAGCTACACTAGCCACCTTTCAAGGGCTCAGTAACCAAAAGTGGTTGGGGGCTACTGTATTGGACAGTGCAGACAAACGTTTCCATCACTGCAGAAGGGTCTGTTGGACAGCACTGGCCTAGTAATGGTGTGTGCTGAAGAATTTGTGTCACTGTGTGGTAGATGGAATTTTCTGGTTGTGGAATAAAACGTGGCTGCTGCCTGGGTTCTTGGCCTCCTGTCTCCTTGAGGCGTGGGAAGAGCTGCGGCTTGTTTGCTGGGTGCTGAACAGGAACTCCTACCCCCCAAACAAACTAAACACCCCTGCCTCCCCCACCTCAGCCAGAAACTCCTCTACTCCTTCCTCCCCCACCAGCCTTACCTGACTGTAATTCCCAGAACCCCCTGGGTGTGGCAGGGGAGGGTTTATGTAAGCACATCCATGAGCATGAACATGACTCATCCTCTGCCTTTTTTAGGGGCCCTGAGAACGGGTCCCCTGTCACCCAGGGTAGAGCTGGAAAGGTGGGAGAGTTGTGGTGTTTTTCTAACTGGATCATGCACCACAATCATTTGGGGCTCCTGTGAAAATAAAGCAGATTCCTGGGGTCCAGACCCTATGGATTCAGTTGATCTAGGTGTAGCCCAGCCTTTTTATCAGGCTCCTCACCAGCTTGTATTGCAGGTGGTCCTTGGACCACCCACAGGCTTTGAAACCAGGCCCATTGGATTGAAGCCTATCCCTGCTCACCTCCCCTTCTGTATATACAATCCTGGATTCCTGTAAAACAGGTCCTCAGGCGGCTGCCTCTCCCTACCCCCATCTTCTGTGTCTTCCTCTGACACAAGTGGCGTCAACTATATATGCTACTTGTAGTCTGTCCCTCCCCTCCCGCATTGTCCCAGAGTGGTTTGGCTTAGAATGCCCTGTTCCACCAGCCACACCACTCCTCAACTGCCTGTTTCACTCTTACTTACAAAACCAGATAAGATGTTCCTTCCTCTAGGAAGCCTTTTCTGATACACCAGGCTGCTGTAGATGCCCCTTTCGTCTGCTCCCACAGCTCTCTGGACTGACTGTTTCTGTTTTTGTTGTTTTTTTATTGGGGAAGGGCAACAGGACTTTATTGGGGAACAGTGTGTACTTCCAGGACTTTTTCCAAGTCAAGTTGTTGTCCTTTCAATCTTAGATATGGAGGGTGCCGTTCAGCTTCAAGTTGTTGTCCTTTCAGTCTTAGTTGTGGAGGATGCCGTTCAGCTTCAAGTTGTTGTCCTTTCAATCTTAGCTGTGGAGGGCGCAGCTCAGTTCCAAGTCCAGTTGCCGTTATTAGTTGCAGGGGGCACAGCCCACCATCCCTTGGAACCGGAAATGTTGGAACCGGAAACGTTGTGGTTGAGAGGATGCACTCCAACCAACTGAGCCATCCAGGACCTCAGTGGCAGCTCAGCTCAAGGTGCCGTGTTCAGTCTTAGTTGCAGGGGGCGCAGCCCATCATCCCTTGCGGGACTCGAGGAATTGAACCGGCAACCTTGTGGTTGAGAGCCCACTGGCCCATGTGGGAATCGAACCGGCAGCCTTCGGAGTCAGGAGCACGGAGCTCTTACCGCCTGAGCCACCGGGCCGGCCCTGGACTGACTTTCACATGTTCCTCATCACCCTGGTTTGTTACTGTCCTTTAACTTCCATTAGACTATGGGCTTCCTGGACCCACGGGACTGCCTTTCTATCTGGACCTCATGCAGCTCAGTCAGCAAATGGTAAATGTGTGAATGGTTACGGGCTATTCTGGCTTGGGATCTAGGGCCCAGGGGTAAGGATGGGTAGGGTGAGGGGCACCTATAAACCCCGCCACGTAGGAGTGCACCTGTTTTTAACACTGGTATTGGTGGTGTTTGTAGAGCCAACAGAGGGGACTGTTTAGGCTGCTTCTGAGAGGTTTGCAAGAGCCCTCAGAACTTACGAGCGATGTGTGCGCATCTGCGTGTGACTGTGAAGGGAGCTGGGGAGCTACTCTAGACCCTGGGCAAACACAACTTAATCAAGATGCTTGGACTTGAGTTTATTTCCAAAGCAGTAAATAAGCAGAGTGTAAATGAGGTAAGAATGCAGGTGGGTAGATATCAGAGCTGAGTGGTCTTGGCAGCCTGCATGAGTCAGCATGTCTGCCAAGTCAGAAAAACATGAAAAGTGGCCTGGCCGCCTTATGCACCCAGTTAGTCCCTAGAAACAGCCTCCACTGCCACGTCCTAAGTAATCTGTGCTGTGACGACGCCCCACCTCTCTAGTCTAGACCTCCTCCCTGAATTCCAGGTTCATTTACCCAACTACTGCCTGCTTGCCATCTAGACTTGGCTGTCTCAAGGCACGTCAAATTGAATATCTCCAAAACCGAACTGACGTTCTCCACCCTCACCCCAGACATGGTCATCTGTCGTCGGCTCATCTCTGTCAATGGCGACTCTCGTTTTTCCAGTAGCTCAGGCCAGAGACGTTGAGTCATCTTTTGTCTCGCCCCCGCATCAACAAGTCTGTTTGCTTTACCTTCAGAATCCATCCAGAATCCAACTTCTTTTCACTACCTTCACTATCAAGTTATCAGTAAGGTCTTCTTGGCCCCTGATTTTAAGCTCCCCCAGCTACAAGCTCACTCCCTCCCTGTCCATTTCCTGTGTAGCTCTTACCACCATCTAACAGGCTATGTGTCTTATCTTGTTTATTAATTATTAAGCTCTATAAGGGCCAAGATTTTCATCTTTGGTAGCTGCAGTGTCTGGAACAGTGCCTGGCATGTAGTTTACATGCCAGTAATTGCTGAATGAACGTATGAATATCGTGCAGTAATTTTGCTGCTGAGTAAGCCAGGTCACCCAAATCCCTGTGTTCTGAGTCTTGAAATACTTGCTATGGCAGCACTGGGACAATCTTCCCTTGTCCCTGCCCTCAAGGCCTGGGCATTTACATTTGTGCTATTTGGGAGTTCTGCAAGTGTACCCTGGGCCATGGCCTTCTCCGAGTGGGTTGGCACAAGGCATTGGCATCTGGGGAAAGGGCCAGAGGTGCTGAAGGCCAAGTCAGTCAGGCCCGCAGTTAATCGTGAGGTGGGCTCTCCCCTCCCATGCTGGGGCTGTCTGGCCAGTCTGGGGGGACAGAGGGGCGCTCCTGTCCTCTGAGGGCCTCCCGGGGAAAAGAACAGCGGAAGTGGACTTGACTCAAAAGAACTTCAGTCTCCCTTGGTATTGTCCCTCCATGCCTGGGACAGCTCCTTGTGACCAACTGCCGTTCCATTTGCTGGACAGAACCCATCGACACTGTCACTGCCTGCCCACCCTGACCCTTCCAGGACACTGCAGTGGCCTGTCCTCTCTGAAGAGAGCCTGGAGAGAGCTGGCAGGAGGCTCAGGCATGTTTGGCAGCAGCTGTGCCCTGGGAGCTCTGAGGCCCACCTGTCACATGCTCTCAGAAGGCCCGGGGGAGCAGCAGGGCCCCCAGAACCCGACCCCTTCCCACCCCCAGTAACCAGGATCTGGGAAGGCAGCCTGGCGGCAGCCTTCTCTACCTTCTACCTGCAGTGGGACAAGGTAGGTTGGTAATGCATTGAGAGCTGGGTTGGGAGGCAGAGCCCCTGCCCTGAGCAAGGAGTGCTGGGAGAAGGGAGAAAGGGGCAAAGTTCATCAGCCTTGCATTTCCCAGCCTCCCGCCTCTGCTTCTGCACTTCTCATTAATGCCTCCCTGGTTTGGTCCCTGAGCTGCATCTTCCCGGAAGCATTTTCTGACCATCCGCAGCAAGCGGAGGACCATCCGCAGAGTCCTACAGTGAGCATGGCTTCATGTGAGCTCGCATAGTCATTCCTTTATTTGTTCATTCATTCATTCCCACACCCTCTGACCCATCTTGCCACCATTTCTATGTATCATCCATCCATCCTCCATCCATCCATCCATCCATCCATCCATCCATCCACCCATCCACCCACCCACCCACCCACCCACTCGTTCAGCAAATATTTGTCTAATACCTATTGTGTGCCGAGCACTGTTCTAGGCACCAGGGACACAGCAGTGAACGAGAAAGGTAATCCCGACCATCCTGGTACTCGGCGTGCCGCAGGAGAGACAGGTAATACAAGCTTAGACACAGCAATAAACACACAGTGTCATTTCAGGTAGTGCTGTGTTTCTTGAAGAAAAGTAAAGCAGGGTGAACAGGAAAAGGATGATCGAGAGCTCTCAAGTGACGAATGAGCAGGGACCTGAATAAAGTGAAGGAGAAAATGACATGAAATCGGAGGGAAGGGCATACTAGTCAGAGGGAACAGCAAGTGCAAAGACTGCAGCAGGAGCTTGCCAGTGGAGCTTGCTTGTGTTTGCAAAACAAGAAAGTCTGTAGTGGGAGCTGAGAGGGGAGGCAGGGGCCTGATGGAAGCACTTCCTGTAGGCAAGGACTCTGGGTTTTCTCCATGTGATGGGAAGTTCAGGAGTGACAAGCTCTGACTTACGCTGATTTGCTTATATACTTTTTTGGCCTCCTGGTGCACAGAATTGGGTTAATAGTTCTTGCTTCATGATCCTTTCAGCATTGGTCCATGCTTGGCCCTTTTTAGGTATTATGTCCACATGTATGCGTGTATTTCATCACAGTAAGCACCCATGACCCTACTGTACCACAGGAAAACTAGCACCTTGATAGTAACTGATTTGATGTTTAAAAGAGCACTCTGATCGCTGTGACGAAACTAGGCTGTGAGAATGGACACCAGAGGCCAACAAGAAAGCGATGGGGTCGTCAAGAAAAGGGGACTGGGGTGGTGGCAGTAGAGGTGGTGAGAGGTTGATGGAGTTTGGGATAAATGTTGGAGGTAGGCCCACCGCCAGGACTGACTTTTGGATTGAGTGTGGGGTGAATTAATCTTTGACTGCATGCATTCAAAGATTAATTCACTACCTATTCACTCGGTGCTTGCTGGTAAGTGTTTAAAATATGTTACGTCCTTTGTGAAATACACACAAACATGACTGAACATGGTCTCTGCCCTGCTCACAGCCAAGACACACAGAGAGAGAAACAAATTTAAAACACATTAGAATAAATGCTGTGATCCTACCCAACCCCCAGGGAAGTATTGATTCATTTTCCTGGGAGAGAAGGAAAGGATGGCTAGATGACCTGGCACATGGGACGTAGTTCTTGTCCCATCTCTAGAATTGATGTGAGCTACTGATTAAACACTTTGTGTGTATGTTGTTTCTACTTTAAAATAAATACTTTCAGTAGTCGTATTTTAAAAACTGTATAAGCGTCAGAGACTAGAAACTATTTTAAATACCAGTTGAAAGCTATCCTCACTTAATCTTCCAGAGCTCAAATCTTGAGTAACAGTTAAGAACAGGAAAGGGAATGGGGAAATACAGGGAAAAACTTGACCTTTCTATCTCTCTACATATTTATTCCCACCTTGAGCCCAGGGCAGCTTTGGGCTACTAGCAGGTTCCTCCTGGTGTGATTTTGCGTGATCTAGGTTGGCTCCTGGCCAACTAGAGATGTCAGGCCATCTGAGGGCTGTGGGGGTGGGAAGCATACAAGGACACCAAGGACACCACCAAGGATGGGGCTCACCTGAGAAGTCGAGGTTCTAGCTTCTAGTATTGCTGTTTCATCTTGAGCAGCAGTTTCCCTCTTAACCAGGGGAAGTGGTTGTATTAGATGGAGGCCAAGAGGAGAGGGTTATGGGGGGACGTGGGGGTGGTGCTCAGGGCAGACCCCATCTGGCATTCAAGAAATTACGTAACAATTATTCAGTCTTAAAAAGAAAGGAAATGCTGACACACACTACAACCTGGATAAACCTTGAAGACATGGTGCCCAATGAAATAAGCCAGACTAAAAGGACAAATACTACATGATTCCACTTCGAAGTGGTACCTAGAATGGTCAGACTCATGGAGACAGAAAGTGGAATAGGGGTTGCCAGGAGCTGGGGGAGGCAGGAATGGGGAGTTAGTTTTAATGGGTAGAAAGTTCCAGTTTGGAAAGATGACAAAGGGCTGGACATGGATTGTAGTGATGGTAGCACAACAGTGTGCGTGTACCCAAAGCCAGTAAATCATACACTTAGAAGTGATTAAAAAGGTAAATGTTACGTGGTATATATTTTACCACATGCAAAAACATAAAACCTGAATTCCCAGAGGATTCCTCTGGGTAGGGAGGGGAGTCATACCCTGGTTGACCAAGATTCCCTGAATTTCTATCTCTCCCCACACTCCTTTAGGGCACTGTTCCTGCTGGACAGGAAGAACCTCCCATCTCCACAGGGAGCCCCAGGCAGCAGGCGCTGGAAACAGACATGCCAGGTCCCTAAATTTCCATTCCGTCTGGCTTCCGTGAGGACCCCCTCATAAGAGGGGAACTTGTATGCTGTGTCCTCATCCATATTTTAAGGGCACAGGAGAATGAGGACCCAATAGATGGAGGGGTGAGGGTGACCCAGGATTGATCACCCATGAGAGCCGAAGAGGCTGTGAGCAATTTGTCAGGACAGGCCCAGGGTCCTTGGAGGAAGTCTTCAGGACACGTCAAGTCTTTGTTGAGCCATTGCCAGCAGGTTCCAGTTTGGGCTCAGGACATGGCTCCAGAGCAAGAAGGCGGGCAGAGCCAGCTGTCAGTCAAGACCTAGGAATGTGCAGGCATCGTCTCTGCTGCCCTTTACCTTGGTCTCTGTAAAGGAGATGACAGTCACCACCCCCCTGGCCGGCCTATTGATGACCTCGTACGAGAGCCATCAAGGTGGACTCCTTACCATCTACCACCTTGGGGATCTCCGCTTATCTGTCATCTCCCACCGTGGTCACAGCCACAGTGACATTCATCACCTCTGAACACGATCGTCCCCATCGCCATCTTCACCTGTGTCGTACCAGCACCACCACATTCTTACAAAGGCATTACTACGGCAACCAGCATTCCTTTCACCTTTACGCTCCATTCCAGCACCAACCACAGCCTTGTTATCTACACCCTGGCACCGTCCTTACTGCCGTCACTACCATCCCATGCTGACATGTCCCTGATTTCCACTTTTCCCGTCATCACCAACTCCCATCATAACATCACCTACATTCCTACCACCATCCTCACCAACACTCCCTTCACATATCCATCATCCTGTCACCTCCATTACTCTTCCCTTTTCTGTAAGAGGACTTACCTGGTTTGCAGACGCTCAAAGAAATCTCTGCGGTCCCCAAATCATTGGCATTGCCCTAGCAATCACCATCAGTAAATGCTCACACTCATTGGACTTAGTAGGTGGAAACAGCAATGGGGGGTGGGGGGTGGCTGCCCGGGCAGGGAAAGTGTGGGACAACTCCTAGGGAGCCTCTTGCTTGAGATTGGCTGCAGGGCTAAGGAAGGATGGAATTGTCACTTATGTGTCCTTATGAACTGGTATCTTTTTCCGAGCACCTTTTCTACCCCAAGCACCATGCTAGGTCTTTGTCATACTCTGCATTATTTAACCAACATATTTTACTGTCTCCACTTCACAAATGAAGAAACTGAGGCTCAGAGAGATATGGTAATTTCCCCCAAATTATAAAACCTACAAGTTCAGGCCTGAGGTTTAAACTCAGATTCAATTTCCAATCCCAGGCTCTGCCTCCTGCCGCCTTTCATAACTCGACATCAAGATGTTTGTCGTGGTCTTGTTTATCATTGCAAAAACTTATAATTTGGAAAAAATGGAAATGTTTACCAACGGGAGATTGATGGGCTACTATGCAGTCATTAAAAAGCACAGTGTTGATCTATAAATGTCAACATGGAGAGCGGTGCATAAATTTTGTTGAATAAAAAAATCACAAGATAGGAGAGCTAGTATGGTCCTGTTGATGCAAAATGTGCGTTTAAACCTATAGAATGATGATTTGAACATTTCTCACTAATCCATTTAGAGTAGTTATCTCTGGGTGGTGGAACTTCAAGTAATTTTTATATTTTAAAAATTCACATTAGTATCATTTGAATGACAATGAACAAGAATCATTTTATAACTAGGAAAAAGGTATTTATATTAAATGATCTTTAATATTTATGGGTAATCAGCAAATAAAGTAACTAACCTTTTTCTGAATCACTTGATTTTTTTTTTTGATAGGAAGTTTTTATTGATTTTTCTAGAACCAGAATGTTATGTATTTATTTTTATTTTTTATTATTTTTAATTTTTCAATTACAGTTGACATTCAATATTATTTTATATTAGCTTCATGTGTATAGCACAGTAGTTAGACATTTATATACTTTATGAAGTGATCCAAGTGATCCCCACAAAGTCTAGTAACCACCTGGCTCTATACATAGTTTTTACAATATTATTGACTATATTCCCCATACTGTACTTTCCATCCCCTTGACTATTTTATAACTACCAATTTGTAATTCTGAATCCCTTTACTTTTTCACCCAGCTCCCCAACCACCTTCCCTCTGGCAACCATCAATTTGTTCTCTGTATCTAGGAATCTATTTCTGTTTTGTTTGTTCATTTATTTGTGTTTTAGATTCCACATATAAGTGAGATCATATGGTATTTGTCTCTCTCTGACTTATTTCACTTACCATAATACCCTCACCACCCTCACCAGCACTTGTTGTTTGTTGATTTATTGATGATAGCCATTCTGACCGGTGTGAGGTGATATTGTGGTTTTAGTTTGCATTTCCCTGATGATTAGTGACATTGAGCATCTTTTCACATGTCTGTTGGCCATCTTATGTCCTCTTTGGAGAAATGTCTATTCAAGTCCTCTGCCCATTTTTTAATTGAATTGAATTTTTGGTGTTGATTTGTATGAGTTCTTTTATAAATTTTGGGTATTAACCCTTTATCAGATGTATCCTTGGCGAAAATCTTCTCTCATTCATTGGGGTGTCTTTTTGTTTTGTTGATGATTTCCTTTACTGTGCAAAAACTTTTTAGTCTGATGTAGTCCCATTTGTTTATTTTTTCTTTTGTTTCCCTGGCCCTAGGGAATATATCAGTAAAAATATTACTAAAGGCAATGTTGGAGAGTTTACTGCCTATATTTTCTTCTAGAATTTTATGATTTTAGGACTTACATTTAGGTCTTTAATCCATTTTGAGTTTATTCTTGTATATGGAATAAGAAAGTGGTTCTGTTTCATTTTTTTTTGCATGTATCTAACCCGTTTTCACTGCACCATTTGTTGAATAGGCTGGCTTTACCTCATTGTATATTCTTGCCTCTTTTGTCATAGATTAAATGACCATGTAGGCATGAGTTTATTTCTGGGCTGTCTATTCTGTTCTATTGATCTATGTGTCTGTTTCTATGCCAGTACCATGCTGTTTTGATTACTATGGCATTATAGTATAGTTTGATGTCCGGTAGCATGATACCTCCAACTTTGTTTTTCATTTTCAAGATTGCCATGACTATTTGGGGTCTTTCATGGTTTCATATAAATTTTAGGATTATTTATTCTAGTTCTGTGAAAAATGTCATTGGTATTTTGATAGGGATTGCATTAAATCTATAGATTGCTTTGGGTAGTGTGGACATTTTAACAATGTTAATTCTTCCTATCCATGAGCATAGTTTATGCTTCCACTTACTTGTGTCTTCTTCAATATCTTATACTTTTCAGAGTACAGGTCTTTTACCTCCTTGGTTAAATTATTCCTAGGTATTTTCTTTTTGATGCAATTGTAAATGGGATTGTTTTCTTAGTTTCTCTTTCTGATAGTTCATTATCGGTGTGAAAAATGCAACTGATTTCTGAATGTTAATTTTGTATCCTGCTACTTTACTGAATTCATTTATCAGTTGTAATAGTTTTTTGGTGGAATCTTTGGGGGAATCGTGCTATTTTAACTTCTTTCACATTTGGCTCTGATTATCATACAAAGATGATAACTGGAATTATGACTGATAACATTATATTAGGTTGGTACAAAAGTAATTGCAGTTTAAAAGGTTAAAAATAAATGCAAAAACTGCAATTACTTTTGCACCAGCCTAATACCAGGACATATCAGATTTTTAGGAATTTTATACAATTCTGGAACACTTATATTAATAATACATACCAGTACAATTATAATCTAAGAAGGTTTAACATTACTTCTTACTTGGCAATGCTTCTTAGGTAATTTAACATCAAATAAACCTAATTAGTTTAATATTTTGCTTTTTATAAGAGAGAACAAGTCTTTTGAGATGTTGCAGGAACACTGAAAAATCCCAAATATACTTAGAGGTCAGAAAGACTTCACTTAAAATTTGATTTGGAGGAAGTGTGTTAAAAATATCATCGAATTGTTTAATTCTGCCAGGAATATTTACTGTTTTTCCCAGCTGAAACCTGATGAGATATTTGAAACTTTTGATATTTAATAAATTTTCATCAGGAATTTGGCCAAACTGGAAGTTGATATTCAGAGCCTGATAGGATTTTTTTTAAGGTCTTCTCTTCTAAGCTAAAATAAAACTGTACCCAGAGGAAAAGAAGCAAATTAAGGATGATGTACTTGGAGAAGTAGATCAATCTATATTGTTACTTAAATTACAAACCGGTTCTTTGGGGGAGATTGAGAGCAATCTTCCTCACCTTACAAATATTTGTGAAACCAGAAACGCAACTTTAGAAGCAGTTCAAAGCCCACTTATCTTTACCATCTTTAATTCCTAAGACTTGAAGAAAAAAGAAAAGGAAAGGAATTTTTTTAAAAAAAGTGTATAGAAGGATCCTTGCCTAAGATCTAGCCCACAGCTTCTATAAGGTTAAGTATCTTCTCCACAAATATTAATAAGAAAAAGCCTTAACTATCTGAGTGGATAAACTTAACTTATTCCAACTGTTCTCTAATAGCTAGTGAATTTTACGTGATCGTGCCCATCTCATGGCAATAATTATAAAACAAAGGCTAGAAGGTCTCTGTTTGCATCTCTCTATGTTCATGTGTGTTGTGTGGTATTTTCTACCTCTGGATGGTAATTGGCTTAAACAAAAAAGCCCTTATATAAACAAATTCTTAATAATATAATAGAAACTAACCCAAATGCCTTTCAGGTTCATGTGATCTGCTAATTAAATATGTTTGTCTAATTAAAATAGGCAAATGTTTAGGGTTATCACCATTAAATATAATACTTTTATTTTGCCTAGATTTACTGAAATAAGTTCATGTTATTTCTGTTGCAAAATTTGTCAGCAAGAAAAACAACTCAATATAATAAAAATTTAATAAGTAATCTAAACATAATTGTTAAGAGCAAGTAAATTGAATAGGTACTAGAATAAGAGGTTTTGAGATGAAACTGTTAAAAATAATGTGTTATATATACTTAAAAATGGTTTCCCAAAATCTTTTGGTAACTTGAAACCTTAGAATTTTGGAAAGTTAAATTAAATGGTGGAAATTATTGAATACCCAGATTATTTCCAAGTAAGATAAAATAATGAAACATTAATTACTGAACATAGTTCTATCAACTTATATTTTCTTATTACAGAAAAACTAAAAGATCAATTTGGGTCTGTTGGTAAACGTGCCACATTGAAAGACTATACTATGAAAAAGCATGTATTTCTAGAAATTATAGGATGTATTTATAAATTTGTCAATCTAAAGAATACTGGTGTAACAGATGGTTCATAATTGCTTACTTCTAGTTTTCACTAGAAATCAAGGTTTCTAAAGGATTAAGAATGCTAATTAATATGGAAGGAAAATAATATGTTTTTGGTAATAGAAGGACTAAGATATGGAGATACATTTTTGTGGGTAGTAAAAGAAGGTAATTCTGTCCTAACATAAAGTTGTTTTTTTTCTGAATGGGTAAGAGAATAAGAGAAGAACTAAAATGGAAACAGAAAGTTGTAGAAGCTTTATGAAAAGGAAATCTGAGAAAGGAATTTTATGTGTGATCAAGCTGATAAGATTGAATGAATTTATGAGGGTTTTAAAAGTTAAGCTTTAATATTAATGATGTACATTATAATACTAAAACTTAATTTCTTTTCACCTGCTAAAAGGACAAAGTTTTCTTGGGCTGTCCAGCTGGTATACTAAATAAGAGATTGTAAAATGTTTTTCTTTTCGAGTAATCTGCTGAGAAAGCAAAGCTTCTGTGTTTATGTCATCTTAATTGGGTCTTTGATTACTTAAGGAAATAGAACGTTCTCAATAGTAAGAGCTAACCTTTTGTATTTGGCTTTGAAATCTTTTATTGTTACTTTGGTCAGATAGGTAATTAAGTATTGTTTCATAATAATCCTTGTTCCTATTTAGTCAGTATCCAAACCATGTAGCCTTCTTTATGTTGTGTCTGTATATAGGTATATGGTAGAAATGTTCCAGAAACTGTGCAAAACTACTGTAAGTCTGATGTCTCTTAGTATAAAATGTCTGTTGTCCAAATGGAGGCTCATACTAAAAGGACTGAACCTGAGTATCAGGGAAATACGTCAGCTGACTTTCATGCAAAGGCAGCCACAACAAAATCTATAAAGATTGTGGCACATGTGGATGAAGTCCATTTTGCTTCTGCAAAAATGGCCCTTCAGTGCCAGATTTTGCCATCCTGCTACCCTTGTAACATGGGAGCAATCTGCTCCTAAATCAGAAGACTCTAAGATGGGTAAATGATAGCTGTAAAGTAAATCTATCGACCCAACATCTGGAAGTTGAAACTTCTCGGGAAATTTCAACATGAGACTGGGGGGTTCAGAACAAGCCTCTCCAAGATGTGCTACTTTGGTATGTGGATTATTTTTCGCTCATGGCAATGGAGATATCGTAACCTCCGGAGAACCTTTTACCTCTCCGTTAAAGAATTTAAATTCTAGGTCTTTCCAAATAAGATAACAAGAGTTATCATCATCTATAACTATTTATGACCTATATAGAGCAGGGCAAACATCTAATTACTGAACATCTGGTTGTCTTATCGATCTGCGAATGACTCTCTTTCCCTCTGAAGCTCCAAGGCATCTTACCTCATTCCTTGGTTCAGGATGCCATATATATGTTATTATACCTTTCTGTCTCTGAAACTCTCATGTATGTGGGGGCTCTGACTCTCTCAGGTATGTGGAGCTCCCATATGTACATGTGTAACTAGATCTGGTTACTTTCTCTTGTTAATCTCCCTCCTGTACATTTAATTATTAGGTCAGCCGAAAACCCCCAGAAGTGTAGAGGGAAATTTCTTTCTCTCCCATAGGTGTGATTATGATGACCATAATGGTAATCCTGAATTTCTGAGCATTTCCTACCCAGGGACAGAGCTGAGCATTCTCTATTCATTAGTCTCAAATACCCGCACAAGAACCCTGAGAAGCGGGTTGATTTTATAAATAAGCCTGTTTTGCAGATGAGGGCACTCAGGTCCAGAAACACTAAGAAATTTGCCAAACCCAAGTCCTCCTGATGGTGACACACACAGTCCTAACCACTGTGGTGTCTTATACTCTCGGTTGAGTTTGTCTCCAATATGTCAAATGAACTCAAAAAGGGCCTGAGTCTTTGCTGGGTAAATTATAGATTTACTCAAGGGTATCCAGGGTTTGGAAACTGAATATACAACTAGGGACTATCCAGAGGGTTCTGAAGAAGAAAGAAAAGATAAGAACTCTTACGGTAAAAAACACATTCTTGAGAAGGATCAGGCCTGTGTTATCAGCCTCGGGGGAGCTCTGAGATGGTAATCCTCTAGGTGAATGGTGGTCTGGATAATGAATGTCAGACCATCTGGATAATGGATGTGATGTTGTCTGAATAGGTGAACATTCTTTCCTTAGTCCTTCAGGGGGTCATGGGGGGGGGGGTTATCTGTAGGTTTCCTGTTTGTTGTGGCATTGACGCAGGATTGGAAAGGTCAATGGTTTAAGTTCCCAAACTACTTCACACAGGAACAGAATCATTACCTCAGGCTGCATCCTACCCGCTTTTAGTAATTTAGTGCCTTGATTATAGTGACTCCATTTTATTTCTCCACGCTGTTCCCCAAGCAGAAGTGAGGTATTTCCAGGAAGTGAGGTATTTCCTCCGCCAAGGGTACTTGCCACTTGTTTGTGGGTTGTGGCAAGGCAATCACACCGAGGCCTGCGGGTCTCTCTGTGGCAGCTGGCTGAGGGACCTTACAATGCGGTGTCCTCCTCAGTCGTGTGATGTGTGGTGTGGTGCAAGCGCTTGGAAAACTGCTCAGTGGCTTAGTCCCCTGAAGGGGGGGTGGGGAGGAACTCATTCCTTTTTGCAGAAGTCAAGTGAATTGTACTGGTCACATGGTTGACATTGTGACCGGTCCAAGGAAGTAAGGTGAAAGTGCAGGTTTAGGTGAATTAGTGGGAGAGAACTGGGGGGTCCTCTAGGACTCCCCTCTTCCTGATCTTGTCTCTTCTGCCCCTTTCCCAAGGTGTATGGGAAAAGCAGCTTTTCTTTTTGCCTGCTCTCCCTCCTCTCCCGCCGAGGTTTCCTCCAGGCTTGCTACTCAAAGAGTGGTTCTATGGACCGTTTTATAGGAGAGAGGGACTAGGGACGCACCTATAACTAAGCCTGTTAGAAATGCAGCTTCTCAGGCCCCACCCCGGACCTGCTGAATCAGAATCTGCATTTCAACAGTCCCCGGGGGATGTGCAGGTATGTTGAAGTTTAAGACGCACTATTACTGAGCATTTTGGCCTCTGCAGGCAGAAGCAGGAAGCCTGGGGAGGTGGGGAGATATGGTTTGAACAAGACTCACCCCGGCTCCTCCCCTTCCTCATTCCCCACTAACCTCACCTGTTCCCACCCCTCCTCTGGGATGTTAAAAGCTCTGTCAGTCTCCAGGTCCTCAGGAGCTCTCCCTCCAGAAGCTCTCAAGATGGACCCGCTCTGCCTCTCTGCAGCCCTTCTTTTCCTCTTGAACATCCAGGCGGCTGGAGCTCAGGGGAGTGACACCATTCCCCCTTCCCAACGTAAGTCCCAGTTCACCTCTGCTCTGTGGACTGGGGCAGAAAATGAATTTGTAAGAAGGGGCTGGGTAGCAGGGGTGTGGGTGGACAAAGCCAATCCGTTCTCTCTAGATTTCTCATGGTAAATGGGGACGTTTTAACTCCAGGGACATTTCTTGACTGTAAAAAGTAACTCATTGTGTTTTCAGCTTAAAAAAGATCCTGCCTAACACTCATCAGACAGCTCTAGCAGATTCTGCCCTCATCTCTGAGACTCTCTCTATTCCTGTTCTCTGCCTCCTCCCTGAACCTCACTGGAATATAATAAAAAGATAAGTGTTTGATCTGTCTAGGTTCCTGGCCCTGGCCTTAGAAGAGTCTTGGAATTTACTGTCTTTTGTATGATAATTCAATGACTCAAGGTCGGGGAGAAGGGAGCCTAGACAGCTTCAGAAGGGGCCTGAGAAAACCTACCAGGTGATGAGGTTAGAACTTTCAAACCTCCCTCCTCTGGGGATGTGAGAGGGTACCAAGATTGAGTTCAATTAATAATGGCCAGTGATTCAATCAATTATCCCTACTATATAATGAAACCTTAACAAGACCCCCAAATATCACGGGTTTGGAGAGCTTCCAGGTGCAGTGAAGGTGACACACCCAGCAAGAAAAGCCCCGCTTCCGCTCTCACTCCACCCCGTCCTACGTATCTCCTCCGTTTGGATGTTCCTGAGTTTTATTCTTTATTATCAACTGGTAACAGTGAGTAAAGTGCTTCCCTGAGCTCTGTGAGTGGCTCTAATGAATTATTGAACCTGGGGGGCTGTGGTCATGGAACCCCAGATTGGTCAGGAGTATGGGTCACCCCCATGAACTTGTGACTGGCATTGGGAGCGGGGGCAGTCTTGTGGACCGAGCCCTTTGCCTGTGCGGTCTCTACTCACTCCAGGGATTAGTGTCAGAAGGGAACTGACTGTAAGACACCCAGTTGGTGTTTGGGAATTGGCTGATGTCGATAGAGACACATGTTGGTGCCAGGGGAAAAAACCAGATGCACTCCTCCTGTGTTTTGTTGGCGGGGATGGAGCTAAGGGATAGGGGAGTGAGTGTGGGGCAGTGCCCCCAGAGACCCTTACCTATTATCTGGGTTTTAAGAATTCGCTGCCGAAGTCAGGTGGTTTTGTCAGGTGGAGAGAACTGTGATTTCTTATGTGCAAGCAAGCAATTTCCAAAGCGAGGCAGACGTGGTCTCACACTAAGAGCTTCCCCTCTGTGCTCTGGACAGTTATGGGACATTTTGAGCTTGTGTTTCACAGGGGGTTTTCTTCCCCCTGCTTTATTGATGGCTTACTGAAGGGCTTAAGAAGTCTGTGGCTGAACAGACACATTGACTAATTCAGCAACTTATTAAGTTCCTATCTTAAATAATCCTCAAGACATTTTGTATTTTGACAACTTCTGCCGATCGTTAAGTCCAGATTGTCACCTAAGCTTCTGACCCACTGGCTGTGGTTTGTAGATTCCCACCACCGGTGCTAGACAGGCTCAGAGAAATATTTTACTTACTAGATTCTAGGTTTAAAAGGATGTAAATTAGGAACAGCCCGATGGAAGAGATGCAGAGGGCAAGGTATGGGGAAAGGGCCCTCTCCAGGTACCCCTCACCTAGTACCTCTACGTGTTCACGGAGCCAGAAGCTCTCTGAACCCCGTCCCTTTGGGGTTTTATGTAGGCTCCATCACATGGGCATGATTGTTTAAATTATTGGCCGTTGGCTATTGAACCAGTCTCCAGCCCCTCTCCTCTCCCAGAGGAGGGGTATGGGGCTGAAATTTCCAACCGTCTAATCACATTAGAGGCAACCAACCCCTCTCCCTAGATTACCTAGGGGCTTACCAAAAGTCACCTCAATAACAACAAAAGGCAATTTCATCGCTCTCATCACTAAGAGAATTGTGAGGGTATTAGGAGCTCTGTGCCAGGCAGGAATGGGACCTACACCAAATGTATATTTTTTGTTATAAGTGACAATATGACACCCACCCAATATTACATTATTCCAGTCCCCTAGGGGGTAACCAAAGTTACCATGCTGGTATGTTTTCTTCCATGCCTTTCTCCATTACAGCATGATACTTTAAGACTTTTTTTAAGAGTGGAAACTTTGAAACACACGAAAGCATAGGGATGAGTATAATACACACAATGTATCCACTGTGCAGCTGCAACAAGTATTGACATTTGGAGACTATTGTTTATGTATGATTTTTTTAAATTTTCTGGAGTTTTTTTGAAGCACAGCTCAGTCATTATGCCAATTAATCCATAAATACTCATTAAGGATATATAATTATTTACACTATCACCATGCCATTGTCACGCCGAACAAAATTAACAATACCTCAGAAAACAGGCCATCAAATGAAGGTTTCAACATGTCCCATCTCCCACCCCCAAGTGTCCTCCACCCGGAGACATGCAGGTTGTTTCAGTTGTTCACTGTGCAGACCATCCTCATGTGACAGCCGTCCCCAGAGCTGACCCGAGCCCTGTTGCCTCCCTGCAGGCCGCCCTGTGTTCTGCCTGGAGCCTCCTTACAAGGGCCCCGGCAAGGCCGTGTTCCCCAGGTTCTTCTTCAACACGAGGTCCGGCTTCTGCGAGGCCTTTGTGTTTGGCGGCGGCAGAGCGAAGCTGAACAACTTCCTGACCAAGGACGAGTGCAGCAGAATCTGCAGTGGGAGGAAACCAGCTTTGGAGACCCAGTACAGGCTGGAGCTCCAGGCTCAGCCTGAACTCAAGGTCGAGCCAGCGGACAAGACCCAGGACAAGGGCCCCGCGTGCCGGCGCCTGGAGCCTGAGAACCAGGACAAGGTGAATGATGAGGATTGGAATGAGGAGCCCCAGGGTTAGGATGAAGATGAACCTCAGGCGAGGGTAAGGCGGGAGCAGGGCCGGGAGGGGAGCGCCTGGGCAAGGGTAGAGGCACAGGTCGGGGCCGCCCCCCTCACACCTACCTGCACAGCGTCTCTTGCTCGCTGCCTTCAGAGGAGGGAGTGGCCGCAATGTCCTGTGAAACCACAGACTGAGCACATGCTCCACGGCCAGCTTGGCAGAAGGTCATTGCTAGGAGCGCCCCTTGAGACAACCCGCGCCTTCTCACCTGTTCCCCTTTTTTCAGGTGGGCACACCGAGGCAGCCACCCTGCAGAATGGGTCTGCAGTGCTCCCGAGCTGCCTGCCACCAAACTCACTCCCTTCTTGTCAGTCACCCGGGTCGTGGGGAGGAGCATGGTTGCTCATTCCTGGGATGCTCTAGGGTCTGGGGACGGACTGCCTCAGGTCAGAGGCTTCAGTAAGGACCACCAGATCCCTTTCTGGCTGTAGGGACCCTGGAACCCGAGCTGCCCTGAGATGCTGCAGGAAGCCCCACGCGGGGCTGCTCCCTTCTCAACCCTCCCCTCCTGGCAAAACCCTGCCTCTGCCCTTCCGCCCGCAAGTCTGATTTTGCTCTGTCTTATTCAGTAGACAGCACTGTGACAGCGACAGCTGTGTGCCTCTATTTGTCTCATCACTTTCTTCCTCGCACTTATTTCCTTCTCCACTGGGTTGGCTGTAGGGCCAGAGGGTGGAAGCCACCCCATCGCCCACCCACCATCACTGGAATCTCTAGGGCTGGCGGTGGTGGAGTTTCTGGCTCCCAGTTCTGAGAGTTAGTGGTGACGGGTGTTTTCACTACAGAAGCCCTTTCCCCCACAGCCATGTTGCACATTTTCCTGCCTGAGGCCTCACACTCTCTAGCCTTGTATTTAAATAAACACATTTCTGTTGTTTGCAACTAAGAACCCATGTCCTGTCCATAAAGTCTGTAAAAATGGTGGCACTTCACATTATTCTGCCAAGCAGTGGGTACTCCCCACCCTTCAGATGGGGCCCCACCAAGTGTAGGAAGCAAACCCATTAGGGGGTCATCTAACTCTTTATGCCCCTTCCCCCACCCAGCTACACAAAAACCTGGAGTGACATTTCAACCTTAAAGCCTTTGTTCTTTACTTTTGAGCCAGGTCAAAGGTTAGGGCAGGTTGTTCTCCTGGACTCTCAGAAGGAGAAAGGAAGGAGCATAAGGCTTAATTGTCCCCTTGTCCAAGGAGCCCCTTCCCTGAGGTTGTTTCTGGGGGGAGGGGACTCGCTATTTCAGTTACAACATGGCAACCACCCATTTAGTGAGCACCTTCTGTGTACCGGGCTCCATGCTTAGCATTTTACATGCATTATTTCTTGAATCATCCTAAGAATCCGCGAGGGAGGCAATGGAAGCACGGAGATGTCACACTGCTGGCGTATTTGTGTCCTGGGGCTGCTATAATAGGAAATGACAGATATTTATTCTCTTACAGTTCTAGAGGCTACCAGTCTGACGTCAAGGAGACAGCAGGGCCATGTTCCCTCTGAAGGCACTGAAGAAGGGTCTGTCCCAGGCCCCTCTCCTACCTCCTGGAAAGTCCTTGGTTTGTGACAGCAGAAGTCCAATCTTCTCTTGCATTTCTCCTGTCTGTGTCCTAACTTCCGCTTTTTATAAGGCCATCAGTCATGTTGGATTAGGGCCCAGCTTCATGACTTCACCTTAACTGGATCACCTCTGTAAAGACCCTATTGCCAAATAAAGTCCCATTTTAAGACTCCAAGATATCTTTTTCTGGGGGAGACACAGATCAACCTATAAGAGCATATAAATGGTAGAAACTGAGGCGATCAGACCCCAAACCATTGTCCTTTGGATAAAGGAAGAACCTAGACTCTCCAGCCAAGCTGCAAGGGTCCAAACCCTGGGTCAGGCTTAATTTGGGGTTCCCGAGGAGTACAGGGCAAGTAGCTTATTAGGTAAGGTGGGGACGGGTGAGAAAGGGAAGGAAAGGCAGCCTACAAACATTGAGTCATCAAGCCCACCACATAATCCCCAGGGGATGTGGGGAGGTGGGGTAGAGAACTTTCTTACTATTATCTCCCCCAGCAGTAAGAGGGTGTTTACACACCAACACCCTGTCATTCATGGATTGAGGACTCTGGCTTGCTCTGTGCCCGGATCCGAGGGGATATGTCCCAGGACCCCCAGTGGTTGTGAATACGTTTCAATCTCTCTCTCAAAATACCTTGTTGGGCTGTACTCATCGTTCCTCTTCTTGTGATGATGTGAGATGATACAATGCCTACGTGATGAGATGAAGTGAGCTACTCAGAACGGTGTGCAATTTAAAACTTAGGAATTGTTTATTTCTGGAATTTTCCACTTAATACTATTTGGGAATATTAACTGAAACTGTGGAAAGGAAAACTGCAAATAAGGGGGTGCTGTACTGGCAGCTGGAGGTCAACCAGCAACACGAGATGTGTAGCTCCCAGGGGTAAGGGTCGGGCACACAACTGCCACGCCGTTTATGCGGCTTTGCACAAGTTAGTTAACCTCTTTGTGCCTGTCTTCCCACTACATGGGGTTGTGAGGATCAATGAATTCATACATGTTGAGCCCTTAGACCTTGTAATCCACGCAAAGCAAACATTTGCTAGGATTATTACTGACTAAATGATAGTGTCCCCTACTGGACAATGAGTGACTCCTATGCCACTTAGAAACAATGTTGGAAGGTATGTGGGAGAGAATCTGATCCAAACTCTATTTCCCACGTGTGGAACTCGGGGCCTAATAAGGGAGTATCTTCCCCACAGTCACCCAGGTAATACATGATCAGTTTAATAAACTAAACCCAGGCAACGTCACTCATTCATTCATTCTCTCATGTATTGAAAGCTGTTTTGTGACAGGCATCGGGAACGAGTAATGACCAAAACAGCAGCCTCCACATTTATTTGACCATTCACAGCCATATCAATAAAATGATTCTGAGTGTGCAACTCCCATTTTTATAATTATTTGTAATTGTATGCACACTGTTGTACCATCGTGTACAAGTGTTTGATAATGTCAAGTTTAATAAAGGGTAGCTTAGAAACAAATATGTAGACATTTCTTGATATTTTCTTCTGGTAGCTCAGTGCATCCCCCTTGGGAGACCACCAGACCAGGACAGGCTTTACCTTCAAAGAGTTGCCCACCCAGTGTAGGAGACAGAGGCATAGAATTTTAGCAACATATGTGCCGTGGGAGGGATATGGAGACCCTGGGTCTCAGCTGAAGAAGTCAAGGCTGACCTCCCAGGAGAGGTCATGTCTGAGCTGAGTTTTAAAGTGTGAGTTGGATTCTGTCAGGTAGAAAGAAGGGGTGGGGGCAAGTGAACTTTTGGGCATGACAAAGATGTGGAGAAGATTAAAAAAGATTCTAATTCCATCCATTTCCCGCCTCACCACAAGGATGCTGAAGTCTGTATAGGTTTCCAAGTAGCTGCTGAGCGTGATGAGGGGACCCCAACTTTTCCTCAAAGTCCACCCAACCCCGAATCCAGATGAACTGGGGAGACCCCTTCCTTCATGGAGAGTAGAGGAAGGGGAGTTACCTAGGAGAGATGGGGGAACCGCCTCATTTGCATGAGAACCCTTATCCTGCTCCATCCTGCTAGTCCTAGTTGGTGAGGGCAGTGAGCCAGCTACCTTTATCATCTCTAAGAAATAGACCTACCAGAGGTGAGCGACACAGCATGTGGGTGTTGGGATGGGGCAGCGCGTTGGTGTTGGAAGAAAAATTGGGGAAGGCTCTTGAATAATGAAATCCTCCAATTTCATAGAAGGCAGCTAGTCAACCAGCCGCAGCTTCTATATTTCCCCCTAGGGAGCTGCCGGTGCTGGGCAGCTGGTGCCAGCTGGCAGCACTCATCTTTAGAACCGTTTTTTTGTCATTGACCAATCCCAATAAGTGTCCTCCTCACCCCCTTCACCTGCTTTCCACATTGGTCCTGACTCTGCTCCCAAGAAACCCACTAACCAAGTCTGCTGTCTTTGTCCTGAAACAGTTCTGCAAAGAGTAGGAGATGGCAATCAAGAAAGGGCCCCTCCCACAAAGTGTCTTTAGGTTCCTGTGCAACATTTTACTGAGTCCCATCCACCGATTTTCAGATTCTCAGGGTTGAAAGTTGGGGGAATTCCCTTTTTCTCTCCCTACAATTTACGCCGAGGTTGCTAGGATGTCCCCTGACTGGGCTGAAGAGAGCAGTTAGTGTAAGAACAGGACAATGCTCAGAAGGGTAAAGGTCCCAAGTCACCCTCCCCATGTGCCTCCCCCACTTGGCCAAGAGCTGTAGCAATCAGATAAGGCAGAAATATGAACACATGAAGGAGGATGGCTGAGAGGAGAGAGGAGGAGCTGGGTGGTGGGCAGGAGTCCTAGGCACAGGGACGTATTTCCCAGGAGGCACCACTTTTCAAGTTGGTTATTAGACCTTCCCAGCTGCAAGGCACTGTGGGGACGACTTGTTCAGAATCTAGTGGGTCCCCAGTCAAAGGGAGGTCCAGATCTCCCAAGTGGAGCCCCTTTGACAATGTTTGCATGCCCCTGCCTTTGGAAAGATGTGTGCTGGAGGGAAATTTGGAGAGCAGGATCTAGTTGTCGCACTACACATGAGGAAATTGAGGCATAGAGTGCGCAAAGAGCAGGAATCATGAGAAAATGAGAACATAGAGGATCTGGCACTCACTACTTTTGTAGTCTTGTGCAAATTTCTTGACTCTCTGAGTTTCACTTTCCTTATTTATAAAATAAGGATAATGACTATACCTGTAAGCATCTCCAGCCATAGACTGTTAGAAACACTTGTGTTCCTAGTTTAAGGAGTTGGGTTTATTACTCACTGCAGCAAGGAGAATGCATACCTTGGGGACCCAGATGGGTCTCATTGAAAGGATGTTAGAAAAGACTTATAAGACTTGGGCATGTGTTTGGTGATTTGGGAGAGGGTTTAAGGAAGCTGGCTTTGCTCTGGATTGGATGCTGTTGGGAAGTGGGGCAGTTCTATGACTGGCGACCTGAATTTTAACTATAAGAAGAGAAACTAGATAGAGGTTAAAGCTGTAGTTAGTAAAGAAACAGCAGTCACTCATATTAGCCAGGACAGGGATGTGTTGGTCATTTCTGTGGCTTGTATAACCTCATGTTTTGTCCGTGTTCAATGATAAGTACACAGTGTCATGCTTTTGTCTTGATCCGCCATGAGCACAGAATGGCTTTGTCTGATTGGGATGTTCTGTGAAATTGTTTATGCTCATTAGGAGAACATCAAAGGCCAACTGTGCATGCCAGCTCAGCTCCCGGAAGTCAGGGGCTGCTTTTCTCTTTCTGACATCAATCTCACAGCATTATGGTGAGCATTAGAATGATATGTTAGTGAAATGCTTTGTACAAGTGCTTAGTAGAGTGACACCTCAATGAGTGGTAGCTTTGATAACAGTAATAATATTAATAAATAACAATAAGGAAGTTATTTAATTATTATTAATAATGATAAATTCATAATAATGCAATGGAAAAGGACTTGGTACTAATGAGAAAAGTTTGGCTTCAGTAGCTCTTGTTGTTGCTGTGTGATCTTGAGCAAGTTGCTTCACCTCTCTGAGCCGCAGTTTCCTTCTTTGTGAAAAAAGGTGATGGTATCCACCTTAAGAAATTCATGGGTTTGGGTATTTTTGAGAACTATGTTGATTATGGTGCTGAAATGCTTTGAACAGCATACATCAAAGCAATTTATCAAAAGCACATCGATTTTTAGTTTCTTTGGTTCCTGACTGCTTTTTAAATGTGCTGTCTACTGCTTTAAAGAAAGGAACAAATAACTTGTTTTTTTTGTAGTGTTACCTTCCTGCCATCTACTCCTGAAAAGTCCCTCCAAGCGCCCAAGGAGTGCCACCATGTCTCCTCCAAATGGGTCACAGTGTTCCTCAGGGGAAACCTAACCCCCTCTTGTTTCAACGATAGGCCTCACCCGGGTCCAATCTTGTGCCCACCCCACATTGCCCTTTATTTGATCCTTTGATCTCTCAAGAGCATTCACAGGTGGTGGGAGATACTGCGGGTTTTCTTTGGGATTAAAGACACCCCTTCTTCAGACCTTAGGCACCCCTCTTGAAGGAAGCACTGCCTGCCCTCTGGTGGCAGCAGGAGGAAGTGCCACTTCCATCTGAACCTACACACAACCCTCTTCCTTAACACGGATGATACTCATTTTTACTTATAAATGGGCAGCAAACTATACACATTTTACAGAAGCAATATTTGTAGAAGCCCTTATTTAAGTTATTTTGTGTATCACAACTATAAAAATGGCTTGAACAGTTCATTTAACCATTTATAAAGTGCACCTACCTAATTTTCCGCATTTTATCTAGGATGCGACAAATGTACCCTAGTTGCCAATTTCCACCACTTCTGAAAAGATCTAGATGCATGAAAAAGGACTGTCCCCCATACAAAGGTGACTATATCAAGAGCTTTAACCCCCCTTTTTTTTAAAGTATTCAGCCCCAGATGATTGTATGGATAGATCTTACATAGTCTCAGTTTAAATGTCACCTCTTCAGAGAACACGTCCCTGGTTCCCCCACTCCTGACTTACAATCACATAACCTTGCTTTTATTTTTCAATAGCGTTTATCCATATTTGCAATGATATTTTCCATTTACTAATTTACTTGTTTATTTTCTTCACTAGAGAGTATGAGCAGATTCCTTATTCATCTGGTTTACCATTGTGCTGGTGATCTACCGTATTTCCCTGAAAATAAGACCGGGTCTTATATTAATTTTTGCCCCAAAAGACGCATTAGGGCTTATTTTTTATTATGAGCATCATGAAAAATCATGCTAGGGTTTATTTTCTGGTTAGGTCTTATTTTCGGGGAAACACGGTATTGTGCATAATGACCGCCCAAAAAACTAGTAGCTTAAAACAATTTATTATTAACTCTTGTGGTCCTGTGGGTTGACTTGGATCAGCTGGGTGGTTCTTCCTTGGGTTCTGTATGAGGTTGGTGTCAGATGGTGGCTGAGGCTGCAGGTTGCCTGACGGCTCTATTGGGCTAGACATCCACGATGGCTCCCTCGCAAAACTAGCATTTGGTGCTGGCTTTTGGCTGGGAGCTTAGTTGGGGTTGTCCCCTGGATCACCCATATGTGGCTGCATGTGGAGAATGGATAGAAGGGGGGCCACCATGATAATACTTGGACCAGGCAAGAACAGTGGAAATGGTGAGAAGAGGATTCTAGAATTATTTACATATTTGCAGCTAGTCAGCAGGGTTTGCTGATAGATTTCTATGGGTTATGAAAGAAAGACAGGTTATAACTATAAGGCTTTTGGCTTGAGCCCCTGGGAAAATCAAGTTGCCATTTACTGAGATGAGAAAAGCATGTCAAGGAGTAATCAAGAGAATGGTATGGGCCTGTGGTGGGCATCCATTCTCCCTTCCTAATAGTTCCCTGAAGTTATCCCTAGTTGGATTCTTCTGCTTGCAACCAGTAGAACTGAAGGGAAGGGTAAAAAAAGTCAGCTTGGAAAGGATGGTAAACAAGGCAGAACTGAAGTCTTCCCAGGGCTCCTCTGAATGAGCTCCATACATTTGCAGGTCTTTTGTTATTCATTGCTCAAGGTCAAAAAATCCAGGGAAATTGTCTGGCCACTCTTTGATGGTGGAAGGGCAGGATCTTTGATGGGCAGCCCCCCCCCCCACCTGTCCTGGGTGGAGGAAGAGTCGTTCCCAAAGCAAAATCAAGGTACTGTTATCAGAAAAAGGACAAATGGATCCTAGGTAACAAAACAACAAAATAGCCAATATACTCAGAGAGAGTTTTCTGTGGAGTGAAGGAAGTTTATGTGGGTCCAACAGTCCAAGAAAACAAGGCCCCATTGTCTCGTTAAAGACACACGGTTCCTGGGAATTTCCGAAATCTTCAAAGGTAACTTTTTTATGGTCACCTTAGAGTGGGTATGTCTACATCTGACTAATATCACCTCCCATTGTAAACGTGTCCTCTCCTATTTCTTTTCTTTTCTTCCCTGATAAATATTATTTTATGTGCATGAAGTCATGTCCAAAATTTTTGATGTATCATCGGTGCTAACCTCAGACAGGTGTGTGTATTGTGTGTGTGTGAGTGTGTGTGGTGTGTGTGTGAGTGTGTGTGTGTGTGTGTGTGTGTGTGTAAAGCACTGAATCACTGGAACCACATGATTAAAAGGTTTGGGCAAATTTCTTCCTTCTGGTTCACTGACTGTGTTTCCTCCAATAAGTCACTTTGTCTAACTGAATTTTAGTTTCTTCATCTGTAATAGGGGAATAATAATACTTAGTTCATAGATTATTAAGTAAATACTAGCTACCTTTTTCTGAACACTTACTATGCAACCACCCTAGAGGTCACAATTTTAAACGCCTTCCAAGCCAGGCAAGTGATGTGAATAGAAGGAGTTAGAGTGGCAGTTGGGGCACGTTAGACAATAAGGAATGGTGGGTATTCTGGGAAACTGGAAAGAATTATCCCTCATAAAATGAGAGCCGATGTACTTGGCTCTAGTCAATGGTTTTCAAAGTGTAGTTCCTTGACCACCAGAATCAGCATCACCTGGAAACCTGTTAGAATGCAAATTCTCAGGTTCCACCTGTGGAATGAACTCCGAAAGTGTCTGGAAGCTGTGCTTGAAATAAATAATAGGATTTATTCAAGGGTGTCATGCAGGGTGTCAGGCGGGGTCTCTGGTCCCGCTCCCCACATAAGAACGCAGGATATGGTGTGGCCCAAAAGGAACACCCACGGAGCCATAGATAGGGGAGTCATCTCGTTACAGTCTCATTGGTGGCTGGGTTGGAGACACAGGAAGCAGGAGCCACAGAATCCGCAATCCACACTCCGCCACACTTCGCGCTTGCTAGCTGCAATCTGACATATTTCCCTGAATACGTGGCTAGCTCAGCCACCATCTTCTTGCTTGCCCCCTTCTCTGTTAGTGTAGCCACAGCAGTTATATTAGTGGCCAATGGCTCACTGGTTACAGATGATGGCCATCTAGCCACAGCTGATGGCCAGCCAATCATAGTTGATGGCCATTTACTACCTGAGCCAGCACCTTTCCACGTGAGACCGAGAATCTGGAAACTATACTCCTGGCTCTGTCCCCCACAAAGGGTCTTAGGGTTTGCAAACTGGAAACATAACTAGGCAAAAAGCCAGAAGTGTTTCAAAGAAGAAAGAAAATTTAAAGAGTTCTTACAGTAAAAAGTACATTCTTGAGAAAAATCAGTCCTTCATTCTTCGACTGATCCAGCATGGTTTTCAGTCAGATGCCAGGTGGCCTGGAGGATGAGCTTCAGGGGGGCTGGTCATGTCCAGTGATCTGGATAATGGATGTCAGGAGGTCTGGGTACATGAGTCCCTCAGGGTTCATCAGAGGGTTATTTGGAGGTCTGGTGTACGTTCAGGTATTGACGCAGGACTGGAAAGTTCAAAAGTTTACGTTCCCAGGCTAGTTAAAACAAGAACAGAATTGTTTCCTCATCCCTCAATCCACTTGATTTTAGTAATTTAGCAGCTTGACTACAGTGACTCCATTTTATTTCTTCACTCTATTTCTCACTACTGAATCAAAATTCTGGGGGTAGAGATCTCGAAATCTGTTTTAACAAGCTCTCTAAGTGATTCTGATGCCTGCTTACATTTGAGACCCACTGCTGCCACGTAAAACTGCAGGACTGTGTTGCCAGAGCTTTTACTTTTTCCAAGAGAAGCTAGACATTTATTTTTATGTGAAATCTCCCACCTTTATGTCTTGGCAACAAATTCAAAATTTAAAAATGTACTGTGTGGGCTAACAACATACATGTTTTAGCCAGATTTGCAATCTCTGGTTTATGCTTTTTCCCTTTAATCCTTAAAATAATCCTACAAAAGTTATGATGACACCTCTTTTATGGAAGAAGAAATAGGTTCAGAAAGTGAAGTGTTGCTCTAGGTCACATAGCCAGGAAGTGGCCAGCCCCTGATTTGGACCTGAACGTATTTGTTTCTAAAGCCTTTGTCCTTTTTACTTTTATGTAGAAGAGAAAATAAATGAATGTCCCTAGCACAAAGCCCAGCATCACAAAAGCAAAACATCTTTTGCATGCTATGGGCCACTGACCGATGAAACTTTTTCCTCCATCCTTTGCCCCACCCCATCCCCTCAGCCTCAGCCTAATCCTCATTCCTGTAAAAGGTAGCCAATCAGCAGGGGAGTTCTTGAGGCTAAGGAGGGGTGAGGCTGGGCAGTTTCCTGGCCTAAGGACTGGGTTAGGACCCGGAAGAAAGCTGTGGGTAGCAGTGCCCAAGGCGGAATGTCCAGTAGCCAGCTGAGACTACAGGCTAAAACCGGCTGCTCACCGAAGTGTCCTCTGCGTGCCCTAGACTGAGTTTCAGGAGAGCGCCCAGTGTTGTGCCCCCACCTGGCTCCTGCCTCATTGCTGTTGACTTCTCTGAGCTCAGAGTAAATAGTCCTGGCCTCTCCCAACAACGGCATGTCTCCAGTCCCCTGGCTGGGCATGGGAAGTTGGAGGAGGCATTCTCAGCCTCTTTTACAGGATCCATCTGTGGGGACAGTGGCTGGAGGTGAGCTCTACTCACCTGTCATCCCAATGTTCACTGCCCCAACCCTCTCTAACCTTCAGCTGCAAAGACCTCCTGGGGCTTGCAGAATCTCAGAGTGTTGGAGCAGGAAGGATGTTTGAAGGTACTTCTTGTCTAACTCCCTGGGTAACTCTGTTTTGGCATTTGACAGCCTGGATTCGAAAGCTTGGTATATGTTTATCAGTCTCCTTAGTACCACTAGACACCATTTATCCATTATGTGTCAGGGCTGGGTTCCTGTGTCAACGACGTGGACCTAGCTATCTCATGGCAGGAAAATTACATTCGTGTTCTTGTTGAATTCTGGTATTATCATCATCTCTGTAGATGACAAAAGTGCTGCTCAGAACAGGGAAGTGATTCATTCAAGGTTCCTCAGCTGGAAAGTGGTAGAGGTGGGAGTCAAACCCAGACCCTGTCACCGCAACGCCAGTGCTGGAAGGCTCCTGTGATGACTTTCTCTAAAAAGTGTCTTGTCTTCTATGTGTCACATAGTAGCCACCTAGCGAAAATTTACGCTGGAATGGAAAAACAAAGGCTTGGGGGGAAGGCCTGGGTGCAAAACCTTGTCTCCGTAGCTTTACATGGGCCCTAGAGGGGGCGGGGTCTAAACCTCAGAACATCCACTTCATCTGTCCTATACAGCTGATGATAACAGTAATGATTCATACGTTTGCCAGAAATATCCAGGAGACAAAGAGCACAGAACCTGGCACACAGCAAGTGCTGAGAGAGGGAGGGTGTGGAAAAGAGAGGAAGAGAGAAACACACACCCAAAATGACTGTTAATAGGTGTTTCACCTTCACGGGCCATTTCTTGTGTGAGATGGGTTCATTTATTCATGACAGCTTTTTGTCTAGCCCTTATCACTACACTACACCTCCATCATTAATCCCTAAAGAGGGATCTGAGATGATCCTGCCGACCCCAAATCCAACCGCTTAGCCCCCAGGCTCTGTCGCCTCTCGGTGGGCCCTGCCCTTTCCCGTCCGTCCTCCCCCGACGCTGGGCACTAGTGGGGGGGGGGCCCTCAGAGTCTTGGAATAGAGACCAGGACTCGTGGACCTGGTCCTCTCCGGTGGCCCTGCCCTCAGGCCCCAGGAGGGAGGAGAGAGGCGAGTGGACGAGGGTCCGGCTGCAGCTGGTTGAGCTGCGCCGCCTGGAAGCTGATTAGGTTCCTGGTTCCCACCGGGGCCAGGAGTGACACCTGATCCCAGAGGATTGTGAAATGGCAGGAGGTGGCAGGCCGCCCGCGATGCCCGCAGGCTCGGCCCCGCCCCCACCCACGCCCCCCGCGCGCGCGGTTAAATCCCATCCCGGCGGCCGCGGCCCTCACCTGCACCCCGCCGGGCGCAGCGCCATGCCTGCCTGCCGCGTTGGTCTGCTGGTCGCCGCCCTCCTCCTTGGCCTGCTGCTGCTCGGCGTCCCCCCGGTCACAAGTGAGTGGGGCAGGGAGAGGGCCGGCGCCCAGAGGGCCGGGCGGGTGCGGAGCCTTTCTGCGGGCCGGGGAAATGAGGATTCTTGGGGTTGCAGTGGGGAGACTAATGACTAAAATGTTTGGATCCCTGGTGGCTAAAGGTGGTGACCCTTGGAGCTTAGGGTGTGGGGTCCAAAGTGCTGGGGGCAAGGAAACCACTGAAGATTGAAATTTGGGGGAGTCTTTGTGCTGAAGTTGGAGACTCAGTGGCCAGAGGGGGGACCCTCTGCTTAGACATTGGTAACTCCTAGACTGTCAGCTGTGCGGGGAGGGGGGTCCCTAAGGATAGAGGGCTCTGCGGCCAAAGGTTCGGTAACGCTGGGGACTCCGGGCCTGGAAGTGGGAGGCTGTAAGGGGGTCGCCCAGGGCCAGAGACTGAGACTTCATTGAAGCTTGAAATTGGGGGTCCGGGAGCAGGAGGTGGGCTTCCTCTGGGGCCGGGGCTCTGGTCCCCCACTGACGGCCCGCTGCCTCCCCTCCCAGGCACAGGAGTGGAGAAAACGGGCGTTTGTCCAGAGCTAAAGGGGGACCTGAACTGTACGCAGGAGTGCGTCTCAGATGGAGAATGCGCCGACAACCTCAAGTGCTGCCGCGCGGGCTGCGCCACCGTCTGCCACCTGCCCAATGGTAACCCGTGGGCGACCAGCGCGGAGGCGGGGCGGGGCGCAGGGAGGAGGCGGCGTCGCCCGGGTTCCAGGAAGAGGGACGCTCCCGGACCCGGGGACCGTTGGCAAAGTCTTAGGCGGATGGAACCAGATCGGCCCGAGCTCTCCCTCGCTTGGCCCCGGACACACAAAGGCTTGGCCCGAGGGACATAAAGGCGTCGCTGAGCCGCAGCAGGGGGCGGGAGCGGGAGGTCAGGGAGGCCCCCACCCCTAGCTGTATTGGATTCTCTGGTGCGTGACGGGTTTCCGGGCACGCACAGCAGGGGGGTTGTCCTGGAGGTCCGGGGACCAGGTTTCGAAGTTTCCTGCTGCACCGGGTGGAGCGGCCGAGAAGCCCAGAGCTGGCGAGTGGGCTGGGTCCCGAGGCCTGGGGAGCTCACCCCTCTCGGTGGCCCTCCCCTGGGGTCACCACTATCCCTAGGGGAAGCACTTAGGGCACCTGGCCTGGCAAGACTCCCCGGATTCCTCTGTCCAGGTGGAAGGAAACCTTACAGATTTAGGAGAGAGAAAGGTTCTTGCCCAAGATCACTCCACCAGCCCCGGGCTCTGGCAGGATTCATAGCCAGGGGGTTCAACTTTGGCCCAAGTGGATGGAAGAAAGTCAGGACTCCTCCCTGGGCACCCCTCCCCCTTCCTCATCTTTAAAACAATCCCTACCACTCTAGGGATTGCGTGAGAGAGAAAATGTGTGAGAAAGCTTGGGTTTTCCATAAAAAGTCCTTGCCGGCGCTCCAGTCTCCCCACTAGGCTGCAGGACTCCCCTCAGAGCGGGAAGTGGCAAGAGACAGCATGGAATCCAAGCTTCTGGTTTTCACAGGGAAAACCTGAGGACTGGAAGTCGGACTATGACTTGGGTGTGTACCCAAGGTAGTGTGATTAGTGGTACTTATCCAGCATATGACCCCCGTGATTTTCCCTCTGTTATTTCTCCAAAGGTGCTAGGAGGGGCTGGGAAGGTTTGTAATTAGAGACCCCAGACACTTATGAACAGGGAGGTGAGAGGTGGTGGGAGGACTGGCCTATCAGGGCAGCTTCTGGGTCTGGAGGCCTGGAACCTGGCTCAGAGAGAGGAGAAGCAGAAGGAGAGGTGGAGATGGGAGAGAAGGCAGGAGGCAGAGGGACAGACAAAAGAAGTGGAGGGGCAAAAGAAGGAGCCTCTGCTGTTAGGTGGAGTCTTTGCTGTTCCCTCATCTCAGGTGGACAGGAAGAGGGCCAGGGCTACATGGCCCCCTGAACTAGAATCCTAGTTCTGCCATCTGCTAGTTGTGTGCTTCTGAGCAAGTCACTTTACCTCTCTGAGCCTCTGCTTTCTCGTCTTCTCCAACTTTCAAGGGATGACATGAGGGCTAAAGAAAATAACACGTGTGAAATGTCTTAGTAAAGAGTAGATACTTGAGTATACACAGCGTTTAGTCAATACACTGCTACGGATTCCCTTTGTCCTAGGGCGGCCTGGTGTCGAGAGCCCCTGCCTTTTTCAAAGGAATGGATTTCCTTGTGCTAGGAAGTCAGCCACTCCTGTCCTCTGCCGCTAATCACCCAGTTCTGTGCCTGTGTTTGACATTTGGCTGGGCTGGTTCCTGGGGCTTCTGGGAAGTGAGCCGAACTCCGTTCTCCTTGACCTAAGAAGTGGAGTGTGGGGTGTGTGTGTGTGTGTGTGTGTGTGTGTGTGTGAGAGAGAGAGAGAGAGAGAGAGAGAGAGAGAGAGAGAGAGAGAGAGAGAGAGATGTTGGAAGGTTTTGGTTTTACTTTTGACCAGCAATGTGGTGTTGGATGATGTGTCGTTTTCCTCATCTGTCATAGGAACAGGGTTAGAAATATCCCCTGCAGAGGAGATATTTGATGTGAGGATTAAAGGAGATAATGGATTTACACAAAGAACATTGTAAGCGGCACATTGCTATAGTGTTAGCTGTGTGTGTGTGTGTGTGTGTGTGTGCTGGTGGAAGAATGCTTGTGTGTGCATGGATGAGTGAGTGTGTATGGGGGGCCATGGTGCTCCCTGGTTGTAGCTGGGAGTGAGTATATGGCAGTGAGTGAAGAGATCATGGGTGTGAAACCCCTCACACGTGCACAGAACTTAACAGCGTACAAAGCAGCAGAGTGCACGGCGCAGACTCTGAAGCCAGGTTTCTGAATTTCCAATCCTACCTCTACTCTGTATGACCTTAGGCAAATTACTTAACCGCTTGGTGCCTAAGTTTCCTCATTGGCAACAGGAGGAAACATTAACAATACCCCTCTCCCTCTTTTAGGATTATTGTGAGGGTTAGATGAGTTAATTCACATCAAGTGCTTAGAATAATGCCTGACACATGGCAGGAGCTAAGTAAAGGTTACTGTTCTAATTACTCATTCTTATTACAACGTAGTTGAATTTTTCAGGTTGAAGTAGTGTAGACATACTGCCTCCATTGCTTTCACAGCAGTCCCATGATGTGGGCAGCACTGATCTCATGTAACACCTAAAGACGGGGCCTCTGGGAGATTTCTGCCTTGGGGCACAAAGTTAAGGAAAGACAGAGCTGAGACTCAGGCTGAGGTCCTGTGATGCCAAAACCAGTGAAGGAGAGAGCAGGAAGGAGGGGGAGGGGTCTGCAGGTGATCTTTCTAGGCCCCTGGGATCAACTGTTTGTGCAGCCAGGGTGAGGGGCCGTGGGACACGAGGCTGTGGACAATTGTTCATCGCCCTGCATTTTCCTCTCCCCACTTTCCCTTTCTACCCAGAAAAACAGGGTTCCTGCCCCCAGGTGGACCTTCCCTTGACCCCTCTTGGCCTCTGCCGGGACCAGTGCCAGGTGGACAGCCAGTGTTCTGGCCAGATGAAATGCTGCCGCAACGGCTGTGGGAAAGTGTCCTGTGTCACACCTGTCTCCTGAGGTAGGTGGGTGGGAGGAAGGAAGTGCACTGACGCCCAGAAGTGATGACACCGGCAGGAGGTCGAAAAGGAAGATCTGGGCGAACCTCCCGCTGTGCCCTTATCTGTCCGGTTCTTAACGTTCGCCCACTCGACAGCAATGGAGCATCTGTCACGTGCCACGCTCTGCTCTGGGTGCTAGTGATGCTCCATGACAAATGAGACAGAAATTTCTCCGATGGGGTTCATATGCTAGCGGACAACAGACAAAATAAATAAGCAAGCACGTTCTGTAGAATGTCAGCGGGAGACAGGTGCCATGGAGAATGAGGAAGCCGAAGGGGGATGAGGAGTCCTGGGGTCGGGGTGGGGTGGGCAGGGGACAGTCAGGGAAGGCCCCACATAAAGGCTGCATTTGAACAAAGACTTGAGGGCACTGACTGAGGGAGCAGAGAGCCGTGAGGACATCTGGGGGAAGGTTGCAGGCAGAAGAGGTAGCAGGTGCAAAGGCAAGAGCGTCCTGGTTTGTTTCAGGAAAAGCCCAGAGGCTGGAGCTGGAAGGGGTAAGTGGGCAGCTCGTTAGGGGCCTGATCGGTCATTGTAAAGACTTTGGTCTTGACCCAGAGATGTTGCACCCTTGGAAATGGACATGCTCCGACTTAGATTTGACAAGCCTTGCTCTGGCTGTTGTGTGGAGAATAGACTTGTAGGGGCAGCAGTAGAAACAGGGAAACCAGCGAGGAGACACCTGCAAGAGGCCAGGTGGGAGATGGACCAGGCGAGATAAGTGGCTGGGTTTGAGACATAGGTGAAGGTAGATGGGACAATATTTGCTGATGAGTTGGGCTGTGAGGGAAAGAGAACATTTACTCTTTTGTTTCCTTAACATGCACTTAAGTAAGTCAGCAGTTGGAGGAAGAGCTGTGTCCTGGGAGAGGGGACAGTGGCTGGAGGGCCACTAGGGAGGTAGGCCCCTTGGTTGTTATTTCAAGGCATGCTCTCCAGGGCCTGAGAGGGAACCACCGTCCCCCTAGGGCCCAGAGCTCTCCAGCCATGCCAGCCATCTCTTGCCTCCATGAGTGCCAACAGCATGGCTGGGCTTTGCCAATCAGGAAGACACAGATTCAATTTTCTGCTGTGACACGTAACTAGCCTTTCACCTCCCTCAGCTACAATGATTTTACTTATAAAATGGGATAAATTAGATGGTTTTGATTAGCGAATACCAGCTTAACCTAAGGAATGGAGGCATGGTGGGTCTTCCTGGAGGTACTAGAAGGACTCTTAGGGAGACAAATGAAGATGGCTCCTCAGGAAGGCCATGTGGTCAGTTGGGACCATGGGATAGCCAGGTGTGTCCTGGGGGATGGTCTGAAGCAGAAGACACAAGTCTAGGACCTGCAGAGAAGTACAGGCAGAGCTCCAGGGCCTCAAGAAGGTGAGGGTTTGCTGTGAGAGGAGGGGAGCTTTTGTCCAGAATTTAAGCTGCAGGTACTCTTGTCTAGTATTACGGATATCGTTGATGGTTTTATTATGATTTTCTTCCTCCAGCTCCAGCCACCACAGCCTGAGGAATGGGAGGGAGTGGAAGTTTCTACCTGGCCCTGTCCGGGTCCAGCCCAGCTGTCCCTCTTTTTTGCCTCTGCCCTTCTCCCGCCTGCACTGACCACAGCTTCTTTTGCCAACCAATAAAATAACCATTTCCAGCACTGGTGGGGCCGTGGCCTCTGTTCTTATCATTCTGTCCTTGCCTCCCCTGACTCTGGGTTGAGGTAGGATGGGGGGCGACCTGATGATTCAGGCATCAGTTCCAGGGAGGGATCCACTCTGAAACAATCAACATAAATTCAGGGCTCATCGTATATGCAGTTGGTGTTATTCTCCCAGGGCGGTGAAAGAGAAAACTGAGGCTGAGAGAGGGTGGAATGTTTCCACGGTCGCTCCGATCCATTGCTGGGGGTTCTGGTAATAGCAGCACAGTGCATTGTGTGCCAGACAAAGAATTGGGAGAACTTCTGGATCCACAAAGCACCCTCAGTGGTTGATGACAGTCTCACATTATAGATTTGGTCTCCACGAAGTTACTTGCTGTGGCCACAGAGAAAGAAGATGGCAAAGCCAGGGTCCTTTGTTGTTTTAAAGCAAACCATTGTTTGGTATAAAGAGTATATTCACATCTATCAAAATTCAAAATGTTAAAAAAAAAAAGGATACGTAATAAAAAGCATCTTTCACCCCTGACTCCCTCCCTCCAACCCCAGCCACCCAATGTCGATAATTTCTTGTGTATTCTTTCTGAGATATTGCTCCATCTCTCTCTCCCTCCCTCCCACCTCCTCCCTCCATCTGTCCCTCTTCTCCATCCTCTTTGTTTCCCCCCCATCCCTCACTCTATCCTCTCTCTCTTTCTGTCTATTCTGCCTCCTCTCTAGTTTCTCTGTCCCTTTCTGTCCCCCACTCTTTATCCCTCTTCATCATCTCTTTTTTGACCCCCTTCTCCATGCTCCTCTCTCTTTATCTTCTCTCTCTCTATCCCTTTCTCTCGGCACCCTGTCTCTATTCCTCTATATACATCTTCCCTCTAGCCCTTCCTTTTCTGTCCCTCTCCTCTCTTCCTTCCTCCCGATTCCTCTCCCTCTCGTTCTCACCCCCTCCCTCTCTATCATTTATGTACATCTATCCAGGGATATGTAGCTATAAAATTTTCATGTATCCCACCTTTTACATGAATCAGAGCACACTTTACACATTGTGCTGCATCTTGCTTTTTTCTCTTAATAGAGCGAAGATCGTTCTATAGTGAAGCATAAAGAATGTCTTCTTTCCCATGGCTGTAGTGTTCCATTGTTTGGATGTACAACATTTATTGAACCACACTTCTATTGAGACGAGGCTGCTTTCAACCATTTGCGGGCCTAGATTTGAACCCGAGTCACCTGACAGCAGAGTCCCATGCTGGTATCATTGCAGTGACTTCTCCCTTCACACGGCTAACCTGTGGAGTGAGGACAAGGGAGAGGACGGAAGTAATGGCAGTGACACTAGCTCCCCAGGACAGCCTTTATGTCCTTCCCTGTTCCTCTGCCCACTGTGAAATGTGAGAGATCAGGGCAACTTGAGTGTGCCTATCTGGAGACAGAAAAGCATGGTGGCTTGGTATTTGACCAGCCTTCACTGTCTTATCCTCTTGTAGGTCCCTGCCCCCGTGGACAGGAGCCAGGCAAGAACCAAGGGCTTCTCCACCCGCCCCCTCGGGAGTACAAGGTGAAGGAATGTCCTGAGTGGGAGTGGGGGTGCTCAGTGCATGAGGCTGTTTCCTGGTGATAAATTGCAGTATAGCTTTCCTCCTAACTTACCTGTCGTGTGGGGAGTCACATGGGGTCTCAGCTCCCGCTCCCCACACAAGAACACAGGACATGGTGAGGCCCAAAAGGAACACCCACAGAGCCATAGATAGGGGAGTCATACCACTGTAGTCTCGCTGCCGGCTGGGTTGGAGACACAGGAAGCAGGAGCCACACAATCTGCAACCTGCTGTCCGCTTTTCTGCCAACCAACCAACGCCACTTGCTAGTTGCAATCCGTGCTTGCTAGCTCAGCCACCATCTTCTTGCTAGCCCCCATTTCTGCTGCTAGCGTAGCCACAGCAGTTATGTTAGTGGCCGATGCCTCACTGGTTACAGCTGATGGCCATCCAATCACAATTGACGGCCATTTACTACCTGAGCCAGCACCTTTCCACGTGAGGCTGAGAGCCTGGAAACTGCACTCCTGGCTCTGTCCCCATATTACCCTTTCCTGATTTTTGTCTGCTCAAGCTTGGGTCTCCCCAGCCCTTCAAGGCCTAAACAAAGGCATTCAGCAATGAGCTGGATAGAGGTTAGGGACTAAATGTGTGGCTACCATCCCCTCCACTTTCTCCAGGTTTGCATTTTGAAAGGGCAGGACCATATCTAAATCATGGATGGCAGGGGTCTTCCTATTGTATGCATGCCAATATTCCTTTCACTAGCACCCACATGGCAAAACTTTATCACTTCTGCACCTTTCGGAAGCCTATATGTGGCCACAGAATCTTTGAAACAGGGCTCCAGGCTGCTGCTACCAGCTATTCATTGATTGGAATTGGCAGGCAAATTTGCTACTCCTGATTTAACTCAAGAAATAAAGTGCCAACAGGGGAATATCAGAGTTGGTGGTTGAGGTTTCACTGAGTGAGAAGGCCCAAGGGAGACAAAACCTCATGCCCTCCACTGAAATCTTAAGAGGGGGTGGGGGTTTTTAAATGGGGCCCTTGCCAGGGGCCTCCTGGGAAAGATGAGTGGGGAGAACCAGAGGTGGAGGTTAGGAAAGACCCCACTGATGAACAGGAAGAATCTGCCTGGGAAGGAGGGCTGGGGTTGTGTGGGGACAGAGACAGAAGTTCAGTTTCCAGGCTTTCAGCCTCACGTGGAAAGGTGCTGACTCGGATAGTAAATGGCCATCAACTGCGTTGCGATCAGATGGCCATCAGCTGTGGCTAGTTGGCCGTCAGCTGTAACCAGTGAGCCATTGGCCACTAATATAACTGCCGTGGCTACGCTAGCAGCAAATGGTGGCTGAGCTATCAAGCGCGGATGGTAGTTAGGTGTTCCTTTTAGGCCTCACCATATCCTGCATTCTTGTGCAGGGAGCAGGAGCTGAGACCCAGCATAACATCCTGCATGATACATGGTGCCGGCCAGAATTTTCAAAGAGGTAATGGAGCAGTTTATACATGTGAAAGCTCGGCTGCGGGAGGCCCGTGAGGAATGGTGCCGGGAACGGGAGGCGCTGTCTGCCTAGGAGATTCTAGCTTCCAGATGATATACCACCATCTAGGCCATAGAAGGTGTCGCCTTCCTTTTGATGGTCCGCTGCTGCCGTGGGCTCCTAGAATTGTGAATATCTTACACTGGGGCCACCACCTACTCGGACACCTGGCACAACAAGCAAGTTTCCGACCAGCACAGGAAAAGCCGTGCAACTGTCGGTGAGCTGGTCTCTTAGAGGGGTGGAAAGAGATGGACAGTTCTCCAACCAGCATAGGCTGGAAAAAGTGAAGGTCATCGTGGCCAGCAGTGTGGGCTGGGAAGTGCTTGCTGAGGCCCTCACCCCCAGGTTGGGAAGGACTTGGAGCCCTCGCCCTGCAGAGAGGGCACACATTGTGGGGCCGGTGCATAGCCCCAGTGAACGACTGTGGACTATGGGGCATTGCCTTCCATCCCTGATTTGATGGACCGCTTGACTGTTTGCTTGGGAGCGTACCACCATGCAGTGGAACTGGCGGATGTTTGCTTCCTGTGTCTCCACCGGCCGCCATCGAGAATATGTAAGCACCCTGGCTCTGCCCAGGGAGTCTGACTGTTGCCCAGAAAGACGGGCAGTGTCCTGAGAAACCCTGGCTGTGCCCAGGAAGTCTGGCTGTGCCTAGAGAGAGTGGCAGTGCCCTGAAAGGCCCTAGCTGTGCCCAGAGAGACTGGTGGTACCCTAAAAAGCCCAGGAAGTCTGGCTATGCCCAGAAAGACTGATGGTATCCTGAGAAACTCTGGCTGTGCCCAGAAAGACTGACTGTGCCCAGAAAGACTGGCGGTACCCTGAGAAAACCTGGCTGTGCCCAGGAAGTTGGGCTGTGCCCAGAAAGAGTGGCAGTACCCTGAGAGGCCCAGGCTGTGCCGGGGGAAACTGGTGATACCCTAAGAAGCCCAGGAAGCCTGGCTGTGCCCAGGATTGGTGGTGCCCTGAGAAACCCTGGCTGTGCCCAGAAAGCCTGGCTGTGTCCAGGAGATTGCATTCACCTCCAGGCTCCTCGCACAGGGCCCCTTGCGGAAGACTCTTGTCGCGTAGATTGTGAGGCGAGATCCTGGAGGGATAGAATGTGGGGACAGAGCCAGGAGTGCAGTTTCCAGGCTCCCACCCTCATGTGGAAAGGTGCTAGCTTGGGTAGTAAACAGCCATCAACTATGATTGGATGGCCATCTGCTGTGGCTGGTTAGTCATCAGCTGTAACCAGTGAGCCATTGGCCACTAATATAACTGCTGTGGCTATGCTAGCAGAAAATGGGGGCCTAGCAAGAAGATGGCTGAGCTAGCAAGAGCGGATTGCAGTTAGCAAGTGGGGTTGGTTGGTTGGCAGAGAAGGGGATGGCAGGTTGCAAATCATGTGGATTCTGTTTTCTGTGTCTCCAACCCAGACGCCAGCAAGACTACAGTGGTATGACTTCCCTATTTAAGGCTCCATGGGTTACTTTTAGGCCTCACCATATCCTGCGTTCTTGTGCAGGGAGCGGGACCTGAGACCCCGCATAACACCCTGCATTACAGGGTGGGAGTGGGTCATGTGAGAAATCTGGGCGGGGGTATTAGGAGACCCTGGCCTACGACCTTTGATTAACTTTTGCAGCCAAATGTCTGCTGTAGGTTGGGGACTCCAAAAGTTCTTTGGCTGAGTAGAGAGAAGAGGGAAGGAGGGAACTCTTGACTGGTCCCTTCTGCCCCCTTTTTCAGGTCTTGCTGGGCTATGTGTTCTGTAGCCAGACCAACAGCAATGCTTTAGTGTGGGCTAGGAGGATGGGTCCAGGGCCAGGAATCCTGGTAAACTGCTGGCTCCAGCAGGGACTGTCACCCTCGAGGCCCCTCCCAGAACAGCTCAGTCCTGCTGCCCTTCCAGAGTTCAGGGCTGGTGTGAGGACAGAGTCCCAGAGAACAGTTTCTGGGTTCTTGGCCTCACGTGGAAAGGTGCTGGCTCGGTTATTAGATGGCCATCAGCTGTAACTGGTTGGCCATCAGCTGTTACCGGTCAGCCCTTATCCACTGACATAACTGCCGTGGCTGAGCTAGCAGACAGTGGATTGCAGTTAGCAAGGGATTGGTTGGCAGAGAAGCAGAGGGCAGATTGCAGATCGTGTGGCTCCTGCTTCCTGTGTCTCCAACCCAGCCACCAGGGAGAATATAGTGGTATGACTCCCCTATCTATGGCTTCGTGGGTGTCCCTTTTTGGCCTCACCATGTCTTGCTTTCTTATGTGGGGAGCTGGAGCTGAGACCCAACATGACACCTCGCGTGACAGCTGGGTTTCTTCCTGCACTCACCTTCTCCCATCTCCAGCAGCAAACTGCTTTGCTGATACCTCTAAACCCCATCTCCAGCCCAGAGGGCTGTGTAAGGTAACACCCAAGTGGAAACCAAGCTCTTCTGCAGGAAAGTACAGGTTTGGGGTTGGAGGGATCATAGGAATTTACATGTGAATGAGCTGGAGCTTAAAAAAATGAAGTGTTCAAGAGAGACCAGTAGCCAATAACCCTGCCTGAGGAACAACAGCGTAAGCAGAGGCGTTCACTCATTCAGTACTTATTGAGTGATGACGTCATCTGATTTACGTTTGAAAATAATCCGTCTGGCTGCTATGTTACGGATAGACTCCAGGGGGCAATGTGGAAGCAGGGAGAGCAGGTAGACTATTGTCTCAGGGCAGGAAAGAAAGGAATTTTCCCCCTCTCTTCATCTAGTGCTATGACGCCCCCCAAACTGCCAGCCCTGATACTCCTGCAGGTTGGGCTGTCCCAGCTCGGATGGGTCCTGTGGCTGCTGCGTGGTTCCATTGGTCCTGCCCCTTGATGCAGCTTCGGGAAACTAACTTGTAAAATAATCGTATTGCAAACACATCAAATACTCCCCTTCTTACCCCATGACCCTGTTTACCCAGTTGATAATTCTACCACAAGGTCGTGGCAAACGTGAGAGGGGGAGGAAAATGTAAAAACAGTGATGGCTGGCAAAACCTAACCCTCCCTTCAGTGCTGCAACCTGTTGGTGAGGGCCTGGTGTGCCTAACTATTCAAAGTGGTCCATGGGGGGAGCTGCTGGGTTCCTCCTCCCCTGCCAGCTGCCAGACCGAAGCTCTGTGCCCTAGCTATGGGTGGGGAAATCAATCTCCCCTTTTCCACAGTCCCACGGATTGGAGGATCTCCAAGGGACTGACATTTCTGGGCTGGGATGTGCTTTGTACTCAGATTAGGGGTGGGTGAGAGGTTAGCCCCTGCCAAGTGGCTTCCTGGATGCACTGTGGTGCTGCCATTCCAGGACAGGGACGGTGGCTGCCATGGCCTTCCTTGAAATGCCACGGGGTGTGCATTCCTAACTCTGAGCTCCCTATAACTGATGCCCCCACTGGGAACAGAAGGCAATGAGAGATCACGGGCCTCCCCACTAATGTGACTCAATTGCTGCCCCAGCCATGGGTGGCAAGGTAAGAGGAGCTAAGACAGAAAGAGAGAGGCTGGGCAGGGCTAGGGTGCCAGGGGGTGGAGATTCAGCTGCTGAGACTCCATCCCGGAGGCAGCAAGGGGGGGACAGCTCTGGAGATAAGGCCCCAAGTCCCCAGGGCACAGCCCATTCTCTTATTGTCTTCACTTACAAAACACAAATTCAAAGGTAAAATTATTGAGAATTTCAAGACAGTGACCACAGGTCACTAACCCCAGGTCCTCCTGAGTATAGGGCCCTGTGTAACTTGGTTGCACATTCACGAAGCCCATCCACACACCATATTCAGATTTCCCTAGTTGTGTCAATAACGTCCTTTATAGCAAAAGGAAATTCTGGATCCTGCATTGCATTCGATGGTCATGTCTCTTTAATCTTCTCTAATCTGGAAAAGTTCCTTGATCTTTTTTTTGTCTTTCATGACATTGACACTTTGGAAGATTACAGGTCAGTTATTTTATGAAATGTCTCTCAGTTGAGTGTATCTGCTCTTTCCTCATGACTAATGTTCTGCATGTTGGGCAGTAACACTCCAGAAAAGAGATTGTGTTCTTTGTGGTGTATCATATCAGAAGGCATATGATGTGGATTGGTTTGGCTACCAGTGACATTAATTTTGATTAGTTGAGTAAGGTGCTATCTGCCAGGATTCTCCACTGTGAAGTTCCTCTTTTCCCCTTTGTGATGAATTAAGTGTGGGAAGCTATTTTGAGACGGTAAATATCCCACTACTTCTCAATATTTTACTCATTAGTTTTAGCATGCACTGATGATTCTTGCCAGAATCAATGATTACGTAATCGTTGCACTGGTTAAATAATCAAACACTGGTTTTCTAATTCTTTCCTGAGCTCTTTTTCGACTTTCCCTCTCCAGCTACAGGGTGTAGGGTGGGGTATTGTATTCCACCTGCTCTTCTGAGCCTGGGGGCATGATGGCTGGGGGCTAAGCTTTGTAGGCAGTTTTGGGATCTCTCTTCTGAGATGTGGTTAAATGTCCTATGCTAGGATTTACTCCATCTAGTTAGTGTGATATCCTACTCCTGAGAGGTGGGTTACCCTTAGCTTTAGTTATCCCACCCATTCTGAGCAGATCTTGGACTCCTCCTTCCCCTCCTTCCCCCCTCCTTCCTTCTTCTTTTCTCCCTTCCGTAATTCACAGATGATGAGAATCGTAGCATTCACTAAGAGTGAAGCAGGGCCTGGTTGGGACCCCATAGTAGAGACCTTGCAGTGTCCCGGCCCCACCTTTCCTTGACCCGTAGTTTAACAATAGATCATCCCCTTGTAGCCAGAGCTCAATGTCCCAGTCCTCTGTTTTAGAAAATTACCTTGAAATTTAAGATTAATACCCTTAGGCTTATTGATCACAATCTCGATTGTCTAGCATTCTTTCTGGGCTACTCCAATCACTATTCCTGGGTCTGACGCAACTGGAGAGCCACAGTTGCCAGAGGGAAGGTTCCATGCAGAACGCCAACCATCACCCATCACGTAGCCTCTGGAGGAATGCCCAGATTTTCCCTTACATATCCTAGGCCAGTCTGAGAATGTTAAGGCAGTTTTTGAAGGCATTAACCTGCTGCCTTCTTGGATCACTGGTGCTCTGATAATAAACGCTTATCCGATAGGCCAACTCTGTGTGGGTCTATTGGCTGAGCGGCGCAGGGAATATAAGCCCCGGACTCTGTTGCCCTCCAGTTTCAAGAGCTTAAAACTTTAACTCTGAAAAATAAGTTTCAGGTCCCTCCTTTCCTCCATGGTATAATCTCTATGAAACTAGTTACCAGTACTAGCTCAGTGCTTAGTCTGTGCATGTCACTTTTCTCGGCTCAGTGTGTGGGAGAAATGTGTAAGACGATATCCCTACTTTCAAGAACCCCCGAAATGTGAACATGAAAATGTAGAAGCAGGGGATGGCCGGTGAGCTCAGGTGGTTAGAGCGCGGTGCTAATAACACGAAGCTTGCCAGTTCGATCCCCGCATGGGCCACTGTGAGCTGCTCCCTCCTTACAAAACAAAAAAACTATTAAAATAAAAAGGTAGAAGCTGGCAGGCCCTGAATATTTCTTTGTAGGGCCTATGAAGGGATCCAGGGGATTTTATGGAATGAAGAGGTAAATCGGGACTAGGTTGGTTGTGGCCGAGCTCAACGTTAATGATAGTAAACTGATTAAGAACATGGGCCCTGGAATCAGACTTTGATTCAGACACCAGCTTCATTCCTTGTGATAGGTTAGCCGGTAAAGGAACGCACATGGTCAGGCAAGTTCAAGTTTTCATTGTAAGAGAAAAGTGTATGGGGCTGAGCAAAAAATGGCTACAGCCTGGGCTGCGTGTCTGAAGGAGACTTGCAGCCCCAAAGAAGGGGGAGAGGAGGGTTTTACAGGGGCTGTGCTGACAGGGTAGCATTGTTTGAACAGAAAACGCTGACTGCCTGTAAGCCAGTAGCTGTTTTGTGGCATTTTCTGTTACCGCAAGTTTGGCTCTGTCTACAGGTGCAGGCCAACAGGTATTTTGTTGTTTTCTTGCAGACGTGGCTCTGTCTGTAAGTGAAGGTCTCTGAGATCTAAGATTCAGAGACCTAACATTAGGTCAAGGTCTCTTAACATGCAGAGATCTAACGCCTTGCCAATTTGCTATTTTGGGCAAGTAATTTATCTTCCTGAACTTCAGCGTCTTCATTTATAAGATACAGATATTAATAGAATCTTCCACTTTGGGCTGTTGGGAATATTAAATGAAATACTGTTTGTAAAGTACTTAGCTTGGTTCCTGGCATATTGTGAGTGTGTTTCCCACTGGATCCCTTGGAAGGCTTTTCCCTGGTCACTGGACGGGTCCCTGAATGGGCAGAGCTGGCTCTAGCCCAGGCCTAAAAAAGAGACTGGAACTGAGCCCCAAGGCTGTTTCAGTTTCCACAGCCAAGATTAAGGTCTAGAGGCCTGGCCCTGGAAGACCAGATGGCTGTGTCTCCCACCCAATTGAATGCTCCATCTTTTTTTTAAGGCTTTCCCAGATTCACCACTTTTTTTCTTTTTTCTTTTTAAAGATTTTATTGGGGAAGGGGAACAGGACTTTATTGGGGAACAGTGTGGACTTCCAGGCCTTTTTTCCCCCCCAAGTCAAGTTGTTGTCCTTTCAGTCTTATTTGTGGAGGGCGCAGCTCAGTTCCAGGTTCAGTTGCTGTTGTTAGTTGCAGGGGGCACAGCCCCCCATCCCTTGCGGGAATCAAGGAATTGAACTGGCAACCTTGTGGTTGAGAGCCCACTGGCCCATGTGGGAATCGAACCGGCAGCCTTCGGAGTTAGGAGTACAGAGCTCCAACTGCCTGAGCCACTGGGCTGGCCCCGTGAATGCTCCATCTTTAATTCTGCTGTCCATCCCTGAGAACAAAGGAAGTTTGAGGAAAATATGGGGTGGGCATTGCATGCAGAGGAAAAAGATTTTCCTGGGTCAGCGATGCGTCTGTTTCATTCCTACCTTGTGATTTTAGAGACGTCCCTGCTCATCTTTGGTCCTCAGTTTTTCCCTCCAAGATTTAGATAAGTGAACCAGAGTATCACCAGGTTTTCTCCTTTTCCTCCAAGGGGTAATAATTGGTGTCACTTGAGGCAAATCAAAGGACTCCAGGACCAGATCTCTTCACATCTCCTCCCATGTAGCCTGTGACAAGAAGGAGCCTTGGAAGACAAGGGCTTTCATAAAATGTCACTAATGTTTTAAATCAAAAAGGTCTTAATATCCTCAGTTCCTCCATTTCCTTTTCTTCTCTGGTTTCTATTTCCTTGTCTTGTTTCACAGGATTCCAGAAATTCTTTCCTTGTTTAATACAGGCTCTTCTAGTACCAGGCCCAGGTTTCCAAATTCACCCCCATCTCCTCCAAAACCTTTATCTTCTATTGGGCTAAGTGGTAATTCAAACTAAGTGTGAATGATTGTGAACTGTTAATTTTCCCAGTGTATTTGTGTGTATTTATGTGTGTATTTAAAAAAGGTCTTGAGATTTCAAGCATCTTGGCAATGTTTGTAGAATTTCAGGCACAGAGATGAATGATTTTCAGAACCCAGCAGAGAGAATAAATTGGGGGTGGAGGAACACACCTCTTGTTCACAAAAATGCCCTTTATTGCCCTACAGCAATCCTGACTACAGGATTCTGTGCTCTTATTAGGACATCAGGTGTTCTTGCAGACTTTCTGACCTTCTTTCTTCAAAAAGTTCTTACCATTGCCGCCTCCATAGAATAACATCTCACACTCATAAGTTTTCAAGTTGTAAAACCATCCTAGGATTTTTGACTCAACAAAGGCTCTTTTCCACAACAAGGTTGCATACACTTGGGAAGACACTCTGTTGGCACAAAGAGAGAAAATGGTTGAGAGAGGCCAAACTCATCACCTTGCCCTGATTAGGCCCATATACCAGGGGCTGGGATGGCCCTGGGCACAATTGTGAGGCTGTCCACAGTAGCTGAGCTCTATACATCTTCCCACCCAGCCCACCCAGCCATCGCCTTATCCACCTATACAGAAATTGAGGTGTTCACTTCTGGAAGTAACCTGCTGTGCCCAATACCCAGACTTAAGAATACAACTCAAGGGGATAGAAATCTTATTAGCCCTCCCACTTACTCCCATGTGCTGTTGTCTCAACTTCTCCAAATCTCTGTTTCCTCATTTGTAAAATTAGGGTGTTGAACTCCATCACCTCTAAGCACCCTTCCAGATCTCATTTGGTAGGATTTGATGAAGACCTCTCAGGCTTCTACCTTCTGTCTCATAATCATTCTAGAGTAGGTGTTTTATTAATATATGAAAAGAGGACTGACTTTGAATCCAAGAGTGGGGTTCCAAGTTGAGTCGATCATTTTCTAGCTGTGTGACCTTGGACAAATCATCTATATCTTTGATACTCAATTTCCTTCATGTAAAATGTATACTATCCATTAATTAATGTATAAATATATTATACTATCCATGTATAAAATGTATTATATCCACACTTTAGGTTTACTAACGGGTTAAAGATAACCTTTGGAAAGCATTGATAAATAGAAAAGCATCAATAAATAGTTGCTGCTCTCAATCACTTTTTCTTAACCAAGAAGACTCTCCAGAGCAGGGAGCTCATCCTATTCATTTCTGCAGTCTATATGCCTAACACAGGCCTGGCTCTTAGCTCTCAGTAAATATTTGTTAACAGAAAAAAAATCACCAACAACCATGAGATCCTCTGAGGTAGAGTTCCAAGGCTCTTGACATTCCCCTTTTACGTGAACGGTTTTATCCTTGTAATTACTCTTTTTTTTTTTAAATTAGATTTATTGGGGTGACATGTAATTACTTTCAAGGTAGATATTAGGACGTCCAACTTGACATGAAACAACTAAGGTCTGAGAGGTGGAGTGCAGAGGTGGAGTACTTTCCTAATGTCATTCTAGAAAGTGGTGAGGCCAAGAATCTAACTCGGGATGGTCAGTCTGCAAAGACTTGCAGATTCTCAATCCATATTTGTTGTTGTAGGATGGATAGCTGGATGGATGGATCGTCGGTCATTCATGTGGTGGACTTTCAGATATTCGGCTAAGCAGAGGAAAGGTTCAGGCTCTGTCTTATCCTCCTACTTGTAAGCCTGACTCTAAGGGTGAAGGATAATGGGAAAGAGGCAGAATAGCTTGTTCACTCAGGATGGGAAGTGGGGTGGGGCATGTTGGAATGTCCCTGAGACATCCAGTCACAGCAGCCTCTCCACTTGGATACTTACAGGTGACTCTGCAGGGTTGGAGTCCCACTTGCTTTTTAATTTCCTCAGTCCTGCCTCTCTGCTCCTCCATTTCATTAAACCAAAGGAAAAGCACTTGACCTGTTTCCTTTCTTAGGAAGTGGGGGTGATAATATCCTCTGTGTATGTATATATACATGTGCATATGCATGTGTGTGTGTTTTGAGGATGAAAGAAACTGCTAATGCTTTCCAAGGACTTATTTTGTCACCTCCCTTCCCCTCAACTAATAGTTTTCTTTGTTATCCCTGTTTATCTTGTTTTCTATGCTGTTCTTCATCATTTTTGTTCTATTTTTTTGGAGGGGTTTGCTCTGCTGTTCCTCTCTAAGGTCTTAAGTTCTATGCTTGGCTAGTTGACTTACAAACTTTTCTTCTTTTCTAATATAGACACTTAAGATTACAAATTTCCGTCTAAGAACCACTTTAGCTGCATTTCACAAGTTTTGTTTTGTGGCATATTCATAATTGATGAGTTCTGAGAGTCTATTAAGAGCTAAGTTATACCGAGAGCTTGGCCCACATCAGAGCAGTGGATCAATAAAGTAGAGGAGATCATTTGCCTTATTTTACAAAAAAAGAAACTGAAGCTCGGAGAGACTGAATCGTGTTCCCATGGCGTGGAGTGTGTAAGTGGTGGAACCAGGACCCTGAACTCAGGGGTCTGACTCCAGGTGTGCCCATCCTGTTGAACACTGCATTCTTCTTCCTTATTAGCAGACGTTCTTAAACTTGAGCGAGTATCAGAATCACCTGGAGGGCTTGTTAAACTACAAATTATGAGAACCACCCCCAGAGTCTCCGATCCAGAAGGCTCTGAACTGGGAATTCGCAAGTTCTCCGGTGGTGCTGCTGCCTCTGGAGCAGGAGACAAACTCTGAGAACCACTGGCCGGTAGCATTATTGGGAGGTTTCGTATCCCATTTATATGTAAGAATCTATCATCTGTCGCTTCATGCGTGTACATACGTGCAGAGAATTATGTGTGAAGGGTGTTCACCAACATGTCAACAATGACGATCTCGGGTAGGTAAGATTTTGACAAATGTTTTCTTTCTCCCTGAGATTTTTGTATTTTGACTTTGCTACAAAGCATAGGTATGATTTTTATAAACATGTATTATAATATGTAGTTTTTAAAAAGGGAAACTTACTGGCTGCTCAAAAATCTTGGATACGACTTCTGTCCTTATTTCCAATGGGCTATCTTGGATATAGGGCATTTCATCTCCCCAATTCCATTTGCAGATTTTAAGTGTCAACAAAGTAGACCAGAAAGAACCGTTTTTCTACAAGTAGGTCTGACTTGGCTAAGTCCCTCACTTTCAGATTTTGGCTCATATCTCTCCTTATCAATCTTACTTTGCTCACAACCTGCCCTCTCGCTACCCTCCCCCCCCCCCCCCCCCCCGCCAGCAGACTTTCAGTCCCCTTTACCCTGCTCTACTTCTCTTTAAAAAAAAAAAAAAAAAAAAAAAAACCACACACCTTTTTTTTTGTTATTGGGGAACAGTGTGTCTCTCCAGGGCCCATCAGCTCCAACTCGTTGTCCTTCAATCTAGTTGTGAAGGGCGCAGCTCAGCTCCAAGTCCAGTCGCCGTTTTCAATCTTAGTTGCCAGCTGAGCCATCCAGCCGCCCCTACTCTTTCTCTTATCTGTAGCACATTTACTGTCTATTACGTGTATTACTTATTGTCTGTCTCTCTCTCACTGGAAAATGAATTGCACAAAGGCAAGGTTTTTGTTGTGCTCCTTACTTTAGCCTCAGCACCTAGGACTATGCCAAGCATAACATCTGTATTTCATGAAGTAAATTGAATTAACTCTCTAGCCTCTAGCATTAGAAACAGACTCTCTTTGTGCTGCTTGGCCCCCTGCCCTGTTCCCAGGCTCCTCTTGGAGTTCCCATTTCTATACCAACCTTTTCCTATTTCTGATTGAAGCTTTTGACAGAGGATGAGAAGCAAGAGAAGAGGGAGAGAGAGCTGGTGCTGCATGGTGATACCCATCCGGGGGCCCAACCTGGGGTTGGCATTTTAGGGAGAAAGAGGACTGAAGGGGAGGAGCCTGGCACCACATTCTGCTCATTCACCCCTAAGTCCTATTCACGAAGTTGGGCTGCCACTGGAACAGAGTGTCCTGCCAAAGCATGGCTCTGCCTTTCTCCTTTGACTTTATCTGATCTGATTTTATCCAAGGCCACTTTACTACACTTTGAGGTGGAAGTCCCTTAAACAATAATAAAACAATAGGTGCCATTTGTTGAGTGCCTTTATCTTGCCACATATCACATAAAGAACTCTTCACACAGGCCCTCCCTTCAATCCACACAGGATTCCTGCAAGGCTTAGAGCCTCATTTTGTAGATGAGGAAAGGTTCAACTACCTTGATCTATTGTCACATGGATGGTGAGTTTCAGAGCCAGTACCGGGACCCTCATCTGTCCAGCTCCAATGCCATGTATCACTCATTCATTCAACAAACATTTATTGAGTTCCTGCAGTGTGCCAAGCACAGCCTGAGGGGCTGCCTTCCTCCCATCTGGGAACTCCCAGGGAATTGCGAGAACAACACACACATTGTTGGGTAGAAGGGGGGGCCCAACTTTGTTTGATTTAGAGAATCTGTCTAGAGACACGCGCCAATTGCCAGCACATTCCCCACCTACCGCCTTTCCCAGATCCTCCAGAGATCTGATGTTTTTGGAAGACATTGTGCTTTCGAGGGATTTAGTGAATCTAGGATTTGAAGTCTAAGGTTACGCTTTTGAGTTCAGGTGCTCTTGACCTTGGGCGAGTCATGTGATCTCGCTGAGCCTCGGTTTTCTCATCTATAAATTGATATTAATTATGCTGGGTTAGCATAATTCCCAGAACTGGCACAAGTGTTCAACAAATACACAAATGCTTCATACATCATAAATGCACACACAGGCACATGCCACTTCCAGGTGTGTGTGTAGAAAGAGAGACAGAGAGAGAGAATATTTTTTTGGAAATGGGAGTGCTAATTGGATCAGAACCATGCTTGTTCTCTACAGAAATGTTAGCCATCTTTGCATATTAGTGGTAACCCTTCCTTCTCTTTAAATCCCCTGCAGCCATGATGCTGCTCAGTTCTTGGACATTGCTTCTTCCAACTACAGTTCACACAATTGTTGATGAACCCTCTCATCACCTACTCATCTTCACTACTTCCTCTGCCTTTATTTCCCTGCCTGCTGCTCAGAAGCCTGCATTTCAACATCTCTGTGATACATCTTTTGCTTTGGTCGATTCAGCAGGATAATTCCTATTATCTCTTTCCTTCGCTCTTTTGGGTGGTCAAATCTGCTAATCAGAAACCAAAATAATGGCAGAAGGAGGCCCCCGTGGAGTGAACAGACTGGCATTTGTCATTCAGACAGAGTAAAGGCGGGGTTGCCCATGGGTGCTCTTGGCTGAGAGTTTGCCACATGGCTCCCTCTTCTAGAGTAGCTGACTGGGAAGTGAGAATCAGCATTTTAACATACAATTCAGAAGAGCAGGTTTCATCTGGGGAGACTTGGCAACATCTAAAGACATTTTTGATTGTCACAGCTCAGAGGTGGGGGGCACCTACAGATAGAGGCCAGTGACGCTGCTAAACACCTCACAATACACAGGCTAGCCCCCCAACGGAGAGTGGTCTGTCCCCAAATGTCAAATGTGCCAAGGTTAAGACACCCTGAAGAAGAGTCGTGGATATAAGCACTTTTTTAAACTATAAAAGTATTTCCACCGTGAGCAGTGTGATAAGAACTCCAGGGCAGTGAGGGCGGTGTTTAATAAGGTGTGCCTGTACTGATTTAGCTGAACAGGCCTTGTGGGTGGGTGTGGGAGGCTCTGGCCTTTGAAAACCAGGCACTCTGTGCTCAGGTTACCCTGGGGGATCGTTGGCCACAACTCAGTGACTTGGCCCTTCCTCAGGTGATTTAGGGGGTAGGGTTATTATAATTCTAGGAGATGGGGTGCAAGTGTGAGATTTATTATAATAAAAGCACTGTAGAGAAGTTAGCAGGAAGCTCTTGCTAGTTCTTTACCAATTATACTCATCAAAAGAGTTTTACTAACCCTCTGTCAACCATATATGTTTGCAAAGGATTAAATTACTTTTGATTGAGATCCATTGATTTGGGTGGTGTAGGGATGGGGGAAGTAAATGTGGGTGGGGTTTTGAAAGAATAAAGTTTTCCCACTCAGATTCTAACTCCATGCCACCTTTATCTTTTCCAGAAGGGAGAAGGAAACTAACATCACTTGAACACTAATAATATGTCAGGGAATTTTCTGCCTTATCTCATTACATCTTCATAAAAAGTCCTTGGGATACGATTATCATCTCCATTTTACAGAACAGAGGAGCAGAGACTGAGAAGACTTGCTTGTACATATAACAAAAACATTTATCATAAACACACACATACTAAGAGAGTTTATTTCTATTTTTTACCTTACTTATGTTCAAAATAAATGTACAGATGGGCAAAATAAAGTTCATCATTTTACGAGTGGAGTTCGTTCGTGTCTTCAGAAATCCAAGTGGAATTTGTAGCAGAGGATAATTTTTAACATTCTATGCAAAATGTCTTGAATATAAAAGAGACTGTAAAATAGGGAGAAATTGTCTGTAGAACTCAGGAGCCTAGAACTATTCATAAGACATAGGAAATGCCCACTGTAGGGACCTCCAGACTGACCCTTTTTTCGTAAACTGTGATTCTACAAAGTTTTCATCAGAGCGGTTTAGATCATGAAAAGGTGTCTGCCTTTTGCACTGTGTTTGTTCTAATAAGAATACTAATCTTTATTGCTGATGAAACATCTATAACCCAGGCAGTATGTTATACACATTACGTAATTCCTCTTGTGTGATTGTCACAAAAACTCTATGGTACAGGGTGTTTTTTTTCTTCTTTTGTTATTGTTGTATTCTTCTATCTTTTCCTTTATTTACTTACTTGGTTTTTTTGTTTGTTTTGGTCTATGCTACAGGTTTTACTGTTTTGCATATTTCACAGATGAGGAAACCAAGACCCAGGGAAGTTATGAGACATGCCCAGGTTTATTTAGTTTGTAAGTGGCCAGACTGGGACTTAAGTTGAGGCTCTGACTCAAGCCTTTGTTAAACCGTTGCTCTGCGTCATTCTACCACTACTCCGCTAAGGGTCTCTGTCCCTCAAAGACACTGCTACCCTCCTTCACTTTTCATATCCCAGAGAGCCCACTGATTGTGCATGAACTCAATGCCTGTCACCTGCTGGGCTTTATTCCCTCTGGAAATGGAGTCTGGCAGTAGAGGAAGGAAGGAGCTCATAACATAGGAGGAAGGTTTGGTGTGGCAGAGAGATCCTAGGCTTGGGATGGAGACAGAGCTGGGTGTCTATCTATAGACTTAATTCTGGTAAAATATCGTAACTTTGTGCCAGTAATGCTCCATTTCCTGCCCCCCTCATTTGTGCTTTTATCATGTATATTACATTTATGTATGGTATGAACCTAACAATATAATGTTATAATTACTGCTTTTAGCAATATTATACTCTTTCTGTAAATTAAGAGAAGAGCATACACACACACACACACACACACACACACTTTTATATTTACCCACACATTTACTATTTTTGGTGTTCTTCATTTTTTCCTGCAGATCCAAATTACCATCTAGTGTCATCTCCCTTTATCCTTAAGGATCAGGTCTGATGGCATCATCAACTTCTCTCAGTTCTTGTTCGTATGGGAAAGTCTTTATTTTGCTTTTATTTTCTTTAATTGAATAATGTATTGAGATCATTGTAGTTTTACATGCAGTTGTAAGAAATAATACCCTTTGCCTAATTCTCCCCCATGGTAACATTTTGAAAAAACTAGAGTACAAAATCACAACTGGGTGATTGACGTTGAAACAACCCACTGGTCGCATTCAGATTTGTTTTACTTGTACGTGTGTGTGTGAATGTACTTAGTTCTCTATGCTTTTATTGCTTGTGTAGATTTGTGTATCCACTACAATAGATAAGATACCCGCACAGTTCTATTACTATAAGGGTCCTTAAAGTTGCCCTTTTGTACCACATTTCTTTCCTTCCCACTTCTCCCACCCCTCAATCCATAGCCTCTGGCAACCACTAATCTGTTTTCCATTTCTAACGTTTTGTTACTATTTCAAAATGTTACCATTTCAAAATTTTGTTATTTCAAAACATTTTGTTACTATTTCAAAATGTCATAAATGGAATCACACATATTTACCCTTTTGGAATTGGCTTTCGCAAAACTCGCTGTAATTGCCTGCAGATTCATCCAAGCTGTTGCAGGGGTTATTAGTTCATTCCTGCCTGTTGCTGGGTCCTACCCCATGGATGTGCCATTGTTTGTTCAACTATTTGCCTGTTGAAGGAGAGCTGTACTGTGGTTTGCTATTGTGAATGAAGCTACTGTGAACATTCATGAGCAGGTTTTTGTGGGAACTTAAGTTGTCATTTCTCTGGGATGAAGGCCCCAAAGTGCAGTTTCTGGGTTGTATTATAATTGCATGTTCAGTTTTATAAAAATACTGCCCAGCTGTTTTCCAGGTTCTCTGTACCATTTTACATTCCCAGCAGCGCCGCGATGCTTGAGGGATCCAGAGTCTCTCTATCCTTGTCAGCATTTGTTATTGTTACTCTTGTAGTGTAGCCATTGTTAATACGTGTGTAGTGATATCTCATTGTGGTTTTCCTTTTCCTTTCCCTGATCCCCAATGATGTTGAACGTCTCTTCATGTGTTCGTTTTTCATCTTTATATCATTTTAGGTGAAATAACTGTTCATATGTTTTGCCCATTTTCTGATTGGATTGTGTACTGCTGGATTTTGAGAGTTCTTTATATACTCTAGATCAGGGGTGTCCAAACTTTTTCACCGTTTTTCACCAAGGGCCATATGTGGTAAAATACACAAACAGCCGGGCCATTCACTCAAGGTGAAGTACGTATTGCCTCACCTGGTTTATTTAAGTAAACTACATATATTTTTGGAATTTGCTGCGAGCCAATTAACAATGGATCGTGGGCCGCAGTTTGGACACCCCTGGTCTAGATGCTAGTTATGGTTGTATGTATGGTTTGTTGCCCCTATTTTTGAAGGATAATTTCTCTGAGTATAACTTTTTGTTTGCTAGTTGCTCTTTCTTTCAGTGCTTTGAATATATTATTGCATTGCCTTCTAGCCTCCATTTGTAATGGGAGGTCAGCCATTCAGACCGCTCTGTCTTTCCAGAAGTCTAAGCACCAGGGCCCCTTCTATGAGCTCTTAGGTCTAGTAACCCCAAATATTTTATTCCTTCAAATCTAGGAGTGATGGTTGCCTCAGCTTCTCCACCTTTTGGTCTTTTATCCTCATAGTACTCATGTAATCAATTCTCAATATTGAATTCTCTGTTTGAAACACTGAGCATGGTTTTTTTGTCCTTTACTGAACCCTGGCTGATAGAATGAGAGTCTGGCCCTTGATTTTTTATTTTTTCAATTACAGTTGACATTCAATACTATATTAGTTTCAGGGGTACAGCATGAAACTAAAATAATATTAGTTAAATTAGAAATTATATAAATGGGGAGGCATTTACATAATTTACAAAGTAATCCCCCTGATTAGTCTAGTACCTACTTGGCACTGTACATAGTTATTACAATATTATTGACTATATTCCCTGTGCTGTACTTTACATCCCTGTGACTATTTTGTAACTGCCAATTTGTACTTCTTAATCCCTTCACCTTTTTTACCCAGTCCCCCCATACCCTTCCCCTCTCACAACCATCAGTTCTCTGTATCTATGAGTCTGTTTCTGTCTTCTTCATTGATTTTCTCCTTTAGAGTCCACATATAAGTGAGATCATATGGTATTTGTCTTTGTGTGACTTATTTCACTCAGCATAATATGTCCACACATGTAGTTGCAAATGGTAAGATTTCATTCTTTTTTATTGGCCTCTCAGCTTTTATAGTGGAAACTCTGGTTTTACCTCATGCCAAGACTCCCCATGGTAGAGAATTCTTCAACTATAAGAGTGAGATTAAAATGTTTAATATTAAGGGGCGGCCAGTTAGCTAAGTTGGTTAGAGCATGATGCTCATAACACCAGGGTCGCCAGTTCAATCCCCGCATGGGCCAGTGTGAGCTGTACCCCCCACAACTACATTGAAACAACTACTTGACTTACAGCTGATGGGTCCTGGAAAAACACACTTTAAAAAAAAAAAAGACATATAGCCATTATATTCACCCTGATTTCTAACTATGCTGTGGGATCTGGCAACATCTTGCTACTCTTCAAACCTGGATTGTAGCTCCACTTTTGCTATTGATTTGCTGCATGATCTTGGATGTCTGTTTCCTACTAGAAACTTGCATTTGTTCATGTGTTAAAAAAAAAAAAAAAAAAAAAAAGGAGGGTTATTGGGGCTGATGGAGCTCTCTGGTCCCGAGCTTGGAAATTCCCTGAGTTTTCAACCCACCCACAGCTTCCTCTGCACATTTCTAGCTCTGCAGGCAGCTTTGAGGAGAGAATGGGGTCCTGCATCTGCATGGCACCGTGGGGAACGCCATACGAGTCCACTCGAGGTGTCCTCTGGGTTCTAATGGGCAGAGACATGGGCAAACAGTTGACAGCAAGGAGATGCAGCACCTTCCACAGAGGTCCAGCGAGTTGCCTGTGCTCACCTCTGAGGACTCGGCGTTCACTCCTGAGCACAGCAGGTGAGCAGACCTGTCAACTACAGGACACACTTTGGCCATTTCCAAGGATCTCTCTGGTCCATGGGTCCCTAGGACAGACGATTCTGTTCTGGTCACTCAAGCAAGGATTGAGAGGTACCATGGGATTGAGAGGTACCATGGGATTAAGGGGTGCCACGGGACTGAGAGGTGTCATGGGATTTGAGAGGTACCGTGGGATGGTCAAGCACCCAGGGCTTATTAGACTGGGCAGGATTCCTGAGCTGCCGTATCTTCTGAAATGTACAAGTACTCTTTGACGTTATTATTAGTCCATCGTCTTCCTCGTATGGGTGGGAAACTGAGGTTCTGAGAAGAACACCCCTCCACCGTACCCTGTCCCAACCAGGTCATACACTCAACAAGGGGCAAAGTTGGGATTCGAATTTGGATTTCTTTATTCCCGGATGAGTGCTCTTCCCTCAGGATGCAGACCAAGGATGACTTGTGGGTAATTTGGTCTGGATGGTAAAGACACACAGGCCTGGGACAGGCTTTCCAGAGGAACAGACTAAGCGGGAGGACAGAGCAACGTAAATGAGTGGAATGCCACACATGGGAGCCACTTGGCTAGATGGTCACCCTGCAAAGCTGCAGAACTAGCAGTGCTGCGGGGGCGTTTTCAGCACGACCCTGCTCTGTTCCTCCCCCACTTCCCGTGATGCTAACATTTTCTCCCCATGTCCTTCTACACCAGGAGCAAGCTCTAACAGACTTCTTAAGCCTTTTTGGGTTTTTTTCCTACTGATGGATTGGCACTTAAATATCGTCAGTCCACAAGTTCTGAAACTTTAAAATCACTCGGCAGCACTTGTTTAAAATGCAGATTCCTGGACTCCACCCCTAAAGATCACAATTTCCTAGACCGGGAGGACCCACATTTCAGACAAGCACCACCCACAAGTGCCTCTAATGTTGATGTCTGCAATAGTATTTCCAGAAATAGTCATCAGTTTAACCAACCCTTTCAATTTCTTTTTTCTTTAAAACAAATTTTTTTTCAGTTACAGGTGACATTTAATATTTTTCATTAGTTTCAGGTGTACAGCATAGTAGTTGGACATTTACTTTAAGCAGTGATCCCCAGATTAGTACCCACCTAGCACTATACATAGTTGTTGCCACATTATTGACTATATTCTCTGCTTTACTTTACATCCCTGAGACTATTTTGTAACTACCAGTTTATAGAAACTGTTTCATCGTCCGATATCTTTCTTCCTTCATCCCTCTTTTCTTCATTTCCTCTTTGCTTCCCCAAAGCTCCTCCTTTCATGCCGCTTCCCCATTTTCTTCTATTTTATAGTTTCTGTGCTGTACCATGGAACTGTCATGTTTACTGCAGGCCCGGGAAACAAGTCCATGAGACCTTTCAGAGATGGATCTACCACGAAATTGATTGAGCTCCAGCCTCAGGGAACCTCATTTGAGCCAGGCCCCTTTTAAGACTCTGGGGAGCATTGATGGTGGTGAACATGCAGAGAGTGGGGAGAGTGGTGCATCCAGAGAGAGCATGGAAGCTCTGTTCCCCTTTGCACACACCTTGTCCAATGCATCTCTTCCATATTGCTGTTCTTGAGTTAGATCTTAGTGTAATAAACTGGTAAGCTTAAGTAAAAAAAAGACACTCTGGGAGTGTCCCAAGTATCATGTTCACAAGGTTAAGCGATTTGTATTATCTGTAAAAGTAAGGTATTGTAACCATAATCAATCCAAATGCACTCCCTTTCCACTCTGACTTTTTTTATGTCACACTTCTCCTGGGTTGGGTGGTGGTGGAATGGCTGCTAGCACTTTTGGCATCCAGATAAAAGGAAGTTGAGTTGTGGATACATTTAGTTTCGAGTTAGTGGGATATATTTAGGTTGTTCTCAGTCATTTCTGTGTATCGTAAGTTGCGGCTCTCTGTCCTGGTGTAGGAACGGCTCTAAGCAATATTCCTATCAGCTGCTGGGTCCGGTTCTCTAACGTAATGATATTAAGACATGGAGCTAGAGCTTGTAGGTAGAATGTACCTACCCTAGAAGGGTGTGGGTGGTGGAGGAGAAACTGGGTTTGTGATCTGTGGAGCCAGAAAAATCAGTCTGTGGAAAATTCTTTCAAACATCAGATATATAACTTTATGAACATAAAAGAATCAGTTCTTATGGAAGCCTGTTAGAGCAGACATTCTTTACTCACAAGAATATACTCAATAATTCAATATGTACAATTTTAAAGGCAGCTTGCCTTTTTTTCTTTTTTGATGGAATTGTACAAAAGAGAATTTATTTAAATTCCTGCGTTTTTAGGGCATAAACCTGTAGTAAAACTACAAATATTGAGTATGGCTGTGCATTCCGGCATGTATTTCATGCATCACAACTATATTCAAAATCCAAATATAATCATTTTTTGTGGAACATCAGCCAGGCTCCACAAAAGACCAAATTATCTTTCTATAGAAATTGAGTTTTACAGATTTGCTTTCATAAATGTAAAAATGTAATTAATAATCTCTATATATGGATTTTGTGCAACTTGTGGTATTTGTTAGCTTTTTAAAATTTGCAATTGGTTGCAGTTTCCTTTCTCACTTGAAATAATATACACTTTTTAGTTAAATTTGTATTCATTTTTAAAAGGACCTCCCTAACGTTACCAGCTTTAAACCATACAGAACCTGGATCTGCTCCAGTTCCATTCTTAAGCATCTTAATGACAATTTTACCAGGACAACAGTGTCATCAGAGTTCTCAGTTTTCAGGATCTTCAGTCTCTTCTTTTGGCCTCACTAGGAGACCCAGGGCCTTCCCTGAAAAGTGAACACAGGAAGTAGATGTGAATTATTCAGCCTCAGAGATGTCAGACGTCACAGAGCCCCTTTATTAGGGGAAACCGGAGGCTTCCAAAGGATAAATGGGGGCCTTGGAAGTTGAAGAGACAAGGTCACACCCTGAGAAAGGGTCCAAGAGTGAAGGGCATTATGTTTGAAGAGAAGCTGAGCTGGAGGAAAGGGAGTAAGAAAATCCTGGCGTTCCGTATTTGGAACAGCCAAGGTCTTGGCAGCTGAGATTTGACAAGTGGTAACAAATATGGAACATCAGTCAGACACACGTGGAGAGAGCCCTGGGTTCTGCATCAAATCCTGGGGGTTGTTCCAACTCAGGTTATCTTACCCCAATGGTTGACGAGATAGCAGGAGAGAAAAGGGTGAGATGCTTGGGCCCTAAACCGCTTAGGAATCAAATCTTACACTGAATGGAAAAAGGGAGATGAGATAATTTTTACATCTTTTTACAGGAAGAGAAAACAGAAGTGGAGTGACTTTGGGGCTCAGAGAATGATCGTATTGTTCTTGTTTTTCCAGTAGAGTCCCCATTTATGCCTATTGGCCCAGTAATCCCCTCTAACAAAAGTGTCTTGGTTTGGTCAATAAAGCCTGTGGTTGTCCTGGCTATACTCACCTTAAGAAGGAAAAGGAAGAGAATGGGTGACAAGATTTGGTTAGAAGTAAAGGCTTGGAGTGACTGGCCCATGCATGGTACCCAGGGCTGGGCTGCCACTGGGCCGCCTTCTTCCACTACTTCTGCTTCCTGTCTCTGCAACCCCTGTGCATCTCATACTTGCCAACTTTGACTATTGCTCCCCTTCCCACCCTCTTTTCCCCAAAATATCCTCTACTTGCCACTCTGTGAAGCACATTCTTATCTCCTGATTGGATTGGTTATGTCAGCCCCAAACCCGCCAAGTTCCTGCAATAGATCGGCCAACACCCAGACCTCCCCGTGTGGCCCAGGTGAGCCTAGGAGACTGGGACCTCTGGGACTTACATTTTCTGGAGCAGATGGCCTTGCAGATTGATTCAGATTGGAAGTTGTTATTGTTCCCGTGGCAACCTCCATAGATGAATCTGGAGCACGTCTTAGTTTCCTTATTATACCACCAGCGTCGAAAGTAGGCCAGGCAGGGGCCAACTGCTTTTGGCAAACTGCATACGTCTGCAAGGAGATTACAGAGTACAGCAGTTTGGGTGCCTGCCTCCCTAGAGAACATTCCAGGCATGTGCAAAGGCACGGAGTAGTGTAAGCGTGTGATATTTTAGAGCAGCCCATGCCTGGAATGTCCATTCCACTCTTGCTTGGGAGGTGCATTCCTTTTCACTGTTCCAAACCCTTCCCAGACACCAAACTCTATGATATCTTTCCTGCCTCTGTTTTTCACTCCTTGCTTTTTCTTTATTGTTTCTCAATCTTGCACATACATTTACCACTTCCATGTGATTATTTGTTGGCATATTCTGACTCCTCTATGAGAATGTGAGATTTGTGTCTTCTGTCATCTTGGTAGACCAGTTCCTAGCAGATAATTTGGCACTGAGTGGATGGGATGCTTCAGGAATGTTCACAGTAAAACATCAAATGTATCCTGAACTTCAAGGAGCATTTATTGAGCAACTGTTTCGTGCCTAGTGCTATGAGTTACAAACAGAATTCCTTAGAACTTTATAGTCGAAGACCTTTCAGATCGTAAATCGTGGATCCCTTTCGCAGGAAAACCTTTCCTGAGCTCCCGGGCTACACTGAACAAGTGGAGCCCAGCATGTGTGTCAGGGCCACCAGTAAATATTTGTGGAATGAATGAATGGATGAATACTCCTTGATGGTCTTCTTTAGAGCTCAGTGATATGAGCAGAGAGGAAAGAGTGTAGGAGGTCAAAGGTTAGGGAAGGCATCTTGGATTTATGTAGGCAGAGAGGCCTAGGGAAAAAAGAAAAGCTAGGAAATAAAAATCGTATACCTGTCCCTTATAGCTATCCTATTACCTGACACCATGTTGGCAGTTGATGGGACTGCACTGGCTACTTGGCATCTCAGAGGACCATATGGTCCAATGCCCACATCTTTCTTACAGATGAGGAAACTAAAGGCCCATAAAGGAAAAACTGTTATGTCACATACCTAACTAGGAGCAGAATTGAAATAAAACCCAGCACCCCCACACCCACCCCAGTCCAGCACTGATAGGATGTGTATCAAGTAGAAGATGTACCCAGACTCTTGATTGGACACCAGCTATCAGTGACCCAGGGAAAGAGTCCGACAGCGCCAGTGGAGGTGGGGGTTGGGGACATTGAATAGTTCAGGGGATTTGTAAGTTACCTTGTTTGAGGTCTAAACATTTCTTTCCACAGTTAAACTCACAACACTTCATCTTCTCTGGGCAGTGTCTGTTCCTCGTACATTGGTTCCTTTCTTGGAAATCACACTTTGCTTTGTTTCTGGGACAAAGCCCTGAGGGAGGGGAATAAGGGACTTTGAAGGGGCCAGAGCCCTCCATTCCCAGGCCCCTGGCACCATGGCAGAGTTAAGGAAGCTTCTTTTCACTTCATCGTCCCCAGAAAGTAGTGACCCTCAGGCAGCTCATGATTTTTACACCTCTGCCCCCATTCCCACCCCCTTAACAACTCACCATCTAATCCCTAAATCCAGCCTTACCCCCTACCCTCACCACCCACAAAGTTTCAGGAAGAAGGACGCTCTTTCCTAGGACTATCTGGGCACTCGGCCTGCCTGTATTTGGACACTACGTGGGTGAGGACAGGGGTGCCGTAGCTCTTCGTGATTGAGAGTTCCATTTCTGGAGTCAGATGGCTGGGCTTTTGAAATCTGTGCAGTCCTTGGCATGGCAGGCACCGTCTCTGAACTTTGATTCCCTCATTTGCCTAAAGGTTTGTTTTGGGGATTAATGTGACAACGCCTGTAAAGCCATTGTTAAACTGCCTGGGGCGTAATAATAAGAACTAATGGTGATGAAATGCTTACTGTACTCTTGTCCTTTTCTCCTTAATCCTCATGACAACTCTATGGGTAAGCCCTATGAATATTCACATTTTATAAACAGGAATCTGAAGCACAGGGAGGTTATGTGAATTTGCCCAAGGTCACATGGCTACAAAGGAATGGAGCCAGGATGTGAACCTGCAACATGTGTCTCCACTGCTGTCTGAGTGTGCCGTTTATTTTAGCTGCTCATTATGGGGGTCTTCCTAGCTCCACATTTCAAGGCACTCCCAGAGACCATTCCTTACCCCAAAGGCATGGATCCCCTATGGGTGTGGGTGTAGGTATGGATATGGGAAGGGTTTTGGGGGATACAACCGGAAGATCTGGTAGCCAATGAGGGTGGTGCTAGGGGAGGTGGCCTTATGGAAAAGGCCCTTAAACTTCCCAGTTCCCTTAGTCTGTCATGAGCTCCAGGTCCCAGGACTTCCAGGAAGTGAAATCTCATAATGGTGGGGAATCAGTTGCCACGGACTCAGGACCGTGCATTCACCAAGAGCATCTTACCAGGAGGAAGGGGGCAGACAGGATGACTCCAAATATCTCCCCCTGTCCCACCCAGGATGCCAGGGTGAGGTGGGGGAAAGCATTCCTCATCTGTAAGATTCTTGATTCCTTCCCCCTAGCCAAGATCCATTTCTCCACTGGAAGGACTGAGTCCCCAATACTTACTTAGAATGAACCCCTTAACCAGCCCGGGTTTCTGGACACTCTCCAGGAGGATGAATGGTACCAGTATTAGCAGAAGTCCCGAGGGTCCCATTTTAGGAGGGGCCGGCCCAGCTAGAGACACCAAAACTGCAAAAACTACTGCTGCTCGGCAGCAACTGCTTCTGAGCTTCGGGCTGCCCTGGCACAGCCTAACACTCCAGGAGTCACACATCACTAGAGACAAGCCAACCTCCCTCCTCTGGGGAACGCCAAGTCCCTGAGGCCTTCAGTGGACTAGCTGGCATCCACCTCATGAAGTCTGTGGGAAGGGGTTCTTGATAAACAGAACCTAACCCTCCACCAGCTGAGGCTCTCTAGTTAACCAGGGAGGGGGCAAAGCTTGTCGACACCTACACTCCTCTCACAGAGCAGGCCTTTGATTACAGGGTATTCCATTTTTCAGGGAGGGAATTTGGAGGTCAAGAGGATCCTAGTTCTTGTGTTTCTTTCCAATCTTACTCTTCTCCTGACATGTCTATTTTCCTGTCTGCTTATTTTTCTCACATACTGTTTTTTCCCCCCTCTCTGTGCCTTTTTCTTTTTCACTCTGTGCCTGCCTTTTACTCTTTTTCTGCGAGTCTCCCTTGGTCTGGGTCTCTTTTGCCCTGCCCTTCCATTTCCCTTCTGTTCTCTTCCTACTCTTCAGGCCACCCCTTTTCTTTCACTGTTGTCAAAGAGTAAATGTATTGTCATGTGTAGTACGTAGAGGAGGAGACAGGTTGAGTCCAGACTGACCCAAATCTGTCAAGATCACAGTGCTTTGAAAGCAGGAGAGAGTGTGAGAGCTAACGGAGAGCTTCTCTCATCTGGTGCAATTTGGAATAGGTGATGCAGGAGAGAAATAATAGATGTCAGTTATGACCTCAGAACCAGGGGCATCAGTGGGCGGGGCCTTAAGATTGTTGCATTGAACTTTCCAATTTAAGGCTTGAAGTATCAGTGAGACATATTCTCAGCTCACTTGCAGTTGCAGACCACAGTTCTAGTGCACATTTCGTTTTTCCGAATCCAGTTTTTAAAATTGAGGTGGAATTCACTCAATTATTTTAAGTGGCTTCTTAGTAGCTTCACAATGCTGTGTAACCACCATCTTTATTTTATTAGTTCCCAAACATTTTCATCACTCCCAAAGAAAACTCCATACCTATTAGCAGTCACTCTCTGTTTTCCCCCAGCTTACACCAGTTTCTGGCAACCACTAATCTACTTTCTACCTCTAGGCATTTACCTATGTTGGATATTTTGTATCAATGGAATCGCAGAGTGTATGATCTTTTGTGCCAGGCTTCCTTCACTTAGCGTAATGTTTTTGAGATTCATCCACAGTGTAGCATGTATCATTCAGTCCTTTTCATGGCTGAATAATATTCAGTGCGCACTGATAGCTTTCCACTTCAAGTATCAGAGTCTCTACTCGTATGCTGTGGGTTTTCTCTGTCTTCTGGGAGCTTGTTCAGCTTGCATGCAGAACAGTCTGAAAGAATGAGGGATTTTGTACCCCCAGGCATCTAGTAGGGGATGGGGATCAGTGGATACACCCCTCAGCTTCCCCATAACTGGAGACAGACGAAGGAAATGCGGCCGCATGTTTCACATGCTTCCTTAGAAGGTCCCGGGTGGGATTAAGCTACCATTTCCTACAGTGGTGACCAGCTCCTATCGACTCCTCTCTTTCCTGTATCATTGAACCCACTCCCCACCTTCATCTCCCAAATGAACTACTTTCACCTATGCTCTATCTTAGGATAGGTTTCTGGGGGGGGGGTCCACACTAAGGCAATGCCCATGCCCTTGTCTTAAAAGGGCTTGCAGTGTTTTGAAGAAACAGAGGACATAACAATATCCCTGGGGGCTCTCGAGGTTCTGGTTTTCTTCACTCCCTTTCATGGTGTCTCCAGAAGCCTCAGTGAGCTTTTCACTCTCCACAAACCATAATGTGCCAACAGATGTGAATTAGCCAGGGTCGGAGGCAAGACCAAACAGTACTTTATTGGAAAAAATTGGCAGTTCCACAGGTTCTAGCAGTTAGACATAAAGGAAGAAATGGGATCAAAACGGAAGGATGTTATGTAAGAAAAGAGGCAGAGATGGAGAACGGGGGAGGCAAATGCCGGGGTTTGGTTTCCGGGAAGGGCTGAGGCATTGGCACGCTGGGATTGGAGCAGAGGAAGCCGGCCTGGAGCATCAGCAAACCTGGCGGTTGTTCCAGTGTACCCTTCCGCATTCAGGAATAGAAGAAGCCTGTTTTGAGAATGTAAAACAGGACCAGCTGAGCATCTTGGGCTCCGCTTGTCTTTGGAACTGGTCTTGAAGTTATGTTTGTACATCTTTCCATAGGACATTAAAAGGAAGTGGGCTTAATTTGGGAAGCTATAAATCTCCTTAAAGGAAAAATGGGATGTGGATAGGAGTGGATTGCTAGCAAAGAGTTGTAATGAGGACATTGATGGTCTGGAAATTAATGGCCTGGCGTGGCTGGTCAACATGTCCAGCACTAGGCTGGAGGTCCTGTGACCTCTCTGAAGTTGGGTCTCTGAGATTTAACCGCGTCTCATCCTCTCTCCACCCCTTATACTTGCCAGTTTTGATACACTCTCACATCCCTTCCCAACCTCAGAGGCCAGAAAGCCACTGTCTAACCCTCTGTGAGGTGTATTCTTACCTCCTGACTGGAGCTGGTTCTGTCAGCACCTGGTCTGCCCAGGATGTAACCATCCTGGAACGGACCAGCCAACACTCAGACTTCTCCGCACAGCCCTGGCAAGGATGGGAGACTGGGGCCCTTGGGACTCACGTTTTTTGGGGCACGTGTTCTGGCATAGGGCTTTGGTCTGGAAGTTGTTATTGTTTCCTTGGCAGCCACCATAGATGAAGCTGGAGCAGGTATCATTTTTGTTATCATACCACCAACGGCGAAAAAAAGCCATGCAGGGACCAGTCTCTTTTGGCATATTGCATACGTCTGCAGGGAGACCCCAGAGTGGAAAGCTTAGAGTGTCCATCCCCCCAAAAAATGCGGGTGTATGGTCCCTCCGGCAACCACCCCAGATGAAACTGAGCAGGCTCCTTACACTTTACCATGCATATCTTGGGGGCCCAGTTCCGTTGATGTATTATGTACATTTGCAGGGAGACTCCGGAGTGGAGCTGTTTGGGTGTTGACATCCCAGGAAAACGTCGGTCTCCCCCTTTCCCTTCTGGTCACTGGCCTCATTGCCTCCCCTGAGAGTGAGGAGACTCTGGTTTCAAGGCCCTTCATGACCCAGTCCCTGCTTGTGGCTCTGGCCTCCTCCTCCCCATAGTGCCCTTCTGAGCTACATGCTCCCGCAACCTTCAACACACCATGCTGTCCGACGCTTCCACACCTCTCACTCCATATTCCCTCTGCCCACCCTGCTCTTGTTCATTAGTGACAGTCCTATTCTCCCTTCAAAACTTTTCTCAGACGTCAGCTCCTCTATGGTGTTTCTGACTATTCTGCATCCAAGCCCCAGCAAGTGCCTGAATTGACACTGAATTGTCCTATGGCACTTCTGAATCTCGTGGGCATGTTTGTCACTTGTTTATATATTTGGTCTCACCTGTGAGGTTGTGAATTTCTAATGAGCAGGACTGTGTCTGATTTCACCTTGGAACTCCATTCCTAGCAGGTAATCTGGTACAGTATAGGATTTGCCAGAATGTTGAGGGTGAAACAGTGAATGAATAAAGAATCTTTGATCTGGACTGAATGAGCCATTCATTGAGCGCCTACTATGTGCTAGATGCTTTATGAGACAAAGAAAAGGCATGGCTTCTGCTATTTACAAGCTCCCAGTCATGAATGACAAATAATTGAAGCTAATGTGTCACGTGGCTATTATATGCCAGGCACTTCTCTAAGCACTTCATGTGCACCAGCTGATTGGATCCTCCAAATAATCTTTAACATTGGTCCTTTTATTACTTGAGGAAACTGAGGCACAATGTGGGAAATTTGGTAATTTGCCCCAGAAGAATAGACTGGTGAAAGCTGGAGCTAAGATTTGAACTCAGGAAGTCTGAATTCAGAATCCCTCACCTGCAGGCAAACGAACAACTTCCCATCCTCCTGCCTTCTCACTCTGCCCATTGTTAAGTCCTGTTTACTTTCCTCCTAAATATCTTTCAAATGCATCCCACTCTTCTCCATCCCCTCAGTTACCTCTCTAGTCCACACTAGCATTTTCTTTCATCCTGAAGTCCTTTAAGACATTCCGTTTCTCCTCTGTAGGCATAGTAAAAACCTGGTCGCTTCACTGCCCACCTCAATGGATTTCCATTGCTCTTAGGATCACAGTGAGACTCTAGCCCACCAGACCCTACCTATCTCCTTTCTTTTCCCCTTGTACCATGCTCATATTCCCTAGACCGTGCTATTGAGTACACACTATTCTCTTTGCCTAGAAAGCCCTTCCATCCACTTTCGACCTACATTTACTAGCCACCTTTCTGAACTCAACTCTAGGTTTGCTTTCTCAGGGAAGCTATCTTCCTGACCACACTGATCAAATCCCATTATGGTCAAATCCCATTATGGCACTTGATACATATTTGTTAAATGAATGAACACAGACTCTTTGATAGTCTTTCTGGAACCCAGGGAGATGGGCATGGAGTGAAGATTGCAGCAGCAAAGGAAAAACTCTCCGGTCTAGAGTGGTGAAGGGAGGTTTCCTGGTGCTAAGTCGGACTTGTATAGACAACAAGGTGGTCATTCTGGAGCAAAAAGCTAGGCAACACAAATTACTTCATCATCACTCGCAGCAACAATGTTGATATATGGAGGACTCAGAAAATTATAACAGTAGAAAGTAGCCAAGAGACTGTTTGGTTCAATTCCACTCCTGCACCCATCTTTTGTTTAGGGAAACCAAGGCCCAGACATGATGAAGATAATACCTAATGTCAGACATCCTATTAGGGGCAGTGATGAATGTAGATTCCAGGTCTCCCAAGTCTCTTGCTCAGAGACCAGCCCTTAGCGAACCAGGGACGATGCCAACCCAGGTGGGCAGAAGGTGAGGGCATGGGTAGAAGCGTTGATTATTCCCAGGCTCTGAATATTACCTTGTTGGAGGTCTAAACATTTTTTCCCACAGCTGAAGACGCAACACTTCTTGTTGTCCGGACAATGTCTGTCCTTCGTACATTCATCTCTTTCTCTGAATTCACATTTCCCTCGGATTCTGGGGCATCTCTCTAGGGAAGGGATAGTCTTACAACCATGAGTCTTAGCACAATGCCCACTCTTCCCTAGACCGAAAGCAATTCTGGGCAGTCAGGGAAGTTTGCTTTCACTTTGCTCATCCCCAAGAGTCCTTCTCCTCAGGGTGCTCTCACGTGTTTCGCAGCACTGCCTACACTACCCTCCCTGCCGACCACCCCTCATGCTAGTCCCACCCCCTGGCCTCATCCCCTCTAAGGCAGGATTTCCCAAACTTGGCACTAGTGATATTTGGGCTGGGTAATTATTTGATGGGAAGGGGGAGGGCTGTCCTGTGCATTGTAGGACAATTAGCAGCCTCCCCGGCCTCTCTCCCACTAGACATTTGCAATGAGTTGCAAATGTCCCCTGGAAGGCAACATCACCCTATTTAAAGCCACTGGTCTGAATGAATCTGGTCCGTTTGACCTGCTGAGGAGTCAGTGTTTGGGAGTTCCTCTAGGGGGCGCTCTTGTACAACGATTACTATCACTCACCCTGGCTACAGACAGTGGGGTTTTTAAATTCTAACTCTTGGTTTACGAGTTACCTTCTCTGAACCTTGGTTTCCTCATTTGTAAAATTGTTTTAGCCTTACAGGTGTGAGGGAGAAGTGAGACAAAGCATGTGACACTATTATCACGGCAACATTAACGTTTGTTAAGTATTTACCATAAGTCAAGCACTCTTCTAAACATTTAAAATGTGTTCTCATTTAATCCCTATTATAGCTCTGTGAAGTAAGTTCTATTAATGTACCCATTTTGCAGATGAGGAAACGGAAGCACATGGAATTTACATAACTTGCCCAAGGTTCCATGGCTGCTAAGTGGTGGAGCCAGAATTTGGACCCACCAAGTCTGACTCCAGATCCCTCTCTCTAAATCCCTGCTTTCTGAATGTTTGGTAAATGGTAACAATTTTCATTATTACTCTATAGTCATGGAGTATTACTGTTTTAAGTTCAAAGGAACTTCTGGATACTGTCCTTTACCCCAAAGTCAAGGAACCCCTGGGGATGCAGGGATACTTTATAGAATTTGAAAGAATCAGGAGGTGATAGGGATATGTCCCGAGAAAGGGGGCTAGTTTTGTTGTGGGGAGAGGAGAAGGTCCCTTAGGCTTTCCAGATTCCTATAGCCCTTCCCACAAATGCTATCCTATGACTCTTCCCACACCTTCACCCCCTGCCCTCAAGAAAGACCCTCTACTTCAAAGAGGCTGCCAGTAGGGATTGCCTCAGGTCTGGATTCTTGCATTCATGGAAGGGATCTTCCATGGAGAGGGAAATAGGAAGAAATATTCCAAATATCTCTATTTTTTTCCCCAACCCAGGACCAGGGCTAAGATGGTGAAAAGCAAATCAAGTCTGAGGAATAATTATTCCTTGATCCTTTTCCCCAACAACCTTCCCTCTCTCCAGGGGAGGGGCTGAGGCCCCAGTACTTACTGGGAAAGAGCCAGTCATTCAGACTAGGTCCTTGGACATTCACTAGGAGGATGGATAGCACCAGGAAGCTCAAAAGTCCAGAAGACACCATTCTGAAGAAGAGCTGGCCTGTCCGGTGGTTCCAGAACATAAAAATGTCTGGCTTCCTGTGTCCAGCCTATTCCTTCAGTAGTCAGTATCTTGAAATATGGGATCTGGAGTCAAGCCAGCCACCCCCTTTCCTGCTGGGAACGCCAAGTTCCCGAGACCATCAACGTGACTAGCTGGCATCTACAGCCCACAGCCCTGGGGAAGGGTCTTTTATTGGATGGTTCCTGATCCTTAGCCCCTTGGGCTGACCTGGGCCTTCTGGTCAACCGGGGGAGTGGGCAAAGCTTGTCTCATTTTCCAGCATACCTTAGGAGTGAATGGGGTCTCCTTGATAACTTGGAGAGTTGTGATATATCCTCATTTCCCATTTTATCTGCACACTAACTGGTACACCCTCTTTTTTTGTCTCTGACAATGTGTCTTTTTGATCTCTTGGTATCTCTTGGTATCTCTTTGTTTCTCTGTGCCTCTCTGTGTCTATGGAAGACTTTTTCTGTGAGTCTCCCATGGTCTCTGTGTCTCTTTCTCCCTCTCCCACACTTTCCTCCCATCTTTCTTCCTTTTTTCTTTGGGTCACCCATATTCTTTGACTATAACCAAAAGTAAAGATGTTACCACAGAGAAGGAGGAGGAAGCAGGCTGATAGCAGAGTTTGCAGACAGTGTTTGTCAAGGTTGTGTTGCTCTGAGAGGAGGAGAGAATGTCAGATCTTACAGGGAGCTTCTACCATCTGGTGCAAACTCCCTGTTGTCTGAGGAGGAACTGGGAAATGAAGAGACCTGCCTTAGAGACTACAATGCAATAAAGGTCAGTAATTCAGCACAGTTGCTGGATGCTAACTGGAATAGTGGAGAGGCTGTTGGAAACAGAGTGCTGGACTACTTGGCAGCTTTCCCAGAGCCACAGAATCCACAACATGAGCCAGTCAGTCTTCGTAGAGGGAGAGAAACTCTTCAGAGTAAATATCATCTGTAAGGTTCCTATTTCCTTCCCTAAGTAGGTATTACACTTTGGGACCAAACTTTGTTCTCCAGTTGTCCTACCTGAGGTACAGACCTGACAAAGCCAGCCTTATGGTCACAAAATTTAGGATCACAGACAGAGCCCCCAAGGTAGATGTCCTTTACGTGGAAATTCCTGCGTATTCATTAGACCGAGACCTGTCATGTGCTATGACTTTCTATCACTGGCTTTCTGTGTTGTTCCTTGTGCACCTAACTGTATTACTGAATTTCATGTTTGTTTCCACAAATGCTGAGCTTCCATTGAATAAATCTATACCTAGAACCTAGTGCTTAGAACCTGAATAGGCCCAGAATAAACATCAGTATTTTCTGCTGGATGAGCAACGTAGATGGGGGCCTGGTAGGTAGATAAGTGGATGAATGAATGACTCCTATTGTGATGAATGGGAAGATGGTTGGATAAATAAGAAGGTTGGGTGAGGGTAGCTTGGATATTTGGGTGCATGAGTGCATGGGTAGGATGGGTAGATGAATGGTTGGGTGAAGAAGTGGATTGAGTTAAACATAAGGATGGTTAGGTTAGTGACAGGATGAATGGGTTTATTGATGGAAGCTATTTGAATGGAAGGTAGAGTGGATTGGTAGGTAGATAGAGGGAAGATGGGTACAGAAATAATAAAGAAGTATGTGGATGGGTCTTAGAGAATTTGTGCATATGAAAGATGGATAGGTAGATGGAAGAAATGCTGGATTTAAAATGGGCAACTGGATAGGTGAAAAAAGATGAGTGAAAATGTAAATGGATGGATATATGGGTGAAAGGATGGGTGGGAAGATGAGTTGAAAGATATGTCAATTAGAGGGCTAAATGAGTGGATGGATAGGTAAGTAAATGGATTGAATGGTTGGTGCATAGGTGGGGGAATAGAAACACAAATATGTGAATGAAAACAATAACCAAAGTTTAAAATATGAAAAGAATTATATAGATAATAATTTATACTACTCTGAAACAATACATTTGAGAATAGAAAAAAAAATGGATCCATTTTAGCAAAATATAAAAAAGACCAAAATTTACAGAAGGGGAGGTAGAGAGCCTGTGCAGTCTATAAGATGAAGTACAAAAAAAATTAGTAATAATATACCATTATAGGAGGAGCCTTACCTAGATGCTTTTGGAGTTTTGTCTAACCTTCAAGGAACAGAGAATCAATATGTCATTAAAAATATGATAGATCATAAAAAATAAATTTCCCAGCTATTTTTCCATGCTAGTTTTTTAAAAGTAGTATGATGCAAAAAGCAAAACAAACAAAAGTCACAGACCTATTTTTCTTTTGGCTATAGATGTGAAAATTCTAAATAAACTACTTGCTCAAAGAACCAATAGTGTATTAATACAAGTACATCCTCAATAAAATTACGGTAATTCTAGGAATTCAAGGACGGTTAAACACATGAAAATTTAGTAATATATTATGCCAACAAATTGTAAGAGAGAAGTTATATAACTAGATACCTAAAAGGGATTTGCTAAAATTCAGCAGAAATTTCCAATAGGAGATGTAAATGGATAAAAAAGAAACAACCCAAGTATGATCAAACTCGTTTATCCCAAACTCAGTAACAAATATCATTTTATACAGCAGAAGACATTGACTTCAAAATAAAAAAACTAGATAAGGATGGATGCCATCACCTTTATTTTCAACATTATTTTAGAGGTTCTGCATAACAAAAGACAAGAAACCAGAGTAAGTCATGTAGTTGGAAAAAATAAGAGTCAAATTTATCAGTATTTTCAGATGATATAATATATAAAATCAAAGTAACTTTATTACATATAGTTAATAAGAAAATTTGGCAAGGTAGCTGGATACAGGACAAAATTGATAGTATTTTTTATGCTACTCACAATTATTTTGATGGTAATATTTTTTTCTGATAATTCTAGAAATTCAGTATATTATAAGCAAACAAGTATATAAAAAGACTTATTTTTACACATTATTGTAATGTGTTAATGACATTGGTAGGGTCCCACCATAAGTCAGACAGCCCTTGGGAAAAACCACAATAATCAAGTTACTTACAAAAAAAAAAAAATTAGAGAGTAGAGTTAGACAATAATATTCATGAAAATCAATGTTCACAAATAACATAAAACTGATATCTCACAAATGTATACTGTCAGGAAAATAAATCTTGGTGGATAAATAAATCTTGGTATATTCATAAAATAGAATATTAATAATCTATAAAAATAAATGAGATGATAATATTTTTGACTTACTATCTAAGCTCTAGGTTCCAGGCACTTTAGTCCACAACGTAAACAGCACTTCTCTTCCAATGGGCAATCCTCATCTGTTAGGCACTTGGGTTTATCAATCTTGGGACATGTGTGCTTTTGTGGACAGAGACCTGTTTTGACTTTATGAGATAAAATAAGACACTTGACATTGAAATACTTGATCATAGTTTGAGACACATTTGGGGAATGTTGGGAACCCTAAACAGGGTTTTCTTCTGAGTAAGCCTCTTACCCGAGCCCCTAGAGTAAAAATAGAGTGAAGGAGGCCAACTATCAACTTTCTATGGCTAATAATTTGAGGAACATCAAAACCCCTTGCCATCTCTGACTTATAAAATCTAATAGTATTCCTGCCTGCCCCTACAAAATTAATGGATTTGGGTTAGCTAATCCCAGAGTATCAGAGGTAGAAGGAGTATTAGAAATTATCCCAAGTTTCCTTGTTTTATAAACTGTAGAACTTGAGGACCATATCAGGAGAAGTGAGTTGCCTAAGGCCACACTGAAAACCAGTAGAAAAGTTTAAGTTGAAAAGCCTTTGACTCCTTCTATCATGCCATGCTGTACCCCAAAACACTGACAACCTCTGGGACACGACCATCGCCTCTCAGCCAGTGGGGGATTGAACACCAGTGTTAGAGTCTGTAGCATTCATTTCTATCCCAACAGCATTTTGCTACCAGTCTTTTCCCCAGCATACCTTACAGGATGTGAATATATTGTACACGCTCTGAAGTTCTGTGCAGACATAAGGGCTTCTTAGGAATATACCCAATGGTTATGATTTTTTTGTATAAATAAGTGAATACTGTCATCTTGTAAGCCATGGAAGAATGAGACTCAGAATAAATGAGTTTTCATGGGGAGAAATAGGGGCGTGGTAACCATGCATGGTTGGCTTTGAAGAATGGCACAACAGTCTCCCAAGATCAGGAGGGCAACATGACAGCATTGGTTGGGCATTAAAAGGGGAAGGGTTCCCAAAAGACCTCTAAGGTCAACCTAAGAAACAGCATGGCAACCTCAGCCCAGTAGACTTTGGGAAATATTTCCCAGTCCTCACCTGTCCAGGGAATGACACAAACAAAGCCACACATGGAGTCACAACATTTTTCAGTTTCAGGGCATTCATTGTCACTCTTACACAAAGGTGAACACTCCATTCGGTTCTTGAAAGGGAAGAGTGGGCACACTCCTTTCTTGTCTAAAACAAGAGCAGATATGAGCTCCTTCAAACGTTACCCCGTCCCACCACCCTTCAAATAGCTTTTCCTTCATTTCAAAACTAGCATCTCTGTGACTTGGTTCATTCTCCCTTGTCCACTTCCGGTGGGCTGTGGAGGAATGAAATGCCTCGCCATTTCATGAGATGTAGTAGAAAGAGAGTTAGGATTGGTGTTTGAAGCCCCAAGGTAAAGTCCCACTCCTGCCACTAAATGAGTGACTTCAGTTTCCTTCTCTATAAAATAGGAGTAATTATATGAAATCTATACAAATTAAGATAAGCCATTTTAGAGGATTTGGTTTTATTTTGAATGAGGAATGACATGATCTGACTCATAGTTTGAAAGGATCATTGTGTTGGCTACTGTGTTGATAATAGAGTATAAAAAAGGAAGGATAGAAGTAGGGAAACTTGTTGAGCCCACTGCTGCAATCCAGGTGAAAATATGGCACATCAGCTCAGGGCAGCGGCTGTCGAGGTGGTAAGAAGTGGTCTGATTCTGGATCTATTTTCAAGGTAAACATAAAATGATTCCCTAACTTATTGGATGTTAATTGAGAAAGAGGCATCAAGGATGATTTAGAAGTTTTTTTCAACCCAGATAGATCTATGGATACAGCAGGTTTGAGATGGGAGAGCAAAGAAAAGTGTTCAGTTTTAGACAAGTGAAGCATGAGGTATGTGTTGAGTAATCAGTTGGAGTTTCGGAGTCAGATTCAGGCTGGAGATACAACTTTGTGGATCACGAAGACACAGACTTTGTGTTTGACTTTCAGAGCTATGGTCAGGTTTTCTGTGAGGCCCAAACCTAAATTTCCCACAAACTATCCCAAGCTCATTTCCCTGGGCTCTTGTTACTGTTGGCTCCTGAGACAGGGCATGGTTTTGTCTGTAGCAGCAGGATTCCTTACACCCTCCCACAAAGGGAAGCTTGTGGTCCTAGTTTCATCAAGTCAGGATTGCCTTGGCTATTCAGGCTCACCGTGCCCCGGGAATTAAAATTCCAGCTCTACCCTGACCCAACTGTGAATCCTTGGACAACTAACTTTACCCTCTGACTCTGTTTCCTCATCTGTAAAATGGTGATGAAGGAACACTTTTCAGCTTGCCTCACAGTAGCTGAGGTCAAAATTCTAATGCTGCCTCGTAAATCACACAAGGCTGCATTTTGAAGATCAATGGTCACCATCTCAATTGTGAGCCCACACTACTGGACAGCCACCATGGCAAATCTTTGTGTCCTTGGTCACATATAATCCTGCCAACAACTCAAGAAAGTCTTTGCTATTATTCAAATATTACAGAGAAGAAAACTGAAACTCAAATAGGTGAAGAAATTTGCAGTAAGTGGGAAAAGTAGAATCTAATCCAGGTCATTGGGTCCTAAGCTCTGTAAGACCCTGTCTCCCAGCATCACCAGTGATGGGCATCACACTAAGGAATAAACCCACAATCCTCACCTTCAGCCCATCCTACTCTTCACCTACTGTATGCTCTGCTCCTGCAACACGAGATTCCAGAGCTGGCCTGTCTGTGCTTCATTCTTGGGTGAGCCCTCAGCTCATACTCAACAGGTCAATGTGGTGAGGAGACACCTGCTTCCAAGGGGAGACCTGGCTCTCAGGTCCCACTGTCCAAAGTTTATTCACATTTTATGTGCACTATCTCATTTTTTGGCACAACTCCATTAGGTAAACACTATTATTGTCCCCATTTTATAGACAAGAAAACTGAACTCAAAAAGGCAGGCAACTGACCCAAGACCACCCAGCCAGGGGATAACAGAGCTAAGAATTAAACCAAAGGCAGTTTAACCTGAAAGCCTGAGCCTATCACTGTGCTGGTATTCTAGTTCTAGCTAGATTAGACCCTCAGATTGAAAACAATATGTCTCTTACCAGTTAATGAGCAAGCCTTCATGCAGTCTTCCTTGCTGAAGAAGTTGTTGGCATTCCCTTGGCAACCTCCATACTTAAAGGGTTTGCATAAATTATATTTTAAGTCAAAATACCAGTGCTGTGTCATACTCTTACAGTTTCCTGGGTCTAAGGGTAGCATGCAGGGTTCTGAGGGCAACAAGCAAAGAGGGAAGAACATAAAAGGTCACAAAAAGGGGAGGGGTCAGGCCCTCAGCCTTTGTATAGTTCACAGTGTTACCATTGAAGTCACAGAAAAATTCATGCGCGGTCAATAAATGTTCTAATCCTAGCTCTATTACGAATATTCTATGTTGCAAAGCATCTCTGAGCATCATTTCTACCTTGCAAAGAATCGAGTGAAGAGCCTGTGAGAATACATTGGAGCTGATCTTTCTCTTCACTGCTCTGAGATTTGGGAAGGAAAGACTTGTTCAGCAACTATATACCCCAAGTGCCTAAGACAGTACCTGACACACAGAAGGAATGAAATACCGAGAGAGAAAAAAAAGGAGCCCTTCATGCCTGGAGACTGACCTTATGCTCACAGCTAAGTCATGTTGTTTCTCTTTTGGACATAAACAATCTCAGAGGACATCTGCAGCAAATAAGGTCACCCTGAGACCATGAGAAAGTGAGAACAAAAGACAATCACTGTGAAACACACAAAATACCAAACACCTATGAGTTTTATGCTTCTCTACAAATTACAGCTTTATCTTCACTCTAGCCTGACTTCTCGATAGAGAACGTTCACTCATGTACTCACAGAATTGCCCTCACTTTCTGACAGCACCCAACCTAGAACAAATCCACACTTCTTTAGACCCTCCCCGAAATTACTCAGTCTAAGCCTCAATCCTTCAGTAGATTCTTTCTAGCAGCTTCTTACTGAGATGCCTCACGTTCTCTATGGTGAGCATTCTCCTTCACTGCAATGAGTAATAAACCCAATTTGTTCAGCTCCAGGTGTGTTCCTGGTGGTCTTCAGCCTACGGGCATGGACAATAGATATTTGTTGAATGGATCGATATGAAACACGCAGTTCTCTATTATTAGATGCTCAATACTTTGAGTTACCCGAGAACTTCCTTAGAGGCCAAAGAGTCCATCAACAACCCCAGCATCTAAGCTGACTGAGGTTTCTATGTGCCACCGTACAAAATACAGTGATACAGTGAACATGTACTTGAATTTTGGGAGCCTAATTAGAGGAGGAGTAGAACCTGAATCCTGGCCTCTTTATCCTGCCATCCCAGGGAATTGTTCAGCCAGTCCTGGATCGAGCAGGAAGTAGGTCACCCCAAAAGGCACCCCTGCCCTCAGTCTGGAAGCCACTACCTTCATAGGGATCTATGCACTTCTTCCCACAGGCAAAAGAGCAGCACTTCAGAAATCCATCACAGCTGGAATCCGTTCTGCATAAGTCTGGAACTTTAGTCTGACAGGTGAGCCTCTCTTTGGGGCACGTTCCTGGTTTCTCTGCAAGAAAGACACGTCTGAATTCACATCCCTTGAGAGTTTCATCTCTTCTCTGACGGCGAAAGTAAATAGTGGAACTCTCTCAGCCCTATTCTCTACCTTTAATCTTCAGTTCTTGCTCAGTTTGTATTTAGGGACTGGGTCTGCCTCTCACCACTCTTAGCCCATTTAGATCGATCTGAATCAGGAATTTGTGCCCAGGTAGAATTAAAGGAGAAGCTTCTTAAATTCCAGGGCAGGAGGTTAAATAGACACCAAGACCTTTGCCTTAAATTCAGGAGCTCCTCTTTCCCCCACGAAACTTAATGTTTTAACACCCAATTCTTCTGGCTCTAGTATCTTACTTGACAAGGGAAATTAATTAGTGAAGAGTGGTGGAAATGTCATGGAAAGAAGAGTCAGGAGGCCTGATTTTGGCCCCTGACTCCTTATGAGCTCACAACCAACTTGAGTCCCACTATATGACTTTCCACTGACCTTTAAGGGGGAAGGAAATGGTGGAGCGCAAGGAGCACTATAAATAAGACAGATCTGGCTTGGGAGCCTGACTCCAACACAACATGCTAAATAATCTTGGGGGGAAAATGTCTTCCTTTGTCTGAGTCATAAGTTCCCCACCTATAAAACGAGAATGACAATCTCTACCTTATAGGCTGCTTCTAAGAATGAAGCAAGATGATGGCTGTAATGCACTTACCACAGTGCCTGGCACATGGTCAGAGCTTAACTGATATGGGTTTGCTTCCTTTCTTTTTAGGGCTGAACATGGCTTCCTGATTTCAGTGTTCATAGAAGGCAGAATTCTAAAGTTGTATCCTCAAGATTCCTGTCCTCTCGTTATTGAATCAAACACTCATTTAGGTACTGCTGTGAAGGGATTTTGTAGAGGGAATTAAAGTCCCAAGTCAGTTAACCTTAAGCTACAGAGATTATCGAAGTGGGCCTGCGCCAATGTATGGAGTCCTTTAAAAAGAAGTGTTTTTTGTTTGTTTGGTTTTTTGTTTCTTTTTTTTTCTTCTGATTGGTAGAGAAGAAGAGGTCAGACAGGTTTGAAGTATAAGAGGAATCCATCATGTTACTGTACTAGTAGTTTTGAAGATGGAGGAGGCTAAGTGCCAATGAACGAGGGTGGCCACTAGAAGTTAACAGCCAGTAAGGAAACCTCAGTCCTGCAACTGCAAGAAAACGATTCTGTTAACAACCAGTGAGCTTGGAAGAGAACCCTGAGTCCCAAATGCAAACTGCAGCCTTGGCTGACACTTTGATATCAGCCTAATAAGAATCTGCGCAGAGAACCCAGACGTGCCATGACAGACTTCTCACTGACAGGGAATCTGTTACGCAGCAACAAATAACTACTACAGTGCTTCATGGGACTCCATGGCTCTGAACTAAGCATCTCTCCAGTGGAACCTGACCAGAGAGGCCTGATCCTTTGGGATACTACTGAGTCTTGGCATTCCAGGAGTTTAGAATTGGAAACATCATAATTATCCTTAGTATCCACCTCCTAATTTCATAGGTTAAAAATAAAAATGAGGTCAGATAGAATAATACAGTGAACGAAGGGCAGGTCTAGGACTTCCAATCCATGACTCACCCCACGTCTTCCCCGAGGACTAGCCACTGAGGCTTTTAGTACTTTCCAACTATATTTCTTACCCTTCAGCCCACCCTAACGTGCGCTCCAAGGATGGCCTGAAGCTAAGAGTATATGGTACCTAATCTGGGGTCTACATTCAAGTCACCTGTCATCTTTTAGCAAATCCGTATCATGGACTTAATCAGAAGCTCTAGAAAATGAGGACTCGGAGCTCAGATTTTGTAAAGTGTCAGGTGATCCTGAAGCAGCCAGCTAGAGACTACCACTTGGGTACCACTGTGCCAGCTTTGCGCACAGGGAGAGTTAAGCAAATCACACAGGAACACCTCCAAAGAACTAACGAGGCATAGACACCTTGGGATCGTAAAGACAAACTTCCCCTCTCACCAGCGCTAACTCAGCCAGTTCTGCCTCCTCCTGTTTTCGGGGGCCATTTAAACCTTTGTTTCCGTCACTGTAGCTCCTTTCCTCTGTCAACTTGAACTCTCACGTGGAATCTTCCTTCCTCCCTGTCAGCTGTTCTCAGCCACTGACCTTATGTGGACAGTCTCCTCTGTAATGCACACACCCCAGGGGTTCCTCTGTCGTTACTGAGGACACTCTCCAGAGTTCTGGTGTCAGCCCTCTGCTGTTATTACTCAACACGTACTTCCTGGGGAAGCACGTTCATTCCCACAACAACCCCAACTGTGATTCCCTTATCTCCCTGCAGACCTATCCTCTCTTCCAGGCTAAGCACTTATATTCAACCACCTGGGGGAAATGGCGTTGGGCATCTCAGAAGCATCTCTGCTGCACCGTGTTTAAAACTGAACCAGTGCCTCCCTATGCTGAAGGAGGAACTTCTTCTCTCTGTTCTCATTTTGATATGTGACATCAATCATCCCCCAGTCTGTTACTAGAACCCTAAGATTCACTCCTCCCTCTCTGACACCCCACCATCCTTTCAGTCATGGACTTGGGTCAGTTCAGTCTCCTAACTCTCTCCAAACTCCATCTCTTCTCCCTCTTTACTACCACTTCCTCAGGTCAGCACCTGACTTCCAACCTTTCATCCCAACAATTTCAGCAGCCTCCTCACTGGTCCTTTGTCCTCAGGCTCCTGTCTAATGACTGATTAATTAAAAAAAAAATTAAACTCAGAAAAGACACTTATCGTGAAAAGTTATGAAAATAATTTGGGGGGAGCAGGTGAGGCAAGGATTTGAAGGGCCCAGGGTGGGTGAGTAGGGCTAGTTCTCTGAAGCCACAATAAAAGTGGCTTCCGCTGACACAAGTCCTTGCCTCATGTCTAACCCTCAGTCCCCAAGGACGCCTGCTAAGGAACAGCGGCTGCAGATTTTCTGAACCTACTTTCCACTTTTTTGTATAGCGATGCGAATGTCTGCTCCAAAGAGAAGGAGAGAAGCAGCAGGAGAGTTACATTTCTCCCGGAAAAGGTGGAGCTGTGGAGAGGAAGGTGCCTGTAAGGAATGAGAAGAAGGGCAGGGGTTAGGCAAAAGCCAGAGAGGGACACAAAGCATATGTAGATGAACCTTAGAGATAATCCACCAATTCCCTTCATTCACAGATGTGAAAACCGAGATCCTAGTTGGAAAGGAGTTTGTCTGCAGTCACATGACAAGTAGGGCAGGACTTTCCATTCCAGGACCCTCTCAGTAACCCCACAATCTGCCGTGGTTCTGTACGTTGTCTACCCAGACAGTCACCCATTGTCTGGTTTCCAGGTGGGAGACCACACGTGAATGATCACAGCGCTTTGTCTGCAATAGTTGCAGGGCTGGTTTGCCCACGGTCACTCCTGGGCAACCCTGGCACTAGTGAGCACCTTTTATTTGTACCATTGATGACAAGAAACTGATGATATGAGATTTCAGGAGAGCCTGGGCATATTGCACTGGGTCTTAGGGGCCCAGGAGCATAAAAGATCCCAGATGACCTTGACATAACAAAGGGGTCTCTCTTATTCCTTCTGGTGTCATCCAAGCCTAGGTAGGAGTTTGGATACCTGTCATACTCCCAGACAACTATATGAACAGATGAATTCCCCCCACTCACTCACTCCTCTATTTTCCAAGTCTTTTCCTGGCCTCTCTGTGTTTTTTAATTTTATGATGTAAAGAACTGATAATGCCTTACTCTATTACCGCTCCTGGAATAAATGCATTTCAAAACAGCCAGAGAGGGAGGAAGGAAGGGAGGCAGAAAGCAAAGAGAAGAGAAAGAGAGAGCGAGAGTTGATTTGGTAAACAATACAGTGAATGCAAAAACTGGTACCTATTACCATTTTAGCTTTTGAGTTCCCTACTCAAAGACTATGTATGTCATAACTTCAGTTCCCCTAGATTAGCCCCAAATCCTATGGTGCCTTAAATTCTTTTAATCAAGTCAAACTTTTGATTTGAAATTTGACCCTTTAACCTAGAAAGGTACTAACTCAGTGTTAAGAATTGGTTGATCAAATTAGCCTGTAGTCACTTAGAAGGAAACAGAGCTCCTGGGGTGGGGGTGGAGGGAGACATATATTAATAGAATTTACCAATATAATATAGGGTTTCCAGTTATAATTTTTAGTATAAGTATATCCCATGTAATATAAGGACCCTAGTTACAATTCAGAAATTATTTGTTGTTTATCTGACATTCAAATTTAATTGGTCATCCTGTATTTTTACTTGCTAAATCGGGCAAATTTAAAACAGAGTGAATCCATTTTGATTAGAGGTGAATCTATTTGAGCAAGAGACTAAAAAACATGGCTCCTGAGTAACAAGTAAACGTGTATGGAGGAGTTGCTTGGTGGGGGCCCTGGGGAACGAGGACAGACCTGAAGGCACAGGACAACTGTGCTGGAGAAGTGACACTAAACTAAGAATGAGCAGAGTTTGACTGACGTCCAGGTTCCACTCTGTCAATTTGGGCTAGTTTTACCTTAGTCTACCCATTTGAAAAATGAGTGGATTCAATTAAATCAATTGTGTTCATGCTGGCGAATCCATACCCCAGAGGACACAGGAAGAATTTTTCCAGAAGGTTCACAGGCACAGATAGATTTAAGGACATTATGTCCAGGTTCTTAAATTTCACATTTACTTTTTTTCTAAAATTGATCTGCCTGAGAAAGAGCCTGTAGTCTGCAATTCTCCTTTTCTATCTTCTTTCAAAAAGTCCTCTTTACTTCTTACTTACCGTGTTTCCCAAAAATAAGACCTAGCCGGACAATCAGCTCTAATGCATCTTTTGGAGCAAAAATTAATATAAGACAGGGTCTTTTAGTAAAATAAGACCAGTGTAATATAATATAATATAATATAATATAATATAATATAATATAATATAATATAATATAATCAGGTCTTATATTAATTTTTGCTCCAAAAGATGCATTAGAGCTGATTGTCCAGCTAGGTCTTATTTTTGGGAAATGGTATGTCTCGCATTTCTCTAAAATATAAAACTTCTGAGTTCCAAAAAGAGGAACAATTTGAAAATGCATTTTTCTGAGGATGCTTCCCATGGGAGCAAAGTAAAGAAAGTGTGGGTAAGAAACACTAAGGGGTCAGTACCTTGTTTCATTCAAGTGACAAAGTCATGATAAGCCTTTAGTTCCCTATCCTAGAATCAGAATTCAGAGGTTCAATGGTTGCTGCAAGGATGTATATTAAAACACTTCAGTTAAAAAATCAAGTCAGTTTTTTGTGGGAGAAAATAAGTCTGATTTGACTGACTGAAGACTGACTTTGTCAACAGTTGATTTGGTTAACACTTTTCCATAAGTATAGTGAGTTAAATCTTTGGCATCAAAGTTTATATATACGTATATTTAAAGCATGCAATAAGGTAACAGCATTTTCTAAAAACTATATTATCAAGGGTCTATCAAAGTTAATAGTATTCAAACTCTCCAATGCTTAACAGGGTGTGTCAGATTAAATAAGGTGTCTCAATAAAAGAGTAATGGGTATAATTAACAACATTACTTATCATTTGATAAATGCTGGTAAAGCCATTTTGGTAAACTTTCCAGAAATTAAGATAATCACTTGTGATTTGTGATCAATATTCTAACTAATAGGAAACAACTTCTTTTGTAAGTATGAGGTTTCCAATTCTATGGCTTTATAAAACATGAAAGAGGGTTTAATCAAGCATTTGATTAATATTTAAATTAGATCATTAAAATAATTTTTGATTATAGAGTATTATTTGATTTTTGACAACTTACTAGAAGTTCAAAGAACCAAGTGACATACCTATAACAAAATACTTTTTATTCTCATGTACTTACATATCACTAAAAGATGCATTACCTATAGAATACTGTTTATTTATCAATAACAGTATTTTGTGCGTTTATCAATAGTTTCAATGAATTTATTTATATATTCATTATTTTTATGTTATTTATATAACAAACAGAATGCAAAATAAATCCATAAGAAAATATTTTATTCCTAGAGTCTAATGGTCACAGTAAGTTAAAACATTAAATTTTCATTTCAACACATTTTTAGTGCATAGCAGTATGAAAGGGCCATGAATAAAAAAGACTTTTAAGCATTAGATTACATGGCATTAGATTAAAGGTCTGTGGGGTAAGAGGAATGGAAATAGGAGTTTAAGGAGAAGGAGCTGTGTTTTAAAATTTCCAACTATTAAAGACAAAGCGCTTTTCAAATATTTTTTAAATGGATGATTGTGGGCATCAAATTAGTATGATATTTTGACCTCAATTGATTCGTTTTTCAAAGTTATGTAGCAGTTTTTAAAAATACTAATACTTATAGCCGGTTTGCATAATGCATTTGAGGTTCATTTATATTGTTGTATGTTATTTGTACCTTTTTATTGCTGAATTATCATCCATTGTATGAATGTACTGGAGGTTGTTTATTCATTCACTAGTTAATGGACATTTGGGTTGTTTCCTGTTTTTGGCAATTGTGAATAATCCCCCTACAAACATTTGCATACAAGTTTTTATATGAACATAAATTGTCATTTCTCTTGGGTAAATACCAGGGGGTGGGATTATATGATAAGTGTGTGTTTGTAAGAAACTGCCACACTGGTTTCCACAGTGGTTGTACCATTTTGCATTTCCACTAGCACTATATGAGAATTCCACTTGCTCCACATACTTGCTAGCATTTACTATTGTGAATGTTTTTATTTTAATCATTATAATATTTGTATAATGGTAAGATTATAAGATATTTTAAGAGATTAAAGTAATTAGCTTAAATTCCCGGGGCCCTAAGAATCTAAATCACTTAGAAGGATGGTGAGGAGATTTTTCCTATTTCCCAGCTTCCCTTAGGACAATGTATCAAACCCAGTGGTCTCCTTGGTTCCTGAACCCAGCTGGTCAGGAGTTTCTCCAGAACCCAATCATTGAACCTACCTCTTTCCCAATATGGCAGAGGTTTCTCTTTGTAGTAAACCGAGGAGCATTTTTCAACTGAAAGATCTACAGATGTCCAGGAGCTGGGGGAACAGTGTGAATTTCCAGGTTACAACCTTTGGATACTATAGGTAAAGCCCCACCATGACCCCCTACTGCCCTCCCCCAACTGGAAGCACAACCAGCTGCAAGTCCTGTTTCCATGCATAATAGTTCCTTGTTCATATCTTCCTCATCCCAATGGCATGGCATGTTCTGCTGCATGGCTACTCAACCAGGAATGCGTCTTTAGCCTCAGTCTCTCGGCAGGAAAACTTGACGAGAATAATTACCTCTGTGGGTCTCTGTAATGCACCTTGTCTTAAGCTCAGGCAAAGTAAGTAGATGCCTCCTCCAAAGACTCGACCTTCTAAGTAACGCCCGCTCAGTGATCTACCTTGTGCTGCTGAGGAAGGCAGTCTCTAAGTGTGGAGTGCAGAGCACGGTATATTTCCATCGTGTATTGTTTAAGTATCTTAAATCTTTCTAATTTTTTTTGTCTCTTTGACCTATCAATAGTTGAGAAAGGTGTGTTGAGGGCTCTCAAGACAGCCATAGATTTCTGTTTATGCCTGTAATTCCATGGTTGTTTATTTAATATATCCTGATTCTATTGATTTAGGTAAACATGAATGCGTTCCTGGTGAGTTGAATATTTTTATCATTATAGAGTGACCAAATATACCAAGCACTGGGAAACTGTCAAAGTTCAGTCCCCTGGGACAGCTAGCAACAGAGAAAAGAGGAGGCACCCTCTTACACGAGGCCCTGCTCTGTAAGATCGGAAAAAGCACAGAATTGAAGCTTTTTCTCTAGGAGGGAGAGGAAGAAGTGAAAGGGGCCTGGCCCCCGGCTGTCTAGTGGGCTCCCTGAGGAGTTGGTCTCTATCTTGCTTCATATCAAATATTACTGACCAGTGAAGTTCTCTCCAGTTAAAACCAGTTCATTAAGGCTGGGGCAGGGAGCTGCTTCTTCAAATGTGCAGACAAGACAGCAAACTTACCAGAACATGAAGAATCAAGAACACATGACACAATTAAAGGAAGAAAACAAACCTCCAGTAACCAACCCAAAAGAAATGGAGACCTGCGAATTGCCTAACAAAAAACTCAAAATCATTGTTTTCTTAAAAGCTCAGTTATAAGAGAACACAGAGAGACAACCAAATGAAATCAGGAAAATGATATGTGAACAAAACAATCATATCAACAAAGAAACTGAAATGATTTAAAAAAAAAAATAGAACCCAACAGAAATAGTGCAGCTGAAGTGTACAATAAATGAACTGAAAAATTCACTAGAGAAGTTCAAAAACTAACGTGGTCAAGCAGAAAAAAATAAAAATAAATCCGTGAACTTAAAGACAGGTCATTTAAAATTATCTGATAAAAACGGAATTCACAAGCACATTCAAAGGATCAAACAACATGACCAAGTGGAATTTATCCCTGGGGTGCAAGGACAGATCAACATTTACAGATGAATCAGTGTGCTACCCCACATTAGCAGAATAAAAGATAAAGATTATATGACCATCTCAATAGATGCAGAAAAAGCATGTACAAAATTCATCATCCTTTCATGATAAAATTCTCAACCAATTATGTATAGAAGGAACTTACCTCAGCACAATAAAAGCCACATATGACAAGCCCACAGCTAATCTGACACACAGCTAATATCATACTGAATGCTTTTCCTCTAAAATCAGGAACAAGACATGAATGCTCACTCTCGCTACCTATACTCAACACGGTGATGGAAGTTGTAGCCAGAAAATTATACAAGAAAAAGAAATAAAAGGCATCCAAATCAGAAAGGAAGAAGTTAAATTGTGTTTGCAGATGACATGGTTTTATATATATATATATAAATGCATATACATATATATATATATATATATATATATATATATATACATATATATGCAAAAAACTGGTAGACCTAAGAAACAAATTCAGTAAAGCAACAGGATACAAAATCAGCATACAAAAATCAGTTCTGTTTCTATACACCGACAACAAACAATCTAAAAAAGAAATTAAGAAAACAATGCAACTTATAGCATCAAAAACAGTAAAATACTTAGGAATAAATTTAGCCAAGGAGATGAAAGATCTGCACAGTGAAAACTATAAAACAGTGATGTTATACAAAAATGGAATGATACCCCATATTCATAGATTGGAAGAATTAGAATTGTTTAAATGTCCATGCTACCCAAAGTAATCTACAGATTCACTACACTCCCCATCAAAATTCCAAAGACATTTCTTACATAAATAGAAAAAACAATCATAAAATTTACATGGAGCCACAAAAGACCCCAAATAACCAAAGTAATTGTCCACAAAAATAACAAAGCTAGAGGTATCACACTTCCTGATTTCAAAATATATTACAAAACTACAGTAATCAAAACAGTATAGTATTGACATAAAAACAGACATATAGACCAGTGAAACAGACCAGAGAGACCAGAAATAAGTCTCCATATTTACAGTAAACTAATCTTTGACACAGGTTACAAGAACACACAAGGTAGAAAGTATCATCTCCAACAAATGACATTGGGAAAACTGGATATCCACATGCAGAAGAATGAAATTGGGCCCTTATCTCACTGTATATGCAAAAATCAACGAAAAATCTACTAAAGCCTTAAATGTAATACCTGAAACTGTAAAACTACTAGAAGAAAACATAGGGGAAAAGCTTCTTGCCATTGGTCTGGGCAATAATTTTTTTGGATATGATCCCAAAAGCACAGACAACAAAAGCAAAAATAGAAAATTAAGATTGCAAACTAAAAAGCCACTGTACAGCAAAGCAAACAGTAAACAGAGTGAGCACACAACCTACAGAATGGGAGAAAATATTTACAAACCATGTATCTGATAAGGTGTTAATATATAAGGAACTCAAACAACTTAACAGCAAGAAAACCCAATATATAACCCAATTAACAAAAGGGCAAAGCACTCAAACAGACATTTCTCAAAAGAAGGCGTACAACAGGTACATGAAAAGGTGCTCAATATCACTAACAGGGAAATGCAAATCAAAACCACAATGAGATATCACCTCACACCTGGCTATTATCAAAAAGAGAAAAGATGAGTGTTGGCGAGGATGTGGAGGAAAGGGAACTTTTGTACACAGTTGGTAAATTGGTGCAGCCACTGTAGCAAACAGTCTGGAGGTTCCCAAAAAAATTAAAAATAGAACTAACATATGATCCAGCAATCCCAGTTCTGGGCATAGATCCAAAAGAAATGAAATTAATATCTTGAAGAGATATCTGCACCCCAGTGTTCATTGTAGCATTATTCACAATAGCCAACATATGGAAACAAACTAAGTGTCAATGAATGGATAAAGAAAATGTGAATAAAGAAAATGTGAATATATATGAATAATTCAGCCTTTTAAAAAATCCTGTCACTTGTAATAACATGGGTGAACAGGGAGGACATGATGCTACATGAAATAAGCCAGACACCGAAAGAGAAATCCTGCATGATCTCATTTATAGGTGAAATCTTACATAAAAAGTTCAAGCTGAGAGTAGAATGGTGGTTGCCAGAGACTGGAGGGTGGGAGAAATGGGGAGATACCGGTCAAAGGGTGTAAGCCTTCAGTTATAAGATGAGTAAGTTCTTGGGATCAAATGCACAGTACGGTGACTATAGTTAATAATACTGTATTATATACTTGAAATTTTCTAAGAATAAATCTTAAGTGTTCTTACCACACACACACACAGAAACAGGAGGTGACTATGTGGGGTGATGGATATGTTAATCAGCTTGATCGAGGTAATCATTTCACAATATATACCTATATAAAAGCGTTATAATGTACCCCTTAGATATATACTTTTTATTTGTTAATCATACCTCATTAAAGCTGGAAAAATTATTTTTAATTTTTAAAAGTTTCACTGGGTATTCAGCACTAGATTAACAGTTATTTTCTGCCAGAGCTTTGAAAATATATTGTACTGTCTTTAGGCTTCTGTTGCTACTCTTGAGAAATCCTCGATTAGTTAAATGATTTCTTTCTTTTTGTTTGTCTTTTTACTTCAGTTACATATTTTATTTCTAAGTATTCTATTTGGCACATTTTCAACATTCTGGTCATTTTTATGTTCCCTTTCACCTTAGTCATGCTTTTGTTGTCATCTTTTAATTCCTTTCCTTTCCTTTTATTTCCTAAGCATTTTTATTTTGTACTCTGTGTGCCATAATTCTAATATCTGAAGTCTTTATGGATCTCTGCTGTTTCTCTTGAATTTTTTTCACCGTTTCTTGTTTTCCTAAACTGTGTGTGGAAAGAAAAAAAATTTTTTTTTTTTCTGTGAGGTCTTACATCTAAGGGAAGCTTATCTTTAAAGGCACTTTATCTGTGGAATTTCTTGGAATCCTGTATTTAAGCGAGCATTTTCAAAATCAATTTATTTTACTTAACAACTCAGATCATTTTGAATTAAATTCTTAGCTTCTGTTTGTTAGACTCCACACATGTACTAATTTTTGCCTCATTATCATTAAGGAAACTGGTTTGTAGTTATGAATTCTTGGAAGAGGCTTTTTTTCCCCACTCTATTGAATGGATAAATAAAATGTGGGATATATATACAACGAAATATTATTCAGTCTTTAAAAAGAAGGAAATTCTATACAAGGTACAGCATGGATGATCCTTGAACACACATAACTAAAATAAGCCAGTCACAAAAACACAAATACTCTATGATATCTGTTTTTTAAATAATATTCCACTTATATGAGGTACCTAGAGTAGTCAGATTCATAGAGATAGAAAGCAGAATGGTGGTTTCCAGAGCCTGAGGGAAGGAGAAATGTGGAGCTGCTGTTTAATGGGTACAGAGTTTCCGTTTTGCAAGATAAAAAGAGTTCTTGAGACGGACGGTCGTGATGGCTGCATAAAAATGTAAGTGTACTTAATACCACCGAGCTGTGTACTTCAGAATAGTTAGGATGGTTAACTTTATGTTTTACATATATTTTACCACAATTAAAAATACTAATAAAGGAAAGGGACTTTTGGTTTCTGCTCAGAGATGTAGAAAGCTGAATAAACCTCCCAAACGTACATGGACAAAAACGCTGGACAACTTGACTCGAACTCACCAGAGTGCTGAGATCACAGGGCAACCAACTCGTCAGAATCAGGAAAAGTCGGGCACCTGCAGGGAGAGATGAGCTGGAGGGCATGCAGCCAGGCA